>NC_091977.1:514500748-515851295 GCF_044704955.1 Pristiophorus japonicus | reverse complement strand
GCTCCTCACACTGCGCGCCTCACACTGCGCTCCTCACACTGCGCTCCTCACACTGCTCCTCACACTGCGCTCCTCACACTGCTCCTCACACTGCTCCTCACACTACGCTCCTCACACTGCTCCTCACACTGCTCCTCACACTGTGCTCCTCACACTGCTCCTCACACTGCGCTCCTCACACTGCTCCTCACACTGCTCCTCACACTGCTCCTCACACTGCTCCTCACACTGTGCTCCTCACACTGCTCCTCACACTGCGCTCCTCACACTGCTCCTCACACTGCTCCTGACACTGCTCCTCACACTGCTCCTTACACTGCGCTCCTCACACTGCTCCTCACACTGCTCCTCACACTGCGCTCCTCACACTGCTCCTCACACTGCGTTCCTCACACTGCTTCTCACACTGCTCCTCGCACTGCGCTCCTCACACTGCCCCTCGCACTGCTCCTCACACTGCTCCACACACTGCTCCTCACACTGCGCTCCTCACACTGCCCCTCGCACTGCACTCCTCACACTGCTCCTCACACGGCTCCTCACACTGCGCTCCTCACACTGCTCCTCACACTGCTCCTCACACTGCGCTCCTCAGACTGCTCCTCGCACTGCGCTCCTCACACTGCTCCTCGCACTGCGCTCCTCACACTGCCCCTCGCACTGCTTCTCACACTGCTCCCTCACACTGCGCTCCTCACACTGCTCCTCACACTGCGCTCCTCACACTGCGTTCCTCGCACTGCTCCTCACACTGCGCTTTTCACACTGCGCTCCTCACACTGCGTTCATCACAATGCGCTCCTCACACTGCGATCCTCACACTGCGCTCCTCACACTGCGCTCCTCACACTGCTCCTCACACTGCTCCTTACACTGCGCTCCTCACACTGCGCTCCTCACACTGCTCCTCACACTGCGCTCCTCACACTGCACTCCTCACACTGCTCCTCACACTGCGCTCCTCACACTGTTCCTCACACTGCGCTCCTCACACTGCTGCTCCTCACATTGCGCTCTTCAAACTGCTCCTCACACTGCGCACCTCACACTGCTCCTCACACTACGCTCCTCACACTGCTCCTCACACTGCGCCTCACACTGCTCCTCACACTGCGCGCCTCACACTGTGCTGCTCACACTGCTCCTCACACTGCTCCTCACACTGCTCCTCACACTGCGCTCCTCACACTGCGCTCCTCACACTGCGCTGCTCACACTGCTCCTCACACTGCTCCTCACACTGCTCCTCACACTGCGCCTCACACTGCTCCTCACACTGCGCTCCTCACACTGCTCCTCACACTGCTCCTCACACTGCTCCTCACACTGCTCCTCACACTGCGCTCCTCACACTGCGCTCCTCACACTGCGCTGCTCACACTGCTCCTCACACTGCTCCTCACACTGCTCCTCACACTGCTCCTCACGCTGCTCCTCACGCTGCTCCTCACACTGCGCTCCTCACGCTGCTCCTCACACTGCGCTCCTCACACTGCTCCTCACACTGCTCCTCACACTACGCTCCTCACACTGCGTTCCTCACGCTGCTCCTCACACTGCGCTCCTCACACTGCTCCTTACACTGCGCTCCTCACACTGCTCCTCACACTACGCTCCTCACACTGCGTTCCTCACACTGCTCCTCACACTGCGCTCCTCACACTGCTCCTCACGCTGCTCCTCACACTGTGCTCCTCACACTGCTCCTTACACTGCGCTCCTCACACTGCTCCTCACACTACGCTCCTCACACTGCTCCTCACACTGCTCCTCACACTGCTCCTTACACTGCGCTCCTCACACAGCGCTCCTCACACTGCTCCTCACACTGCTCCTCACACTGCGCTCCTCACACTGCTAACACTGCGCTCCTCACACTGCTCCTCACACTGCTCCTTACACTGCGCTCCTCACACTGCTAACACTGCGCTCCTCACACTGCTCCTCACACTGCTCCTTACACTGCGCTCCTCACACTGCTAACACTGCGCTCCTCACACTGCGCTCCTCACACTGCTCCTCACACTGCTCCTCACACTGCGCTCCTCAGACTGCTCCTCGCACTGCGCTCCTCACACTGCTCCTCGCACTGCGCTCCTCACACTGCCCCTCGCACTGCTTCTCACACTGCTCCCTCACACTGCGCTCCTCACACTGCTCCTCACACTGCGCTCCTCACACTGCGTTCCTCGCACTGCTCCTCACACTGCGCTTTTCACACTGCGCTCCTCACACTGCGTTCATCACAATGCGCTCCTCACACTGCGATCCTCACACTGCGCTCCTCACACTGCGCTCCTCACACTGCTCCTCACACTGCTCCTTACACTGCGCTCCTCACACTGCGCTCCTCACACTGCTCCTCACACTGCGCTCCTCACACTGCACTCCTCACACTGCTCCTCACACTGCGCTCCTCACACTGTTCCTCACACTGCGCTCCTCACACTGCTGCTCCTCACATTGCGCTCTTCAAACTGCTCCTCACACTGCGCACCTCACACTGCTCCTCACACTACGCTCCTCACACTGCTCCTCACACTGCGCCTCACACTGCTCCTCACACTGCGCGCCTCACACTGTGCTGCTCACACTGCTCCTCACACTGCTCCTCACACTGCTCCTCACACTGCGCTCCTCACACTGCGCTCCTCACACTGCGCTGCTCACACTGCTCCTCACACTGCTCCTCACACTGCTCCTCACACTGCGCCTCACACTGCTCCTCACACTGCGCTCCTCACACTGCTCCTCACACTGCTCCTCACACTGCTCCTCACACTGCTCCTCACACTGCGCTCCTCACACTGCGCTCCTCACACTGCGCTGCTCACACTGCTCCTCACACTGCTCCTCACACTGCTCCTCACACTGCTCCTCACGCTGCTCCTCACGCTGCTCCTCACACTGCGCTCCTCACGCTGCTCCTCACACTGCGCTCCTCACACTGCTCCTCACACTGCTCCTCACACTACGCTCCTCACACTGCGTTCCTCACGCTGCTCCTCACACTGCGCTCCTCACACTGCTCCTTACACTGCGCTCCTCACACTGCTCCTCACACTACGCTCCTCACACTGCGTTCCTCACACTGCTCCTCACACTGCGCTCCTCACACTGCTCCTCACGCTGCTCCTCACACTGTGCTCCTCACACTGCTCCTTACACTGCGCTCCTCACACTGCTCCTCACACTACGCTCCTCACACTGCTCCTCACACTGCTCCTCACACTGCTCCTTACACTGCGCTCCTCACACAGCGCTCCTCACACTGCTCCTCACACTGCTCCTCACACTGCGCTCCTCACACTGCTAACACTGCGCTCCTCACACTGCTCCTCACACTGCTCCTTACACTGCGCTCCTCACACTGCTAACACTGCGCTCCTCACACTGCTCCTCACACTGCTCCTTACACTGCGCTCCTCACACTGCTAACACTGCGCTCCTCACACTGCGCTTCTCACACTGCTCCTCACACTACGCTTCTCACACTGCTCCTTACACTGCGCTCCTCACACTGCTCCTCACACTGCGCTCCTCACACTGCTCTCCTCACACTGCGCTCCTCACACTGCTCCTCACACTGCTCCTCACACTGCGCTCCTCACACTGCTCCTCACACTGCGCTCCTCACACTGCTCTCCTCACACTGCGCTCCTCACACTGCACTCTTCACACTGCTCCTCACACTGCTCCTCACACTGCGCTCCTCACACTGCTCCTCACACTGCGCTCCTCACACTGCTGTCCTCACACTGCGCTCCTCACACTGCGCTCCTCACACTGCTCCTCACACTGCGCTCCTCACACTGCTCCTCACACTGCTCCTCACACTGCTCCTCACACTGCTCCTCACACTGCGCTCATCACACTGCTCCTCACACTGCTCTCAAATTGTGCCCCTATTTCTTCTGGTTGGGTTGTCAGTGACAAAGAGGTATCATTTTTAAATTGTCACTCAGAAAATTGGCAGAGATGTTATCAGAAATTTCTTTAACAGAGGGATGCTGGAGCATGATATGCTTCACCACAGGGAGCGATTAAGGCAGATACTATTGCAACTTTTAAGGGAAAATTAATTTAATATTTGAAGCAGTGAAAGAGACAGCACTGTGGAGAGAGAGCAGGCACATGAGAAATAGGAGCAGGAGTAGGCCATGCAACTCCTCGAGCCTGCTCCAGCATTCAATACGATCACGTCTGATCATCGACCTCAACTCCACTTTCCCGCCCGATCTCCATGGGCTCGAACCTCCACATTTGAGATTATTGTCCAAAAATGGGTGTTTTTTCCGGCGTGGTCATTAAAAAATGTTTTTCAGATCGCCGGCTTCTCACCCATTCTCAAATAACTTGGTTTTCATTTTTGAAAATGGGCATTACCGCGAGCGACATCAAATGGGCGGTAGCGTTAATTTTTCCTGACATTCTGCCGTAAAGTGTGGCCATTCTTAGTAACGGCATGGCAACGCTTGATTTCCGCGATTCTAGAGGTCAAAGTTCATCATGACATGCGCAGAAGAGGAGACAGAGAGCGAGCGAGCTTAAAGCCATTCAAAGCGTGTGTGGCTGTGGTTTGTGCTTGTTTGGCTGTTGTGGGAGGAACAATGGAGATTTACCAGCATCAAAAAGCCCACTGAGCACCAACAACATTGTTGGCACCGAGTTTTTGTCCAACAAATAACAAATAAAATGGAAGGGATGGAGGAGGCCCTGGAGCTGGTAGCCAGGAACACTGGTGACAGAGGGCTCCCAGTGGTCCTGGAGCACCCCACTGCATCCCAAGGGGACGCACCCCCATTGTCAACCACACGAGAGCCAGCAGCAACATCTTGCTTATGGCTCGGATCACGCTCCCACCTCAGGACCATCCTCTCCCGTATCCGTCCAAGCAGCGTTTCGGCCATTACCCACCCCACTACCCCCCACTCCCCTCCACCCCCCGCCCCCGCAAATGAAGCTTTGCCTGAGGACCTCCTCAGCCCGGGGGCTTGGAGTCAGGAGGGGAAGGGGTAGAGATGGAGAGGAGAAGCGGGGTGGGGGGGAGGGCGGGGAAGGGTTGGTGTGTACAGAAATACTGATGATTTCAGATTAATGTTCGGTTTTAATGTTTTTTATTTAACAAAACCTTGCAGCACGTTGGCTCAGATAGCTGCACCATTTCAAGCTGGTGATTCTTTAATATCAAAGGGTATAATCACACTTAACTCCAATTAACTTAAATGTTAACTGTCACCAAGGTGATGCCCACCATTGATGTATGACCTGCACATCCAGCAGTGTGTTAGCCTTGTAAATAACACCAACTTTCTTTCAGGCAAATCATAGAAACATAGAAAATAGGTGCAGGAGTAGGCCATTCGGCCCTTCGAGCCTGCACCACCATTCAATATGATCATGGCTGATCATGATGAGCTCCTGACTGTAAGGCTCTTGCAGTTATCATGCCACCATGGGCCCTTTCATGCGGTCTACAGGGGGGCGGGGGCATGGCTTCAGCGTCAGCCTATTGTCTGGCCCGATGTCAGCGTCCGCCTCCTCGTCCTCCTCATTCTCCTCTTCCTCTCTCTGGTGAGGTGGACTGTCAGACTCTTCAAGCAATTCTTGTCCCCTCCTGATAGCCAAGATGTGCAGCATGGAGCACACCACCATGAATTGAGCGACCTGCTCAGGGTAGTATTGGAGCTCGCCTCCTGAGTGGTCCAGGCATCTAAAGCACTGCTTCAACACTCCAATGGTTTTCTCCACAATATTGCGAGTGGCCCTGTGGTTCTCGTTGTATCGCCTCTCGGCCTCGGTGTGGGTGTCACTCAGGGGGGTCATCAGACAGGTGGCGAGGCCATATCCTTTGTCATCAAGCATCCAGCATTGACCTTGTGGCTCATTGTTAAACAAGTCAGATACAGTGCTCTCACGCAGGATGTGAGCATCATGGATACTGCCCGGAAATTGAGCATTCACTGCCATAATAATTAGCTGGTGGTCGACAACCTGTTAGACATTCAGGGAGTGGAATCCCTTGCGGTTCCTGAAAACTTCAGCATTCTGAAAAGGTGCCGCATCACGATGTGCGTACATTCTATTGCTCTCTGCACCTTGGGGAAGTTTGCAATTATAAGAATCCTAGAGCCCTCTCTGTGCCTGGTCATAGGGAAGCTGATCAAGTCCCTCCTGCGTGCATACAGGGCTTCAGTGACCTGTCTAATGCAGCGACGTGTGGCATGCTGAGAAAGTCCGCAAATGTCGCCAGCTGTGGCCTGAAACATTGAAACATAAAAACATAGAAAATAGGTGCAGGAGTAGGCCATTCGGCCCTTCTAGCCAGCACCGCCATTCAATGAGTTCATGGCTGAACATGCAACTTCAGTACCCCATTCCGGCTTTCTTGCCATACCCCTTGATCCCCCTAGTAGTAAGGACTACATCTAACTCCTTTTTGAATATATTTAGTGAATTGGCCTCAACAACTTTCTGTGGTAGAGAATTCCACAGATTCACCACTCTCTGGGTGAAGAAGTTTCTCCTCATCTCGGTCCTAAATGGCTTAGCCCTTATCCTTAGACTGCGACCCCTGGTTCTGGACTTCCCCAACATTGGGAACATTCTTCCTGCATCTAACCTGTCTAAACCCGACAGGATTGTAAACGTTTCTATGAGGTCCCCTCTCATTCTCCTGAACTCCAGTGACTACAAGCCCAGTTGATCCAGTCTTTCTTGATATGTCAGTCCTGCCATCCCGAGAATCAGTCTGGTGAACCTTCGCTGCACTCCCTCAATAGCAAGAATGTCCTCCTTCAAGTTAGGAGACCAAAACTGTACACAATACTCCAAGTGTGGCCTCACCAAGGCCCTGTACAACTGTAGTAACACATCCCTGCCCCTGTACTCAAATCCCCTCGCTATGAAGGCCAACATGCCATTTGCTTTCTTAACTGCCTGCTGTACCTGCATGCCAACCTTCAATGACTGATGTACCATGACACCCAGGTCTCGTTGCACCTCCGCTTTTCCTAATCTGTCACCATTCAGATAATAGTCTGTCTCTCTGTTTTTACAACTAAAGTGGATAACCTCACATTTATCCACATTATACTTCATCTGCCATGCATTTGCCCACTCACCTAACCTATCCAAGTCACTCTGCAGCCTCATAGCATCCTCCTCGCAGCTCACACTGCCACCCAACTTAGTGTCATCCGCAAATTTGGAGATACTACATTTAATTCCTTTGTCTAAATCATTAATGTACAATGTAAACAGCTGGGGCCCCAGCACAGAACCTTGCGGTACCCCACTAGTCACTGCCTGCCATTCTGAAAAGTACCCATTTACTCCTACTCTTTGCTTCCTGTCTGACAACCAGTTCTCAATCCACGTCAGCACACCCAATCCCATGTGCTTTAACTTTGCACAATAATCTTTTGTGTGGGACCTTGTCGAAAACCTTCTGAAAGTCCAAATACACTTCATCAACTGGTTCTCCCTTGTCCACTCTACTGGAAACATCCTCAAAAAATTCCAGAAAATTTGTCAAGCATGATTTCCTTTTCACAAATCCATGCTGACTTGGACCTATCATGTCACCTCTTTCCAAATGCGCTGCTATGACATCCTTAATAATTGATTCCATCATTTTACCCACTACCAATGTCAGGCTGACCAGTCTATAATTCCCTATTTTCTGTCTCCCTCCTTTTTTAAAAAGTGGGGTTACATTGGCTCCCCTCCACTCCAGAGGAACTGATCCAGTGTCTATGGAATGTTGGAAAATGACTGTCAATGCATCCGCTATTTCCAAGGCCACCTCCTTAAATACTCTGGGATGCAGTCCATCTGGGGATTTATCGGCCTTCAATCCCATCAATGTCCCCAACACAATTTCCCGACTAATAAGGACTTCCCTCAGTTCCTCCTTCTTACTAGACCTCTGACCCCTTTTATATCCGGAAGGTTGTTTGTATCCTCCTTAGTGAATACCAAACCAAAGTACTTGTTCAATTGGTTTGCCATTTCTTTGTTCCCCGTTATGACTTCCCCTGATTCTGACTGCAGCGGACCTACGTTTGTCTTTACTAACCTTTTTCTCTTTACATATCTACAGAAGCTTTTGCAGTCCATTTTAATGTTCCCTGCAAGCTTCCTCTCGTACTCTATTTTCCCTGCCCTAATCAAACCCTTTGTCCTCCTCTGCTGAGTTTGAAATTTCTCCCAGTCCCCGGGTTCATTGCTATTTCTGGCCCATTTGTATGCCACTTCCTTGGCTTTAATACTATCCCTGATTTCCCTTGATAGCCATGGTTGAGCCACCTTCCCTTTTTTATTTTTATGCCAGACAGGGATGTACAATTGTTGTAATTCATCCATGCAGTCTCTAAATATCTGCCATTGCCCATCCACTGTCATAGAAATATAGAAACACCGAAAATAGGTGCAGGAGTAGGCCATTCGGACCTTCTAGCCTGCACCACCATTCAATGAGTTCATGGCTGAACATGCAACTTCAGTACCCCATTCCTGCTTTCTTGCCATACCCCTTGATCCCCCTAGTAGTAAGGACTTCATCAAACTCCTTTTTGAATATATTTAGTGAATTGGCCTCAACAACTTTCTGTGGTAGAGAATTCCACAGGTTCACCACTCTCTGGGTGAAGAAGTTTCTCCTCATCTCGGTCCTAAATGGCTTACCCCTTATCCTTAGACTGTGACCCCTGGTTCTGGACTTCCCCAACATTGGGAACATTCTTCCTTCATCCAACCTGTCTAAACCCATCAGAATTTTAAACGTTTCTATGAGGTCCCCTCTCATTCTTCTGAACTCCAGTGAATACAAGCCCAGTTGATCCAGTCTTTCTTGATAGGTCAGTCCCGCCATCCCAGGAATCAGTCTGGTGAACCTTCGCTGCACTCCCTCAATAGCAAGAATGTCCTTCCTCAGGTTAGGAGACCAACACTGTACACAATACTCCAGGTGTGGCCTCACCAAGGCCCTGTACAAATGTAGCAACACCTCCCTGCCCCTGTACTCAAATCCCCTCGCTATGAAGGCCAACATGCCATTTGCTTTCTTAACTGCCTGCTGTACCTGCATGCCAACCTTCAATGACTGATGTACCATGACACCCAGGTCTCTTTGCACCTCCCCTTTTCCTAATCTGTCACCATTCAGATAATAGTCTGTCTCTCTGTTTTTACCACCAAAGTGGATAACCTCACATTTATCCACATTATACTTCATCTGCCATGCATTTGCCCACTCACCTAACCTATCCAAGTCGTTCTGCAGCCTCATAGCATCCTACTCGCAGCTCACACTGCCACCCAACTAAGTGTCATCTGCAAATTTGGAGATACTACATTTAATCCCCTCGTCTAAATCATTAATGTACAGTGTAAACAGCTGGGGCCCCAACATAGACCCTTGCGGTACCCCACTAGTCACTGCCTGCCATTCTGAAAAGTCCCCATTTACTCCTACTCTTTGCTTCCTGTCTGACAACCAGTTCTCAATCCATGTCAGCACACTACCCCCAATCCCATGTGCTTTAACTTTCCACAATAGTCTCTTGTGTGGGACATTGTCGAAAGCCTTCTGAAAGTCCAAATATACCACATCAACTGGTTCTCCCTTGTCCACTCTACTGGAAACATCCTCAAAAAATTCCAGAAGATTTGTCAAGCATGATTTCCCTTTCACAAATCCATGCTGACTTGGACCTATCATGTCACCTCTATCCAAATGCGCTGCTATGACATCCTTAATAATTGATTCCATCATTTTACCCACTACCGATGTCAGGCTGACCGGTCTATAATTTCCTGTTTTCTCTCTCCCTCCTTTTTTAAAAAGTGGGGTTACATTGGCTACCCTCCACTCGATAGGAACTGATCCAGAATCAATGGAATGTTGGAAAATGACTGTCAATGCATCCGCTATTTCCAAGGCCACCCCCTTAAGTACTCTGGGATGCAGTCCATCAGGCCCTGGGGATTTATTGGCCTTCAATCCCATCAATTTCCCCAACACAATTTCCTGACTAATAAGGATTTCCCTCAGTTCCTCCTCCTTACTAGACCCTCTGACCCCTTTTATATCCGGAAGGTTGTTTGTGTCCTCCTTAGTGAATACCGAACCAAAGTACTTGTTCAATTGTTCCCCGTTATGACTTCCCCTGATTCTGATTACAGGGGACCTACGTTTGTCTTTACTAACCTTTTTCTCTTTACATATCTATAGAAACTTTTGCAATCGTCCTAATGTTCCCTGCAAGCTTCTTCTCGTACTCCATTTTTCCTGCCCTAATCAAACCCTTTGTCCTCCTCTGCTGAGTTCTAAATTTCTCCCAGTCCCCGGGTTCACTGCTATTTCTGGCCAATTTGTATGCCACTTCCTTGGCTTTAATACTATCCCTGATTTCCCTTGATAGCCACGGTTGAGCCACCTTCCCTTTTTTATTTTTACGCCAGACAGGAATGTACTGTTGTTGTAGTTCATCCATGCGGTCTCTAAATGTCTGCCATTGCCCATCCACAGTCAACCCCTTAAGTATCATTCGCCAATCTATACTAGCCAATTCACGCCTCATACCTTCAAAGTTACCCTTCTTTAAGTTCTGGACCATGGTCTCTGAATTAACTGTTTCATTCTCCATCCTAATGCAGAATTCCACCATATTATGGTCACTCTTCCCCAAGGGGCCTCGCACAACGAGATTGCTAATTAATCCTCTCTCATTACACAACACCCAGTCTAAGATGGCCTCCCCCCTAGTTGGTTCCTCGACATATTGGTCTGGAAAACCATCCCTTATGCACTCCAGGAAATCCTCCTCCACCGTATTGCTTTCAATTTGGTTAGCCCAGTCTATGTGAATATTAAAGTCACCCATTATAACTGCTGCACCTTTATTGCATGCACCCCTAATTTCCTGTTTGATGCCCTCGCCAACATCACTACTACTGTTTGGAGGTCTGTACACAACTCCCACTAACGTTTTTTGCCCTTTGGTGTTCTGCAGCTCTACCCATATAGATTCCACATCATCCAAGCTAATGTCCATCCTAACTATTGCATTAATCTCCTCCTTAACCAGCAATGCTACCCCACCTCCTTTTCCTTTTATTCTATCCTTCCTGAATGTTGAATACCCCTGGATTGTGATTTCCCAGCCCTGATCATCCTAGAGCCACGTCTCTGTAATCCCAATCACATCATATTTGTTAACATCTATTTGCACAGTTAATTCATCTACCTTATTACGTATACTCCTTACATTAAGACACAAAGCCTTCAGGCTTGTTTTTTTAATACTCTTTGTCCTTTTAGAATTTTGCTGTACAGTGGCCCTTTTTGTTCTTTGCCTTGGGTTTCTCTGCCCTCCACTTTTCCTGTCAACCCCTTAAGTATCATTCTTCAATCTATCCTAGCCAATTCATGCCTCATACCTTCAAAGTTACCCCTCTTTAAGTTCTGGACCATGGTCTCTGAATTAACTGTTTCCTTCTCCATCCTAATGTAGAATTTCACCATATTATGGTCACTCTTCCCCAAGGGGCCTCGCACAATGAGATTGCTAATTAATCCTCTCTCATTGCACAACACTCAGTCTAAGATGACCTCCCCCATAGTTGGTTCCTCGACATATTGGTCTCGAAAACCATCCCTTATGCACTCCAGGAAATCCTCCTCCCCCGTATTGTTTCCAGTTTGGTTAGCCCAATCTATGTGCATATTAAAGTCACCTATGATAACTGCTGCACCTTTATTGCATGCACCCCTAATTTCCTGTTTGATGCCCTCCCCAACATCGCTACTACTGTTTAGAGGTCTGTACACAACTCTCACTAGTGTTTTCTGCCCTTTGGTATTCCGTAGCTCCACCCATACCGATTCCACATCATCCAAGCTAATGTCTTTCCTTACAATTGCATTAATTTCCTCTTTAAACAGCAACGCCACCCCGCCTCCTTTTCCTTTCTGTCTATCTTTCCTAAATGTTGAATACGAGGCATTGAACAACAGTGCCGCGGTGACTTTGACTGCGACGGATGGTGCTGGCAAACTGCAGATCTGCCCTTATCAGCAGGCATACCTCAGTGATAACCTCTTTGTGGAAGCACAGTCTCCGAAGGCAGGTGGTGTCGGGCAAGTCGAGGTAAGAATGCTTCTCCTTGTACTTGCGGCGGGTGTAACGTCTGGTCCTCATCTGTCTGTCACTTCGTACATTGGGCACATAATGCAGTGGAGCATTCCTTCGGCGATGTCGAATCTGCTGCAAGTATTTGGTCACCAAGAGAGAGTAAGGACAGGCCCCATTGCAGCAGCTCTCTGTTTTCCACCGATTGCACACAAACAACGAATGTCCCGATGAGCGCACCTCTTCAATTCCAATCGGTCACAGTGTGGTCAAGATGTTTTTAGAGATGTTCACATCAACTCCAACGACCTGCAGAGTACATCCGAAGTCCGCCGAGGTTGAAGCACAGCAGCCTTTTAAAGGACGCGACATGTGATCTACAACATGACATCCATAACGCTTTGATTCATCCCGGTTAGCTCCACTTTTTGTGGGCATTTTTTTGAGCGAGAGATATTGTGGCCGAATTGTGTGCGAGATGGTGAAACTGGCGATGGGTGATCTCCATGGTTGCTAGTTTCGGTAAATATGCTCTTTACGACAAAAAAGTCGGCGGGTGTTGATACTGAATCTCGGTGTTAATTCCGTGCGGAAAGTAACGCTGGGCGATACTATGGGCGTTGAATTCGCCTATTCTGTTGATTCCGCCCCAAAAAAGTGGGCGGGCGGTAATATTTTTCCCGGCGTTAAGCACATGGGGAAAGTAACGCTCAGCGGTAAGTTTCCGAAAAATGCCCGCCAGTTTCCATTTTGTGCCAAAAGTGGACGTTAAGCAGGCAAAAAAAGTGGAGGTTCTAGCCCCATATCTCTTGATTCCCATCGTGCCCCAAAATCTATCGATCTCTGTTTTGAATGTACTCATCGACTGAGCATCCACAGCCCTCTGGAGTAGAGAATTACAGAGATTTACAACCCTCTGAGAGAAGAAATTTCTCCTCAGCTCAGTCCTAAATGGCCGACCCCTTATCCTGAGACTGTGACCTCTAGTTCTAGACTCTCCAGCGAGTATTGTTTTGTATTGCTCCAGCAAAATGCTAGGGCAGACGTGATGGACCAAATGGACTACTTCTGTGGTTCTATGGTTTTATGAGACACAGACAAACACGAGAGAAAGAGAAAGAGAAAGAGAGAAAGAAAGAGAATTTACAATTTGAAAACAAATCATTGTTCTCAGATTTGTGTATCCAGTTGCAGTGGTGGGTGAAACATTAATTATTTGCAGTTGATTAGAGAGCTCAAGAGTACATTTATACCAGGAAACAATAATAACATTCAGAATTCAATGCTTGCAGTGATCTCTTGGCAAATTACAAACAGTGATGCCAGACCTGTGCCCTATTCTCTCCCACCAACCCCCGCAGTGCTAAAAGACCCCCCCAAAATCTCCCAGTGGGCCAAAGTCCATATACCACCATCAATCAGGCCAAGCCCCAGGTTCCACTCACGGTATAAACTAACACGTGAGGATCACATCCTGCAGAACCTCAGCAAAGTTCATTGGAGGAAGGAAGAAGAAAATCAGGGGGAGGGGAGAATTCTCTTTTCCCTGCAGGTCAGTGAGTCAGAAATCCAGGGATTAATCTTCACTGCATGATACTGGGGGTGCAATCATACGATAACGGGAGCCTGATGCACTTCAGGGATTATTAAGTCAAAACTCAGCTGTATAGGATGTGACCAATGGGCAATAATATCAGTGCATCGAGCTCCCATTCTCTGGAACATTGGCCATGAAGGCCTGCAGTGCTGGAGGTGCTCAGTTTGCCTTAACATGGAAGGTGAATGCAGAAGGAACGTAACGATGGCACACAACTTCTGCACTAGGCTTGTTAGACCACTGACTTTCATTTAACTTAAGTGCTCGAGCAATGTTTCAAGCCGCACAGTGCCGATTTGGAATGGATGCGGAAGAGAGACTGTACTGTATGCAACTGTGAGTATGCTCACAGGTTTGTAGAGCAGTTGCACTGTGAGTGGCTTAGCCAGTCATGTGATATTCACCAGGCTCAATAAAACCCCAGTCAGTTGGATCTAGGTCATCCACGATGAGGTATGCGGTTGTGAGTCTAGTGGATAAACTGCTAATGTGTAGTGTGATTGTTAAACCTTGGTTATTAAACCAACTAGTTCTTAAAAGCAATGCGTTGCTATGAATTCTTAAGCAAAGAACCCATAATACATTACAGAGGCCAACTTTAAATTTAAAGAAAAAGCAGGCTCCTTTGCTCTTTGTCTCCCTAGCACCCAAGCCAGCAATGCTGGGTACTTACTATGCTTCCTCTGACTCCCAAACACCTCCACCAAGCCTCTGGCAAAGTGCGCAGCACATGAACAGACAGACGGAGGCCCTTCACTTGCCTTGTTAATCAGGCCCTGATATTCTTGGCATGCTGTGAGAGAAGATCAGGATGAGCTCTCGCCACGATTTTCTTCAATCACATTTTGTTAAGATTTTTGGCTTGACTGTAATGAAACAATATTGTTCGGGTGCCAGTGACTTATTTTTGGACACAGCAGGTGCTCTTAGATGACAAGTAAAATCAAGGACAACCCAAAGATGTTTCATAAATACATTAAGAGCAAGAGGATAACGAGAGAAAGAGTAGGGTCTTTTAGAGACCATAAAGGAAATCTGTGTGCGGAGGCGGACGACGGGGGTACGATTCTTAATGAATACTTTGCATCTGTTTTCACGAAAGAGAGGAGCAATGCAGACATTGCAATGAGGGAGGAGGAGTGTGAATTATTCGATGAAATAAACATAATGAGAGAGGAAGTATTAAGGGGATTAGCAGCTTTGAAAGTGGATAAATCCTCAGGCCCGGATGAAATATATCCCAGGCTGTTAAGCGAAGCAAGAGCAGAAATAGCAGAGGCTCTGACCATCATTTTCCAATCCTCTCTGGCTGCTGGTGTGGTGCCGGAGGACTGTAGGACTGCTAACGTTGTACCATTGTTTAAAAATGGAGAAAGGGACAGACTGAGTAATTATAGGCCAGTCAGCCTAACCTTGGTGATGGGAAAACAATTGGAAAAAATTCTATGGGTCAGGATAAATCTTCATTTAGAAAGACACGGATTAATCAAGGACAGTCAGCATGGATTTGTTAAGGGAAGGTCGTGTCTGACTAACGTGATTGAATTTTTGAGGACGTAACCAGGAGGGTCGATGAGGGTAGTGCATTTGATGTAGTGTATATGGATTTTAGTAAGGCTTTTGATGAGGTCCCACATGGCAAACTGGTCCTGAAAGTAAAAGCCGATGGGAACCAGGGCAAACTGACAAGTTGGATCCAAAATTGGCTCAGAGACAGGAAGCAAAGGGTGTTTCTGTGACTAGAAGGTTGTTTCCAGTGGGGTTCCACAGGCACAGGGCTCAGTGGTATATATGGTGATGTGACACGAGACTCCCAAAGCAAGCGCTCTACTCGGAACTCCTTCATGGCAAACGAGCCAAGGGTGGACAGAGAGGACACCCTCAAAGCCTCCCTGATAAAGTGCGGCTTCCCCACCGACACCTGGGAGTTCCTGCCCGAAGACGGCCCTAAGTGGAGGAAGTGTATCCGGGAGGGCACTGAGCACCTCGAGTCTCATCACCGAGTGCATGCAGTGGAAGGAATGCGTGGCAAACCTGTCCCACCCTCGCTTGTCCTCAACGACTGTCTGTCCCACCTGTGGCAGGGATTGTGGCTCTCGTACTGGACTGCTCAGCCACCTAAGGATTCATTCTAAGAGTGGATGCAAGTCTTCCTCGATTCCGAGGGACTGTCTATGATGATGATGATGATGATGAGACTTGAATGTAGGGGGTATGATTAAGATGTTTGCAGATGATACAAAAATTGGTCATGTGGTTGATAATGAAGAAGACTGCTGTAGTCTGCAGGAAGATATCAATGAACTGGTCAGGTGGACAGAAAAGTGGCAAATGGAATTTGAACCGGAGAAGCGTGAGGTAATGCTTTTGGGGACGGCTAACAAGACAAGGGAATACACAATAAATGGTAGGACACTGAGAAGTGTAGAGGAACAGAGGGAACTTTTTCCACAGATCCCTGAAGTTAACAGGGCAGGTAAATAAGGTGGTTAAGAAGGCGTACGGGATTCTTACCTTTATTAGCCGAGGCATAAAATACCAAGAGCAGGGAGGCTATGCCTGAACTGTATAAAACACTAGTTAGGCCACAGCTACAATACTGCATGCAGTTCTGGTGAACACATTACAGGAAAGATGTGATTGCACTTGAGAGGGTACAGAGGAGATTTACGAGGATGTTGCCTGGATTGGAGAACCTAGGCTGACATTCCAGTGCAGTGCAGAGGGAGCGCTGCACTGTCGGTGGTGCCGGCTTTCGATAAGACATTAAACTGAGGCTCCGTCTGCTTTCTCACATGGATGTAAAAGATCCTATGGCGCTATTTCGAAGAAGAGCAGGGGAGTTATCCCCGGTGTCCTGATCAATATTCATCCCTCAATCAACATAACAAAAACAGATTATTTGGTCATTATCACATTGCTGTTTGTGGGAGCTTGCTGTGCACAAATTGACTGCCGTGTTTCCCACATTACAACAGTGACTACACTCCAAAAGTACTTAATTGGCTGTAAAGTGCTTTGGGACGTCCGGTGGTCATGAAAGACGCTATATAAATGCAATACTTTCTTTTCTTTTTTCTTTTCTATGAGGAAAGATTGGATAGGCTGGGTTTGTTTTCATTGGAACAGAGAAGGCCTGGGGGGAGACCTAATTGAGGCGTAAAAACTTATGAGCAGCCTAGATATAGTGGATAGGTAGGAGCTATTTCCCTTAGCAGAAGGGTCAATAACCCAGGGGCATAGATTTAAAGTAATTGTAGGCTTAGAGAGGATTTGAAGAGAATATCTCGTCGCCAATTGTTATGTCTTTAGATGCTCTGATAATGACTCCACGTGGCAATGTGTTGTACTTGAACAATAGTGACCTTAGTCCTTTATTGATAATTCCAGAGTGAGGATCACACCTGGTGCCCTGCCTTTTATACTAGGCCAGGCACACCTGTACAGGTAACCTGCAAGTCTCCTACTGCGGTGCTCTCTGGTGGCACACCTTGTAACAGTGCAAGGAGTAACCATCTAGGATACATGCCATAAATGATTTGGATGAGGGAACCAAATGTAATATTTCCAAGTTTGCTGACAACACAAAACTAGGTGGGATTGTGAATTGTGAGGGGGATGCAAAGACGCTGCAAGGCGATTAGGATAGGTTGAGTGAGTGGGCAAACACATGGCAGATGCAGTACAATGTGGATAAATGTGAAGTTATCCACTTTGGTAGGAAAAACCTACGGACAAAGTATTATTTACATGGTGATGGCTCGGGAAGTGTCGATGTACAAAGGGATCTGGGTGTCCTTGTACACCAGCCTTTGAAACCAAACATACAGGTGCAGCAAGCAGTTAGGAAGGCAAATGGTATGCTGGCCTTCATTGCAAGAGGATTTGACAGGAGCAAGGATGTCTTACTACAGTTATACAAGGCCTTGGTGAGACCGCACCTGGAGTATTATATGCCATTTTGGTCTCCTTACCTAAGAAAGGATATACTTGCCATAGAGGGAGTGCATGGCAGGAGAGATTGGGTTGACTAGGCCTGTATTCACTGGAGTTTGGAAGAATGAGAGGGGATCTCATTGAAACGTATAAAATTCTGACTGGGTTGGATAGACTGGATGCGGGAGAATGTTTCCCCTGACTGGGAAGTCTAGAACAAGGGTCACAGACTCAGGATGCGGGGTAGGAAATTTAGGACCGAGATGAGGAGAAAGTTTTTCACTCAGAGGGTGGTGAACCTGTGGAATTCTCTACCACAGAAGGCTGTGGAGGCCAAGTCACTTAATATATTTAAGAGGGAGATAGATAGATTTCTAGACACAGAAGGCATCAAGGGGTATGGGGAAAAAGCGGGAATATGGTGTTGAGACAGGATCAGCCATAATCATATTGAATGGCGGTGCAGAGTCGAAGGGCCGAATGGCCTACTACTGCTCCTATTTTCTATGTTTCTGTGTTTCTAATTATTTTCAACCAGAGGGTGGTGGGGGTCTGGAACTCACTGTCTGAAAGGGTGGTAGAGGCAGAAACCCTCACCACATTTAAAAAGTACTTAGGTATGCACTTGAAGTGCTGTGACCTACAAAGCTACGGACCAAGAGCTGGAAAGTGGGTTTAGGCTGATTGAAACATAGAAACATAGAAAATAGGTGCAGGAGTAGGCCATTCAGCCCTTCTAGCCTGCACCGCCATTCAATGAGTTCATGGCTGAACATGCAACTTCAGTATCCCATTCCTGCTTTCTCACCATACCCCTTGATTCCCCTAGTAGTAAGGACTTCATCTAACTCCTTTTTGAATATATTTAGTGAATTGGCCTCAACAACTTTCTGTGGTAGAGAATTCCACAGGTTCACCACTCTCTGGGTGAAGAAATTCCTCCTCATCTCGGTCCTAAATGGCTTCCCCCTTATCCTTAGACTGTGACCCCTGGTTCTGGACTTCCCCAACATTGAGAACATTCTTCCTGCATCTAACCTGTCTAACCCCGTCAGAATTTTAAACGTTTCTATGAGGTCCCCTCTCATTCTTCTGAACTCCAGTGAATACAAGCCCAGTTGATCCAGTCTTTCTTGATAGGTCAGTCCCGCTATCCCGGGAATCAGTCTGGTGAACCTTCGCTGCACTCCCTCAATAGCAAGAATGTCCTTCCTCAGGTTAGGAGACCAAAACTGTACACAATACTCCAGGTGTGGCCTCACCAAGGCCCTGTACAATTGTAGCAACACCTCCCTGCCCCTGTACTCAAATCCCCTCGCTACGAAGGCCAACATGCCATTTGCTTTCTTAACCGCCTGCTGTATGCCAACCTTCAATGACTGATGTACCATGACACCCAGGTCTCTTTGCACCTCCCCTTTTCCTAATCTGTCACCATTCAGATAATAGTCTGTCTCTCTGTTTTTACCACCAAAGTGGATAACCTCACATTTATCCACATTATACTTCATCTGCCATGCATTTGCCCACTCACCTAACCTATCCAAGTCGCTCTGCAGCCTCATAGAATCCTCCTTGCAGCTCACACTGCCACCCAACTTAGTGTCATCCGCAAATTTGGAGATACTACATTTAATCCCCTCGTCTAAATCATTAATGTACAGTGTAAACAGCTGGGGCCCCAGCACAGAACCTTGCGGTACCCCACTAGTCACTGCCTGCCATTCTGAAAAGTCCCCATTTACTCCTACTCTTTGCTTCCTGTCTGACAACCAGTTCTCAATCCATGTCAGCACACTACCCCCAATCCCATGTGCTTTAACTTTGCACATTAATCTCTTGTGTGGGACCTTGTCGAAAGCCTTCTGAAAGTCCAAATATACCACATCAACTGGTTCTCCCTTGTCCACTCTACTGGAAACATCCTCAAAAAATTCCAGAAGATTTGTCAAGCATGATTTCCCTTTCACAAATCCATGCTGACTTGGACTTATCATATTACCTCTTTCCAAATGCACTTTATTGGCTGACACAGACATGATCGATTGAATGGCCTTATTCTCTGCTGTACATTTCTATGCTTCTATGACATCTGCTGTTGACGTCCCATTCACCCATCACCCTTGCATTTGTTGACCAACATTGGCTCCCAGTCCAGCAACGCCTCAATTTTAAAATTCTCATCCATGTTTTCAAAGCTCTCTATGACTCGCCCATTTCTATCTCTGCAACCTCCTCCAGCCCGATAACCCTCCAAGGTTTCTGCGCTCCTCCAATTCTGGTCTCTTGCACAGCCTCAAATTGTATCGTATCACCATTGGTGGCTGGCAAGGTCCTAAGCTCTGGAATTCCCTCCCTAAACCACCCTGCTCTCTAGATCTCTCTCCTCCTGTTAGACGCTCCTCAAAACCTACCCTTTAACCAAGCTTTTGGTCACCTGTCCCAATATCTCCTTATGTAACTCGCTGTTTGACTGCGCCCTGTGACGCCCTTGGGACGTTTTAGTACGTTAAAGGCGCTATATAACTTCAAGTTGTTGTTGTTGACGGACCATGGGCACGATTTTATTTCCAAAGTGTGATTAACTGGTTCAGAGCTGAAGAAAGGCCAACCTTTCCTACATCATCATATGCAGTTCCTCGAAATCGAGGAAGACTTGCTTCCACTCTAAAAGTGAGTTAGGTGACTGAACAGTCCAATACTGGAATTACAGTCTCTGGCACAGGTGGGACAGACAGTGGTTGGGGGAAAGGGTGGGTGGGGAGTCTGGTTTGCCGCACGCTCCTTCTGCTGCCTGCGCTTCTTTTCTGCATGCTCTCGGCGACAAGACTCGAGGTGCTCAGTGCCCTCCTGGATGCACTTCCTCCAGTTAGGGCGGTCTTTGGCCAGGGGCTCCCAGGTGTAGGTGGGGATGTTGCATTTTATCTGGGAGGCTTTGAGGGTGTCCTTGAAACGTTTCCTCTGCCCATCTGGAGATCGCTTGCTGTGTAGGAGTTCCGAGTAGAGCGCTTGCTTTGGGAGTCTTGTGTCGGGCATGCAAACAATGTGGCCTGCCCAACGGAGCTGGTTGAGTGTGGTCAGTGCTTCGATGCTGGGGATTTTGGCCTGACGTTGGTGCGTCTATCCTCCCTTTCCTACATTACAACAGTGACTAAACTTCAAGAGTACTTATTGGCTGTAAAGCGCTTTGGAACATCCTGAGGCCTCTTTCACTCCCACCATAATACCGACAGCAAGAGCTAAAACTGCTGATGTCACCGTGGCTTCTACTTGATATATGGTGTTGGGAGCTCTTGGGAGGAGAACAGGTGCGATTATCTGTCAAGTTGTACAATATATTTGTCTATCAACTGTCACAAGATGTTTATTGGAATAAATACCCAGCTTTTTCTTTGACAAGGTAGAATTAAATCCTTGACATGTCCCTGAATCTGACACTGGGCCGTCACAGTCTGGTGGGCAGTTTACTTCTAGCATTACTCAATAATCCTTTAACTCTGATGGGTGCTGCTCCAGTAGTGAACAGCTGGAATGTATCCCAAATATCAGAGTGGTGGCCACTGCTGTACTGAGACAGACAGACAGTATTCCACTCCAGGGTCTTGAGCACATAAAATCTAGACTGACACTCCAGTGCAGTACTGAGGGAGCGCTGCACTGTCAGAGGTGCCGTCTTTCGGATGAGACGTTACACCGAGGTCCTGTCTGCTCTCTCAGGTGGACGTAAAAGATCCCATGGCACTATTTCGAAGAGCAGGGAAGTTATCCCCGGTGCTCTGGCCAATATTTATCCCTCAATCAACGTAACAAAAACAGTTTATCTGGTCATTATCACATTGCTGTTTGTGGAAACTTGCTGTGCGCAAATTGGCAGCCGCGTTACCCACATTACCAGAGTGACTACACTTCAAAAGAACTTAATTGGCTGTAAAGCACTTTGAGACGTCTGGTGGTCGTGAAAGATGCTATATAAATGCAAGTCTTACTTTTTAATTTTTTTTTAATGTGATGCAATTGAGTGGCTGCTGCTCTGAAGTGGGTGGCTTTTGGATTAAGTCAGAACATTCCCTGGCTGGAGCAAGCCACCACTTTCATCTTGATGCTAGTTAATTAAGACCTTCTCAAGCCAGCTAGGTAACTGCATGTGCAGTTAGATACGGGACGAAATGAAGGTGGAGTCTTTAGCCGTTGAGGCTAGCTCATTGAATGTATTCAAATCACAGATAGATAGATTTTTAACCAATAAGGGAATTAAGGGTTATGGGGAGAAGGCGGGTAAGTGGAGCTGAGTCCACGGCCAGATCAGCCATGATCTTGTTGAGTGGCGGAGCAGGCTCGAGGGGCTAGATGGCCTACTCCTGTTCCTAATTCTTATGTTCTTATGTTCTTATGTTCCAATTCTAACGAAGGGTCATCGACCCGAAACGTTAATAACTCTCTCTCCTGCGACAGTTGGAACTGGTGCTCTCCACTCTCTCTCTCCCGTGACAGTAGGAACTGGTGCTCTCCGCACTCTCTCCTGCGACAGTTGGAACTGGTGCTCTCCACTCTCTCTTCTGCGACAGTTGGAACTGGTGCTCTCCACTCTCCCGTCCTTATGTATATCAGTAATTAACTTTTAGCATTGTTGTTGCCAATTTAAGTTATCTAAGGGTTAAGTCATGGCAGCAGAGCTCGGACACGTGTTACGCTCCTCCTGAACTGTGTGGGAAGTCAGGAACACTTCCGGTGTCCCTGACAACTACGTGTGCAGGAAGTGTGTCTGCCTCCAGCTCCGACAGACCGCGTTGCGGAGCTGGAGCTGTGGGTGGGTTCACTCTGGAGCATGCACGATGCTGAGAATGATGCGAATAGCACGTTTAGTGAGTTGGTCTTACCACAGGTAAAGGGTCCACAGCCAGATAGGGAATGGAAGACCAACAGGAAGAGTAGTGCAGGGAATGTAGTGCAGGGGTCCCCTGCGGTCATCCCCGTGCAAAACAGATACACCGCTTTGGGTACTGTTGAGGGAGATGACTCATCAGGGGAGGGCATCAGCAGCCAAGTTCATGGTCCCGTGGCTGGCTCTGCTGCACAGGAGGGCAGAAAAAAGAGTGGGAGAGCAATAGTGATTGGGAATTCAATTGTAAGGGGAATAGATAGGCGTTTCTGCGGCCGCAACCGAGACTCCAGGATGGTATGTTGCCTCCCTGGTGCAAGGGTCAAGGATGTCTCGGAGCGGGTGCAGGACATTCTGAAAAGGGAGGGTGAATAGCCAGTTGTCATGATGCATATAGGTACCAACGACATAGGTAAAAAACGGGATGAGGTCTTACGAGACGAATTTAGGGAGCTAGGAGTTAAATTAAAAAATAGGACCTCAAAAGTAGTAATCTCAGGATTGCTACTAGCCAGAGTAGGAATCGCAGGATAGCTCAGATGAATACATGGCTTGAGAAATGGTGCAGAAGGGAGGGATTCAAATCCCTGGGACATTGGAACCGGTTCTGGGGGAGGTGGGACCAGTACAAACCGGACAGTCTGCACCTGGGCAGGATCCGAACCAATGTCCTAGGGGGCAGTGTTTGATAGTGCTGTTGGGGAGGAGTTAAACTAATATGGCACGGTGATGGGAACCTATGCAGGAAGACAGAGGGAAATAGAAGGGGGGCAGAAGCAAAAGATAGAAAGGAGAATAGTAAAAGTGGAGGGCAGAGAAACCCAAGGCAATAAGAAAAAAGTGCCACATTACAGCAAGATTCAAAGGAAATGTGTTAAAAAGACAAGCCTGAAGGTTCAGTGCCTCAATGCGAGGAGTATTCGGAATAAGGTAGATGAATTAACTGCACAGATAGCAGTTAACGGATACGATGTGATTGACATCACGGAGACATGGCTCCAGGGTGAGCAAGGCTGGGAACTCAACATCCAAGGGTATTCAGCATTTAGGAAGGATAGACAGAAAGGAAACAGAGGCGGGGTAACGTTGCTGGTTAAAGAGGAAATCAATGCAATTGTAAGGAAGGACATTAGCTTGGATGATGTGGAATCTGTATGGGTGGAGCTGCGGAATTCCAAAGGGCAGAAAACGCTAGTGGGTGTTGTGTACAGACCACCAAATAGTAGCAGTGAGGTTGGGGACAGCATTAAACAAGAAATAAAGGATATGTGCAATAAAGGTACAGCAGTAAACATGGGCGACTTTAATCTACATATAGATTGGGCTAATCTAACTATGCGGTGGAGGAGGATTTCCTGGAGCGTATTAGGGATGGTTTTCTCGACCAATATGTCGAGGAACCAACCAGGGAGCTGGCCATCCTAGACTGGGTGATGTGTAATCAGAAGGGACTAATTAGCAATCTTGTTGTGCGAGGCACTCTGGGGAAAAGTGACCATAATATGGTAGAATTCCTTATTAAGATGGAGAGTGACAAAGTTAATTTGGAAACTAGGGTCCTGAACTTAAGGAAAGGTAACTTCGACGGTATGACATGTGAATTGGCTAGAATAGACTGGCAGAGGATACTTAAAGGGTTGACGGTGGATAAGCAATGGCAAACATTTAAAGATCACATGGATGAACTTCAGCAATTGTACATACCTGTCTGAAGTAAAAATAAAACTGGGAAGGTGGCTCAACCATGGTTAACAAGGGAAATTAAGGATAGTGTTAAAATCAAGGAAGAGGCACATAAGTTGGCTAGAAAAAGCAACAAACCTGTGGACTGGGAGAAATTTAGAGTTCAACAGAGGAGGACAAAGGGTTTAATTAAGAAGAAGAAAATAGAGTACGAGAGGAAGTTTGCAGGGAACATAAAAACTGACTGCAAAAGCTTCTATAAATATGTGAAGAGAAAAAGATTAGTAAAGACAAACGTAGGTCCCTTGCAGTCGGATTCAGGTGAATTTATAATGGGGAACAAAGAAATGGCAGACCAATTGAACCAATACTTCGGTTCTGTCTTCACAAAGGAAGATACAATAACCTTCCGAATGTAGTAGGAGACAGTGGGTCTAGTGAGAATGAGGAACTGAAAGATATCCTTATTAGGCAGGAAATTGTGCTCGGGAAATTGATGGGATTAAAGGCCAATAAATCCCCAGGTCCTGATAGTCTGCATCCCAGAGTACTTAAGGAAGTGGCCCTAGAAATAGTGGATACATTGGTGATCATTTTCCAACAATCTATCGACTATGGATCAGTTCCTATGGACTGGAGGGTAGCTAATGTAACGCCACTTTTTAAAAAAGGAGGGAGAGAGAAAGCGGGTAATTATAGACCGGTTAGCCTGACATCAGTAGTGGGGAAAATGTTGGAATCAATCATTAAGGATGAAATAGCAGCCCATTTGGAAAGCAGTGACAGGATCGGACCGAGTCAGCATGGATTTATGAAAGGGAAATCATGCTTGACGAATCTTCTGGAATTTTTTGAGGATGTAACTAGTAGAGTGGACAAGGGAGAACCAGTGGATGTGGTCTATTTGTCCTTTCAAAGGGCTTTTGACAAGGTCCCGCACAAGAGATTGGTGTACAAAATCAAAGCGCATGGTATTGGGGGTAATGCATTGATGTGGATAGAGAACTGGTTGGCAGACAGGAAGCAGAGAGTCAGGATAAACGGGTCCTTTTCAGAATGG
The DNA here is from genome assembly GCF_044704955.1 of Pristiophorus japonicus. Taxonomy (NCBI): domain Eukaryota; kingdom Metazoa; phylum Chordata; class Chondrichthyes; family Pristiophoridae; genus Pristiophorus; species Pristiophorus japonicus. The sequence goes on along the minus strand of NC_091977.1, from coordinate 515,826,003 downwards.
CAGGCAGTTACTAGTGGGATGCCGCAGGGCTCAGTGCTGGGACCCCAGCTCTTTACAATATATATTAACAATTTGGATGAAGGAATAGAGTGTAATATCTCCAAGTTTGCAGATGACACTAAACTGGGTGGCGGTGTGAGCTGTGAGGAGGATGCTAAGAGGCTGCAGGGTGACTTGGACAGATTAGGTGAATGGGAAAATACATGGCAGATGCAGTATAATGTGGATAAATTGAGGTTATCCATTTTGGGGTCAAAAACACGAAGGCAGAATATTATCTGAATGGCGGCAGACTAGAAAAAGGGAAGGTGCAACGAGACTTGGGTGTCATGGTTCATCAGTCACTGAAAGTGGTCACGCAGGTACAGCAGGCGGTAAAGAAGTCAAATGGTATGTTGACCTTCATAGCTAGAGGATTTGAATATCGGAGCAGGGAAGTCTTACTGCAGTTGTACAGGGCCTTAGTGAGGCCTCACCTGGAATATTGTGTTCAGTTTTCGTGTCCTAATCTGAGGAAGGACGTTCTTGCTATTGAGGGAGTGCAGCGAAGGTTCGCCAGACTGATTCGAGGGCTGGCTGGGCTGTCATATGAGGAGAGACTGGATCAACTGGGCCTTTATTCACTGGAGTTTAGAAGGATGAGCAGGATCTCATAGAAACATATAAGATTCTGACGGGACTGGATAAGTTAGATGCGGGAAGAATGTTCCCGATGTTGGGGAAGTCCAGAACAAGGGGACATAGTCTTAGGATAAGGGGTAGGCCATTTAGGACTGAGTTGAGGAGAAACTTCTTCACTCAGAGAGTTGTTGACCTGTGGAATTCCCTGCCGCAGAGAGTTGTTGATGCCAGTTCATTGGATATATTCAAGAGGGAGTTCGATATGGCCCTTACGGCTAAGGGGATCAAGGGGTATGGAGAGAAAGCAGGAAAGGGGTACTGAAGGAATGATCAACCATGATCTTATTGAATGGCGGTGCAGGCTCGAAGGGCCGAATAGCCTACTCCTGCACTTATTTTCTATGTTTCTATGTTAACTCTGATTCCTCTCCGCAGCTGCTGCCTGACCTGCTGAGTATTCTCAGCGTTTTCCATTTTTTATTGCAGATTCCAGCATCTGTGGTATTTTGCTTTTGTGTAATGGAGGAATGTTATAATTCAATAATGCCGGTGTTACAGTGGCAATAATCTAAAATAGGAGATTGTATTCTGATTCCACCGAAATACTAAACTGAGCAAAATATTTAGGGCAAATGAATGACACGTCTCTCAGAATTCCAGCATTTCGTTGCTCAGACGTTTTGGAACCATCATACAAAGAGGCAGCTTGAATCCTGTGAGGACCAGGTTATCATTAGAAACAGCGTGAGAATGTTCTCTATACGAAATAAAGAATTCCCTGGCTGTAATAGCTCACTGCTCTAACGTTTTGCTTTCTTGTTCGTATGGGATCGAAAAAGAACCGGGTGTTTTGTGAGGTATATCTGAAGCTATTTATCAAAGGTTTCCTATTACAAGAACAATTGCACAGCTAGAGTCGCCTTACAGGACATTAAGGAGCCGAAATTGCTCCTCTCCTTCAGGCCTGTTAGCACCGCAAATCAGCGGCCACCGTGCCGAGTCGCGGCCGACAATTCGTGGAATGGATGCCTTTAGCCCAAGTGCCCTCCCGAGTTTTCTCGGCGGTACACCGATCCCCCCCCATCGCTCCGCTGCTGCCGATCCATGGTAAGCGCTTCAACACCGTGCGCACCGCCGGTCTACACCCCACCAATGGTGACATTCCCCTCTGAAAATCTTTGGCCTGCCCTGCGGTGCCAAAACCTGGTTATTCCCAGTGTTCCAGTCAGGCTGCGGTCTTCTGCAATGGTGCTGTGGCTTCCCTTAAGGGGAAGACGCACTGCCGCTGCCGCCATGTTTTTTTTTTGTCGGCCGACTGCCAGATCGCGGTCAGTTATGCCCCCAGCTTTAGCCGGGCCCCCGACAGGCAGCCTGGCACCCCCCTCTTGGGTGCCAGGCCACTGGCCCCGCTGAAACCCTCCCTGGTGACCCACTGGGCTGAAGTTTTAAAATGGCGGAGGCTCTCCCCTTTAGGTGACGCGGTGCCGTGATGATGTCATCGCGACGGTCACTCCGCACCGTCCCCAACTTCCGCCCCTCAGGTGTTTTCACCGCTGCGTTTCTGCCCCTCAAGTGCTGTCACCGCCCCCATTGAGAGCGACATCCGGATCCAAGGGAAACAAAACAACAGTGCCGAATGTCGCTCAAGAGGCGATCTGAACCACAGTTGCGGTAAAAACCATTAAAACGGGGTGGGCAGGGGGCAATTTCTACCCCTAATTCTCCACTCCATTCCCACTCTGACCTCTCCGTCCTCGGCCTCCTACACTGTTCCAATGAAGCTCAACGCAAGCTCGAGGAACAGCACCTCATCTTTCGTTTAGGCACTTTACAGCCTTCTGGACTCAACATCGAGTTCAACAATTTCAGACCATAACCTCTGCCCATATTATTTTCACTATCCTCCCTTTTTTTTTAACAAACCCCCCTTTTTTTCTCTTTCCCATGGCAGCTGGTGATGATTCTGCCATTCACACCCCATCTAGACACATCATTTGTTTCCTAACTTGTGCCTTTACCATCTCATTTTTCCCATCATCCCCTTTGTCTCTTAAATCTCTCCTGCCTTCCACCCTATCACAGACTTCCCTTTTGTCCTATCCTCCCCTCCCCCTTTCAATGCCCCTGCCCTTCCTTAAGAATCTGTTACATCTCGAACGTTGCCAGTTCTGACGAAGGTTCACAGACCTGAAACGTTAACCCTGTTTCTCGCCACAGATGCTGCCTGACCCGCTGAGGTTCACAGCATTCTCTGTTTTTATTTCAGATTCCAGGATCCGCAGTATTTTGCGTTTGTTCCGGGACATCTTGCCTGGATTAAAGGTTCCCATCAAACGTTTATAACTCTGAAAGATTTATTACATGGCTGCACTCTATGAAAAATAGGCAGCCCACAGTTTGTTTTCATGACATGATGGACTGCTGACGAAAACAATGCAGCAGTCAACCGTGTGAGTCCAGCCAAGGCAACCTGTGTGTACCTCACATGTAAGGAAATCCCAACTGTAAGCAAGTCTCTCTCCCCTGTTTCAGCTCGCTTACATCAATCCTAGCAGCGATACATGAACATAAGAACATAAGAAATAGGAGCAGGAGTAGGTGATTTGGCCCCTCGAGCCTGCTCCGCCATTTAATAAGATCATGGCTGATCTGATCTTGGGCTCAGCTCCACTTCCCCGCTCGCTCCCCATAACCGTTTACTCTCTTATCACTCAAAAATCTGTCTGTCTTTGTCTTAAATATATTCAATGACCCAGCCTCCACAGCTCTCTGGGGCAGAGAATTCCACAGGTTTACAACCCTCTGAGAGAAGAAATTCCTCCTCATTTCAGTTTTAAATGGGCGACCCCTTATTCTGAGACTATGTCCCCTAGTTTTAGACTCCCCCACGAGGGGAAACATCCTCTCTGCATCTACTTTGTCGAGCCCCCTCATTATCTTATATGTTTCAATAAGATCACCTCTCATTCTTCTGAACTCCAATGAGTACAGGCCCAACCTGCTCAACCTATCTTCATAAGTCAAACCCTTCATCTCAGGAATCAACCTAGTGTATTAGACGTGTATTGTATACAGATCCTGACAGTGTGAAAGCAACCCCCCTCACAAATTAATCACCTTTCCAAGATTTGTTTGCAATTTGCTACCACGTGTCATGGTTACACAATCCCTGTCTGATCCTCTCTATCAGTGAACCACATCACCTCCAACAAGACATCTCCTGTTTTCACCACCCACTGCAAGCACAGTGATTGGAAATGGGAAATGAATGATTGGGGCTTTACTACGGGAATCTACCCAAGAACACGGAGAGATTGGATCCAATAAAATCCGAGGGAAAATAACGTGCTTGCATGTTCAATGTTTTTTTATTGCAGCAGTTACATAAATCGTGAACCAGCGCGGGCCGACTATAAACTCAACAATCCAGCTAATAAGGTCAACCTGATCTGTTAATGCAGCAGTCAGTGGTATATGGCCATCAGGTCGAACGTTTCCATTCCTGACATTTTTTATTGGTTATCTATCCAAAATCTAGAATGTAGAATTTCTTGGCTTTGCCCAGGCACTATTGGTGAAGCAGGCCAGTGCTTCAACAAGCTGCACAATGGACCAATAAAATGGCTGCATATAGTGACACCACTGTTCCTGGCCAGAATGGAGATGATTGGGTCATTCCCTCGTCAATCATGCCTTGTGACCCCATTGCTGCAGGTGACTGGGACTGATTGTAGGTACATGGTTTGCAGTTACCTATCCCCCACTTGCTGCGATTTGCTGGAGAAATAATCCATTTTTATTATGTAACCATCGTCCACTCACTACATTAACAACATAAGAAATTGCTGCAGGAGTAGGTCATTTGGCTCCACCATACAATAAGAGGGCCAGATTTTCAGCAGGTTTGCGACCGGGTTTTCGCTGTGATTTGACCCTCCGCAGCGAAAACCCGGTCGCAAAGCCCGAGCGGGATCCTCGGGTACCTGTTTGGGCGACGCTTCCAAGTACCGCCGCGGAGAGGTGCGTCGACGTACAACGACTTGGATTGCGTTTGCTTCCGAGTTTCAGCCGCGCCCAGAATAGCGACAGGTCAAACCTGTCGGTGCAGCCCCGCCAGCAGCGGTAAGTACGAAAACCTTCAAAAAAATGCACGTTAAAGTTTTTATTTTTTTATTTTTTTGCAGTGATTTGATAGTTAAGAGTCTTGTAAATGTTTTTGGAATGTTTTTTGGAATTTATTTTTCTTTTTTTCCCCCCTCCCAGCGCTCCCGGTCCAGGACTAAAGTTGCCAAAATTCGCGGTTTGTGCCGCGAATGCTTGTGCCTCCCTTACCGATGCACCACTGGCACAGATGTAAAGGCCGAAACTTCGGGCTAAAAACGGTAGCGCAGCGAAAAAGGTAAGTTTCATGTATTGTTACCGTTTTCGCCAAAAAAAAACGAAAATCTGGCCCCGTAGCTGATCTTCTACCTCAACTCCACTTTCCCGCACTATCACCACATCCCTTGATTCCCTTAATATCCAAACATCTATCAATCTCCGTCTTGAATATACTCAACGTCTGAGCTTCCACAGCCCTCTGGGGTAGAGAATTCCAAAGACTCCCCACCCTCGGAGTGAAGAAATATCTCCTCATGTGGCCGACCCTTTATTCTGAGACTGTGACCCCTGGTTCTAGACTCCCCAGCCAGTGGAAACATTCTCCCTGCATCTACCCTGTCAAGCCCTGTAAGAATTTTGTATGTTTCAATGAGATCATCTCTCATTCTTCTATAGGGCATATCGGCCGAGTCTCCTCAATCTCTCCTCAACGGACAATCCCCCCATCCCAGGAATCAGTCTGATGTACCCTTGTTGCACTCCCTCTAAGATAAGTATATCCTTCCTGAGGTAACGAGACCTAAACTGTACACAGTATTCCAGGTGTGGTCTCACCATAATTGCAGTAGGATTTATTTACACTTATACTCAAGTCCTCTGCATTTTGCTGGATTAATCAAACTGCTTTTATCAGGATGTTACTGTAATTTCGGTCATGAGTTCTGTTTCCTCTAGATTGTAGGGACTCTTTTTAAATAGACTCTGTAGACTGTTTGGTGTAGTGCGCTGTTTAAATAGACTTTGTCTGCAGTAAAATAGACCATAGGCTGTGAGCCCTGTTGTAAGTCCCACAACTCAATGACTGACACAGTGGCGCCAATAGACACTCGACCAACCTCAGACGTTCTATCAGGTGGAGCTGCTAAAAGCAAAGTAAGATTTCCCGAAAGGAACACATGGGAGAAAAGATGAGAGAATCGATTACCCGCACCCACCGCTGCACACTCCTTTACATCAAGCGGAACTTTGGGAGATGACATGTCGCATATTTGCTAGCGCAGATTGGAAATAATGCATTCATCATCATCATAGGCAGTCTCTCGAAATCAAGGAAGACTTGCTTCCACTCTAAATCTGAGTTCTCAGGTGGGAATTACAGTCTCTGTAACAGGTGGGGCAGACAGTGGTTGAAGGAAAGGGTGGGTGGGGAGTCTGGTTTGCCGCACGTTCCTTCCGCTGCCTGCGCTTGGTTTCTGCGTGTTCTCGGCGACGAGACTCGAGGTGCTCAATGTCCTCCTGGATGCTCTTCCCCCGCTTTGGGTGGACTTGGGTCAGGGACTCCCAGGTGCCGGTGGGGATGTTGCACTTTATCAAGGAGGCTTTGAGGGTGTCCTTGAAATGTTTCCTCTGCCCACCTGGGGCTCGCTCGCCGTGTCGGAGTTCCGAGTAGAGTGTTTGCTTTGGGAGTCTCATGTCGGGCATGCGGATGATGTAGCCCGCCCAACGGAGCTGGTCGAGTGTGGTCAGTGCTTCGATGCTGGTGAAGTTGGCCTGAGCGAGAACATTGACGTTAGTGTGTCTAACCTCCCAGGGGATTTGCAGGATCTTGCAGAGGCAGTGCTGGTGGTACTTCTCCAGCGCTTTGAGGTGTGTACTGTATATAGTTTCCTTAACCGAGACTCTGCCTTCAGCATGAGTGTCCTCGACTCCATCCTGTAGCTTGATACCCGTCACCATCTCAGCAAAACCCCAGCCCTGCACAAGGTAGAAAAGGTCATCCGTCAGCTCAAGAACAACAAGGCATCAGGAGCAGATGGAATCCCCGCTGAGGCACTAAAGTATGGCGGAGAAGCACTATTGGCACGAATGCATAACCTCATCTCTCGTATCTGGAAGGAGGCGAGCATGCCGGTAGATCTCAGAGATGTCGTAATCGTGACCATCTTCAAAAAAGGGGACAAATCCGACTGCGGCAACTACTGTCGGCCACTGGGAAAGTCATCACAAGAATCCTCCTCAGCCGTCTTCTCCCTGTGGCTGAAGAGCTCCTCCCAGAGTCACAGTGCGGATTCTGTCCACTAAGGGCTACAACGGACATGATTTTCACCGCGCGACAACTACAAGAGATGTGCATTGAGCAGCACTAACCCTTGTATATGGCCTCCGATGACCTCACAAAGGCCTTTGACACTGTCAACCGCGAGGGACTATGGAGCATCCTCCTTCGTTTCGGCTTCCCCCAAAAGTGTGTCACCATCCTCTGCCTGTATAGTGCATTACACAAAGAGGGAAAACCAAAAGAAGAAAAAGTGACAAATAAATAAGACAAGAAGAAATGTATCCTGCAATGTGGGGTTTAAAGCTAACCAAAAACTAGAGAAACCATGGGCATAAATATCATTTTTGTCACAACTAGCACCACAGACAACCACACGGTATTTTTTGAGGACTTGCTAAATCCATTTTATTGGAGTTTCACATGGGATTTAACACCACAGAAAAAAAGGAGTTTAACAAGATCCAGCATGGGCCATTAGACATGGCTGTGTTTATTGGGAACCTGACAATATATTCATCGAAAGAAATTTAGTCAGAGGACTGAAAAGCATTTTCTGCATCTGACTGGGTATAAGATTGCTTTGTTTTGGCCAATACAGGTCTTGTTTTTGAAGGATAAATAGCCTAACATGTGTTAGTGTAAGGATACACTGGCTAAAGCTCATGTTAAAATAGGTAGAACCAAGTGGATAGGCTGAACTAAAACAGCAGACAGGAGACTCCCTGACACTTAATTATCAACGTAAAGCCTTTCCTCGGAAGATTTAAAGAGGACTGGACTCCTTGTGTAACACTCCACCCAAGGAGATTCAATAACATTTAAAACTATCACACATACCCTACCCAGAAGTGAAATTTCCATGACATCATCAATGACTGGTGTTGTGTTGACTAGAAAAACTGAACTTGAGCCATAACTTGAGTTCAGGGATTCACCGAGTTAGAAAGTGCGGCATCTGTTCTCTCGGTGGAGAAGCAGTCAATGCTCCTTTACTGGAAAATTGACCCTATACAGATTACAATACCCCAACGGATGAAGTGATCTTTGCTCTGGTATCAGACACTGCTGGTGCTGGTGATCAAGAAAAAGATTGTGAGAGTCACACAGGACACGATGCTTTCTCCCTAACCTTACAACTGAATGCAGAATGTGTCTCAGACATTGCTTTCCAGGCACTGTTGGCCTACTCGCAGTGTCCAACAACTGATTCTCAGTCTGAGCACTCAGTTCTTGCTCTTTGAATAACTAGATTTCAAGGCATTAACCGTGGAATGTGGAAGACTGAGTGACATCATCCTTTCTTCCAGGATCATTTTCCGCCATCTCACAATGAGCCTTCTTTGATAGTTTGGAACAGGCCCTGCACTATGAAAAGACAGCATGTCACTGTGCATTGCTGAAAAGATTCTATGACAGGATGTGAAGCATTTGGAATATGAAAACGGGCATCGATTAATGCAGTCCTCAGGATGAACTTCATCAAAGCAATGATGCTCATTAGCATATATTTTGAATGAAGGACTTAAGTGTGGAAGTTTAAAATTGAACTGAAATCTTTCAGTATCAACGTTAAGATTTGGATGGTCAACAGGAAAGAAAATCCTACAAAAGAATCACAAGAATGTTAACCAACGGTCTTGCATGGTGTAATGGTCCTTTTCTACTGCCCCCTGGCGGGAGTGGGTCCCAGGAAACTTGTTTCACGCACCTTGCACCCAGAGTTGAATTTGCAAACCAATGATCACGTGGAGGGTAAACACAGGCCGAATGATCTGTATTCTGTGTGTTTCTATGACCATGTCTGCTGGAATACACTTCAGCTCATTACAGAGAAACTTGGCAATGTCCTTAGTGCAATTGGAGTGTTCCACTTTCAATCATAGAATTAAGGCATAATTCAGCTATTCAATGAATTAATAACACGATTAATGAAAGAAAAGGACAGCGTAAAGGTTGAGTTAAAGAACTTTGCTACTGTAGAACATCACTAAAGAGAGAGATGAAGAAAAGAAATTAATGAAAGGGTGAAAATAAGCACTAAATGGGTGCTGTGCTAATAAGATATGCCAGTTTGAAAGTCTGGTTTTAGTCTGCAATTTTGGGGCTAATTAACGATCGCCATGATTTAAACTTGTCTCGATGTGCTAAAACAGACATCTGGAGGTTTAGCAGTCAAGTGCTGTTTGGAAGCAATTTTAGTGGAGCGGAATGCGTAGCCTCCACACGCCGATTTCCACTGAAGGTGCGCATCATCATCATAGGCAGTCCCTCCAAATCGAGGCAGACTCTCTAAAAGTGAGTTCTCAGGTGAGTACGGTCCAATACGGGAATTACAGTCTCTGTCTCAGGTGGGTGAAGGAAAGGGTGGTGGGAAGTCTGGTTTGCCGCACACTCCTTCCGCTGCCTGCGCTTGTTTTCTGCATGCTCTCGGCGACGAGACTCGAGGTGCTCAGCGCCCTCCCGGATGCTCTTCCTCCACTTAGGGCGGTCTTGGGCCAGGGATTCCCAGGTATCGGTGGGGATGCTGCACTTTATTTTATGCATTTTATGAAGGTGTGCAGTGCACTAGCTGACACACAATGGCTGCCTGGCCTCATCTTCTCCTCCCATTCCTCCTCCAGACCAAGAGGAACCCCGAGCAAGATCCCATGAACAAGCATTCCTGTTCTCCTGCTGGCCGCTATAAGGTCTCCAATAAGGTAGAGTAGCACAGCATTCACTCTCTTTAGGTGAAGTCTTCAGAGAATTTCCCGAAAAAGATATTGAAAGACTATTGGTGAAATCTTGACAAAATGTCCCAGAAAGATTCCCGATTTGTCTCAAAAGTCCTCTTCAAACACAGTCTATCTCCAGCAACAATGAACAGTGAAAGCTGCGCATGGCTTTAAGTAGCGCTAGAAATCCACAGCAACGACTTCTTTACTTCTGTTCAGCTGGTCGTTGTTAGGAGAGGTTGTTAATTGAAGCACTAGCATGCAGCCTCTTTAATGGGTGCTAGCAAGCATTTTGATTGTCAGTCAGAGCCTTAACAATCCTGAGGGCAGGCGTTTCTAGCGCACGCTTCAACTCCTTTACCAAGATGGCGTCTTGTGCTAAAGGCGGGCTAAACTGACGTTGCTGCTCAAGACCCCATTTGGCCACCTCGGAAGTTCGTTAGCGCCTGAAGTGTATGGGGAAAATCGCCCCCTAAGAGATGTATTATCCTTTTTATTCACAAATTAAATGATTACTATAGGACTTAATATTCCAAATGAAAATGGTGGACATACATGACTTTGTGCAATATAAATCAATCAAGAGGCACTTATAATAATACTCCTCATTCAACTAAATTGCACTTAACAGGTTTAATGATGACCATTTTGTTCATCCAGCTGTGGAAGGCACGAAACTTTTAAGGTTAATCATCTCAGTGACAAGTGCTAGTGCTCGGGGCTCCTGATTGAAAGAAACCTAATGAACCACAGTGAGCCTTTTATGGTGGGAGTGGAGGAGATCCAAAATTTGACATTGAACCCAAAGAACAAGTCAGTAGAGGTGTCAACAAAGGGTGGACCTCAGCAAGAACCCGGGAAGATATCCGGAAGTTTACAGCTTGAAAAGGAGCACCAAAGTGAGGCAAGTATATTACCCTGCCTTAATGTGGAGATGAAGGGCAGATGCGGTGAATGCATTTGTGTTAAAAGACCAATAGGAAGAAGCTAAACTCACCCACATTGCATAAGAACATAAGAAATAGGAGCTGGAGTAGGCCATTCAGCCCCTCGAGCCTGCTCCGCCATTCAACAAGATCATGGCTGATCTTCTACCTCAACCCCACATTCCCGTACTATCCCCATATCCCTTAATTCCCTTTGTTTCCAAAAATTTATCGAGCTCTGTCTTGAAAATACTGAACAACAGAGTATCCACAGCTCCCTGGGGTAGAGAATTCCAAAGATTCACAACCCTTTGAGTGAAGAAATTTCTCCTCATCTCAGCCCTAAATGGCCGACCCCTTATTCTGTAACTCGGTGGATGATTTCCCAGGTGCTAAGTCAGACACTCTTAATATGGAAACAAAGGGAACACATTTTGAAGTACAACGTTCTTTCATTGTACAGAAAATAGTCCTTTTTTTCAAAAGGAACATAAACTAAAAATAAACAGGAAAATAAACTAGCAGTTACCTGACTGAAAAAACATCTAATGGAAAGTCACTGTGCATTCACAAGTTATAAAAAGGGCTCTGAGATGATAGGTAGTTAAGATGCTAATGGGCTAATGTTGATTGTTTCCTCAAAGACTATGAATAACAGCATCAGCAATCAAAAATACCTCACGCCCAATGTGTTGGAAAGTTTTGATCCCTTTTCTCTGGCTGTGAACAGCATGAGATAAAATATAATTAGGTTGCTGAAACAGAAGCTTCGAGCCAGTCATACCGCAAAGGTTTGAGGCGGTAGGAGAGACTGCAGCACTTCGAGAATAAGTCCCACCTTCACCTTCTCAAGGGCAACTAGGAATGGACAATAAATGCTGCCTTGCCAGCGACCGCCACCCAGAGAATTTTATTTTTAAGAACATTTCATTAAGAAGTAAAACATTTTTTTTTGGGGGGGGGGGGGGGGGTGGCATGTGCTACATTTTAGCATGGGAGTAAGGTTCAGCAGGCAGTATCGGGTACAGTGACTTAGTGGTTATGATACCGGACTAGCAATCCAGAGGTCTGGGCTAATGATCCAAAGACATGAGTTCATATCTCAGCACGACATCTTTATTAAATAAATCTGGAATAAATAAGCTAGTATCAGTAATGGTGACCATGAAACTAATGGATTGTCGTTAAATACCCATTTCGTTCACTCATGTCCTTTAGGGATTGAAATCTGCCGTCCTTACCCGGTCTGGATTATATGTGACTCCAGGCCCACAGCAATGTGGTTGACTCTTAACTGCTCTCTGAAATGGTTGAGCAAGCCACTCAGATGTAACAAACCGATATGATACACCTCACGGACAGCAGTGGTTCAAGAAGGCGGCTCACTACACCCTTCTCAAGGGCAATTAGGGATGGGCAATAATTGCTAGCCAACACCCACATCCAATGAATGAATTTTTTAAAAAAAGAAAGAACATTGTTAACACTGGTCATGGACACTGATGGAACAAAATGCCTTCCGACTGAAGTGCACCACAGGATTTGTGCCATGTATAGTCGATGGCACCCTGGTGCAGAAATCCATTGTGGGCACTCTCACATCGTCCACCTGGTATATGCTATGTTTGCTATTCGGTTCTATTGAAGTGAATGAGGCTGAACATTGGGTGGGCAGTATGGTGGGCAGCCGATGGGATACCGTCCATGATGAATTTCCACTTCCCCTGTATCTACAGCTGCCTCTGTCTGTCCAGGTGTTTTCCACTGGTCGGCATCCTTTCGTCTACTTTTTCCCATTGCAAAAGAAAAAAATGGGCCTGTACGTAGAACGGTATTGAAAGGACACAGGGACCAAGGCACAGGGGAAACTATCCACCCCTCCTCAGCATGAGGCGCAGGAGATTTTAACTGCCGGGAGCTCAACTGCATGATCCCTGTCAAGTCTCCCGCCCAAAACAGGCTTGGATAGGAGTGCTAGCTGGCCGGCAGGCAGAAGGGGAATTTTAGGCCGGTCTCAGGGAGTTGAAGGCTTCGGGTGGGAGAAGTGGGGTCAGGAGTCACAGTCAAGAGGAGACCTAAAATTTCCTTGTGGAGCACGAAGGAACTCTCCCGTTCCTCCTGTTCCGCTTCTCTGGGTCTCTTCGCTCCCCGGATCTGTTAGCCGTCAGATTTTACTGGCGAGTCTGGCACTGGCGGAATGTCCTGATTTTTAGTTGAGGCCCCGACTGCAACATGTCCGGGGTAGAAGCAAAAACAGAAAGTAATCTGTCCTTATAATAGAGAGGGTATGGGGTCTGAATTCAGCTGAAGGTTAGACAGGGTGCCAGGGCGGCAAACGGTTCAGTCTGAGACGGTGGCTAAGGAGGGAAATCAAACCAGTGGCAAGGGGGCAGAATTTGTGGAAGGAACCGAAGATGATGGATTAGGTGTTCCTCATGTTGAGCTGCAGGATTGATGCAAGACTGGATGCTGGGACAAACGATCTCGCAAAAGGTGTCAGCGGGTTGGTGGTGAGGTAGAGCTGGGTGGTTGTTGGCGGCACACATGTCAAAACTGAACCTGGGCCTTCGGATTTTGCCATTGAAGGGCAGCATGTAGTTGAGGAAGAGGAAAGGGCCATGGATTAATTCTTGGGAGACTCCACAGTTGAGCGTCCATGGGTGGAATGAAAAGCAATTGCCGAAATGCACAGGCATAGGAACATAGCAACAGGTCTGCACCTGGGCAGGACGGGAACCAATGTCCTAGCAGGAGTGTTTGCTCGTGCTGTTGCGGAGGGGTTAAACTAATATGGCAGGGGGATGGGAACCTATACAGGGAGGCAGAGGGAAGTAGAAGAAAAAGATAGAAAGAAGAAAAGTAAAAGTGGAGGGCAGAGAAACCCAAGGCAAAAAGCAAAAAGTGCCACATTACAGCAAAATTCTAAAGGGACAAAATATGTTAAAAAGACAAGCTTGAAGGTTCTGTGCCTCAATGCGAGGAGTATTCGTAATAAGGTAGAAGAATTAACTGCGCAGATAGCTGTTAACGGTTATGATGTAATGATGTAATTGGTATCACGGAGACATGGCTCCAGGGTGACCAAGGCTGGGAACTCAACATCCAGGAGTATTCAGCATTCAGGAAGGATAGACAGAGAGGAAAAGGGTGGCGTTGCTGGTTAAGGAGGAAATTAACGCAATAGTAAGGAAGGACATTAGCTTAGATGATGTGGAATCGGTATGGGTGGGGCTTGGGAATACAAAAGGGCAGAAAACACTAGTGGGAGTTGTGCACAGACCACCAAACAGTAGTAGTACGGTTGGGGACAGCATCAAACAAGAAATTAGGGATGCATGCAATAAAGGTACACCAGTTATCATGGGCGACTTTAATCTACATATTGATTGGGCTAACCAAACTGGTAGCGATGCGGTGGAGGAGGATTTCCTGGAGTGTACTAGGGATGGTTTTCTAGACCAATATGTCGAGGAACCAACTAGAGGGCTGGCCATCCTAGACTGGGTGATGTGTAATGAGAAAGGACTAATTAGCAATCTTGTTGTGCGAGGACCCTTGGGAAAGAGTGACCATAATATTGTAGAATTCTTTATTCAGATGGAGAGTGACACAGTTAATTCAGAGACTAGGGTCCTGATCTTAAGGAAAGGTAACTTCGATGGTATGAGACGTGAATTGGCTAGAATAGACTGGCGAATGATACTTAAAGGGTTGACGGTGGATAAGCAATGGCAAACATTTAAAGATCACATGGATGAACTTTGACAATTGCACATCCCTGTCTGGAATAAAAATAAAATGGGGAAGGTGGCTCAACCGTCACTAACAAGAGAAATTAAGGATAGTGTTAAATCCAAGAGGCATATAAATTGTCCAGAAAAAGCAGCAAACCTGAGGACTGGGAGAATTTTATAATTCAGCAGAGGAGGACAAACATTTTAATGAGAAGGGGAAAATAGAGTCTGAGCGGAAGCTTGCTGGAACATAAAAACTGACTGCAAAAGCTTCTATAGATATGTGAAAAGAAAAAGATTAGTGAAGAAAACCGTAGGTCCCTTGCAGTCAGATTCAGGTGAATTTATAATGGGGAACAAAGAAATGGAAGACCAGTTGAACAAATACTTTGGTTCTGTCTTCACAAAGGAAGACACAAATAACCTACCGAGGGTCCAGTGAGAAGGAGGAACTGAAGGAAATCCTTATTAGGCGGGAACTTGTGTTAGGGAAATTGATGGGATTGAAGGCCGATAAATCCCCTGGGCCTGATAGTATGCAGAGTACTTAAGGAATTGGCCCTAGAAATAGTGGATGCATTGGTAATCATTTTCCAACAGTCTATCGACTCTGGATCAGTTCATATGGACTGGAGGGTAGCTAATGTAACATCACTTTTTCAAAAAGGAGGGAGAGAGAAAACGGGTAATTATTGCCTGATATCAGTAGTGGGGAAATTGTTGGAATCAATTATTAAAGATGAAATAGCAGCGCATTTGGAAAGCAGTGACAGGATCGGTCCAAGTCAGCATCGATTTATGAAAGGGAAATCATGCTTAACAAATCTTCTAGAATTTTTTGAGGATGTAACGAGTAGAGTGGATAAGGGAGAACCAGTGGATGTGGTGTATTTGGACTTTCAAAAGGCTTTTGACAAGGTCCCACACAAGAGATTGGTGTGCAAAATGAAGGCACATGGTATTGGGGGTAATGTACTGACGTGGATAGAGAACTAGTTGGCAGACAGGAAGCAGAGATTCGAGATAAATTTTCAGAATGGCAGGCAGTGACTAATGGGGTGCCGCAGGGCTCAGTGCTGGGACCCCAGCTCTGTACAATATACATTAATGATTTGGATGAAGGAATTGAGTGTAATATCTCCAAGCTTGCAGACGACACTGAGCTGGGTGGCGGTGTGCGCTGTGAGGAGGACGCTATGAGGCTGCATGGTGACTTGGACACAAGAGGCAAACTCATGGCAAATGCAGTATAATGTGGATAAATGTGAGGTTATCCACTTTGGGGGCAAAAACACAAAGGCAGAATATTAGAAACATAGAAACATAGAAAATAGGTACAGGAGTAGGTCATTTGACCCTTCGAGCCTGCACCGCCATTCAATAAGATCATGGCTGATCATTCCCTCAGTACCCCTTTCCTGCTTTCTCTCCATACCCTTGATCCCCTTAGCTGTAAGGGCCATATCTAACTCTCTCTTGAAGAGATCCAATGAATTGGCATCAACAACTCTCTGCGGCAGGGAATTCAACAGGTTAACAACTCTCTGAGTGAAGACGTTTCTCCTCATCTCAGTCCTAAATGGCCTACCTCTTATCCTAAGACTATGTCCTCTGGTTCTGGACTTCCCTAACATCAGGAACATTCTTCCCGCATCTAACTTGTCCAGTCCCGTCAGAATCTTATGAGTTTCTATGAGATCCCCTCTCATCCTTCTAAACTCCAGTGAATAAAGGCCCAGTTGATCCAGTCTCTCCTCATATGACAGTCCAGCCATCCCGGGTATCAGTCTGGTGAACCTTCACTGCACTCCCTCAATAGTCCTTCCTCAGATTAGGAGACCAAAACTGAACACAATATTCCAGGTGAGGCCTCAGTAAGGCCCTGTACAACTGCAGTAAGATCTCCCAGCTCCTATACTCAAATCCCCTCGCTATGAAGGCCAACATACCACCTGCTGTACCTGCATGCCAACTTTCAATGACTGATGAACCATGACACCCAGGTCCCGTTGCACCTCCCCTTTTCCTGATCTGCCGCCATTCAGATAATATTCTGCCTCGTGTTTTTGCCCCCAAAATGGATAACCTCACATTTATCCACATTATACTGCACCTGCCATGTATTTGCCCACTCACCTAACCTCCACAAGTCACCCTGCAGCCTCACAGCTCACACCGCCACCCAGTTTAGTATCATCTGCAAACTTGGAGATATTACACTCAATTCCTTCATCTAAATCGTTAATGTATATTGTAAAGAGCTGGGGTCCCAGCACTGAGCCCTGCGGCACTCCACTAGTCACTGCCTGCCATTCTGAAAAGGACCCGTTTATCCCGACTCTGCTTCCTGTCTGCCAACCAGTTCTCTATCCATGTCAGTACATTACCCCCAATACTTTGATTTTGCACACCAATCTTTTGTGCGGGACCTTGTCAAAAGCCTTTTGAAAGTCCAAATACATCACATCCACTGGTTCTCTCTTGTCCACTCTGCTAGTTACATCCTCAGAAAATTCCACAAGATTCGTCAAGCATGATTTCCCTTTCATAAATCCATGCTGACTTGGACCGATCCTGTCACTGCTTTCCCAATGCGCTGCTATTTCAGCCTTAATGATTGATTCCAACATTATCCCCACTACTGATGTCAGGCTAACCAGTCTATAATTACCCATTTACTCTCTCCCTCCCTTTTTAAGAAGTGGTATTACATTCGCAGTCCTCCAGTCCATAGGAACTGATCCAGAGTCAATACACTTTTGGAAAATGATCACCAATGAATCCACTATTTCTAGGGCCACTTCCTTAAGTACTCTGGGATGCAGACTATCAGGCCCCGGGGATTTATCAGCCTTGAATCCCATCAATTTCCCTAACACAATTTCCCGCCTAATAAGGATATCCTTCAGTTCCTCCTTCTCACTAGACCCATTGTCCCCTAGTACATTCGGAAGGTTATTTGTGTCTACCTTCCTGAAGACAGAACCGAAGTACTGGTTCAATTGGTCTGCCATTTCTTTGCTCCCCATTATAAATTCACCTGAATCCGACTGCAAGGGACCTATGTTTGTCTTCACTAATCTTTTTCTCTTCACATATTTATAGAAGCTTTTGCAGTCAGTTTTTATGTTCCCTGCAAGCTTCCTCTCCTACTCTATTTTCCCCCTCTTAATTAAACCCTTTGTCCTCCTCTGTTGAATTCTAAATTTCTGACAGTCCTCAGGTTTGTTGCTTTCTCTAGCCAATTTATATGCCTCTTCCTTGGTTTTAACATTATCCTTATTTCCCTTGTCAGCCACGGTTGAGCCACCTTCCCCGTTTTATTTTTACTCCAGACAGGGATCTACAATTGCTGAAGTTCATCTATGTGATCTTTAAATGTTTGCCATTGCTTATCCACCGTCAACCCTTTAAGTATCCTTTGCCAGTCTATTCTAGCCAATTCATGCCTCATACCGTCGAAGTTACCTTTCCTTAAGTTCAGGACCCTAGTTTGCGAATTAACTGTACCACTCTCCATCTTAATAAAGAATTCTACCATATTATGGTCACTCTGCCCAAAGGGGCCTCGCACAACACGATTGCAAATTAGTCCCTCCTCATTACACATCACTCAGTCTAGGATGGCCAGCTTTCTAGTTGGATCCTCGACATATTGGTCGAGAAAACCATCCCTAATACACTCCAGGAAATCCTCCTCCACCACATTGCTACCAGTTTGGTTAGCCCAATCTATATGTAGATTAAAGTCGTCCATGATAACTGCTGTACCTTTATTGCATACATCCCTTATTTCTTGTTTGATGCTGTCCCCAACCTCACGACTACTGTTTGGTGGTCTGTACACGACTCCCACCAGCGTTTTCTGCCCTTTGGTATTCCGCAGCTCCACCCATACCAATTCTACATCGTCCAAACCAATGTCCTTCCTTACTATTGCATTAATTTCCTCTTCAACCAGCAACGCCTACCTGCCTCCTTTTCCTTTCAGCTTATCCTTCCTAAATGTTGAATACCCCTGGATGTTGAGTTCCCAGCCTTGGTCACCCTGGAGCCATGTCTCCGTGATGCCAATTACATCATACCCGTTAACTGCTGTCTGCGCAGTTAATTCGTCCACCTTATTCCGAATACTCCTCGCATTGAGGCACAGAGCCTTCAGGCTTGTCTTTTTACAATTTTGCTGTAATGTGGCCCTTTTTGTTTTTTGCCTTGGGTTTCTCTGCCCTCCACTTTTACTATTCTCCTTTCTATCTTTTGCTTCTGCCTCCATTTTATTTCCCTCTGTCTCCCTGTATAGGTTCCCATCCCCCTGCCATTTTAGTTTAACTCACAGCACTAGCAAACACTCCCCCTAGGACATTGGTTCTGGTCCTGCCCAGGTGCAGACCATCCGGTTTGTACTGGTCCCACCTCCCCCAGAACCGGTTCAAATGTCCCAGGAATTTGAATCCCTCCCTTTTGCTTCACTCCTCAAGCCACGTATTCATCTGAGCTATCCTGCGATTCCTACTCTGACTAGCACGTGGCACTGGTAGCAATCCTGAGATTACTAATTTTGATGTCCTATTTTTTAATTTAGCTCCTAGCTCCCTAAATTCATAGGACCTCATCCCGTTTTTTTACCTATATCGTTGGTACCTATATGCACCACGACAACTGGCTGTTCACCCTCCCTTTTCAGAATGTCCTGCATCCGCTCCGAGACATCCTTGACCCTTGCACCAGGGAGGCAACATACCATCTTGGAGTCTCGTTTGCGGCCGCAGAAACGCCTATCTATTCCCCTTACAATCGAATCCCCTATCACTATAGCTCTCCCACTCTTTTTCCAGCTCTCCTGTGCAGCAGAGCCACCCACGATGCCATGAACTTGGCTGCTGCTGCTCCCCCCTGATGAGTCATCCCACTCAACAGTATCCAAAGCGTTGTATCTGTTTTGCAGGGGGATGACCGCAGGGGACCCCTGCGCTACCTTCCTTGCACTGGTCTTCCTGTTGGTCACCCATTATCTGAATGGCGACAGATTAGGAAAAGGGGAGGTGCAACGAAACCTCGGTGTCATGGTACGTCAGGCATTGAAAGTTGGCATGCAGGTACAGCAGGCGGTGAAGAAGACAAATGGTATGTTGGCCTTCATAGCTAGGGGATTTGAGTATAGGAGAATGGAGGTCTTACTGCAGTTGTACAGGGCCTTGGTGAGGCCTCACCTGGAATATTGTGTTTAGTTTTGGTCTCCTAATCTGAGGAAGGACATTCTTGCTATTGAGCGAGTGCAGCGAAGGTTTAGCAGACTGATTCCCGGGATGGTAGGACTTACATATGAGGAGAGACTGGATCGACTAGGCCTGTATTCACTGGAGTTTAGAGGGATGAGAGGAAATCTCATAGAAACATATAAAATTCTGACAGGACTGGACAGGTTAGATGCAGGAATAATGTTCCTGATTTTGGGGAAGTCCAGAACCAGGGGACATTGTCTAAAGATAAGGGGTAAGCCATTTAGGATTAAGATGAGGAGAAACTTCTTCACTCAGAGAGTCGTTAACCTGTGGAATTCTCTACCGCAGAGAGTTGTTGATGCCAGTTCATTGGATATATTCAAGAGGGAGTTAGATATGGCCCTTACGGCTAAAGGGATCAAGGGATATGGAGAGAAAGCAGGAAAGGGGTCCTGAGATGAATGATCAGCCATGATCTTATTGAATGGTGGTGCAGGCTCGAAGGGCCGAATGGCCTACTCCTGCATTTTTTCTATTTTTCTATATTAAGAGCAGGCCATTCAGCCCCTCGAGCCTGCTCCGCCATTCAATGAGATCACGACTGATCTGTGACCTAACTCCATGTACCGTCCTTTGGCCCAGATCCCTTAATACCTTTGGTTGACTGCAAGCTAGCAATCTCCGATTTATAATGAACAATTGAGCTAGCATCAATTGCCGTTTGTAGAAGAGCGTTCCAAACTTCTACCACTCCTTTGTGTGTAGAAGTGTTTCCTAATTTCACTCATGAAAGGACTGGCTCTAATGTTTGGACTATGCCCCCTAGCCCTAGACTCCCCAACCAGCAGAAAAAGTTTCTTGCTTGCTCGGTAGGAATGGAACATGTGAGATCAGCCCCATGAACTGGACAATGGAGCAGAATGGTGTGGTCAACCATGAATAATGCTGCGTGCAGAATTGAGGTGGGATAATGTCGCTGTCAGAAAAGATGGCGTCCTCGTGTCGACGGGTCAGTGTTGTTTTTGAAATGTCAGCTTTTTTTTTACAACTGTGTAAAATTATTTTTAAGTTTTTCTGCAGCTATTAGTCAACCTCCGCTCGTTTTCTGGGTTGGCATGTATGCATATGGTGCGATGAATTGTGAATAATCTCAATTTGATTGCAACCCAGAAAGCATAGTACAACAAACCAGCTGGGCCTTTTTAAATCATTGGCATCACAGCAAAGTCAAAGAAGAAGAGTTAACGGGCGACTTTAATCCTACCCGGCGGGAACCGGGTAGGGGGACTGACTAGCCAATGTCCTGTCCCATTCCTGCTGTCTTCTATTTAACATGCTCTTCTGAGCAGGCGGCAAAGACACCCGCCTGAAGCCAGCAGGGTCCTTCGTTAAATATATAGATCGAGGTCCAATTACATCATCGAGCCCCGACTGCAATTTTAACTGGTGGCCTGGCTGGAGCCAGCATTGTGGCTTTCCCACCAGATGAAGATGTCAAGAAGAGGAGCTGGGAGCCAAAAGAGGCACAACAAGGTGAGTTTTTGTAAAGTTATTTTTAAGGGCTTAATTCTGCCGAGATCGGCGGGGGCGGCGGGGGCGGGGGGGGGCCCGGGTGGGTATTGGTACAGACCTTGCCACCGTTCGCCCAATTCCCACTGCAGGTTAAAAGTGAGCCTTTGGTGAAAACCAGTAAGGTGGTAAAAGTGCGGTTATAGGATGGTTATGGCTAAACCCTATAATCACAGCGAGTTTCGATTCACCAATGTATTTAACATTGATTTTGCCGTGTTTTGCATCTTTGTTGTTTTAAAGAGCAAATATAAATAGAACTTAAAATCCCAGAGTAGAGAAGGTTAAAGGGAGATCTAATAAACATTTTCAAAATTTTGAGTGTTTGAGAGTAAATAGTGAAAAGATTATTTCCACTGATCAGTAACAAGGGGGCATAAATTTAAAATTAATATTAGAAGCATAAAAAGGAGATGTTAGAAAGAATTTTACATGCATGAGGTTAACATGCTGCAGACTGTGTGTTCATCTCCATGTAATATACACTAGCTGCTGAACACTTGGTAAACTAATGTGGGAAGAAAAACAGAAAAGGACCCATATTATATTCACCTATTATGATTTAATTCCATTTTACTGTTGCTGCAATGCCAATTGATACCCTTTTCTTGAATATTGTTCTCACAATATCACGTCTTTTAGTGTTCGAATGGAAGGCGTTCCCCATTTTTACTTTGAAAATATTGCTAATATACAATCATCTGAAGTATCATGAATGTGGATGGAAGTAAACACGTTAATTCAAAACCTTGTGGTTCTAATGAGGTTCCTAAATGCTTCATCAATTCAGTGACAGCCTTGTAATGAGATCCACATCAATCACTATTAACAGTGCAACCTTGGGAGTGCTGAGACAATTTATAACTATTACAAGCCAGCGAAATTTCAGTTTTCACAGTGAATCAGAGCAGGAAGAGCAGTAAAAATCTATCTTGACGCTGCTTAAATGATTGCAATCTGAATTATTGTCAACAAAATCTTCATTCTAAGGTGCTTCGCACTAGTTGCAGTATAACATCAGTTAGAATGAACCAACATTTGAAACTTTATTTATTATATATTAAAAATGGTGTGTAAAAATAGTAAACTCGGCTGCCCGTGTCCTAACTCGCACCGGGATTACCCATCACCCCTGTGTTCGTTGACCTACATTGGCGCCCGGTTAAGCAACACCTCGATTTTAAAATTCTCATCCTTGTTTCCACATCCCTCCATGGCCTCACCCCGCCTTCCTCCTCCTACAACCTCCCCGAGATGTCTGCGCTCTTCTAGTTCTGGCCTATTGAGCATCCCTGATTATAATCGCTCAACCATTGGTTCCCGTGCCTTCTATTGCCTAGCCCCGAAGCTCTGGAACTCCCTGCTTAAACCTCTCCATCTCTCTACCATTCTTTCCTCCTTCAAGACCCTTTTTAAAATCTCTTGGTCATCTGTTCTAATATCTCCTTATGGGGCTCTGTGTGAAATTTTGTTCAATAAAGCTCCTTGAGATGTTTTACTATATTAATGGCACTATATAAATATAAGTTGTTGTTAGTAGTGCACCTGTAGCTGCCATTGTGAGTGTAACGTCACGTGACTCATTAACTTAATTGGAACTCCTCAACATTACATGCCAGACTCCTGTGGTCTCTTCTTCCATCCATACATTCAAAATTGGCATGCATTTTGAGAATCCATGATGACCTTCCTATTTAAAACTTCAAAGTAATTCTCCTATCTTATTTTCTATAAAACCAGCTGAAAACTAAAACACAGATTGTTCCCAGATGCAATTTATCCGGACAATAGTGGAAAGTAGAATTGGGAAGAATCATTTGCAGTGGCACCAGCATTATACGGCTCCCATGGCCAGAGCTTGAACATTTTTTTTTAAAACAAATTCTCTTTGAAGTTCTGGGAATTATAATTATTATCTCCAAAATGAAATCCTGACTGTTGATATGGACTCTTCCAACCCCAGCAGCCTTCATAGTTCCAAATCCCAACATACCTCAGAGCACCAGTACTAGCAACATCATCATAATCATTCTCATCGTCGTAGGCAGTCTCTCGGAATCGAGGAAGACTTGCTTCCACTCTTAATATGAGTGCTTAGGTGGCTGAACAGTCCAATACGGGAGCCACAGTCCCTGTCACAGGTGGGACAGGCAGTTGTTGAGGGTAAGGGAGGGTGGGACAGGTTTGTCGTACGATCCTTCCGCTGCCTGCTTGATTTCTGCATGCTCTCAGTGATGAGACTTGAGGTGCTCAGCGCCCTCCCGGATGCACTTCCTCCACTTAGGACGGTCTTTGGCCAGGGGCTCCCAGGTGTCAGTGGGGATGTTGCACTTGGGGATCAGTGAGGCTTTGAGGGTGTCCTTGTAACGTTTCCTCTGCCTCGTTTGCCATGAAGAAGTTCCGAGTAGAGCGCTTGCTTTGGGAGTCTCGTGTCTGGTATACGGACAATGTGGCCTGCCCAGCGGAGCTGATCAAGTGTGATCAGTGCTTCAAGGTTGGGAATGTTAGCCTGGTTGAGGATGCTAATGTTGGTGCATCTGTCCTCCCAGGGGATTTGTAGGATCTTGCAGAGTCATTGTTGGTGGCATTTCTCCAGCAACATACAATAATTCTAGTATTTATCAGTGGGGGAAGGAGAAGAATCCAGGAAAATCATTGATCATTGACTGAAATGCGCAGCAATAGCTATGGACCAGCAATATGTCAAAAGAGCAGTAAGCCACATTCATAGAACGTACATCAGCAGTCAACACCCAGACATATCTGAAAGAGCCTAATCAAGTTCCCTTCCCTCCCACAGTATGGTAAACTCTTGCACATCCACCTCAAAACTGACAAAAGAAGACGACCCAGGTAAATCTTCCTACCTTTGCCTCTTCTCGCCTCTGCCTCTTTACTTCCCTTACCATCCCCCTGCACCGTCACCCCATCTCCATCTTCTTTTCCTACTCATCCCTCTCCGTCTCCCATCTTCTCTGCACTCTACCTTCCCACTGCTTTCCTTTTCCCTCCTCTCCCTTCCCATCTATCTCTCTCTTCCTCCCTCGTCCCCATTTTGGTCCTATTATATTCTCGCCCCGTAACTCTGCTTGACCTAAATAGTATCCTTGGCCTTGACCCCTGGGTGCAATGCCATGGGAGATTGACTAGACGATTTTTTTCTTGAAGATACAGAATGCTGGGACACAAATGCAATTCCAAAATAGCGGATGACGGCCATAATGCAGAAGCCAGGGAGTTTCCACATGGAAGAAAATTAAAGTGAGTCATCTTGGGTTATATTTGGGCCTCTTAGTGTCAAGCTCAGAACAATACTTCTGATGGCCTACTTGCCCTTTCATCTACACTTGGTGTACGGCCTGGAGATACCAGAAAAAAATAAGAATCAAAAGAAAAATACAGCATAGAAACATAAAAAATAGGTGCAGGAGTAGGCCATCCAGCCCTTTGAGCCTGCACCACCATTCAATAAGATCATGACTGATCATTCCTTCAGTACCCCGTTCCTGCTTTCTCTCCATACCCCTTGATCCCTCTAACCACAAGGGCCATATCTAACTCCCTCTTGAATATATCCAATGAACTGGCATCAACAACTCTCTGCAATAGGGAATTCCACAGGTTAACAACTCTATGAGTGAAGAAGTTCCTCCTCATCTCAGTCCTAAATGGCTTATCCCTTATCCTTAGACCAGTGTCCCCTGGTTCTGGACTTCCCCAACATCGGGAACATTCTTCCTGCATCTAACCTGTCCAGTCCCGTCAGAATTTTATATGTTTCTACGAGATCCCTTCTCATCCTTCTAAACTCCAGTGAATACAGGCCCAGTCAATCCAGTCTCTCCTCATGTCAGTCCTGCCATCCTGGGAATCAGTCTGGTGAACCTTCACTGCACTCCCTCAATAGCAAGAACGTCCTCGGCAAAGTAAAAATTAACAGTTATTTGGCTCTCGGTTAAAGTTGCACTTACAATACCCGATCAATGTCCCCACTTTCAACCACAGAGAACTCCTCCCATCAGCTATCATTTAGGCTTCTTTGACTGTGATGATCAATTTAGTGCCAAATTATGACTTATTTTTGTATTGTGTGTTCACACTGATAAGGAACCGAGAAAACAGCAGACAAGTTTAATATATTTAGGACAGTACTGTCTGTGGGAATGCTGCATTGTCAGAGGTGCTATAATTTGGATAAGACATCAAATCGAGGCCCCAAATCACTTGTTTGTAATTATAGATGTAGAAAAATATTTTTCTGAAATAGAAATTCCTTCCGTTGATTTACAAGTTCTGATTTCAAATGGTTTATTCCAGAGACGCTGATGCCCAAAGCCAGACAACTGTCGGGCATTGTGGCTACATTTGCAGTGCATCCATTATCTGACTGCTAACCAGCAGTAGTTTCACCAGCTGGTATTCTTTCTGTGTTCGGACAGATGCTCCCCCCATTGGTTTAATCAATTCCAATTGATGCGGGTGTTCAAATGCCTTCAAGACTACTGGTTTCTCATAGTTATGCATAGAATGATTCCTCCTCTGAATGAACTTCTGGAATTCATTGTAAACCATTTTGAAGAAGTGAAGAGGAATTCTCCCAATGCCCTGGCCGACAATTTATCCCCTCAATCCCCATCACTATATTAAAAAAAAAATTATCTGCTCATTTATCTTATTGTTGTTTGTGGGAGCTTGAGTGCAAATTGGCTGCTGCGTTTCCCTATGTAACAACTGCAACAGGGATATGGTCGCATCATGATTACATCACTGGACTAACAATCCAAAGGCCTGGACTGTTGATCTGGAGACACAAGTTCGAATCCCACCATGGCAGCTGGGGAATTTAAATTGAATTAATAAATAAATCTGGAATAATAGCTTATAGTGACCATAAAACTGTCGTTAGAACCCATCTGGTTCACTGATGTCCTTTAGGGAAGGAAATCTGCCGTCCTTACCCGGTCTGGCCTATATGTGACTTCAGACCCATGCTAATGTGGTTGACTCTTAACTGCCCTCTGAAATGGTGGCTCACCACCTCCTTCTCAGGGGCAATTAGGGATGGGCAATAAATGCTGGCCACATCCCAGGAATTAATAAATGAAAAAACCTACACTTCAAAAATATTTCATTGGCTGTGAAGTGCTTTGGGACGTCCTGAGGCCGTGAAAGGCAGTACAGGTTGAACTTCCCTTTTCCAGAACTCCCTTATCCAGAACCACCCCTCGTCTAGAACCATTCCCGGCCACCGGGTGGCGCATGCGCAGAACTTCGACGTGAACAAATTGAAGTCCTTCCTTGATGCCGACTCCCGCAATCGCTGGCCTGACCCCGCGATCCACCACCCCCCCCCCCACCCCACCCCCCATGATCTCTCTGCTGCACTCCCAGCCCCAAGCCAGCCAGTTCCGATATCCCCTTGCTCAGTACCCGTACCATCCAATTTAACGTGACCACCCCTCGTCTGGAAAAATCCCTTATCCAGAACAGGCCAGGTCCCGAGGGTTAGAAACATAGAAACATAGAAAATAGGTGCAGGAGTAGGCCATTCGGCCCTTCTAGCCTGCACCGCCATTCAATGAGTTCATGGCTGAACATGCAACTTCAGTACCCCATTCCTGCTTTCTCACCATACCCCTTGATTCCCCTAGTAGTAAGGACTTCATCTAACTCCTTTTTGAATATATTTAGTGAATTGGCCTCAACAACTTTCTGTGGTAGAGAATTCCACAGGTTCACCAATCACTGGGTGAAGAAATTCCTCCTCATCTCGGTCCTAAATGGCTTCCCCCTTATCCTTAGACTGTGTCCCCTGGTTCTGGACTTCCCCAACATTGGGAACATTCTTCCTGCATCTAACCTGTCTAACCCCGTCAGAATTTTAAACGTTTTTATGAGGTCCCCTCTCATTCTTCTGAACTCCAGTGAATACAAGCCCAGTTGATCCAGTCTTTCTTGATAGGTCAGTCCCGCCATCCCGGGAATCAGTCTGGTGAACCTTCGCTGCACTCCCTCAATAGCAAGAATGTCCTTCCTCAGGTTAGGAGACCAAAACTGTACACAATACTCCAGGTGTGGCCTCACCAAGGCCCTGTACAATTGTAGCAACACCTCCCTGCCCTTGTACTCAAATCCCCTCACTATGAAGGCCAACATGCCATTTGCTTTCTTAACCGCCTGCTGTACCTGCATGCCAACCTTCAATGACTGATGTACCATGACACCCAGGTCTCTTTGCACCTCCCCTCTTCCTAATCTGTCACCATTCAGATAATAGTCTGTCTCTCTGTTTTTACCACCAAAGTGGATAACCTCACATTTATCCACATTATAAGGGAGGTTCAACCTGTATATAAATGCAAGTTCTTTCTTTCCATTATACGCAGGAGCCAATAAGTCGCAGAGAAGAACAGTCCTGTTCCAGCTGGCTGCATTAGATGCATTAGATAAACAAGCTAAGTGAGTGGGTAAAAATTTGGCAGATGGAGTATAATATTGGAAAGTGTGAGAAACATAGAAACATAGAGAATAGGTGCAGGAGTTGGCCATTCGGCCCTTCGAGCCTGCACCACCATTCAATAAAATCATGGCTGATTAGCCATGATCTTATTGAATGGTGGAGCAGGCTCGAGGGGCCGAATGGTCTACCCCTGCTCCTAATTCTCATGATCTCATGTTCTTATGTTCTTATGTAAAATTCGGTCCGAGTCGGGAAGGAGCGCGCTTTAGGTCATATACTGTCCAGCCCCACGGCAACACATTCTACACAGAATGATTAGAGACTGAAAGCACGAGTGGGAGAAGTGATTTAAAAACACAACCCAGAGAATTTATTTGACCATTTTGGTCATTGCAGCACCTGAAGCTTAACAATCCTCGACGTAAAAATGGGATAAGAACAGGCCGTGTAGTTCACTGGAGCTCGAATTCTCTAATGATGGCAGCCAGCTGCATTTCGAGCACTTTCTGTTTCTCCTATTCTGCTTGCACTGGCAGATTACTTCAACCATTTATCACTCTTTGAGTATCTGTTTTAAATTTACTCTGCAACCCTTTCAAGTTCTGTTCTCTGGTCTCACTCCACCACTTCTGGCATTATCTCCTCTGTCATTTAATATTTCATAGATCTCAGCAAGGCCTTTGTTTTAAAGTATGAACTAGCTTGTCCTATTTGTTCCCAGGATGTGGGTGACACTTACAGGACTACATTTATTGCCCATCCAGTTTTAAGACGGAATGGCCTGTTACACCACTTCAGAGGGCATACTTAAAAGTCACCCACACAGTGTGGGACAGGAGTCACGCGTAGGCCAGACCGGGAAGGTTCCCTTCCTAAACGACATTAATGAATCAGTTGGGTTTTTACAACAATCCAGCAGTTTTCATGGTGATTTGTTTCTGATGCAAGTCTATAAATTACCATATTTATTGAACTTAATTCCACAATTTGCTAAGGTGGGGGATTAATATATTATGTATATATTACACAATACGTACATTGTGCCTTTCATATCATCGGGGCATCCCAAAGTGCTTCACAGACACTTTTTATGAAGTATCCTAAATCGCACCTAGTCCCTTTCAGCCATCACGCCTGTGCTCACTGACCTACATTGGCTCCCGGTCTGGCAACACCTCAATTTTAAAATTCTCATCCTTGTTTTCAAATCCATCCATGGCCTCGCCCCTCCCTATCCCTGTAACCTCCTCCAGCCCCCAAACCCTCCAAGATAACTTGCGCTCCTCCAATGCTAGCCTCTTGCGCATTCCCAATTTCAATCGCTCCATCATTGGTGGCCGTGCCTTCAGTTGCCCAGGCCGTAAACTCTGGAATTCCCTCCCTAGACCTCTCAGCCTTTCTCTCTCTCTCTCTCCTCCTTTAAGATGCTCCTTAAAACCTACCTCTTTGACCAAGCTTTTGGTCATCTGTCCTAATATCTCATGTGGCTCGGTGTCATATTTTGTTTCATAATGCTCCTTGGAACATTTTACTAGGTTAAAGGCGCTACATAAATGCAAACTATTGTTTTAGTCACTGTTATACAGGCAAATATGGCAACCAATCTGTGCACAAGTTCCAACAAACAGCAATGACTAATTAATTTGTTCTTGGTGGTTTAACCATTTTTAGTGATTGTATAGTCTGCGATCATCCAATCTTTCTTCACAGCTCATTCCATTTGCACTTGGGGTCAGTCTTGTTGTTCTTTCCTGCGCTCTCTCCAATGCAGGTACGTTTTTATGGTGATCAGAATGGAGTGTAGATAATCTCACATGCAGCCAGATCTTGTGTTTTCTCAGTCAGCCAACTGCTCTTATTCAAAGCAGGGAGTTCCCTTGGTGTCAATACTGACCCCCACCCACTCCCACAAAACCAATACCACCATAAAAATTAATGGTCATTCATCGTGTTGCTGCTTTTAGTGATCTTAGTGTTCAAAATGGCTGCTATGTTCTCCTACATAGCAAATGTCTGCATTTTGAACTAATTCATTGTTCATGACACACTTTAAGATGTCTTTGAAAAATGTGATGAAGCTATACATAAAAGGTACGTTTTTCTTTCTTTGTGCTTCAAACCTACTTGTGCTCCTTCACTACAAGCTGATATATATATATTTGTATATAGAAAGAAAGACTTGGATTTATATAGTCCCTTTCATGACCACTGGACGTCTCAAAGCGGGGCCCGATAGTCTGCATCCCAGAGTACTTAAGGAAGAAGCCCCAGAAATAGTGCATGCATGGGTGATCAATTTCCAACAGTCTATCGACTCTGGATCAGTTCCTATCGACTGGAGGGTAGCTAATGTAACACCACTTTTTAAGAAAGGAGGGAGGGAGAAAACGGTTAGCCTGACATCAGTAGTGGGGAAAATGTTGGAATCAATTATTAAAGATGAAATAGCAGCGCATTTGGAAAGCAGTGACAGGATCGGTCCAAGTCAGCATGGATTTATGAAAGGGAAATTCTGCTTGACAAATCTTCTAGAATTTTTTGAGGATGTAACTGGTAGAGTGGACAAGGGAGAACCAGTGGATGTGGTGTATTTGGACTTTCAAAAGGCTTTTGACAAAGTCCCAAACAAGAGATTGGTGTGCAAAATTAAAGCACATGGTATTGGGGGTAATGTACTGACGTGGATAGAGAACTGTTGGCAGACAGGAAGCAGAGAGTCGGGATAAACAGGTCCTTTTCAGAATGATAGGCAGTGACTAGTGGGGTGCCGCAGGGCTCACTACTAGGACCCCAGCTATTTACAATATACATTAATAATTTAGATGAAGGAATTAAGTGAGTAATATCTCCAAGTTTCCAGATAACACGAAGCTGGCTGGCGTTGTGAGCTGTGAGGAGGGCGCTAAAAGGCTGCAGGGTGACTTGGACAGGTTAGGTGAGTGGGCAAACGCATGTCAGATGCAGTATAATGTGGATAAATGTGAGGTTATCCACTTTGGTGGCAAAAACATGAAGGCAGAATATTATCTGAATGGCAGCAGATTAGGAAAAGGGGAGATGCAACGAGACCTGGGTGTCATAATACATCAGTCATTGAAAGTTGGCATGCAGGTACAGCAGGCGGTGAAGAAGGTAAATGGTATGTTGGCCTTCATAGCTAGAGGATTTGAGTATAGGAGTAGGGAGGTCTTATTGCAGTTGTATA
This sequence comes from Pristiophorus japonicus, assembly GCF_044704955.1. NCBI lineage: Eukaryota > Metazoa > Chordata > Chondrichthyes > Pristiophoridae > Pristiophorus > Pristiophorus japonicus. The sequence goes on along the minus strand of NC_091977.1, from coordinate 515,795,173 downwards.
GGGCCTTCGTGAGGCCTCAACTGGAATATTGTGTTCAGTTTTGGTCTCCTAACCTGAGGAAGGATATTCTTGCTATTGAGGGAGTGCAGCAAAGGTTCACCAGACTGATTCCTGGGATGGCAGGACTGACATATGAGGAGAGACTGGATCGACTGGGCCTGTATTCACTGGCGTTTAGAAGGATGAGAGGGGATCTCATAGAAATATATAAAATTCTGACGGGACTGGACAGGTTAGATACAGGAAGAATGTTCCCGATGTTGGGGAAGTCCAGAACCAGGGGACATAGTCTAAGGATAAGGGGTAAGCCATTTAGGACTGAGATGAGGAGGAACTTCTTCACTCATAGAGTTGTTAACCTGTGGAATTCCCTACCGCAGAGAGTTGTTGATGCCAGTTCATTGGATATATTCAAGAGGGAGTTAGATATGGCCCTTGTGGTTAGAGGGATCAAGGGGTATGGAGAGAAAGCAGGAACGGGGTACTGAAGGAATGATCAGTCATGATCTTATTGAATGGTGGTGCAGGCTCAAAGGGCCGGATGGCCTACTCCTGCACCTATTTTCTATGTTTCTATGTTCCTATGTTTACAGCCAATGAAGTACTTTTGGAGTGTAGTCACTGTTGTAATGTGGGAAACCGGGCAGCCATTTGGCGCACAGCAAGCTCCCACAAACAACGATGTGATCATGACCAGATAATCGTTTTTTTTGTTATGTCGATTGAGTGGTAAATATTGTCCAGAACACCAGGGATAACTTCCCTTCCCTTCTTCGAAAACATGCTATGGGATCTTTTATATTCAGTTGAGAGAGCCGACGGGGCCTCGATTTAACGTCTCATCTGAAAGACGGCATCTCCGACAGTGCAGCGCTCCCTCAGCACTGCACTGGAGTGTCAGCCTCGATTTTTTGTGCTCAAATCCCTGCAGTAGGACCTAAACCCACAACCTTCTGACCCAGAAGTGAGAGTGCTACCCACTGAGCCACAGCTGACACTATATATGTCTATATATATATATATATATATATATACACACAAAATCTCCACTTCTGTTCCACAAGGAGAGAAGTGAAATTGATACCAGGAGCATTTTCACTCAGCTCATTGTCTCCCGAGTACACCGAGAAATCACAGACAGGCTCTTTGCAACATTGCAAATGCAATTCATGTTAAAAGGTCTCAAGGAGCCTGTACTTTTCCACATCAAAACTGCCATAGTTGAACAAGATTTAAAGGGGCTGTAACTGTCTTGTACACAAACCTAGTAAGGCAGGATCTTCACGGGGGAGAGTGAAGGGGGAGGGGTTAACTGATAGGGAATTGGTTTAGGAAGGAAGGAAAGAAAGAAAGAAAGAAAGAAAGAAAGAAAGAAAGAAAGAAAGAAATAAAGAAAGAAAGAAAGAAAGAAAGAAAGAAAGAAAGAAAGAAAGAAAGAAAGAAAGAAAGAAAGAAAGAAAGAAAGAAAGAAAGAAAGAAAGAAAGAAAGAAAGAAAGAAAGAAAGAAAGAAAGAAAGAAAGAAAGAAAGAAAGAAAGAAAGAAAGAAAGAATTGCATTTACCTTTCACGACCTCAGGATGTTCCAAAGCGCTTTACAGTCAATGAAGTACTTTTGAAGTGCATTCAATGTTGTAATGTAGGAAACGCGACAGCCAACTACGCACAGCGAATTGGGAACCAAAGTCTGGATTAGAGCTGGAGCCAACTAAATTACATTCCAAATTGAAGTTTAACATTAGCAGCCACTCATGAGTAACCAGCATTGTTAAACCTTCTGATTCTTGAGTTTCATTCTTACCCCAGAATTCAGGTCAAAAATTTGGATGAGACCAGCTAAAGAAAATACTAGACACAACGAAAACTGGACACGCATCATCAGGAAACTGGGGTTTAATTAGTAGTTTTTGGAAGGAAAAAATAAAATACAAGTAATAAGAAACATTTACAACTGTCTCTACAGAGGATAATGGTAAAAGATCTGATCCGTCATTAGTTGCATCCCCAGCATCCCCTCCCTCATAAGAACATAAAAAAATAAGAGCAGGAGTAGGCCACACGGCCCCTCGAGCCTGCTCCGCCATTCAATAAGATCATGGCTGATCTTCGACCTCAACTCCACTTTCCCGCCCGATCCCACATTCCTCTAGAGTCCCAAAATGTAAAAATCATGGAACAGTGTACGACCGTGGCCACTGAAGCTGTGCTCAGTCTCAATGCTACTTATCTCCACTCAGAGAGGTCAAAGATCTCGCTGTGCTGAGCAGAGAAACTATATTCTGCACTGCACCAGAAACGCAAAAAAGGCAACAATGATGCTCCGGGATTTTATTATTTCTGATTTCATAATTCATATTTCACCAATTAATCATCGGGTGTAATGGTAAAATCAGATGGTTTGATCATTGCAGCAGTCTATGCTAATTTACAGAGTAGCAACATATTTGTATTTCATTTTACAGGGCACGGGAAAGTGAACCTTTACACTCAGAAAGGCAAGGTATGTTCCCAGGGTCCCCGGCTGTGGCCCTCAGTCGCCAGATTCCCATTCCCTGTCGCCAGCGAATCTGGTCGGGTGGGACTCCAGGAACTTTCATTGAACTGAGGCCCTGCCTCCCCTTGTAAAATCGCTGACCTAGTGTCCACACTTCCAGAGTAAAAGGATAAAAACATAAGAACATAAGAAATAGGAACAGGAATAGGCCATACGGTCCCTCGAGCCTGTTCCGCCATTCAATAAGATCATGGCTGATCCGATCATGGACTCAGCTCCATTTCCCCGCCCGCTCCTCATAACCCCTTATCCCCTATTGTTTAAGAAACTGTCCATTTCAAATTTATTCAATGTCTCAGCTGCCATAGCCCTCTGAGGCAGTGAATTCCACAGATTTACAACCCTCTCAGAGAAAAAATTTCTCCTCATCGCTGTTTTAAATGGGCGGCCCCTTATTCTAAGATCATGCCCTCTAGTTCTAGTGCTTCACAGATTTCCGTTGCAGTCATATCTCAACTAATTCAAATGAGATTTTCTTCCTCCTTTTTTTCCCCGAGTGTAAAGAGGAAACAATTTATGTGACCACATATGGTGCCGATGCTCAGAAGGCATTGAAAAGGCAGCTGGGCAGCATAAGTGCTTGCTAAAAAAATACGGTAAAACCTCAAAAAGGAACTACATGCTACTGAACAGCTGCATTAGCATTAATGGAATAAAGGGAGATATGTGGATACTTGTTGGCCTCCGTTGGACAATATTTGTTGCTCTGGTTATATTTTAGCACAGCTGGTTAGAGGTAGCTGCCATCTTGTGTAGAATCGTTTCTGAGCCATCAAAAATTCCCAAATTAGCATTAAGGGGAAATCTACCCACAATCCACTGCCCTCTTCATGGTGCCAAACAGGAAGAAGCTCTGCACAACATATGTCTCTGGCCCTCTGCAGTGCCAAAGCATAAAACAGATGAATGAGGTAAAGCAAAATACATTTATATAATTAAAAATGCATACATTGATATGGAGCCTAAGGTCTCAAAGCGCTATGCCCTGTGCTCGCTGACCTACATTGGCTCCCGGTAAAGCAACGCCTCCATTTTTAAATTTTCATCCTTGTTTTCAAATCCCTCTCAATCTCTGTAATGTTCTCCAGCCCCACACCCATCCCAAGATATCTATACACCTCCAATTCGGCCCTCTTGAGCATCTCCCATTTTAATTGCTCCACCATTGGTGGCCGTGCCTTCTATTGCCTAGACCCCAAGCTCTGGAACTCCCTGCCTAAATCTCTCCGCCTCGCTACCTCTCTTTCCTCCTTTAAGACACTCCTGAAAACTGACCTCTTTGACCAAGCTTTTGGTCATCAACCATAATGTCTCCTTATGTGGCTTGGTGTCAAATTTTGTTTTATAATGCTCCTGTGAAGCGCCTGGGGATGTTTTACTATGTTAAAGGCGCTATATTAAGAAAAGTTGTTGCTGGTATTGCTGAATTGCTGTTGGGAATGTATCACTTGCTACACAGGTGGATGAGTATATGGTTATCTGCTTATATAAAAGTTAGGATTATGCTTGTAAAGTCCTTACTCTACAGTATGAAAACACATGAGGCACACTCTGGGGATAAGGTCACCTTCTGACCTTAACTCTTTATTCACAGGACTCCAAAGACGATGATCCTGCGTGGGACCTCCCTTTTTATACCTGTGTGATCAGGTAAGGAGTGGCTCCAACAAGTTCACCACTTGTGGTCAAGGTGTGCATCTTGGTTGAGTGTATACAGTAATACAGTGGTGTTACATTGTGGTTACATACATGACAATGCTTCCTCTTTAACCTTGATTTATTTTATATTGGGAAGACAATGCATTTCATTTCTGCTCCGCCCATATAAAACAATGGCTTCAAGAACAGAATTACCTCTTCTTAACATGACCTACTTTTGTTTTTCTAAGTGTGATTTACACCAGACCCATGCAAAATAACATAAAAAAGGAGAGACTGAAATGGCATTTTGCCCGCTTAAGCATTTGTAGTGTTTCCCTGGCAAAGCTGAAATACATAAATCAAAATTATTTTAAACAGTAAAGACTGCAGCCGTTTTCTATGCCTTAATATGGGCAACACAGCCGACAGTACCAAGCACAGCAGCCACTGCGAGAATAGATTTCTCAACGGATCTTGGTTTAAGTCTCGTTTGGTTTTGCTTCCAGCATTACAACAGTGACGACACTTCGAAAGTAGTTCATTGGCTGTGAAGAACTTTGGGACATCCTGAAGTCATGAAGGCAACTGCTTTGTTCTTTCTAAGGGCTGGATTTTCCGGGTGCTTTGTGCTCCGGGTTTCGCCCGGGGGCGGCGTGAAAGGTGGCGACGAGGTCTCCCGGTTGCGAGTTTGGACTCCTGCCCGATCCGTCCGCCCGGAAGTGCGCCCGCAATGATCACCTGGGAAATCAGAGTGGTCCAGCATTGCCGGCGGTGGAGAGGAAGGTAATGGACACCACAAGTAAGTGCGAGTGTTTCTTATTTTACATTTGTGTGCGACTTGTGTTGCGGTGGCTTGGACAATGCTTCAGGAATGTTTTTGTGGGATTTTTAGGGTCCCACTCCTTCCCCCCCCCGCCCCCCCAGGTCTCTCTCGGAGTGCTCCCGGCCTGGCTCTTTAGCTCAGGAGTTTTCCTTCCTTGCGCCAGGAGAGGTGTACAGTGCCTCCCTTAGCACTGCGCCCCCTGACGTAAACATCCTGTACCCTCTCCAAGGCCTTGACATCCTTCCTCAAGTGTGGTGCCCTGAATCAGACACATTACTCCAGCTGAGGCCTAACCAGTGATTTGTACCGGTTTAGCATAATTGCCTTGAATCTGTATTCCGTGCTCCTATTTACAAAGCCAAGCATCCCTTACACGTTCTTAAGTCGATGTATTCACCGAGGCATATGAAAGCATAGGCCTTACACTTAACATCCATAAGACAAAGGTCCTACACCAGCCTGTCCTCCTCGCACTGCCTCCCAGTCATTCAGATCCACGGCGCGGACCTCGACATCGTGGACCACTTCCCATACCTCGGGAGCCTTTTGTCAACAAAGGCAGACATTGATGCGGAGATTCAACGTCGCCTCCAGTGCGCCAGTGCAGCCTTCGGCCGCCTGAGGAAAAGAGTGTTCGAGGAACAAGACTCAAACCTACCACCAAACTCATGGTCTACAGGGCTGTAGTAATACCCGCCCTCCTGTATGGATCAGAGGCATGGACGATGTACAGAAGACACATCAAGTCGCTGGAGATATATCATCAACGATGTCTCTGCAAGATCTTGCAAATCCCCTGGGAGGACAGATGCACCAACATCAGTGTCCTCGCACAGGCTAACATCCCCAGCATTGACCACACTCGATCAGCTTCGCTGGGCAGGCTACTTAATTCACATGCCAGACAAGAGACTCCCTAAGCAATTGCTCTAGGCGGAGCTCCTTCATGGCAAACGAGCCAAAAGTGGGCAGCGGAAACGTTACAAGGACACCCTCAAAGCCTCCCTGGTGAAGTGCGACATCATCACTAATGCCTGGGTGACCCTGGCCGAAGACCGGCCTAGGTGGAGAAAGTGCATCTGGGAGGTCCTCGAATCTCAACGCTGCGAGCTTGAAGAGGTCGGGCGCAGGCAGCGGAAGGAGCGTGCGGCAAATCAGTCCCACCCCCCCCCCATTCCCCCGACGAGTATCTGTCCCACTTGTGACAGGGTCTGTGGCTCTCATGTTGGACTGTTCATGCACCAAAGGACTCATTTTAGGAGTGGAAGCAAGTCTTCCTCGATTCTGAGGGACTGCCTATGCTGATGATACTTTCTTAACCATCTTATCAACTTCCCCTGCCACCTTCAAAGATTTGTGAATATGCATCGCCAGGCCACTCTGCTCTTGCAACCCCTCAAAATAGCATTGTTTAGATTATACTGCCTCTTCATATTCTCCTCCCAAAATGCATCACTTCACACTTATCTGCATTAAATTGCATCTGCCATGTGTCTGCCCATTTCAACAGTCAATGTTCTCCTGAAGTCCCCCGCAATCTTCCTCACTATTTCCTACATTGCCACGGTTTGTACCATCATCAAACTTCTAAATTGTACTCCCTAGACCCAGGTCCAGGTCATTTATATATAACAGGAGGAGCAATGGCCGTATACCAACCCCCTGGGGGCACCTCACAGCATACTTTTCTACAGTCTCTCTACTCTCTGCCTCCTATTACAGAAAATTGAAATCCTACGTAAGCCAGCTCTAGGAATTTGCTTGTTCGGTCCCTGGTGCCAGCCTCTCTCATCAGCCAAAACTGGTCTGATTGAAATGGATAGAAACATGAAGTTAACATCAAGGAAAACAAAGGAAATTTCCAGGCATAGAGTAATACATCAGAACACGAATTAGTGAGCTGATGCATTTTTTATTTTTTGGATGTAGCGAGCAAAGGGTTATTTCTGTCTTCACCAAAGCAATGCGCTGAATGTAGTAACACTCTCCATCCCCATGGGCAACCCATATCAAAGTTGCAGAGAAGTCAAGGAGGGATAAAGCTTGCAATACAGATTAAGTGTGAGATGGTGCGTTTTGGTAGGAAGAGTAAAGGGGCCTTCGACTCCTTGGAAAACGGGAGTCTAAATGGGGTTGAGGCACAAAGGGATCTAAGGGTGCAGATTCACCAGTCATTCAAAGTGGTGACGCAGGACACCATTTAAAACGTCAAGAGGATTCAGAGGGGATGGAGCCAGTCGTGCAGCAGAGTAGATAACGACCTACTTCTGTACATCAGGTCCTCTGATAGAGCTCCAGATTTCATTACTCTTCCAAGAAATTAGTATGCTAATAAATATAACACGCTCTAATCTTCTATTTTAATTAGCAAGACCTGAAAGACTCTAGTCACTGACCTATTTCTGTCAGTCTGCCTGTGTATCAGGGTGCCTGTAACAGCAAGAAAGAATTGGTGAAACAAAGATACTTTCTGTGGTAATATAAAATAAAAAGCAGGTGCTGGATTTGTCAGTCTCCTGTCATCTATCTATTAAGCAATTAAAAGTCTTGTATATAGCTCACACTTGTTGTAAGTGTCATACCTACTTCCTGTAATGCTGTCCCTATCTCACTCTATCCAACACTCTTTGATGGTAACACCCCATTGTTACAAAGCAGCATATCCTCTGACTGACTGTGAACAATTAATAGTGTATTGTATTTGAAGCTTTACGTGAGGAAACTGCAGTCACATACTTATCAGCACTCTCTCAAACAACAGTCATTGTATTGAAAGAGGCCGTTCAATTAACTGCTTAACTCCTTGATAAGGTGCAACATCCCCACCGGCACCTGGGAGTCCCTGGCCAAAGACCGCCCAAAGTGGAGGAAGGGCATCCGGGAGGGCGCTGAGCACCTCGAGTCTCGTCGCCGAGAGCATGCAGAAAGCAAACGCAGGCAGCGGAAAGAGCGTGCGGCAAACCAGACTCCCCACCCACCCTTTCCTCCAACCACTGTCTGTCCCATCTGTGACAGAGACTGTAATTACCGTATTGGACTGTTCAGTCACCTGAGAACTCACTTTTAGAGTGGAAGCAAGTCTTCCTCGATTTCGGGGGACTGCCTCTGATGATGGTGGTGATGATCCCCATTCACACGCTGGTGGAGCCCTACCTTCACCTCACAACGCACTGAACAAGACTTTGTCCCTGCTGCTTCCCATTACTGTGAAATAAAACCGAGAGAGCATCCTCGGTAAAGGAAGAAAGACGTGCGTGTATGTAGCGCCTTCACAACCTCAGGATGCTCCAAAGCACTAACTCAGAGGCGAGAATGCTACCCACTGAGCCGAGGTTGACACCATATATAAACATGTATTGATATATGTGTCTCACCCTTTCCTGAGAAGGCGAATGCTATGGAGACAGGCTTAATAAGGAACTTTTCTGGCACCATCAATCCTGGGAAATGCTCTTCGCCTCACAGCGTTCTTTGCTTTCTCCTGCTTAGCAATGAGAGAAAGCCAAGTATCACTGAAAGCCAGGACTTACTGACTCAGTGCAAGTGGGGCTAGATCGAAGTCTGAGGGCCCAACGCAGGTTCCCACGGTGGGCCTGTAGCCCGTTTAATGCCTACATCTGAATTACACAATACGGTGTAACTTCATTAAAACTGGTCTTGCGTCTAGAGTTTATTATGAAGCTCTATCTCAGGCGAAGCACTTAGCATGATGCATCTTTATCTACCAAAAGCATAGCGAGTGACTGTCTGATCAGCAAGGTGAGTCATGGTTTATCAGCTCCTGTCACATCCCTTGAAGAGAAAATATTTTTTTTTGTAGAACAAAACAGTGCAATTTAATGATCCAACAGGCATTCTGAATATCTATCCTGCTTTAATCCAGTTGTGTTGCGAGGTCAACCCTCACCCCTCTCCCCCCTCCCCTCCACGGACACTCTCATTCTCTAAAACACATCTGATCCCACTACTCTGCTCTGCTTGACCAAACTAGGCCATGAGCATCATTTTAATATTTGATGTTACTGAGAAATTAAGGCAGCACCATTAGCCATCATCAGACACACTATAGGCAGGGAAAACAGTGTTCTAAATACAGTGTGCTTTCATCTTGTACATTCTTGGACATTAAACTCCCTCAGACAAGGCGGTACATGTTCTGCCCTTGGCTGATGGGCCACTGGCCCAACCAAAACCCTCCCTGGTGGCCCAGTGGGCACCAGGAAAGTGACTGTGGTGTTCGCAGCGGCCCTCCCCTTTAAAAGGGGAGAGACATTGTGACACATTAGCGTGGTGCTGAGCCTCACTCCCCGCTAACACCACTCCTCTGATACCGCCCCGCGGAGGGCAATAACGTCTCTGATACCGCCCCGCGGAGGGCAATAATGTCTCCGATACCGCCCCGCGGAGGGCAATAATGTCTCTGATACCGCCCCGCGGAGGGCAATCCAGCCTCTGATACCGCCCCGCGGAGGGGAATTGTGCCTCCGATACTGCCCCGCAGCAGGGAATCGAGCCTCTGATACCGCCCCGCGGAGGGCAAAAGTGTTTACGATACCGCCCCACAAAGGGGAATCCAGCCTCTGATACCGCCCCGCGGAGGGCAATAACGTCTCTGATACCGCCCCGCGGAGCGCAATCCAGCCTCTGATACCGCCCCGCGGAGCGCAATCCAGCCTCTGATACCGCACCCCGGAGGGGTATTGTGCCTCCAATACTGCCCCGCAGCAGGGAATCGAGCCTCTGATACCGCCCCGCGGAGGGCAATAGTCTCCGATACCACCCCGCGATGGGGAATACAGCCACCGATACCACCCCACAGAGAGGAATTGTGCCTCTTATACCGCCCTGCGGAGGGGAATCGAACCTCCAATACCGCCCTGCGGAGGGGAATCGAACCTCCAATACCGCCCTGCGGAGGGGAATCGAACCTCCAATACCGCCCCGCGGAGATGAATCGCGCCTCCGATACCGCCCCGCGGAGGGAAATCGAACCTCCGATACACCCCCGCGGAGATGAATCGCGCCTCCGATACAGCCCCGCGGAGGGGAATAACGTCTCCGATACCGCCCCACGGAGGGGAATAACGTCTCCGATACCGCCCCACGGAGGGGTATCTAGTCTCCGATACCGCCCCACGGAGGGGAATAACGTCTCCGATACCGCCCCACGGAGGGGTATCTAGTCTCCGATACCGCCCCGCGGAGGGGAATAACGTCTCCGATACCACCCCACGGAGGGGTATCTAGTCTCCGATACCGCCCCGCGGAGGGGAATAACGTCTCCGATACCACCCCACGGAGGGGAATCTAGTCTCCGATACCGCCCCACGGAGGGGAATCGTGCCTCCAAAACCGCCCCGCACATTTTTTTCAGACAAAGTCCCCCATTCAGCGGCATTTAGCGGCTCATTTCGCCGGGCACTAAATATTTATTTAATTCAAATTGTGCGCCGCAAACGGCAATTTTGCCCCCAGTGAGTGTGGGCTGGCAATTCAACTGTGGCAGCACACAGGTGAGCCCAATCCCCAACATCCACATTACAAGGTATATGGCACAGACACAGGCCATTCGGCCCAACCAGTCCATGCCGGGGTTTATGCTCCACGTGTGCCTCCTCCCATCTGTCCTCGTCTAACCCTCTCTGCATAACCCTCCACTCCCTTTATTTTATGGAACAAAACAGGCATACTGAATATCTGACGAAGGGTCATCGACCTGAAACGTTAACTCTGTTTCTCTCCACAGATGCGGCCGGACCTGCTGAGATTTCCAGCATTTTCTGTTTTTATTTCTGAATATCTGTCCTGCTTTAATCAAGTTGTGTTGCGAGTGTATGTACATATACATATACGTGTATACTTTCCAACAGGGGTAACTGGATGGTGATCAAGAATGTGAACCCTATCTAATGTTCCCATTCTTTAGTCCGTTTCATTGGGTACGGTAGGGTAGTGGTGGTGTTCCTGGACTAGTAATCCCGAGACCTGGACTAATAATTCAGTGCGATCTGAGTTCAAACCCCTCCATGGCAGTTTGAGAATTTCAATTCAGTTTAAGTCTGAAAATAAAAAGCTGGCATTAGTAAAAGTGACCTTAAAGCTGTCAGATTATTGGTGAAAACCCAACTCGTTCACTAATATCCTTTAGGGCAGGAAACCTGCTGTCCTTACCCAGTCTGGCCTATATGTGACTCCAGTGGATGACTCTTAAAAGCCTTCTGAAGTGGCAGAGCAAGCTACTCAGTTGTACTGGGACTGGGCAATCATCGTCATCATCATAGGCAGTCCCTCGGAATCGAGGAAGACTTGCTTCCACTCTTAAAATGAGTCCTTAGGTGACAATAGTCCAATACGAGATCCACAGTCCCTGTCACAGGTGAGACAGAGAGTCGTTGAAGGAAAGGGTGGGTGGGACAGGTTTTCCGCACGCTCTTTCTGCTGCCTGCGCTTGATTTCTGCACGCTCTCGGCGATGAGATTCGAGGTGCTCAGCGCCCTCCCGGATGCACTTCCTCCACTTAGGGCGGTCTTTGGCCAGGGTCTCCCAGGTGTCAGTGGGTATGTTGCAATTTATCAGCGAGGCTTTGAGGGTGTCCTTGTAACGTTTCATAATGTAACGCTGTAATGCTGGTGACGTCCTGAGAGCAAATCATAATTTTTTAAAATTGAGTTTTTCCTCCCTGCTTTCAGGGATGCTGAGGCCAATTGTAGGGTCCCTATTGCCCCCGACCCCAGGCTGACAACAGCTCACTCAGCACAGACTAGGGATCAAACCTGAGACTCTCTTGCTCTGTATGGTTCAGCACTCAGCCACTAAGCCCGGGGGGAGCTGGAATAATGAGGCCAAAAATTCTGCCGTAATTCCCATCGTCACTCCAGTCGGATTACCCGCTAGGGGGTGCAAACGAGGCCAGGTGACCTGTGGAATCAGGTGCCAGGATTCACTGGGAGCCACCGACCATACAGAATAAGGCAAATAGTGTGGGAGAGGGTGGGGACTCCCTTACTGAGTGTCAGCTGTGGCTCAGTGGGTAGCACTCTCGCCTCGGAGTCAGAAGGTTGTGGGCTCAAGTCCCACTCCAGAGACTTGAGCACATAAATCTAGGCTGACACTCCAGTGCAGTGTTGAAGAAATGTTGCACTGTCGGAGGTGCCGTCTCTCGGATGAGATGTTAAACCGAGTCCTGTCTACTCTTTCAGGTGTATGTAGAGGATCCCATGGCACTACTTTGAAGAAGAGCAAAGGAGTTATCCCCAGTGTCCTGGCCAATATTTATCCCTCAATCAACATAACAAAAACAGATTATCTGGTCATTATCACATTGCTGTTTGTGGGAGTTTGCTGTGCACAAATTGGCTGCTGTGTTTCCCACATTACAACAGTGACTACACTTCAAAAGTACTTCGTTGATTGATATGAGCTTTGAGAGGTCCGGTGATCATGAAACGTGTTATATAAATCCAAGTCTTTCTTTCTTTTCTTAGTTGGGATTTCCTGTATCACTAGCCCTCATTTCCTTGGCAATGCACCAAGCCTGCCGGCCAGCCAGCCAAAGGACTAGACTGGGCCTGTAGATCATGCACCTCTCTCTTGTGGGTTTTCATCCTTAATATTGTCAAATTATTTTTATAAATAAAAGTGATAGAATGCTGGATTTGATTTTCCCTTGGATCTCCTGAGTTCATTAAGGAAGATATTCATTTTAAAGTTAAATACATTTTTTAAAAATGAAGATATTTCATATTTGAATTTTCCTCCACAAATGGCCATCCCAGGTATCAGGAATGATTGTGGCTTCTATGCTTATCCAGGATAATGCGTGAGTACTGCAGTTCTAAGTCCTAACCTTAAACTCTGACTATTCTATTTTACCTTTCTGGTTCTTTCAACCATTCAGCAAAGGGCTTTAGGCTTCATTTCTAAACGAGAATTATGTTGCTTTGTCTGTGCTTAAGAACATAAGAAATAGGGGCAGGTGTAGGCCATTTGGCCCCTCGAGCCTGCTCTGCCATTCAATAAGATCCTGGCTGATCATCAACTCTCAACTCCACCTTCCTGCACTATCCCCATATCCCAACAGTGACTACACTCCAAATAGTGCTTCATTGGCTGCAAAGAGCTTTGAGATGTCCGGTGGTCGTGAAAGGCGCTATATAAATGCAATTATTTCTTTCTTTCTTTCTTCGTTTCCAAAAATGTATCAACCTCTGTCTTGAATATACTCAGTGACCGAGAATCCGCAGCTCTCTGGGGTAGAGAATTCCAACTTAGCTTCTTTTTGCTGCTTGTTCTATGGTGGGTTCTTTTTGAACTACACGATACTTCATAGAATTGGAGATCACCAAATTCACTTTGCAGCAACTCAGAGTGTTCAGGATAATGGCTGGGACCCAATGTATCTTTTAAAGGTAACACCTGCTCTGATCTCACAGTTACTCAGCTCTGATCGTAAGTCTCGCCTTGACTGGTTCAAAGCCCTTTACATAACCTGGTTACCCTGAGTTCCACTGACAGGGAAGACTAGAACTAGGGGGCATAATCTCAAAATAAAGGGCCGTCCATTTAAAACTGAGATGAGGAGAAATTTCTTCTCTCAGAGGGTTGGAAATCTGTGGAATTCACTGCCTCAGAGAGCTGTGGAGGCTGGATCATTGAATATATTTAAGACAGATAAGGGATTAAGGGGTCATGGGGAGCGGGCAGGGAAGTGGAGCCGAGTCCATGATCGGATCAGCCATGATCATATTAAATGGCGGAGCTGGCTCGAGGGGCCATATGGCCTATTCCTGCTCCTATTTCTTATGTTCTTATGTTCTCAGGACTCTTTACTGATGCTGGCGTTAGTGTGGGCAGCTGATTCACACAAACTTCCCAAGCGTAGAACTCCTGACCTCAAAAGCAATTAGTCACTCTTCCTACCTCCTGTAGTAACATCGTGTTGAACACAGTCCCTTTACTCTAACTTATTCTTTCTCAGATCTCCATAGTGTAGAACTCTCTCGGTCTCCCCCTCATCCTAATATCTCACAACTCTTACAACCAAATCTAACCACTACCTCTTTATTTACTTTGTCAACTCTTTTACCCTTTTCAACTTCGGTGTTGTATTTCACTATGGACCAGGGACCTTCACATTGGATTTAGAAATATAAATTATACAAGAATAAACTCGGAATGGTTTATGTTGTTACCAGATCACAGTCTTAAATTTTGAGATACCCTCTATTGGATATAATTCTCTCTAAAGCTGATTTTTTTCTTGTAGGTTATATTTTCCTATTTAACTACGTATATTTTTCAGCAGCAATTGCTAGTTGCATTTTCAGTGGTTGGATGTTAAGCGCTAAACCACAAAGAGCGTCTGCTCTTTACTTTACTTGTTCTTGGGATGTAGCTGGCAAGGCTGCATTTAGTGCCCATGCCCAGTTGCCCTGAGAACATGGTGGGCTTTCTACTTGAACCGCTAATGATTGTTCATAACGGAATGTCTTGCTAGGCCATTTCAGAGGGCATTAAGAGTTCACTACGTAGTACAGGACATGAATTTGTTTTATTATTCCTGGGATGTGGGCGTCATTGGCAAGGCCAGCATTTAATGCCCATCCCTAATTGCCCATGAGAAGGTGGTGGTGAGCTGCCTTCTTGAACCGCTGCAGTCCGTGTGGTGAAGGTACTCCCACAGTGCTGTTAGGGAGGGTGTTCCAGGATTTTGACCCAGCGACGATGAAGGAACAGCGATATATTTCCAAGTCAGGATGGTGTGTGACTTGAAGGGGAATGTGGAGGTGATGGTGTTCCCAAGCAACTGCTGTGTAGACCAGACCAGGTAACGGTAGCAGGCTCCCTTCTCTGAAAGACATTAGTGAACGATTCAGATTTTTATGGAAATCCAGACGCCTTTTCGGTTACTTTACTGGTGCTGGTCCACAAATGACCTGATTTATTGAGTTCAGTTTCAATATTTGCCATTGTGAGATTTGAACTCAACTCTGGGTTGCTGGTATAGAGCCATAACCACACGACTAATGTACTTTTATGTAATAGACCTGCCAGCATTGCCAAGTTGTGTTTGGTAGCAAAGATACCAGTAACATGAGTGAATGTTTCTGCGTAAATCCAAATAGCTAATGGCTCTGAGTGAATACAAGACTATAATTTAACATCATGTTGCCTTTAACATTGCTTGACTGCATTTGCTTGGCTTCTAACATCTGAACCCCTCAATTAAAGCCTTCTGTCTGTACTATATTCATGCTATTTATTCCTCTTTAATCTGCAGTTAAGCAAACCCAGACCTTATTTGTCAAAATTCAATTGCATAAACTATCCCTCCACCAGAACATTCAACAAGTGGCAAAATAAAAGTAAACTTATTGCAAGTGTACTCTCCAGACTCAATAACCGTTTCAATTTGGTTTCTTAACTGCAGCTTCCTGGATGCAATGGAGACGGGAACCATTGGAAATCCAGCAAGGGAAGCTTTCCTACCAGGCCCACGTCCCTGTCAAGTCAGGCTGTGGTATTTTTTTTAATTCTCCGAGCCTCATTTCTGAAGCAATGGGTGAGTTTCTAAGTCACACCACTGCTTACCTGACTCAGCGTTAAAATCAGAGACCGACTCGTGTCCCCTGATTCTGGCCGATGCTCATCTCCTGATGGGCCTCTTGTGGAAATTCAGGGCCTGTAAACATCATTCAAGTATTTCCTGCCTCAGCATTGTGTTACTGGCCAAAGCGTTGCTACGACCAATTTTAAAGGGCCCCTAACCTACTGCAAATTGAACACAGGTGATATGGTGGGGCCAGAAATACCACCAGGAACACTCCACCAAAATTCACCTGACTCTAGCCCTTTGACAATTCACTGGGGTGAAGGTGTGAGGATATAGGTGGGTACAAACACCTGATCCATCAGAAAAATCGAGGTCCACCTGTCCGTACCAAGACATTACAAACCCTCTCAGTCCAGGTAATCTTAGTGCTACTTTACGCTGTCAATCACATTGGGGC
This sequence comes from Pristiophorus japonicus, assembly GCF_044704955.1. Classification (NCBI taxonomy): domain Eukaryota; kingdom Metazoa; phylum Chordata; class Chondrichthyes; family Pristiophoridae; genus Pristiophorus; species Pristiophorus japonicus. The sequence continues at coordinate 515,779,149 of NC_091977.1, read as the reverse complement.
CGACATTGGTGAAGAGCAAGGGCCGCCCAAGGGACCGCCGATGGCCACCGAGATACCTGACGGTACTCTGGGTGGGGTTTTCATCAAAAAGCTCCTTGAAAGGGCAGCCGGCGGCAGAAGAGGGACTTATGCCGTCAATCTGGGTGGCAACGGGCGGGAGTCGGCAGCAAGGCCATCAATTTCGACCCCATTGTTTTTACAAAGAAAGAAAGAAAGCCCTCTTTAGCTGAGGGCCTTATCTAAACCCTTGGACTAAATGACAACTCTATTACTCCTACTTCCGCCAGCCCTTGAATCTGTACAAAACACTGCGTGATGCCAGAGCAATAAATTAAAATTGAAATTTCACACTCAGGGTATCACAATGAAGCTGTAGCTTACTCCTCAGTTAACAACGTTAATAAAACCAGAAAAACCTCATTAACAATGCAGGGATAAAAAGATAAACTGTGAGAGCCAGAAACTTGAACTAAAAATAAAATAGCACAGCACGTCAGTCAGTTTCGGAAAGAGAAAAGGAAAATTAATCCATTCTGACTGGTAGCGCTAAGACAAATATAAAAATAAAGGAAAGGGAAGTTACAAAAATTGGTCAGGGAGGATGTTATTGAAGCTGCCAAGTTTCTTATGGATATAGATAAATTCAACATTGAAAATGTGTTTGCAATTGCCACAAACTCTAGAACATAGGGCAAAGCTTCATAAGAATATAAGAAATAGGAGCAGGAGTAGGCCATATGACCCCCTCGAGCCTGCTCCACCATTGTATAAGATCCTGCTCAACCTTCAACATCAACTCCATTATCCCGCCCAATGACCATATCCCTTTGATTCTCTTAGAGTCCAAATTTCTAGCTATCTCAGCCTTGAATATACTCCACGCGAGACTTCCTATTGGCGAGAAAGCAGGAATGGGGTACTGAAGTTGCATGTTCAGCCATGAACTCATTGAATGGTGGTGCAGACTCGAAGGACCGAATGGCCTACTCCTGCACCTATTTTCTATGTTTCTATGTTTCCTAAGCAATTGCTCTACTCGGAACTCCTTCACGGCAAATGAGCCAAAGGTGGGCAGCGGAAACGTTACAAGGACATCCTCAAAGCCTCCCTGATAAAGTGCAACATCCCCACTGACACCTGGGAGTCCCTGGCTGAAGGCCGCCCTAGGTGGAGAAAATGCATCCGGGAGGGCGCAGAGCTCATCGAATCTCAACGCCGAGAACGTGAAGAGATCAAGCGCAGGCAGCGGAAGGAGCGTGCGGCAAACCAGTCCCACCCACCCCTTCTCTTGACGAATGTCTGTCCCACCTGTGACAGGGTCTGTGGCTCTCGTATTGGACTGTTCAGCCACCAAAGAACTCACTTCAGGAGTGGAAGCAAGTCTTCCTCGATTCCGAGGGACTGCCTATGATGATGATGAATATACTCAAACACTGAGCATCCAGAGCCTTCTGGGCTCAGAAGATAGGAATGGATACATTTAATAACTTTACTCAGGTGGTGAATGTGTGAACTGGATTATCTATAAAGGCGCTAGAGACAGATATAGGGGTCGAAATTGGGTTGCTGACGCCACCCGTTACCGCCGGTGGTAGGCAGCAAACAGACGGCAAAGGACTACCGTCGTCGGTAAGCAGCATCGACGCCTCATCCTAAATTGAGTTGACTCTTTGGCAGAAGCGTCAAGAGGCAACTCTGTGCCGGCCAACGCCACCCGGGTGGTGATGTCATCCAGCGTACAACCCCACTTTGATGCATGTGTCGTGATATTTGCTTTGTACGGCTGCTGTTCCGGCAGGCGGCCGTACAATCTAAATAAAGTGGTGGTTAAAGAGCGGATCTCGGGCAGAATCTCTTTATTTATTTCTGCATGTTTTCATTTGTTTTAAGAGTGGGGAAGTGTGTGTGTGGAACGGAGAAGGTTTAGTTCATTTTTTTCTTCCCGTCTTTTTCCTAGCATGGCGGCAGCCTCCCATCGGGAGATTCAGTCGGCCTCCTGAGCTCCCGCCCAAGGGTGAGTATGCAACGCCACTCTTTAGTGCTGCTCTCTCATCCTTGGGTGTTAAAACTGAATTTGGGACTTTGAGGCTGCGTCTAACGCCTGGCGCTAAAACCAGCACTCAGGCAGTCAGACCACATCAATTTCAACCCCATGATGTGGAAAACTTTCACGGAGAATTGAATAGATATTTGAGAGAGTGGTCAATTGGGAGGTATTGAAGGACTGAACAGAAAGACTTCTGGCTCTGTGCTGAGAGCACTTGATCTTGTGTTCCTATGAACTGTATCTTTCAGGTGCTGACTGACCTGCTGTGTATTCCCAGAATTTTCTATCTTTATTTCATGATAGTTCAATTTTTCAATGACCTGAGTGTTATGAACAGATTTTTAAACGATAAGGGGATAAGGGGATATGGGGAGCGGGCAGGGAAGTGGAGCTGAGTCCATGATCAGATCAGCCATGATCTTATTAAATGGCGGAGCAGGCGCGAGGGGCCGTATGGCCTACTCCTGCTCCTATTTCTTATGTTCTTATTGTTATGTATTTAACCCCTTGTAACCTGCATCACACCTGTCCACCAGAGGGCCTACCTGTTGGAGTCCCTTGGGAGCACACCCACCCATGAGGTACCTGCACTCTGGAACTATAATAAAGGAGCTAAGGTCACACTTGCTCATTACACACAGTACTCGGTCTGACCATTTATTATGAGTATAACACTTATGTTCTTATATTCTTATCACTTCATGGAAGTCTTCAACCAATCCTTTGGTCACCTCTGTTAACTCTTATCCTAACCCCTGCTCTATTTCCTTGCACTTTTGTGAAGCATTTCTGGATTTTTATTTCCCACTGTGTTAAAGGCTACATGAGGCTGGCTAAAAACAAATTGTTCGGAGTATCTAATCTGATTCTTATTTCAATTCCTGAGACCGAGCAACTCCCTGCTGTTTGAAATCAGTTGCGAAGCTTCTTTTTAAAATGGTTAAGAATGGAACAGTCAGGCACAATGTAGCCGCTGCCTACGCAGTTGGTTTGTAAATGGGTTTAACCACCGCGGTGTACGAAGGGCACGACTGTGCTACCAGAAAGTCACACAATCACAGGAAGCAGATCTTATCTGGATCCTGTTTACATTCAAACTAAACGTCAACATGCGACATTCTCAATGCTAAAATTGGCAGTCAAATTGCTGGAGAGCTACAAGGGCAACTCTGAGAAATCCAGGTGACTATCTCGCCCATGTACTTGGATTCCTGAAATGTTCCCCAATCCAGGCAGGTGAGATATTGCACAGTTTGATATCAGGACAGCAGCACAGGCAGCTTGGGAAAACGTTGCAAGAGGACGATGGGGTCAGCTGTGTCAAAGGCTGCAGAGAGGTCAAGGAGGGTTAAGCACCAAGGTCACAGTCGCAGGAGATCCTGTTCGTGACTTTGTTTATGGCCATTCTGGTGTTGCGAGAAGTGCGGAAACCTGACTTGAGGGATTCAAGCAGGGAGTTGCGGGAAAGATGGGCACGGGACTGAGAGGCGACAACCAATCAATCCAAGAGCTTTTGAGAGGGACGGGAAATTAGAGATGGGTGACAGTTCAAAAGGATAGCGGGATCAAGCCTGAGTTTTTGGGTGGGTGGGGTTGATATGACAGTTTTAAAAGGGAGGGGTTCAATGCCAAGGGAGAAAGAATCATTTACAATGTCAGGAGTATGGGAGCCAGTATGGGAAGTCGGGCAGTCAGGAGTTCAGTGAAAATGGGGCTGAATGAGGAGGAGTTGGGTCTCATGGCCTTTATTGCAAGGGGGGGGTGGAGTATAAAAGCAGGGAAGTCCTGCTACGGCTGTACAGTGTATTGGTGAGACCTCACCTGGAGTACTGCGTACAGTTTTGGTCTCCGTATTTAAGGAGGGATATACTTGCATTGAGGGTTGACATATGAAGAAAGGTTGAGCAGGTTGGGCCTATACCTTTTGGAGTTTAGAAGCATGAGAGGTGATCTTATTGAAATATATAAAATACCGAGGGGGCTCGACAAGGTTGATGCAAGAGGATTTTTCCACCAATGGGGGAAATCTAGAACTAGGGGAGCATTGTTTAAGAAGAACTTGTCGCCCATTTGTAACTGAGATGAAGAAGAATTTCTTCTCTCAGAGGGTTGTAAATCTGTGGAATTCTCTGTCCCAGAGAGCTGTGGAGGCTGGGTCATTGAATATATTTAAGGCGGAGATAGACAGATTTTTGAGCAATAAGGGAATGAAGGGTTATGGGGAGTGGGCAGGGAAGTGGAACTGAGCCCAAGATCAGATCAGCCATGATCTTATTGAATGGTGGAGCAGGCTTGAGGGGGTCAAATGGCCTACTCCTGCTCCTATTTCTTATGTTCTTATGTGAGTTGATCTCTGAGAAGGTATGGGAAGAGAAACTAGAGAGATGGGAGTTCAGGGATAGTGTAGTGGGGACTGGGGGGAAGGTTTGGCTTGGTAGGCAAGGAGAAGGCAGGGAGCAGAGGCAGTTGAATGGAAGATCTCTCTGTTATGAAGAAATCCATCAGCGGCTCCCACATAATAAAGGTGAGGGTGGAGGGAGCAGCAGAGTGGGAATTAAGGAGGTGGTCTGCAATGCAAAAAGGAGCCAGGGGTTACGTTTGCTCTCCAAGATGATCCTAGATTGTAGCAGAGAAAAGCAAGGAGTGCTAGAGTTTGATATGGTCCAATCTGATCTGGAAACTTAGCGAATGGCTACGGTTTGCACCTCTTGGACTTATAGGAGTAAAGATTGGAGCTGTACAAGGGTGGGGGCTGGGCGACAGGGATGGAAGACAGGGAAAGTTTTGCTGAGGATGAGGATATCAAGAGGTGAAGGTGAAGGAGTGACTGAGTAAATCAAGAGTGATTGTGATAAAGAAAGACAGACTTGCATTTATATAGCGCCTTTCATGACCACCGGACGTCCCAATGTGCTTTTGCAGCCAATGAAGTACTTTTGGAGTGAAGTCACTGTAGTAATGTAGGAAACACGGCAGCCAGTTTGCGCACAGCAAGCTCCCCCAAACAGCAACATGATAATGACCAGCTCATCTGTTTTTCTGATGTATATGTTGATAAACAGGAATTTGAGAGTGTGATTGTGAAAGTTTTTACCGGGGTGGATGCAGAAGGAAGTGGAGTGGTGAGGGAGACCAAGTACAAGTTGAACTTTCCTTATCCAGCACCCTTGGGTCCTGGGGCCTGTGCCGAATACGGGATTTTGCCGGATGAGGGGAGTCAGCCCGAGGGGGACGGAGGGGGGCGGAGGCAACCTGAGGCCGGGGTGGGGGCGGAGGGAGGTGGCCCAAGGTCGGGGTCAGGGGGAGGAGGTTGGCGTGCCACGAAGGAAGTATCGATGCGGCCTCGGCGAGCCGAGTGTTGGCACGGGCCCAAAGTCGGGATGGAGGTCAGCCGCGTTCTGCACATGCACCCCCGGCCGCCGGAATCATGCCGGACGAGGGGTGGTGCCGGATAAGGGAGTCCCGGATAAGGAAGGTCCAACCTGGAAATGGCCTGGTCAACCACAGGGGTTGAGAGGCCATGGAAGATAGTGAAGCTGTAGGGGTAGCTGTGAATATGGGAAAGGACATTATATGGAGATATAAACAGTTAAGAGAGGACAGGAATTTTTCCTCATGGAGGGACGGAACAAAAGAGAGGGAAAGTGGGCCACAGGAACCGATATCATGCATCTCCTATTAGCAATATCAAGAATGGTGTTGGCACAAATCTGTTTGCCCAGATTGTGCTGCGTATTACTGGGAAGAAGCCAAGATAAAGGTACCATAAAACTTTAAAGTGGGTTTCCATGTAATATTTTTGCCAATGTTACCACAGAACATTATCATAGAACCATAGAATTTACAGCTCAGAAGGAGGTAATTTGGTCCATCACATCTGTGCCAGACGAAAAAGAGCTATCCAGCCTAATGCCACTTTCCAGCTCTTAACACATAAGAACATAAGAAATAGGAGCAGGAGTAGGCCATGCAGCCCCTTGAGCCTGCTCCACCATTCAATAAGATCATGGCTGACTTGATCTTGGCCTCAACCCCACTATCCTGCCTGTTCCCCATAACACTTGACTCCCCTTGGTCCGTAGTCCTGTAGGTTGCAGCACTTCAAGTGCATATCCAAGTATAGGTCGAACCTCCCTTATCCAGAACTCCGTTATCCAGAACCACCCCTCGTCCAGAACCATTCCCGGCCACCGGGTGGCGCATGAGCAGAACTCCGATACATATCCTTTGTCATCAAGCATCCAGCATTGACCTTGTGGCTCATTGTTAAACAAGTCAGATACAGTGCTCTCACGCAGGATGTGAGCATCATGGATGCTGCCCGGAAATTGAGCATTCACTGCCATAATAATTTGCTGATGGTCAGCAACTTGTTGGACATTCAGGGAGTGAATCCCTAGCGGTTCCTGAAAACTTCAGCATCCTGAAAAGGTAATGGCCTACTCCTGCACCTATTTTCTATGTGTCTATGTTTCTATGAACAAATTGAAGTCCTTCCTGGTTGCCGACTCCCGCAATCGTTGGCCTGATCCCACGATCCATAACCCCTGTCCATGATCTCTTGCCGCACGCTCAGCCCCAAGCCAGCCAGCCCCGATATCCCATTGCTCAGTACCTGTACCATCCAATTTAACGTGTCCACCACTCATCCAGAAAAATCCCTTATCCAGAACAGGCCAGGTCCCGAGGATCCCGGATAAGGGAGCTTCAACCTGTACTTTTTAAATGCGCTGAGGATTTCTGCCTCTGCCATCCTTTCAGGCAGTGAGTTCCAGACCTCCACCACCCTCGTGGTTGACAATATAAGGATGGAGGCATTTGTTAGTAGAAGGCATTCCACAGGTAACGTGCCGCACCGACACTATAATCGGAAAAGTGACTGAACTATAATCTTTCATCGACTGGAATACACTGGAAGTCTGGCTCCTTGACAGCTAGCGTCAAGATTTGCATAAAACGCACCAAATACCAACAGAGCTGGACTGCAGTGATTGTCAGGCACTGCTCTGTGCCAGGCACCGGTGAGAAGTGAACAGCCCCACCCACCCCCCCCGCCCCACACAGCCTGTCTGCTGCTTCTTGCTATATTGCTGGCTGCAGTTTTACACTTTGGCCGACTGCTTCAAATAACTGCATTTAAATTCTACTTTGATGCTATTTCTCTATTTCTCTGCACTGCCAAAGAAATGGAGTATTTGAACAATGGGCAAATGAATAGTAACGGTGGAGGCGAAGAGGATGGAATGCAGCCCAAGTATTGGTTAGCACTACTCTGGGCAGGGGAATGCATTTGAACTCAACTATCCTTGTATGCCAATGACATTTAAAATGCTGACAGCCTAGATATTATCCTCCTGAGCATTGAGTGACCACATTAACTATGATCTCCAGCTCCACGAGCGCTATAATTTTGCTCCTGTCTGTAATTTGAACAATCTATCAACATTTTACTATTTTATTCTTATCCTGAGAGAAAGGAAAAGATTTCAATGCTGAATGGATTAGTATTCAATACATGATTAGACATTTTTCAGTTTAATATCACTGGCTCGACAGCACTGGCTGAAGGACAGGAGCTGCATACTAATTAATGCTTCTGCCCTACATTAAATCTGCTGATGGCCCTGCATAATACAGCACCGCTGAAATCAATGTGTATTTTATGCACCAGGTCACTGCACAAAAGCCTTCATTCACAACCAAAGGAAACTAATTTGTCTGTACAACAATGACACCGAGAATCAGCAAAAGATGATACTTCACAATTCTCCTCTTATCAGGAATAGCACAGTTCTACGCGGTCCAATTGTATGTCTCCACACAGCATGAATTCTACGCTCCTTACTAATCCTTTAATACAACCTTGTCTCTTTTAATAAAATGACTTATGTGCTGGAGAAACAGAAGCATAGCTGACAGCTGCGCATTCATAAAGATATGGGGCTCAATTTTCCCCAATGCCGTTTTTTGCCGTATTGCTAGAGTTACGCCCATTTTTTGGGGGCCCCGACTACTCCGAAAAAGTAAGCAGTAAGTTTCCCCGTTCTATTTTTTTAAACTGGCACCGCGCAGCCTGTCCTTTAGCTTTGGGGGGGGGGGGGGGGTTGGAGCCTAATGTCTGCACAAAGAAAATGATGCCCCTCCCCCCCTCTGCGCATGCGCGATTTTAAAAAAGGCCGATTTTGACGTGATTGCTACGGGCGCGCATGCCCAGTACAGCTCCCGGTCTGCATTCGGCCATTTTTAAAGAGCCAGTTGTGTGTGAGAACTTTCTCTCATTGGAAAAATCGGAGCTGCAATATAAGATGCAACTCAAGGACCAAGAATTTCTCACAGGATGAAGTGGAGTCACTAGTTACTGTGATTGAGGCCAGATGGCACAAGCTGGACACCAGCAGAGGTCGCATAAAAGTTGCACCAAAAGAAATGAAGAAACGCTGGAACCAACTTGCAGAAGATTACTTTGCAATGGTGACCACCCTGAGGCCTGGAGACCAGTGCAAAAAGAAGTGGCAGGTTTGGTCAAGTAGTTAGTGTAAGTAATATTTTCATTTATTCAATGGAATTGCAATTGTAAATGTGACCATCTGTGTATGTCCCACCCAGCAGAAAGACACCCTCTCTAAAAGTTGTATTTTCATTTTTGCAGAGGAAGGTGGCACACAACAAAAGGGAAAGAACTCGAACAGGAGGAGGCCCGGCAAATCTGCACCCACTGACACACTTGGAAGGCAGGGTCGCTGCTTTGATGGGTCTTGCCTGGAGAAAAGCAACCACCACTGTACAAGCTGTATGAGGGAGAGGGTAAGTCCTGTAAATTCCACAGTCTGGCTTTGCTAAATGTTAAGTACTGCGCGGGCTAGCCATGCTTCGGTTCATGGGGATGTCTCCATCAGCTACGCTTCGGTTGATGCAATGTGCTATCATTCATCGTGGTCCTTCAAATCAGCCTGCTGCCTGCGCTGTATGAGCCTACTCATGCACCCACCCTGCCCCCTCCTCTGCTGCTAACCATTTGTCTGTTCTGTTATATTTTGCAGAACTTGAGGCCAATCCTGACGATGCAGAAGAAGATTCAGACGAGGACGAGCCTGAAGAGGAGAACATCTTCCAATCCCAGCTTCCAGACCAAGAGCATGGGGGTGAGGGTGAGGGGGAGGAGGAGGTGATAGATGAAGCCCACACTGTTGTACTCACTCTGGAGGAGGTGCAGATGCCACCCATTGAGGTGCCAGTCCCTTTCCTGAGTGGTACGAGTGTTGTTGGGACATTCCATGGTTTCCCACAGTCCAAAGCTGGGGATTCCAGTGGGATGCAGCAAGGCACACCCAGGGCGCCACCGTCCGAGGCTGCGGGTCCCCTTGCGACACAGTGAGCCACACCCAGGGTGAGAAGGGGAAGGAGAGCTCGACAGCTCTCTCCTAAGGTGCAGGATCTAACAGATGTGGTTCAGATGATGGCAATGAGTGCGGAGAGCATTGACCTTACACGATCACTCCTGGAAACCATCAGTGGGGTGGGTGATAAGGTATCGCGACTGTCGGGAGAAGTAACAACACTCTCACGAGAAATGGGAAGACTGTCCGGGAACATGAGGGAGGGAATGTCTCAGGCAATGGATACAATGTCGGCGAACATGAGGGATGGTGGATACAACTTCGGCGAACATGAGGGATGGAATGTCGCAGGTAGCTGATGTGCTGTCAGTGAACATGAAGGAGGGAATGTCACAGGTAGCTGAGACACTGTCGGCGAACATGAGGGAGGGAATGTTGGAGGTAGTTGAGACACTGTCAGGGCACATGAGGGAGGGAATGTCGGAGTTAGCTGCTGCAATAAGGGAACATGCCCAGACCCCGTGCTCATTGACAGAATCAACTGCTAGTCCCACTCCAATCCCCAAACCAGCCTCTAAAGAGGCCCAAGCCGGGCTTCCACATAACCACCTGCACCCACCCATCAAGAAGTGCGCATTACCAGAGATGTTTGAAAGAATAAGTTTGGTACCAACCCGAGAAACGCTGCTGGGCAGGGGTGGAGTCAACAAGACCAAACGCAGCGGGCGGTCTTAGAATAAGGTGGAGGAGAGATGGAGAGATGGGTGCAGCCTTTCTTTGCTGATGTTGTTATTATTGTTTTTACTGTTGTAACTGTTCTCAAATTCAAAGTTTTTTGTAAGTTATGTAAATTTACAAGTTTAAAAGTGATGTTAAAGTTTTTAAGTGATCTCAGAGTTCGTAAGTGATGTTAAAGTTTGTAAGTGATCTTAACTGAAAACTTTAAAGTTTGATACAAGAATATTTTTATTAAAGTTAAGTTAAATACAAACAAGTGTTTGTTAAACTTTTGAATAAAATATATTTTAAATTATAACTGAATCATTTCCATTACTTGTTCCATTATTAACGCAACTTTTTGAAGTAAAGACGAATTATTTCCATTATTTGTTCCATTAACACAACACAACATTATGGAACAGGTCCAAATAGTAAACATGGTCCATGTGGAATCGTTGCCGCTGAGCCTTCAGGCAGCAATGAGCTGCTGGCAAAGGACTCGAGCAATCGTTAAAGGGGCACGACGACCTGCCCTCCTCCGCCGTCGTGCTCCGGGTTCAGGTAGTTGCATGACTTCTTTGTCCTCCTCCTCCTCCTCGTCGTCATCTGCATCTTCCTACTCATCATCAGCCACTCTCACCTCAAGTGGGTCTTCTACTACCAATTGCTGCTGCCTCATGATGGCTAAGTTATGCAGCATGCAGCACACAACAGTAAACTGACCGACAATCTCAGGGGAGTATTGCAAGTAGTCTCCGGAATGGTCCAGGCAACGGAAACGCTGTTTCAAGATGCCAATGGTCCTCGCTATTATGCTACGCATCGCAATGTGCAACATGTTGTATTCGCGGTTGGCAGGGGCGTCATGAGCCAGGTGGCGAGGCCGTACCCTTTGTCTCCCATTAGTCAGCTCTGCCCTTCTAGCTGCTGCTGAAACTTGGCAGATTTAGCACTCTCGCGTCGGATGAACACATCATGGGTGCTCCCAGGGTATCTTGCATCAACTGACATGATGTGATGCATGTCGTCACACACAAGTTGCACATTAGCGGCGTGGAAGCCTTTTCTGTTCCTGTGTATCTCGGGTTCCTCCAAAGGAATGTGGGGACTATCAATGCAGTTTGGGAAGCCAGCAATCCTGGAGAAGCCCACAGCCCTTTCACGCATTGCCTGGTCATGGGAAATTTGATGTAGTCATTTCTCCAGGCATATAGTTCAGCAGTCACCTGCCGAATGCAGATATATGTTGCATGTTGAGAAATGGCGCACACATCCCCAGTTGTGGCCTGGAACGATCCAGATGCATAGAATGAAAGTGCAGCTGTAACCTTCACTTCAACTGACAAAGCAGTCCTCCTGATGCTTCTAGGTTGCATGTCTGCTTTTACTAACTCACAGATCTCGGTTACAACTTCTTTGCGGAAACACAGTCTTCTCACACAGTCTACATCACCGAGGTACAGGTTTGAACGCCTGTCTTGCTATACCCGATGTGGGTAAGGCCTCCTGCCCATCATCCTACGTGCTCTGAGGTTGAATCAATTGTCTCGTCCGCAGCACCATCGTGCAGAAGGCTTGTACGAGGTACGGCATTGTCAGTATTGCCCCCATGATTAAATTGTACCTTTGCAAGAAGCTCAAAACAGCAGGACAAGCTTCTTTGTTGTCTCTCTCCTCAAGGTCGACACCCTAGTATGGACCACACCCAGGTCTGAGGATGCACAATAGACTTGCTTAGATCGGGAAACACCCCCCGCCCTCCCGCCCTCCTCCCCACCCCCCAAGCTTCATTTGATGCTACTTGCTGCATAGTGTATGGGTTCTTATCCCTTCAGTTCGGCTTCCACACACCCACATCCTCCGGGCTTCAAGAAGCCGAGCCACAAGCCCCTGTGTCTGGGTGAGGGACCGATTCTGCCGGCTGATGCTCCGAGCCCGGTTTGGAGACGTTCGGTAGTGGCGTGGCATTTTTTTTTTAATTCAAAATTAAAGAATTGCATTAAACTTCCATTTTCTATCTTTTCAGTTGGAAAAAATTAAGCATATTTAATGTGTTCTTGACTCCCTTCAAAACTTCACATAAAAACAATGGCGGCTTTCTGCGTCGATTTTTTGATGTGCGCTGGTTTTCCTTAAGTGCCCAGAAGGTTTTTCGGGAGTGGTCACATACGCCGTCCTAGGAGAAATGCAAGTTGGCCAAACTTGTATAAATGTGAAAAACTGGCGCAGACAGTAGGTTACGCAAAAAAAAAACTAACCTAAAAAAATCGTTACTAACGGAGTTACGCTGGTGCACAATTTTTGGGTTTTGTCATTTCGGCCAAAAAAAGCGGCGCGCGCCAAATAAACGGTGCAAATCACTGGGGAAAATTGAACCCATAATAACGAGCATCTCATGAAAAAAGACAAGTATTTCCAATTTATTCCCCCAAATGCAGACATGTAGCATCCTCTGCTCAGGTTTTTATACATTGTGGAACCACTCCCAGTGATCGCCTGTGTTGCAAATTCATCTGGTTTATTGTGTGGAATGTGACAACTAGTATCACAGCACATGTGCGATTGCCCTAAAGCTGTGTTTGCAATGATGGCCACGACACTGGGAAAGGCCATTACAGGTCTTCAGTCAGAATAAAATGGCCGCCCTGAATGCACGCTCTGGCTAATTCAGCAAACTTTACACATGGACATGCACCATATGTTGGACAACTGTTGAGGAGCGCTAAATGTTAGAACATTTATTCAAATGTATATTATTAATGAAAGAATGTTGACCTTTATTCTATTTGACATGGTTTTATTGCACTCGTGATGACTAGCAGATGTTAGAGAAGCTCAGATGTAATGGATTCACAGCCGATGTGAGCTGCACCACAGTTGGATCTCGGTCACTGACAAGAATTTGAATCTCCTCCAACTCCAAGTTTAAATCAGGTCTTGAAAGCCCACATTCTAGTATGTAAAGCTAAATCTGGTCCTGATGTCAAATATTAAAACCAAGGAGCCCAACTCAAGATGGCAATAGTTCTAACTTTTGCTTGAATGCTGCATCACCGAGACGAAGCAGCCCACCATTTTGTGTTCATCCACCCCACCGAAAAGTGCCTAAATTAGACAACCATAACTCCATCAGAAATTGTACATCTCACCCAATAAACCACCAGTGGGTACTATTTGATAAACCAACAGTGGGTACTATTTATCTAAAAAAAAAATTGTTGCTATCACTCACTCTCCATTCTGTCAGGAAAATCCACAGGAGATATCATCCACCCAACAGTGTGAGTACAAGGAGGAGCATTTCTCCTCTGTGCACATTTATTAACAGCAGGGGGTCACACCAGCTAACAGGGTAAAGTTCAGGTATTCCTGGGGGGAGGGAACTGAAATGAAAAGCATTGCAAGGAACTGTTCTGATTGACGTCTCACCCCCAACCTGGATCCGTAACCCAGAGGAAAGCGAATCCCCCATACCAAAGAATAACCTGAGCTCACTCTGTCTCTCCTGCCTGCCGGCACATTAGTGCAAGAAAATTAATGTTCCATTTAGTTTTCTTATCTTACTTCACATTCATTCAGTTGATTCCTGCACAGTGCTAAGCTGAAAAGCAACGTGACCCAACAGCTCAGAAGTAATGTTGTAAGCATCGAATCCCCAAGGATTTATTGGCCATTGTCTGGACATTGCATTTTAATATTTTTCTCACCGCAGAAAAAGCTGGAAGCTGTTTATGGGAGGGACCCGGGTGCTGCTCCATGTTGGACAGAGAATGATGGGCAGGGGATCTGGGAAGACAATGGCCAAGATAAGGCAATTCATTGCAGGTGATGAGCAGATGGCGAGTCCGTTGTTAAGCAACTTGTCAAGAACTTGTCAAAGGCAGATCAAGTGAACTGATCAGTGATCGAGCCATTAACTGGATGAGATACCAGAACAACAGAAAGCCATTAAGCCCAGACCAGTCGGAAGCAAAAACCCATCACTGGACTCAAAACAGGAAGCCCCGAAAACAAGGAAACTTTAGTGGGCCAAAAGAAGACACACCCACAGGAAGCCTCGAAACAATCTTTATTCAGCCTGAAAGGGCGGACATTATTGGGATATAAAAGAGACCGTGTGGCCACACATCGCTCTCTTGCTCTCGTTCACCTCGGCTCTACAAGGACCAAGCCCTCTGTATGGGATGGAGCGATGAAACCAGAAGAGACATGTTTTCATCAGGAGAAGCAGCGAGTAAACCAACGAATCAGTGAGCATCATTTCTGCACTCACATCCTTTAAGATCACGGCCACGGTGTGAGGGGGTATCGTGGGTTCTCCCAACGTATATTTTAGGGGGTTTCAGGAGAGGTTTTAGATGTGGGTACTTCGCGATAGGGGCCTGTTTAGATGGGTCAGACTGTGTATTGTACTGCATTTGTTTGTTTTAAACACCAGAGTGTGTGTGGTTTTACTGGGTGCAGGTGTGTGTTTTAACTTTAATAAAAGCATTGCCGGTACTCGGACCAAGGTACCCGTCCCTGACTCATTCATCTGTTCAGTACAGTAATCATTCCCAGCGTTAGAACTATTGTAAATTGGGGGTGCTTCGAAAACATCTAAGGGAAACCACTTACAATTATTTGTGATTAATTTCTCTGTTTATCTACGATATCAACATTGTGTGCTCTAGTCCTGCAGCAGCTTCTTCACCCTCCATTTCACAGTCATCTTTAGAGTGCCTAAAGATTACATTCTTGGGTCTTATTTATATGTTGCCCATTGGAGTCACTAACCACATGATCAATTCCCCACACTACCTGTACCTTTACAACACCACCCTCGACCCCACGACAAAATCAGTGTTGTTGAGATTTTCTCTCCAAAATCAAGTTCTGAACTATCTCCCGAAGACTGAAGCCATCTGGCTCCATCAAAACTCCATTCCTCAACTCCCACCACCACTGAAATCTTTATCCTTGCTTTTGTCACTTCCAGCCTTGAATACCTCTTGCCAGCCTCCCAGTTTCCATCCTACACAACCTCTAACCCATTCAGAACTCTGCACCCTGTCCCGCACTAAGTGCCTCTCACCGTCGCTCCTGTCCTTACCAACTGGCTCCCTATCACCTCAGGGCATCAAACCCAAAATCCTTGTCCTTGCTTACAAGTTCCTCCATGGCCTCAGGGCGCCCTACCTCTGAAATCGCCCCTTTTTCTTTGGTCCTCTGACTCTAGTGCCGTAAACCTTTCGCTGCATTGGATCCACTCTCTGAAACTGACTCCCTGCACAACTTTACTTTACTGCTTTCCTCCCCTTTAAAACCTCTTTAAAAATCTATCTTTTCAGGGGGGCTTTCAATCATCCCTTGCAGCTGTTCCATCTGTTTCTCCTCTGAGAAGTATCTTGGGACATTTTCTCAAAATCTGTCAGGGGTCCTATTCTGAATCTCTATTCACAAAGATATCAATGGTAAGTACAGATAAAGAAGGTCTTCATCCCATCTTTCGGTAGAAATCTACAGCCCTTCCCACCATAACATCGAACTGCTTTTTGAATGATTCCAGATTTTTTGACTCCACTGCCCTATCCAGGAGACCATTCCATGTATTAATCACTCTTGCAAAGAATTGCTTCCTGACTTAAATCATGAACATGCCTTTTACTTGTTTGCCCCAGTGTTCAATTGTGTCACAATTGTGGTTTAACTTGAAATACTGTCACGATCAACTCTTTCTTTTCCACGTAGTTTTGCATTTGGCTGGTTATCGATGCAAGACTAATGTGTCCGTATTTACCCGAGTTTATTTTGTTGCCTTTTTTGAAACTATGTACCAACTGAGTCTGTTTCCAATTCAGTGGGACCATTCACTTCCTCGATGGATTATCAGTACTTTGCAGGTTCCATCCTCAGTCTCATTTAGCACCATTGGATATATACTGTCCGTCCTGGGGATGAATCTGTTCTGAGCCCTTTAATCCTGCCTCGATTCTCTATGCACGTGATGTCAAACTCATTAAAGTTTAATTATAGAAACTCTGGCATGAAACTATTTTCTGCTCCAAAGAATACTTCCAGGAAATGATCATTTAATAGGTTAAATGCTTTTAGTTTGACCTTGTTTGAATCCTAAACCTCTTCGATTATCCTGTTGTTTTAACATTGCAATCCAGTAACTCTAGCCACGTGTGTACAGGACTGGGTTTGGCTGGGATACTCGTCATGGTCAATTTGCCTGCATAAGCTCATTTTGAAGAACGGTCCTTATGGCAAGTTAGGAAAGGAACCTTTACCCCAGAAAGAGGGAAAGGAAGGGAAAGGTCAAATCCAGCACTGATCGAAACAAAAAGGGAATTTTCCCATTTCAATATAATTGAAACTAATAATGGTCTTCCTTTTTAAAATAATGCAATAATACTATCATGTATCATCACTTTGGACATATAAGAATTTAAGGCCACGACATGTGAGCACACTGTCAAGACATCTGATTAAAAGTCATTAATTTAAAGTCACAGATATTATTGCATTGTGGAGAAATCTGATCTTAAAATCATAAATGTTACCAGATTTTGCAGAAATCTGATGTTAAACATAAGAACATAAGAACATAAGAATTAGGAACAGGAGTAGGCTATCTAGCCCCTCGAGCCTGCTCCGCCATTCAAAAAGATCATGGCTGATCTGGCTGTGGACTCAGCTCCACTTACCCGCCCGCTCCCCATAACCCTTAATTCCCTTATTGGTTAAAAATCTATGTGTCTGTGACTTGAATACATTCAATGAGCTAGCCTCAACTGCTTCCTTGGGCAGAGAATTCCACAGATACACAACCCTCTGGGAGAAGAAATTCCTTCTCAACTTGGTTTTAAATTGGCTCCCCCGTATTTTGAGGCTGTGCCCCCTAGTTCTAGTCTCCCCAATCAGTGGAAACAACCTCTCTGTCTCTATCTTGTCTATCCCTTTCATTATTTTAAATGTTTCTATAAGATCACCCCTCGTCCTTCTGATCTCCAACGAGTAAAGACCCAGTCTACTCAATCTATCATCATAAGGTAACCCCCTCATCTCCGGAATCAGCCTAGTGAATCGTCTCTGTACCCCCTCCAAAAATAGTATATCCTTCCTTAAGTAAGGTGACTCAAAACTGCACGCAGTACTCCAGGTGCGGCCTCACCAATACTCTGTACAGTTGCAGCAGGACCTCCCTGCTTTTGTACTCCATCCCTCTCACAATGAAGGCCAACATTCCATTCGCCTTCCTGCTGCACCTCTCATACTCTATTTCCCACCTCCTAATTAGACCCTTTGTCCTCCTCTGCTAAATTCTAAATTTCTCCCGGTCCTCAGCTTTGCTGCTTTTTCTGGCCAATTTATATGCCTCTTCCTTGGATTTAACACTATCCCTAATTTCCCTTATTAGCCATGGTTGAGCTACATTCCCCGTTTTATTTTTACTCCAGACAGGGATGTACAATTGTTGAAGTTCATCCATGTGATCTATAAATGTCTGACATTACCTATCCATTGTCAACCCTTTAAGTATCATTTGCCAGTCTATCCTAGCTAATTCACGTCTCATACTATCGAAGTTACCTTTCCTTAAGTTCAGGACCCTAGTCTCTGAATTAACACTGTCACTCTCCACCTTAATAAAGAATTCTACCATATTATGGTCACTCTTCCCCAGAGGGCCTCACACAACAAGATTGCTAATTAATCCTCTCTCATAGAAACATAGAAAATAGGTGCAGGAGTAGGCCATTCGGTCCTTTGAGCCTGTACACCATTCAATAAGATCATGGCTGATCATTCACTCAGTACCCCGTCCTGCTTTTTCTCCATACCCCTTGATCCCTTTAGCCGTAAGGGCCATATCTAACTCCCTTTTGAATATATCCAATGAATTGGCATCAATCACCCAGTCTAAGATGGCCAGCCCTCCAGTTGGTTCCTCGACATATTGGTCTTGAAAACCATCCCTAATACACTCCAGGAAATTCTCCTCCAACGCATTGCTACTGTTTGCTGGTCTGTACACAACTCCCAGTCGCGTTGCCTGCCCTTTGGTATTCCGCAGCTCTACCCATACACCTGTACAGATTCCGCATCATCCAAGCTAATGTCCTTCCTTACTATTGCGTTAATTTCCTCTTTAACCAGCAACACTACCCCCCTCCTTATCGCTCAAAATCTGTCTATCTCCGCCTTATATATGTTCAATGACCCAACCTCCACAGCTCTCTGGGAGAGAGAATTCTACAGATTTACAACCCTCTGAGAGAAGAAATTTCTCCTCATCTCAGTTTTAAATGGACGGCCCCTTATTTTGAGACTATGTCCCCTAGTTTTAGTTTCCCCTATGAGTGGAAATATCCTCTCTGCATCCACCTTGTCGAGCCCTCTCATAAGTTTCAATAAGAATTTTAAAGTCAGAGGTTTCATTACACTGTGGAGGAATCCAATCGAAAGTGTGATATCTATGCCACCTGGCGAACCATTCAGAGTAGCATTGGTGGATGCCAGAAGTAACTTACTCAATCTCCCTCCCAGCAATGGTACTGCACAGCTCAAGGATATCACGGGAGAGAACAATGGGTGAAGAAAATGAAGGGCAAATATCCTGTTATATCAATCACAAATAACAATAGCTACAACTTTAAACAAACATGATTGCAATGGGTCGAATGTGAATGATTTAGACTTGAATGTTGGGGGTATGATTAAGAAGTTTGCAGATGATACAAAAATTGGCGTGTGGTTGGTAATGAAGAACAAAGCTGTAGACTGCAGGAGGATATCAATGGACTGGTCAGGTGGGCAGAACAGTGGCAAATGGAATTCAATCCAAAGAAGTGTGAGGTCATACATTTGGGGATGTCGAACAAGGCACAATAAATGGTAGGGCACTGAGAAGTGTAGAGGAACAGAGGGAACTTAGAGTGCATGTTCACAGATCCCTGAAGGTAGCAGGACAGGTAGATAAGGTGGTTAAGAAGGCATTCGAGATACTTGCCTTTATTAGCCAAGGCATAGAATATAAGAGTAGAGAGGTTATGCTTGAACTGTATAAAACATTAGTTAGGCCTCAGCTGGAGTACTGCGTGCAGTTCTGGTCACCACATTACAGGAAAGATGTGATTGCACTAGAGCGGGTACAGAGGAGATTTACGAGGATGTTGCCAGGACTGGAGAACTTTAGCTATGAGGAAAGATTGGATAGGCTGGGGTTGTTTCCTTTGAAACAGAGGAGGCTGAGGGGACACTTTATTGAGGTGTATAGAATTATGAAGGACTTAAAGATAGAGTGGATAGGAACAACCTATTTCCCTTAGCAGATGGGTCAATAGATTTAAAAACCAGAGGGCATAGATTTAAAGTAATTGGTTGAAGGTTTAGAGGGGAGTTGAGGAGAAACTGGACGGACACGTGGCAGATGAAATTCAATGGAGAAAAGTGTGAGATGATATATCTTGGTAGGAAGAATGAGCAGAGCCAATACAAGCTAAATGGTACAATTTTAAAGGTGGTGCAAGAACAGAGAGACCTGGGGATGTTTGGACACAAATCTTTGAAGGTTGTCAGGACAGGTTAACAATGCAGTTAATAAAGCACATGGGACCCTGGGCTTTATGAATAGAGTACAAAAGCCAGGACGTTATGCTAAACCTATATAAAGCACTAGTTCGGCCGCAGCTGGTGAATTGTATCCAATTCTGTGCACCACACTTTAGGAAGGATGTGAAGGCTTTGGAGAGGGTAGAGAAGAGATTTACGGGAATAGTCCGGGGATGAGGGAGCTACGTGGATAAACTGGAGAAGCTGGGGACGTTCTCTTCGCAGCAGGGAAGGCTAAGAGGAGATTTGACAGAGGAGTTTAAAATCATGAAGGATTTCGATGGAGTAAATAAAGAGAAACTGTTTCAAATGGCTGAAGGGTTGATAACCAGAGGGCCCAGATTTTAGGCGATTGGCAAAAGAACCCGCGGCGACATGAGGAAAAACTTTTTATGCAACAAGTGGTTCGGATTTGGAATGTACTGCCTGATGGGATGCTGGCTACAGATACAATAGTAATCTGCCAAAAGGGAATTAGATAAATACTTGAAGGATAAAATATTGCAGGGCTATGAGGGAAAGAGCGGGTGTGTGGGACTAACTGGATTTCTCTTCGAAAGAGCCAATGCAAAATTAATAGGCTAAATGGCCTCCTTCTGTGCTGTACTATTCTATGAGTCTATGATTCTATAATAGTCCATAGTATTTTTTTTGATATAAAGCATTTCAAGAATCTAGGCTTGAAACACAGCAGCATTGGAGAGTCTAATAGTCCAGTGGGGCACCTTAAAATCTAGCTGCAATGAAGTCGTGTGAAAAATTAACACTGAACTTCTCTTTATCAGCACATTTCTGACAGTATTGTGTTGTAAAAAGATACAGCTAAACAACTCAGCAGTCTTATTTTATGTCCTGGCATTAAAAAACAGTGCTGAACAAAATAGCAGTTACACACCACACTTGGCCAATACAATAGGCTGATTTACAAAAAACGTATCTCGACACTCCAAGTGCAGAGCTGAAATGTGCCCTATCAGACACATCACAGGTTCAAAGATAAACATAAGAACATAAGAAGTAGCAACAGGAGTGGGCCATACGGCCCCTTGAGCCTGCTCCGCCATTCAATAAGATCATGGCTGATCTAATCATGGACTCAGCTCCACTTCCCCGCCCGCTCCCCATAACCCCTTATCCCCTTATCATTTAAGAAACTGTCTATTTCTGTCTTAAATGTATTAATGGCCCAGCTTCCACAGCTCTCTGAGGCAGCGAATTCCACAAATTTACAACCCTCTGAGAGAAGAAATTCCTCCTTATCTCTGTTTTAAATGGGTGGCCCCTTACTCTAAGGTCACGTCCTCTAGTTCTAGTCTCCCCCATCAGTGGAAACATCCTTTCTGCATCCACCTTGTCAAGCCCCCTCATAATCTTATACATTTCGATAAGATCACCTCTCAGTCTTCTGAATTCCAATGAGCAGAGGCCCAATCTACTCAAACTTTCCTCATAAGTCAACCCCCTCATCCCCGGAATCAACCTAGTGAACCTTCTCTGAACTGCCTCCAAAGCAAGCATATCCTTTGGTAAATATGGAAACCAAAACTACACGCAGTATTCCAGGTGTGGCCTCACCAATACCTTGTATAGCTGTAGCAAGACTTCCCTGCTTTTATACTCCATCCCCTTTGCAATAAAGGCCAAGATACCATTGGCCTTTCTGATCACCTGCTGTACCCCTTTTGTGCTTCATGCACAAGTACCCCCAGGTCCCGCTGTACTGCAGCACTTTGCAATCTTTCTCCATTAAATAATAACTTGCTCTTTGATTTTTTTTCTGCCAAAATGCATGACCTCATACTTTCCAACATTATACTCCATCTGCCAAATTTTTGCCCACTCACTTAGCCTGTTTATGTCCTTTTGCAGATTTTTTGTGTCCTCCTTACACATTGCTTTTCCTCCCATCTTTGTAAAGTCAGCAAACTTGGCTACGTTAACACTCAGTCATTAATGTAGATTGTAAATAGTTGGGGTCCCAGCACTGATCCCTGCGGCACCCCACTAGTTACTGGTTGCCAACCAGAGAATGAACCATTTATCCTGATCTGGAAAAAGAAGTCATAGCAGCAGGAATGCACTCCAATCTGATATTTTACAATAAAACCACCAGTGGATTTTGGTTACCTGAATGACAGAATACTTAGAATAAAGTCTGAATATGCAGGAAATTTCAGTGCAGGAACAAACAATGTCAGCAGAAATGAACTGACACGAACAGCAGTGTCCGATTAAAAGCAAGAGGTGCATTAGTATGTTACTAGAGGTTGGGTACGAAGCAACGAGCATTAACATCCAGAGCTAGCCAGTTTTGGGCTGCACAGAGGCAAGCAATTGCTGATACACTGTTGGAACCAGCAGGCAATGGGATACAGTTCATGTCCAGGATAGTGGCTGGGGTTAGAAGAATAATCATCATATGTAACTAGTAGAGTAGACAAGGAAGAACCAGTGGATGTGGTGTATTTGGACTTTCAAAAGGCATTTGATAAGGTCCCACACAAGAGATTAGTGTGCAAAATTAAAGCACATGGTATTGGGGGTAATGTATTGAGGTGGATAGAGAACTGGTTGGCAGACAGGAAGCAAAGAGTAGAAATAAACGGGTCCTTTTCAGAATGGCAGGCAGTGACTAGTGGGGTACCGCAAGGTTCAGTGCTGGGGCCCCAGCTATTTACAATATACATTAATGATCTGGACGAAGGAATTGAGTGTAATATCTCCAACTCTGCAGATGACACTAAGCTGGATGGCAGTGTGAGCTGTGAGGAGGATGCTAAGAGGCTGCAGGATGATTTGGACAGGTTAGGTGAGTGGGCAAATGCATGGCAGATGCAGTATAATGTAGATAAATGTGAGGTTATCCACTTTGGTGGCAAAAACAGGGAGGCAGATTATTATTTCAAAGGTGGCAGATTAGGAAAAGGGGAGATGCAACGAGACCTGGGTGTCATAGTACATCAGTCATTGAAAGTTAGGATGCAGGTACAGCAGGCGGTGAAGAAGGCAAATGGCATGTTGGCCTTCATAGCGAGAGGATTTGAGTATAGGAGCAGGGAGATCTTACTGCAGTTGTCCAGGGTCTTGGTGAGGCCACACCTTGAATATTGTGTTCAATTTTGGTCTCCTAATCTGAGGAAGGACCTTCTTGCTATTGAGGGAGTGCAGCGAAGGAGTGCAGACTGATTCCCGGGATGGCAGGACTGACATATGAAGAAAGACTGGATCGACTAGGCTTATATTCACTGGAATTTAGAAGAATGAAAGGGGATCTCATCGATACATATAAAATTCTGATGGGATTGGACAGGTTAGATGCAGGAAGAATGTTCCCGATGTTGGGGAAGTCCAGAACCAGGAGACATAGTCTAAGGATAAGGGGTAAGCCATTTAGGACTGAGATGAGGAGAAACTTCTTCACTCAGAGAGTTGTTAACCTGTGGAATTCTCTACCGCAGAGAATTGTTGATGCCAGTTCACTGGATATATTCAAGAGGGAGTTAGATATGGCCCTTACGGCGAAAGGGATCAAGGTATGGAGAGAAAGCAGGAAAGGGGTACTGAGGTGACTGATCAGCCATGACCTTATTGAATGGTGGTGCAGGCTCGAAGGGCCGAATGGCCTACTCCTGCACCTATTTTCTATGTTTCTATGATGGCATCAGTTTAAGATTTATCCTGTGGCACCGAGAATAATGTATTTGCTTCATTGGTTCTTTGCTTAATACTTCATAGCAACACATTGCTATTAAGAACTAGTTAGTTTATTAGCAGCGGTTTAACAATCACACTGCACATTACCAGTTCATCCACCAGGCTCACAACCACCTGCCTCATCATGGATTCCCCTAAACCTAACTGGCCGGAGTTTTATTGAGTCTTGTGAACATCACGTGATAGGCTCACAACTCAACAGCTTTCCAACTATTTTAAGTAAAACATTTAAATCAAGTGCTCCCTTTTGACAAGGGCACTAGAACCCACAAATTTCCAAATAAAACTTTAAATGGAAATTTAAATCCAATTGCCGGGGGCGATGATGCACTCCAGTCCCTCTGGTGCCCATCTCTCGTGGAAGGCCATGAACGTACAGGTGGAAAAGCAATGTCAGAAGTGGGATTCGAACCCATGTTCCTAGAAAGGGACCAGAATACACCAACCTTTGGTAAGGTAAGAGTTACAGTCCTTGTGTCTGGCGCGTTAGACCACTCGGCCATCCTAACAATGGACTCAACAGCTTGACAACTATTTTGGTTGATCTGCAGATCAAATGCCCCCTTATTAAAGGGGCACTAAAAACCGACAATTAAACAAAAGAAACTTTGGACAGTAATCGGATCAATTAAAATTTGGGTGCCGTGGCTGATGATGCACTCCAGTCCCTCCAGCGCCCACCTCTCGTGGAAGGGCACAAGTGTACCGGTGGACACCGCATGCTCTCAACAGCTCTACAACTCTTTTGTTGCAAAACAAAAACAATTAAATCAAGTGCCCCCTGATTAAAAGGGGGGGACACTCCAAACAGTTTTCAAGTGCCCTTTTTTTGTTTTTTTGGGTTTTGTGTGGGTTTTTTGGGGAACTAAAACCACGAATTATACAAGTGCCCCCTGGCTAAAATGGGAGGAGGACACTAAAACCCGTCAATAAAACAAATTAAACTTTAAAACATATAAAATCAAATTAAAATTTGGTTGCCGAGGGTAATGATGCACTCCAGTCCCTCCAGCACCCACCTCTCGCGGAAGGGCACGAGCATACCAATGGACACCGCGTGCTCTCAACAGTTCTACAAACCTGTGAGCATACTCACAAGTGCATACATCACACCGGGTACATGGTTCCACTGGTATGAAATGTAAACAGCAGCCATGTGGCACCGCGCTCCTGACTCAGGGTGGGGTGGGGATGCTCCACACGTAGCTGATTACTACAGACTATCGCCCCCCACGACACTAGGAAAGATCCGCAACACAAAAGGAAAGTCACAACGGAGAAAGGCTTGTGCGTGCAACGTTGCGTCACCGTCAAGTGTTTTTGACTCCGTCCTATAGCGTATACCTGCTGGGTTTCCAAACACCGATGGCCAAGACACGCAGGGTGGCTTCTACATGCGGCAGCACTGTCCAACATGAGGAGCGTCTGAGATGCTCAGGACCCTCCGCTTACCTCTTTGATCCTGTCCAGCTCATTCTGCAGTGTTTGCTTTGAGATTTCGACTTCAATTAGCCTCTGTCGAAGGGACTCGTTCTCGTCTTCTACATTTACACGCTTTTCCTCGACGCTCTCCAGTTCGTGGTGCAGGCGCACGGACACGTCTTTGGCAACCTGGGAACAAGAGCAAAACAACAAAGTCAGCGCAATTCAAATTGCTGGCATGCCCTGGAATGGCATCCTTCACAATAATTCCTCAAGGCTCTCTATAGTGCATTGCATAATGTGATACTGCAGCATACAGATTGGGCTTCGGTTCATGTTGTGTTCTCAGCTCATTGGCAACGGTAGAGGGTGCTACAGGTAGGCTTGGTGTCCCTTGGCTGAAAGGGTCATAATGAGCCCCATATGTGTGTCTCTGTGTGAGTGTGTCTGTAAATGTGTGTGTCCGTGTATGTGTGTCTGTGTCTGTTTGTGTGTGTCTGTGTATGTGTGTGTCTGTGTGTGTGTGTGTCTGTGTGTGTGTGTGTGTCTGTGCCTGTGTGTCTGTGCCTGTGTGTGTGTCTGTGTGTGTGTGTCTGTTTGTGTGTGTCTGTGTGTGTCTGTGTCTGTCTGTTTGTGTGTGTATGTGTGTGTATGTGTGTGTGTGTGTGTCTGTCTGTGTATGTGTGACTGTGAGTGTGGCTGTGTATGTGTGTGAGTGTGTCTGTGTGTGTGTGTGTATGTGTGTCTGTGTGTGTGTGTGTCTGTGTGTGTGTGTCTGTATGTGTGTGTCTGTGTCTGTGTCTATGTGAGTGTATCTATGTGTGTGTGTGTGTGTCTGGGTCTGTGTGTGTGTGTCTGAGTGTGAGTGTGTGTGTGTGTATGTCTGTGAGTGTGTGTGTGTGTGTCTGTGTGTATCTGTGTATGTGTGTGTGTGTCTGTGTGTCTGTGTGTGTGTATGTCTGTGAGTGTGTGTGTGTGTGTGTGTGTGTGTGTATCTGTGTGTGTGTATGTGCATGTGTGTGTGTATGTGTGTGTGTGTCTGTTTCTGTGAGTGTGTGTATATGCTCAGGATAGGAATGGGTGACTGTGATGCCTTTCACAGTTGACTTGTCTGCCAACAATTACTGGCCAGGCTCAGACACTAAGAATTATCGCTTGGCTGAGTGGTCTGAGGGCAAGGCTTGTAGAATACTATCACAGTGGCTTCAGGAGGCGGAAAAATTGGGAAGCAAAATATTATTGTTGTGGAAAAACAGATACTTGCTTCACAATGAGTAAATTTTTGGGCTTCCTCACAGTGCGGTTATTTGGTGAGAGAAAAAGTTCTCCAAATTGATTTTCATTTATTTTCAACCGTTGACACAATGGCCGGGATATTCTCCTTCACACTCCTGGAGCACGGCAGAATTTTTGCGCACACGTACAGACACACATGGTAAGAATTTTGAAAATTTAAATTTGAAATATAAGAACAAGTTAATGCATAAGTGAGCACAGCGCTCACGGAGGCGTGAATGACATTCATGCATAAAAAGAAAAAGTTGCAAGCGCTGAAAGGTGCAGCTTACACAAAACATTGCCGATCTTTCCTTTTAACTATGCTAGTGGACCTGTTATGAATTTCCAAAATGTTCTATTTTTATGATGTGTACAGAAGTGTACATGTGTATGAGTATGGCAATTCATATGAGTAAGAATGTGTATGAATGAGTCATCTGAATGAGTGGGTGCACATGAATGAATGAAGGTGTATGTGACTGAACATGAATGAAACTGGTTCGAGAGCGGCAGTTTGTAAATCCGAGATCGAGTAAGGGAGATTAAACGATTCTGTCAGTACACAGTTGGCTGGTGTGTAGATAGGTTTAATGCTGCTGAGCTAAGTGGCACGGATACAGACAACAGAAGCGGGACTTGTAGCTGGGTGAAGATTTTTCTCTCCCCCACCCTGCAAAAGTACATTTGTGGCATTGCTGATCCAGCATTGCACTGGTATCTCGTGGAACACTCTGCACTTATTGGCCCTGAAATTGCGGCCTCTCTGGGTGCGTACGATGTGAGCACGTGCCCGAAGAGGCTCCACAAGTTCCGGGTTTAGGCGCGCGATGCCCATGTACTGCAATCCACAATGCCAGTTCCAACGCATCCCCGGGAGAAGGGCCTTCGCGGGCAGAGATTTGGGTTATTTGCCCAACTCTTGCCCAGCGAATGTCCTTCAAACTCTTATGCCTGGTAAAAGCAGGCATAAGGCTTGCTTTTACTAGCGGAAGAGTTTTAAAAGATAGAAAAATTACATTTTATCAATAACTTTTATATCAAAAACCCTGTCCATTAAGGTAAGTTTATTTTTAACCCTATTAAAACATTTTGGAAACATTTTGAAAAAAATAAATTTTTTCCTCAAACATTTTATGTAATTATATTTAAGTATGTGAGACGTTTTATTTATTTATTGTGTTGTGTTTCTGTGTTTTTGGGGTATGTTCTCATTGATAGTAATGGGAGCTTGTACAAATGGAACTCACTCATTATTAGGTGATTGGTGGTCCGGCCCACATGATCCCAGGTTGCGCTTACGTTCCTGGGATATGTGGGCCTCTGCGCTGGGCTGCGCATCTAGGCCTCGGAGCCGGAAGTGTTCATTCCTCCGGGACCACCAGGTACTTTCGTTAAAACATTTTTGGTCGGAGGCATCTGCCCGCCCGGAATTGTTGTCCCATTTTGTTCATGGGTACTTAGAACAAGGTTATTGAATTGACCAGGCACAGTGTGCCAAAGGGATCCACCTTACCTTCAAGTCTTGCTCCAGATTTCTTATCAGCTCCCCGTCCACTTGGCCAGTCTGAGCGACTTTGAGGCTCTTCTGCTCGGCTTTCCTGAGACGGTACTGCAGAATCCGGCAGTTTTTGTTGGCACGATCCACCTCTCTGCGGAGCTCCTGCAGCTGGTATACGTCCTCCTCCAGATAGCTGTCCCGCATTTCTTCCATTTCCGATCGTAGCTCATCCAACTCATCCTGGGCAGGAAACATGCACACACCGCTAATTAGCACCGGTATAGCCACAACATTCGCTGTCGCCTTCTTCCAATGTCTCATAGAAACATAGAAAATAGGAGCAGTTGTGGGCCATTCGGCCCTTCGAGTCTGCACTGCCATTCACTATGATCATGGCTGATCCTCTATCTCAACACCATATTCCCGCTTTCTCCCCATACCCCTTGATGCTTTTTGTGTCTGGAAATCTATCTATCTCCCTCTGAAATATATTCAGTGACTTGGCCTCCACAGCCTTCTGTGGTAGAGAATTCCACAGGTTCACCACCCTCTGAGTGAAAACATTTCTCCTCATCTCGGTCCTAAATTTCCTACCCCGTATCCTGAGACTGTGACCCCCTTGTTCTAGACTTGCCAGCCAGGGGAAACATCCTCCCCGCATCCAGTCTGTCCCAACGCAGTCAGAATTTTATGCGTTTCAATGAAATCCCCTCTCATTCTTCTAAACTCTAGTGAATACAGACTTAGTCGACCCAATCTCTCCTCATTCGACATTAGCACTGAATGTAAAGTGAAAGAGCCAGGTGCAGGCTGCATGGGTGCAGTTACGATCAATGGCCTCCGTGCAGTGGGATGGCACTGGAGTGCCGGTGTGCCAATTCTCAATGTGGCGGGCGGGGGAGGGGTCGGTGGAGTGAGGGGACGGAGGCTGACTTGAGCCTCACTCTCCCCACATTTCTGATCCGAGTCATTATAAGTGGGACGGCTGCAGTGTCTTCCAGACTGGAGGAGGAAACATTGGCTGAGAGAGTCACACCTCTCGTCTCCTGGCAGCGAGCTACAAGGGGCATTGGAAGTAAATGATGCACCTGCCCTCGTGACTACCTGTCAGGCCAGCCGGACAAAGAAAATGGGAGGAGCAGGGGAAAACGTACTCAGGAACATATCCTCTTGGGAGAAAAAGGAAGTGAAAATTAAGATTTAGTTACACAAATCTCACAGTTTGCACTTGTATTATAGGGGGCTTTTTTTCTGAACAAACTCTGCATTTTATAGTTTTGGTTTTTTGTGTGAATCTTGTACTCGAAAACGGGAGAGATTTCAGAGTTGGGAGAACGAGGAAGTATTTTTTTTTTCTTTTCACACACAACATCATCAGAGGCCAGCGGCCTTTATTCTGTTAATCTGCCTTTATTCTGTCTCAACAGTTGATCATAACCTCAGAGGCACAGCCACCACTTCCATCAATGGCCCATTAGCATCTCACACATTAGTCACTCTCGTTCACAATTTGGCAGCAATTTGGGCCAAAATCGTGGACGGTTTTAAGTTTGAACATTTTGAAACTGCAGCACTTGGCATGGCAATCGAGGCTGGATTGAAAACCAGGTTTGGAAGGTGAAAGGACACTTTTTAAAATTTACTGCTTTACCTCCTGCCTGCGGATTAAGGGGAGTCATTGCCCACTCCGCTGGAAACGGGAGGCGCCTACCCTGTTTCTCGTGTTTTTACCGGCACGGTGGATGCGGTGGCCTCTTGAGCAAAATTCCGCTCTTTGGCTTTTTTTTCCCGGCGGACCGGAAGTCAGTCATAATGGGGGCGGCAGTGCGGCAGTCTGGAGGGGCGGAAGTTGGGGGCGGGTGGACTGTCCGCCGCTGTCAGTCATGACATCACAGTGCCGTCGTGTCACCACGGCTCTCCCCTTCACTTAAAGGGGAGAGCTTGCGCGATTCTTTAAGTTCAGTCCACTGGGCCACCAGGGAGGGTTTCGGCCTGGCCAGCGGCCTGGCACACAAGAGGGGGTGTCAAGCTGCCTGTTGGCGGCCCGGCCGAACCCAGGGACATAATTGTCGGCCCGACATGGCAGTCGGATGACAAAAAAAAAACATGGTGGCAGCGGCAGTAGGTCCTCCCCTTTACGGGGAGCCGCACCGCCATTTTAGGAGGACTACACCCTCGCTGCACCGGCAGAAAAAAGCAGCTTTTGGCATCGCGAGGCGGGAGCAAGATTTTTTCGGCGGAATTTCGCCATCGGGGCTGGGCGGGGGGGGACATTGGCGGTGCGCGCTCTGCTGATGCACTTAGGATGGAGTGACAGGAGCGGAGCGGATCACCGCTGGGATATCGCAGGAGCGGAATTTCCAAAATGGCGGCCATTACACCAAAAATCAGCGGCCGTTGCACTCCGCAGCGTGGCTGCCGATTTTCAGCGGTAACAGGCCTTAAGGGAAGGGGCAATTTAGGCCCCAAAACTACTTTGAAAAGAAGTGTTAATGGATGCAGTGTTGACTCTAATATTTTGTACTTTTACAAAAGACAAATCCCTCAAAACACTTCCCCCTCGGCTGAGAAAAAGTACCTGTGCTCTGTAAACTATCTTCCCGACTTCACACACATCCACAATCAACATTTAATGTATTAATCACATGCACAAACATTTTTATGAGGTAATTAGTGTGAGAATTTCCACATGCATGCCACAAGTGGGGGAATCTACAGGCGCAGTTCAGAAAATAATGATTTTAATGGAAGGAAAATCACAGCCAAGCGCGCCCACAGTTTTCGGAAATGCACGGGCAGCGGGGAAGGTTGCCCACACACCGACACACACACAGGAGATGACCTCCCAGATAAACCACTTGAAAAAAGAAAAAAAACATTTCAGGATATAGAGAGTAGATAGAAGTGCTATCTATCTACTGATACAAAAACAAAATACTGTGGATGCTGGAAATCTGAAATAAAAACAGAAAATGCTGGAAATACTCAGCAGGTCAGGCAGCATCTGTGGAGAGAGAAACACGACCTTCTCACAGATACTGCCTGACCGGCTGAGTGTGTCCCAACACTTTCTGTTCTTGTTTCATCCAAAACTCGGCTGCCTGTGTCCTATCTCGCACCAAGTCCCAGTTCACCCATCACCCCTGTGCTCACTGACCTACATTGGCTCCCGGTTACACAACGCCTCGATTTTAAAATTCTCATGCATATTTTCATATCTCTCCATGCCCGCGCCCCTCCCTATCTCTTTAATCTCCTCCAGCCCCACAACTCTCCCCCCCCCCCCTGCCCTCCCCGAGATGGTTGCACTCCTGTAACAGAAAGCTGGCTAACAGAAAGCAGAGAGTCGGGATAAATGGGGCCTTTTCGGGTTGGAAATCGGTGGTTAGTGGTGTGCCACAGGGATCGGTCCTGGGACCACAACTGTTTACAATATACATAGATGACCTGGAAGAGGGGACAGAGTGTAGGGTAACAAAATTTGCAGATGACACAAAGATTAGTGGGAAAGCGGGTTGTGTCGAGGACACAGAGAGGCTGCAAAGAGATTTAGACAGGTTAAGCGAATGGGCTAAGGTTTGGCAGATGGAATACAATGTCGGAAAGTGTGAGGTCATCCACCTTGGGAAAAAAAACAGTAAGTGGGAATATTATTTGAATGGGGAGAAATTACAACATGCTGCAGTGCAGAGGGACCTGGGGGGCCTTGTGCATGAATCCCAAAAAGTTAGTTTGCAGGTGCAGCAGGTAATCAGGAAGGCGAATGGAATGTTGGCCTTCATTGCGAGAGGGATGGAGTACAAAAGCAGGGAGGTCCTGTTGCAACTGTGCAGGGTATTGGTGAGGCCACATCTGGAGTACTGCGTGCAGTTTTGGTCACCTTACTTAAGGAAGGATATACTAGCTTTGGAGGGGGTACAGAGACGATTCACTAGGCTGATTCCAGAGATGACGGGGTTACCTTATGATGATAGATTGAGTAGACTGGGTCTTTACTCGTTGGAGTTCAGAAGGATGAGGGGTGATCTTATAGAAACATTTAAAATAATGAAAGGGATAGACAAGATAGAGGCAGAGAGGTTGTTTCCACTGGTCGGGGAGACTAGAACTAGGGGGGAGCCAATTTAAAACCGAGTTGAGAAGGAATTTCTTCTCCCAGAGGGTTGTGAATCTGTGGAATTCTCTGCCCAAGGAAGCAGTTGAGGCTAGCTCATTGAATGTATTCAAGTCACAGACACATAGATTTTTAACCAATAAGGGAATTAAGGGTTACGGGGAGCGGGCGGGTAAGTGGAGCTGAGTCCACGGCCAGATCAGCCATAATTTTGTTGAATGGCGGAGCAGGCTCGAGGGGCTAGATGGCCTACTCCTGTTCCTAATTCTTATGTTTTTATGTAATTCTGCCCTCTTGAGCATCCCTGATCATAATCGCTCCACCAGTGGTGGCCGTGCCTTCTGTTGCCTGGGCCTTAAGCTCTGGAATACCCTCCCTAAAGCTCTCCACCTCGCTTTGCTCCCTTAAGGCGATCCTTAAAACCTACCTCTTTGACCAAGCTTTTGGTCACCTGCCCTAATGTCTCCTTATGTAGGTCGTGTCAAATTTTGTTTTATAACGCTCCTGTGAAACGCCCTGGGACATTTCACTACGTTAAAGGCACTATATAAATATAAGTTGCTGTTGTTTCTATCGACTGATATGTATCGATCAAATGGCTGCCTGTGGTGAAATTTCTGTGATTCGATGAAACTTCTATCCCAGCTCTCTGTTCTACCCCTAACTCTACCAAACTAATTTTGCTGCTTTGTGATGTTCCTGACGTATGTGTTCGTTGCTGATGGGACAGTATTTGTGAGACTGCAAAGCTAAAGCTAAAGCAGCCTCTTACAATTCTAACCAGCGCAGGTGCTCCTTAGTAACATTCTAATGTTTAAAAAAAAAGTTAAACTCTGAATATATATCTTTTGTGTTCTTGCCAGATTTATGTTACCCGCCCTCCACCTCTGCTAATAAGAAGGTAGGGATTGAATCTCGGCCACGCCCCTCCTATTTATAAGCGATCCGCTGCTGTATTTTATTTGACTAAGATTCAACAGTAAAACTGGCGGCTAGATTAAGAGTTTGAACCTTTTGAACACTGAGTCCATTAAGCTTTGTTAGCTCAAGGGTTCTCTTTAATAGAGAATACTATTATTTGACAGAGGTTTGGGAGGGAAGCGACTCTGAACTTAAAGTAACGCTCTTCATACACTGTAAAACCAATCAAGAAGATAAACTGCCCATTTTCTCAGGGATAAAGCAACCAGCTGGAGACCACCCCACACCTCCCGTGTCAGTCACTAACTAATCGTGGAGCCTGTGTTGTCGCCTCACATTCTCCACAAGGCCATCTCCCATCCATGGCAACTTTATTCTGCAGTAAGTTTACTACGTGATAGCTGTTAAGTAATTTTCCATTTCAGAAAATGTTTTAAAAATTCGGTTTCTGCTGCGTTGAATACAGAGGAACCTCAAGTCCTTGTTGTAAATCGAGCCTACCCCCCGTGACCCAGAGGGTAATAGAGGCGGGCGGATGATCCAAATGACACTGCCGCTGATTGATGCTCTGAGCGTTGAATAGTCCGCACTCACTCCTCCTTTCCCCATCAATCCTTTCTGAGTCACTAACCGCCACTGGTCCTGCCCGTATTCCAAAGCACTCCTGGCTGGCCTCCCACATTCGACCCGACGTAAACTAAAGGTGTTCCAAAACCTGGCAGACCGTGTCCAAACTTGCACCAAGTCCCACTCATCCATCACCCCTGTGGTCACCGACCTACATTGGCTCCCGGTTAAGCAACGCTTCGATTTCAAAATTCTCATCCTTTTTTCCAAATCTCTCCATGGCCTCGCCCCTCCCTATCTCTGTAATCTCCTCCAGCCCCACAACCCCCCCGAGATGTCTGTGCTCCTCTAATTCTGTCCTCTTGAGCATCTCTGATTATAATCGTTTAACCATCGGTGGCCGTGCCTTCAGCTGCCGAAGCTCTGGAACTCCCTCCCTAAATCTCTCCACCTCTCTACCTCTCTTCTTGGAAGTATATTGCCGTTCCTTCATCGTCACTGGGTCAAAATCCTGGAACTCCCTAACAATCAAAGGTGACGTAAGAAAAAGCCGTGATCTTGTTGGGTGATGGAGCGGGCTCGAGGGGCTAGATGGCCTACTCCTGTTCCTGGTTCTTATGTTCTTATGTTCTTATTAATGTTGGGGAAGTCCAGAACCAGGGGTCACAGTCTAAGGATAAGGGGTAAGCCATTTAGGACCGAGATGAGGAGAAACCTCTTCACCCGGAGAGTGGTGAACCTGTGGAATTCTCTACCACAGAAAGTTGTTGAGGCCAAATCACTAAATATATTCAAAAAGGAGTTAGATGTAATCCTTACTACTAGGGGGATCAAGGGGTATGGCGAGAAAGCAGGAATGGGGTACTGAAGTTGCATGTTCAGCCATGAACTCATTGAATGGCGGTGCAGGCTCGAAGGGCCGAATGGCCTATTCCTGCACCTATTTTCTATGTTTTTTCTATTTTCCTCCTTCAAGACGCTCCTTAAAACCTACCTCTTTGACCAAGCTTTTGGTCACCTGCGCTAATTTCTACTTATGCAGCTCGGTGGCAAATATTTTATCTCGTAATACTCCTGTGAAGCGCCTTGGGACGTTAAACGCGCTATATAAATACAAGGTGTTGTTGTTGTTGTAAATCAGGTCCATCCCCCGCGACCCAAAGTTGTAATAGAGGCAGGGGCTGATCCAAATGACTGATGCTCTGAGCGTTGAATAGTCTGCACTCACTCCTCCTTTCACCATCAATCCTTTCTGAATCACTAACCTCCACTGGTCCTGCCCGTAAGATAAGCAAGCGCTGGAGAAACTGATCGCTTGCTCAGGATTTCCCAGCGTAACGCACCATCGGCTAAATCTGACTGAACCTGCTAAAAACACAACCCCCACCCCGCCCAGCGCCAACCACCAACCCTAGATACAGAAATGAGAGCTACGGGCAGTATGTACACTCCTGCTGCGTCCCACCCGCATACGCCAAGGCACCGATCTCAGTGGAGTTGGCCACTATAAGTCAGTATGGAGCTTGCCTGTTTTGAAAGATATTGCTGTGCCAGTGACGTACACTGTCACTGTGACAGGCCACCCTCTGTGTCGATTTTAAAGCTGGCAGTCCCACTGTGATCCACACTGTATTGACGCCCTTGCTGTAAGTGGGTGCATATTGCCGCGAGCGTTTGCCTCTGTAATTTGGGGCCACGGTTACCATCAGAGGGCACTCACCACTGTGGCAAGTCAAGTGCTTGTGATCACAGGTAGGTACGGGGGGGGGGGGGCGGGGGGGGGGGTGAGTTGTGAGCTCGCAGATTAGCTGATGGAGCAGCTGTACAACTCCAGACGTTTCTGTTCACGGGACGAGAGCAGATGCCTATTGCTGGGACCTGTCACCTGCCCTTCTCACAGATCATCAACAAGAAGATAACAGGAGCAAGAATAATCACTGCACCACATTGCTGTTTGTGGGAGCTTGCTGTGCGCAAATTGCCTGCCGCGTTTCGCTATACTATAGCGGTGGCTACACTTCAAAAGTATTTCAGTGGCTGTAAAGCACTTTTGGATGTCATGAGGTTGTGACAGGTGCTATATAAATGCAAGTCATTCTTTTTTTTAATCATTTTATGTACAGCCATTTCTGTTCAATTTCAATCATTTGTTTTGCTTCCACAGTTCCAGTCTTTTACCTTTATTGATTTTTTTCAGAATTAATTGGATTTTAATCGGGTGAAAGTGAGCACAATTTGTTCAATGATGACCATATTCATAATGCGTAGGATTGATGATCCGAATCACGCCGTTTTTAAAAAGCTGCATTCGGCTGGTAGTTTAAGGCTCGAAACTGGCAACCCGTCTCCACCAGCTATATAGGTATATAATTTCTGTTTTGCACTTTGTACCAGTGACCCTAGACACTGGTCTAAGTGGCTTGGGCAATCACTGGCCTTAATTCAGCAAACTCGATTTCACCATTGACTTTAATGGTGGGCGGGCAGAACTATGAGCAGTACAAAGGTTCCCAAGAAATAATGGTGTGGCATATGCTGTAAATGAGCATCCAGGAGGGCGCTGAGCACCTCGAGTCTCGACGCCGAGAGCATACAGAAAGCAAGCGCAGGCAGCGGAAAGAGTGTGCGGCTAACCAGACTCCCCACACACCCTTTCCTTCAACCACTGTCTGTCCCATCTGTGACAGAGACTGTAATTCCCGTATTGGACTGTTCGGTCACTTTTAGATTGGAAGCAAGTCTTCCTCGATTTCGAAGGACTGCCTATGATGATGAGATGTTCCATTACTATGGTGCAAGTTCTCAGCAACTTCCAGCTCTGTTATTGAAATTATGGTCCCCTTACAAAGGGGGCTGAGGGGGCTGAGCTGTCCACTTTCCGGGAGGTGGGCCTACAATATTCTCAACTAGGCACCATTCTATGTCGTACCCTGAATCAGGCAGTATAACCAGCTGTGTCTATAGTGGTGCAGGTACCTGCCATTGGTACTTAAATGAGGGAACCTTTCCCTAATCCCAGACAGGCGAGGCCAACACTTACACAAGAATGTGGCCCACCACTGATTTTCAGGGCTGGGATGTTACAGCAAACTTCTAATACTGAAGCAGTCCATACCCACATGCAGCAAGACCTGGACAACATTCAGACTTGGGTTGATAAGTGACAAGTAACATTCGAGTCACACAAGTGTCAGGCAATGACTATCTCCAACAAGAGAGAGTCTAACCACCGTCCCTTGACATTCAACAATATTACCATCACCGAATCCCCCACCATCAACATCATGGGGGTCACCATTGATCAGAAACTTAACTGGACCAGCCACATAAATACTGTGGCAACAAGAGCAGGTCAGAGGCTGGGTATTCTGCGGTGAGTGTCTCAGCTCCTGAATCTCCAAAGTCTTTCCACCATCTACAAGGCACAAGTCAGGAATGTGATGTAATACTTGCCTGGATGAGTGCAGCTTCAACAACACTCAAGAAGCTCGACACCATCCAGGACAAAGTAATCCACTTGATTGACACCCCATCCACCTCCTTAATCATTCACTCCCTCCACCACCGGCTTACCACGGCTGCACTGTGTACCACCTACAAGGCTTCTTCATCAGCATTTCCAAACCCACGACCTCTACCACCTAGAAGAATAAGGGCAGCAGGTACATGGGAACACCACCCCCTCCACGTGCCTCTCCAAGTCACACACCATCCTGACTTGGAAATATATCACCGTTTCTTCATCGTCACTGGGTCAAAATCCTGGAACTCACTCCCTAACAGCACTGTGGGAGTTCCTTCACTACACGGACTGCAGCGGTTCAAGAGGGCAGCGCACCACCAACTTCTCAAGGGCAATTAGGGATGGGCAGTAAATGCTGGCCTTGCCAGCGACACCCACATCCCATGAATGATTATAAAAAAATAACGGCTTTAAGCCTGTTTCACCAGGCGTACGAGTTTTAAGGACATTTGCTGGGCAGGAGTTGGGCAAATAGCCCAAATCTACGCCCTCGAAGGTCCTTCTCCCGGGGATGCGTTGGAACTGTCAAAAGAAACGCAAGTGGCGGATTTCGGCGCATGTGCATTGCGCGCTGAGAACCGGCACTTGCGAGGCCCCTATGGGTGTGTACGCACACCCTACGTGCCCATAGAGACCGCGATTTTTGGCCCAACATTTTTATTTAGCACCATGTAGTTTGGGTGATTTAATGGAACAGGATTATGAACGTCAGTTGATTAGAGAAATCTCTTTAACGACATCAGCGTAAACCAAGTCATGGGTTAAATTCAATCACCTGGAGAAATCCAGTCTGATTTTAACATTTTTCCGCTCTGCAAAAAGCAACATAATCTGTAGATGTGAAAAGTTATAAAGGCGAGTTACAATGGCAGCTTGGTGCAGCAACCTCTCTTTTCCAAATTATTTTGTCAGCTTTTGTTCTAGCTTCCCTGGGCACACATGCAACCTTGGAGTTCACTGATGCCACCCTGGGCTGCCTACTCAGAGTTACACAGATAACTCTTCCTCCAATACCCTCTCCATGCCCTATGGCAAACCTTCTGCACTCCAGACTGAAACCTCCCCATGAAAGAATGGCTGAGATCTCCCTTCAGTTGCATGGAGGATTGTGAGTACAGATGCGTGTTTCATCACTCTATTGCCCTGTGCATTGATCTCTAACAAGCTGCATTATCCACTCGGGATCTTGACAGTGTGGTAGCAAACTGTTTCAAAAATTTGCAAGAAACTAGTTCCAGTCCATTTATTTACATCGGATGCAAAGCAGACTAGGCCTTTGAGCTTTTAAAAATCACAGCCATGTTTCCTCAATCAAGCAATTACAGCCCGATTATTCTGCCACCATTAGTGGGAAAAGGAATCATTATCACTCTTCAAGTGTTCACCTGCTGCGTGCAAGGGTCATGGGGAGCAGCTAGCGTGCTTTTAGAAGCATGAGATCGTGCCTCATGAATCAGATCACCCCTCAACCGTGTAAAATGACAAGAATACAAACCACCTGTCCACATCATTTAACCCTTTAAGCCCTGGTATCATGCTGGTGTATCTGCGCCGTACCCCTTCCAAGACCAATATGATTTTCCCAAGGTGCGGTGCCCAAAACTCAACGCAGTGCTCCAGATGGGGTCTGACCAAGGCTCTGAATGACTGAAGCTTCACTTCCTCACTTTTGAATTCCAATCCCCTTGAAATAAAGGGCAACATTCCATTAGGCCTTTGATTGCTTTTTGTAGCCATTCACTAGCTTTTTAATGATTTGTGTACCTGGACACTGAAATCCCATTACCCCTCCACACCTCCTGGTCTCTCACCATTAAGAAAATATTCCAATTTGTCTTTCTCAAATGCAAGTTGAATGACCTCACACTTCCCCACCTGTAACTCCATCTACCATAAGCTTTGCCCATTTACTTAATCTATGTCTCGTTGTAAAATCCTGCTCCCATCCACGCAATTCATGATGCTTCCTAAGTTAATGTCATCTGCAAACTTACATATACAATTCTCTAATCCTTCATTCGAATCATTAATATATCATTATCATCATAGGCAGTCCCTCGAAATTGAGCTTCCACTCTAAAGGTGAGTTCTCAGGTGTCTGTACAGTCCAATACGGGAATTATAGTCTCTGTCACAGGTGGGACAGACAGTGGTTGAGGGAAAGGGTGGGTGGGGAGTTTGGTTTGCCGCACGCTCCTTTCGCTGTCTGTGCTTGTTTTCTGCATGCTCTCAGCAACAAGACGCGAGGTGCTCAGCGTCCTCTCGGATGCTCTTCCTCCACTTAGGGAGGTCTTTGGCCACGGATTCCCAGGTGTCGATGGGGATGTTGCACTTTATCAGGGAGGCTTTGAGGGTGTCCTTGAAATATTTCCTCTGCCCACCTGGGGATCGCTTGCCGTGTAGGAGTTCCGAGTAGAGCGCTTGTTTTTGGAGTCTTGTGTCAGGCATGTGGACGATGTGGCCCGCCCAATGGAGCTGGTCTATATGGCAAACAGCTGATGTGCCAATGCAGGTCTGTGGGGACCACCACTTGCCACATCCCGCCAATCAGAGAGCGACCCCTTTATCCCTACTCTCTGTCACCTATGTCACAACCAATGAAAAATAGAAACAGATATGGATGTGATTATAGCC
Source organism: Pristiophorus japonicus (assembly GCF_044704955.1). Classification (NCBI taxonomy): domain Eukaryota; kingdom Metazoa; phylum Chordata; class Chondrichthyes; family Pristiophoridae; genus Pristiophorus; species Pristiophorus japonicus. The sequence continues at coordinate 515,739,774 of NC_091977.1, read as the reverse complement.
ATCTGGTGAATCTGCAGCTGTTAACAAAAGGCTGATCTGGTTCTTAGGGACTGTATATTGGAAGTGGTTATTTTAACTCTATACTTAAACATTACTTAAATTGTCCAGGGCCCCAAACACTCCTTCTAGGTGAAGCAGCGATTTACTTGTACTTCTTTCAATTTAGTGTACTGTATTCGCTGCTCACGACATGGTCTTCTCGACATTGGGGAGACCAAACGCAGATTGGGTGACCGCTTTGCGAAACACCTTTGTTCAGTCCATGAGCGTGACCTGGGCTTCAGGTCACCTGTCACTTTAATTCCCCGCTCCATTCCCACTCTGACCTCTCCGTCCTCGGCCTCCTACACTGTTCCAATGAAGCTCAACGCAATCTCGAGGAACAGCACCTCATCTTTCGTTTGGGCACTTTACAGCCTCTGGGCTCAACATCGAGTTCAACAATTTCAAACCATAACCTCTGCCCGTTTTTTTTTCCCTTTCCTCCCTATTTTTTTTAACAAACAACCTCCACCTTTTTATTATTTTTCTCTTTCCCATGGCAGCTGGTGATGATTCTGCCATTCACCACCTCCCCCCCCCCCTCATCTAGACTCAGCTTTTGTTTCCTAACTTGTGCCATTACCATCTCGTTTTTGCCCATCATCCCCTTTGTCTCTTAAATCTCTCCTGCCTTCCACCCTCCCACAGACCTTCCCTTATGTTCTTTCTGCCCCTCCCCTTTTCAGTGCCCCTGCATTTCCTCAACAATCTGTTACATCTCAAACTTTTCCAGTGCTGACAAAGGGTCACAGACCTGAAACGTTAACTCTGTTTCTCTCCACTGATGCTGCCTGACACGCTGAGATTTCCAGCATTTTCTGTTTTTATTTCAGATTCGTGGCTCCGCAGTATTTTGCTTTTGTATTACTTGAACTCTATTGGGAATACTGCATGCAGTTCTTCTCGCCCAACCTTCGAAAGGTCGCTGCTGCAGTTGAGGCAGCGAAGAGTTGCAAGAATGATCCTGGGACTCGCGATTATAAATTATGACGAGAGATACACAGACTGAACTTGTTTTCATTGCACAAAAGAATATTTAAAGAGTCTTTAGAATTGAGAAATAGACTGCCAGAAAATCTAACGGAGGCCAAGTTGATTACTTCCTCCATAAAGAAGTTGGATGAATATCCAGTTTGGAACCAAATCAGAATTGATGCGGACTGAAAGGTATGGTGCTGGACTATAACTCTCAGTCTGCATCAATTCCATCACCTCTGATCTGGGTCCAAACTGGATATTCATCCAACTTCTTTATGGAGGAGGTAATCGTACTGTGGCAAGATGTGAAATTGAGTTTTTCTCCTACATACTGCCCAGGCATGTGATAGAGGCATTAGAGCTTTCTGCCCAGATATGGGAACAGTACTTAAATCTTGGTGGGACTTGGGCTTTAATGAATAGTCAAGTTTTAATACAACACTTTCATTCCATAATTGCCACCCATATGATAATCACTGCAAGGAAAGTTATACTCCAGGAGGTCTAGACTTGTGTGCTAAATATATTGTAAATTCTAAAGTTTATAGTACAAATTATAGTGTCGAGAAACTTTGTCCAGTGGCAGATGGGTCGCTAATCAGAGGACACAGATTTAAGATGATTGGCAAAAGAATTAGAGGCCAGATAAGGAAAAATATTGTTACACACCGAGTTGTTATGATCTGGAATGCACTGCCTGGAAGGGTGGTTGAGGCAGATCCAATAATAACTTTCAATGGGAATTGGACAAATACTTGAAGGGGGAAAATGTGCAGAGCTATGAGGAATGGGCAGGGGAATGGGACTAATTGAACAGCTCTTTCTAAGAGCCAGCACATTATCCGAATGGCCTCCTTCTGTTCTGTATCATTCTATGATTCTATGAAATTATTCACAGATAGGTGTAGGGAATTTATAAGGGTTTCAGCATGGTCCAGAGCTAATGTACATAAAATACAGCTATCAGGATAGTGAAGCAACAAGGCAGCAACTTTCCAAGCACTCTTAGGGTAACGGAGTGGCAGGATTCTCAAAACGCTTCCATGAATTTGAAGGGGCAGAATAAAAATATTGAATGGATTTGTGTGTAAAACAAAGTAATAGAAAGAAACTGATACACTTGGAAAGGTAGACGTTACATTCGGTGAACTTCGTGAACAAATGCTCAATGTGCTTGTGTTACATTCCTCTGCAGGCAGAGCCTTGAGTCTCAACGCCGAGAGCATGCAGAAACCAAGCGCAGGCAGCAGAAAGAGCGTGCGGCAAACCAGTCCCACCCACCCTTTCCCTCAACAACTATCTGTTCCACCTGTGACAGAGTCTGTGGCTCTCATATTGGAGTGTTCAGCCACCAAAGAACTCACTTCAGGAGTGGAAGCAAGTTTTCCTCAATTCCGAGGGACTGCCTATGATGATGATGATGGTGATGATATTCCTCCGCGTGCTATTTTCTACAAAGGCATTAAACCACTCAATTTGAAAGCGTTAACTCCTATTTGTAAGTTGCGCACGCAGTAACGTAATTTAACGAGCACATTAACCGTTTATAAACTCAACCCTATTTATACAACTTATGTGGTCAATAATGTGGCACGATAAATATGCACATTGCAGAATTTATTGCTCAAATACGAGATTAGAAATCTGACCGGAACTACTTCACCAAAAATAATCCCCCATTGGAAAAGAAAGAAAATTAAACAGCTGTCCGCTGACAGGGTTGGCATCATGAGCATCAGCTGTAACCATAGCAACTCGTTCTGGAGTCCGGATACTACAAACACCAAATATCTTACACTGTGGCTGATCCTAAATAAAAGGAAAACATTCTCACCCTTCCACAGGGGAACTACTTACAATCAGTCCTTAATTAACCCCACGGCAAAACTAAAACCACCAAAATATCCAAATTATAAAAATTTGCATAGTCTCACAATAATCAGCAGCCACGAATACTCCATCACCACATCCTCTTAACGACCGCCCGCTAACCAAGAGCATCACTCACAGTTGTGGTGATGTCACAGGGTGCTCTAAGGTGCCACTGCACAGTAAGCTGTCCTGTGCTAAAACAGCTCCATTGCTAAAATGTACATCAACTGTATATATTAAGAAACCAGCAACGAAACTCATAAAACGGTCCCCTAAAATTAACCATTATATCTCACTTCTGGAACTGCTTCGGAAACACCTCCCAAACCCACGACTTCCACTACCTAGAATGACAAGGGCAGCAGGCGCACGGGAACACCATCACCTCCAAGTTCCCCTCCAAGTTACACACCATCCTGACTTGGAAATGTATCGCCGTTCCTTCATCGTTGCTGGGTCACAATCCTGGAACTCCCTCCCTGATAGCACTGTGGGGAAACCTTCACCACACGGACTGCAGCGGTTCAAGAAGGTGGCTCACCACCACCTTCTCGAGGACAATAAGGGATGGGCAATAAATGCTGGTCTTGTCAGCGACGCCCATATCCAGGACCGAATATAAAAAAGTAAAGCTCACATTAAACAACTATCTATACACTATCCACCACAATGTTGTGATGATTTCAGATAAGAGTAATGATGGGGGAGGGAAATGCCTACTTGATCTGTGAAAAACACAAAGATGAGTATTGCTAATTACAGGTCAATCACTTGCAGTGGGAGTAATTTGAGGTGATAAATTGAAAATATCACACACAAAGCTTATTGGTTCCACATTAAAGCACATTGATCAAAATTCACTCTTTCCCTTAGTGTATTACCATTGCTGCATATTTAAACCTAGTGACGGCATCACTCTATCTATTATATATACACCGTACAGCCTTCAGGCAAATGGGTGGTCGTTCAATGCGAGTGTGTCATCGAAACATAGAAAATAGGTGCAGGAGTAGGCTTCGAGCCTGCACCACCAATCAATATGATCATGGCTGATCATGCAAATTCAGTACTCTATTCCTGTTTTCTCTGCATACTCTTTGATCCCTTTAGCCGTAAGGGACACATCTAACTCCCTTTTGAATATATCTAACGAACTGGCCTCAACAACTTTCTGTGGTAGAGAATTCCACAGGTTCACAATTCTCTGAGTGAAGAAGTTTCTCCTCATCTCGGTCCTAAATGGCTTACCCCTTATCCTTAGACTGTGACCCCTGGTTCTGGACTTCCCCAACATCGGGAACATTCTTCCTGCATCTAACCTGTCCAATCCCGTCAGAATTTTATATGTTTCTATGAGATCCCCTCTCATTCTTCTAAATTCCAGTGAATATAAGCCTAGTTGATCCAGTCTTTCTTCATATGTCAGTTCTGCCATCTCGGGAATCAGTCTGGTGAACCTTCGTTGCACTCCCTCAATAGCAAGAACGTCCTTCCTCAGATTAGGAGACCAAAATTGTACACAATATTCAAAGTGTGGCCTCACCAAGGCCCTGTACAACTGCAGTAAGACCTCTGTGCTCCTATTGTCAAATCCTCTTGCTATGAAGGCCAACATGCCATTTGCCTCCTTCACCATCTGCTGTACCTGCATGCCAACTTTCAATCACTGATATACCATGACACCCAGGTCTCGTTGCACCTCCCCTTTTCCTAATCTGTCATCATTCAGATAATATTCTGCCTTCCTGTTTTTGCCACCAAAGTGGATAACCTCACATTTATCTACATTACACTGCATCTGCCATGCATTTGCCTACTCACCTAACCTGTCCAAGTCACCCTGCAGCCTCTTAGCATCCTCTGCACAGCTCACACTGCCACCCAGCTTAGTGTCATCTGTGAACTTGGAGATATTACATTCAATTCAAGTGCCATGTATTGTGGCCTGTGCACATCATACATCATAGGGGTACAGCAGCTTGGTGGTTATGTTACTGGACTAGTAATCTAAAGGCATGTGTTCAAATCTCACCATAGCAGCTGGGGGAATTTAAATTCAGTTAATTAAATAAATCTGGAATTACTGGGTTGTCATAAAAAACAGTTCACTAATGTTCGTTAGGGGAGGAAATCTGCTATCCTTATGTGACTCCAGATCTTCAGCCATATGGTCAACTCTTCTCGTTGAAATGGCCGAGCAAGCCACTAAGTTGTACCAAACCGTCACGACCAAGTTACAAGGACTGCAGCAGTTCAATTAGGGATGGGCAATAAATGCTGGCCTGGACAGTGACGCCCACATAACATGAATGAATAAAATATAAAAATACTGGAATCAAGAAACATACTTTATTATAATTATTATATCAATTTAGTATATGTAATTATATATGCCTACATATACTAATATCTACAGTACGTAAGTACTACATTACATGCAGCACGTAGACAACACATGCACATAGTGTGTGTGTGTGCAACAGAGCGCTATAGTGAATACACCCAGCTTGGAGCCATTCCAGCAAAACTTGGAATCCAGCCACAGACAACAGAAAAGTTGTCTTTTAAAAATGTATTTGAAACCGTTATGTTTAAAACCCAACATATTACTACGAACCAATGCTAAACAAAAATTATGCAGTCTGGTTTTAATTGATATCACTGCTCAACTGACTGTTTCAAATCTGTTTATGATATGATTCAACGAGAAGTTTAAACAATGCAATGCTGATTATGAACTGACCAATTCTGACCAGGTCTGATTTAGTTTGATTCATCCAGTGTGGCCGCAAATGACTGTCTAACGTTCCAACATAAAAAGCAGGAGGAATATCTCCTGCAGGCTCGATAACAAAGAATATGTAAATGATCCCACCGGAATATGAATAAGCTTTTGTTGTAACAGCTTTGTGTGGGGATCAGTCATCTGGCCGGAATACTATTAGAATAAGCTGAAAGGACCTGCGGGCTCAGTGCATTGTACGGCAATATATACAAATAATGCATAGCCAGCCGTTCATTATCTGGCAATGTGAGTGTGTTATTACTGTGGCCCCAGCTGGCTAATAAGGAACACAGACTCAGGACATTAACTGACTTGTAGCAAACTGTCACTTTGTCAACAGTGATATACATCACCCCGCCATTCCATGTAATCTTATTTTTTATTATTATTGGGCTATAATTAGTTAGTTAGTTAGACTTGCCTTTTGCATATTTTGTTTTTTTAATTTTTTGCGCAGCAAGCTGATAACGTCGCAGCGAGAGGAAGCAGGGTATCTGGGACCCGAGTGAACAGGGAAAGCAACTCTGTATCTCCTTAACCAATCAGATTGAAGGATCGAGAAATAAACAGCGCTAGGACTAAGAAGCAGGTGCAAATTAGAGTGGGTTCATTCAATGACAAATCAGAAAGAGAAATAAAGGGAGGGGAAGAACAACTTGAAAAGAGCCGAGAGAAAATAGAGGCAGAAGGGAAAAGTTAAAAAAAAAATGTTAATTTAAATCTCCAACAACAATTAAAAGAAGAAAGAATGAAACTCCACACTTGTAATCGTTAACTTTCAATGCCAGAGAGGTTGACTGGCAGTAATTAAGACTTATGTCATTAAAGCGGTACTTATACTTGAAATGACTTGACTTAACTTCCTGCAGCATAAGAACATAAGAAATAGGAGCAGGAGTAGGCCATTTGGCCCCTCGAGCCTGCTCCACCATTCAATAAGATCATGGCTGATCTGATCATGGGCTCAGCTCCACTTCCCTGCCCGCTCCCCATAACCCTCTACTCCCTTATCGCTCAAAATCTGTCTATCTCCACCTTAAATATATTCAATGACCTGGCCTCTACAGTTCTCTGGGGCAGAGAATTCTACAGATTTACAACCCTCTGAGAGAAGAAATTCGTCCTCATTTCAGTTTTAAATGGGCGGCTCCTTATTTAAAACTATGCCCCTTAGCTCTAGATTTCCCCATGAGTGGAAACATCCTCTCTGCATCTACCTTGTCCAACCCCCTCATTATCTTATATGTCTCAATAAGATCACCTCTCATTCTTCTGAACTCCAATGAGTATAGGCCCACCCTACTCAACCTATCTTCATAAGTCAACCCCTTCATCTCCGGAATCAACTGAGTGAACCTTCTCTGAACTGCCTCCAATGCAAGTATATCCCTCCTTAAATAAGGAGACCAAAAGTGAACGCAGAATTCTGGTGTGACCTCACCAATATCCTGTATAGTTGTAGCAGAAACTCTGCTTTTATACTCCATTCCCCCTTGCAATAAAGGCCAACATTCCATTGGCCTTCCTGATTACGTGCTGTACCTACATACTAACTTTTTGTGTTTCATGCATAAGGACCCCCAGGTTCCTCTGTACTACATCATTTTGTAATTTTTCTCCATTTAAACAATTTGCTTTTTTTATTTCACACTTTTTATTTATCACACTTTCCCACATTATTCTCCATCTGCCAAAGTTTTGCCCACTCACTTAGCCTGTCTATATCCCTTTGCAGATTTTTAATGTCCTTCTCACAACTTGCTTTCCCACCCATCTTTGTATCATCAGCAAACTTGGCTACATTACACTCGGTCCCTTCATCCAATTTTAAATAGTTGAGGCCCTAGCACCGATCCCTGCGGTACCCCACTAGTGACTGTTTGCCAACCGGAAAATGACACATTTTCCTGACTCTCTGTTTTCTGTTAGTTAGCCAATCCTCTTATCCCCCAACGCTGTGAACTTTTATCTTGTGCAGTATGATGCACCTTATTGAATGCCTTCTGGAAATCCAAATATACCACATCCAGTGGTTCCCCCTTATCCACCCTGCTCATTACATCCTCAAAGAACTCCAGCAAATTTGTCAAACATGATTTCCCTTTCATAAAACCATGCTGACTCTGCTTGACTAAATTATGCTTTTCCAAATGTCCTGCTACTGCTTCCCGAATAATAGACTCCAGCATTTTCCCAACGACAGATGTTAGGCTAACTGGTCTAGTTTCCTGCTTTCTGACTGCCTCCTTTTTTAAATAAGGGGCGTTACATTTTCAGTTTTCCAATCCACTGGAACCTCCCCAGAATCCAGGGAATTTTGGAAGATTACCAAATCTATAAGTTTACCACGCAAATACAGCAACTTCACGACATTCAATGCATTTCAATGGTGCGGCAGACAGCGAAATGCTGATTCCGCGAAGCTAAAGGTGGAGCGGCGAAACTCAAGAGAGCAACTATTGGATTTTTAAGTTTAATTGCACATCTGCCCCTCCCCTGAAGTTGCTGTACCATTTGCGCACAAATAACGTTATTTTGACGGCAAAATCTGGCCCATTATGATTGCTGGGTGCCTCTGTATCTCCACTGGGAGTTATTTTCCTTGTGTCAACAATTGCACCTATCTGAGCAGCGACGTGTCTTTGGCTGTTTGACTGTGCACGGTGGGTGCTCGTTTAACATTGTATCAGTGTGTGCTTGTCCCGATTTCAGCGCTCCTTCCAACATTCAAAAAATGCTCATTATGTAAAACTAAATCCAACTGCTTTTTTTTTCAAAAAAAAGAAAATCTTGCAGACCCATCTGGAGACCGGCATCTTTTAGAAGCGTATCAAAAAAAATAAACGGCACCACTGTCCAACCAGAGCTCCCTGACGCACTCTCCCCCAACTCAGCCCCCCTCCGCCAGACAGCTCCCGTTGGCTCATGTGGAACCTGTGAATAGTGACAGGGGCTGGATGGTCTGTTTGAAACAAGATCCCGCAGCGTTAAAAATAAACAGTGTCCAGAAGCACCGACTGCAAAGCCACTCGAGCACAGCACACTACTACCAACTGTCTGTGCAGCCAATAAGTCGATAAGCAATACTTTATTCTTTTTGACATTTATTTTAAAGATGCCATGCCATGCACTAACATTATTGTAAAATATATATTTGGGGAAGGGGGGGGGGAATCATATTCAAATCAAATTGGGCTGGGAAATCATAAACGAGGAGACCTTAATGAGAAAAAGACATTTAAAATACCAGCATAATCAAATCAAATTAGGAAAAAATTGGCAAAGAATGTATGGGACAGAAAATGAAATCATAATTAAATCAAATTGGGGGAAAAGTCATAAATGAAGGGACCTTAGTGATAAACACATTTAGCGGACTAAAAATACAATCACAGTCAAATCAAATTAGGAAATTATGGGCCAAACATGTAAGGGGCAGAAAATAAAATCATAATTACATCAAATTGGGGAAAAAGTCATACATGAGTGGATTTTAGTGACAAGAAAATTAGGGGACAAAAATTAAAACGATCTTATTATCAGTCATTTTTGGAGGCAAAAACCCCCCTTGTGGCAAGGTTTGAATGTCTCTCACCTTCAGGTAGTCGTTTTCCGAGCGGAGTTCCTCGATCTCCCTTAGCAGCTCTTCCTCCAACCCGCTGCCGCCGCCGCTCTCTGCCGGCTCGGCCGGGGGGCTGGGGGCTTTGCCGGCCCGGACATCGTGCCTGAGCTTGGCCGAGGAGCCGCTTGTCAGCGGCGGCTCGCTTTCTGCGGGACTGGCGGCTTTGCCCGGGGACCGGCGCTGCTGCTGCTGTTGTTGTTGCTCGGGGCTGAGGGGCGCTCCGGCCGGCGGTGGCAGCGCCGCTTGCTCCCGGTTGCCTTTGCCCTTCCTAGCGCCCTCGGCGTCGCTGGAGCCGGTGCACGACTCGGCGTCGCTGGTGGTGGCCGCTTCGTGAGCCAGTCTCTGCTCGTCCGACAGCGGCTCGGAGGCGCAGTCCGACAGGTCGGAGCTGCTGTCGGTGTGGCTGATCTTGGGCAGCGGCAGCCCCAGCCCGGGGCTCCCGGGCAGCAGCCCCAGCCCCAGCCCCGGGGAAGGAGGGGAGGGAGCTGGCCCCGGCTCGATCAGCAGGCATTTCTTGGCTTTCCTGGCTTGGCTCTTGTGATGATGTTCTCCACCTCCAGCACTCTGTGGCTGTTGCTGCTGCTTGCCGCCTCCTCCTCCTTTCTCCTGGTGAGCTTTGGAAGAAGCCCTTTTGCTGAAGTGTGAGGAGGACAGCGGCGATTTAGTGGACGGCGCTTTGCCCGGAGAGGCTGCTTTGTCCTTGCAGCCCAGGGCGCCGCTGCGCCTGGACAGGCGGCTCTGAGGAGCCAGCACCCCGGGGACCTGTTGCTGGAGCTGCTGCTGCTGCTGCTGGTGCTGGTGGTATTTGGAGAGGGAGAGAGACGCCACCGAGGAGGAGGAAGAAGATGAAGACGACTTGCAAGGCAGCGACGGCTTGGCAGACGCACGGCAGTGAAGGTCCTTCAAGGGTCTGGCAGGCGAGGGAGCTCGATTCAGCCGCTTCTTCTCCACATATTGCTGCTGTTTGAGCTCAGTGCTCCCATTCACCGTCTCCATCCCCGCACAGCAGCTCCACAATCTGCAGTCCCCGCCGAGCAGCCCTGCAAAACCACTCTCTCTCCCTTGTTGTGTGCATCACTTCTCTTTTAAATGATTATTCTTAGTTTTTTTTCTCTTGGTGTGTGAGTCTTGCTCCAGAAGTATTCTGATGGTCCAGATCAGATCCACTCAGTCTTTAAAACCCAACACACACACACACTTGGCAAAATAAATGCAAATACAAATTAATGGCCATCTCTCCTCTTTAATCCTCAGATCCAGACCGAAAGGGCACAGCCATGGGCGTGATGTGGCATTCTTTGCCTCCAACCCTCCCTTTCTCTGTTGTGGCTTATGTTTCCTCCATGCCTGTCCCCTCTCTACCCCTCTGTTGTCTCTATCCCTCTCTCTCTCTCTCTCTCTTTCCCCCTCTCTCTCTCGGCTCCCGACCTGATTGAGAAAAAAAATAAAAAGCTGCAACCTCCTAGTCGCTGGACGCATGCGCTTGTACTCAGCCACCCCCTCTACTGTAAACTGGGAGCCAGTGGTAGTCAATGCAGCCAGTCGGTTGTAGCCCTGGTGCGTACGTAGAAAGAGACGCGCGCACGGTTTACATGCGAACAGTTGGAGTATTTAGTCGTGTCATATGTCCAATATTTTCTATGGGTAGGACTGACATTTCTTTCCATTGATTCCTGGGATGAGAGAGTTGTCCCTTGGGGAGAGATTGAGTAGATTGAGTCTATACTCTCCAGTGTTTAGAAGAATGAGAGGTGGTCTCATTGAAACATACTGAGAGGGGGATTGACAGGCTAGATGCTGAGTCCAGAGCCGAGGGGGCATAGTCTCAGGACAAGGGGTCGGCCATTTAAGACTGTTCTCTACATTGAGGGTTGTGAATCTTTGGAATTCTTAACCCCAAAGGACTATGGATGCTGAGTAGTTGACCCTATTCACAGCTGAGATAGATATATTTTTGGACCATCTTCACAACCGAGGTAGATATATTTTTGGACTCTAAAGAAAGAAAGACTGGGATCTTTATCTTCTTCTTAGGCAGTCCCCCGGAGTCGAGGATGACTTGTTTCCACACTACAATGAGTTCTAAGGTGACTGATGAGACCAATGCGGGATCTACAGACTCTGTCACAGGTGGGGCAGATGGTGGTCGGAGGGACGGGTGGGTGGGGTGCTTGATTTGTCGGACGCTCCTTCTGCTGTTTATACTTGGTTTCCACGGGCTCCCGGCGAAGAGACTCGAAGTGTTCGGTGCCTTCTCGGGTGCTTCTGCTCCACTTTGAGTGGTCTTGGGCCAAGAGTCGGTGGAAAATGTAATGATTTATATAGCGCCTTTCACGACCATCGGACGTCTCAAAGCGCTTTACAGCCAATGAAGTACCTTTGGTGTGTCATCACTGTTGTAATGTAGGAAATGTGGCAGCCAATTATTGCACAGCAAACTCTCACAAACAGCAATGTGATAATAACCGATAATCTGTTTTTTTGTTATGTTGATTGAGGGATAAAAATTGGCCAGGACACCGGGGATAATTCCCCTGCTCTTCTTCGAAATAGTGTCGTGGGATTTTTAACGTCCACCTGAGAGAGCAGACGGGGCCTCGGTTTAACGTGTCATCTGAAAGACGGCACCTCCGACAGTGCAGCCCTCCAGCAGCACTGCACTGGAGTGTCAGCCTAGAATATGTGCTCTAGTCCCTAGGGGAATCAAGGGATATGGGAATCGGGTAGGAAAGTGGAGTTGAGGTCAAAGATCATCCATGATCTTATTGAATGGTGGAGCAGACTGGAAGGGCCGTATGGCCTAATCCTGCTCCTAGTATGTTCTGTTCTGTTCTTATGTTCTTTTTGATGTCGACTGTGCAGCCAGTAGTAGGGGACGAGGGACTGCCTATGATGATGAAGATGATGAGTAGGGGACGTTGCCAACTCTCCAGGATTGCCCTGGAGTCGTCAGGAATTACAGAAAAAAAAGACTTGCATTTCTATAGCTCCTTTCACAGATAATGACGTACTTTTGAAGTATAGTCACTGTTGTAATTGCATTTAAAAAAAATGTTTTTGAACATTCTCGTTTATTAGTTTTAGAAATATCGGACATTGGAAATAGACTGTTTGACTGACAGTCAATAATCATCCAATGGGGTAAGGAAGAATGGGGTATGGGGTTCACATTCCGGTTAGCATGGCAGGCGACTAATGGCTAGGGGGTGGGACGGGATGGATGAAAGTCGTGTGATGTAACCTCCAGGAATACATCCAATGTTCAGTGTCAGCTGTGGCTCAGTGGGTAGCACCCTCATCTCTGATTCAGAAACTTGTGGTTTCAAGTCCCACTCCAGCAACTTGAATATATAAATCTAGGCTGCAGAACTGAGGGAGTGCTGCCTTTCGGATAAGACTTTAAACCAAGGTCCTGTCTGCTCTCTCAGGTGAATGTAAATGATCCCATGGCTCCAGTGGTTATGAAAGGTGCTATATAAATGCAAGTCTTTCTTTCAACCAGATTTGGCAACCCTAACCATAAGTTCAGGCTTGTGAATGTTTTTATTCCCCTTCCAGTTTTAGTGTGTAGTTTAAGCATAAAATATCAAAACCAGACCAAAGTCCTGCACAAACCACCAGGACCTGGAAATGGAGATCAGGTCCCAGGTCCCAGGTCCACACACAGGTGAATGATGAGGGTATACAATAGTTGAACTAAATTGCCCAAATACAGTTTCTTTAAAGTTATTTTCCTAAATCCTGTCCATCCTTTGACATGGACTTGGTAAAATCTGGGCACTCTGACATCTGACAACCCTGACTCTGCTAATATATATCTTCGTACAAAAAGTAGGTATAGTAAGTAGGCTGCACAATGTTCCGTGCTGCCTTCATAGGCTCCTTCCCTCCCTTAAAGGGAAGGGCCATTACTGAGGGACTTGCAAGGTAATGATTCGACTGGTTGTCAACAGCACCTGCGATCCGCCACGATCAGCCCCAAGCACTCTAATAGAGTGCAGGGCTGATCAATCGCATCATTAGTAAAATTCAAAAATGTTAGAGAGGGGTGAAAATTTTATTTCGGCCTACCTGACCACCAATGCCTTTAATTACCGGCTGACCTCACAACGCCTTCTGCAGCTGCCGTTGTTGATGCCTGGCGATGCTGCAGGGGGCGGAAGCGAATTTAGGATCCGGGGCGGTAACAGGGTGCTGCACACCAGAAGACGTCATGATCTTCGGGGCGCTAGAGGTCGTGACATTAAGATTTACCGCCAGCACTAACCTGCAAGGGAAGTTCACGGGCATCAGTACGTACTTTCACCGCTCTTGGTCGAACGCCGTTAGTGCCCCGTTATCGCCCCAGGAGGCGCTAATGGGAGTTGCAATGGAAGCCAATTTCTCCCCCCTAAGAAGCAAAGACAGTGTTATTGCTGCACTTGTACATATTTATGCTCTGATTGTACAACTGTTACTGGAACCAAAATTCACACCCTTAGTGTTCCCTGTCCAATATAAACAAGCTATATATTTTGAGGCCCTTTATGTCCTTTTAGGGTCATCAGGAGTAAGTCTGAATTCCTGGAGGAATTTCGCACTGCATTGACAGAGACAAGTTGGAAACCCCATTCATCATGTATGGATCAAGAAACACTTGTGTATATACAAATCTCCTTGAAATGTATAATAGTTGTTGATGTATTGCTGCCTCCTTTATTAGCAGCACTGGGTGATTGCATTTCAGGGTGCCTAACTAATTTTGCAATCCCAGCAAAATTGGGGTTTGCACTCCTGTAGATGCACTTGCATCAGTAGCGTGGGCCACGACAAATTTCACAATGGAGTCCTATTCTATGCTTTGAATAAACTGCCCAGACAACTTGTCTTGTAGTCTCAAAGCAAAATACTATGCATGTTGGAAATTTGAAATAAAAGCAGAAAATGCTAGAAATACTCAGCAGGTCAGGCAGCATCTGTGGAGAGAATTTTTTTTTAACGTTTCAGATCAATGACAGGCCTGTGCGAGACCTCCAGACCACTGCATGACCACGCAGCCGCACCGCTTAATGGAACATTGCCGATAACCCACTGATACTCGTTTCTGAACTTAAAACAGCAACTCAACACGAGGGTAAGAAAGCAGCTCTACAGACGGCTGAAGACAGAGGTCCAACAAAAAGCTCGCGACCTAAAGAACAGATAGTGGGTGGAGAAAGCACAGGAGATCGAGCAACTAGCTGACAACCATAGCGTGTGTGGATTTTTTAGCGCAGTCAAGACCACCTAAGGCGCAAGCAACCAAGGCCCTACCCCACTGCTGGCCAAGAACGGTGAGGTACTCATCAAGGACAGAGAGGCAGTCAGTGCCCGTTGGAAGGAGCATTTCAAACACTCTTAACCAAGACTCTGTCTTCGACGCAAGTGTCCTCGACTCCATCAGGCAGCATGTTACCCACCACCATCTCAGCCCGGCACGAGGTAGAAAAGGCCATCCACTGAAGAATAACCAGGCAACAGGAGCAGATGGAATTCCCGCCGAAGCACGAAAGCATGGCGGAGAAGCACTTTTGGCACAAATACATGACCTAATTTCTCTTATCTGGAAGGAGGAGAGCATGCCAGGAGATCTCAGGGACACTGTAATCATGACCATCTTCAAAAAAGAGACAAGTCCGACTGGTAACTACAGAGGTATCTCCCCACTGTCGGCCACAGGGAAAATCATTGCAGGAATCCTCCTCAATCGTCTTCTCCCTTGGCTGAAGAGCTCCTCCCAGAGTCGCAATGTGGATTCAGCCCACTGAGGGGTACAACGGATATGACCTTCACCACGTGACAACTACAAGAGAAATGCAGGGAACAGCATCAACCCTTGTGCATGACCTTCTTTGACCTCACAAAGGCCTTTGACACTGTCAACCGTGAGGGATTATGGAGTGTCCTCCTCAAATTCGGCTGCCCACAAAAGTTTGTCACTATCCTCCGTCTGCTCCACGATGACATGCAAGTCGTGATTCTGACCAATGGATCCACCACAGACCCAATCCACGTCCGGACCGGGGTCAAGCAGGGCTGTGTCATCGCTCTTTTGACACAAATACATGATCTAATTTATCTTATCTTTTCGATCTTCCTTGCTGCAATGCTACATCTCACCCTTAGCAAGCACCCCGCCGGAGTGAACTAAATTATCAAACAGATTGGAATCTGTTCAACCTTCGCCGCCTCCAGACCAGATCCAAGGTCGTCCCATCCTATGTCATTGAACTACAGTACGTTGATGACGCTTTCATCTGCGCACACTTGGAGGCTGAACTCCAAGCCATCATCAACACCTTCACCGAGGCGTACGAGAGCATGGGCCATACGCTAAACATCCGTAAGACGAAGGTCCTCTACCAACCTGATCCCAGCAGACAGCACTGATTATCAAAATCCACGACGAGGCCTTGGACAATGTGGACCATTTTCCATACCTCAGGAGCCTACTATCAGCAAGGGCAGACATCGACGACGAAGTCTAACACCGCCTCCAGTGTGCCGGCTCAGCCTTCGGTCACCTGAGGAAGAGAGTGTTTGAAGACCAGGACCTCAAATCTGGCACCAAGCTAATGGTTTACAGGGCAGTAATGATACCCGCCCTCCTATATGGCTCAGAGACATGGACTATACACTGCAGACACCTCAAAGCGCTGGAGAAGTATCACCAGCGCTGCCTCTGCATGATCCTGCAAATCCATTGGGAGGACAAATGCACCAATGTTAGTGTTCTCGCTCAGACCAACATCCCAGCATTGAAGCATTGACCACGCTCGATCAGCTCCATTGGGTGGGCCACATCGTCCGCATGCCCGACACGAGACTCCCAAAGCAAGCGCTTTACTTGGAACTCCTACACGGCAAGTAGGCCCCGGGTGGGCAGAGGAAACGCTTCAAGGACACCCTCAAAGCCTCCTTGATAAAGTGCAACATCCCCACTGACTCCTGGGAATCCCTGGCCCAAAACCGCCTAAAGTGGAGGAAGAGCATCTGGGAGGGCGCTGAACATCTCCAGTCCCATCGCCGAGAGCATGCAGAAACCAAGAATAGAGAGCGGAAGGAGTGTGCATCAACACAGACTCCCCACCCACGCTTTCCTTCAACCACTGTCTACCCCACCTGTGACATAGACTGTAGGTCCCACATTGGACTGTTCAGTCACCTGAGAACTCACTTTCAGAGTGGAAGCAAGTCATCCTTGACTCCGAGGGACTGCCTATTATGATGATGATATTCACCCTGAAACTACAGCCAGAATCCCCCTGCACAAGAAAATGATCATGCTCCCAGTTGGTGCCACTTTTAACAGACCTATCGCTCTCCTTATCTTCTTGGACTCTGATTGGACTCAGCTTCAATGTGAATGTGACAACTCTGAACTGGGAGCCTTAGTCACAGCTGATCTGGACTTGGACTTCAGACTGACCTAAACCAAACTGAGAGATATAAAGGGCGATGTATGGTACCACTCAAGGAACTTGAACACAGAAATGTAGGCAGTGCAGTGCTGAGGGAGTGCTGCACTATCGGAGGTGCCGTCTTTCAGCTGACTTGTTAAATTGAGACCCCGTCTACCCTCTCAGGTGGATGTAAAAGATCCCATGGCACTATTTCGAAGAAGAGCAGGGGAGTTGTCCCGGCGTCGTAGCCAATATTTATCCTGCAATCAACAAACAAAACAGATTATCTGTTCATTATCACATTGCTGTTTGTGGGAGCTTGCTGTGCGCAAGTTGGCTGCCGTGTTTTCCACATTACAACAATGACCACGCTCCAAGAGTACTGTGCTGCAATGTGCTTTGAGACGTCCGGTGGTTGTGAAAGGCGCTATATAAATGCAAGTCTTTCCCACTTCTCTCAGGGCACATCGTCACACATTCAGCTCAGCACCAACGTTTGTAAACCATTCCCTGGGCAGTTTACCTGCAGTAATGTACCCAGGTTTCACTCAGCCCTTTGCTGGCTGCTCCTCTCACGGCGCTGCTTACGCTCCTCACGTTGCTGCTGCTGTTTTTGGCTCCGCAGAAAGTGCTGGGGGCAGGAGGAGATTGACGGGGGGTGGGGGGGGCGCGGGGCGCTGCTGCTGTGGGAAATTTAAAGCACAAAGATCTCCTGGGGCTGCTAGCCTGGGAGATCCATGGCCCATTTTGCGAGATGCCCAGGCAACCTGAGAGGGTTGGCAGCAATACCTTGCAAAGAAAAAGTTAAGAAGGCATTGCAACTTGCAAACATGATGCTTGTTACAAGGTTGATAAATGTGTGCGCTACAGGCTGCCTGGTGAGGCAGATGTTTCCTGAGGTGTCTTGGAAGGATTCAGTAGCATGAAAGCCTCATGCTGTGTAACTTTCATTTCTGTGGGAAGTGCTGCCTCGAATCCAGATGTTGTCCGCAGGTCATTGTGCAGGAGACGGTAAAAGTCGATGACAGCCTTTCACGTGAAGCAGATGTGGTACAGACAGGTCTTCTCTGACATGTCCAGATACATGAAGGGTGGTCTATTTGCAACTGCTTGAAATTGTTCGATGCTGAACCAGACCTTCCACCAACATTGCCTCTCTTTCACCCTGTCTTAGCTTCTCTGCTGCTGAAACACTCATCCATCCCCCTTTCAGTTCCAGACTTCAATGCTCTCCTGACAGGCCTTACATTTTCCACCCACCATAACCCTGAGCTCATTCAAAGCCCTTGTGCCCATGTCCTAACTCGCAGAAATCAGCCCTGTGCTCGCTGACCTACATTGGCTCTCAATCTAGCAACGCCTCGATTTTAAAATTCTCATCCTGGTTTTCGAATCCCTCCATGGCCTCGCCCCTCCCTATCTCTGTAACCTCCTCAAGCCAGCAAGAAAATAAAAAAGTAAAGACTTACATTTATATAGCGACCACCAGACGTCTCAAAGTGCTTTACAGCCAATGAAGTTCTTTTTGGCGTGTAGTCACTATTGTATTGCAGTCAATTTACGCACAGCAAGCTCCCACCAACAGCAATATGATAATATCCAGATCATCTGTTTTTGTTATGTTGATTGAGGGATAAATATTAGCTAGAACACCGGGGATAACTCCCCTGCTCTTCAAAATAGTGCCGTGAGATCTTTTATATTCACCTGAGAGAGCAGTCAGGGCCTCAGTTTAAAATCTCATCTGAAAGACAGCACCTCCAACAGTGAAGCACTTTCTCATCACTGCAGGAGTGTCATAGAAAATAGGTGCAGGAGTAGGCCATTCGGCTCTTCGAGCCTGCACCACCATTCAATAAGATCATGGCTGATCATTCCTTCAGTACCCCTTTCCTGCTTTCTCTCCATACTGTGGAAATGTATTTTTATCTGAGCTGATACCACACGGTATTTTTGTGCCGTTTTTAATATATAACAAAATGGAGTCCTGGTCCTTCCAGAAATTTCTGCATAAAGCAGTCGGCTGGCACAAACAGCTAAACCTGGCTTGAAATGGCTGATAGCCACCAGACAGCTAGGAGGCAAGTCCTGCTGAGACAAGTACCCCCCCCCCCCCCCATGGTGCTCTCCTATTGTCTATACGACACCAGTTCCACGCCACCCCACCCTTTTCGAAGTACTCAAACCACCAGCCATTATCTCTTGTACAGACCTCATCCATTTGATGCAAAAAGATAACTGACCAAGAAACTGGACAATCCTGACACAATGCAAGACAGGTAATAGCTCATTACCACATTCTCATCGAATAATGGCCAGTTGGCCAACTAATAACCCTGACAAAAGAAAATATCTGGAAACCATGTCAGGACAAGGATGTAGTAATTAACTCTTTATCTGTATTCACTGACTGCGAGACAGAGCCAATACACAGGGAGAGGCCATAACTTGGGTTTTACTGTATAAATATCTCGTGAAACTGTACCATTTGGGGAGGTGTTCACTTAGCCATTGACTGAGTGTGACCTTTCCCTTGCTAGCAAGTAAATTAAAGAAACTTCTGCCGGAGCTGAAGGTGTCTGAGTCATTTATCAGAGGTCGCCATTCAGATAATATTCTGTCTTCGTGTTTTTGCCCCCAAAGTGGATAACCTCACATTTATCCATATTATACTGCATCTGCCATGTATTTGCCCACTCACTTAACCTGTCCAAGTCACCCTGCAGCCTCCTAGCGTCCCCCTCACAGCTCACATTGCTACCCAGTTTAGTGTCATCTGCAAACTTGGAGATATTACATTCAATTCCTTCATCCAAATCATTGATGTATATTGTAAAGAGCTGGGGTCCCAGCACTGAGCCCTGCAGCACTCCACTAGTCACTGCCTGCCATTCTGAAAAGGACCCGTTTATCCCGACTCTCTGCTTGCTGTCTGCCAACCAGTTATCTATCCACGTCAGTATATTACCCCCAAAACCATGTGCTTTGATTTTGCACACCAATCTCTTGTGTGGGACCTTGTCAAAAGCCTTTTGAAAGTCCAAATACACCACATCCACTGGTTCTCCCTTGTCCACTCTACTAGTTACATCCTCAAAAAATTCCAGACGATTTGTCAAGCATGATCTCCCCTTCATAAACCCATGCTGACTTGGACCGATCCTGTCACTGCTTTCCAAATGCGCTGCTATTTCATCCTTAATAATTGATTCCAACATTTTCCCCACTGCTGATGTCAGGCTAATCGGTCTATAATTACCCGCTTTCTCTCTCCCTCCCTTTTTAAAAAGTGGTGTTACATTAGCTACCCTCCAGTCCATAGGAACTGATCCAGAGTCGATAGACTGTTGGAAAATGATCACCAATGCATCCACTATTTCTAGGGCCACTTCCTTAAGTACTCTGGGATGCAGACTATCAGGCCTGGGGATTTATCGGCCTTCAGCCCCATTAATTTCCCTAAAACAATTTCCCGCCTAATAAGGATATCTTTCAGTTCCTCCTTCTCACTAGACCCTCGGTCCCCTAGTACTTCCGGAAGGTTATTTGTGTCTTCCTTCGTGAAGACAGAACCAAAGTGTTTGTTCAAATGGTCTGCCATTTCTTTGATCCCCATTATAAATTCACCTGAATCTGACTGCAAGGGACCTACGTTTGTCTTCAATAATCTTTTTCTCTTTACATATCTATCGAAGCTTTTGCAGTCAGTTTTTATGTTCCCGGCAAGCTTCTTCTCGTACTCTATTTTTCCCCTCTTAATTAAACCCTTTGTCCTCCTCTGTTGAATTCTAAATTTCTCCCAGTCCTCAGGTTTGTTGCCTTTTCTGGCCAATTTATATGCCTCTCCCTTGGATTTAACACTATCCTTAATTTCCCTTGTTAGCCACAGTTGAGCCACCTTCCCCATTTTATTTTTACTCCAGACAGCGATGTACAATTGCTGAAGTTCATCCATGTGATCTATAAATGTCTGACATTGCCTATCCACCGTCAACCCTTTAAGTATCATTTGCCAGTCTATTCTAGCCAATTCACACTTCAAACCATCGAAGTTACCTTTCCTTAAGTTCAGGACACTAGTTTCTGAATTAACTGTGTCACTCTCCATCTTAATAAAGAATTCTACCATATTATGATAATTATCCCCCAAGGGGCCTCGCACAACAAGATTGCTAATTAGTCCTTTCTCATTATACATCACCCAGTCTAGGAGGGCCAGATCCCTAGTTGATTCCTCAACATATTGGTCTAGAGAACCATCCCTAATACACTCCAGAAAATCCTCCTCCACCGCATTGCTACCAGTTTGGTTAGATTTTTGTGCTCAAGTCTCTGGAGTGGGGCTTAAACCCACAACCTTCTGACTCAGAGGTGCGTGTGCTACCCTGTGAGCCAAAGCTGACACTCAAAAGGACTCAAAATCAAGGCTATCAAGTTGTGATGCAGTTCTTCATAGTCTTCCATTACAACAACAACAGCAACTTATATTTATGTAGCGCCTTTAACATATTAAAACATTCCAAGACGCTTCACAGGAATGTTATCAAACAAAATTTGACACCGAGCCATATAAGGAGATATTAGGGCAGAGCTAAGATAAAGAGGTAGGTTTTAATGAGCGTCTTAAAAGGTGTAAAGAAGCAGAGATGTTTAGTGAAGAAATTCCAGAGCTTTGGGCTTCGGCAGCCGATGGCACAGCTGCCAATGGTAGAGCAATTAAAATCGGGGACACTCAGGAGGCCAGAATTGGAGGAACACAGGTATCTCGCAGGATTGTGGGGCTGGAGAAGGTTACAGAGATAAGGAGGGGCAAGTTCATGGAGGAATTTGAAAACAAGGATGAGAATTTTAAAATCGCAGCGTTGCTCACAGGAGTGGTTGGTGAGTGGTACTTGGTGTGAGTTAGGACACAGGCAGCAGAGTTTTGGATGACCTTAAATTTACAGAGGTTAAAAGATGGGAGGCCTGCCAGGAGTGCGTTAGCTTAGTCAAGTCTGGAGATATCAAAGACATGGATTACTATTTTATGTTGATAAAGATGAGAGTATCAGTTCTGTGAAATAAAATTAGTTCAACTTTTGGCACCCAAGACAAAATTTAAGAAGTACAATCCTTGCACAGAGCTTTGTCCGTTGCAGGGTGCATATCAAGATTTTGCATCCGATTGTACAGATAATCAGGGACAGAAAATCGTGGTCAGAGCACCTAAATTCCTGTATTCCCAACAGGTGCAGGTCTATGCTGAGGGTGGGGGGGAGGGCGAGGAGGGGGATGCGGGGGTGGTAAATTCATTAACTTACTCTTTTACAGTTAGTATCAAATGTTCCCAGGCTAGGGAGACGGTGGCTTAGCTGCAGAATGAACTAAACCCTGTCACAATACAACTTAACTTTAACATCAGAATCGCAGTCTTGACTACATCAGGATATTTTCATGTCCTGCATGGCATTACATTTTCTTTTAAGTGTGACTGATAATTAGGGCCAAATGATACGCGGTTTTGTGCTGTGGACTTACACTCACTTGAAATTCAGTTTAGGAGCACCCATCCAGCAAACAGAAGACTGTCATGACTAAAGGTTGGAATAAATTTGAACGCAAGTCCAAAAGGTGAATGGACAGTTTCGTAATCCAATGCAAACCACTTCTTAAACTGCATCACACAGTATAACAATTTTTATTGAGAAATCATAGTAAAGAATCAAGTTTCATTGTGCAGTTCAAGAATATACAATGGTATAAGAATATACAGATCCGTAATTCTTAATTTTGCTATATATTAAAATGTTCTGCCAGACCAAAAGGCTTTACAAAGTGAAATAAAGTTGGTGAATGTAACAGACTGTCTTTCACAGATAGATGGAGATGGATGACCAGCTTTGAGCAGATAGCAGACCTGGACAGAAACATAGAAACATAGAAAATAGGTGCAGGAGTAGGCTATTTGGCCGTTTGAGCCTGCACCACCATTCAATATGATCATGGCTGATCATGCAACTTCAGTACCCCATTCCTGCTTTCTCTCCATACCCCTTGATCCCTTTAGCCGTAAGGGCCACATCTAACGCCCTTTTGAATATATCTAACGAACTGGCCTCAACAACTTTCTGTGGTAGAGAATTCCACAGGTTCACAACTCTCTGAGTGAGGAAGTTTCTCCTCATCTCAGTCCTAAATGGCTTACCCCTTATCCTAAGACTGTGAGCCCTGGTTCTGGACTTCCCCAACATCGGGAACATTCTTCCTGCATCTAACCTGTACAGTCCTGTCAGAATTTTATATGTTTCTATGAGATCCCCTCTCATTCTTCTAAATTCCAGTGAATATTAGCCTAGTCGATCCAGTTTTCTTCATATGTCAGTCCTGCCATCCCGGGAATCAGTCTGGTGAACCTTCGCTGCACTCCCTCAATAGCAAGAATGTCGAGGAGGAGTTCGGGCAGTCGAGAGGCTAAAAAAAGCCCAGCGGGTGCGTCGGAGGCGGTGGCAGTCGAGGAGGAGTTCGGGCAGTCGAGAGGCCGACAAAAGGCCCAGCCGGTGCAGCTGCAGAGCGGAGAGAAGGCAAAAAAGAAGTAGAAAGAAATTGAAAGGTGATGTCACAGCCAAAGGTGTAAGTGATTGGTTGGTGATTGGTAAGTAGTTTTTCTTTTTTCGTTTCTTTATCAGTAAGTAACATTTAGCATTGTTGTTGCCAAAATAAGTTTATCTAAGCGTTAAGTCATGGCAGGACAGCTCGATACATGTTATGCTGCTCCTGTACTATGTGGGAAGTCAGGGACGCTTCAGGTGTCCCTGACGACTACGTGTGCGGGAAATGTATCCACCTCCAGCTCCTGACAGACCGCATTGCGGCACTGGAGCTGCGCGTTGATGAACTCTGGAGCATCCACAATGCTGAGAATGATGTGCATAGCACGGTTAGCGAGTTGGTCTTACCGCAGGAAAAGGGTACACAGCCAGATAGTAAATAGGTGACCAGCAGGAAGAGCAGTGCAAGGAAGATAGTGCAAGGGTCCCCTGCGGTCACCTCCCTGCAAAACAGGTACACCGCTTTGGGTACTGTTGGGGGGGATGACTCATTAGGGGGGAGCAGCAGCAGCCAAGTTCATGGCACTGTGGGTGGCTCTGCTGCACAGGAGGGCAGGAAAAAGAGTGGGAGAGCAATAGTGATCGGGGATTCTATTGTAAGGTGAATAGATAGGAGTTTCTGCGGCCGCAACCGAGACTCCAGGATGGTATGTTGCCTCCCTGGTACAAGGGTCAAGGATTTCTAGGAGATGGTGCAGGACATTCTGAAAAGGGAGGGTGAGCAGCCAGTTGTCGTGGTGCATATAGGTACCAACAATATAGGTAAAAAACGGGGTGAGGTACTACAAGACGAATTTAGGGAGCTAAGAGCTAAATTAAAAGTAGCACCTCAAAAGTAGTAATCTCAGGATTGCTACCAGTGCCACATGCTAGTCAGAGTAGGAATCGCAAAATAGCTCAGATGAATACGTAGCTTGAGGAGTGGTGTAAAAGGCAGGGATTCAAATTCCTGGGACATTGGAAACGGTTCACGGGGAAGTGGGGCCAGTACAAACCGGACGGTCTGCACCTGGGCAGAACCGGAATCAATGTCCTAGGGGGAGGGTTTGCTCGTGCTGTTGGGGAGGAGTTAAACTAATATGGCAGGGGGATGGGAACCTATGCAGGGAGACAGAGGGAAATAAAATGGAAGCAGAAGCAAAAGATAGAAAGGAGAATAGTAAAAGTGGAGGGCAGAGAAACCCAAGGCAAAAAACAAAAAGGGCCACATTACAGAAAAATTCTAAAGGTGCAAAGTGTGTTAAAAAGACAAGCCTGAAGGCTCTGTGCCTCAAGGCGAGGAGTATTCGGAATAAGGTGGACGAATTAACTGCGCAGATAGCAGTTAACGGATATGATGTAATTGGCATCACGGAGACATGGCTCCAGGGTGACCAAGGCTGGGAACTCAACATCCAAGGGTATTCAACATTTAGGAAGGATAGGCAGAGAGGAAAAGGAGGCGGGTAGGCGCTGCTGGTTAAAGAGGAAATTAATGCAATAGTAAGGAGGGACATTAGCCTGGATGATGTGGAATCGATACGGGTGGAGCTACGGAATTCCAAAGAGCAGAAAACGCTAGTGGGAGTTGTGGACAGACCACCAAACAGTAGTAGTGAGGTTGGGGACAGCATCAAACAAGAAATAAGGGACGTGTGCAATAAAGGTACAGCAGTTATCATGGGCGACTTTAATCTACATATTGATTGGGCTAACCAAACTGGTAGCAATGTGGTGGAGGAGGATTTCCTGGAGTGTATTAGGGATGGTTTTCTAGACCAATATGTCAAGGAACCAACTAGAGAGCTGGCCATCCTAGACTGGGTGATGTGTAATGAGATGGGACTAATTAGCAATCTTGTTATGCGAGGCCCCTTGGGGTAGAGTGATCATAATATGGTAGAATTCTTTATTAAGATGGAGAGTGACACAGTTAATTCGCAAACTAGGGTCCTGAACTGAAGGAAAGGTAACTTCGACGGTATGAGGCGTGAATTGGCTAGAATAGACTGGCAAATTATACTTAAAGGGTTGACGGTGAATAAGCAATGGCAAACATTTCAAGATCACATGAATGAACTTCAGCAGTCGTACATCCCTGTCTGGCGTAAAAATAAAACGGGGAAGGTGGCTCAACCATGGATAACAAGGGAAATTAAGGACAGGGTGTTAAACCAAGGAAGAGGCACATAATTTGGCTGGAAAAAGCAACAAACCTGAGGACTGGGAAAAATTTAGAATTCAAGACTAAGGGTTTAATTAAGAGGGGGAAAATAGAGTATGAGAGAAAGCTTGCAGGGAATATAAAAACTGACTGCAAAAGCTTCTTTAAATATGTGAAGAGAAAAAGATTAGTGAAGACAAACGTTGGTCCCTTGCAGTCGGATTCAGGCGAATTTATAATGGGGAACAAAGAAATGGCAGACCAATTGAACAAATACTTCGGTTCTGTCTTCACGAAGGAAGACATAAATAACCTTCCGAATGTACTAGGGGACATTCTAGTACTAGTGGGTCTAGTGAGAAGGAGGAACTGAAGGATATCCTTATTAGGCAGGAAATTGTGTTCGGGAAATTGATGGGATTGAAGGCCGATAAATTCCCAGGGCCTGATAGTCTGCATCCCAGAGTACTTAAAGAAGTGGCCCTAGAAATAGTGGATGCATTGGTGATCATTTTCAAACAGTCTATCGACTCTGGATCAGTTCCTATGGACTGGAGTATAGCAAATGCAACACCACTTTTTAAAAAAGGAGGGAGAGAGAAAACGGGTAATTATAGACCGGTTAGCCTGACATCAGTAGTGGGAAAAATGTTGGAATCAATCATTAAGGATGAAATAGCAGCGCATTTGGGAAGCAGTGACAGGATCGGACCAAGTCAGCATGGATTTATGAAAGGGAAATCATGCTTGATGAATCTTCTGGAATTTTTTGAGGATGTAACTAGCAGAGTGGACAAGGGAGAACCAGTGGATGTGGTGTATTTGGACTTTCAAAAGGCTTTTGACAAGGTCCCGCACAAGAGACTGGTGTGCAAAATCAAAGCGCATGGTATTAGGGGTAATGTACTGACGTGGATAGAGAACTGGTTGGCAGACAGGAAGCAAAGAGTCGGGATAAACGGGTCCTTTTCAGAATGGCAGGCAGTGACTCATGGAGTGCCGCAGGGCTCAGTGTTGGGACCCCAGCTCTTTACAATATACATTAACGATTTAGATGAAGGAATTGACTGTAATACCTCCAAGTTTGTGGACGACACTAAACTGGGTGGCGGTGTGAGCTGTGAGGAGGACGCTAAGAGGCTGCAGGGTGACCTGGACACGTTAGGTGAGTGAGCAAATGCATGGCAGTTGCAGTACAATGTGGATAAATGTGAGGTTATCCATTTTGGGGTCAAAAACACGAAGGCAGAATATTATCTGAATGGCGGCAGATTAGGAAAAGGGGAGGTGCACCGTGACCTGGGTGTCATGGTTCATCAGTCACTGAAAGTGGGCATGCAGGTACAGCAGGTGGTGAAGAAGGCAAATGGTATGTTGGCCTTCATAGCTAGGGCATTTGAGTATAGGAGCAGGGAGGTCTTACTGCAGTTGTACAGGGCCTTAGTGAGGCCTCACCTGGAATATTGTGTTCAGTTTTGGTCTCCTAATCTGAGGAAGGACATTCTTGCTATTGAGGGAGTGCAGCGAAGATTCACCAGACTGATTCCAGGGATGGCTGGACTGTCATATGAGGAGAGACTGGATCAACTGGGCCTTTATTCACTGGAGTTTAGAAGGATGAGAGGGGATCTCATAGAAACGTATAAGATTCTGACGGGACTGGACAGGTTAGATGCGGGAAGAATGTTCCCGATTTTGGGGAAGTTCAGAACCAGAGGACATAGTCTTAGGATAAGGGGTAGGCCATTTCGAACTGAAATGAGGAGAAACTTCTTCACTCAGCGAGTTGTTAACCTGAGGAATTTCCTGCCGCAGAGAGTTGTTGATGCCAGTTCATTGAATATATTCAAGAGGGAGTTAGATATGGCCCTTACGGCCAAGGGGATCAAGGGGTATTGAGAGAAAGCAGGAAAGGGGTACTGAGGGAATGGTCAGCCATGATCTTATTGAATGGCGGTGCAGGCTCAAAGGGACGAATGGTCTACTCCTGCACCTTTTTTCTATGTTTCTATGTTTCTTTGTTTCTATGTTTCTATGTCCTTCCTCAGATTAGGAGATCAAAACTGTACACAATATTCAAAATGTGGCATCACCGAGGCCCTGCACAACTGCAGTAAGACCTCCCTGCTCCTATACTCAAATCCTCTCACTATGAAGACCAACATGCCATTTGCCTTCTTCAACTCCTGCTGTACCTGTATGCCAACTTTCAATGACTGATGTACCATGCCACCCAAGTCTCGTTGAACCTCCCCTTTTCCTAATCTGTCATCATTCAGATACTATTCCACCTCACTCTTTTTGCCACCAAAGTGGATAACCTCACATTTATCTACATTATACTGCATCTGCCAAGCATTTGCCCACTCACCTAACTTGTCCATGTCACCCTGCAGCCTCTTAGCATCCTCTTCACAGCTCACACTGCCACCCAGTTTAGTGTCATCTGCAAACTTGGAGATATTACGTTCAATTCCTTCGTCCAAATCATTAATGTATATTGTAAATAGTTGGGGTCCCAGCACTGAACCGTGCTGTACCCCACTAGTCACTGCCTGCCATTCTGAAAAGGACCCGTTTATTCCTACTCTTTGCTTCCTGTCTGCCAACCAGTTCTCTATCTACGTCAATACATTACCCCCAATACCATGTGCTTTAATTTTGCACACTAATCTCTTGTGTGGGACATTGTCAAAAGCCTTTTGAAAGTCCAAATACACCACATCCACTGGTTCTCTCTTGTCCACTCTACTAGTTGCATCCTCAAAAAATTCTAGAAGATTTGTCAAGCATGATTTCCCTTTCATAAATCCATGCTGACTTGGACCAATTCTGTCGCTGCTTTCCAAATGCACTGTGATTACGTCTTTAATAATTGATTCCAACATTTTCCCCACTACCGATGTCAGACTAACCGGTCTATAATTCCCTGTTTTCTCTCTCCCTCCTTTTTTAAAAAGTGGGGTTGCATTAGCTACCCTCCAATCCATAGGAACTGATCCAGAGTCTATAGAATGTTGGAAAATGACCACCAATGAGTCCACTATTTCTACGGCCAATTCTTTAAGTACTCTGGGATGCAGACTATCAGGCCCTGGGGATTTATCGGCCTTCAATCCCATCAATTTCCCTAACACAATTTCCTGACTAATAAGAATTCCCTTCAGTTCCTCCTTCTTGCTAGACCCTAGTATTTTCGGAAGGTTATTTGTGTCTTCCTTAGTGAAGACAGAACCAAAGTATTTGTTCAATTGGCCTGCCATTTCTTTGTTCCCCATTATAAATTTGCCTGAATCTGACTGGAAGTGACCTACATTTGTCTTCATTAATCATTTTCTCTTCACATATCTGTAGAAGCTTTTGCAGTTAGTTTTTATATTCCCTGCAAGCTTACTTTCATATTCTATTTTCCCCCTCCTAATTCAACCCTTTGTCCTCCTCTGCTGAATTCTAAATTTCTCCCAGTCCTCAGCTTTGCTGCTTTTTCTGGCCAATTTATATGCCTCTTCCTTCGATTTAACAATATCCCTAATTTCCCTTGTTAGTCACGGTTGAGCCACCTTCCCCATTTTATTTTTATGCCAGACAGGGATGTACAATTGTTGAAGTTCATCCATGTGATCTTTAAATGTCTGCCATTGCCTATCCACCATCAATCCTTTAAGTATAATTTGCCAGTCTATCCTAGCCAATTGACATCTCATACTATCAAAGTTACCTTTCTTTATGTTCAGGACCCTAGTCTCTGAATTAACTGTGTCACTCTCCATCTCAATGAAGAATTCTACCATATTTATGGTCACTCTTCCCCAAGGGGCCTCGCACAACAAGATTGCCAACTAATCCTCTCTCATTACACAAGACCCAATTTAGGATGGCCTACTCTCTAGTTGGTTCCTCGAAATATTGGTCTAGAAAACTATCCCTAATACACTCCAAGAGATCCTTCTCCACTGTATTGCTACCAGTTTGGTTAGCCCAATTTATATGTAGATTAAAGTCATCCATGATAACTGCTGTACCTTTATTGCACTCATCCCTAATTTCCTGTTTGATGCCATCCCCAACCTCACTACTACTGTTTAGTAGTCTGTACATAAATCCCACTAGCGTTTTCTGCCCTTTGGTGTTTCGCAGCTCTACCCATATAGATTCCACATCATCCACGCTAATGTCCTTCCTTACTATTCCTTCCTTACTATTGTGTTAATCTCCTCTTTAACCAGCAACGCTACCCCACCTCCTTTTCCTTTCTGTTTATCCTTCCTGAATATTGAATACCCCTGGATGTTGAGTACCCAGCCTTGGTCACCCTGGAGCCATGTCTCCGTAATCCCAATTACGTCATATCCGTTAACAGCTATCTGCGCAGTTAATTCATGCGCATTATTACGAATGCTCCTCTCATTGAGGCACAGAACCTTCAGGCTTGTTTTTTTAACACGCTTTGTCCTTTTCGAATTATGTTGTAATGTGGCCCTTTTTTATTTTTGCCTTTGATTTCTCTGCCCTCCACCTTTCCTTATCTCCTTTCTACATTTTACTTCCATCTACTTGCATTCTCCTTGCATAGATTCCAAACCTCCTGCCATATTAGTTTAAACCCTCCCCAACAGCACTAGCAAACACTCCCCCTAGGACATTGGTTCCGGTCCTGCTCAGGTGCAGACCACCCGGTTTGTACTGGTCCCACCTCCCCCAGAACTGGTTCCAATGTCCCAGGAAATTAAATCCCTCCCTCTTGCACTATTCCTCAAGCTACATATTCATCTTAACTCTCCTGCTATTTCTACTCTGACTAGCACGTGGCACTGGTAGCAATCCTGAGATTACTACCTTTGATGTCCTACTTTTTAATTTAACACCTAGCTCCCTAAATTCAGCTTATAGGACCTCATCCCATTTTTTACCTATATCGTTGGTACCTATATGCACCACGACAACTGGCTGTTCACCCTCCCCCTCCAAAATGTTCTGCAGCCGCTCCGAGACATCCTTGACCCTTGCACCAGGGAGGCAACATACCATCCTGGAGTCTCGATTGCAGCCGCAGAAATGCCTATCTATCCCCCTCACAATAGAATCCCCGACCACTGTAGTTCTCCCACTCTTTTTCCTGCCCTCCTATGCAGCAGAGCCACCCCTGGTGCCATGAACTTGGCTGCATGGCACAAGTGGTCATGACTGCAGGGGATGGTCCTAGACAACAAGGATAAACAACCCCCCTTAGATTTTGCATTCTTTGTGTCTACAACACAGAAGCCGCAAGGTTGTAAAATGACTTTTGGTGGCTAAAGGGAGGAGTCAAATCTTGGATGTTCTGAAAAACAAGACACAAGGTAACACGTGAAATGTGACTGAATGGCTTACTGCCCCTTCTGTAAACTTTTATGAATGACTGAACAATTTGAGCTTTGATAAAGGCAGCTAAGGGGTAACACACAGGATGTGTGGGTGTGAAAGTTTGACAGCTCAAACAACTCGAGTCGAACATTAAAGGAACGCATCTCACAGTCTTTGAATGATTGATTTACTGAGAAAGGCAAGAAAAACTGTATAAAAACAGTGACTGAAAGGTATCAGCACTGCAGTTGGAAGGAGTGGCCTGGGAACAACCTTCTCGCCTATGAAGAGCACAACAGTCGGAAGAAGGTGGCCCAGTCATCACGTCTACAAGGATCTACAATCAATGCTGGACAGGCTGCAGGTGGTTATATGTATGATTCCTTGTAACATTATTGGTGTACTGCTCGAATAGTGGTTGGGGTTTTGTATCTGTCTTCGGAACAATCAAAGGTTAAAGGCAGAACTCATGTGCCTTGTGCAATTTCTCATAGGTCTCAAGTTCGAACTCTATAACCTGTTAGACGGGGCGAGGGGTAATTCTGCACGTCTTATAGTGGCTGGAAATAGTAAAAGCGAAGATGAACCAAAATATGAAATATTGATTAAATGGCTTCGATTTTACAAGCCCAGGGGGAGGAAATGAAGGCTGAAGAAAGTAAGGAGCTGCAAGTTTTGAGTTCTTGGGAAATGATGACTTAAAAGA
Source organism: Pristiophorus japonicus (assembly GCF_044704955.1). Taxonomy (NCBI): domain Eukaryota; kingdom Metazoa; phylum Chordata; class Chondrichthyes; family Pristiophoridae; genus Pristiophorus; species Pristiophorus japonicus. The sequence goes on along the minus strand of NC_091977.1, from coordinate 515,708,275 downwards.
CTGATAATGTTTGATTTTGATAGACAGAGGCGAATGAACGGAGCATATAGGGTATATTAAAAGCTTAGATGAACAAGAGAGAAATTATTAGAGGACCAATGATCATAGTGTTATCAATAAAATACAAAAGAGAATGCAATGGCAACAGCTCAGAGGTAGAAAGGGACCAGCTTTTTCTTGCATATCTTTGAAGAATTGTAGATACAATGTCTATTGAAAGGCACAGAGGGGATCAACATTTAACAGAAAGGCCACGCAAAAGCACTGTGAAAGGCTGGGAACTATTTTTAATCAAGCAGTAGTACGACACAGGTGGAAACCTGTCATCATGTTTCAGAATCTTTAAATCAAGCCACTAAGCAATCTAGAGGCAGAGTTTCTCTACAGGAATCACAAAGCATATTCAGCCCGTCTGCCACCATCAGCACATTCTGCAAGTTAATGTTCACGTCGCCGGAAACTGCCACAAAGCCTTCATTTTAGCAAGTGTCAAAGTGGCTCCTGGGGGATCAAGGTTAGACTCCGCTGTCACGGCGCATGACACCACTGTAGTAACCGAGAACATCAGCTGGATCCAGATATAATGAAGTGCATGCCTCCTGCAGAGTTATTGTTGAGCACATCATTGGCATGCTGTATCATAGCATCATAGAATGGTTACAGCAGAGAAGGAGGCCATGCGGCCCATCGAGCCTGTGCCGGCTCTCTGCAAGAGCACTTCAGCTAGTCCCACTCCCCCACCCTTTCCCCGCAGCCCTGCAAAAATATTTCCTTTGGGTACTTATCCAATTCCCTTTTGAAAGCCGTGATTGAGTCTGCCTCCATCACCCTTTCAGGCAGTGCATTCCAGATCCTAACCACTCGCTGCGTAAAAACGTTTTTCCTCATGTCGCCTTTGACTCTTCTGCCAATCACCTAAACTCTGTGGTCCTCTGGTTGTCAACCATTCCGCCAATGGGAACACTTTCTCTCTATCTGCTCTGTCTAGGTCCCTCCTGAAGTAGCACCTCAAGTGCCTGGGTGTCTTGCAATACAACTCAACAAGGGTTTGAAGGATTTTTTTCCCCCTTTACCGCATGTTGAAATGAAGCATCATTAAAGAAGTCCCCAAAACGCAGCAACGGAATTGCCAAGAGGAGCTGGAGCAATGGCAGGAGCCGGTGGAAGAGAACGTTTTGTTGGCTGCAAGAGAAATTCATTCAGCTCTCATGAAGAAGAGCTGAATTGCAACTGTGTTCCAGTTAAATCTTCCTCATTCCCTCCGCGCATACACCTTCACCAACAGTTCCTTCCCTTTTCAACTCACAAATCTGTCATTCATGCCACCGGATGAAAGTTACTCTCTACATGAGCAACAAATATCATATTTTTACTCTCCAAACACTGTGAGGCTAGAAATTCGTTGGCTCAGTGATATGCATTCGCCACAAGAATTTCTTCTCTCAGAGGGTTGTGGATCTTTGGAATTCTCTACCCCAGAGAGCTGTGGAAGCTGAGTCAATGAATATATTCAAGGCTGAGATAGACAGTTTCTTGAATTATAGGGGAGTCAAAGGTTATGGGAAACACGCAGGAAAATGGAGGAGACCAAGATCAGATCAGCCATGATCTTATTGAATGGCGGAGCAGGCTCAAGGGGCCATATGGCCTACTCCTGCTCCTATTTCTTATGTTCTTATGACTGAGGCGCAAGGCAAGCTATCCTTCTGAACAGCACCACCAGTTATTCCTGCTCACTGGTGTTGAGTATCTCACTCAGTGTAATCACACTCTACATCCCTGGTATGAATGGCTCTGCACTGGTGCTTGTGAGAGATTGAGCGAGTGACAGAGTATGGTGTGAAATGCTGGCTTAAGGGAAACATTTGTAGGAATATGGGGAAAGAGCAGGGAAGTGGGACGAATTGAATAGCTCTTTCAAAGAGCCGGAATAGGCACAGAGGTCTCCTTCTGTATAATTCTATAGTAAATAGATGCACTGGAACTGACTCATAACCAGGCACATGTAGATAAAGAAAAGAGAAGAGGTTACATTGGTGTGCTGAGGAGCAGACTCTACATCTAACGTACAGAGCAGGAGTGACACTGCTGTCTGAGGGGTACAGTAGGATAAGAGGAAAGAAAAGCATAAATTCTTCATGAAACCAGAGCTGGCTAGTCTCCAGACTTTGATATCACCAGAACTCCAATAGACCTCTCCAAAGGTTATAGGTTTGTGGGGCTGCCACTTGTCACTGCTCATTTACAGAAAGAAAAACTTGCATTTATATAGCGCCTTTCACGACCACCGGACATTCCAAAGCGTTTTACAGCCAATCAAAATACTTTTTGAAGTGTGGTCACTGTTGTAATGTAGGGAACGCGGCAGCCAATTTGCACACAGCAAGCCCCCACACACAGCAATGTGATAATGACCAGATAATCTGTTTTAGTGATGTTGATTGAGGGATAAATATTGGCCATGACACCAAAATGGAAAGATGTCTCAGCACCGATCCTTGGAGCACAGCCCTGTCTGCATTCCGCTAATCCAAAACACATTCATTTATCTCCAACTCTTTGTTTTCTGTCTCCTCACCATCTCTCTATCCAGGTAGCTACATTAGTTTGATACAACATGCCTCCATTTTTATAACAAGTCTCTTATACGGCATCCATCATATTCCCGTCATCTATACGCTCTTGTCAGTAATTTTCTTTGAGGGTTCTCCTGATCACCCATCATAACGTTGGTGAAGGATCTGCAGAAACCTTTGAGAAACAACATAAATGGCGAGTTGTTGTCGTGCTTCCAGTATGTAGATCGTACATACTGGAACCAAAGTGTGGCGGTGGAAGGTGGTGGATATTGAGTTCAATGAGAGTGGTGTTGACGAAGAAAAAGGCTTTACACTGGATGGCATTTTGCCTTTTGAGTGTTGTGTGGCTGCATACATCCAGGCGAATATTACCTACCACCTTTTCACTCCAAGCCTGGATGATCCAAGATCTACTGTAAGCTGAAATGGTAAGCTTCTTTATTGGAGGGGTTGTGAATCGAGCTGAACACTGTGGAGTTGTCAGCAAACAGCCCCACTCCTGATGATGGTGAAAAGAAAGACCATTGATGAAGCCCCAGAAGATGCTAATAATGCTTCCCTGAGGAAGTCCTGCAGCAATGTCCTGGGTGGTGATGGCTAGCCTCCGGCAACTACAGCCATCTTCCTTTGTATCAAATGTGACTCCAGCCACTGGAGAGTTTTCGCTGACCCCATTAACCTCAGTTTTACTGGAGGCATGCAGGATCCCAGGCAGAAGAGGCCCAGGTATGTTCTTTTTTGTTAAGTTTATTTAACGTTTCCTTGTGGGCCAGGAGCAGTGACACCAAGGAGTGCTCCCCCTCGCCCCACAAGCAAACCTTGGGCTTCCTTTGCCCTGGGCTTGCCCCACTCTTGACCGAGATCATGACAGACCTTCCTCCTCCTTGCCAGGGACCGTTTCCTTGGGCTCCCAGTGGCATCCTACCACCGCGCATTTTCCCCAGCACCCTCTATGTCATCTCTGCCAGCTTCGGGCAGGAGTCAGGGTGGAGAAGTTAAAATCAGGCCTGGGAGTTAAAATGGCCCAGGCCTGAATCCCCACACACTGCACTTATGTCCTAGGTTAAAATCGGAGCATTTGTGTTAAAAATGTTTGGCTGTATCCCTTTGAGGGCACAGATTTTAGACCCAAGTGGCTAGAAATTCCTGTAAAGCTGCAATGGCAACTTATATTCAGTGGGGAGAGATTTCTCGAAGCTTGTCTGGAGTGCCTCATATCCTGTCCCAGATCCTGGGATCAGGGGCGTTTGCCGAGGGTGCCCACACTACTTTTGGTGTTACTGGATTGCTAAGTCTCAATGAGGGGACAAAATGTTGGAGTGGCATCTTGTACAACGATAAGGGGCCAGAAGTTACCCCAAATTTGACATGTTTTCACAAGTTCAAACTCGCTGTTGGGCACTTGCATTTAGGGCACTCAGAGGTACGGTAACATAGTGGTTCTATTACTGGACCAGTAATCCAGAGACCTGGACTAATGATCCAGTGACATGAGTTCAAATCCCACCGCGGCAGCTGGGGAATTTAAATACATCTGGAATTAATAAAAAGCTAGTATCGGTAATGGTGACCATGAAACTACTGGATTGTCGTAAAAACCCATCTGGTTCACTAATGTCCTTTAGGGAAGGAAGCCTGCCGTCCTTACCTTGTCTGGCCTATATGTGACTTCTGACCCACAGCAATGTGGTTGACTCTTAACTTCCTTCTGAACATCCACCACCTTCTCAAGGGCAATTAGTGATGGACAATAAATGCTGGCCATGCCAGCGTTACCCACATCTCGTGAATGAATATCAAAAAAAATTCACACACTTGGGGTCCTACTTCCACTACAATCCGATCCTGGCATTCTATGTACTCCTGCATCGAGACTGCATGTTTCAAGTGATGCTCACTCTGCAGTTAGGGAGGAGCAGTGAGGCGGAGGAAGGGAAGTAGGCAGTGATTGGTTGGGGAAGAAGGAGAACTCAGCTAGAGTCAGTGCATGCAGTACATGAGAGTCTGAAATTGTTTGATAGATATGCAGTGTTTCGATAGTTATGATGCAGACAAGGACGGTAACATAAAGGAAGGAAATTACAAGCAACTCCATGGCACTGTGCGATGGAATAGTCCTGTGAAGCACCTTGGGACGTTTCACTACGTTAAAGGCGCTATATAAATACAAGCTGTTGTTGTTGATGGAATAAGTAGCTACTCAAAGAGAAAGAAATGTTAGTGTCAGGAAAGGGCAAGTGGTAGTTCTGGGCAATCCTATCATTGGAAGGGTGGAAAGCCCAGTCTGCAATCGCAACAAGGGATCCAAAACTGTTTGTGGCATCCAGGTCCAAGGTTAAGGGTCATGACAGAACAGGTAGATAACAAAGGGTGGGTGATCGACCTAAAATCATGATTCACCTTAGAAACAATGACTTAGAGAAGAACAGCTTTGTATGTATTGGAATGGGTGATTGGTTCGTTAGATGTTGGTTTGAGGTAATAGTCTCAGGATTACTCCTGGTGCTACATAGTAGACCAGATAGGGATGAGCAGATTGTAGAATCATAGAAATTTACAGCACGGAAGGAGGCCATTTCGGCCCATTGTCTCCATGCTGGCCGACAAAGAGCTATCCAGCCTAATCCCACTTTCTAGATGCTGGGGTGTGTACTGTTCCTCCACTCTTCGATACCTCTTAGAAGCGGGATTTCTTTTTCATGTAAAATGCTGGTGTCAGGAGTATTCAAGCATGGTAGAAAAAAAGTACTTGCATTTATATAGCGCCTTTCACGAGCTCAGGATGTCCCAAAGCACTTTACAGCCAATTAAGAACCTTTGAAGTGTAGTCACTGTTGTAGGACACTCGCCTCGGAGTCAGAAGGTTGTGGGCTCAAGTCTCACCCCAGGAACCCGAGCACAAAAAATCCAGGTCAACACTCCAGTGCAATGCTGAGGGAGTGCTGCACTGCCGGAGATGCCGTCCCCCGGATGAGACGACAAACCGAGGTCCCGGTCCACTCTCTCTCTCAAGTGGACGCAAAATATTCCATGGCACTACCACTGCTATCAAATGCATTGCGTTAAGTTCCTATTTACAGGCACAGAAATGAAGGCAGCTGGTCTCCACTCAGTTGGAGATACATGTTCAAATATTGATGCAAGATTGCAGCACCAGGTCTCACGATAATGTGGCATGCTGCACATTTTCACAACTTGGTCTTTAATATACTCTGATAGTATGCTGGTTAGCACATCTGTTTAAAATTTCTTTGCGTGCTATTTTAATGATCTTTAACGCCATCTTATAAAAGGCCAACGGTTAAAATAACACAGAAGCGACTTACATGAATGGGCTAACCAGCGCACTTCCAAAGGAACTTACCCTCCCCGTAACACACCCCAGTATACCTGTGAGTTAACCATATGAGTAGGCATATGTTCTCTGATGTACTATGAATTCCACATAGAGAGAGGTCCTGTGGGAAGGAGGAAGGAAGGAAGACAGTAGGAGGATGTTTGAGTTTGTGTGTATGTATTGGCACGTGCGGCGGAGCCTGGTCTCTAGTCGTCTTGGATCCCCTTGCCACTGGACCAAGACCTTACTCCGTCAAGCCCGTGTGGTGGCTGGTGTGCAATAGCCACCCCACATTAAAACAATTCACGCACAGGCATCTTCCACCGTTTAAAATGAGTTAATTAGTCAGCTGAGTACTCATTTTTAGTGTGGACGCAAGTCATCCTCGACCCTGAGGGACTGCCTAAGAAGAAGAAGAAGACTTTCCAGATCTTGGTCCGTAGCCTTGTAGGTTATGGCACTTCAAGTGCATATCCAAAAGCTATGAGGGTTTCTGCCTCTAACCCTCCTTTCAGACAGTGAGTTCTAGACCTCCACCACCCTCTGGGTGAAAATATTTCTTCTCAAATCCCCTCTAAATCTTCTACCAATTACTTTAAATCTATGCCCTCGAGTTATTGACCCCTCTGCTAAAGGAAAGAGGTACTTCCTATCCACTCTATCCAGGCCCCTCATAATTTTACTTACCTCAATTAGGTCTCCCCTCATCCTCCTCTGTTCCAAAGAAAACAAACCCAGCCTATCCAATCTTTCCTCATAGCTAAAATTCTCCAGTCCAGGCAACATCCTCGTAAATCTCCTCTGTACCCTCTCTAGTGCAAACACATCTTTCCTGTAATGTGTGGACCAGAACTGTACGCAATACTCCAGCTGTGGCCTAACTAGTATTGTATACAGTTCAAGCATAACCTCCCTGCTCTTGTATTCTATGCCTTGGCTAATAAAGGCAAATATCCCAAAGGTCTTCTTAACCACCTTATCTACCTGGCCTGCTACCTTCAGGAATCTGTGGACATGCACTCCAAGGTCTCTTTGTTTCTATACACTTCTCAGTGTCCTGCCATTTACTGCGTATCCCTTGCCTTGTTGGACCTCCCCAAATGCATTATCTCACACTTCTCCGGATTAGATTCCATTTGCCACTGTTCTGCTCACCTGACCAGTTCCTTGATATCTTCATGCAGTCTGCAGCTTTCTTCTTCATTATCAACCACCAATATCAAGATCAAACACCAATATACAGCTTGACAGACAGGCCTATAATTTCTGGTGGACGCCCCGGTCGGAGATCAAGGGATGCCTGAACAATGGCACAAATGACTAAAAACAGGAATTCAATCCATTTCTATAGAGTTTCTGTTGATCTGCCACCAAGGTTAACAATCAAACCAGATTAGCCATGATCTTATTAAATGGCGGAGCAGGCTCAAGGGGCCAGGTGGCCTACTCCTGCTCCTATTTCTTATGTAAAGTTATGGCATGAGATCAGGAGAACCCAGGGAATTTCGTCCACATGGTGCAGAAGGGAGGATTTCCAATTTCTAGGGCATTAGGATCTATTCTGAGAAACTCTTTCTCAAATAGTGCCATGGGATCTTTTACATGCACCTGACACAGCCTCAGTTTAACATCTCATCTGAAAGACAACATCACAGCACTCCCTCAGGGATGCATTGAAGTGTCAGCCTGGATTATGAGCTTAAGTCTTGAATCCACAACCTCCTGACTCAGAGGCGAGAGTGCGATCGCTAAGCCAAGGCTGACAACTACCATTAGATACACATAATTCTGATGCTCCACTCGGCTAGTGGAAGTGAATCAGAGCAGGCCGTAAGTCTGCTGATGCCAAGAGACCCGGACAACCATGTCAAATTGGGGGAATCCTTGCAAAATCACGGTTGGTGGCCTTTGCCTGCAAGGACGCTTCAGTGGCAGCCATCCTCATCTGATGTTGGTGAGCAGAACTAGGAGGACCAAAGCCTTTCCCAGGGCAAAGAAGTTAAAGATATCTTCAGCTCCGAAGGGAGCCCATGGATGTCTTTTTCATCTGTGTAAGGCCTGGGGCTTTTCCTGGGGTCATTATTGTAATGTATGCACCTGTGAGCATGCTTGTGGAGCTGTTGCCGGAGGGGAGTGGGCAGGTCGGAGGCCCACCTTGTAGGACTGCTCCTGGGCCTGGCCAAAGTGGCCCTTAACCGGTCCAGGCAGCGGGCAGTCGAGGGGGTCATTCACTCCGACTGCCTACCTCTCTTCCACGGATATGTTCACGCCAGGGTGTCCCCGGAGATGGAGCACGCAGTGTCTACCGGTACGCTCACGGCCTTCCGCGTGAGGTGGGCGCCGGAGAGACTGGAGTGCATCATCACCCCCCGGAAACCAAATTTTAATTTGATTGGTTTAAGTTCACTGTAAAGTTTTATTTGATAATTTGTGTCTTCTAGTGTCCCTTTAATTTAATAAGGGGACACTCGGTTTTAAGTTCTACTTAAAATAGCTGTGGAGCTGTTGCACTGAGAGTGGCTTAGCCAGTCACGTGATGTTTACAAGACTCAATAAAACCCCAGTTAATTGAGTTCAGATTCTCCACAATGAGGAGTGCAGTTGTGAACCTGGTGGATGAACTGGTAGGGTTCAGTTTGATTGTTAAACCTTTGCTAATAAACCAGATAGTTTGTTACAGCAAATGTGTAGCTGTGAATTCCTAAGCAAAGAACCCCTGAAGCAGATACACTACAATCATGAAAGTCATGCAAGCTTGCAGTGCTGTTAATACCTTATAAGGACATATTGGGCAGAATTCCGAGCTTGGCTTGGGAAATCCCCCTGACATACTCACTTTACACGGTGGGGAAATAAGGTGTAGGACTTGCTTAATCTTCCCTACCGGAATTTAAAGTGGTACTCGGGATGGAGTGGAATCCTAGTGGAAAACTGGGTTCCATCCCAAATCTGGCCCAATGTTACCTAAGTTGCAGCATTGAGCCCCAGTGGAATTTAGGGACAGAATAATTTACATTGCGTAGGTAGTTATTCAGCTCCTAGTGGTTCAGGTGGCAAAGCACTTAAAATTCTATTATACTGTGGAAGAGGCTAACCATACAGTTAAAACCTTTGGGTTAGAAATGCATTATAGCCAAGGAATGGATAGTGTGTCAGTAAAAAAGTTGGAGAATTAATGCCAGGCGCAAATGCTTTAGGCTGCATGCAAAATTCGTCTTCACTGCTCAATAAAATGATTAGGGGGCGCGGACATTGGGTCATGTCCCGTTTGGGAGCGGTAACCGAGTTGGGGCGAGACTTCCTGTGCCTAGCGTGGAAGGCCTGCCCCAGCTGCGATGGTGCCCTACGCCAGGGGCAAGCCCGCTTTCCTGGCCAAACCATATGCACGCTCGTCCTGCTTCTCTCTGGTGATTGGGAAACCAATGTAATCCCTTCTCTGCCGTAGAAAGCTTCAGTGACTTCCCGGATGCAGCGATGGATGGATAACTGTGAGATGTTAGCTATGTGTCTCCTGTTACAGACTGGAAGGATCCGCTTGTGAAGAAATTGAGGGCCACAGTGACCTTGACTGCTACTGGGAGGGCCCAGGTCTGAGGCTGGAGGTTTGCTTGCAAGAGATGGCAGAGTTCTGTGACCATCTCCTTGGTGAAGTGAAGCCTTTTAATACACTGCTTCTCGCTGATTGACGGTAGGAGTGTTCTCGGGTAGGGCCTCCTGTAAAGAGCCCTGATGGCTCACCTCCTCTGCTCACATGTTCCCATCTTTCTCGCTGCCTATGCTCCATCCGTCGTAGATCCTGGAGGGCGAGGTGGCATGCTAGTATAGCCCCCATTAATGTTACCAAGTGTAGCTGGTTTAATCTTTGAAGAATAAATGTAGCCACTTTTTAGTTGCCAGAAGACTCTTGATACAATAGAACCTTGAAATTATTGAATGAAACTGTTACAGTGGGTGAAACTAACAAAAAAAAACACTGAAACAGCATTAATCTGATAGCTGCGAGTGCTTACTGATGATCCCTGTATATAATGTACCTGCAGACGGCTTCCTGGTGCTGCAAGTCAGCTCTCCCTGTCGGTGAGGTGAGTTGCAAGAATGAATTTGCAAATTGGGTGGTCAGTGAGCATTGTACGCTCACTGACTTCATGACTACCGGCCGTTGATCTTCCGGGCAATACGTCTGACCCGGCATCACTGTGGAGCGGGGGGGGGGGGGGCTGAGGGGGGGGGGGATTTGCCATCTACTGGTGCTAATGGGAGGTGCTAAGCGGACAATTTTCTCCCCCTTGTTTCTTGCTCAAAATGGTAGCTCATTCAATGGTTATTACCCTTCACCTTGCAGAAGAAGGTGGTCATTACTGGGGGAGAGCACCACAGGATAGTTAGGAGCACACAGTAGATAAAATCAATTCAAAAGCAAAATATCACGAATACTGGAAATGTGAAATAAAAGCAGTAAATGCTGGAAATACTCAGCAGGTCAGGCAGCATCTGTTAACGCTTCAGGTCAAACTTTTGTCAGAACTGAAAAAAGTTACAGATATAACGGGTTTTAAGCAAGTACGGGGGGAGGGGAATAAAGAACAAAAGAGATAGGGTGGAAGGCAGGAGTGATTAAATGACAAATGGGATGATGGTGCAAGGCAAAAGGAGATGGTAATGGGAAAAGTAAAGAAACAAAATATAAAATCAAGTGCACAGTTCAAGGAGACCCTACTAGTGATCATAGGCTGTGAAGCCTTCAAAGGGGTTCCTCGAACGAGGATGACTTGCTTCCACGAGAATTCACAGATGTTTCAATGAAGGACCCGATGTTCCAGTCCCGAACTCCAGTTGAGGGGATGGAAGATGCCTGTGCGTGGATTTTTTTTTAACATGTGGTAACCGTTGCATATCAGCCACCACACGGGCTTGGCAGAGCTAGGCCTTTATCCAGTGGCAAGGATTAACCAGGATGACAGGAGACCTGCTCTGGTGTACGGACCTAGTGCACACACATATCGCAGTGTGGGCAGGTCCGTGCTGCCCCATGGCCCTTGGCTCTTCTGGGCCCCGTACCCTCATTCGCCGCACGTTTGCCCATGATGTTCCAGGGCCCGGCGCTCCAGCTCTCTTTATAGCCCCGACCTGCGGTAGTGTTCTCGCACAGGTCAGTGCGGCCCATGATGCAACAGTTCTAGTGAACCAAAAAGGCAACCCACGTATCTTTTGTTGGAACCTATCAGGTTCATTATGTGAAAAGCGAAATCCCCCAAATCGCTGTCCCATACAGCTACTGCCCCATTGTTCGAAGCTGCAGCTTCTCAAAACATCACTCGTTTCAGCCAGAGATTGTCATTGACATTGACATGCACAACCTTTCTTTATCTGTAATTACAAACAGCCCTGCTAATGAACATCATGGGATTTCCTGCAGGAGCATGAAAACCATGGGTGCACCCGATGATGCCCTATACTAAGGCAAGGAAGTGCATCCGGGAGGGCGCTGAGCACCTCGAGTCTCGGCGCCAAGAGCATGCAGAAATCAAGTGCAGGCAGCGGAAAGAGCATATGGCAAACCAGCCCCAAACACCCTTTCCCTCAACGACCATCTGTCCCACCTGTGACAGAGACTGTGGTTCTCGTATTGGTCTGCTCAGCCATCCAAGAACTCATGTTAAAAGTGGAAGCAAGTCTTCCTCGATTCCGCGGGACTGCCTATGATGATGTGATACTAAGGCAATCTACACCTTTGCTAGAACTGTGTCTGCTTCTTCATTGCTGCTTCATTCCAGTGCCTAACTTAATGGCCCTGAAATCCCGATCCTCTGCTTCCTACGGGTGCCCGCCAGAAAAAGGCTAAAAAGATCCACACCGAATTTTTCCTGATGCGCCCACAAGAGATCCCGGTCCTGAGGCCTCCTTTCCTTGCGCATTGGAGCGCGTACATGTTGGGACGTCCGTAGGAGTCACGTGGGCCTGGACACCCAATCACGGTAAAGTATTTTCTCATCCACAGTAATAGGAGTTTTGTAAGTCCAAAATGCCTATTACTATGAATGAGAAACATACCCTGTTGAGGAGGAATCTCCCTTTCTCCCCAGCGGATCCACTGAAATAATGGATCGACACTCTTGATGAATGACAGACTCAAAGAGATAGGTTAGAAACGATTTATTCCGGCATTTGCAGGGGAATGTCTGATCTTCAAAAATCCAAAAGTCTCTCTGGCCTTTATACAGATTCTTAGTGGGCCAGCCTGTAACGTATCTTTTGAAGTGCAGTGATCTAACTGCCACAAACAACACAGATGTAAGGCAGAGACAAATTTGTTACAGTATTTGGTTCAATAGGAAACATTTAGTTCATAAAGCACAGAAACATTTGTTAATATGAAAGATGGGAATTTTAGTTAGATCACAGCACAACATCATTTGTTAACACTAATGAAAGATGGGAATTTAGCTCAGTTAAACATTGGTTTAAAACATTTTTTAACCCTTATCAGACTGCCTGCTGTGTGAGCTGATCCCTTCATCTTCCCGAGCATTTGGCTTCTTTGAATGTGTTATCTCTGCCTCTCGGAATGTGTTTGTTTCTACAGGTTTGACTTTATGGGCTTTCTCAGCCTGCTCCACATTCTTTAAGAGTTAAACACATAAACTGTTCCATGTATTCCTTCAAATTTAAAGTTCATTTTCCTATCATATATAAGCGAGTTTTACATACAATCTGTTGATAATTTCGTACCCTACTACACCCTCAAACACCCAAACACTACATAAAACATTTAAAAAACCTCACATAAATACAGTATAGAAATTAAAGTTGATAGAAATGATTTTGAAAAAAAAATTTGCCAATTTAAAAAAAGTTTTTAATTATGGTTTAAAATAAACTTACCTTAGTGGACAGGGTTTTTAACATTAAAATGTGTTTTTTTAATGTTATTTTTATATGTTTTAAAACTCTTTTGCTGGTAAAAGTAGACTATGCACCTGCTTTTACCAGGCGCAAGAGTTTTAAGAACATTCAATGGCAAGAGATGAACAAATAGCCCAATCTCTGCCATGGGAATGTCATTCTCCCTGAGATGTGTGCGATCTGTCAAGCCAGAAACTTGACAAATAGAAAAAGCTGGTTTTCGGTGCATGCAAAATGCGTGCCGAAAACTGGCTTTTGCGATGCCTTCCCAGGTCCATACACACTTGAACTCGGGGAGGCTGGGATTTCAAGGCCATTCTAGTCACAGGCATATCAAAACAGGGGCTTTGTGGCCTCTGCATTTTAGTGGTGAATTGCAAACTAGCTGTTCCCTCTGAAGTCTTCTGAAGGTGCCTGAAGGACGCTGTTAACATAAACATTTAGTCTCAGCAATACTGTTACCATGACTGGAAGTATGTGTTGGCTTTGCTACTTGAGAGTGCAGCTGTGGTTCTAGAAGATGAGAATTCCCAAGTGACATCCCTCGAGAGGTGTACAGCATTTCTTGCTGAGGTGGAGTTACCCCTGTCACCTACGATAGACATATTGTGTGAGTAAGGGGTATGGGAGCATAGTGGTTATGTTATTGGACTAGCAATCTGAAGATGCGAGTTCAAATCCCACCATGGCAACCGGGGAATTTAAATTCAGTTAGTTAAATAAATCTGGAATAAAAAGCTACTATCAGTAATGGTGACCATGAAACTACCGGATTGTCAGAAAAACCCAACTGGTTCACTAATGTCCTTTAGGGAAGGAAAACTGCCATCCTTACCCGGTCTGGCCTATATGTGTCTCCAGACCCACAGCAATGTGGTTGACTCTTAACTGCCCTCTGAAATGGCCTAGTGAGCCACTCTGTCATACCAAACCGCTATGACAAAGTCAGCACTGTATGAGTACCTTCACCACAAGGACTGCAGCGGTTCAAGAAGACGGCTCACCACCAGCTTCTCAAGGGCAATTAGGGATGGGCAATAAAAATGCCAGCCTTGCCAGTGACACGCACATCCTGACTGAAAGAAAAATAGTGTACCGTGAGACCCCTCCTCTGGTCTCTAACCTCCTCTCCTGCTATTCCTCCTCCTCCAATATGTTTAGCAAAGTGAGACTTGCTGTTGCTCCTATTCTGCAATATGCAACAAAACTAGTTCACTAGTTCCACAGATGTCTCTTACTTTGCTCCATGCTAAACCCTCATGTGTCCTCTGCTTCTTGAAGGCCTGGTTTTTATTGGCGTCAGTGACAAGATCCTACAAATCCCCTGGGAGAACATTAGCGTCCTCGACCAGGCCAACATCCCCAGCATTGAAACACAGACCACACTTTATCAGCTCCGCTGGGCAGGCCACATTGTCCGCATGCCAGACACGAGACTCCTAAAGCAAGCGCTCTACTCGGAGCTCCTTCACGGCAAACGAGCCAAAGGTGGGCAGAGGAAACGTTACAAGGACACCCTCAAAGCCTCCCTGAGAAAGTGCAACATCCTCACTGAAACCTGGGAGTCCCTGGCCAAAGACCGCCTTAAGTGGAGGAAGTGTATACGGGAGGGCGCTGAGCGCCTCAAGTCTCATTGCTCAGAGCATGCAGAAATCAAGCACAGGCAGCAGACAGAGCATGCGGAAAACCTGTCCCACCCTCCCTTACCCTCAACGACTAGCTGTCCCACCTGTGACAGGGACTGTGTTTCTCGTATTGGACTGTTCAGCCACCTAAGGACTCACTTTAAGAGTGGAAACAAGTCTTCCTCGATTCCGAGGGACTGCCTATGATGATGATGAGTGAAGTGTAACTTTGCAAGAACCACATTCATTACTACGTAACATGTCCATAACAAGCAACAAATAAAACTCTGTTAATGACGGGTTTATGCATCAGCGTATTCCAGAATTGGTTATGCATGGGAGCAATTTTCAGGAGTAATAATCAGAGCCTCACTGTTAGTGTTAATATGACAAATTACTACATCTAAATGCACACTTAAAGCAAACACAGCTCTAATGCACAGAACAACTTGCTCTCATTAATCTTTTAGTAGTAAATGACTTGCCCATAAATTGAAACCATAGTGCAGATGGCAACTGATGGAGATTTTAGAAATAGCAGTGAGGCAGAAAGGTCAGCTTCAGGCTAAACATCTGAGACATTGCAGATGACAGTCCCAAGTTCTCTTGTTTAAGGCTGCACAGACTCTACAAGGTGATGAATAACAAGCAGCAGATGTGTGGTTAACACACACGGGAACCATTCGCGACAGGAAGGAGAAGAAATATCTATTGAAAAATGCTACACACCCAAACAAAGTAACAGATAATCATTATAAAAGACATAATGCAGTTAAACATCGGGCAACAAAAAGAGAACAGTTAATGGGTGAGCATTCCTTGGATCATTTGCAGTGAGATAGAAGGGAAAGTTTTGCTGAGATAATGATGGTAGAAGTACTATAGGGGAACTTTTACCAGACAGAAAGGTATTGTTTGTTTGGACTGTGTTAATTTTTAACTATCATTAAATCTGCACGCTATTCATGCAGATCCCAATTCTGGAAAACCCCAATTGACAGAGGTTTTGTTTTTGCATTTTAATTCTATTAGCTGTAAGCTTTGTGCTTTGAATGAGTTGGGGAGTGGTAGGATGGTTTAAATGTGGGGGTTCAGAAAGGTTTAGGTGTCCTCCTACAGGAAACACAGAGAGTTAGTATGCAGGTACAGTAAGCAATTAGAAAGGCAAATGGCATGTTGGCCTTTATTGCAAGGGGTTTAGAGTATTAGAGTAAGGAAGTCTTGCTGCAATTGTGCAGGGCTTTGGTGAGACCACACCTGGAGTACTGTGGACAGTTTTGGTCTCCTTATCTGAGGAAGTATTTACTTGCCTTAGAGGCTGTGCAACAAAGATTCACAAAATTGATTCCAGGGATGAGGAGAGATTGAGTAGATTGGGCCTATACTCTCTGGAGTTTACAAGAATGAGAGGTGATCTCATTGAAACATAAGATTCTCAGGAAGATTGACTGAGAGGTTGTTTCCTCTGGCTGGAGAGTCTAGAACTAGGGAGCATAGTGTCAGGATAAGGGGTCGACCATTTAAGACTCAGATGAGGAGGAATTTCTTCACTCAGAAGGTTGTAAATCTTTGGAATTCTGACCTGAAAGGGCTGTGGATGCTGAGTCACTGAGTATAGTCAAGGCAGAGAGAGATAGATTTTGGGACTCGAGGGGAATCAAGCGATATGGGGATCGGGCTGGAAAGTGGAGTTGATGGCGGAGCAGGCTCGAGTATGGCCTACTCCTGCTCCTAATTCTTATGTTCTTAGAAACCAGGTGATTAGTTCTAGTCTGTGGAGCAGTGTGTTTACCACAAGGCTGATTTGTGATTTTACTCTACACTATGAGTGTTTAATAAATCATGAGAAACATTTCAACAAAAAAAAGTCATTGCTGTGTTCCGAATATTTTTTCTTTCTGAGACTGTTATTCAGAATGTTAACATTCCAATTTTGTAGTGCAGATAAACAAATTGAGCACTGGAGAAAACTTTAGTCCCGGATGACATATACTTTGGAGTCAAACACAGTTGATGAATTGCCTTCCTCGCTGAAATCCAATCCCAAGACACAAGCTCTGCTTTGACTGTAACCACGGAGCAGACTCATCTTGATTTCCCTGACCTCTGTTCTTATCCCCGTGAGTCACACCAATGTCAAGGAAGCTCTGAGATTGACAGCACCCATAGGCAGTCCTGTGGAAAATTGAGACATTAGCAAGAGCTACTACTGCAGGAACAGTAGAGAATGGCCAACTTAGAGCCAAATAGTAAGAGTTGCTTCAAAGTGGCAAAGATTCTCTTTATTCTATTTATTTATGCATAGTATGGAGAAGGATTGCTGTGATTGTTACTTTCAACCACATCATAAATGCATTGATTCTAGGAACATAGGAACAGGAGTAGGCCATTGAGTCCTTCGAGCCTGCTCAGCTATTCAATGCGATCATGGCTGATCTGCAATCCAACTGCATATACCCGCCTTTGGCCCCTATCCCTAAATAACTTTGGTCAACAAAAATCTATCAATATCTGAATTAAAATTAACAATTGACCTAGCAACAATTGGCATTGATGGAAGACATAGATGATCAGCCATGATCTTATTGAATGGTGGTGCTGAAGGGCTGAATGGTCTACTACTGCTCCTATTTTCGAACATCTACCACCCTTTGTTTGTAGAAGTGTTTCCTAAATTCACTCCTGAAAGGTCTGGCTCTAATTTTTAGACTATACCCCCTTGTCCTAGAATCATAGAAATTTACAGCACAGAAGGAGGCCATTCGGCCCATCGTGCCCGTGCCGGCTGACAAAGAGCTATCCAGCCTAATCCAACTTTCCAGCATAAATATGTGCCCCCTGGTTATTGGGCCCTCTGCTAAGGGAGATAGGTCATTCCTATCCACTCCTTCTAGGCCCCTCATAATTTTATACACCTCAATAAGGTCTCCCCTCAGCCTCCTCTGTTCCAAAAAAAACAATCCCAGCCTGTCCAATCTTTCCTCATAGTTATAATTCTCCAGTTCTGGCAACATCCTCGTAAATCTCGCTCTGCACTCTCTCTCTATTGTACACATCTTTCCTGTAATGTGGTGACCAGAACTGCACATAGTACTCAAGCTGTGGCCTAACCAGTGTTTTATACAGTTCAACCATAACCCTGCTGCTCTTGTATTCTATGCCTTGGCTAATAAAAGTAAGTATCCCGTATGCCTTCTTAACCACCTTATCTACCTGTTCTGCTACCTTCAGGGATCTGTGGACATGTTACTTTTGTGACCAGTCCCTCTGTTCCTCTACACTTCTCAGTGTTCTACCTTTTATTGTGTATTCCCTTTCCTTGTCAGCCCACCTCACACTTCTCTGGATTGAATTCCATTTGCCACTATTCTGCCCCCCTGACCAGTCCATTGATATGCAGTCTACAGCTTTCTTCATTATCAACCACACAACCAATTTTTGTATCATCTGCAAACTTCTGAATCATACCCCCTACATTCAAGTCCAAATCATTGATATATACCACAAAAAGCAAGGGACCTAGTACTGAGCCCTGCGGAACCCTACTGGAAATAGCCTCCCAGTCACAAAAACACCCATCAACCATTACCCTTTGCTTCCTGCCTCTGAGCCAATTTTTGATCCAACTTGCCACTTTGCCCTGGATCCTATGGGCTTTTACTTTCATGACCAGTCTGCCATGTGGGACCTTATCAAAAGCCTTACTAAAATCTTTATAGATTACATCATAACGCACTACCCTGGCGTTAGAATGTTTCGGTGCAAGGGATGTCGCAGTAGTGTGGGGCGGATGCTCTTTACCTTTCCGCCATTGTTTATTATTCATAGGTTTATATGTAACCTTCAGGGCTGCTGATCGAGGGCCGTGTGGCTCTTTGTTGGTCGGTGCGGATATGATGGGTTAAAATGGCCTCCTTCTGCACTGTAGATTTCAATGGCCCTGAAATTCTGATGTCCCGGGTCAGTACGAAGTTCCTACGGACCCGGGAAGGCAACGGAAAAGCCAGTTTTCAACACGTAATGCGCATGCGCTGAAAACCGGCTTTTCCGATCTGTCAAGTTTCTGGCTTGACAGATCTCGCGTATATCGGGAGCGAGGACACTTGCTGGGCAAGATTTCCGATATTTACGAATATCTTGCCCTGCAAATGTCCTTTAAAATCTTGCGCCTGAAAATGCAGGTGTATAGCCTACTTTTACAAGCACAAGTGTTTAAAAATACACAAAAACATTTTAAAATAAAGTTAGAAAAATACATTTTATTTTTTAAAACCCTCCCCACTACGGTAAGTTTATTTTAAGGGTTAATTAAAAAACTTTTTAAAAAGTTGGGAAAATATATATTTTTTAATATAAGAACTTTAATTTAAATGAATGTTAAATATATAGTTTATTGTTTATTGTGTTTTGGGGGGGGGTTCTCATTCATAGCAATAGGAGTTCCGGACTTACGGAACTCCTATTACTATGAATGAGATAATATACTAACCTGATTGGCTGCTGTCTCCAGCTCCTGGCCTGCGCACGTCCCCACGTGAACACGCTGCGAGGCGCAGTCACCAGAGGCCTTAGGCTCGGAAGTTCGAACGGGCGCAACAGCAACAAGTGCGCATCTTTTTTCCCTATTTCACTCATTTACCCGCGGAAAGACCTCAATCGGAATTTCAGGCCCTATGTTTCTATTAACCCTCCTTGTTACCTCTTCAAAAAATTCTAGCAAGTTAGTCAGACATGAGCTTCCTTGACTCCCCAATCAGCGGAAATAGTTTCTATCTACGCTATCTGTTTGCTTTAATATTGAAAATGAAAGTATTTACTGTTTCACTGCGCATAGTGACTGAACAATTTTTTCTCCATATGTTTCGCCTTAAGCAGCTTAGTGTTACTGGGTTAGGGTCTTGCGTTCCGGTGCTGATCACCAACTCTGGTTGACAACACTATAGTCCATCTTGAATGAAAACGATTTTCTTTGAAGTATTTGATACCGTCCACTCTTTCGTATTGAAAGCTCACAGGTGGACGTAAAAGATCCCATGGTACTATTTCAAAGAAGAGCAGGAGTTATCTCCGGTGTCCTGGCCAATATTTATCCCTCAATCAGCATAACAAAAACAGATTATCTGGTCATTATCACGTTGCTGTTTGTGGGAGCTTGCTGTGCGCAAGTTGGCTGCCGTGTTTCCCACATTACAACAGTGACTACACTCCAAAAGTACTTCATTGGCTGTAAAGCACTTTGAGACGTCCGGTGTTTGTGAAAGGCGCTATATAAATGCCAATCTTTTTTATAGGTGCTTCAGATTCCAAGGTGTGAGTCGCAGTGCCCTCTTGTGTTAACCCTTGACAAAGACTTCTCTAATTCCCATTTTGTTTTGTAGGATGAGGCCCGAGAATGTTTGAATATTAGTGTAAGCAGTACAGCCTTGAGTTTAGTTAATATACAGATGTTATTTATAAATGAAAAGTAATTCTTTTCACCTCACGCTGTTGCAATTGGACTTCTTACAACCATCTTCTTGATGTTGCAGAAGCTGTGTGTGAAAGCAAGATTGCATTTGTGAGTTAGTCTTGTCTATCAGCGCCCCCTGCTGCTCATTGCTGATTGACTGTTATTCATTAGTGTCATAAAGGAACAAAAAAATGTACCATCAACTTGAGCTACAAGACAGGAATCAAATATGGGTTTATTTTTTTCCACAACCTTTTAAAATTAACCTAGCAATCCGTGGCGTGTGTTGTAAAGAGTTATGTGGCAGCTTATCTGATATTTTAAGGGTGATATTCCTCTGCGCACCATTTTATTTGAAGTCAATGGAAATAAAAATGAAGAGAGATGGGCTGATTCGCTATCACCCATGTCACACTATTGCACAAAATTACCCTAATTAAACGTTAAAATAAACAGGTTAACAACTGCATCGTAAGATTGTAGAATTTTACAATACAGAAGGAGGCCATTTGGTACATTGTGCCTGAGCTACCTCTCTGAAAGAAGTCTCCAAGTACTCCCATTTCCCCACATACCCGATCAATATTTATTCCTTTTCCAATTCTTGTCCACTTCCCTTTCAAAAATAATTATGGATTCTGCTACCACCATTGTTTCTGGTAGGGCCATTCTATGTCCTTGCAACTCTCTATGTTAAGAAACATTCTTTCAAACTCAAACTAGTTCATTTGGTGAGGACCTTAAATTTACACCCTCTAGTTACTGAATCGCCAACCAGTGGAAACAGCTTTTCCCAATTTACCATCTCCGCATCAAAACACCATACCCATTAACCAAAAATAGCTCGCAGAGAAAATATATCCTCTCGAGAATGAATAAGCAAATTTTATTAATTGTAGTGATATGATCAAGAGGATTCATCTACAGGGAAAATATATAAATGATTTACGATATGTATTACATCTTATTTCATTGGAAAATCAACATACATAAAGATTCAGTGGAAATAACTCATAAATTTATTTTATGGAGGAGAATGAATTTGCGTAACTCGCTGTTAAAAATAACCCGAGAGCATCTATATCTTGAAGCTCATATTTTATGAGGTGATGCATTATGCAGAATTGCTTTGCCGGTGCTGTCTTTGATACTGAATGAATCAGTATTGTTTGTTAGGTTCAGACCTCATTCTGAGCCTAGTTAACACATATCAACACACACAGTGATAGGGAACTCAGTGTTCCTGGGCTAGGGAGGGGAAAATCAGCCAAGGTTCCCATTCCAGATCATGCTTCAGTGATCCCTGCTGAACTGCTGGGTTTGAACAGATTTGAGCCTGGCTATGATACACTTCACTCCCCCTGCCCAAGGTGAATAATGGCCACTTATCATAATCATCATAGGCAGACCCTCGGAATCGAGGAAGACTTGCTTCCACTCTAAAAATGAGTTCTTAGATGACTGAACAGTCCAATACGAGAAACACAGTCCCTGTCACAGGTGGAACAGACAGTCGTTGAGGGAAAGGGTGGGTGGGACAGGTTTGCTGCACGCTCTTTCCGCTGCCTGCACTTGATTTATGCACTCTCTTGGCGATGAGACTCGAGGTGCCCAACACCCTCCCGGATGCACTTCTTCCACTTAGGGTGGTCTTAGGCCAGGGACACCCAGGTGTCGGTGGGGATGTCGCACTTTATCTGGGAGGCTTTGAGGGTGTCCTTGAAATGTTTCCTCTGCCCACCTTTGGCTCATTTGCCGTGAAGAAGTTCCGAGAAGAGGGCATGCTTTGGAAGTCTCATGTCAGGCATGCGGACAATGTGGCCTGCCCAGCGGAGCTGATCGAGTGTGGTCAGTGCTTCAATGTTGGAGATTTTGGCCTGGTCGAGGACACTCATGTTGGTGTGTCTGTCCTCCCAGGGGAATTGCAGGATCTTGTGGAGACATAGTTGGTGGTATTTCTCCAGCGACTTGAGGTGTCTACAGTACATTGTCCATGTCTCTGAGCCATAAAGGAGTGCGGGTATTACGACAGCCCTGTAGATCATGAGCTTGGTGGCAGATTTGAGGGCCCGGTCTTCAAATACTCTTTTCCTCAGGCGGCCGAAGGCTGCATTGGCGCACTGGAGGCGATGTTGAATCTCGTCGTCGATGTCTGTCCTTGTTGATAAGAGGCTCCCGAGGTATGGGAAATGGTCCACGTTGTCCAGGGCCGCACTGTGGATCTTGATGACTGGGGGGCAGTGCATTTAGGTGAGATACTAAAGGCTGTTCACCACCCACAGAACTGTACACCAACAAGCAGTTAATATCTTCAGATGAGAAAGGGAGGAGAGATAACTGGCAAAGAAAACAAAGGATTGTGTTTTAAGTATGTTATTAATAATACATCCAGTACTTAAACTTCAGGGCTTGGATGATAAATGCAAACCATTAAATATTGTGGTTATTGTATCACCTGATTGGGTTCATCTTACAATCTAATCAAGAAGGTTGAGGGGTGATTTAAATGAGGTGTTTAAAATAATAAAGGGGTTCAATAAGGTGCATACAGGGAAACTTTTTCTTCTGGTGGGAGAATTCAGAAGCAGAATCAGAGCTAATCCTTTTAGGAGTGAAATTAAGAAGCATGTTTTCCACACAAAGGGTCATGGAAATCTGGAACACTCTCACCCAAAAAGCTATTGAGGCTGGGGGTCAATCAAAAAATTTCAAAACTGAGATTGAGCGATTTTTGTTGGGGCTTCAGATTTCCACAGCCCTCTGGATGGTGGGTCAGTTGAAATTTACAAGATTGAGATCAATAGACATAATACATCCTGGTGTCAAAGAGTGAAATCCGAGTAGTAATCACCTTTGATGGAGTCCTGTGGTATTGTCATTTCATTTTGAGTGATGTAATGCCCTGCTTTGTTGCTGCAATGTTCAGCTGTAATTTCACAAATAGTCTACTTTCATCTAACTAGCCATGCCTCGCAGCATTTTAAAAAACTTAAAAAGAGGAATCTGGACAGATAGAGAGAAACTGTTCCCCTTGGCAGAAGGGTCGAAAATCAGAGGACACAGATTTAAGGTGATTGGCAAAAGAACCAAAGGCGATGTAAGAAAAAACATTTTTACGCAGCAAATGATTGAGTTCTGGAATGCACTGCCGGAAAGGGTGGTGGAGGCAAACTCAATCTTATCTTTCAAAATGGAGTTGGATGAGTAACTATGGGGAAAGGGCGGGGGACTGGGACTAGCTGAGAGTCGGCACGGGCTCAAAGGGACCAATGATCATCTTTGGTGATGAACTGTGGAAGCTGGGACATTAAATAAATTTAAGACAAAAATAGACAGTTTCTTAAACGATAAGGGGATAAGGGGTTATGGGGAGCGGGCGGGGAAGTGGAGCTGAGTCCGTGATCAAATCAGCCATGATCTTATTGAATGGCGGAGCAGGCTCGAGGGGCCTTATGGCCTACTCCTGTTTCTATTTCTTATGTTCTTATGTAACCATTCTATGATTCTATGACCTGGATTTGATTTCTCCGATCATCATCCTTTCAGTGAAAACAAGTTCAACTCTGAGTCTCTCTTCATGACTGAGAGTTCGTGACCAGAATGATCCTTATATTCCCTGTTCTGAACCTTCAGTAATGCATCTTTTGAAGGTAGGGTCCCTAAAATTACGCACAATATTTTAAATGTTGCTCAACATAAATTTAGAATAACTTATTTTGATATACAGTAAAATGTTTGAGATGTAGCCTGGTATTTAATCAGATTTGTTAATCGATAGCTTCTTGAAGCTTTCGGTAAATGATCAATATTCATCGTCAACCCATTTTCTTCTCCACTTGTACTAATGGTCAGCACTTGTACTAAATGAATTTCTGGTGATTAACATTTAATTCCAACGGCCATTTTACACACACGTTGGAATTGTCTTCATACCCGAGTCGCTGTGCAATTGATTTTTTTTCTAAATATCAGCATGGATGTTTGACATTTCCTGCTCCAATACACTTTACCGGAAATATATCTCTATTTAATTCTATTTGTAATTCCCTAGCCATACATTTAATGACCTCAGATCTCTTTAAATGCATTTTCTCCTTTAAGTTTGTCACCCAGTCACAAAGCTTGAAACGGTAAGCAGAGTTTATGATACTGCAATACACGCTAGCCGTCACTGAGTTTATCCGTGGCCGTCACTGCCTCCTCAAACACAGCGTATTCATTTTTTTGGAACAGGAAACATTACATTTGCTCAACAGGTCCTATTTTGACAAAAGGATCACTTTCTTTTTGTAAATATTTCTCTTTTTGGGCAACTGGCATCAGTATCGAGTGTTTCCAGATCATGTTTCATGCGGAGCAACGCTGCTGCCACCCTGCGCAAACAATATAAGCATCAGCGCAAGAGCAACAATGGGCCATTCTGTAACTTCTCACATCAGTAACTGAGTTTCAACCTTGCACTTGTCGCCTACCTCTAGCTGCCCGAGAAGGTGGTAATGAGCAATGTTCCCTGTAACGATCATTTGGTGTGCGGTCCCTTTAATAGGCTGCACGGACAATTCAATTTTTCGCACGTGCTCAGATTGTTGCATTGAAAAGCCAGTGAATGGCCTGCTCGGGACCTCCAGACCGCTGCGCAGCTGCACGGCCACACAGCTTAGCGGGAGTGTTGGTGCCGAGTCCTCTCGTTGAACGACTGCAGTCCGGGTGGCAATGGTGCTCTCACAATAGAGTTATGTCGGGAATTCCAGGACACGGACCCAGCAACTATGAGTGTAGAACGTGCAAGTTGGGATGGCGTGTGACCTGGAGGGAAACATGGAGGCGATGGTGTTCCCACACATTGCTGCTCTTGTCCTTTGTGGTTGTAAAGGTTACAGGGGAAGGGAGTGGACATTGGGATGTCTGATATGTGAAATGGAAATATCACACTGGTAGAGTGAGGGGTGCTCCTCCAAGTTTGGATTGTTGCTGGCCAGAGTAGAGGGAGCTTCATTCTACACAAACTTTACTACAGCTGTCCTGGGAGTGCTGGAAATGTACAGCAGGTCCTATAAAAAGAAAAGATACAGATACTGATGAACCTGTTGAGCATTTCCATCAACTTCTGTTTTGATTTCAGGCTTCCACCATTCCGTTTAAAAAAAAATAGTATTTAAAAAATTCATTCCTGGGATCTGGGTGTCGCTGGCAAGGCCAGCATTTATTGTCCATCCCTAATGCCCAACTCCTGGAGGGAGTTCCAGGATTTTGACAATGAAGGAACAGCGATATACTTCCAAGTCAAGATGGTGTGTGACTTGGGAGGGGAACGTGGAGGTGATGGTGTTCCCATGCACTTGCTGCCCTTGTCCTTCTAGTTCATAGAAGTCGTGGGTTTGGGAGGTGCTGCCAAAGAAACCGTGGCAAGTTGCTGCAGTGCATCTTGTAGATGATACACACTGCAGCCACAATACGCCGGTGATGGAGGGAGTGAATGTTGAAGGTGGTGGATGAGGTACCAATCAAGCGGGCTGCTATGTCCTGGATGGTATCGAGCTTCTTGAGTGTTGTTGGAGCTGTGCTCATCCAGGCAAGTGGAGAGTATTCCATCACACTCCTGACTAGTGCCTTGTAGATGGTGGAAAGGCTTTGGGGAGTCAGGAGGCGAGACACTCGCCGCAGAATACCCAGCCTCTGACCTGATCTTGTAGCCACAATATTTATGTGGCTGGTCCAGTTAAGTTTCTTGTCAATGGTGACCCCCAGGATGTTGATGGGGGATTCAGCAATGGTAATGCCATTGAATGTCAAGAGGCGGTGGTTAAACTCTCACTTGTTGGAGATAGTCATTGCCTGGCACTTGTGTAGCGCGAATGTTACTTGCCACATCAACCCAAACCTGAATGTCATTCAGCTCTTCCTGCAAAATGATTGATTCTAACACTTGTTGCAAAGATTAAAAACCCATTGTTCCCCAACATATAAGAACATAAGAAATAGGAACAGGAGTAGGCCATACGGCCCCTCGAGCCTGCTCCGCCATTCAATAAGATCATGGCTGATCTGATCAGGGACTCAGCTCCACTTCCCCGCCCGCTCCCCATAACCTCTTATCATTTAAGAAACTGTCTATTTCTTCCTTAAATTTATTCAATGTCCCAGTTTCCACAGCTCTCTGAGGCAGCGAATTCCACAGATTTACAACCCTCAGAAGAAATTTCTCCTCATCTGTTTTAAATGGGCAGCCCCTTATTCTAAGATCATGCCCTCTACACGAATAACCTTCGCCTTCAGAAACGAAAAACAAAAATCACTCCCCTCCCTACTCTCCAAAAAATTGTGGAAAATATTAACAAGGCAGCCTAATGTTGATAAATCAGACTTCTGCCCAGTGCTATGGCTGAGCAACTGTTGTCCTATTGCGACACCTGGTGGCTGTTCTATGTTTCTGCAACTTCTCTGACATGAGTCCTTGTCAATGATTTTTTTAATTACCTATTTAATTCTTAGTTAATTAGCAATTTTATGTTAATTTTCTACCATACTATTCAAAATAATTTAAAATATTTACCGGGGAATTAGTAACTCTCCAAAGGCCATTTCACTAAACCCACAGCACCAATTTAACTACTTTAGTTAATCAGCTAGAAAGAGAGTTACCAATTTGGGATTCAGTAAGGAAATAGGTACCAAAAAAAGGGTAACCAATAAAATCATTTTAAAATATTTTAATTAGTTTAGGTATCAGGGTAGTTATTCCTGCACAATAAATAGTTAATACCATAAAGTTTTCAATCAGTTTTGGTCGGAATTAATTAAATGATTTACAAAAAATAAGTATAGTTAAGATTCTTTGTCTGTTCATTAATTTGTGACAAGGTACAAGTGGTAGTTATTTAAGCTTCTTGAATATGTCTTAAGTCCAGTGTGCCCATTACAGCTAAAATTGAGACATCCAAGTCTCACCAGTGAAAGTGCACATCAGTCGCACACCTGATTTTATTTCAAATGCAAATGTTATTTCAACCAAACAAGTGACAACTGAATAGGTAAAGAATGTATTAATAGCATGCCAGAAGAGCTACCAATTTAGGAATCAGTTAGGAAATAGCTACCAATAAAAGGGTAACCAATAACATAATTTTAAAATATTTTTTGAAAATCATTTCAGCTGACATCAGTAAGCTGGGGACTTGGTTGTGAAATAAGATGTCGAACAATGACATAAAAGACTACTTACTTCACGACAAAATCTAATTTAGAGAGAGATATGCATTATAGGAAGCCTCCTCACATTGTCAGGATGTCCCAAAGTGCTTTACAGCCAATTGAAGAAATTTGTGGCAGTCCGTGTGCACAAAGCAAAGTCCTACGAACAGCAAATCACTGGTTTGAAGTTGGTTGAAGAATGAATGTTGCCCAGGAGATCTCTCTACTCTTATTTGCGATCTTAAATTCCAAAGTGAGCAGGTAGTCTAACATTTCATCCAAAAGATGGCACCTTCAACAATGCAGTAGTGCATTCAGATGCAAACCTAAAATATGCACTTTTGTGCAAAGCGTGGTTTTAATGCATAGCTAGAGTTGCCAACCCTCAAGGATTAGCCTGGAGTCTCCGGGAATTGAAGAGTAATCTTCAGGACACTGCTGTGAACAGCCCTGGAAAAGAAACATTGGAGCATTTTTTTAAAGTTTTTTTTTCAATTTCTTTGAACACTTCTGTTTATCAGTTATAAAATGATTAGATGGGGAAAAAAGGATATTGGCCTGACGATCAAGATTCAATTGGGTAATGAGTCTTTTCTCTTTCCATTTGCTGTGGGAAGGCAGTACGCCGTGATGATGGACGTGCTGGGAGACCAATGGCGAGATCATGGGGGCGGAGCAATGGAAGCAGGAGGTCGTGTGATAAAACCTCCAGGAATACATTCAACCAAAGTTTGCAACCCTATTTACAACCTGCAGACAAAGCGAAGTGTTGTACCAAATGAGCCAATCTCTAAAATTATTTATAGGGCTGCCACTTGTGTGCATAAAACTCTCAGAAGGTACCAGTCACTACAAGCAATCTGTGATAGAGCCTGAATGTGTGTCAGCCATGGCTCAGTTGGTAGCACTCTTGCTTCTGAGTCAGCAGGTTGTGGTTTCAAGTCCCACTCCAGAGACTGGAGCACAAATATCTTGGCAGGGAGTGCTGCACTGTCGGAGGTGCCGTCTTTTGGTCGAGGCGTTAAACCAAGCCCCGTCTGCTCTCTCACGTAGATGTAAAAGATTTCATGGCCTTATTTTGAAGAAGAGCAGTGGAGTTATCCCCAGTGTCCTGGCCAATATTTATCCCTCAATCAACATCACTATTAAACAGAATATCTGGTCATTATCACATTGCTGTTTTTGGGAGCTTGCTGTATGCAAATTGGCTGCCATGTTTCCTACAATAGTGACTACACTTCAAAAAAGTACTTCATTGGCTGGGATGTCCAGTGGTCGCAAACAACGAGCAAAAGGGGAATCAAACAAATCATGTCAAGAACATTTGAAAATATCTTCAGCTGCCATCTTGTTTTCTCACTTGGCAGTGGACAGAGTACAAAATAAGATTTCTAATACAGACAAAAAAAACTGTAAAATTCACAAACCTGCCTATAGAATGGACTCTTAAACACAGTTTAGATCAGCTGCCTTTCTCTTTGGTCCAAACATGGACAAAAGAGCTGAATTCCAGAGGTGAGGTGAGAGTGATTGCCCTTGATATCAAGGCAGTATCAAGGAGCCCTAGTAAAATTGAAGTCAATGAGAATCAGGGGGAAAACTCTTCACTGGCTGGAGTCATATCTAGCACAAAGGAAGATGATTGTGGTGGTTGGAGGTCGATCATCCTAGCCCCAGGACAAAGCTGCAGGAGTTCCTCAGGGCAATGTCCCAGGTCCAACCATCCTCAGCTGCTTCATCAATGACCTTCCCTCCATCATAAGGTGAGAAGTGGGGAGGTTCGCTGATGACTGCACAGTGTTCAGTGCCATTCGCAGTTCCTCAGATAATGAAGCAATCCATGCCTGCATGCAGCAAGACCTGGACGACATTCAGGCTTGGGCTGATAAGTGGCAAGTAACATTCACACCACACAAGTGCCAGGCAATGACTATCTCCAACAAGCAAGAATCTTAACTACTGCCCCTAGACATTCAACAGCATTACCATCACCGAATCCCCCACCAACATCCTGCGGGTCAGTATTGTAAAGGGTTAATAGGTTCACTGAATCAACAATCACAAAGGCAGTCTTGTTAATGGTTTTACTTGCTCAACCATTGTAAATTTGCTTGTAGGTTAATGCTTTCTGTCTGTAAAACAGAAAGACATGATCACCAAGGCCAGTCTTGTTGATGGCTTTACACAAAGTCACTGGGGCCGAAATTATCCCTTCGCTTAAGGCCTCTTACCACCGGAAATCAGCAGCCACGCTGCAGAGTGCAGTGGCCGCTGACTCTTCGTGGAATGGCCGCCACTCACCCAATTGCACTGCCAGTTTCCCGGCAGTGAGCATCATCGCACTGCTTCCCCCGTGCTGACGGCCAACACCCGTAAGTGCGTCATCAGAACGCGCACCACCGAGGTCCCGGGCCGGAAGCCACATTCTGCTGGAAAAATCTTGCGACCGCTCGATGGTGCCAAGAGTAGGTTTTTTTGCTCGGTGCCTAGTTCCTGATGCACACCGCCAGTGTTCCTTAAAGGTCTTTTGCTTTTTGGTGCATTTGTGTCGGTGACTTTTTCACTGTCTTTGAGAGCCAGTGTGAGGATACTACAGTGCGCGATTGTTTGAGAGTGCTGCAGGCGCCTCCACCTGCAGAACAGGGAGCCGACATCGAGGAGGCTGGGCTAGGGGAGGGGGTGGAAATGGGGGCAGTGCTGGCAGGCCAATGCCTCCTACATATTGTGCGTGCTGCCGAGGCACACAGAAGGCGGCACTGGGTCCAATGGCTGTAGAGGCAGCGGGTAAGGGCTGTAGCAATCATGGCGGCCCAGCATGGAGAGGGCCAGTGAGATGGCAACAGAGGTGAGGCCAGTCCCTGCCACAGGAAGGCCCTCAGCAAAGGCATCCCCGAAGGAGAGTGAGTTATGCGGATCCCCCGCACCAGATACTGGGCCAGCAGGACAGGAGGCAGCCTGCAGCGGAGGCAGATGCTGGGCAGCAGCAGCCTGCAAAGGCAGATGACCAAGCAGACCAGCAGGGAGATGCCAATGAGGCACAACAGAGAGCAAGACAGCTGCACAGACGTGGGCGTGGAAGGCCATAATCGACAAAAGGTCACACATCACCAATTCTCGTACAGATGATCAATGCCTGCTCAGGCTACGATTCCGCAAGGCAGACTTGGAGCCACAAACACAGGTGAGGACAGCCCTGAGTGTGGCATCCAAGGTTACAATCGCCCTGGACGTTTTTATGCCACTGCAGACATCGCCAACATCTCGCAGTTTGCAGCACATGAATCCATACAGGTCACAGGTGCTCTCTATAGGAGGGCCAATCATATCTCCTTCCCTATGAGCAGGGACAAGCAGTTGGAGCGGCAGACTGGATTCCTGCACATTGCCTGTCACTTTAATTCTCCACTCCATTCCCACTCTGACCTCTCCGTCATCAGCCTCCTACACTGTTCCAACTAAGTTCAACGCAAGCTCGAGAAGCAGCACCTGATCTTTCGTTTAGGCACTTTACAGCCTTTTTGACTTCATCGAGTTCAACAATTTCAGAACGTAACGGCTGCCAATCTTTGACTCTTTCTCCTCCCCCCCCCCTCCACACCTCACACAGAGCCGGTTTCTTTTTTCTCCTCGTCTCTAATGGCAGCTGGTCATTATCCCACCATTCACATCCTATCTTGACTAATGTTTTTCTAACTTCTGGCATTACTATTTCGTTTTGGCCCATCATCCCTTTTGTCTCTACTCTCTCCTGTCTTCCAACCTTCCCTTTTGTTCTTTCTTCCCCTTCCCCCTTTCAGTGCTTCTTAAGAATCTATTCTTTCCGATCACTCTCCAGTTCTGACCAAGGGTCATCCATCTGAAACGTTAACTCTCTCTCCACAGGTGCTGCCTCACCCGGAGATTGACAGTATTTTCTGCTTTTACTCCTGATTCCAGTGTCTGCAGTACGTTGCTTTTGTACCATGCATCTTCCCCTGTATTAGATTAAGGGTGAGTGGCACAGACTCTGGATCAGCAAACTTTTTTCAATTTTGCTGGATTCACCGAAGGGTGGAAAAAGGATGTCCATCTACCCTAGCTCTAAAAGAGAATATAGACCCTTCAGAACCATGTACCTGAAGAGAATAGCAGTGATCAGAACCTTGCATTGCCTGTTTCCACAGTCAGTTAGTACCAACCTGCTTAAAACGGTGACCAAAAGCTTCTTTGTAGCTGGAGTGCGCGCGGGGGGAGGGGGATGAAACAGAGGAAACATGTCTACTTGGTGATGTTAAAAACCATGGGGGCTGTGTAAACTTCTAATTTTATTTGGCCACAATAAAATTCAATGATTTTGCATTTCGTTTTACTTCCCCTTTAAAAAGCCTCTCTTCCTGCAAACAACTTGCACCGGAGGTTCTGGAGCAGTAATAAAGACTATTGAAGGTTTGCAGAGGATGCGATACTTAAGAGTGAAGGAAAGATCTAAATTATATATAGCACCTTATGTCTCTCAAATGTCTTTGATATGTAGTGATGGTGATGTGAGCACAGCGAGACTCCTATTTGGAAGAACACATCCTTTGGAGGTCCTAATCATGCAAGAAACTATGGACATAGTAATCCATTAGAAACCTAGTCAGTATTGAAGCCGAAGTAATGGCGATAATTTCTGAGGTATGAGGACAGATACAGCAGTCACGTGCTCCATTGTTGTGCTTGCCTGGTTACTCCAAATAAAAGCCACAACCTAGAAAAAGATATCACATGTTATAAAGCAGGGCATATATCCTTTGAAGGAAGGCCTTGAATGATCTCACGATGGGCCCTGCTAAAGGCCCAAAATCAATAAACATTGGTCCACAAAAACCACACCCCCACAATTCCAAGTCAGCATTAATTTTAGGCATCATTAAGGCCAAAACTTGGAACAACAAAAATTCCAAATCTTCTCAAAAGCTTATTTTTTCATGAGCAAGTACATAATCGCATAGCGCTGTTAATCATGCATAGTAACTTCGAATTTCTGTGCGCATGGCACCAAGGTGCAGCTGTCTCTAAAAGAGCTCAGGAATGATCTCGAACAATGTCCACCTTTACTGCTGAGAAAACCAGGCATTTCCCCACCTGGACAAGAGTCTCATCCTCATATATAGATACATAGGACACAGCACAACTTCACACCTCTGTATCATAACTATAATTTCCACATTCTTCTGTGTGGATCTATTCATCTCCAATGTTTAAAAAAACGAAAGACTGAGCGCTCAGTAGTTTATGTATATATAGTTTTTAATAGGTCACAATTTTACATACCATGCTTTCATTTTAATCCATCAAAAAAAAATCAGCTAAACCAACAGAGACTTCACTTTTTAAATAACACATGCACTAATAGGTCGGAAGACCCACTTCATACTCTACGTAAAGCAATGTCTTCGATCACAATCTGGAATCAATAGCTGTATAGGTGCAGAGTGAATCTGCCCTGTTGTGGGTTCCACGATACATAATGCTCTTTAAGTTATCAAAATTACTTCCTTGACCATTAATATAAACAAAATGAATACTGTACTCTTATTTCACATATTTCTACAACAATCTGCAATACTGAGTATGGAAGCTACTCTGTTGCTCGCAGTGCGAGCCACGTCTGGAAGAATATTCTTCAAGTAAAAACACACCCATTTTACAATGTGCTTGGCACCTGAAATTGAAAGCTAGTAACGTTTATGAGGGAGTGCTGTTCATTGTTACGGTGCAAATATGAGGTTCAGTCACTTGCACAATCAAAACGGTTTTGTTCAGACCAAAATTTAAAATATTTGATCTTAATAAGGCAACTTTTATAAAAATGCCCACTTGAAATTTCATATATGCTACAAAATATCCACTTAAAATCTTAGCCCTTACCACCCCCAGCTTGTAGTGTAGGTGCTTCCACAGTGAGCACAAAGTGTGTTTTTTCAACAGTCAACTTTTTGATTAGTACTGAAGCAGGAGATTGATTTTTGCTCCTGCAAACACTATATATAGTGTTATGTCTTTAAAACAAAGTAAATTTAAATTTAAATTGCATGACCCTGTTCTAAAACTGTGCACCGAATATTCACTGTAGGGCCAATTTTTTTATGTTACAAATATTATACACTAGGTTTTCTCCGAATGACTGAAATCACAATTTAGCGTTTCCGTTTTTAGTTCCCAACACTTGAGGGTTGTACTTCCTGGCAGTAAAAAGTACATATTTGCAGTTTCTGCACCAACATACAAACCCACAAGACTAAAATCGTGTACCAATGGGATTCCCTTACATGCATTAATTATTAGAACTTTCAAAACCTCCCAAAGTATGTTCATTTTGTCTGGGGTCCGCAGAGACTTTCCGTGGGTCCGCGAAATAACGGGGAAAGTGCTGCCGGAGGCGGGCTTGGTGCGAGCCGGGATCGGAGTGCGGTTGCCACATGTGCAGCGCAGAGTGGGCTCGATGTTTCACCTAGGAGGGGAGCATGCGAGGAGGAAAGCCGATTCCAGCACGAAGATCGGCGGGAGAGGAGCTGACGGAACTGACCAGTGACCGTGCACTCTAACTTTCTGTCCACACCTTCTGTCGATCCCCTATTTTAGGGGCACTTTCCCTCTCTTACCTGGAGGAAAAAACATCACACCAAGAATAGGCAGACTCTGCGGTAAGAAGCAGGCACACCCATCCCACTGATACCTGTAAGTAAATACCTATTTTCTTAAAATCATAATTAAAACACTCTTAGATGCAGCACTTTCATATTATGGGTATTATAATTTAGTTTGGGGGGGGAGGGGGGGGTTCGGTGATTACTAATCCATTTGAAAAGGGTCCTTCAACCAAAACGGTTTGAAGACACTGCATTAGTTTCTCGAACGTGCCTATCTTGCACTAGTCAGGAAAGGAAGGTAGCATTAATGTAGCAAGACTACAGACAACTGTAGCATTATAGTAGTAATTGGACAGCCCTTTTCAGCTGGCTAATTTACTTTAGAGTACCAAAAAAAAAGACTCCCTTTCGAATTAGAAATACCTGGTACTGCACGCCGACAATAAATACAGTACGAGAATAGAAAACATCAATGTTGCCATCAGAGATCAGAGGATATTAAAAAAAAAATAAAACATGTGCAGTTATTCCGAACAGTGTCATTTGATCCTATACCATTTTAAAATCTCACACAGATACAAAGTTAGTCGGAGCTCCTCTTTGATCAGTGCTACAAAGTGCAACGATGACAATGGCGAGACTGATTGTATTGCAGCAACGTACAGACACGAGTACGAGCGCAGTATGGCGTGGGGGCGGGGGAGGAGAAGCACTGGTCAGCAGCATCGGATGTTCGGCCGAAGTGGTGGGAGTTCCGGAGGAATTTCGGGCTCCGGCTGCAGCGATAGGATGCTGTTCGATAGTTCGCGTCTGGGTACATCGGGCATCTGTGATTAGGGTGGGGATAAAACAATACATTTCTTGACGTTTCAAAATTGATTACAAGAGAATCCAGATGAAAGATTCAAGCACACTTCAGATAAGAAAACTGCAACTTTAAGTATTATGGCAAAATGTTTTATTGTATAGTTATTTGTGTAATTTTCCAAGCCAATGGCCCATCGCTCAACATTGTAGTGTTCCAGCACAGAAACAGATAATTCAGTCCAACACAGATGTATTTAAAGTGAAGTTAGATAAGAGCATAAGGGAGAAAGTAACTGAAGATTATGCTGAAAGGGTTAGATGGAGAGGGGTGGGAGGAGGATGCTAAGAGTTGTGGAATCCACGCTGTTTATCAATGTACAAGGCATGCACATGGCACGGTGTGTTGAAAGTCACCATCGGCAACAATTTTGGCCACTAGCCATTCCCCAATGATTGGGGTTATCCATTTATCCAGCAAGTGATAGTAGTCACTTGTTCCGCTGCTAGCGTTTATGTTCAATACCCCAGAGAGGGCAGCCCTGAAATTGGGTGGGCTGTTGTCAGTAGTAGCACTGTGAAAGGGGCACACTCAAAAATAGTCCAAGTTATTTCTTGAAGGCTAACTACAAGTTTTGCATTCATTTCGCTGTTTGCTATGAAATAAATTGCTAGCACTATATATCATTGGGCAATACATGAAAGCAATACCTGCCACTAGCACTCAACAACCTGATGCATCATCTGTTAGATCAGATTTCTTTGGAAGTAGAAGGAAAGGGGGAAAAAAAGGGAGATAAAACCAATTGTGTTTCTAAGTTGCTGCCATGTATAGCAACACCACCAGAGGAGCATGATAATGCTTCAAAACCATATTGGCGTTGGTCCAAGTTTATACACCACTTTTGGACTGATATTTGGAATGCAACATTGTTAGCTGCCAAAGTAATATGAACTCAATTGCCCCTGAATCATATATAAATAAAAGACAGATCACATGAATGTTATTAGTAGATCCTTACGTTCCAACTCTTTGTTCTTTAATTAAATGAACTTGCCTTATTTAAGATGTCATCCACAAGCTTCAAAAATATCTCATTGACATTATAATTGTCTTTTGCACTGGCTTCACAGAAACGCATCCCAGTTATCTGCAGGGCAAACTAAGGAAATGAAACATTACATATATTTAACAAGGCGATCTGTAGCCAGAAGTTCATTTTTATTTTAAATTAAGAATTGCACTAAAAGTGGCAACAAGTCCATTTCAATTAGAAAAGGTACGATAGACAACTTATGCAATGCACACAAATCTAGTCGGACAAAAATCAGAAGGAAAGCATGAATCACGGAAGAGTCTCTTGCAAGCTAAGCAGATCCTCAACAAACTCGGAATTAAGTCATTGAACCCTCTCTCCCATCATATTCTACAAAGACCCAGCCAAAGTGATGGAATATTCTTTAACCATGTCTGCTGAACTTGTTTTACTGTTGATCATATCACAAATAGTTACATCTCAAATTTCTTTAAGACTTCTGCAGCCAATCTGAAGTTTTATGCCATTATCTTTGGTCCCCGCCACAAACTGTTCCCTAACCACTGACCCCATCCCTCTCCCTAGCATCAATCTGAGGGTGAACAGGACTGTTCGCAACTTAGGTGTCATATTTGATCCTGAAATGAGTTTCCAGCCACATATCCGCGGTATAACTAAAACCGCCTTTTTCCATCTCTAACATTGGTTGCCTCCACCCCTGACTCAGCTCTTCAGCTGCTGAAACCCTCATCCATGCCTTTGTTACCTCTGGACTTGACTACTCCAAATCACTCCTGGCCGGCCTCCCATATTCCACACTACGTAAACTTGAGGTCATTCAAAACTCAGCAGCCCATATCCTAACTCGCACCAAGTCGCAATCACCCATCACACCTGTGCTTTCTGACCTTCATTGACTCCTGGTTAAACAATGCCTCAATTTCAAATTTCTCATTCTTGTTTACAAATCACTCCGTGGCCTTGCCCCTCCCTATCTCTAATCTTTTTCAGCCTCACAACTCTACGAGATTCTGCGCTCCTCAAATTCTGGCCTCTTGAAAAGTCCTCATTATAACTGCCAACCATCGGTGGCCGTGTCTTTAGCTGTTTGGGCCCTAAACTCTGGAACTCCCTCCCTAAACCTCTCTTTCCTCCTTTAAGACGCTCCTTAAAATCTATCTCTTTAAACAAGCTTTTGGTCATCTGCCATAATTTCTTCTTTTGTGGCTCGGTGTCAAATGTATCTGTTTTGTCTTGTGACACTGTTGTGAAGTGCCTTGGGACATTTTACTACGCTAAAGGCGCTTTTTAAATAAAAGTTATGAATAGAAGTTTTAGCTAGTTAAATGGAGAATTCCTAATGACCTGGACTGAGAAATTCCAACACAGTGGTCAAATTTGCAGATTATACCACACTATGAGGGGCACTGGATTCAGAGGAGGCAGCTCAGAAAAACATACAAGTGGGCAGAACAATGCCAGATACAATTTAATGCAGAGAAGTGCAAAGCATTGAATTCAAGAAGAAATAATGGACAGATGTACTCCATGACTGGTGCTGAAACAGCTAAGGATGAAGTTGACCAAGACCTAGGAATCTTAATGGACTCAACACACATTGAATCAACAGCAATCAACAAATAAAACTACAGTCAGAACAGTAGAATACAAGTCAGAGGAAGTCGTGATCAAACTGCATAATGCACACGAGAAGTTAAGGGGATGAATATGGTTAGTCTAGAATATTACTTAAAATTAAAATGAGAGTAGGAGAGTACACATATTCTAGATAGTTAAAGATAAATTGAGGACTGATGTTAGGAGGTGGTTCTTCACACTAAGTGTGATTAATATACAGAAGAGACATCCAGGAAATGTAGTGGAGGTAAAAATCCTGGCATCTTAACAACTGGATCTCTCTACATGGATAGATTAAAAGGGGTCAAATAACCTCCCTATCTGTAATTATCTGTATCTCATTGTCTATGACAATGGTAAACACTAGGATGAACTCCTTGTAACTACAGTTTGAGGAAGACTTTTAAACAAGTACTTTCTGAGCAAATTTACAGTTGGAAGTCCCACTTCACGACAGTGAGTCTTATTACAGGTTTATTTCCTACCTTTTCTCCCTGCTGACGAGAGATCGCTCGGTCAACTTCACAGTCTAGCTTATTTCCCACTAATAGAAGCTCTGCATCTTCTGAAGCATACTGCATTTCATAAAACAAGTGAATGAACATTTGTTAGAAATAATAGGTAGTGCGATGTACAGAAGGACTGTATTATTAACCCGAATGGGTAGAAAGGCTCGAGACATTTTGTTGAGCATCTCCAATAACTCCCAAATGAGCAATAGGACCTTACAAACATGGTTGATGTGTATTTGCTTTTCTTTTTCCATGGAATGAATTTTCTGTCTACAAAATCATCACTGACCACTCCCCAGTCTAATAAAAAAACACCTCGTCTTTTCCCCCTGCCAAAGATAAATGACCAGTTAATCTGTTTAGGTGCTGTTGGTTAAGAGAGGACTGTTGGCCAGGTCAATGGAAGAACTACCTGCTCTTTGAAAAACTGCCATGGGATTTTTACCTCCACCTGAACAGGCAGATGGAGCCACAGTTTAACAAATGACACCTCTGACAATGCAAACACATTCAGTATTACACTGAAGTATCATCCTGAATAATGTCCCAAAGCGCTTTACACCCAATTAACTACTTTAGACAGTCTCCACGTACTCAAACCATGTGTCAAAGGAAAAGGAGGTGGGGTAGCACTATTAATAAGGGATGAGATCAGTGCAGTGGTGAGAAATGATATTGATTCAGAAGATCAAGATGTAGAATCAGTTTGGGTGGAGATAAGAAATAATAAGGGAAAGAAGTCACTGATGGGCCCCCAAACAGTAGCCACACTGTAGGACAGAGTATAAATCAGGAAATGATGGGGGCTTGCAAGAAAGGTACGGCAATAATCATGGGCTATTTTAATCTTCATATTGATTGGACAAATCAAATTGTCAAAGAGGTCATAGGGTATGCGGGATGGTTTCTTGGAACAATACGTTGTGGAACCAACCAGGGAGCAGACTATTTTAGATCTGGTAACGTGTAACACGTCTGGGTTAATTAGTGATCTTGTAGTGAAGGATCCTCTTGGGAAGAGTGATCATAAAATGGTAGAATTTCAAATTCAATTTGAGGCTGAGAAAGCTCGGTCTCAAACTAGTGTTCTGAACTTAAATAAAGGTAATTACGAAGGTATGAAGGCAGAGTTGGTTAAAGTGGACTGGGAAAATATATTCAAGGGTAAGATTGCAGAAAAGCAGTGGCAAGCAGTTAAGGAGATATTTCATAATTTCAGCAAAGATATATTCCAGTGAGAAACAAAGGGCTAGATTTTCCCTAAAGCCCCTCACTACCCGATTGCTGCCAGAAACACTGCTAACATTCTGCAACTAATGCTGGCAAATAATCGCCATTTTAGAATTTTAGGTGTCTCGAGAATGTTTTATTAACTTTAATTTCCACAATTAAAAGGTAAAAGACATCGCTCGGC
This sequence comes from Pristiophorus japonicus, assembly GCF_044704955.1. NCBI lineage: Eukaryota > Metazoa > Chordata > Chondrichthyes > Pristiophoridae > Pristiophorus > Pristiophorus japonicus. The sequence continues at coordinate 515,669,172 of NC_091977.1, read as the reverse complement.
GAGAAAATGGATCTTGCACCAAGATTCTTGGCAGTTAAAAGCGAAACTAGGTGAAACGGACGGTTCTTACTGGAATGGACTGTAAGTATTTAAAATTTAGTCCGAGGCTGCGGTTGGGCCTGGGGGGGTTGGCGAAAAACTCAACTTTTTCACTTAAACAAAAAATAAAAAGTTAATAAAACATTCTCAAGACACTTAAAATTCTAAAATGGCGATTATGTTAAGAAGAATTATTAAAAAAACCTTTAACTTACCTTTCTTTGCCGGGTACTCACCTACTGCCCTGTTCTGGCAGCATTTTGTGGGCAGTTTCCTCGGCGGTGTGCATGGGTCCCCATTGAGGCAAAACTTAGATCCTGGCGGTTTTCTCGGCGGTGCACGTAGATGCACATGGGCGGTTTGCTCCCCGGCGGTCTTTTCAAAATGTGGGCGGAACTCTTTAAAAAAAATAACGAGGAAACTTTCGCCGGGCGGTTTTTCATCACAAAACAGCTGTACCGCCGAGAAAACCACTGAAAATGAAGGCGAAAGTCTAGCCCAAAGACTAAGAGAAGGATGAACCATCCTTGGCTAACTAAGGAAGTAAAGGATGGTATCAAATTGAAAACAAAGGCATACAATGTTGCAAAGGACAGTGGAAGGCCAGAGGATTGGGACATTTTTAGAAACCAGCAAATGGCAACTAAAAGAATGATAAAGACAGAGAAGATAGCATATGAGAGTAAACTTGCAAGAAATATAAAAACAGACAGTAAGAACTTCTACAGGTATATAAAAAGGAAGCAAGTAGCTAAAGTAAACGTTGGTCCCTTAGAGGATGAGACTGGGGAATTAATAATGGAAAACAGGGAAATGGTGGAGACTTTGAACAAATATTTTATATTAGTCCTCACGGCAGAAGACACTAAAAACATCCCAATAATTGATGATCAAGAAGCTACTGGGGGGGGGGGGGGGGGGGGGGCGGTGGGGGGACTTAAAACAATCACTATCAGTAGAGATAAAGTACTAGGCAAGAATGGGAAACAGGGAAACGGCAAAGATTTTGAACCGGTCTTCATAGAAGACACTAAAAGAATCCTAAAATTGATAATCAAGGGGCTATTGGGAGGAGGGAAATTAAAACAATCACGATCACTAGAAAAAAAGTACTAGGCAAACTAGTGGGATTAAAGGTGAACAAGTCCCCTAGACCTGATGGCCTGCATCCTAGGGTCTTAAAAGAAGTGACTGCAGAGATAGTAGATGGATTGGTTATAATCTACTTAAATTCCCTGGATTCTGGAGAGGACCCAACGGATTAGAAAACCGCAAATGTAACACCCCTATTTAAGAAAGGAGGGAGACAAAAAGCAGGAAACTATAGACGAGTTAGCCTAACATCTGTTATTGGAAAAATGCTGGAGTCCATTATGAAGGAAGGAATAGCAGGAAATTTAGAAAATCATAATGCAGTCAAGCAGAGTCAACATGGTTTTATGAAAGGGAAATCATGTTTGACAAATTTGCTGGAGTTCTTTGAGGATGTAACGAGCAGAGTGGATAAAGGGGAATCAGTAGATGTTGTGTATTTGGATTTCCAGAAAGCATTCGATAAGGTGTCACATAAAAAGGTTACTGCAAAAGATGAGCTTATGGGTTTGGGGGTAATATATTAGTGTGGATAGAGGATTGGCTACTGAACAGAAAACAGAGAGTCGGGATAAATGGGTCATTTTCAGGTTGGCAAACTGTAACTAGTGGGGTGCCACAGGGATCAGTGCTGGGGCCTCAACTATTTCCAATTTATATTAATGACTTGGATGAAGGGACCGAGTGTAATGTAACCAAATTTGCTGATGAAACAAAGATAGGTGGGAAAGCAAGTTGTGAGGAGGACGCAAAGAATCTACAAAGGGATACAATAGGCTCAGTGAGTGGGCTAAAATTTGGCAAATGGAGTACAATGTAGAAATATGAGAGGTTATCCACTTTGGTACGAAGAATAAAAAAGCAAATTATTTAAATGGGGAGGGATTACAAAATGCTGCGGTACAGAGGGATCGGAGGTTCTTGTGCATGAAACACAAAACGTTAGCATGAAGGTACTGCAAGTAATCAGGAAGGCAAATGGAATGTTAGCCTTTATTGCAAAGGGGATAGAGTATAAAAGCAGGGAAATCATGCTCTAACTGTACAGGGCATTGGTAAGACCACACCTGGAAAACTGCATTCAGTTTTGGTCTCCTTATTTAAGGAGGGATATACTTGCACTGGAGGCAGTTCAGAGAATGTTCGTGAGGTTGATTCCTGAGATGAGGGGGTTGTCATATGAAGAAAGGTTGAGCAGGTTGGGCCTATACTCATTGGCGTTTAGAAGAATGAGAGATGATCTTATTAAAACAAAAAATTCTGAGGGGGCTCGACAGGGTAGGAGAGAGGATGTTTCCCCTCATCTAGAACTAGGGAGCATAGTTTCGGAATAAGGGGTCGCCCATTTAAGACAGAAATAAAGAGGAATTTCTTCTCTCAGAAGATCATGAATCTTTGGAATTTTCTACTTCAGGGAGCTGTGGAGGCTAGGTCTTTGAATATATTTAAGGCAGAGATAGACAGATTTTTGAATGATAAGGGAGTCAAGAGTTAAGGGGAGCGGGCGGCGAAGGGGAGTTGAAGCCAGGATCAGATCAGCCATGAGCTTGTCGAATGGCAGAGCAGGCTTGAGAGGCCAAATGGCACACACAAGCTTTCCTTCTCTTCAGCACTGGCCTTAATTTACCAAACCCTCTATGGTTATGATGGAGAGGCTAGTACTGCACCAATCATTGTGTATTAAAAAAAAGGGACATTACATCAAGACAGTAATGATTACGCACACGACTGTGCCAATAAAAACTGTGGTTCCATCATAAAAATATGGGTGAAAATTTTTTATTGTTATATTGCTTGACTTATAATGGGGAAATATTTTCTAATCAAGACCAAAGACACTCCGGCCCAGCTTTTAAAAAAAAATACCAGCTAATATCAAAGGAAAATATTAATGGGAGACTTGGGCTGTATAGGTCCTGCAATTTTACAAATTATTAGGAAAATTCAAATCTATAGGATAGTAATACAAATGGCATCAATTTTAAGAGGCTTAAAACACTTTTCATTAATTTAAGTTATTTGGACTAACACTTCGATGAACATGTACAACTACATCTGCATTACCTTGTCAATCATTTTCATCCATTTCGGTACATCTTCAAATGTTTCTTTTTTAGTAATGTCATACACTAAGACAATTCCCTTGGCACTCCTGTAGTATGCTGAGGTAATGCTATTGAATCGCTCCTGCCCTGCAGTATCCCTGAAGAAAAATGTGATTGAAAAAGTCAGAAGAATATTTGCAGTTGGGTACATCAAAGAAGCACATCCATTCTGGTACATTGGCCAGTTGGTTGCTTTCTCCCTAATCAGCCTAATCAAACCATTTTGGAGTTCTGCAGTCATATTGCTAATCCAGGACACTGCAATTCAAAGATTCTTGTAGTTCTCTCAGTATTAAGGTCCACAAGATCTCTGGTTTATTAAAATAATTGGTCAGAACAGTACTCCAACCAGATACTCAGCACCTGGTAAATACCGGTCTGTTGGTTAGGGAGAAAAATAAAACGGGCCGGACTGAATACATAAAACATTACCGTAGAATATTAGAAGTGCAGATTTCCTTTAGATGAATCATACTGATGGCCAATACTTAACTTTAAATATGTTTAGAAAAAGGGCTGCAATATTACTCATTAATTAAAAAAAGATAGCCTGGCAGCTAAAGAATCCAAAAGAGATTTATTAAGCTCAGTAACTTTATTTTGACCTGCATGGGGTAGAAGGATGAACACAAATGATCAGTAATATCAAACTCACAATACAGCTTGAATAAAGTAGTACATTTTACCTCCATAAGCTCCTGTAGATACAGTGCTATTATTTGCCAGCCTCTTGCAGCCAGATCTTAAGAGTCACACAGATGAGGGATGAGAACACACAGACAGTTAGAAATTAGACTACTGTTAACTGGAGACTATGGATGAGTGAGGAATCTCAGAGTGGCGCAGCATTCCGAAGCCAAAGTCCTGCTGGGAAGTGGGGGGGCGGAGTGTTAGTAAGCTTTTGATAAACATTCACAAGAGTGCATGAAAACAAAGACAACTGACAACAAACCATGTGTCACACAGACTTTATCTGCCAGAATATCTATCTGCATTACTCATTCTCACTGACGGGGCGGTATGGCAGCCAGATGTCATTTAGGAATACTGGAATCCTACATACCATGTATTAGTGCACATAGCAGCAGCGGTCCTATAGGCTTGTTAAATGCTTTGTGTTAAGTAAGACCGAAGAAAATTTGCTGGAACACTCAACGTTGGCACAGGTGGTTTATACTCAAGACAGTCAACAATTATTTTTTTGTTGTCTACTATTTGCAAATTCTTAAATTTTGAATACGGTTTACTCTTGATAAATGGAAGTAATTCTTTGCACAAAAAGCTTGGATTATCCAATAATTTGAATTGCGTGACTTTGAATTAAGACTGTGTTACAGTTTACTAAAAATAATAAAGACAGTACCTAAATTAGCAGGAAGAATTGACACTAATTGAACAGACTACTTTACATTTTAAGCTGCTATCTCAGTTTCTCATGCTGTAGGCTTCTGCCTATTCTGCTTCAGTAGAAATGCCACATGTTCGCAGACAGGAGGCACAGTTTCTGCTACAAAAGGCAAGTTGTGATCATCTTTTCTTTCCCTCCCATAACACAGGGAAAAATATAGGAAATATCCCACTAGTCACCAAGGGGAAATATAGGAAATATCCCACTATTCACCAAGGGGGCCAGAACAAGGGGAAGCCTACTGGCTTGGCCTCACAGTGGCTGATTAGAGGTGCAGTCGGGGCGGCTTGAAAACAAGTCACTTGCTATACTCTCGTGGGGATGATAGTGTTGGGGCAAAGGTACAATGTGAAATGATCGCTAAAGGAACTGGTAAGAATGTGTTGAACAGAACACAACACAACTGGACTCTGTCCAGGACACCTTGGATATTCCTTTGCCTCAGATCTTTAAGATGACACAAGTGTAGCCAGTGTGAAGCAGACTGGTTAAGAAGAGGTGAAAGTAAAACCTCAGGTTGAAAGATCCAGGATAATCGTAAAAAGAACTAGACAATTTACTGTAGTTAAAATACAAGTAAAAATCCACCTTCAGTTTTTTAAAAAAAAATGAAAAATATACAGTTGATACACATAGTGTTGATATCTCGATTGGTCACTGAATATATTTAAGAGGGAGATAGATTTCTAGAAACAAAAGACATCAAGGGATATGGGGAAAAAGCAGGCATATGGTGTTGAGATAGAGGATCAGCCATGATCATATTGAATGGCGGTGCAGACTCGAAGGGCCGAATGGCCTACTACTGCTCCTATTTTCTATGTTTCTACGTCTCAAACATTTTTAGGGCAGAATTAGATAATATATTGCCACAAAACAGCCCATCAGAAGCGGAAAACCAGCCCGTGCCAAGGAGGAGATTGTAAGAGAAATTTCATCAGTCAGAAGTAGTGGGAGAGGAATATATACAAGTCAATAGCTGGAAACGTGTAGGTCACTTACCAGATTTGTAATCTAATTTTCTTCCCTCTTAGCTCTACTGTTTTGATTTTAAAATCAACACCTATAAACAAAATACAGTAAAAGGAAGAGGAGGAATAAGAAGCAAAAGCAAACACAAGGCTGAATTCAAAAGCAAAAGCAAACGTTAAGGTCAAAAACGAAAGAGACTCGTAATTTTTTAACTTCAGTAATTGAAGTAAAATGTGAATAAGAACTAAAAAGTTAGTCTTATGTAGACATTTTCTTATTCCAACAGGATACATAGCACTGTGCAAAAGCACACTATCGTATCTCAAGAAAGGAGGATAGAAAAAGGTAAGCCACCCAACACATTAGGAGATACTGTAACTTTCTGCACACATGGTGTACATGCATACGAAATGCATGCACTCTATTTTGGACCATGATCTTGTACGGTAGCATAGCGTTTAGGTTACTGGACTAGTAATTTAATAGGCCTGGACTAATGATCCATGATATGAGTTCAAATCCCACCACAGCAGCTGGGGAATTTAAATTCAGTTAATTAAATGGGGAATCACAGGATGTGAATCACGGAATGTGGGGATCGAGCGGGAAAGTGGAGTTGAGGTCGAAGATCAGCCATAGGCCTTGTGGCCTACTCCTGCATCTATTTCTTGTGTTATGTAATACAATAAATATTTTAGCAACATTTTCCAAACAATATACACTATACCTCCAGTATGGTGTCTTAAATGTACCACAAATGAAATATTAGTGCAGTAAATTAAAGAAAATATATAGCACATCAACAGGCCAGAATGTATTACAATAGTCAGTCACTTATCAGGGCTGAAACTAGGGCATCAAGGCTTTTTGACTAGAATAATTCAATCCAGTTCTCACAGAGCACTGCGTGTCCTGCTGCTATATGGACGGGGTGATTTAGCAGACTTCTTTTCATTTACTTTTAAATTTAACCATACAGAATTGGAGTTTTATCTCTATGGCATGGAGTTAAATTGAGAGCTGGCTGAGTTTTTATTCTCGGATTCTGGTCACTTGTCCTTTGGACCAGCTTGACCATCATTTGGTTGATCATGGCTGCATTCAACAGATACCATATGTGAGAACAACTGCATACCCATTTTGGAAAAAATAGGTTTGTATGTAGCAGATGCTCGGTTGTTAATGTGCTCAAGAACTTCAGATGCAATTACAAAATGGTGCATGTTCTGTGGAAAGTAATTACAGTATCCCTTGGAGGTAAATGAACAGAGGAGAGATCCACACCCAACAGAAACTCAGAACGCAATGACGTGCAGCTGTCGGAAGGCGGCCCAGAATGAAGCTTAGCCAGAAACAAAATGGACTATGTATCAAAGTATTACGGTTTAAATGCAATAGTCAGTTTTAAGAAAAAAGTATTGACTTTATACAGAACAGTGTTTCTAACTATCCTTAGCACCTGTTGAAATTTTTTATGTATGGGTCAGAGGTATTAGGGGAGGAAAATACCCGATTAATCTCCCAATACTTTTTTAAAAATCTGGACAAACTAGCAATGCAAAATAGCTTCCTAAAGTTAATACAGGTTGACTCTATTGTGTTCCGAACACAGATGAGGTTGCACACAGGGAGGTTAAAGTAACAGTGACCTCAGTCTTTAACAAGACACTCCAGAGTGAGGAACAGGCTTATATACAGTGTTCCCAAGGGATGCTGGGATCCCTTGGGACTTCAGGGGATGAGCTCCCTGGTGGCGGAACATGGGAATGCATGCCTTACAGATACACATCATCACTCCCCCCTCAAAGTCAAAATGAAAACTAAATACAAGGTGAGGCGGTCGGGAGCCTTTCTTTCCCTGGTGGACAAATGCCTGTTCTGGTACGTTGGCTGTGCCCTCGCTGGGCTGGCGTGTTGTTGTCACTGTAGGGCTGCTCGGTGAGCCTGGCCTTGCTGGGCTGTTGGGCGTGATGGATTAGATTTCCTGGTCCGGCGAGGTGTCGTTGATCCTTTCGGTGTGTCTTGTGGGCTCGAAAAAGGTGGTGTCTGCTGTGGGTTGTTCAGGGCAGTCTGTGAACCACAGTCTCGTTTGGTCCAGGTGCTTTCTGCAAATTTGTCCATTGTCTAGTTTGATTAAACACCCTACTCCCTTCTTTAGCTATCACCGTGCCTGCGATTCACTTGGGACCATGTCCATAGTTTCACACATACACGGAGTCATTCAGATCAATTTCCCGTGACACAGTGGCGCGACCATCGTTTACATTTTGTTGCTGCCGCCTACTCTCTATCTGATCATGCAGGTTGGGGTGAAACAGCGAGAGTCTGGTTTTAAGTGTCCTTTTCATGAGTAGCTCAGCCGGGGGCACCCTTGTGAGCGAGTGGGGTCTCGTGCGGTAGCTGAGCAGTACTCGGGACAGGTGGGTTTGGAGTGAGCCTTTTGTGACTCGTTTAAGGCTCTGGTTGATTGTTAGTACTGTCTGCTCTGCCTGCCCATTGGAGGCTCGTTTAAACGGGGCCGAGGTGACATGTTCGATCCCATTGCGGGTCATGAATTCTTTAAATTCGGCACTGGTGAAACATGGCCCGTTGTCACTGACCAGTATGTCAGGCAGGCCGTGGGTTGCAAACATGGCCCTCAGGCTTTCAATGGTGGCAGTGGCGGTGCTTCCCGACATTATTTCACCTTCAATCCATTTTGAAAAAGCATCCACCACCACCAGGAACATTTTTACGAGAAACGGGCCCGCAAAGACATGGATCCTCGACCATGGTCTGGAGGGCCAGGACCACAAACTTAGTGGTGCCTCTCTGGGCGCGTTGCTCAACTGAGCACACACGCTGCATTGCCGTCCACAGGACTCTAAGTCGGAGTCGATACCGGGCCACCACATGCGGGTTCTGGCTATCGCTTTTATCATTATTAAACCCGGGTGTGTGCTGTGGAAATCCAAGATGAACGTCTCCTTGCCCTTTTTTGGTAGCACTACGCAGTTACCCCACAACAGGCAGTCAGCCTGAATGGACAGCTCGTTCTTTCGCTGCTGGAAAGGCTTGATTAGTTCTTGCATTTCAACGGGGATGCTGGCCCAGCTCCCATGCAGTACACAGTTTTTTTTTTTACTAGGGACAGCAGAGGATCTTGGCTAGTCCAAGGGCTAATCTGGCGAGCCGTTACAGGTGATTTATGATTTTCAAACGCTTCCATGACCATCAACAAGTCTGCGGGCTGCGCCACCATCAACAAGTTTGCAGGCTGCGCCATTTCCACCCTTGTGGTGGGCAATGGTAGCCGACTGAGAGCATCTGCACAGTTCTCGGTGCCTGGCCTATGGCGGACGGTATAGGTATACGCTGTTAGCGCGAGTGCCCACCTTTGTTTGAGGGCTGAGGCATTAGTATTTATTCCCTTGTTTTCAGCGAACAGGGATGTGAGGGGCTTGTGGTCGGTTTCCAGTGCAAATTTGAGGCCAAACAGGTACTAATGCATTTTCTTTACCCCGAACACACACGCTGATGCCTTTCTCAATCATACTGTAGGCCCTCTCGACCTTAGACAAGCTCCTGGAAGCATAGGCGACAGGTTGCAACTTCCCCGCAACGTTAGCTTGTTGTAATACACACCCGACTCCGTACGGCGACGCATCACATGCTAGCACAAGTCTTTTACACGGGTTATACAATACAAGCAGCTTGTTGGAGCATAAAATGTTTCTAGCTTTCTCAAAAGCAATGACTTTGTTTTTTTTCCCCATACCCAGTTCTCACCTTTGCACAATAACACATGTAGGGGCTCTAAAAGGATGCTTAGCACCGGTAGGAAGTTACCAAAATAGTTGAGGAGTCCCAGGAACGACCGCAGCTCCGTGACGTTCTGTGGCCTGGGCGCGTTCATGATAGCCTCTGTCTTGGTGTCTGTGGACCGAATGCTGTCCGCCGCAATCTTTCTCCCCAAAAATTCCACTTCTGTTGCCATGAAGACGCATTTCGACCTCTTCAGCCGCAGCCCTACGCGATCCAGTCGCTGGACGACCTCCTCCAGGTTTTGTAGGTGCTCGGCGGTGTCCCTACCTTTGACCAATATGTCATCCTGAAAGACCACTGTGTGTGGCACCGACTTGAGTAGACGCTCCATGTTTCACTGGAAGATCGCTACAGCCGACCGAATTCCAAACGGGCATCTGTTGTAGATGAACAGTCCCTTGTGCGTGTTGATGCAGGTGAGGCCCTTCAAAGACTCCTCCAGCTCCTGCGTCATGTAGGCCGAAGTCAGGTCGAGCTTGGTGAACGTCTTGCCTCCTGCCAGCGTCGCAAATAGGTCGTCTGCCTTAGGTAGCGGGTATTGGTCCTGAAGCAAGAAACGATTAATAGTTACTTTATAATCGCCACAAATCCTGACCGTGCCATCACTTTTGAGTACTGGAACAATTGGGCTGGCCCACTCACTGAATTCCATTGGGGAGATGATGCCCTCGCGTTGCAGCCTTTCCACTCTCTCCCTCATCATGTGAGGTACCACTTGTGCCTTGTGGTGAATGGGTCGTGCCTCTGGGACCAAGTGGATCCACACCTTCACCCCGGAAAAGTTTCCAATGCCTGGTTCAAAAAGGGAAGGAAATTTGTTAAGAACCTGGGTACATGAGGCCTCATCGACATGTGATAGCGCTCGGATGTCATCCCAGTTCCAGCAGATTTTTCCCAGCCAGCTCCTTCCAAGCAATGTGGGGCCATCGCCCAGGACAATCCAGAGTGGCAGTTCGTGCACCGTGCCCTCGTAGGTGACCTTGACCATGGCGCTGCCCAGGACAGTAATAAGCTCTTTGGTGTACGTTCTCAGTTTCGTGGGGATGAGGCTCAGGGCTGCTCTGAATGCCTTGTTGCACCACAGTCACTCAAACATCTTTTTGCTCATGATGGAATGGCTAGCGCCAGTGTCCAGTTCCATGGCTACGGTAAGGCATTCAATTTTACTTTAGCATTATAGGCGGACATTTCATCGAAAATGTGTGCACCCAGTGTACTTCAGCATCTGCCTCCTCTCTGAGGCTCGAAATTGCCAGATCTCTTCCTCTGCCACGTGGTGGTTAGCAGGTTTTGCAGAGCTTGCAGCTCGTTTGCAAGCTCGTTGGAGGTGCCCCATTGTTCCACAGCTCTTGCAGACATACCCTTTGAAGAGGCATGAATAGGCTGAATGGAAGCCTCCTCAACGCCAACAAGGTGTGAATTGCATTGCATTATTCCTTTGTTGGGGACTCTTGAGTCATCTGGGTCACCTGAGGCCTGCTGGCAGTTGCAGACTCGTGATTTCTGCCCTGTACATTTCTGCTCGCAAACACAGTTCCAGTTAATTTATGAACATTGCTAGCACTTGTGTGCTGAGAGATTTGTTTGGTATTATCACTGGTGGACATAAAAGCCTGTGCTATCGCAATGGCCTTACTGAGGATCGGTGTCTCCACAGTCAAAAGTTTTCGTAGGATGGTCTCGTGGCCAATGCCCAGTACAAAAAAGTCTCTGAGCATTTGCTCCAGGTAGCCATCAAACTCACATTGTCCTGCAAGTCGCCTTAGCTCGGCGACGTAGCTCGACACCTCCTGACCTCCAGATCGCTGGCACGTATAGAAACGATACCTCGCCATCAGCACGCTCTCCCTCGGGTCAAGATGCTCTCGAACCAGTGTACACAGCTCCTCATATGACTTATCTGTGGGCTTCACCGGAGCCAGAAGATTCTTCATGAGGCTGTAGGTCGGTGCCCCGCAGAGTGTGAGGAGGACCGCTCTCCTTCTCCGTCCAGATCGTTGGCTACAAAGTATTGGTCGAGCCATTCGACATAGGCTTCCCTGTCCTCACCCTCCGAGAACTTCTCCAGGATGCCCACAGTTTGCTGCATCTTTGCGTTGGATTCATATTCTTGTCGCCAGTTATTGTGTTCCTAACACAGATGAGGCTGCACACAGAGAGGTTAAAGTAACAGTGACCTCAGTCTTTAATAAGACACTCCAGAGTGAGGAACAGGCCTTAGGGGGCCAGCTTGTATACAGTGCATCCCTTGGGACTTCAGGGGATGAGCTCCCTGGTAGCGGAACATGGGAGTGCATGCTTTACAGATACACAACAGAACCTCCCTTACCCGGCACCCTCGGGACCTGGCCTGTGCCGAATAAGGGATTTTGCCGGATGAAGGGAGGTCAGCGGCCAGACAAGGTGGGGCAGGGGGGTTTAGGGCAGGAGGAGAAGAGAGGCGGCCTGAGGTTGCGGGCGGGAGGGGGGGGGGGGGGGGGGGGTGGGGTGGTTGGTCGGCGCGGTCCCCAGGCAGGCAGGGTGTTGGCACAGCCCCAAAGTCGGGATGGAGGTCAGCCTCGTTCTGTGCATGCGCTCCCAACCGGATGTGGGGTGGTGCCGGATAAGGGAGGGCCAACCTGTACTTTACAAATTAAAGCACTTTTATATAGTAACTATGCTCAACCAAGGCAGCATTCAGCCAAATGTGGCACCAAGGAACCCTTCAAAAATTGAGGTCAATGGAAAAATCCGCCAATAGTCACAGTCATACCTGACACACAGGAAGATGGTTGTGGTTGTCAGATGCCAACCAACACAGCCCCAGAACATTTCTGTAGGAGTTCCTGCGGACAGCATACTTGGCTCAACCATCTTCAGCGGTTTCATCAATGATCTCCCCTCCATTATTAGGCAAGGAATGGGGCTGTTCGCTAACTGTTCTAGAGATCCATTTGGCTCCATTTAAACTCCTCATGTTAAGCTCCTAGACAACAACCAGGCTTGAAGCTGGTTAACTATTTTCAAGATGTCCAAGTTTCTCCTTTCATTATTCCACAATTTTTTTTTTTTACTGGGGAATAAAATGCCCTTAATTAAATCAAATGTCTAATGTCCAAAATGAGGTACAGTATTAATCAAGTTCAACAGTATCACCATCACTAACTCAACATCAACATCGTGGGGTTCAACAATAACTAGAAGATAACCAACTTCGAGGATACAAAAGCAGGACAGAGGCTGGGTACTCTCAAATGGCTTACCTCCTAGAATCATAGAATGGTTACAGTATTGTAGGAGGCCATTCGGCTCGTCGAGCCTGTGCCTGCTACCTGCAAGAGCACTTCAGCTAGTCCCACTCCCCCGCCCTTTCCCCATAGCCCTGCAATTTCTTTCCCTTCGGGTACTCATCCAACTCCCTTTTGAAAGCCACGATTGAGTCGGCCTCCAGTACCCTTTCAGGCAGCGCATTCCAGATCCTAACCACTCGCTGCATAAAAAATTTTTCCTCATGTCGTCTTTGCTTCTTTTACCAATCACCTTAAATCTCTGTCCTCTGGTTCTCGACCCTTCCGCCAATGGGAACAGTTTCTCTCTATATACTACAACTACAACAATTGTACATTCCTGTCTGGCATAAAAATAAAAAAGGGAAGGTGGCTCAACCGTGGCTATCAAGGGAAATCAGGGATAGTATTAAAGCCAAGGAAGTGGCATACAAATTGGCCAGAAATAGCAGCGAACCTGGGGACTGGGAGAAATTTAGAACTCAGCAGAGGAGGACAAAGGGTTTGATTAGGGCAGGGAAAATGGAGTACGAGAAGAAGCTTGCAGGGAACATTAAGACGGATTGCAAAAGTTTCTATAGATATGTAAAGAGAAAAAGGTTAGTAAAGACAAACGTAGGTCCCCTGCAGTCAGAATCAGGGGAAGTCATAACGGGGAACAAAGAAATGGCGGACCAATTGAACAAGTACTTTGGTTCGGTATTCACAAAGGAGGACACGAACAACCTTCCGGTTATAAAAGGGGTCGGGGGGTCTAGTAAGGAGGAGGAACTGAGTTGAATCCTTATTAGCCGGGAAATTGTGTTGGGGAAATTGATGGGATTGAAGGCTGATAAATCCCCAGGGCCTGATGGACTGCATCCCAGAGTACTTAAGGAGGTGGCCTTGGAAATAGTGGATGCGTTGACAGTCATTTTCCAACATTCCATTGACTCTGGATCAGTTCCTATCGAGTGGAGGGTAGCCAATGTAATCCCACTTTTTAAAAAAGGAGGGAGAGAGAAAACAGGGAATTATAGACCGGTCAGCCTGACATCGGTAGTGGGTAAAATGGTGGAATCAATTATTAAGGATGTCATAGCAGTGCATTTGGAAAGAGGTGACATGATAGGTCCAAGTCAGCATGGATTTGTGAAAGGGAAATCATGCTTGACAAATCTTCTGGAATTTTTTGAGGATGTTTCCAGTAGAGTGGACAAGGGAGAACCAGTTGATGTGGTATATTTGGACTTTCAGAAGGCGTTCGACAAGGTCCCACACAAGAGATTGATGTGCAAAGTTAGAGCACATGGGATTGGGGGTAGTGTACTGACATGGATTGAGAACTGGTTGTCAGACAGGAAGCAAAGAGTAGGAGTAAATGGGTACTTTTCAGAATGGCAGGCAGTGACTAGTGGGGTACCGCAAGGTTCTGTGCTGGGGCCCCGCTGTTTACACTGTACATTAATGATTTAGATGAGGGGATTAAATGTAGTATCTCCAAATTTGCGGATGACACTAAGTTGGGTGGCAGTGTGAGCTGCGAGGAGGATGCTGTGAGGCTGCAGAGCGACTTGGATAGGTTAGGTGAGTGGGCAAATGCATGGCAGATGAAGTATAATGTGGATAAATGTGAGGTTATCCACTTTGGTGGTAAAAACAGAGAGACAGACTATTATATGAATGGTGACAGATTAGGAAAAGGGGAGGTGCAAAGAGACCTGGGTGTCATGGTACATCAGTCATTGAAGGTTGGCATGCAGGTGCAGCAGGCGGTTAAGAAAGCAAATGGCATGTTGGCCTTCATAGCAAGGGGATTTGAGTACAGGGGCAGGGAGGTGTTGCTACAGTTGTACAGGGCATTGGTGAGGCCACACCTGGAGTATTGTGTACAGTTTTGGTCTCCTAACCTGAGGAAGGACATTCTTGCTATTGAAGGAGTGCAGCGAAGGTTCACCAAACTGATTCCCGGGATGGCGGGACTGACCTATCAAGAAAGACTGGATCAACTGGGCTTGTATTCACTGGCGTTCAGAAGAATGAGAGGGGACCTCATAGAAACATTTAAAATTCTGACGGGGTTAGACAGGTTAGATGCAGGAAGAACGTTCCCAATGTTGGGGAAGTCCAGAACCAGAGGTCACAGTCTAAGGATAAGGGGTAAGCCATTTAGGACTGAGATGCGGAGGAACTTCTTCACCCAGAGAGTGGTGAACCTGTGGAATTCTCTACCACAGAAAGTTGTTGAGGCCAATTCACTAAATATATTCAAAAAGGAGTTAGATGAGGTCCTTACTACTAGGGGAATCAAGGGGTATGGCGAGAAAGCAGGAATGGGGTACTGAAGTTGAATGTTCAGCCATGAACTCATTGAATGGCGGTGCAGGCTAGAAGGGCCGAATGGCCTACTCCTGCACCTATTTTCTATGTTTCTATGTTTACTCTGTCTAAACGCGTCACGATCTATCAAATCTCCTCTCAACCTTTTCTGCTCTAAGGAGAACAACCCCAACTTTTCCAGTCCATCCACGTAACTGAAGTCAGTCATCCATGGAACCATTCCCGTAAATCTTTTCTGCACCCTCACTAAGGCCTTCACATCCTTCCTAAAATTGGACACAATACTCCAGTTGAGGCCGAACCAGTGTTTTATAACAGGTTCATCATAACTTCCTTGCTTTTGTATTTATGAAGCCCAGGATCCCATAAGCTTTTTTAAACCGCTTTCTCAACTTGCCCCGCCACCTTCAACGATTTGTACACATACACCCCCAGGTCTCTATGTTCATGCACCCACTTTATAATTGTATCCTTTAGTTTATATTGCCTCTCCTCGTTCTTCCGGACCCTGTAATGCTTCTCCAACATCTTCAAGGCTCATCAAGAATGTGATGGAATACTCATCACCAGTTCGTGCGTGTGCGGCTGTAATAACACCATTGAACACAAAGCAGTCTACGTGATCAGCACCTCTGCCACGGAACTCAACATCCTACCCCCTCTGTTGCTGGCGCACCATGGCGGCAGTCTGCACAATACACTACAGCAGCTCACCAAGGTTACTTCAACAGCACATCCAATCCCCAACACCTTGTCATCTAAAAAGGACAAGAGGGTCAGTATCACAGGAACACCATGACCCACAAGTTCTTTTCTAAGTCTCACACTGTCCGGACAAAAATTCCTCCATTATTGCAGAGTCAAAATCCTGTCATTTCCTATTTAAAACTATTGCGGAAGCACCATCATCAGAAGGACTATAGCAGTTCAGAAAGTGGCTCACCACCATCTTCTCAGAGCATAGAGATGAGCAATAAGTGCAGCATGGCTTTCATTGCCCACATTCCAAGAACATTTTTTTGAAGTAACTTATCCAGGAAAGAGAGAACCAAAGACATACATAAAATATGTACTGTAACATACAACATTGTAAAAAGGCAGTGACACTGATATGTATAGCTGGCAGTCAAATACAATAAATGTCTCCAAGTGAGAACACCAATGTGCATACTACCCTCCGGCATTAATCACAACCAGTTTGGAGAATGGACAGTGCAAAGGATCTTCTCTTTCTTCCTGTCCCCCCGAAATGTGTTTTGAAAGTTAGAGTTCCTTTAAACAGCTGAGGATTGCCACTAACGCTTAACTATTTTCAAGATGTCCGAATTTCTCCTTTCATTAGTATTAATTTACATAGTACTCATTTCTGCACACTTAATCAATCTGTTTCCCCATCATTATTTTTGTCTGTCAAAATTTCACCTTTTCTTTCATAAGAACTTAATAAATAGGAGCAGGAGTAAGCCATACGGCCCTTCGAGCCTGCTCCACCATTCAATAAGATAATAGCTAGTCATCGACCTCAACTCCACTTTCCTGCCCAATCTCCATATCCTTTGATTCCCCTAGAGTCCTAAATGGCTTATCTCTTATACGGAGACTGCGACCCCGGTTCTAGACACTCCAGCCAGAGGAAACAACCTCTCAGCATCTACCCTGTCAATCCCCTTCAGAATCTTTTATGTTTTAATCAGATCACCTCCCATTCTTCTAAATTCCAGAGTATAGGCCCATTCTATACAATCTCTCATCAGAAGACAGCCCCTCTCATCCCATTCATTTACATCCTCCAACAGCATCTCTTTATTCACTCTACTATAGTTTGGTGCTTTTTAGATTTTAAAAAACCCTCCAGTTTGATCGAATGTTTCTGGGGGTCTGAGGACGGTGGCACTCAGAGACCCACCGCTGCCACTTCCATTCAAGTGCCCTGCATTTGGAGGTGTGTGCAGGTTCAACTGTGGGTTATGGCATCTACACAAAGGTGGGCCTCCAATGCCAGGTTCCTCCAACTTTATAATGGAGAATGCCACAAATGGTAAGAGACATCGGACAATGACGGCACATTCAGTGTAAAAGTGCTTCTTTCTGTCCCATAACGTTCTCAATTATAAATTCTTTCCTATTCTTATCCGGTCATTAAAGACCTGCTAGTTGTAAGAGATGCAATGAGCAGAAAAAAGTGCAAGTGGATCACTGCGTTTGAAGACCACAGGAGTAATTGGAGTACAAATAAATTTGTTAAAATTTGTCAATGTTCTTTGCACACCATGACCTGAAGTGTCACTTTATTCGCACAGTATGTAGCATTGCTCTTGTTATTGCAATAGCTTACTGAGTTGACACAGCTTACCTCCTGTTCCCCTAGTCTTTGGATAGCAGAACAAACACACCATCAGACCAAGGCTGTAAACTTGGGAGGCAGATTTAATAAAAGGTAAAAGTTAACCAACAACACAGAGCATGTATTGGGGCCTGTCTGTTGGGAAAATTGGGAGACATTCTTGGAAAAGTAAGAATTTACAATCAACATCCATTCTCACAACAAAAATCAGGATTGGAAGCAAAGAGAGTGAGATTTGCTAACTCCTGGAGTAGAATTACAAATAACTGATAATTATAAAGGATGTTCTACTCATTCTGTTCCAATTATAGCTGGTGAGCAAAGGTTTCTTTTTTAAAAACAAGTCCATCCAGATTTTTTTTCACCAAATGTTCTAGAAAGTGGAAATTATTGCAGACTCAACTCCTAATCAACTGGGGGAGGGGAGGGGGGAAATGAACAAGTTGCATACCTAGCAGGAAACAAACCAGGTTACCAGTGCTAAAAGACACAATTACAACAGTAGATTAAGGGATTTCAGTGTAGGTGACCTGGCAGTGAAACACTATGGGTAGAGTTGAGGTGATGCTTCAGTTGTGCAGATCCTTGGGCAGACCTCATCTGGAATACTAGGTTCAGTTTTGGGCACTGAACCTCAGGAAAGATATGTTGGCCTTGATGCACCAGATCTTGTGTTATGGGGACAGGTTTCATAACCTTGGCTTGTACTCCCTTGAGTTTAGAAGATCGAGGAGCATCTTAATCGCGGTGTTTAAGATGATAAAAGGATTTGATAGGGTAGAGACAGTGGGCTCAAAATTGACCAGGAGTTGCTCCGTTTTTTTGGAGCAACTTGATTTTTCTGGAGTATCTTAAAAATCCACATTTTGCACATTCAATTTGCGCCAGTGTAAGCGAGTTAGTTAGGATTTTTTTTAGTTTAGTTTTTTTTTCAAAAAGGGGCGTTACCAGCCACCTACACCCATTTTGGCCATTTAGGCCACTTTGGCCAGCTAATAGTTACTCCAAACTAACTTAGGCCAGCGTATGTGGTCACTTGTGAAAACCCTTGCGGAGAGTTAAGAAATCAGCGCAGGCAGGTACATCGGAGGCCAGCAGAACTTAATGACTTGACTAAAGAATGTGACTAGGATCAAACAGCTATACAGGACATAAGAATATAAGAAATAGCAGCAGGAATAGGCAATACGGCCCCTCGAGCCTGCTCTGCCATTCAATAAGATCATGGCTGATCTGATCACGGACTCAGCTCCACTTCCCTGCCTGCTCCCCATAACCCCTTATCGTTTAAGAAACTGTCTATTTCTGTCTGAAATTTATTCAATGTCCCAGCTTCCACAGTTCTCTGAGGCAGCGAATTCCACAGATTTACAACCCTCAGAGGAAATTTCTCTTCATCTCTGTTTTAAATGGGTAGTCCCTTATCATATGTCAAACTTCACAAAGTTAATTTACTATATAACAGAAACATTCATGGAAGCTTAAACTACAAAAATAAAAGAAGTAAAAGATAGTTGAATTAAATGGCCCTAATCTCTCAACTAATTTAAACAACTATTTGTTTGCAATGATTATACTGGGCCAAAATTGAGCCCATATTATCTAAATAAAGTTACTTCAATAAATAAGATATTCTCTCAGTGTTCCTCCGTCAATTATGTTCTTCTTTCACAATAGCACCAAGTAAATAGGCTTGACAAACGGTCACCACTATTCACAAGAGATAAAACATACTTAGATAATTTTTTCAAAATATCCAAATAAAAGATAGAAGTAAGTCTTACCCTACCTTCATCTTCAGCCCGGGAAGGCAGCGGGCCGGCCTGTGCAGTAGGCCACTCAGCCTGGGATAGGGGCGGAATGCATCAGCAGCTGGTATGATGATGATGATCGGGTCCCAAGCTGTAGCACGCATACTGAGAGGCTGGGGGCAGGAGCTAATGCGCATGCCCGCACATTCCAACGCGCATGTGCAGACGTCCCGGCACTGTTTTCAGCGTGGGACGCTGGCTCCGCCCCCGACCCGACAGGCCATGCCGCGCGAAGACCCAGGAGAGGCCGGACAGCGTCCAAATTGGGGAGCGATTTTTTCGGAGCACTTTTCCACGCAGAAAAGCGGCGCATCTACGGTGAGTGCGCCGAAAAAAGGGGTGGGCCAATTTTGAGCCCATTAAAACCATTTCCTCTAGTGAGGAAATCTGGAACTGAATCCTAAAATTAGAGCTAAGCCTTTTAAGTGAAATCGGAAGCACATTTTCACACACCTGTTTGATCAAGCGATTAGTCACCCGTCCTAATATCTCTCACTCTCTCCCTCAAAAGGCTTGTGAATGCTGGGTCAATTGAAATTTTCAAGATGGAGATCGATAGTTTGCACCTCATTAAGGTGCAATTACTTTGTATACTTAAACTCCTCAAGTGGAAAGGGTTTATTCAACCACTGAAGTTTTTCTTGAAATATGAAGCACTGAATTTGCAAGTACAATGGAATCTTGTTACATTTAATAGTTTGGGGCAAACAAAAATGTCGAACATAACTAAATTCATATAAATTGGCCTACGTGTATAACTGGCAAACTGTGTTAGCACAAACGTGCTTGCTATATGCGATGGGGAGCATAAAATTCTCCCCATTTTTTTCCGGTCCGCGGCCCCTTCACAGAAATTTAACATTGGGGAAAGCTGGTCCCGGGCGGCGTGAGACCGGTAGAGCGCTGCGTGGCCAGGTAGTTTAGAGTTGGTGAGTAGTCTATCTACTTTCTGCGTGCTTTTGCCCCCACTCTTCCACCCACCATACACCCAAACTCTACTATCTATAGTCAAATTCACACCAAGTCCCGTTCACCCATCACCCCTGTGCCCGCTGGTCTATCCTGGCTCCTGGTCCACCAACACCTAGATTTTAAAATTCACATCGTTGTGCTGAAATCACTTCATGGTCTCGCCCCCTCCCTAGCTGTAACCTCCTGCAGCCCTACAACCAACCGACAACTCTGGCCTCTTGTACATCCCCCATTTCCTTTGTCCCAGCATTAGTGGTCTCAGCCTCAAGTTCTGGAATTCCTAAACCTTCCCACTTCCTTGAAGATGTTCCTTAAAACCTACCTGTTTGATCAAGCGATTAGTCACCCGTCCTAATATCTCATTTGGCTCTGTCTCAATTTTTGTCCGAGTACACTCCTGTGAAGCACCTTGGGACGTTTTATACGTTGCTGTCATACTTTGTGCGTAAATTTTTTCCATTAAAATTCATACAGTGGAAATGCTCAGGTGAACACATCACCAAATTACACAATCTGCCCATCAGGATGCCAATCTGCTCACTGGGTTGCCACAACTACTCAACATTGAGTTCAAGAATTTCAGATCATAACCACTGCTCCCATTTTGTTTTTTAGACAGTAGGTGCTGTTGCTATTTACAGCTCCTCTCGACCCATCTTTTGTTTCTTTACTTGTCCCATTACCATTCCCTTCTGCTTGCACCATCATCCCTTTTGTCATTTAATCACTCCTTCCTTCTACCCTCTCAGACCTACCCTTTTGTGCTTTCCTCACCGTGCCCTGCTTTCCCTGCCCTGGTCGCTGTTTTGGAGTGTGGGCAGGAACATCGGCAAGGCCCAGGTACAGAAGAGTGGGAAGGTCAGGGCGGATGAGTGGCGCGTATTTGTGGCGAGATGCGGTGAATGTTTATGGCGGCGGAGCGGTGAGAGATCATGGCGGAGGTGCGACAGATGAGGCTCCAGGGCCCAAGGTCAGCACGGGCCAGCCCACACTGCGACATGTGTGCGCACTAAGTCCGTGCAGCAGAGCAGGTCTCCAGTCGTCCTGGTTAATCCTTGCCACTGGATAAAGGCCGAGCTCTGTCGAGCCCGTGTGGTGGCTGGTGTGCAACGGTCACCACACGTTAAAAAAAATTCACGCACAGGCATCTTCCACCCCCTCAATTGGAGTTCAGGACTGGAACATCGGGTCCTTCCTCGAAACACCCATAAACTCGTGGAAGCAAGTCATCCTCGTTCGAGGGACCGCCTATGATGACGACTTGCTTAAAACCTGTTGCATCTCTAACCTTTGTCAGTTTTGATGAAAGGCTAACAACCCAAAACGTTAACTGTTTCCATCATTTTCTGTTTTTATTCCAAATTTGTGTTACTAGGGAATAAAATGCCCCAAGTAAATCAAATGTCTAATGTCCAAAATGAGAGACAGTATTAATCAAGTTAAAATAATTAAATTACATATTTCACAATAATAAGATTACAGTTAGCCACTGAATTCTTTCATGCTTTTAATGTTTTCAATGTCTTGAAGGCTTCAGCTCTCCAAAATCCTGGGCTTTAAGTTCTCCATACTGCTGAGCATTGTGACGCTGTGAGCAGAATTTGGATTGTGCAGTCTGAACATATCCAGCGTACCTCATTTTCTCGGATGCATCAGCGCCTTTCAATCTGCTATACTGAATAGCAGATGTGCTACTTCACTCGTTGGATTTTAATTATACATTGTGATTTTGTAGGTGGCAGGTGTTAAAAGTTCTAATATGTTATATGAAGACATGTGGTTACTTTAATTAGACCTTTGTTGGCTCTCAGCATGAATCTATTCATTGCAAACTGCCGATTGGACATCGGCCGTCTCAATTTCTCTGCTCCCCTCACTCACTCCAACCTACCTCCCTCTGAACTTGCAGCACTCCGCTCGCTCAGATCCAACCCCAACCTGGTCATCAAACCTGCTGACAAGGGTGGCGCTGTTGTTGCTTGGCAAACTGACCTCTACCTTGGAGGCTAATCGGCAACTCTCTGACACCTCCTCCGACTTCCTCCTGGACCATGACCCCACTACTGAACATCAAGCCATAATTTCCCAGACCATCACTGACCTCATCTCCTCTGGAGATCTTCCCTCCACAGCCACCAAGTTCCCCAACCCCGCACAGCTCCTTTCTACCTATTTCCCAAGATCCACAAACAGGATTGCCCCAGTAGACCCATCGTTTCAGCCTGTTCTTTCCTCCTATCTCTCCTTGTTCACTCTCTTCCCACCTACATCCGCGACTCCTCCGACGCCCTCCGTCATTTAACAGTTTCCAGTTTCCCGGCCCCAACCGTCTCCTTTTCACCATGGACATCCAATACCTCTACACTTCCATCCCTCACCAGGATGGCCTGAGGGCGCTCCACTTCTTCCTCGAGCAGAGGCCCGACCAGTCCCCATCCACCACCCTCCTCCGCCTGGCTGAACTTGTCCTCACATTGAACAACTTTTCCTTTAACTCCACTCACTTCCTCCAAATTGAAGGTGTTGCTATGGGAACCCGTTTGGGTCCTAGCTATGCCTGCCTTTTCGTGGGATATATGGGACATTCTTTGTTCCAGTCCTACTCGGGTCCCCTCCCTCACCTCTTTTTCTGGTACATTGGTGACTGTATCGGTGCCGTTTCCTGCTCTCACCCTGAACTTGAAAATTTCATTCACTTTGTATCCAATTTCCACCCTTCCCTCACCTACACATGGTCCATCTCCGACTCTTCCCTTCCCTTCCTTAATTTCTCGGTCTCCATTTCTGGGGATAGGCTTTTGATCAGTATCCACTATAAGCCCACTGACTCTCACAGCTACCTGGACTACACTTCCTCCAACCCCGCATCTTGGAAGGACTCCATTCCATTCTCCCAGTTTCTCTGTCGCATTTGCTCTGACAACGCCACCTTTCACACTAGTGCCTCTGACATGTCTTCCTTTTTCCTCAACCGAGGATTCCCCTCCGCCGTGGTTAACACGACCCTCGACCGTGTCTGTTCTACTTCCCGCCCCTCTGCACTTAGAAGCATGACAGGGTTCCCCTTGTCCTCACCTTTCACCCCACCAGCCTTCACATTCAACGGATCATCCTCCGCCATTTCTGCCACGTCCAGAGTGATCCCACCACCAATCACATCTTTCCCTCCCCTCCCCACTCTGGTGAGATGGGGAGGCCAGCGGGACATCGAGGAGGCGGAGCGACAGCGTCGGGAGACCTATAAAAGGCCCGGCAGTCGGAGGGAGCGGTGTGAAGAGTCGGGGAGGCCAGCTAGAGCAGCTGCAGGGAGAGAAGGCAAAAGAGAAGTGGAAAGAAATCGACGGATGACGTCACAGCCAAGAGGGTAAGTGATTGGTGAGTAGTTTTTCCTTTTCTTTTCCTTTATCAGTAGGTAACCTTTATCATTGTTGTTGCCAAATTAAGTTAATCTAGGGGTTAAGTCATGGCAGGAGAGCCCGGACACGTGTCATGCTCCTCCTGTGCTATGTGGGAACTCAGGGACGCTTTTAGTGTCCCTGACAACTACATGTGCGGGAAGTGTATCCTGCTGCAGCTCCTGACAGATCGCATTGCGGCACTGGAGCTGTGGGTGGATTCACTCTGGAGCATCCGCGATGCTGAAGACGCCGTGAATAGCACATTTAGTGAGTTGGTCATACTGCAGGTAAAGGTTACACAGACAGATAGGGAATGGGTGACCAATAGAAAGAACCATGGAAGGAAGGTAGTGCAGAGGTCCCCTGCAGTCATCCCCCTCCAAAACAGATCCACCGTTTTAGGTAATGTTGGGGGAGGGGTGGGGGTGGAGATGATTCATCATCAAGGGAGGGCGGCAGCAGCAGCCAAGTCCATGGCACTGTGGGTGGCTCTGCTGCACAGGAGGGCAAGAAAAAGAGTGGGAGAGCTATAGTGGTAGGGGATTCTATTGTGAGGGGAATAGATAGGCGTTTCTGCGGCCGCAATCGAGACTCCAGGATGGTATGTTGCCTCCCTGGTGCAAGGGTCAAGGATGTCTCGGAGCAGCTGCAGGATATTTTGGAGGGGGAGGGTGAACAGCCAGTTGTCGTGGTGCATACAGGCACCAACGATATAGGTAAAAAAAACGGGATGAGGTCCTACAAGACGAATTTAGGGAGCTAGGAGCTAAATTAAAAAGTACAACCTCAAAAGTAGTAATCTCAGGATTGCTACCAGTGCCACGTGCTAGTCAGAGTAGGAATTGCAGCATAGCTCAGATGAATACGTGGTTTGAGGACTGGTGCAGAAGGGAGGGATTCAAATTCCTGGGACATTGGAACCAGTTCTGGGGGAGGTGAGACCAGTACAAACCGGACGGTCTGCACCTGGGCAGGACCGGAACCAATGTCCCACGGAGAGTGTTTGCTCGTGCTGTTGGGAAGGGGTTAAACTAATATGGCAGGGCGATGAGAACCTATGCAGGGAGACAGAAGGAAGTAGAATGGGGGCAGAATTAAAAGATAGAAAGAAGTAAAGTAAAAGTGAAGGGCAGAGAAACCCAAGGCAAAAATCAAAAATGGCCACATTACAGCAAAATTCTAAAGGGGCAAAGTGTGTTAAAAAGACAAGCCTGAAGGCTCTGTGCTTCAATGCAAGGAGTACTCGTAATAAGGTGGGCGAATTAACTGCACAGCCAGCAATTAATGAATATGATATAATTGGCATCACGGAGACATGGCTCCAGGGTGACCAAGGCTGGGAACTCAACATCCAGGGGTATTCAACATTCAGGAAGGATAGACAGAAAGGAAAAGGAGGTGGGGTAGCATTGCTGGTTAAAGAGGAAATTAACGGAATAGTAAGGAAGGACATTAATTTGAATGATGTGGAATCTGTATGGGTGGAGCTGTGGAATACCAAAGGGCAGAAAACACGAGTGGTTGTGTACAGACCACCAAACAGTAGTAGTGAGGTTGGGGACAGCATCAAACAAGAAATTAGGGATGCGTGCAATAAAGGTACAGCAGTTATCATGGGCGACTTTAATCTACATATACATTGGGCTGACCAATCTGGTAGTAATACGGTGAAGGAGGATTTCCTGGAGTGTATTAGGGATGGTTTTCTAGACCAATGTCAAGGAACCAACTAGAGGGCTGGCCATCCTAGACTGGGTGATGTGTAATGAGAAAGGACTAATTAGCAATCTTGCTGTGCGAGGTCCCTTGGGGAAGAGTGACCATAATATGGTAGAATTCCTTATTAAGATGGAGAGTGACACAGTTAATTCAGAGACTAGGGTCCTGAACTTAAGGAAAGGTAACGTCGATGGTATGAGACGTGACTTGGCTAGAATAGACTGGCAAATGATACTTAAAGGGTTGACGGTGGATCAGCAATGGCAAACATTTAAAGATCACATGGATGAACTTCAACCATTGTACATCCCTGTCTGGAGTAAAAATAAAACAGGGAAGGTGGCTCAACCACGGCTAACAAGGGAAATTAAGGAAATTAAGAACGTTGAATACCCCTGGATGTTGAGTTCCCAGCCTTGGTCTGAGCGTAATCTTTGGCTGGCTCCCCCCACCCCACTGAGCCGGTTTCTTTCTTTCTCCTTGTCTCTAATGGCAGCTGGTCATTATCCTGCCATTCATATCCTATCTTGGCTAATGTTTTTCTAACTCCTGTCATTATCATTTGAATTTGGGCCATCATCCCTTTTTGTCTCTCCAATCTCTCCTGTCTTCCAACCTATCACAGACCTTCCCTTTTGTTCTTTCTTCCCCCCCCACCCTTTCAGTGCTTAAGGACCCGTTCTTTCCGAACATTCTACAGTTCTGCCGAAGGGTCATCAACCGAAAATGGTATCTCTGCTTCCTCTCCACATGCTGCCTGACCCGCTGAGATTTCCAGCATTTTCTGTTTTTATTCCAGATTCCAGCATCCGCAGTATTTTGCTTTTGTATGAATCTATTCAGTGTTGGGAGAGCCCAGTTTTGACCCATCTCAGTAGCGAATAGCAAACACATGACCTTGTAAGTTTGCATTTGGCTTTCTAACAATCCCATTGGCTGCTGATGAGCACTCGGCCAAATAACATTTCTACGTTTGACTCAGAGCTTCAGACCAATGCCAATAAAATCAGGTCCTGGGGGGGGGTCGGGGGGGGAGTTGAGTGATCCGACGGGTTTCAATTTCTACGATAACGCCACTGAACTCTAGCTCTGTGCACAGCTCTGATAAAGACATTGCCGCAATAAAGTCCCTGTGCTGCTCCCAGGTGCGGCAGCCCACTTCTTTCACAGCAGCCAGTCAGTGCAGCACAACTGCTGTTTTGTTCCCCGACGACAGCAGGGATGCTATTTCAGAGGCGGATTTTGAAGTAGGTACACAGGCTTATTCAATATCTTGACCAGCAGATGAGCTGGTTTCCCAAGCTTCGACCAGCTCAGGAAATCAGATGATCCGAGAAGCTGAAGTTCAGATGGCCCTTCAGGGTGACAGACCGGGCAACCTGAATTTGACCCACTATCACTACAAAAAAGGTACCCAAGTTGATAAGTCACTTCTCGCACACACAGATGGACATATCAAGCCTTGAGCTTGGGCTACTTGTGTGGAATAAACTGCTTATATATCATAGCTTGCTATATCCAGAGAGGGGTGCAAAAACCTCTGGTGTAAGCAGTCTATGTTGCTTCCACACACTCAACGTAGCTTCTAGTCCCACTCCATGAGCCGTTTTTTTTTTTTTACACAGAGGCTCCAACTGTGTTGTCAATCAGAAATGTCCTTGAACCACAAGCGAATGAATGCCAGGCACTCAACATCATGTAGGTAAACTAATTTACAGCACAGATCTGATAATTGTCACTTTTACAATCAAAGCTTGGCTTCACCCAACCACTAATTTTTCATTTCTCTCTCTCTTGCTCCTTTCCTCCTCTGATCAGCCATATTCATTTCTTCCCTAAAAATTACACGATAGTAAAAAAAAATCTACATTAACTTGTCTAAACCGTTTGCATCGAAGTACTTTTCCCAATCTAACTCATTATCCACATTCTAGTGGCATCAGTTTGATTACTCCAGCTGAACTTTTCACCGAGTATTGCAAGATAATAATAAATTCACAATCAACTTTGTGGCTAACCTTTATATGTAGAGAACATGGTACTATAGAAGCAACAGAACTTTGATATCCCAGAATTGGTCACAGACTCTAATATTTATCACATTAAATTCAGTAGTATACAAATTAAATCTAATGAAATTGTGACAATAATTCCAAGCCAGATTATCCAAATATAAACACATTATAACTTTACAAGAGTGCTCATAGATACTTATTACATGTGGGTGTCTGCAATAGATTCTCAACAACTTAGTGCCTTTAACGTAGTAAAAGGTCCCAGGACACTTCACAGGAATATTAACAAAATTCGACACCAAGCCACAAAAGGAGATATTCGGGCAGATGCTTGGTCAAAGAGAAAGAAAGACTTGCAATTTCTACAGCGCCTTTCACGACTACCGGACGTCCAAAGCGCTTTACAGTCAATGAAGTACTATTTTTCTTAAAGTGTAATAACTGTTGTGGTGTCGGAAGGAGCATATTAAAAAGGAGGAAAGAGAGGTAGGAGTTTAGGGACGGAATTCCAGAGTTTAAGGTCTCAGCAACTGAAGGCATGGCCACCAATAGTAGAGAGATTAAAAACAAGTCAAGTCCTTGGAGAAAGTAACAGAAATATGCTACTGGCTTGGAATTATTGTCCCTTCCCCCTGTAGTATCGCCACCATGTTTATGTACTACTACAGAAAAAAAAATTCAGAGGTCGAGCAAGTGCAATGTGTTGACACTCTCCTGAGGCACATTAGTGCTGATGTAGTTCCCAAATGATCTATGCAGACACACGAGCTGGTGTTTTGACGGATGAAATCTGTTTATTTGTCCACTGGGAGTTCAGTACAGTGTGAAAACTGACAGGAGCCGAGCCCAGCAATGCTGCAATGTGGGCCCCTTATAGGTGGTGATGCGCAAGCTGTGTGATTGTGTGTGTGTCTGCAAGCTTGGGTCACAGGCCAGGGGCATCAGACCCGCCAATCAGTGAAAGAAAGACTTGCATCGATATAGCACCTTTCACGACCACCGGACATCCCAAAGCGCTTTACATCCAACAAAGTACTTTTTGAAGTGTAATTGCTGTTGGAATGTAGGGAAACACGGCGGCCACTTTTCACACAGCAAGCTCCCACAAACAGCAATGACCAGATAATCTTTTTTCTGAGTGATGTTGATTGAGGGATAAATATTGGTCAGGACACCGGGGATAACTCCCCTACTCTTCTTCAAAATAGTGCCATGGGATCTTTTACGTCTACACGTTTAATGTCTCAAACTAACGATGGCATCTCTGAAGGTGCAGCTCTCTCAGCACTGCAGTGGAGTGTCATAGAACGGTTACAACACAGAAGGCCATTCGGCCACCGATCCCATTCCGGTCTCTGCAAGAGCACTTCAGCTAGTCCCGCCCCTTCCCCGTAGCCCTGCACATTTTTTTCCTTCAGTTACTTATCCAATTTCCTTTTGAAAGCCACGATTGAGTTTGCCTCCATCACCCTTTCACGCAGTGCATTCCCGATCCTAACCACTCGCTGCGTCAAAAAGTTTCCCCCTCATGTTGCCTTTGGTTCTTCTGCCAATTACCTCTGGTTCTCGACCCTTCCACCAATGGGAACAGTTTCTCTCCATCTCCTCTGTCCAGATTCCTCATGAGTTTGAGCACATCTATCACATCTCCTCTCAGCCTTCTCTGCTCCAAGGAGAACAACTCCAGCTTCTCCAATCTATCCATGTAACTGAAGTCTCTCATCCCTGGAACCATTCTGGTAAATCTTTCCTGCACCCTCTCTAAGGCCCTGACATCCTTCCTAAAGTGCGGTGCCTAGAATTAGACACAATACTTCAGCTGAGGTCGGACCAGTGTTTTATAAAGGTTCATCATAACCTCCTTGTTTTTGTACTCTACTTAGATGTGCCCCTACGGCTAAAGGGATCAAGGGGTATGGAGAGAAAGCAGGAATGGGGTCCTTAAGTGCATGATCAGCCATGATCATATTGAATGGTGGTGCAGGTTCAAAGGGCCGAATAGCCTACTCCTATTTTCTATGTTTCTATGCCTGTATTTATGAAGCCCAGGATGCCGCAAACTATTCTTTGAACCGCTTTCTCATGTATAAGTGCATGTGCCCGGCAACAATTTGTGCACATATGCCCCCAGGTCTCTCTGTGCCTGCAACCCCCTTTTAACATTGTACCCTTTTAGTTTATATTGGCAGCTTAGGTGGTTTTGTGATCAGCTCTCTCTGGAATGGGACTCGAACCCTCCATCCTGCTGCCTCAGAGGGGAGAGAGTGCTAGCCACTGAGCCACAGCTGACAGACATCTTTGATCAGACCTCTTCCCTCGGTCAATCCTCTCTCCCAACACACACCCACCCGCACGTACGTACCGACGGTGGATTTGCAGGCCTCACTGAACGTGTCGTCCGTGAAGCGCTCCATCAGGCTGGTCTTGCCCACGCCGCGGCTGCCGATGATGATGACCTGCAGCTTGTAGTCGGCCGGCCGCGGCGGCGGCCTCCGGCGCCGGGAGTTGGCGGGGCTGGGTCCGGGGCTGTGCGAGCCCCCGCTAGCGGACAGGCTGTTGGCCGAAACCGACCTGGAGTTGGAGCTCAGGCCGGTACCCACGCCACCGCCGGCCCCTCGCCTCTTCGGTACGGCCGTCCGATCCATCGGCCTCGCTCAAACCGCCGCCGTCACGCCAACAACAACAAGCCTCCTCTAGGCTGAGCCAGCTGACTCCTCCAGTATCCCACATCGCACTGCAAGGGCCGCCTGACGTCATGACATCACCGCTATTAAATGGGGGGCAGGAGGGCTTTCAATTGCCTTTCAACTATTTTGGTAGAAACTTTCATTCAAGGGCCCCTTGTTTTTCTTTGAGGGCACCAAAAAACCCACAAATTAACCATTGACCATGAAAGGGAAAATCAAATTCAAATTCTGTTCCCGATTGAAATTGGACAGGAAAAATGTTCTCGATGTTGGGGAAGTCCAGAACCAGGGGTCACAGTCTAAGGATAAGGGGTAAGCCATTTAGGACCGAGATGAGGAGAAACTTCTTCACTCAGAGTTGTTAACCTGTGGAATTCTCTACCGCAGAGAGTTGTTGAGTCCAGTTTGTTAGATATGTTCAAAAGGGAGTTAGATGTGGCCCTTGCGGCTAAAGGGAACAAGGGGTATGGAGAGAAAGCAGGAAAGAGGTACTGAAGTTGCATGATCAGCCATGATCATATTGAATGGTGGTGCTGGCTCAAAGGGCCGAATGGCCTACTCCTGCATCTATTTCCTATGTTTCTATGAAATGATGCACTCCAGTCCCTTGGGTGCCCATCTCTCGCTGAAGGCTGCGAGCGTCAACCGCCTTTTAACCCAACTTGACCTAACATGGGTGAAGAACCAGAGGACACAGATTTAAGGTGATTGGCAAAAGAGCCAAAGGCGACATGAGGAAAAACCTTTTTTACGCAGCGAGTCGTTAAGATCTGGAATGCACTGCCTGAGAGGGTGGTGGAGGCAGATTCAATCACGTCTATCAAAAAGGAGTTGGATAAGTCCCTGAAGGAAAAAAAATTGCAGGGCTACAGGGAAAGGACAGGGGGGAGTGGGTCTGGCTGAAGTGCTCTGGCAGACAGTTGGCACAGGCCGAATGGCCTCCTGTGCTATAACCATTCTCTGATTCTACTAAAGACTTGAATTTCTATAGTGCCTTTCACGACCACCGGATATCTCAAAGCGCTTTACAGCCAATTAAGTACCTTTCAAGTGTTGTCACTGATGTAATGTAGAAAATGCGCAGCTAATTTGCACACAGCAAACTCCCACAAACAGCAATGTGATAATGACCAGATAATCTCTTTTTGTTATGTTGATTGAGGGATAAATATTGGCCAGGACACCGGGACCATTTCTCTGCTCTTCGAAATAGTGCCATGGGATTTTTTACGTTCACCTGAGAGGGCAGATGGGCCTTGGTTTAATGACTCATCCGAAAGATGGCACCTCCGACAGTGCAGCACCCCCTCAGGACTGCATTGGAGTGTCAGCCTATATTTTTATGCTCAAATTCCTGGAGTGGCATATGAAACCACAACCTCCTGCCTCAGGCGAGAGTGTTACCTGTTATATATGTAAACCTGTAAATACAATGTTTAACCACCAGAGGGCTCATCCCCTGTAGTTCCAATGGATCCCACAATCCCTTGGGAGCACAGGTACATAAGGAGGCCTTACAGGCTGAAGAGGCACTCTGGAGACCTGCAATAAAGGATTTTGGTCGCACACTACTTTGAGCTTACAGTATTTAGTCAGACTCTTTAAATTCAATACATAACAACTGGAGACGAGATACAGATGTCGAATCCCAACGCAACAATGCAGAGAACCGTGGGCATCCTGGAGAAATTTTCGGAGGGAGATGATTGGAAAACCTTCGTGGAGCGACTCGACCAATACTTCGTGGCCAACGAGCTGGCAGGAGAAGCGAACGCTGCCAAACAAAGGGCGATTCTCCTCACCGTTTGCGGGGCACCAACGTATGGCCTCGTGAAAAATCTGCTTGCTCCAGCGAAACCCACAGAGAAGTCGTACGATGATTTGTGCACAGTGGTCCGGGAGCATCTAAACCTGAAGGAAAGCGTTCTGATGGCAAGGTACCGGTTCTGCACGTTCAAGAGGTCTGAAGGGCAGGAAGTGGTGAGCTACATCGCCGAGCTAAGGGGCCTTGCAGGACATTGTGAATTTGAAGGACAATTGGAGCACATGCTCAGGGACTTCTTTGTACTTGGCATTGGCCATGAAGTAATACTTTGCAAACTTTTGACTGTAGAGACACCAACCTTGAGTAAAGCCATAGTGACAAGACCAAACAATCTCTCAGCACACGAGTGCTGTTGCAAGTACTGTGAACAAAGGAATGTTGTTTTCGAATCATAACGTACAGGGCAGGACTCACATGCGTGCAGCTGCCATGTCTCAGAGTCCACCATCAAGGGTGGTGAATGCAAGGCCATTAACACCTTGTTGGTGCTGCGGAGGTGATAATTGCTTCCATTCATGCCGCTTCAAAGGATACGTTTGCAAGGGCTGTGGAACAATGGGACACCTCCAACGTATGTGCAGGCGAGCTGCTAATCCTGCAAACCACCATGTTGCAGAGGAGGATAGATCCATGGTGGATCATGACGAACCAGAGCCTCAGGCTGAGGAGGCAGAGATATATGGGGTGCACACATTTACCATAAAGTGAACCCCGATAATGCAGAAGATTGAATTAAATGGACTTCCAGTGTCAATGGAGCTGGACACGGGCGTGAGCCAGTCCATAATGAACAAAACGACTTTCGATAAACTGTGGTGCAGTAAGGCCTCAAGGCCAATCCTGACTCCAATTCGTACTAAACTGAGAATGTATACAAAGGAACTGATTCCCGTAATCGGCAGTGCTACCGTAAAGGTCTCCTACGATGCAGCAGTGCACAAATTACCACTCTGGGTGGTACCGGGCGATGGCCCCACGCTGTTCGGCAGGAGCTGGTTGGGAAAGATACACTGGAACTGGGACGACGTCCGAGCACTCTCGTCCATCAATGACGCTTCATGCGTCCAGGTCTTAAGCAAGTTCCCCTCGCTGTTCGAACCGGGCATCGGGAAGTTCCAAGGAGCAGAAATGCAGATCCATTTAATTCCGGGGGCATGACCCATCCATCACAAGGCGAGAGCAGTACCGTACATGATGAGAGAGAGGGTGGAGATCGAGCTGGACCGGCTGCAACGAGAGGACATCATTTCGCCGATCGAATTCAACGAGTGGGCCAGTCCGATTGTTCCAGTCCTCAAGGAAGACGGCGCCATCAGAATCTGGTGATTCCAAAGTAATTATCAGTTGTTTCTCCCGTATGGGATTGAATCCGCGACCTTGGCATTATTAGCACCCTGCAGGATCAATACCCGCTATCAAAGGCAGATGACCTATTTGTGATGCTGGCAGGAAGAAAAACGTTCACGAAGCTGGACGTGACCTCGGCCTACATGACGCAGGAACTACAGGAATCAACGAAGGGCTTTACCTGCATCAACACACACAAAGGTCTCTTCATTTACAACAGATGCCCGTTTAGGATTCAATCAGCTGCGGCAATATTCCAGAGGAACATGGAAAGCTTGCTGAAGTCGGTTCCGCGCACTGTAGTCTTCCAAGACGACATCTTGGTTACAAGTCGGGACACTGTCGAGCATCTGCAGAACCTGGAGGAGATTCTTAGTCGGCTTAATCATGTGGGGCTCAGGTTAAAACACTCCAAGTGCGTTTTCCTGGCACCTGAAGTGGAGTTCCTGGGGAGAAGAATCGCGGCGGATGGCATCAGGCCCACCGATTTGAAGACGGAGGCAATCAAGAACGCACTGAGACCACAGAACGTGATGGAGCTGCGGTCGTTTCTTGGACTCCTGAACTACTTTGGTAACTTTTTACCTGGTCTAAGCTCACTGTTAGAACCACTGCACTCTTTTACTGCGTAAAGGAGATGAATGGGTATGGGGTAAAAACCAAGAAAATGCCTTTGAGAAAGCTAGAAAACTGTTATGCTCAAACAAATTGCTTGTGTTGTATGATCCATATAAGTGTTTGGTACTAGCATGTGATGCGTCGTCATACGGTGTCGGGCGTGCATTGCAACAAGCTAATGAATCTGGGAAATTGCAACCGGTTGCTTATGCATCCAGAAGTCTGTCTAAGGCTGAGAGGGCCTACAGCATGATCGAAAAAGAAGCATTAGCATGTGTTTATGGGGTAAAGAAATGCATCAATATCTGTTTGGGCTCAAATTTGAATTGGAAACCGACTATAAGTTACTTATATCCCTCTTCTCTGAAAGTAAGGCGATAAATACGAATGCATCGGCCTGCATCCAGAAATGGGCGGTCAAGTTGTCCGCATACAACTACGCCATCCGCCACAGGCGAGGCACAGAAAACTGTGCCGATGCTCTCAGTAGGCTGCCATTGCCCACAAGAGGGTTGGAGATGGCGCAGCCCGCAGACTTAGTTATAGTAATGGAAGCATTCGAAAGTAAGTAATCACCTGTTACCGCCCGACAGATTAGAACCTGGATGAGCCAGGACCCCTTACTGTCCTTAGTAAAAAAACTGTGTGCTCCACGGGAGTTAGTCTACTGTCCCGTTAGAGATGCAGGAAGTAATAAAGCCACACCAGCGGCGCAGAGATGAAATGTCCATACAGGCAGACTGCCTCCTGTGGGATAATCGGATAGTGGTACCTAAAAAGAGCAGGGACATCTTCATTGGTGACCTCCATAGTACCCACCCAGGCATTGTAATGATGAAAGCGATAGTCAGATCCCACATGTGGTGGCCCGGTATCGATGCGGACTTAGAGTCTTGCGTGCACAAATGTAACATATATCCCCTCATAAGCAATGCACCCCAGGGAGGCGCCACTAAGTTTATGGTCCTGGCCCTCAAAACCGTGATCCAGGGTTCATGTCAACTACGCAGGCCCATTCTTAGGAAAAATGTTCCTTGTGGTTGTAAATGCGTATTCCAAATGGATTGAATGTGAAATAATGTCAACAAGCATCTGCTGCCACCACTGAAAGCCTGCAGGCCATGTTTGCCATGCACGGCCTGCCCGATGTCCTTGTAAGTGATAATGGGCCATGCTTCATCAGTGCCGAGTTCAAAGAGTTCATGACCCATAATGGGATCAAACATGTCACTTCGGCCCCATTCAAACCAGCGTCCAATGGTCAGGCAGAGCGAGCAATGCAAACAATCAAGCAGGGCTTAAAAGAGTAACTAAAGGCTCACTGCAGACTCGCCTATCCCGAGTCCTGCTTAGTTACCGCACAAGACCCCACTCGCTCATTGGGTTCCCCCTGCTGAACTGCTCATGAAAAGGGCACTAAAGACAAGACTCTCATTAGTCCACCCTGATCTACATGAACAGGTACAGAGCAGGCGGCTTCAACAGAATACATATCATGATCATGCAAATGTGTCACGTGAAATTGAGATTAATGATCCTGTATTTGTGTTAAACTATGGACAAGTTCCCAAGTAGCTTCTCGGCACTGTCGGTGGCCAAAGAGGGGAGTAGGATGTTTCAGGTCAAAATTTCAAATGGACTCACCTGCAGGAAACACTTGGACCAAACCAAACTCAGATTCACGAACTATCCAGAACAACCCACAATAGACCCCCCAACACACACACAAGTGGCAACCGACTCAGTGGTTGACCACGAAGCAGAATCCATCACTTGCAGCAGCCCAGCAGAACTCACCACACCTTGCAGTCCTGCAAGGCCAGCTGCGCAGCAGCCCAGCGAGTGCCCAACAAAAGACTCACCAAAACCAGCATTTGCACCGAGACGATCAACCAGGGAAAGGAAGGCCCCAGACCGACTCTCCTTGTAAATAGTTACACTATTGACTTTGGAGAGGGGGGGGTGGTGTTATATATGTAAACCTGTAAATGCAATGTTTAACCACCAGAGGGCTCATCCCCTGGAGTCCCAAGGGATCCCACAATCTCTTGGAACACCTGAGGCCTCACAGGCTGGAGAGGCACTCTGGAGACCTGCAATAAAGGACTACGGTCACACACTACTTTGAGCTTACAGTATCTGGTCAGACTCTTTATTCAATACATAACATTACCCACTGAAGCAGGAAAAAAAATTACGTGATATACATCAATGGGCAGGCCACATTGTTCGCATGCCTGACACAAGACTCCCAAAGCAGGCGCTCTACTTGGAACTCCTACATGGCAAGCAAGCCCCAGTTGGGCAGAGGAAATGTTTCAGGGACACCCTCAAAGCCTCCCTTAATAAAACGCGACATCCCCACTGACACCTGGGGGTCCCTGGCCAAAGACCGCCCTAAGGGGAGGAAGAGCATCTGGGAGGGCGCTGAGCACCTCGAGTCTCATCGCCAAGAGCATGCAGAAAGCAAGCGTAGGCAGCGGAAAGAGCGTGTGGCAAACAGACTCCCCACCTGTTATGTATGCCTTGTTAATGACTCCACGAGACAGAGGTATGGTACTTAAACTGAGAAAACTGCAGTCCTTTCTTTGCAGCTCCTAGAGTGAGGACACCAAGAGGTGAGCTCCCTTACTGCAGGTAACCCTTAGCTCTCCAGCAGCAGCACCCTCTGGTGTACAGGTAAGGTATGTACAGAGTGAAGGTACATTCAGTGTCACAGACATCAAAAACAATACAAGCATGCATACATAACAACACTCCCCCCGCCCCCCCCCTGCTGGAACTGGGATGACATCCGAGCGCTATCACATGTCGATGAGGCCTCATATACCGGTTCTTAACAAATTTCCTTCCTTTTTGAGCCAGGCATTGGAAACTTTTCCGGGGCGGAGGTGCGGATCCACTTGTTCCCAGTGGCACGACCCAATTCACCACAAGGCACGAGCGGTACCTCACATGATGAGGGAGAGAGTGGAAATCGAGCTGGACAGGCTGCAACGCGAGGGCATCATCTCCCCAGTGGAATTCAGCGAGTGGGCCAGCCCGATTGTTCCAGTACTCAAAAGTGATGGCACGGTCAGGATTTGCGGCGATTATAAAGTAACTATTAATCGTTTCTCGCTACACGACCAATACCCGCTACCTAAGGCAGACGACCTATTTGCGATGCTGGCAGGAGGCAAGACGTTCACCAAGCTCGACCTGACTTCGGTCTACGTGATGCAGGAGCTGGAGGAGTCTTCGAAGGGCCTCACCTGCATCAACACGCACAAGGGACTGTTCATCTACAACAGATGCTCGTTCGGAATTCGGTCGGCTGCAGCGATCTTCCAGAGAAACATGGAGAGCCTACTCAAGTTGGTACCACACACGGTTTTTCAGGACGATATATTGGTCACGGGTCGGAACACCGCCAAGCACCTACAAAACCTGGAGGAGGTCCTCCAGCGACTGGATCGCGTAGGGCTGCGGCTGAAGAGGTCAAAATGCGTCTTCATGGCAACAGAAGTGGAGTTTTGGGGGAAAAAGATCACGGCGGATGGCATTCGGCCCACAGATGCCAAGAAGAGGCTATCAGGAATGCGCGCAGGCCACAGAACGTCACGGAGCTGTGGTCGTTCCTGGGACTCCTCAACTACTTTGGTAACTTCCTACCGGGGTTAAGCACCCTCTTAGAGCCCCTACATGTGTTATTGCGTAAAGGTGAGAACTGGGTATTGGGAAAAAAACCAAGTCATTGCTTTTGAGAAAGCCAGAAACATTTTATGCTCCAACAAGCTGCTTGTATTGTATAACCCGTGTAAAAGACTTGTGCCAGCATGTGATGCATCATCGTACGGAGTCGGGTGTGTATTTCAACAAGCTAACATTGCAGGGAAGTTGCAACCTGTCGCCTATGCCTCCAGGAGCTTGTCTAAGGCTGAGAGGGCCGACAGCATGATTGAGAAAGAGGCATTTGCGTGTGTGTTCGGGGTAAAGAAAATGCATCAGTACCTGTTTGGCCTCAAATTTGAGCTGGAAACCGACCACAAGCCCCTCAAACCCCTGTTCGCTGAAAACAAGGGGATAAAAACTAATGCCTCAGCCCGCATACAAAGATGGGCACTCGCGCTATCAGCATATAACTATCACATCCGCCACAGGCAAGGCACCGAGAACTGTGCGGATGCTCTCAGTCAGCTACCATTGCCCACCATGGGTGTGGAAATGGCGCAACCTGCAAACTTGTTGATGTTGGTGCAGCCCGCAGACTTGTTGATGGTCATGGAAGCGTTTGAAAATGATAAATCACCTGTCATGGCCCACCAGATTAGGACTTGGACCAGCCAAGATCCTCTGCTGTCCCGAGTAAAAAACTGTGTACTGCATGGGAGCTGGGTCAGCATCCCCGTTGAAATGCAAGAGCTAATCAAGCCGTTCCAGTGGTGAAAGGACGAGCTGTCCATTCAGGCAGACTGCCTGTTATGGGGTAACTGCATAGTACTACCCAAAAAGGGCAGGGAGACGTTCATCTCGGATCTCCAAAGAACACACCCGGGTATAGTAATGATGAAAGCGATAGCCAGATCCCATGTGTGGTGGCCCGGTATCGACTCTGACTTAGAGTCCTGTGTACGGCAATGCAGCGTGTGTGCTCAGTTGAGCAACGCGCCCAGAGAGGCACCACTAAGTTTGTGGTCCTGGCCCTCCAGACCATGGTCGAGGATCCACGTCGACTATGCGGGCCCGTTTCTCGTTAAAATGTTCCTGGTGGTGGTGGATGCTTTTTCAAAATGGATTGAACGTGAAATAATGTCGGGAAGCACCGCCACTGCCACCATTGAAAGCCTGAGGGCCATGTTTGCCACCCACGTCCTGCCTGACATACTGGTCAGTGACAACGGGCCATGTTTCACCAGTGCCGAATTTAAAGAATTCATGATCCACAATGGGATCAAACATGTCACCTCGGCCCAGTTTAAACCAGCCTCCAATGGGCAGGCAGAGCGGGCAGTACAATCAACCAGAGCCTTAAATGAGTCACAGAAGGCTCACTGCAAACCCGCCTGTCCCGAGTACTGCTCAGCTACTGCACGAGACCCCATTCGCTCACAGGGGTGCCCCCGGCTGAGCTACTCATGATAATGACACTTAAAACCAGACTCTCGCTGGTTCACCCCAACCTGCATGATCAGGTAGAGAGCAGGCGGCAGCAATGTTGCGCCACTGTGTCATGGGAAATTGATTTGAATGACCCTGTGTATGTGCTAAACTATGGACATGGTCCCAAGTGGATCACGGGCACGGTGATAGCTAAAGAATGGAGTAGGGTGTTTGTAGTCAAACTAGACCTTGGGCAAATTTGCAGAAAGCACCTGGACCAAACGAGGCTGCCATGAACAACCCACAGCAGACACCACCTTTTTCGAGCCCACAACACACACACCCAAAGGATCAACTACACCACCCCGGACCAGGAAATCGAACCCATCACGCCCAACAGGCCAGCAAGGCCAGGCTCACCCAGCAGCCCTGCAGGGCCAACAACACGCCAGCCCAGTGAGGGCACAGCCAACACACCAGAACAGACAGGCGGTCCACCAGGAAAGAAAGGCTCCCGACCGTCTCACCTTGTAAATAGTTTTCACTTTGACTTTGTGGGGGAGTGATGTTGTGTATCTGTAAAGCATGCACTCCCATGTTCCGCCACCAGGGAGCACATCCCCTGAAGTCCCAAGGGATCTCAGCATCTCTTGGGACCACTGTATATAAGTCGGCCCCTAAGGCCTGTTCCTCACTCTGGAGGTCATAATAAAGACTGAGGTCACTTTTACTTTAACCTCCCTGTGTGCAGTCTCATCTGTGTTAGGAACACAATACCATCATAATCATTAGAAATTACAAGCTTGTTCTTAACCTTACTTACATAAGCATTCATTTCATTTTTCACATCAGTGACTCTGGAATCACAATTCCTCTTTGCATTATCATATCTGTAATCGCTAACTGCATTTTTAACTATAAAGTCCTTGTCATCTTTCGATTGAAACTGTCCCTTTAAATTCTTTGGGTTACCGGTCTCCTTTAAGGGGGCCTTCCAATCCGGTTCGCCGCTCGGTGCCACGTGTCGCTCCTCCAACACTGCCCCTCGTGGTCGGTCGCGGCCATTTTGATTTTAGGTTCTTCGCCTCGTGGTGCGGCCACCATCTTCTCACTCTCCTGCAGGTAGGCTGTGGTGATCTTTTCCTCCTCAGGTTCGGCCATGGACGTCAGGAATCTACTTTTCTCGACGATGTTTGTCTCTTAGAGTCCTGCCCCTGCCCGGAAGGTGAAGTTTGGATTTTCAGTTCCGGAGATCTCGCCACGGTGTTGCAAAGTTGTCGCCGTGCAGTCGAGCTGGACAGTGGGATCTCTAGGTGCAGCGATGGATCCATGTTCGGGGCTACATGGGATGTCGATTTCTGGAGCCCGGAGGTCGTCATCACTTAGACCGACTTAGACCTGCTTCATCCAACTTCTTCCAGCAGCGTTGGACCATCGCTGGCAATGATCCACAGGGGGGGTTTGTTCATCACGCTGCCCTGGGAGGCCTGGACGTCCACGCTGCCAACAACTGGGATTTAACTTTTGGTGTAGGTGAGCAGTTTTGCCTGGGTTGGAAATAGTTTTGGTCGGTTGGCAAATTGATCCAAAGTTTTTCAAAGGTTGTCGGGCTCATCAAAGACAGGCTCAGCCCTGTGTCCATCTCCATCGAAACTGGAACTCCGTCGATGTCTACTTCCATCTTCCACGGTGAACTTTCGGTGGAGCAGGTATAAATTCCGTACTCTTCTTCTAGTGGTTGAGCAGCTTCATCTTCATCTGTCTCGGAGCCCCGGTGATCAGCCAACTCTTCAGTGACGCAGTGAGTAAAGGTTGGGGATAGCATCAAACAAGAAATAAGGAATGTGGGCAAATGATACTTAAAGGGTTGACGGTGGATAGGCAATGGCAAACATTTAAAGATCACATGGATGAACTTCAGCAATTGTACATCCCTATCTGGAGTAAAAATAAAATGGGGAAGGTGGCTCAACCATGGCTAACAAGGGAAATTAAGGATAATGTTAAAGCCAAGGAAGAGGCATATAATTTGGCTAGAAAAAGCAACAAATCTGAGGACTGGGAGAAATTTAGAATTCAACTGAGGAAGACTAAGGGTTTAATTAAGAGGGGAAAAATAGAGTATGAAAGGAAGCTTGCAGGGAACATAAAAACTGACTAGCATCAACAACTCTCCGTGGGAGGGAATTCCACAGGTTAATCACTCTTGAGTGAAGAAGTTTCTCCTCAACTCAGTCCTAAACGGCCTGTCCCTTATCCTAAGACTGTGTCCCCTGGTTCTGGACTTCCCCAACATCGGGAACATTCTTCCCGCATCTAACCTGTCCAGTCCCGTCAGAATCTTATATGTTTCTATGAGATCCCCTCTCATCCTTCTAAACTCCAATGAATAAAGGCCCAGTTGATCCAGTCTCTCCTCATATGTCGGTCCAGCCATCCCTGGAATTAGTCTGGTGAACCTTCGCTGCACTCCCTCAATAGCAAGAACATCCTTCCTCAGATTAGGAGACCAAAAATGAACACAATATTCCAGATGGGGCCTCACCTAGGCCCTGTACAACTGCAGTAAGACCTCCCTGCTCCTATACTCAAATCCCCTTGCTATGAAGGCCAACATACCATTTGCCTTCTTCATCGCCTGCTGTACCTGCATGCCAACTTTCAATGACTGATGAACCATGACTCCCAGGTCTCGTTGCACCTCCCCTTTTCCTAATCTGCTGCCATTCAGATAATATTTTGCCTTCGTGTTTTTGCCCCCAAAGTGGATAACCTCACATTTATCCACATTATATTGCATCTGCCATGTATTTGCCCACTTGCCTAACCTGTCCAAGTCACCCTGCAGCCTCTTAGCCTCCTCCTCACAGCTCACACCGCTGCCCAGTTTAGTGTCATCTGTAAACTTGGAGATATTACACTCAATTCCATCATTCAAATCATTAATATGTATTGTAAAGAGCTGGGGTCCCAGCATTGAGCCCTGCGGCACTCCACTAGTCACTGCCTACCATTCTGAAAAGGACCCGTTAATCCCGACTCTCTGCTTCCTGTCTGCCAACCAGTTCTCTATCCACGTCAGTACATTACCCCCAATACCATGTAGTTGAAGCTGGAGACACCTCCTGCGCACATGGTTGTACGGCTGCGCGAAGCGTCCAGGACTTCCCACATGCTGCAGGACATGCACTCCACAGGACTAAGCAGCCCTGCCATCCCTCTAATTAAACTTATATGATTATAAAAGAGAATCAAACAGCCAATCACCTACTTGCCCGGACGAGGGCTGTGAGAGGGCAGACGTCGGAAACGCAGTTTGGAGCCGAATCCGAAATCAGCAGAGCACAAGGGAGCAACGCATTCAGCAGCAGAAGGTCAGTGAGGAGCGGGAGGCCCTGAACCTGGAGCTGGAAAGTGGGATTAGGCTGGATTGCCTCTTGTTGGCCGGCATGGACATGATGGGCCAAAATGGCCTCCTTCCGTGCTGTAAACTTCCATGATTCGAAGTGGTTAGGATCTGGAATACACAGTCAGAAAGGCTGGTGGAGGCAGAATCAATCTGGCTTTCCAAAGGGAAGTTGCAAAGCAATAGGGAATGGGTGGGTAGTGGGACAAGCTGAAGTGCGCTTACAGAGAGCCAGCACGAGCTTGACGGGCCGAATGGATTCCTTCTGTGCTGTAACCATTCTATGATTCTATGATCCAGGGTGACCAAGGCTGGGAACTCAACATCCAGGGGTATTCAACATTTAGGAAGGAGAGGCAGAGAGGAAAAGGAGGCGGGGTGGCGTTGCTGGTTAAAGAGGAAATTAATGCAATAGTAAGGAAGGACATTAGCCTGGATGATGTGGAATCGGTATGGGTGGAGCTGCGGAATACCAAAGGGCAGAAAACGTTAGTGGAAGTTTTGTACAGACCACTAAACAGTGGTAGTGAAGTTGGGGCCAACATCAAACAAGAAACAAGGGATGTGTGCAATAAAGGTACAGCAGTTATCATGGGCGACTTTAATCTACATATTGATTGGGCTAACCAAATTGGTAGCAATGCGGTGGAGGAGGGTTTCCTGGATTGTATTAAGGATGGTTTTCTAGACCAGTATGTCGAGGAACCAACTAGACAGCTGGCCATCTTAGACTGGGTGATGCGTAATGAGAAGGGACTAATTAGCAATCTTGTTGTGCGAGGCCCTTGGAGAAGAGTGACCATAATATGGTAGAATTCTTTATTAAGATGGAGAATGACACAGTTAATTCGGAAACTAGGATCCTGAACTTAAGGAAAGGTAACTTCGACGGTATGAGGCGTGAATTGGCGAGAATAGACTGGCAAAGGATGCTTAAAGGGTTGATGATGGATAAGCAATGGCAAACATTTGATCACATAAATAAACTTCAGGAATTGTACATCCCTGTCTGGAGTAAAAAATAAAGTGGGGAAGGTGGCTCAACCGTGGCTAACAAGGGAAATTAAAGATAGTGTTAAAACCAAGGAAGAGGCATATAAATTAGCTGGAAAAAGTAACAAACCTGAGGACTGGGA
Organism: Pristiophorus japonicus; assembly: GCF_044704955.1. Lineage (NCBI taxonomy): Eukaryota > Metazoa > Chordata > Chondrichthyes > Pristiophoridae > Pristiophorus > Pristiophorus japonicus. The sequence continues at coordinate 515,625,807 of NC_091977.1, read as the reverse complement.
GAAATTTAGAATTCAACAGAGGAGGACTAAGGGTTTAAAAAAGATGGGGAAAATAGAGTACGAGAGGAAGCTTGCTGAGAACATAAAAACTGACTGCTAAAGCTTCTATAAATATGTGAAGAGAAAAAGATTAGTGAAGACAAATGTAGGTCCCTTGCAGTCAGATTCAGGTGAATTTATAATGGGGAACAAAGAAATGGCAGACCAATTGAACAAATACTTCAGTTCTGTCTTCACGAAGGAAGACACAAATAACCTTCCGAATGTACTAGGTGACAGTGGGTCTAGTGAGAAGGAGGAACTGAAGGATATCCTTACTAGATGGGAAATTGTGTTAGGGAAATTGATGGGATTGAAGGATGATAAATCCCCGGGGCCTGATAGTCTGCATCCCAGAGTACTTAAGGAAGTGGCCCGAGAAATAGTGGATGCATTGGTGATCATTTTCCAACAGTCTATTGCTTCTGGATCAGTTCCTATGGACTGGAGGGTAGCTAACGTAACACCACTTTTTAACAAAGGAGGGAGAGAGAAAACAGGTAATTATAGACCGGTTAGCCTGACATCAGTAGTGGGGAAAATGTTGGAATCAATCATTAAGGATGAAATAGCAGCGCATTTGGAAAGAAATGACAGGATCAGTCCAAGTCAGCATGGATTTATGAAAGGGAAATCATGCTTGACGAATCTTCTGGAATTTTTTGAGAATGCAACTAGCAGAGTGGACAAGGGAGAGCTAGTGGATGTGGTGTATTTGGACTTTCAAAAGTCTTTTGACAAGGTCCCGCACAAGAGATTGGTGTCAAAATCAAAGCGCATGGTATTGGGGGTCATGTACTGACGTGGATAGAGAACTGGTTGGCAGACAGGAAGCAGAGTCGGGATAAACGGGTCCTTTTCAGAATGGCAGGCAGTGACGAGTGGAGTGCCGCAGGGCTCAAAGCTGAGACCCCAGCTCTTTGCAATATACATTAACAATTTGGATGAAGGAATTGAGTGTAATATCTCCAAGTTTGCAGATAACACTAAACTGGGTGGCAGTGTGAGCTGTGAGGGGATGCTAAGAGGCTGCAGGGTGATTTGGACAGGTTAGGTAAGTGGGCAAATGCATGGCAGATGCAGTATAATGTGGATAAAAGAGAGGTTATCCATTTTGGTGGCAAAAACACGAAGGCAGAATATTATCTGAATGGCGGCAGATTATGAAAAGGGGAGGTGCAACGAGACATGGATGTCATAGTACATAATTCATTGAAGGTTGGTATGCAGGTACAGCAGGCGGTGAAGAAGGCAAATGGTATGTTGGCCTTCATAGCTAGGGGATTTGAGTATAGGAGCAGGGAGGTCTTACTGCAGATGTACAGGGCCTTAGTGAGGCCTCACCTGGAATATTGTGTTCAGTTTTGGTCTGAGGAAGGATGTTCTTGCTATTGAGGGAGTGCAGCGAAGGTTCACCAGACTAATTCCAGGGATGGCTGGACTGTCATATGAGGAGAGACTGGGCCTTTATTCACTGGAGTTTAGAAGGATGAGAGGGGATCTCATAGAAACGTATAAGATTCTGACGGGACTGGACAAGTTAGATGCGGGAAGAATGTTCCCGATTTTGGGAAGACTAGAACCAGGGGACATAGTCTTCGGATAAGGGGTAGACCATTTAGGACTGAGATGAGGAGAAACATCTTCATTCAGAGAGTTGTTAACCTGTGGAATTCTCTGCCGCAGAGAGTTGTTGATGCCAGTTGATTGGATATATTCAAGAGGGAGTTAGATATGGCCCTTACGGTTAAGGGAATCAAGGGGTAAGGAGAGAAAGCAGGAAAGGGGTACTGAAGGAACGACCAGCCATGATCTTATTGAATGGCGGTGCAGGCGCGAAGGGCTGAATGGCCTACTCCTGCACCTATTTTCTATGTTTCTATGATTCTATAAATGCAAGACTTGCATTTATGTAGCACCTTTCATGACCACCGGACGTCTCACAGCGCTTCACAGCCAACGCAGTACTTATTGAAGTGTAGTTACTGATGTAATGTAGGAAACACGGCAGCAAATTTGCATCACAGCAATCGCCCACAAACAGCAATGCGATAATGACCAGATAATCTGTTATTTTAGTGATGTCGATTGAGGGATAAATATTGACCAGGACACCGGGGATAACTCCCCTGCTCTTCTTCAAAATAGTTCCATGGGATCTTTCACGTCCACCTGAGAGGTTTAGCGTCTAATCCGAAAGACGGCACCTCCGTTAGTGCTGCACTCCCTCAGCACTGCATTGGAGTTCTTGTGTGCAAGAACCCCCCCCCTTTTTTAGGATTGTCAACTCTTCATGATTGTTATGGAATCTCCAGGAATTAATAATTAATCTCCTGGACCCTGCTCCTAGCAACCCAATAGAATACAATCCGAGAGAGCTTAAAAATAGTTTGTTTCCCTCTAATTTAAAAAACTGTTTAATAGATTAGATATAAAAATTTGGGAGACGGGCAACAAAACTGACTGAGTGAGCAGAGCGGTTAGAGATGGGAGGCCTCGTCAGTTAACATAGAAACATAGAAACTTAGAAAATAGGTGCAGGAGTAGGCCATTCGGCCCTTCGAGCCTGCACCACCATTCAATAAGATCATGGCTGATCATTCACCTCAGTATCCCTTTCCTGCTGTCTCTCCATACCCCTTGATCCCGTCAGTCGTAAGGGCCATATCTAACTCCCTCTTGAATATATCTAATGAACTGGCATCAACAACTCTCCGCGGTAGAGAATTCCACAGGTTAACAACACTCTGAGTGAAAAAGTTTCTCCTCATCTCAGTCCTAAATGGCTTACCCCTTATCTTTACACTGTGACCCCTGGTTCTGGATTCCCCCAAAATCGGGAATATTCTTCCTGCATCTAACCTGTCCAGTCCCGTCAAAATCTTATGTGTTTCTATGAGATACCCTCTCATTTTTCTAAACTCCAGTGAATACAGGCCCAGTCGATCCAGTCTCTCCTCATATGTCAGTCCTGCCATTCCAGAAATCAGTCGAGTGATACTTCGCTGCACTCCCTCAATAGCAAGAACGTCCTTCCTCAGATTAGGAGACCAAAACTGAACCCAATATTCCAGGTGAGGCCTCACCAAGGCCCTGTACAACTGCAGTAAGACCTCCCTGCTCTTATACTCAAATCTACTAGCTATGAAGGCCAACAATCCATTTGCCTTCTTCATCGCCTGCTGCACCTGCATGCCAGCCTTCAATGACTGATGTACTATGACATCCAGGTCTCGTTGCACCTCCCCTTTTCCCAATCTGCCACCATTCAGATAATATTGTGCCTTCATGTTTTTGCCACCAAAGTGGATAACCTCACATTTACCCACATTATACTGCATCTGCCATGCATTTGCCAACTCACCTAACCTGTCCAAGTCACCCTGCAGCCTCTTAGCATCCTCCTCACAGCTTACACCGCCACCCAGCTTAGTGTCATCTGCAAACTTGGAGATATCATTCTCAATTCCTGCATCTAAATCATTGATGTATATTGTAAATAGCTGTGGTCCCAGCACTGAGCCCTGCGGCACCCTAATAGTCACTGCCTGCCATTCTGAAAGGACCCATTTATCCCGATTCTCTACTTCCTGTCTGCCAACCAGTTCTCTATCCACGTCAATACATTACCCTCAATATCATGTGCTTTAATTTTGCACACCAATCTCGTGTGGGACCTTGTCAAAAGCCTTTTGAAAGTCCAAATACACCACATCCACTGGTTCTCCCTTGTCCACTCTACTAGTTACATCCTCAAAAAACCCAAGAAGATTTGTCAAGCATGATTTCCCTTTCATAAATCCATGCTACTTGGACCGATCCTGTCACTGCTTTCCAAATGGGCTGCTATTTTATCTTTAATAATTGATTCCAACATTTTCCCCACTACTGATGTCAGGCTAACCAGTCTACAATTCCCCGTTTTCTCTCTCCCTCCTTCTTTAAAATGTGGGGTTACATTCGCTACCCTCCAGTCCATAGGAACTGATCCAGAGTCGATAGACTGTTGGAAAATGATCACCAATGCATCCACTATTTCTAGGGCCACTTCCTTAAGTACTCTGGGATGCAGACTATCAGGCCCCGGGGATTTATCGACCTTTGGATTTATCCCATCAATTTCCCTAACACAATTTCCTGACCAATAAGGATTTCCTTCAGTTCCTCCTTCGCGCTAGAACCTCGGTCCCCTAGTATTTCTGGAAAGTTATTTGTGTCTTCCTTCGTGAAGACTGAACCAAAGTATTTGTTCAATTGGTCTGCCATTTCTTTGTTCCCCATTATAAATTCACCTGATTCTGACTGCAAGGGACCTACGTTTGTCTTCACTAATCTTTTTCTCTTCACATATCTGAGAGGGGACCTCATAGAAACATATAAAATTCTGACGGGGTTAGACAGGTTAGATGCAGGAAGAATGTTCCCAATGTTGGGGAAGTCCAGAACCAGGGGTCACAGTCTAAGGATAAGGGGTAAGCCATTTAGGACCGAGATGCGGAGGAACTTCTTCACCCAGAGAGTGGTGAACCTGTGGAATTCTCTACCACAGAAAGTTGTTGAGGCCAATTCACTAAATATATTCAAAAAGGAGTTAGATGAGGTCCTTACTGCTAGGGGGATCAAGGGGTATGGCGAGAAAGCAGGAATGGGGTACTGAAGTTGAATGTTCAGCCATGAACTCATTGAATGGCGGTGCAGGCTAGAAGGGCCAAATGGCCTACTCCTGCACCTATTTTCTATGTTTCTATGTTTCTATGTAAGCTTTTGCAGTCAGTTTTTATGTTCTCAGCAAGCTTCCTCTCATACTCTATTTTCCCCCTCCTAATTAAATGCTTTGTCCTCCTCTGCTGAATTCTAAATTTCTCCCAGTCCTCAGGTTTGCTGCTTTTTCTGGCCAATTTATATGCCATTCCTTGGATTTAACACTATCCCTAATTTCCCTTGTTAGCCACGGTTGAGCCACCTTCCCCGTTTTATTTTTACTCCAGACAGGGATGTACAATTGTTGAAGTTCATCCATGTGATCTTTAAATGTTTGCCATTGCCTATCCACCGTCAACCCTTTAAGTATCATTCATAGAAACATAGAAAATAGGTGCAGGAGTAGGCCACTCGGCCCTTCTAGCCTGCACCGCCATTCAATGAGTTCATGGCTGAACATTCAACTTCAGTACCCCATTCCTGCTTTCTCGCCATACCCCTTGATCCCCCTAGCAGTAAGGACCTCATCTAACTCCTTTTTGAATATATTTAGTGAATTGGCCTCAACAACTTTCTGTGGTAGAGAATTCCACAGGTTCACCACTCTCTGGGTGAAGAAGTTCCTCCGCATCTCGGTCCTAAATGGCTTACCCCTTATCCTTAGACTGTGACCCCTGGTTCTGGACTTCCCCAACATTGGGAACATTCTTCCTGCATCTAACCTGTCTAACCCCGTCAGAATTTTATATGTTTCTATGAGGTCCCCTCTCATTGTAGCCAATTCACGTCTCATACCTTCGAAGTTACCTTTCCTTAAGTTCAGGACTCTAGTCTCTGAATTAACTGTGCCACCCTCCATCTTAATAAAGAATTCTACCATATTATGGTCACTCTTCCCCAAGTGGCTTCGCACAACAAGATTGCTAATTAGTCTTTTCTTGTTACACATCACCCAGTCTCGGATGGCCAGCCCTCGAGTTGGTTCCTCGACATATTGGTCTAGAAAACCATCCCTAATACACTCCAGGAAATCCTCCTCCACCGTACTGTTACCAGTTTGGTTAGCCCAATCTATATGTAGATTCAAGTCGCCCATGATAACTGCTGTGCCTTTATTGCACGCATCCCTAATTTCTTGTTTGACACTGTCCCCAACCTCACTACTACTGTTTGGTGGTCTGTACACAATTCCCACTCGCGTTTTCTGCTCTTTGCTATTCCGCAGCTCCACCCATACAGATTCCACATCATCCAGGAATATGTCCCTGACCAAGGTTGACACCCCTACCTCCCCATTCCATTAAAGTTTGGCGGCATAGGCCCTTGTCCTACAATGAATGAAAAGAAAGGCGAGAAGGAACCTACCAAGCTCCTGAATGTTCACCCTATTGGTTAGATGGTGCTATCTCAGGCAACACTTTTGCCCTCGTTGCATCTTTGGAGCTTGTTCCTGAATGGCCCGATGTTTCTTCCTATGTTCTAATGATGTGGCGCGCTGAGGGGTCAAAGTTAGAGGCCAGGTATATAATGCTGTCCTGAGAGACAGCAGTAGCAGGCATCTCAACTCTTTCCCTGACATTCCACTTCCGTCCCCGATGATTAGTGGGGTAATTGATTTAATTTTCTTTGTTACGTCTAGACTTGACTATTCCAATGCATTCCTGGCTGGCCTCCCACGTTCTACCCTCTGTAAACTTGAGGTCATCGAAAACTCTGTCGCCAGTGTCCTAACTTGCAACAAGTCCTATTCATTCATCACCCCTGTGCTCGCTGACCTACATTGGCTCCCGGTTAAACAACGCCTCAATTTAAAAATTCTCATCCTTATTTGCAAATCCTTCCATGGCCTCGCCCCTCCCTATCACCAGCTCCACAATCCTTCCAAGATATCAGCGCTCTAATTTTGGCCTGTTGAGCATCCCTGATTTTAATCGCTCCACCATTTGTGACCGTCCTTAAGCTGCTCAGGCCCTAAGCTGTGGAATTCCCTGCTTAAACCTCTCCGCCTCTCTACATCTCCTTCCTCCTTTAAGACGCTGCTTAAAACCTACTTCTTTGATTAAACCTACTTCTTTGGTCATCTGCATTAATATCTCTTTGTGTTGCTTGGTGTCAAATTTTGTTTTTTAAATACTCCTGTGAAGCGCCTTGGGAAGTTTTACTTTGTTAAAGATGCTATATAAATACACGTTGTTGTAATAATCAGATCCTGAGAAACAGCGGCATGTATCGTGACTGTCATAGTCTGGAAACCAGTATTTTAGGCAGCATGAATTCTCTCCCCTTATTGCCACCGTAGCTGCATTTTCTGCTTCCATTGAGGTAGATGGATCAACTGGTCTCTGGCCACTTGTTAGGTGGTGTAAGCTCCAAATTCCAATGAAGTTGCCACATAACTCAGTGATGTCCACAATGAACTAGAAGTTTTCCTGATGTTGCTATTGGATTTGAATCTTGCTGGAAGGAAATTAAGAGTCAACCACATTGATGTGGGATTGGAGTCACATATAGACCAGACTGGGTAAGGACCATAGGTTTTACGACAATACGACAGCATCATGGTCCCTTTTACTGATTATTTCCAGTCTTTTTTTCCCCAAACAGAATACATATCCTCAAGCTCAATGGTGGAAATTGAACTCCACGACCCCTATAGTCTCACAATGGCCAGACTAGTAAATGCCATGACAGCATTTGAAGGGTGAAATAGTGCACTGTACATCTAGTTTTTTATTAGTGAGTCTGAATGAAAATCCCAGCATAAGGGGTAAATTTTCATCTTTACCACATGGGCAGTAACTCGATTTTAATTCCACAATAGAATGAAAATAAGGCATTTTTATAACAGGCATGCTCCTCTGGGTTGCAGCGCAGAGAGTGAAAGTGAAAATTTACCTCAATGTTTATTATTGGACTAATTAATATGGCATTTGCATGGGTGCTATGACATGTGACACTGCAGTCATCCCAAACAATCATACTAAAATAGAATGATAGAGTCATAACGGGGAACAAAGAAATGGCAGACCAATTGAACAAGTACTTTGGTTCAGTATTCACTAAGGAGGACACAAACAACCTTCCGGATATAAAAGGGGTCAGAGGGTCTAGTAAGGAGGAGGAACTGAGGGAAATCTTTATTAGTCGGGAAATTGTGTTGGGGAAATTGATGCGATTGAAGGCCGATAAATCCCCAGGGCCTGATGGACTGCATCCCACAGTACTTAAGGAGGTGGCCTTGGAAATAGCGGATGCATTGACAGTCATTTTCCAACATTCCATTGACTCTGGATCAGTTCCTATCGAGTGGAGGGTAGCCAATGTAACCCCACTTTTTAAAAAAGGAGGGAGAGAGAAAACAGGGCATTATAGACCGGTCAGCCTGACCTCAGTAGTGGGTAAAATGATGGAATCAATTATTAAGGATGTCATAGCAGCGCATTTGGAAAATGTTGACATGATAGGTCCAAGTCAGCATGGATTTGTGAAAGGGAAATCATGCTTGACAAATCTTCTGGAATTTTTTGAGGATGTTTCCAGTAAAGTGGACAAAGGAGAACCAGTTGATGTGGTATATTTGGACTTTCAGAAGACTTTCGACAAGGTCCCACACAACAGATTAATGTGCAAAGTTAAAGCACATGGGATTGGGGGTAGTGTGCTGACGTGGATTGAGAACTGGTTGTCAGACAGGAAGCAAAGAGTAGGAGTAAATGGGTACTTTTCAGAATGGCAGGCAGTGACTAGTGGGGTACCGCAAGGTTCTGTGCTGGGGCCCCAGCTGTTTATATTGTACATTAATGATTTAGACGAGGGGATTAAATGTAGTATCTCCAAATTTGCGGATGACACTAAGTTGGGTGGCAGTGTGAGCTGCGAGGAGGATGCTATGAGGCTGCAGTGTGACTTGGATAGGTTAGGTGAGTGGGCAAATGCATGGCAGATGAAGTATAATGTGGATAAATGTGAGGTTATCCACTTTGGTGGTAAAAACAGAGAGAGAGACTATTATCTGAATGGTGACAGATTAGGAAAAGGGAAGGCACAACGAGACCTGGGTGTCATGGTACATCAGTCATTGAAGGTTGGCATGCAGGTACAGCAGGCGGTTAAGAAAGCAAATGGCATGTTGGCCTTCATAGCGAGGGGATTTGAGTACAGGGGCAGGGAGGTGTTGCTACAGTTGTACAGGGCCTTGGTGAGGCCACAGCTGGAGTATTGTGTACAGTTTTGGTCTCCTAACTTGAGGAAGGACATTCTTGCTATTGAGGGAGTGCAGCAAAGATTCATCAGACTGATTCCCGGGATGGTGGGACTGACCTATCAAGAAAGACTGGATCAACTGGGCTTGTATTCACTGGAGTTCAGAAGAATGAGAGGGGACCTCATAGAAACGTTTAAAATTCTGACGGGGTTAGACAGATTAGATGCAGGAAGAATGTTCCCGATGTTGGGGAAGTCCAGAACCAGGGGTCACAGTCTAAGGATAAGGGGTAAGCCGTTTAGGACCGAGATGAGGAGAAACTTCTTCACCCAGAGAGTGGTGAACCTGTGGAATTCTCTACCACAGAAAGTTGTTGAGGCCAATTCACTAAATATATTCAAAAGGGAGTTAGATGAAGTCCTTACTACTCGGGGGATCAAGGGGTATGGCGAGAAAGCAGGAAGGGGTTACTGAAGTTTCATGTTCAGCCATGAACTCATTGAATGGCGGTGCAGGCTAGAAGGGCTGAATGGCCTGCTCCTGCACTTATTTTCCATGTTTCTATGTTTCTAATATGGTTTCTGAAGCATCAACATTTTAATTCTGCATTGAAAAAAATATACAAAGTGAAACTAAATTCAAAATTAATAAAAGAGATCATTTAAATGTTGTCAAAGTACAGTGTGAATATTTCCCATTTGTGTACATTAAAGATATTCTCTGTCTTTGGCTAAACCAGACCAGGCTAAGCAACCTTGGTGTCATATTTGAAACCGAGACGAGCTTCCAACCACATAGCTACTCCATCACCAAGACCACCTATTTCTACCTCAGTTACATCGCCCAACTTATCTGCTGCTGAAACCCTCATCCATGCCTTTTTTTAATCTCAAGACTTGACTATTTCAAATGTTCTCCTAGCCGACCTCCCATCTTACACCCTACATAAACTTGAGCTGACCCAAAACTCTGCTGCCTGTGTCCTAACTCGCATCAAGTCCCGGTCACCCCTCACCCCTGTGCTCGCTGACCTACGTTGGCTCTCGAACCAGCAAAGCCTCAATTTTAAAATTATCATCCTTGTTTTCAAATCCCTCCATGGCCTTGCCCCTTTCTATCTTTGTAGCCTTTGAGAACTCTGCGCTCCTCCAATACTGGCCTCTTGTGCAACCCTGATTTTAATCACCGTGCCATTGGCGGCTGTGCCTTCAGCTGCTGAGGCCTTAAGCTCTGAAAATGCCTCCCTAAATATTTCTCTCTCTCTACCTCTCCTCCTTTAAGATGCAACATAACACTTATCTCTTTGTCTTAGCTTTTGGTTACTTGTCCTAATATCTCATGTCAAATTTTGTATGATAACACTCCTGCAATGTGTCTTGGGACATTTAACTGCGCTACATTAAAGGCACTCTATAAATGCAAGTTGTTGAGTGCTATTTATATTATTTTACCACAGTTCATACTGGTCCAAGTGCTTGGTTACTTTGTCTCTGATGATAGGTCCCAATAATTTCTTCACAACTGATGTTAAATTGATGGGTTTCTCCTTCCCTCCCTTCTTAAATAATGGACTGACATTTGCAATTTTCCAATCAAAGGACACAATTTCTGAATCTAGAGGTTTGTAAAATTATAACTAATCTATCTGTAATTTCCTCTCCTTTTTTAATGTCCTGTTGTGAATTCCATTGGGTCCAGGATATTTGTCTATCTTAAGTCCCATTATTTTCTCCATTACAGTTTAAAAAAAAACGTATATTGAATCCACTAAGTTCCTCCCCATGAATTATTTTTAGGTTCCCTTGAGCATTGGCATTTTGTCCTCTTCCACTACTGTGCAAATGGATACAATGTTCTCATTGCCTTTCATTTCCTTATTCATTATTATCTCACCTGTATCCATCTTTAATAGGCTCGTATTTTCCTTTGCCATTCTCTGAGATAGATTTTGAGTTTGAGAACGATGGAAATAAAATTCAGGAGAGATGTAAAACAGGCTGCTGCTTCATTGTCACCCATTTTACACTATCGCACAATAAAAATCTACCCTTCTTTCTCTTAAGATATTTTTTAGCTTTAGTATTCTTTGTGAGTTGTTTTCATATTACCTTCACACACCACTCATTCCTTTCATTGTATCCCTTTGTTGCTTTTTAGCTCTCCCAGTTCACTGGATTTCCACTTTTCGTTACATTTGTATAAGTCTTTTTTTCAGCTTAATGCTGTCTCTTACCCCATTTGTTAACTAAACAAGTGGAACATCCAGGCTGTCGTCAGTATTAAAGAACACCTTGGCTAATAGCTAACTGTCATGTATCCTATATGGCTACTGTTGGTACTATCACAAGGTGTGCCACCAGAGGGCACCGCAGTGGGAGACTTGTAGGTTACCTGTACAAGTGTGCCAGGCCTAGTATAAAAGGCAGGCCACCAGGTGTGATCCTCACTCTGGAGTTATCAATAAAGGACTAAGGTCACTGCAGTTCAAGTACAACACATTGCCCCGTGGAGTCATTATCAGAGCATCTAAAAGCATAACAATTGGCGACGAGATAACGGACCTTCACGCGAATATGTTTACCCTTGGTACGTTGCAGCAGTTCGTCGATGGTGATGATTGGGATGCCTTTGTGGAGAGGCTCGACCATTTCTTCACAGCAAATGACCTGGCAGGCGACAATCTGGCCACACTGGCTGATAAGTGGAGAGCTATCCTGCTAGCACGTTGTGGGCCCACTGTCTATGGCCTCGTCAGGGACTCGCTGGCACCAGCAAAGACAACGGCCAAGATGTACGAGGAGCTTGTAACGCTGATCCAAGAATATCTCATGCCCAAAGAGAGCATCCTCACAGCTAGACACCGGTTTTACACCCACTGACGACCCGAAGGCCAGGAAATCGCAAAATATGCTGCAGACCTCAGGAGGCTGGCGGCACCGTGTGATTTCGGCAACCACCTCACCGAATCGCTGTGGGATATCTTTGTCATTGGAATCAGCCATGAGGGCCTTCTTCATAAGCTACTGTCTGCGGATACCACAGTCATACTGCAGAAGGCCATCTCCATGAGCGAGGCATTCATGGCCTCGACCTGCGGCTCTAGGCAGATGACTCATCCTCAGGACTCAAACTGGCAAGTACTGTGCACAGAGTGGCGCCTTTTAGAGGCTGGGCTGTAGAACACGAACCTTCTCAGGGAAGAGAGAACAGGCCCTCGAGTCCCTTAACTCAGAGTTCGCTGAGGGGGGCTAACCGAGTAGCTCCATGCTGGCATTGCGGAGGGAATCACAGGGCTCACCAGTGCCGCTTTAAAGACTATGTGTGTAAAAGCTGCAACACAAAGGGCCACCTCCAGCGAATGTGTAAGAGAAATATGACTCACTGTGTTGATGAAGAGTCTGCAGATGGCCATGAATCCAGCGCGGATTATGAAACGATAGTCAGAGAGGCAGCTCAGCACCACGATGAGGTATATGGCATGTTTACCTGCACCACCGATGTTCCCCGTTGAGGATGGAAGTCGAGATAAATGGCGTTCCAGTCTTCATGGAAGTGGACATGGGGGCGAGCCAGCCAGTAATGAATCAAGAAGCCTTTAAGAGGCTATGGGACAATCAAACTGAACGACCTAAGTTGGTCCCGGTTCAGGCAAAACTGCACACCTACACCAATGAACTTATCCCAGTTGTTGGTAGTGCGGATGTAAAGGTACTCCATGATGGCGCGGTGCACAAGTTACTTCTGTGGATTGTTGCAGATGATGGACCAACGCTACTCGGAAGAAGGTGGATGGAGAAGATCCATTGGAGTTGGGACGATTGCATCCCTCCAGCGATCGACGTCCTCCGCGCTCAGAGGCAAAGCAAGCCCTCACCTGAGGGTGGACCCGGCCCCAGAGAGCAGACCAGCACAGCACCCGAGGCACAGACCGCCCAGCATGATTGCGTGGAGATGATCCAGCTGAGACAACCCGAACGCACCTTCCAGGCTACAGTATCAGGACTCCGGAGGAAGAAAGTCTGATCCAAAGGTGACTCCCCAGCTTCGGTGGCAGAACCCGGGGAGAAGAGGATCACCGCAGTCGACATCGTGGATGGAGGAAAGATGGTGCCTAAATCACAAGGTGATGTGCTGAAGAAAAAGATGGCGGCGGCCAGACCACGAGGTGCAGTGCTGATGGAGCAACACGTGGTACCAAACGGAGAAGAGGATTGGGGTAAAGATAGCAAGGCTCTCTTAAAGGAGACCTGCAACCCACCATACTTAAAGGGACAGTCCACATTCTCAATCAATGTAATAGCAATTGTGAGTTAGATGTAAAATGTGTAATTGATGATCAGAGTTGTGTACATGCAATAAGCAAAGAAAAGTCATGTGATCGCGATCGGAGCTACAGGTTATTTGCAATGAGTAATGAAACGTTGTGCGATGTAGGATTTCAACTGCATACAGTCAATGCAGCGGGCAGACACCCATCGGGAGCACACAGGTCCAGTGAGCTACCCAACGTAGTAGCCTGCATCCCTGGGACCAGAGTTATGCATCATGGAGTGTGGCCACAAGCAGCCAATACATACAAGCTGCAGAGCAAGTGATCTCAGGAGGGCAATGGCACCGGTCTCGATACCCTGCCACTGATTGGCTCCACCTCTCAGGCACCCGATGGCACCAAACACCACGAGCCTGAAAGAGCCTGTGCTAAGGTGCAGTCCCGAGACCCGATTGCCACCAAGGCCATACCCGGGAACGAAGGGTCACCCGCAACAGTTCTCCCAAATGGGACCGGGACCAGCCAGGATCCCAAACCAAATAATGACCAGGCAAGTGAGTCAGCAGTTCCTTATGCAATGCTAGATGACTGCTTCTCAGGGAGCAGCAGTGATCTGGGGTGCAAGGAGACGACAGGGAAGTCACAGGCATCTGTGAACCTGCCCGACACTAGGAGCAGTGGCAAAAGCCCCGAGAGCAGGCAACTTGAGCCAACCGGATTCCCACTGCCAGCACTGGGCACCGCGCCACCACCAGACTACCTGGACACCATCCAACAGTTCTGGCACTAGTTTGTCCTCACGATCCGGCGCTGACCCCAGAACTGACTCCAAGAATATGCCAAGCATGTACCACGAATGCAACACTAAATGCAAATTTTTTTTTTTGAACTTGAATGTATATGAATGTAATGAGCCAACTATATGTTGGGGGGGGGGGGGGGGGGGCTGGTGGGGAGGAGAATGGAGTGGTCATGGACACGCAAACAGAAACCACCAGCACTCTACTGCCAACGAAACATCACCCACTCACCCAAGATGGAAACGACCCGCCAAGGGTCAACCAGATAGAGCTAAGCCCAGAGCTCGGTCAGTGAAGAGGCGATTTGCATGAAAGACTTGGGGGATAATGATGTCATGCATCCTACACGGTTACTGTTTGTACTATTAGAAGGTGTGCCACCAGAGGGCACCGCAGTGGGAGACTTGTAGGTTACCTATACTGGTGTGCCAGGCCTAGTATAAAAGTCAGACCACCAGGTGTGATCCTCACTCTGGAGTTATCAATAAAGGACTAAGGTCACTACAGTTCAAGTACAACACATTGCCTCATGGAGTCATTATCAGAGCATGAAAAGACATAACACTAACTGTCTAGCGTCTGGTTTCAGAGCAGCACTGGGGAAGTCTAGGTGCAGGCCACTATGCTACTTTATTTAGATGCAGCCGTCTATTGTACGGAGACTGCCATGAGAGAAAAGGGAGTGTTACCCTCAAGAATGAAAGTCAGTGTTGGCGCTAGTTAATGGATCAATAAACAAGACAAACCTTTTTCCATGTTCAAAATCTGATCGGGGGAGGAAAAGGATTAGAATTCTGAAGATTGCTTTGCTGATAATAAGTAACGGCTGCACATCATTACACAATATTAACAACTTGTATTTACATACTGTCTTTAATATAGTAGAAGGTCCAGAGGCAGAGTGGCAGCGTCCCAGGTCTACAAAAGGCCAGCGTGAGTCGGAGAGGCCCAGCGGGAAGTCGAGAGGTGGAGTGGCAGCGTCCCAGGCCTACAAAAGGCCAGCGTGAGTCGGAGAGGCCCAGCGGGAGGTCGAGAGGCAACGTCCCAGGCCTACAAAAGGCCAGCGTGAGTCGGAGAGGCCCAGCGGGAGGTCGAGAGGCGGAGCGGCAACGTCCCAGGCCTACAAAAGGCCAGCGTGAGTCGGAGAGGCCCAGCGGGAGGTCGAGAGGCAGAGTGGCAGCGTCCCAGGCCTACAAAAGGCCAGCGTGAGTCGGAGAGGCCCAGAGGGAGGTCGAGAGGCGGAGCGGCAACGTCCCAGGCCTACAAAAGGCCAGCGTGAGTCGGAGAGGCCCAGCGGGAGGTCGAGAGGCGGAGCGGCAACGTCCCAGGCCTACAAAAGGCCAGCGTGAGTCGGAGAGGCCCAGCGGGAGGTCGAGAGGCGGAGCGGCAACGTCCCAGGCCTACAAAAGGCCAGCGTGAGTCGGAGAGGCCCAGCGGGAGGTCGAGAGGCGGAGCGGCAACGTCCCAGGCCTACAAAAGGCCAGCGTGAGTCGGAGAGGCCCAGCGGGAGGTCGAGAGGCGGAGCGGCAACGTCCCAGGCCTACAAAAGGCGTGCTTGTGCAGCTGCAGCAGGGTGAGAACCCAAAAAAGTAGAAAGAAATTGAAAGGTGACGTCACAGCCAAGGGGGTAAGTGATTGGCTGGTGATTGGTAAGGAGTTTTTCCTTTTTCTTTTCTAGTTCAGTAAGTAACATTTAGCATTGTAGTTGCCAAATTAAGTTAATCTAGAGGTTAATTCATGGCAGGAGAACTCAGACATGTGTTTTGCTCCTCCTGTACCATGTGGGAAATCAGGGACACCTCCGATGTCCCTGAAGACTACGTGTGCGGGAAGTGTATCCGCCTCCAGCTCCTGACGAAGTGCGTTGCGGAACTGGAGCTGCGGGTGGATTCACTCTGGAGCGTGCACGATGCTGAGAAAGATGTGAAGAGCACATTTAGTGAGTTGGTCTAACCGCAGGTAAAGGGTCCACAGCCAGATAGGGAATGGAAGACCAACAGGAAGAGCAGTGCAAGAAAGGTAGTGCAGGGGTTCCCTGCGGTCATCCCCCTGCAAAACAGATGCACTGCTTTGGGTACTGTTGAGGGGGATGACTCATCAGGGGAGGGCAGCAGCAGCCAGGTTCATGGCACCATGGCTGGCTCTGCTGCACAGGAGGGCAGAAAAAAGAGTGGGAGAGCAATAGTGATAGGGGATTCGATTGTAAGGGGAATAGATAGGCGTTTCTGCGGCCGCAACCGAGACTCCAGGATGGTATGTTGCCTCCCTGGTGCAAGGGTCAAGGATGTCTCGGAGCGGGTGCAGACATTCGGAAAAGGGAGGGTTAACAGCCAGTTGTCATGGTGCATATAGGTACCAACGATATAGGTAAAAAACAGGATGAGGTCCTACGAGGCGAATTTAGGGAGCTAGGAGCTAAATTAAAAAATAGGACCTCAAAATTAGTAATCTCAGGATTGCTACCAGTGCCATGTGCTAGTCAGAGTAGGAATCGCAGGATAGCTCAGATGAATACGTGGCTTGAGGAGTGATGCAAAAGGGAGGGATTCAAATTCCTGGGACATTGGAACCGGTTCTGTGGAAGGTGGGACCAACCGGACGGTCTGCACCTGGGCAGGACTGGAGCCAATGTCCAAGGGGGAGTGTTTGCTAGTGCTGTTTGGAGGCGTTAAACTAATATAGCAGAGGGATGAGAACCTATGCAGGGAGACAGAGGGGAATAAAATGGAGACAGAAGCAAAAGCGAGAAAGGAGAATAGTAAAAGTGGAGGTCACAGAAACCCAAGGGAAAAAAAAAAAGGGCCACTTTACAGCAGAATTCTAAAGGGTCAAAGTGTGTTAAAAAGACAAGTCTGAAGGCTCTGTGCCTCAATGCGAGGAGTATTCGGAATAAGGTGGACAAATTAACTGCGCAGATAGCAGTTAACGGGTATGATGTCATTGGCATCACGGAGACATAGCTCCAGGGTGACCAAGGCTGGGAACTCAACATCCAGGGGTACTCAGCATTTAGGAAGGATAGACAGAAAGGAAAAGGAGGCGGAGTGGCGTTGCTGGTTAAAGAGGAAATTAATGCAATTGTAAGGAAGGACATTAGCTTGGATGATGTGGAATCGGTATGGGTGGAGCTACGGAATACCAAAGGACAGAAAACGTTAGTTGGAGTTGTGTAGAGGCCACCAAATAGTAGTAGTGAGGTTGAGGATAGCATCAAACAAGAAATAAGGGATGTGTGCAGTAAAGGTACAGCAGTAATCATGGGCGACTTTAATTTACATATTGATTGGGCTAACCTAACTGGTAGCAATGCGGTGGAGGAAGATTTCCTGGAGTGTATTAGGGATGGTTTCTAGACGAATATGTCGAGGAAATAACCAGAGAGCTGGCCATCCTAGACTGGGTGATGTGTTATGAGAAGGGACTAATTAGCAATCTTGTTGTGCGAGGCCCCTTGGGGTAGAGTGAACATAATATAGTAGACTTCTT
The DNA here is from genome assembly GCF_044704955.1 of Pristiophorus japonicus. Taxonomy (NCBI): domain Eukaryota; kingdom Metazoa; phylum Chordata; class Chondrichthyes; family Pristiophoridae; genus Pristiophorus; species Pristiophorus japonicus. Next base: position 515,608,307 of record NC_091977.1, on the reverse strand, counting down.
TATTAAGATGGAGAGTGACACCGTTAATTCAGAAACAAGGGTCCTGAACATAAGGAAAGATATCTTTGATGGTATGAGGTGCGAATTGGCTAGATTAGACTGGCAAATGATACTTAAAGGTTGACGGTGGATAGGCAATGGCAAACCTTCAAAGATCATATGGACGAACTTCAACAATTATACATCCCTATCTGGAGTAAAAATAAAACGGGGAAGGTGGCTCAACCATGGCTAACAAGGGAAATTAAGGATAGTGTTAAATCCAAGGAAGAAGCATACAAATTAGCCAGAAAAAGTAGTAAGCCGGAGGACTGGGAGAAATTTAGAATACAGCAGAGGAGGGCAAAAGGCTTAATTAAGAGGGGGAAAATAGAGTACGAGAGGAATTTTGCCAGAAACATAAAAAATGACTGCAAAAGCTTCTATAGATATGTGAAGAGAAAAAGATTAGTGAAGACAAACATAGGTCCCTTGCAGTCGGATTCTGGTGAATTTATAATGGGGAACAAAGAAATGGCAGACCAATTGAACATGTACTTTGTTCTGTCTTCACAAAGGAAGACACAAATAACCTTCCGGATGTACTAGGGGTCCGAAGGTCTAGTGAGAAGGAAGAACTGAAGGATATCTTTATTAGGTGGGAAATTGTGTTAGGGAAATTGACGGGATTGAAGGCCGATAAATCCCCGGGGCCTGCAAGTCTGCATCCCAGAGTACTTAAGGAAGTGGCCCTAGAAATAGTGGATGCATTGGTGATCATTTTCCAACAGTCTATCGACTCTGGATCAGTTCCTATGGACTGGAGGGTAGCTAATGTAACACCACTTTTTAAAAAAGGAGGGAGAGAGAAAGCGGGTAATTATAGACCAGTTAGCCTGACATTAGTAGTGGGGAAAATGTTGGAATCAATCGTTAAGGATGAAATAACAGCACATTTGGAAAGCAGTGATAGGATTGGTCCAAGTCTGCATGGATTTATGAAGGGTAAATCATGCTTGACAAATCTTCTGGAATTTTTTGAGGATGTAACTAGTAGAGTGGACAGAGGAGAACCAGTGGATGTGGTGTATTTGGACTTTCAAAATGCTTTTGACAAGGTCCCACACAAGAGATTGGTGTGCAAAATCAAAGCACATGGTATTGGGGGTAATGTACTGACGTGCCGCAGGGCTCAGTGCTGGGACCCCAGCTCTTTACAATATATATTAATGATCTGGATGATGGAATTGAGTGTAATATCTCCAAGTTTGCAGATGACACTCAATACAGGGTGGCAGTGTGAGCTGTAAGGAGGACGCTAAGAGGCTGAGGGTGCTTTGGACAGGTTAGGCGAGTGGGCAAATACATGGCAGATGCAGTATAAGGTGGATAAATGTGAGGTTATCCACTTTAGGGGCAAAAACACGAAGGCAGAATATTATCTGAATGGCAGCAGATTAGGAAAAGGGGAGGTGCAGCGAGACCTGGGTGTCATGATTCATCAGTCACTGAAGGTTGGCATGCAGGTACAGCAGGTGGTGAAGAAGGCAAATGGTATGTTGGCCTTCATAGCAAGGGGATTTGCGTATAGGAGCAGGGAAGTCTTATTGCAGTTGTACAGGGCCTTAGTGAGGCCTCACCTGGAATATTGTGTTCAGTTTTGGTCCCCTAATCTGAGGAAGGACATTCTTGCTATTGAGGGAGTGCAGCGGAGGTTCACCAAACTGATTCACGGGATGGCAGGACTGACATATAAGGAGAGACTGGATCGACTGGGCCTGTATTCACTGGAGTTTAGAAGGATGAGAGGGGATCACATAGAAACATATTAAAATTCTGACGGGACTGGACAGGTTTGATGCAGGAAGAATGTTCCCGATGTTGGGGAACTCCAGAACCAGGGGACATAGTCGTAGGATAAGGGGTAAGTCATTTAGGACTGAGATGAGGAGGAACTTCTTCACTCAGTGAGTTGCTAACCTATGGAATTCCCTACCGCAGAGAGTTGTTGATGCCAATTCATTGGATATATTCAAGAGGGAGTTAGATATGGCCCTTGCGGCTAAAGGGATCAAGGGGTATGGAGAGAAAGCAGGAACGGGGTACTGAAGGAATGATCAGCCATGATCTTATTGAATGGTGGTGCAGGCTCGAAGGGCCGGATGGCCTACTCCAGCACCTATTTTCTAAGTTTCTATGTTTCTAGTAAAACACCCCAAGGCGCTTCACAGGAGTGTTAAAAGACAAAAAAAATATTGACACACAGAAGTAAATGGGAAAATAGTAGCTACGGTTTTAATTGGAGGCGAGGAGAGAGCATGGGGTCAGTGGGATGAGCATCAGGCTTGCCCAGACTCACTGATATATTCCTAGGCCTCATATAAATATCCCAGGTCTGACTCCCACCCGAACTCTGGCAGTCAGATAAGTGGTGGTGGTGTTGATTGGCAGGGGGCGAGGTGGAGTGAGGTGAGGGTCGGCAATTGCAGTCAAGGGAGGGAAAACCATGGCCCTAGGTTTCCTTGTGGGGCCTGGAGGGGCACCTCCTCCTCTTGGCCCACGGGAAACCCTTTCAAAAATGTATTTACCTTCTTGGTAATTCTTCTGGTCCCGCTTCTTTTTTCCCGACCAGTGCTCCTAGTGGGCTCGGCACCAATGGCAAAGCCCAGTGTTAAAAAAAGTCAGGGTTTGAATGGCGTAATCAGAGTCTGACTTTACAATTACACAGAGGCCCTTGCCTGCCTGGAGGTGGTTAGGATCTCTCTTGTTGTCATTGCCTGACACTTGTGTGGTGTGAAAGTTATTTGTCACTTATCGGCCCAAAGCTGGATGTTGTCCAGGTCTTGGTGCATGTGGGGCCCAGACTGCTTCATTATCTGAGGAAATACAAATGTCGTTGAACATTGTGCAGTCATCAATGAACATCCCCACTTCTGACCTTCTGTTGAAGGGAAAGTTATTGATGAAGCAGCTGAAGATAGTTGGGCCTATGACTCTGCCCTGAGGAACTCCTGCAGTGATGTCCTGGAACTGAGAAGTTTTTGAACAGCCTGCTGAAAAATTGAATCCCTGTTCTAAAAACAGATAGGTGAATTTTCTTATTCCGGCACATAAGCAATTAAAGCAACTAGGTAAATACTAAATAACTCAGAAATCTCACTTTCACAGTCTGCTTTTCCACAAATGTGGAAAATCATAGTTTAGATTTTTTTTTTAGGCTTGTCATTTGCTTGCCACAACCTGTTTCATACTGATTGATTAAACAAGAAAGCTCCAGTATACTTTGAATTCAATGCTATCAAAAATATTGTACTTAACTGCTGTGAATGGCTTAGCCAGTCATGTGATGTCCACAAGACTCAATAAAACCCCAGCCAGTTGGGTTCAGGGGATCCATGATGAGGTAGGTGGTTGTGAGTCTGGTGGATGAATTGGTAATATGTAGTGTGATTGTTAAACTTTTGCTAATAAACCAACCAGTTCTTAATCGCAATGTGTTGTTATGAATTCTTAAGCAAAGAACCCATGAAGCAAATACATTACAACTACCATGTACGGTATTTAATTATTGATGTATTTAAACTAAAATGAAAGAAAGACTTGCATTTATATAGCGCCTTTCACACCCTCAGGGTGTCCCAAAGTGCTTTACAGCCAATGAAGTACTTTTTGAAGTGTAGTCATTGCTGTAATGTAGTAAATGCGGCAGCCAATTTGCACACATCAAGCTCCCACAAACAGCAATGTAATAATGACCAGATCTGTTTCTGTGACGTTGATTGAGGGATAAATATTGGGCAGGACACTCGGGATAACTCCCCTGCTCTTCTTCGAAATAGTGTCATGGAATATTTTTCGCCCACTAACTGACATGCAATATTAAATCAATGTTAATTATAAAATTCTATTGCACAAAATTGCACCTATTCCCATTCTGTTGCTGATTTGGTCTGTGATGCCTGGAGATGTGTCAACCTGGAAAAGAAGAATGAACAGTGTGGATTTTTAACACAAAGGGAAAAAAAAACAATGTTTAATATTTGCTTTGAACAGTCGAGGTAATTTAAAGCCGTCCCTACATTTTGCTTTCTTGAAAGACCATTCCTTTCACAAAGGTGGCTTGAGATAAATGTTCTGCAATTTTCTGCAATCGTGGAAGTGCGTTTTTGTTAGCAGCTCAGCAGTCTTAAAGATAAATGATAGAAGTGTGCTTGTTAGCATGGATAAGGATTGGGTTGGAGCATTAACCTTCCCATTGATTTATTCCAGTTAATTTAAGCAACGTTTAAATATTAAAATGTTTATTCACAATGCTTAACTATTCCCTGTAGACTCGTAAAAGTGCCAGTCTCCCTTCTGTTTACACACAGAATTTGCATTAGAAATATGTCCAGAGCAATAAACAATCTTGATCTAGCAAGCCTCCACTTTAAAAGTGTTCACATATGAATGTTCTCTGAGTGGATTATTAATTTTTAGACAGCTGGCAGATCCTGGGAAATTCCAGACGCCCTATACCAGCCATTAAAGAAATTCAGCTCGTGAACGCTGATGCTGAAACCCTTAATATTGAGGCGCCTTTATATTGCCTGGGGCCGTCGATTCATGTGGCACCGGCCTTGCACGGTCAGCTGCAAACTGAATGAAAATGCTGTTGGAACTCACTCAGAACATCCTTTTTCAGCAAGGTCACTAGTCTCAGTGAGCCTCATCTGAGCAAGGTCCGCACTTCAAGGACCAGCTCGCTGGCCCAGGTCATGCACAATGTAACAAGTATATTTAGACAATGAAGCTATTCAGAAGCAATATTAATCATAAGCTACACAAATAAATGAGAAAAAGGCAATTTGAAATAAATGACTAATGACCTTGACCTTGACCTAGAAAATCCATCGTGCCGTGCCCAGTTTTCAGGCATAAAATGGGTGCCTAAGGGACCAATCCAATATAGTGGGCAGCCCATGCAAGCCCAACCCACGCCAGAAACTTGCTGCCCGCCAAATTGGATTGGGGCCTCCCCGCCCCACCACCCTAGGCAGGTACTGAAAGCGTTCAAAAATATCATTAACATATTTAAATAAGGGCCGTATACTTGCTGTATGACCCTTTTGTGAATTTAGTCTGCCCAAGCGCCGGCGATAAACGTGGCCAACAACTCATGGCGCTAACAATCAGGAAGGACCCTGCATGCAGTGCTGTTAAAGGGCTCATCTACTATACGGTTAGTTGCTGGTTTGTCATCTTAGGCTGTTCATTACCTTCTAGACTTTTTGGGGGGTTATTTTCTGTGCTCCACAAGTGAATTCTGACATCTGGTAACAAATTTGTGCTTTTGCCTGTTTAGAAAAAGTTTATTCTAGTCATGAGTGGTCTGGGCGATATGTCGTTATGGCTGGAAGAGGAAGTGGCGCAGCAAATAAGACAAGAGAGGGCAGGAACAGCTGGGAGAAGAGGAAGGAAGAGGAGAGCACTCCACAAGACGCCATACCCACATCAGGTCTCCAGGGAGCATCTCTCCTACCTTAACTTCACTAAGGAGCAATGTGTCAGGCGCCTTCACTTCACCGAGAAGGCTATCACCGAGTTATGTCACTTGATGCAGCCACAACCCGAGCCTCAAACTAGGTAATGGAGAGCACTGCCTGTGGCTGATAATGTCACCGTGGCTCTTAACTTTTATGCCATGGGTTTTTCCAGGCTGGAGCAGGCGACATCAGTGACATCTCACAGTTTACTGTGCACCGCTTTATTCGGGAGGTGACCAAGGATTTCTACATCAGGAAGAACACCTATGTTACTTTCCCAATGGACAAAGCAAAGTAGGGCGCATATTGTAGGCTTCCCCAGGGTCCAAGGTGCCATGGACTGCACCCACATTGCCCTATGTGATCTCCATTTACAGACTGGCACCTTTGTCAACAGATAGAGATACCATTCCCTGAATGTGAAGCTTGTTTACAAACATAGGTAATGCATCATGCAGTTCTGGGCCTGATTTCATCCTGAGCCAGTTCTCCATGCTGCCTTTATTCCAACCAAGCCATCAGATTACAGGCTGGCGACTTGGCAACAAGGTTTATAGAATCATAGACGTTTATAGCACGGAAGGAGGCCATTTCGACCCATCATGTCCACGCCGGCCAACAAGAGGCTATCCAGTCTAATCCCACTTTCCAGCTCAAGATCCGTAACCCTTTGGCCTTGAGAAGGTGGTGGTGAGCCGCCTTCTTGAATCGCTGTTCTTTGTAGCCGTTTGGTACAACTGAGAGTAGTTAAGAGTCAACCACATTGCCGTGAGCCTGGAGTCACAAATAGGCCAGACCAGGTAAGGTTGGCAGATTTCCTTCCCTAAAGGACATTAGTGAACCAGATCGGTTTTTACTAAAATCCAGCAGTTTCACAGTCACCATGGCGGATACTAGCTTTTTATTCCAGATTTTCTTTTTAATCTCCTCCTGACAGAGTTATGAATCCTGTCAGGAATCCGGCAACAGGTACAGTACATGCCTACAATGAGAGCCATGCTGCCACCAATAATATAATTGAAAAGACCATCAGGGTGCTCAAGTAACGCTTTGGCTGCCTGGATCATTTGGGAGGAGCCTTGCAATTCAGTCCGGACTATGTTTCTGGTTTCATGACGGCATGCTGCATAACTTTGCTGTACTGAGGGACCTGTCTTTACCTGAGCAACAGGAAGTAGAGGAGGAGGAGGCAGAGCAGGAACAGCATTGACCACCAGGGTCTCAAGCTGCCAGAGAACAAGTGATCCCAGAGCTTTTCATCTGAACTATCTCTCCAATCCCCGATACATCAACAGTCCCGCAATCCTTATCACCACTGTTCTGACTACAACCATCTGATTCCCTTCCTTCAGTCCAGCCTCATGGGTATTGGCCTCAAATGTTTGGAAATATGAACAGCAATACCAAATCCAGAAAAATAAACTTGCGGGTCAGTTTTAATTCCCCCACTCTCCCCCGCTTGGAGGGAATGGTGCAGGTGCGGGAGAGAGTTTGTGCCATGTTCCCGCTTCCTACCATGTTAACCTGCCTGAAATGAGGTGGAACATCCATTATCCATGCTCCAATGTTGTTTCACCTTTTTGATTATCCTCCAGAATTTTGATGGAGCAAAACAAGACATTACCACACCACACAAGGATGGAGGTTCCACCATATCCAAAATATTGTATTTGCACTACCTCAAAGCACTTCAAACACATTTATAGCTAATTTTAAATGAAACTCCACTCATTGCTGGTGCAGCATTCTTCATCAAGACTCCTAGTAGAGTACCTTGGACCCTTAATACACATACCTCATCATGAACAAGAAGAGAAGGACCAGTGTGGGTGATTATCATTGTCATTCTGGATGGGATTGGAGGGTTTTGAACTTGACCACGCAGTGCAGTACTACTTGCAGGTTTGAGAGGTAGTGGAGGAGGCACAGTATGAACATCATCACCTTTCAATAACACATAGTCATCAGCTGACAAAAGTTCAATAGTTTTGGATGATGGCAGATTCATTGCTTGCTGACCAGTGAAAGGTGACTCTTTGTTCATTATCGCCACCAGCACCTTCACAAGCTCAACAGGTATTTCAAAGGGTTCAGCCGAAGTATGGTTACTCTTAGCAACAAGACAGCTCATGTTAACTTCACCATCAACCCTCAGTTCATTCATACCGAACAGAAGATCACTTGCAAAGAACTGGTCTTTAGCAATCACATGGAGGATGGTGCTGAGATAGGAGTTCCTCCATGGTGTACTTTGCTGTGTCTTTTAAAACTTCCAAAAATGCACCTATTGCATACATTGGTAGGCTGACTATCTCTCGTGTGGAGATGTTTTCACATTCCAGAACCTGTATGGTTTGAAGCTGTGTCCCAACAAATGTAGAAATATTTCCAGGCTTGATTGTAAGGAATTGGTCCCCTGTTGTAAATGAAGATAACCCTTCTAGATCTGCAGCGTAGCATTTTGTAGCAATTACTTCGATCACTCCACCTGTCTTCCTTGCAAGTTCTAAATCATAAACTGTTTGGAATGTTCTCGGAGTCCTCTGTAATATACCCTGATAGGTCCAAGGCACAAGAAAATGCTTCTTGGCAGAGTGTGGTGAGATCTCTGCCACAAGGTATTTTTTCACTTCTGCTCTTTTCAAGATTGTGAGGCACTTTCCAACTTCAAAATATGTTGCATTAGGTTTGTGACTCGTTGCAATGTGACTGTTTCTGTGCCTGGCTTCTACAATTCGAACAGTCAATGGATACTTGTCATGTGGCATGGTGTAAATGTCTTCCAAATAAACTGGTGCAACAGAAGCGCTGTTAGTCACTGCATCGGTGATATCAACTATTTCGAAATCTAGTTGTGTCGGGATCATAGTTTCTACTCCTCCTAGCCAGGAAACAGACTCAAATTACAAAAGAAAACACATGGCCTCAATTTAGGTTACTCACAACAAGGGTGTGAGAGTTATTAGAAGGAACTTTTGTCGAGCACTGGGGTAATGTTAACAAGCTGACATTGGAGTTGCTTTGCAACATAAGGGAGTTTGCCAGAAATACATAATGGATAATTCCAATTAATATTAATGATGGTAATATTAAAAGAATGTTTCTGCTCATGGAGCTAAGGGATGTTATAGGTGGGGAATAGATGAATCTTTCACTTTTGGACATCAGTGTCAGCACCAAGCATATTTATATCAGGTAACATGCAAAAAAGATCTCTCTACATTACCCCTAACGGTGGGTTTTAATTCAACTCTCAGAAGATTGCCCTACTGCATTTTTATTTCCCACATCAGCGATCCCCATGCCCTTTTTGAGTGAAGTTGTTAATTTTGCGCCAGTTAGTACCAAATTAGGAGCAGTTTTGTACTGTATCTTATACCCTTTAGGAAATGCCCACAGCGAGCAGGGAAAGCAGACTGTTATATCATTCTGGTCTGGATTCAATTCTGGATCCCAGAGGTGAAAGAAAAGTGTGGAAACTCATTTATGATGTAGTCTAATACCATTTTTTGGCACATCAGATACTTCAGCCCAAGGCATATGTGTTACATTAAATTTAACTAATCAGAAATAATTATACAACAGTGGTGGTGGTCCTGGTGGTGGTGAGGGGGGGGGGGGGGGGGGGGCGCGGACATTCGGGCATAGATTATTAGGTACTGTATTGCTGACGATTTAAACCAAGAACAACAACAATAACAACTTGTCATTATAAGCACCTTTAACGTAATGAAACGTTCCAAAGTGCTTCACAGGAGTATTATGAGCTAAGATATTTGACACCGAACCCCATAAGGATAAATTAGGGTACGGGACCAAAAGCTTGATCAAAGAGGTAGGTTTGAAGGAGTTTTTTGAAGGAGGAAAGAGGCGGAGATGTTTAGGCAGGGAATTCCAGAGCTTGGGGCCTATGCAACAGAAGGCACCGCCACCAGTGGTTGAGCGATTATAATCAAGGATGCTCAAGAGGGCAGAATTAGAGGAGCGCAGACACCTTGGGTGGCGGGGTGGTGGGGGGGGGGGGGGTGCGGGGGAGATTACAGAGATAGGGAGGAGCGAGGACATGGAGCGATTTGAAAACAAGGATGAGAATTTTGAAATTGAGGAGTTGCTTAACCAGAAACCAAGGTGATGGGTGAGTAGAACTTAGTGCGAGATAGGACACGGGCAGCCGAGTTTTGGATCACCTCTAGTTTACGTAGGATAGAATGTGGGAGGCCAGCCAGGGGTTCGATGGAATAGTCAAGTCTAGAGATATCAAAGGCATGAATGAGTGCTTCAGCAGCAGATGAGCTGAGGCAAAGGTGGAGACGGGCGATGTTACGGAGATGGAAATAGGTGGTCTTTGTTACGCTGCAGATATGTGGTCAAAAGCTCATTTAGGGTCAAATATGACACCAAGGTTGCGAACACTCTGGTTCAGCCTCAGGCAGAAGTTGGGGAGAGGAATGGAGTAGAATTTAATTACCGGACATCAGAAGAGAAAGGGTGAGACTGTGCCTTGAATTTCCACGAGGATGGCCCTGATCTCTTGCCATGACTTCATTGGTAGAACCCTTGGAGAAATACCCTAACTGGCTGTTTTCAGCCATTTCTCTGAGGGCTTCTTTGATCTTCACTTGAATCTCTCACCGGCACCTGGGACTCCCTGGCCCAAGACTGCCCAAAGTGGAGGAAGAGCATCCGGGAGGGCGCTGAGCACTTTGAGTCTCGTCACCAAGAGCATGCAGAAATCAAGCGCAGACAACGGAAGGAGCGTGCGGCAAACCAGACTCCCCGCCCACACTTTCCTTCAACGACTGTCTGTCCCACCTGTGACAGAAACTGTAATTCCCATATTGGACTGTACAGCCATCTGAGAACTCACTTTTAGAGTGAAAGCAAATCTTTCTCTAATTCGAACGACTGCCTATAATGATGATGATTATGATAATAAGAGATTGGGAGAACTTCCAAAGACATTCAGTGCAATTAACTGTTAACATTTCAGGAGTTTTTGATCATTTCTCCACAGAAAGGTCTTGGAAAAAAAGAGTTACTTTTAATGCTGTGTTTTACGCGCAGATTGCATTATTGTAAGTAACAAAAAAGAGGGGCTGATATGGTGGGTATTTAAGATACCAATGAGCAACCCTTGATGTTGTTTGCTCACAGATACTAAATAAGAAATAATTCTGTGGCTTAACTCTGTAATTGGGAGCTCTTACTTCTGTGTCGGATGAAGGTGTGACGAGGTTGGGAGCCAATCGGTTCTAGCAGACTCCAAGCTGAGCATCGGTCAGCAACTTATTGAGTAGCTGTTACTTTTGATCTCGCTATTGATCTCATATTGCTAATAGTGATTGGGAGGAGGCTGACAGGGCAGTAATTGGCCAGGTTAGATTTGTCCTGCTTTTTGTGGATAGAACATGCCTTGGCAAGCAGTTCTGTGAAAGAAATTAGTTCTTGGAATCATGTGGTGTTACTTTCCTCATTTATACTGCCATGTTCCCTCTGTACTATGCATGGGGTGTAGAATCTTTGAACCGCAGAGAGAGAATTCAATGTGTAACGAAATTGAGCCCAGTTCTCAATGATGATTGGGGTAATTTTACTAGTCATAAGAACATAAGAACATAAGAATTAGGAACAGGAGCAGGCCATCTAGCCCCTCGAGCCTGCTCCGCTATTCAATAAGATCATGGCTGATCTGGTCGTGGACTCAGCTCCACTTACCCGCCCGCTCCCCGTAACCCTTAATTCCCTTATTGGTTAAAAATCTATCTATCTGTGACTTGAATACATTCAATGAGCTAGCCTCAACTGCTTCCTTGGACAGAGAATTCCACAGATTCACAACCCTCTGGGAGAAGAAATTCCTTCTCAACTCAGTTTTAAATTGGCTCCCCCGTATTTTGAAGCTGTGCCCCCTAGTTCTAGTCTCCCCTACCAGTGGAAACAACCTCTCTGCCTCTATCTTGTCTATGCCTTTCATTATTTTAAATGTTTCTATAAGATCACCCCTCATCCTTCTGAACTCCAACGAGTAAAGACCCAGTCTACTCAATCTATCATCATAAGGTAACCCCCTCATCTCCGGAATCAGCCGAGTGAATCGTCTCTGTACCCCCTCCAAAGCCAGTATATCCTTCCTTAAGTAAGGTGACCAAAACTGCACACAGTACTCCAGGTGCGGCCTTACCAATACCCTATACAGTTGCAGCAGGACCTCCCTGCTTTTGTACTCCATCCCTCTCGCAATGAAGGCCAACATTCCATTCGCCTTCCTGATTACCTGCTGCACCTGCAAACTAACTTTTTGGGATTCATGCACAAGGAATGGTCCCGGGCCGGACAATCCACGATAACATCCATCTGGTCCGGGACCTCATCCATTGTTCCCAGGAGGCTGGTCTGTCGGTCGCCTTCCTATCCCTCGACCAAGAGAAGGCGTTCGACAGGGTGGATCACGACTATCTGCTCGGAACTCTGCGCGCTTTCGGGTTCGGGACGCATTTCGTCGCCCGGATCCGACTTTTGTACGCCGCCGCGGAGTGTCTGATTAAGGTTAACGGGTCCTTGACGGCGCCCCTTCGCTTTAGGAGAGGGGTGCGCCAGGGATGCCCCATGTCCGGCCAGTTATACGCCGTTTGCGTGGAGCCTTTCCTGCGCCTCTTGCGGACGAGGTTGACGGGACTGGCTCTGCAAGGGCCGGGCGTGGAGGTCGTCCTCTCGGCTTACGCCGATGACGTGCTCCTCGCGATAGAGGATCCCGCTGACCTGCGGAGGATGCGTGAGTGCCAGGAGATTTACTCGGCCGCGTCCTCCGCCAGGATCAACTGGGAGAAATGTTCCGGACTCCTGGTGGGTCAGTGGCGGGTGGACTCCCTGCCGGAGGAGCTCAGGCCTTTTGCCTGGAGCACGACCCATCTCCTCTATCTGGGAGTCTACCTTAGCCCCGACGAGGGAGCCTGGCCGGCGAACTGGCAGGAGCTGGAGGCCAAGGTCGCCGCTCGCCTAGGGCGCTGGACAGGACTGCTCCGAGTGCTGTCCTACAGGGGTCGAGCGCTAGTCATAAACCAGCTGGTGGCCGCAATGCTGTGGTACCGGCTGGTCACTTTGACCCCTCCCCCTGCGTTTGTCGCCAAGATACAGAAGAAGCTGGTGGACTTCTTCTGGAACAACAGGAAGCACTGGGTCTCTGCCGCGGTCTTGAGTCTCCCGCTTGAGGAGGGCGGTCAGTCGTTGGTGTGCATCAGCGCCCAGCTCGCGACTTTCCGTCTTCAGACCCTGCAGAGATACCTTTACGTCGAGCCCCCTCCTAGGTGGTGTGCTCTGGCGAGGTATTTCTTCCGCCAGCAGCTCGACCTCAATTATGACACGCAGCTCCTGTTTGTGAACTTGGGGGGTGCCAGGACCGCCCTCCGGGAGCTGCCTGTCTTTTACAGGGAACTCATCAGGGTCTGGAACAAAGTCTCCACCAAGCGCAGCTCTCCGCCGGCTGGAGTGGCGGCCGTCCTGCAGGAACCGCTGCTCGGGAATCCGTACCTCCACGGCCGAGGCTTTATGTGGCGGTCGGAAGAGAGGGCTGTGGCTGGTGAGGTGACCAGGGTCAGGGACCTGCTCGATGGCGGAGGAGCGGGCTGGATGGCGCCAGACACGCTGGCGCGGCGCCTAAATTCTGCCAACGTCCGCCACGCGGCCGATGCCATCGAGTCGCTAAAAACAGCTCTGGGCCCTGACTCCGTTAGGTGCATCGAGGAGGCTCAAGCACGTGGGGAGATCCCGTCCGAACTGACCCCCGTCCGGACGGAATTCCTCATCGGCGCCAAACCCCGGAACCTCCCTCGGGGGCCGGCGCCTCACAACTTGAGCCGCCTCGGGGAAATCCCCTCCGTGCCTTTCAGTTCCGCGCGGAGGGGTTTCCTGTACGGGCTGCTCCTGCACACCCTCAACTTTGCCATCCTCGCCGGCCGTCCGGACACGCCATGGCGTACCATCTTGCCGTCCGGAGGAGGCGGGGGTCCCCGATGGAGGGCACTCTACGCAGGGGTCCTCCCACTATTCATCGGGGACTTGGCCTGGAGGGTGGTGCACGGAGCAGTGCCGTGCAACAAATTTTTAAGCCGGTTCACGGACTCCCAGGCCGCCTGCAATTTCTGCGGTCTGGAGGAGTCCGTGTTCCATGTTTTTATGGAGTGCACAAGGCTGCAGCCCCTGTTCCACTATTTGAAGGGGCTGCTCCTGAAATTCTGGCTGCACTTCAGTCCCACTCTCCTGATCTTTGGGCACCCTGTGCGGAGGGGAGCGGGTAGGTCCGAAGGCCTCCTCGTAGGACTGCTCCTGGGCACGGCCAAGGGTGCCATCAGCCGGTCCAGGCAGCGGGCGGTCGAGGGGGTCGTTCAACCTGACTGCCTGCCTCTCTTCCGCTCTTACATCCGGTCCAGGGTGTCCTTGGAGATGGAGCACGCGGTGTCCACCGGTACGCTCGCGGCCTTCCGCGAGAGGTGGGCACCGGAGGGACTGGAGTGCATCACCACGCCCGGCAACCAAATTTTAATTTGATTTTACGTTTTTAAGTTTAATTTGTTTTAATTGCCGGTGCTTTTAGTGTCCACCTCCCCTTTTATAGGGGGCACTGGGAAAATTTGATTTTAGCGCCCCAAAAAAAAAAACCAAAAAAAAATAATTTAAAAAAAAAAAGGGGCCTTGTAAATGTCTGCTGTGTCACCCAGGTCGGGTGGCATGGTCTTAATGTTTTATGTTTTGCAGGTAAACTCAAAAGAGTTTCATGCACAAGGAACCAATCGTGGAGCAGTGGAGGCGTGTCCTGTTCAGTTGGAGCTGTGAGCAGTGAGAGAAGCAGCTAGCAACTTTTGCTCCTGCCTGGAGAGCCCTGAGACCAGCCCAGGAAGAGAAGGAGGGAAGGGGCTTCACCACCAACTTTTACCCAGAGGGAGAGGAGGAGAAAAGAAAACATTTCAACTTTTTTACCATTCTGCAAGGAGTTGGAGAGAGGGGAAAAAACCAACAACATCCAGTGTGGAAGGAGGGAGACTCTACATTTCTACAGGTGGGTGTGGGTGCATTTCCCAAAAAGACTTTGTTATATCGGTGGGGGGAGGAAAGAAGACCACTGAGGGCCGGAACATCGCAGGGGGTGTATGTGTGGGTGGTAGTGTGCGTGGGAGCCGTGCTTACAACTAGGCCCCCCCCACAATTGGAACCCCCCCCACCCCCCCCACCCCCCCACATTTGCCTAGCCTGGGATAGCTGGAGCTACCAGGCTGAAGTTTCTTTAAATCACCAATTAACATCGTTAGGAGTGTGTGCCTGGTGGCTCTAGCTACCCCAGGTGAAGACGTCTTCTCCCCCCACCTGAAGACCAACCCAAAGACTGTGCTTGTGTGTTTTGCCATCTGGGGAGTGCACCCACCCACAGCTGCCCCCCTCTCTCTTTCTCCGTTACCCTCTGTTTCTCCCCTCTCTCTCTGAGAGCCCTTTCTTCCGAATTTTTTTTAAAAAAAAACCAATTAAGACAACTGAGCAGAGGGAGCAAGGCCCCTCCCCAATCACCAACTAGGGGAGAGGTGCCTCATTAAGAGCTCCTCTGCTCAGTCAAACCAAACGAGGCCAATCAAGACCATTAAGGCCTGTGACTTTGGGGTGGGTGTAGCCCTTAAAGGGACCCCGTGATGGCGACCCCATCCACGCCGGTGGCAGGGCCAGCGAAGACGTATGCGCAGGTGGCAACCGCTTCCACGGCACCTCCTGCGCCACCCGCTGCCCTGCCACCTTTCAGACTTATAACCAGGAAACACGGGGTCAAGAGCTACACTCACCCCACAATGAGCATTGAGGAGTGCGTGCGGGCGATGGCTGGGGTAGTCGGCCCCTCGGCCATTGTCGCGGCCTCCAAGATGTCTGGGAAGGCTGTTTTCTTCCTGGGGTCGGAGCGGGCGGTGTCCCTGGCCCTTGAAAAGGGGCTCACGGTGGGCGGGACGTTCCTGCCGGTGGACCCTCTCGAGGCCACCGCGCAGAGGGTCATCATATCGAACGTCCCGCCCTTTGTTCCCGCTGGGCTCCTCCTCCCTCACCTACACCAACTGGGGGAGGTAAGGTCGGGGATCAACCCCATACCGCTCAGCCTCAGGGAGAGCAGCCTGCGCCACGTGTTCTCCTTCCGCCGCCAGCTCTTTGTCCGGCTGGCGCGGGAGGAGACGACGGAGGGGTCTTTTAATGTTGTGCACGAGGGGACTGCCTACCGCGTCTTCTGGACGTCGGACGGCGTGCGGTGCCATGCCTGCAGAGAGGTGGGGCACATTCGCAAGAACTGCCCCGCCTCCAAGGCCGCCAAACCACCAAAGGCGGCCAAGGCTGGCGCCGCCGCCACCCCTCCCCCTAGTTGCGTCCGCGTGCCGGGAGCCATAGGTGCGCGGGCATCGTCGGAGGCCTTTGTTTTCGGGGCCTCCGGCAGGGGGGAGGGAGAGAGTCCGAACGGAAGGAAGGCGCGGAAGAAGACGAGACATCTAGAGGCGGGTCCCCTCAGTGCGCTGGAAAGTTTGACCACCGCGCTCAGCCCAACCCAGTCACCGGCGAGCGCGTGGTGCCCCGAGCCCGTGCCCGAGCCCTTGAATAACACCACAGAGGGGCCCGGGCGCGGGAAAGGAAAGGAAAAGGGGGGGGCGGAGCGGGAGGCCTCGGCAGACATGGGGGTCTCCCTGCCTCCGCGCGCCCCCAGGAACAAAAGGAGGCGCGGCTCCGATGAGGCGGAGGGGGAACAACATCCCTCCGCGGAGGAGTCGGTGCCCGCCGCGTGTCCCGCGTCCCCCACCAGCGCTCCCAAATTGCGCTGCAGGCGCGAAGAGTCTGTCCCCGGGGAGGGTGAGGCAGTCGAGGCTGCCCAGCCGCTGCCTCCTGGGGATGGAGTGGAAGATCTGCCTGTCGTGGGGGGCGTGGGGCCAGCGGAAGAATGCATTGCCGCCGGGCCGGGCGTCCCGGGGACTGAGGCGGGCGGGGCCGAAAAGGCCGAACCTGAGCCCGCCCAGCCAATACCCAACTTCCCCCGGGAGTCGCTCGACCCGGCAGAAACACAATTTACTGATTTTAATGAAACTGTAGATGCTGGGCCGGGGGGTGGCAGCGGGGAGGGGGAGGAACACCCACCCTCGCCCCTTACTTTGGAGCTGGTGCACTTGGGGAGCCTGGGGATTTCCTATGGCCGGGTCTCTCCTTGTTCCCCAGTTCCTGGGGCGGAGGGGGAACCCCTTCCGCTGTCATTTCCCGACCCAGCACCATTTTTAAAAGAGCCCAGTGGGGACTCCTCTGCTGACGATCCTGGGGGTGGGATCGGGGCAGAGCCAGGGCCGGTTGGAGCGGCCGGTTCATTTGCCGTACCTTGTGCGGTTGATGGGCCGGCTGCTGGCGGCCACCTCCCGGAGGAGGACGGGGACTCGGTGGGGGACGCGGGTGAAGACCTAGAGACCACCGCCAGCGAGGCGGTGGATCTGCTCGCGGCCGCCGCCGAGACCATCCTCATTCCTGCACGGGAACTCCGGGACTTTTTGGCCCAGAGCCGGGGTCGCTGCAACCAAGCCCGACTGGCCCTGGAAAAATGGTCTGAGCCAGAGCTGATCAAGGGGTCCGTCCGCGCCGCCGTCAAAACCTTGGCCGCGGGCGGGCCCTTGACAAAGGCGCAACAGCTTGAGCTGCGCGAGCTCGAGGGACTCCTCGCTGGGCTGCGGAGGGAGCGGAGTTCAACAAAAGACTCCGCTCCCTCCCCCACAATAGGTTAAGGTAGAGGTTGCACTATGCTTTTGCCATGAAGATAACCATAGCCAGCCTCAACATCAACGGCGGCAGAGGGGCACGCCGTAGATTTGACAATTTTTCGCTCCTGCGGGAGGGGAAATATGCGGTGTGCTTCCTGCAAGAAACCCACACCGTTCCGGGAGACGAAGTCACGTAGCTCCTGGAATGGCAAGGAGAGGTCCGCATGAGCCACCTCACCGCCATTTCTAGTGGGGTGGCCATCTTGCTGGGCCCGCATTTTCAGCCGGAGATCTTGGGGGTCGAGGAGCCCGTGCCAGGCCGCTTGCTGCACGTAACGGTTCGCCTGGGGGACGTGCCGCTCCATCTCGTGAACGTGTACGCCCCTCAGCCCGGCCCGCAGCAAACGCACTTCTTTGAAGAGGTGTCCGCTCTTCTTGGCTCCGTCGACGTCGGCGACTGCATTGTCCTCGGGGGGGATTTTAACTGCACCCTTGAGGCGCGGGACCGCTCCGGTGCCCCTCAGTGCATGACGGCGATGGAGAAGTTGAGGGACCTGGTCAGGTCCTTCGACTTGGTGGACGTCTGGCGAAATCTCCACCCCGACTCCAGCGCCTTTACTTGGGTGAGGCCTGGAGTTGGATGGTCTAGAGTCGACCGCCTTTACGTGTCTCGGGCGTACGTTTCCTGCGTCCCGGTGGCCTCCATGAGGCCGGTGCCGTGTTCGGACCACCACCTGGTGTGGGCGGAGCTCGCTTCGCTCCGCGCGAGGACGGGGTCCGCGTACTGGCACTTTAACAACCGGCTGCTGGAGGACGTGCGGTTCCAGGACTCGTTCCGTCGATTCTGGTCCGACTGGAGAAGGAAGCAGGGGGGCTTCCCCTCCATGAGGCTATGGTTGGACGTGGGCAAGGCTCACGTCCGCGTCTTCTGTCAAGAGTACGCGAGGGGGTCGACCAAGAGGCGGGCGGCCAGAGTCGGGCGCCTAGAAAAAGAGGTGCTCGACCTGGAATCCCGTCTCGGTCAAGTCGTCCAGGGCCCGGCCCTGCAGACGGTGTACGAAGCGAAGAAGGCCGCGCTGAAGGACCTGCAGCTCGTCGGGTCCCGAGGAGCGTTCGTGAGGTCGCGGATCCGGTTCCTGCGGGATCTGGACCGCGGCTCCCCCTTCTTCTACTCGCTGGAAAAAAGGCAGAGTGTCCGTAAGCAGCTCTTGACGCTGCTGGCCGACGACGGCTCTCTCGTCTCGGATCCGGAGGGCGTCAACAACAGGGCCCGTGAATATTACGGGGCTCTGTTCTCTCCGGATCCGTCCAGCGAGGAAGCGCGTAGAGTTTTGTGGGAGGACCTGCCGAAGGTCAGCCCGGAGGGCGCCGAAAATCTGGAAGCTCCGCTAAGCCTGGCGGAGCTGACCGGTGCCCTCGCCCGGCCCTCGAGGGGAAAATCCCCGGGGCTGGACGGGCTGACCGTGGAGTTCCACAGGGCGTTCTGGGACGTCCTGGGGAGCGACTACGCGCGGGTCCTGGGGGAAAGTCTGGCGACCGGGGAGATGCCCCTCTCTTGGCGCAGGGCAGTCATCGTCCTGCTGCCTAAGAAGGGCGATCTCCGCCTCCTTAAGAACTGGCGCCCGGTCTCCCTCCTCAGCACGGACTACAAAATCTTCGCCAGGGCAATGTCTGCTCGCCTTGGTGCCGTGCTGGACCACATGATCCACCCCGACCAGTCCTACACGGTCCCGGGCCGGACAATCCACGATAACATCCATCTGGTCCGGGACCTCATCCATTGTTCCCAGGAGGCTGGTCTGTCGGTCGCCTTCCTATCCCTCGACCAAGAGAAGGCGTTCGACAGGGTGGATCACGACTATCTGCTCGGAACTCTGCGCGCTTTCGGGTTCGGGACGCATTTCGTCGCCCGGATCCGACTTTTGTACGCCGCCGCGGAGTGTCTGATTAAGGTTAACGGGTCCTTGACGGCGCCCCTTCGCTTTAGGAGAGGGGTGCGCCAGGGATGCCCCATGTCCGGCCAGTTATACGCCGTTTGCGTGGAGCCTTTCCTGCGCCTCTTGCGGACGAGGTTGACGGGACTGGCTCTGCAAGGGCCGGGCGTGGAGGTCGTCCTCTCGGCTTACGCCGATGACGTGCTCCTCGCGATAGAGGATCCCGCTGACCTGCGGAGGATGCGTGAGTGCCAGGAGATTTACTCGGCCGCGTCCTCCGCCAGGATCAACTGGGAGAAATGTTCCGGACTCCTGGTGGGTCAGTGGCGGGTGGACTCCCTGCCGGAGGAGCTCAGGCCTTTTGCCTGGAGCACGACCCATCTCCTCTATCTGGGAGTCTACCTTAGCCCCGACGAGGGAGCCTGGCCGGCGAACTGGCAGGAGCTGGAGGCCAAGGTCGCCGCTCGCCTAGGGCGCTGGACAGGACTGCTCCGAGTGCTGTCCTACAGGGGTCGAGCGCTAGTCATAAACCAGCTGGTGGCCGCAATGCTGTGGTACCGGCTGGTCACTTTGACCCCTCCCCCTGCGTTTGTCGCCAAGATACAGAAGAAGCTGGTGGACTTCTTCTGGAACAACAGGAAGCACTGGGTCTCTGCCGCGGTCTTGAGTCTCCCGCTTGAGGAGGGCGGTCAGTCGTTGGTGTGCGTCAGCGCCCAGCTCGCGACTTTCCGTCTTCAGACCCTGCAGAGATACCTTTACGTCGAGCCCCCTCCTAGGTGGTGTGCTCTGGCGAGGTATTTCTTCCGTCAGCAGCGCGACCTCAATTATGACACGCAGCTCCTGTTTGTGAACTTGGGGGGTGCCAGGACCGCCCTCCGGGAGCTGCCTGTCTTTTACAGGGAACTCATCAGGGTCTGGAACAAAGTCTCCACCAAGCGCAGCTCTCCGCAGGCTGGAGTGGCGGCCGTCCTGCAGGAACCGCTGCTCGGGAATCCGTACCTCCACGGCCGAGGTTTTATGTGGCGGTCGGAAGAGAGGGCTGTGGCTGGTGAGGTGACCAGGGTCAGGGACCTGCTCGATGGCGGAGGAGCGGGCTGGATGGCGCCAGACATGCTGGCGAGGCGCCTAAATTCTGCCAACGTCCGCCACGCGGCCGATGCCATCGAGTCGCTAAAAACAGCTCTGGGCCCTGACTCCGTTAGGTGCATCGAGGAGGCTCAAGCACGTGGGGAGATCCCGTCCGAACTGACCCCCGTCCGGACGGAATTCCTCATCGGCGCCAAACCCCGGAACCTCCCTCGGGGGCCGGCGCCTCACAACTTGAGCCGCCTCGGGGAAATCCCCTCCGCGCCTTTCACTTCCGCGCGGAGGGTTTCCTGTACGGGCTGCTCCTGCACACCCTCAACTTTGCCATCCTCGCCGGCCGTCCGGACACGCCATGGCGTACCATCTTGCCGTCCGGAGGAGGCGGGGGTCCCCGATGGAGGGCACTCTACGCAGGGGTCCTCCCACTATTCATCGGGGACTTGGCCTGGAGGGTGGTGCACGGAGCAGTGCCGTGCAATAAATTTTTAAGCCGGTTCACGGACTCCCAGGCCGCCTGCAATTTCTGCGGTCTGGAGGAGTCCGTGTTCCATGTTTTTATTGAGTGCACGAGGTTGCAGCCCCTGTTCCATTATTTGAAGGGGCTGCTCCTGAAATTCTGGCTGCACTTCAGTCCCACTCTCCTGATCTTTGGGCACCCTGTGCGGAGGGGAGCGGGTAGGTCCGAAGGCCTCCTCGTAGGACTGCTCCTGGGCACGGCCAAGGGTGCCATCAGCCGGTCCAGGCAGCGGGCGGTCGAGGGGGTCGTTCAACCTGACTGCCTGCCTCTCTTCCGCTCTTACATCCGGTCCAGGGTGTCCTTGGAGATGGAGCACGCGGTGCCCACCGGTACGCTCGCGGCCTTCCGCGAGAGGTGGGCACCGGAGGGACTGGAGTGCATCATCACGCCCGGCAACCAAATTTTAATTTGATTTTACGTTTTTAAGTTTAATTTGTTTTAATTGCCGGTGCTTTTAGTGTCCCCCTTCCCTTTTATAGGGGGCACTGGGGAAAATTGTGATTTTAGTGCCCAAAAAAATAACCAAAAAAAGAAAAACACAAAAAAAAAAGGGGGAAAAAAAAAAAAGGGCCTTGTAAATGTCTGGAGTGTCACCCAGGTCGGGTGGCACCGTTTAATGTTTTATGTTTTCGCAGGTAAACTCAAAAGAGTTTCATGCACAAGGACCCCCAGGTCCCTCTGCACCTCAGCATGTTGTAATTTCTCCCCATTCAAATAATATTCCCTTTTACTGTTTTTTTTCCCAAGGTGGATGACCTCACACTTTCCGACATTGTATTCCATCTGCCAAACCTTAGCCCATTCGCTTAACCTATCCAAATCTCTTTGCAGCCTCTCTGTGTCCCCTACACAACCCGCTTTCCCACTAATCTTTGTGTCATCTGCAAATTTTGTTACACAACACTCTGTCCCCTCTTCCAGGTCATCTAGGTCATATTGTAAACAGTTGTGGTCCCAGCACCGATCCCTGTGGCACACCACTAACCACAGATTTCCAACCCGAAAAGGACCCATTTATCCCGACTCTCTGCTTTCTGTTCGCCAGCTAATTCTCTATCCATGCTAATACATTTCCTCTGACTCCGCATACCTCTATCTTCTGCAGTAACCTTTTGTGTGGCACCTTATTGAATGCCTTTTGGAAATCTAAATACACCACATCCATCGGTACACCTCTATCCACCATGTTCGTTATATCCTCAAAGAATTCCAGTAAATTAGTTAAACATATTTCCCCTTCATGAATCCATGCTGCGTCTGCTTGATTGCACTATTCCTATCTAGATGTCCCGCTATTTCTTCCTTAATGATAGTTTCAAGCATTTTCCCCACTACAGATGTTAAACTAACCGGCCTCTAGTTACCTGCCCCCTTTTTTAAACCGAGGCGTTACATTAGCTGCTTTCCAATCCACTGGTACCTCCCCAGAGTCCAGATAATTTTGATAGATTATAACGAATGCATCAGCTATAACTTCCGCCATCTCTTTCCTGGGATGCATTTCATCAGGACCAGGGGACTTATCTACCTTGACTCCCATTAGCCTGTCCAGCACTACCCCCCAAGTGATAGTGATTGTCTCAAGGTCCTCCCAGGACATTCTGAAATGGGAGGGAGAACAGCCAGTTGTCGTGGTGCACATTGGTACCAACGACATAGGCAAAAAAAGGGATGAGGTCCTACGAAACGAATTTAAGGAGCTAGGAGCTAAATTAAAAAGTAGGACCTCAAAAGTAGTAATCTCGGGATTGCTACCAGTGCCACGTGATAGTCAGAGTAGGAATCGCAGGATAGCGCAGATGAATACGTGGCTTGAGCAGTGGTGCAGCAGGGAGGGATTCAAATTCCTGGGGCATTGGGACCGGTTCTGGGGAAGGTGGGACCAGTACAAACCGGACGGTCTGCACCTGGGCAGGACTGGAACCAATGTCCTAGGGGGAGTGTTTGCTAGTGCTGTTGGGGAGGATTTAAACTAATATGGCAGGGGGATGGGAACCAATGCAGGGAGACAGAGGGAAACAAAAAGGAGCCAAAAGCAAAAGACAGAAAGGAGATGAGGAAAAGTGTAGGGCAGAGAAACCCAAGGCAAAGAACAAAAAGGGCCACTGTACAGCAAAATTCTAAAAGGACAAAGGGTGTTAATAAAACAAGCCTGAAGGCTTTGTGTCTTAATGCAAGGAGTATCCGCAATAAGGTGGATGAATTAATTGTGTAAATAGATGTTAACAAATATGATGTGATTGGGATTACGGAGACGTGGCTCCAGGATGATCAGGGCTGGGAACTCAACATTCAGGGGTATTCAACATTCAGGAAGGATAGAATAAAAGGAAAAGGAGGTGGGGTAGCATTGCTGGTTAAAGAGGAGATTAATGCAATAGTTAGGAAAGACATTAGCTTGGATGATGTGGAATCTATATGGGTAGAGCTGCAGAACACCAAAGGGCAAAAAACGTTAGTAGGAGTTGTGTACAGACCTCCAAACAGTAATAGGGATGTTGGGGAGGGCATCAAACAGGAAATTAGGGGTGCATGCAATAAAGGTGTAGCAGTTATAATGGGTGACTTTAATATGCACATAGATTGGGCTAGCCAAACTGGAAGCAATACGGTGGAGGAGGATTTCCTGGAGTGCATAAGGGATGGTTTTCTAGACCAATATGTTGAGGAACCAACTAGGGGGGAGGCCATCTTAGACTGGGTGTTGTGTAATGAGAGAGGATTAATTAGCAATCTCATTGTGCGAGGCCCCTTGGGGAAGAGTGACCATAATATGGTGGAATTCTGCATTAGGATGGAGAATGAAACAGTAATTTCAGAGACCATGGTCCAGAACTTAAAGAAGGGTAACTTTGAAGGTATGAGGCGTGAATTGGCTAGGATAGATTGGCGAATGATACTTAGGGGGTTGACTGTGGATGGGCAATGGCAGACATTTAGAGACCGCATGGATGAAGTACAACAATTGTACATTCCTGTCTGGCGTAAAAATAAAAAGGGGAAGGTGGCTCAACCGTGGCTATCTAGGGAAATCAGGGATAGTATTAAAGCCAAGGAAGTGGCATACAAATTGGCCAGAAATAGCAGCGAACCTGGGGACTGGGAGAAATTTAGAACTCAGCAGAGGAGGACAAAGGGTTTGATTAGGGCAGGGAAAATGGAGTACGAGAAGAAGCTTGCAGGGAACATTAAGGCGGATTGCAAAAGTTTCTATAGGTATGTAAAGAGAAAAAGGTTGGTGAAGACAAACGTAGGTCCCCTGCAGTCAGAATCAGGGGAAGTCATAACGGGGAACAAAGAAATGGCGGATCAATTGAACAAGTACTTTGGTTCGGTATTCACTAAGGAGGATACAAACAACATTCCGGATATAAAAGGGGTCAGAGGGTCTAGTAAGGAAGAGGAACTGAGGGAAATCTTTATTAGTCGGGAAATTGTGTTGGGGAAATTGATGGGATTGAAGGCAGATAAATCCCCAGGGCCTGATGGCCTGCATCCTAGAGTACTTAAGGAGGTGGCCTTGGAAATAGCGGATGCATTGACAGTCATTTTCCAACATTCCATTGACTCTGGATCAGTTCCTATGGAGTGGAGGGTAGCCAATGTAACCCCACTTTTTAAAAAAGGAGGGAGAGAGAAAACAGGGAATTATAGACCGGTCAGCCTGACCTCAGTAGTGGGTAAAATGATGGAATCAATTATTAAGGATGTCATAGCAGTGCATCTGGAAAATGGTGACATGATAGGTCGAAGTCAGCATGGATTTGTGAAAGGGAAATCATGCTTGACAAATCTTCTGGAATTTTTTGAGGATGTTTCCAGTAAAGTGGACAAAGGAGAACCAGTTGATGTGGTATATTTGGACTTTCAGAAGGCTTTCGACAAGGTCCCACACAACAGATTAATGTGCAAAGTTAAAGCACATGGGATTGGGGGTAGTGTGCTGACGTGGATTGAGAACTGGTTGTCAGACAGGAAGCAAAGAGTAGGAGTAAACGGGTACTTTTCAGAATGGCAGGCAGTGACTAGTGGAGTGCCGCAAGGTTCTGTGCTGGGGCCCCAGCTGTTTACATTGTACATTAATGATTTAGACGAGGGGATTAAATGCAGTATCTCCAAATTTGCGGATGATACTAAGTTGGGTGGCAGTGTGAGCTGCGAGGAGGATGCTATTAGGCTGCAGAGTGACTTGGATAGGTTAGGTGAGTGGGCAAATGCATGGCAGATGAAGTATAATGTGGATAAATGTGAGGTTATCCACTTTGGTGGTAAAAACAGAGAGACAGACTATTATCTGAATGGTGACAGATTAGGAAAAGGGAAGGTGCAACGAGACCTGGGTGTCATGGTACATCAGTCATTGAAGGTTGGCATGCAGGTACAGCAGGCGGTTAAGAAAGCAAATGGCATGTTGGCCTTCATAGCGAGGGGATTTGAATACAGGGGCAGGGAGGTGTTGCTACAGTTGTACAGGGCCTTGGTGAGGCCACACCTGGAGTATTGTGTACAGTTTTGGTCTCCTAACTTGAGGAAGGACATTCTTGCTATTGAGGGAGTGCAGCGAAGGTTCACCAGACTGATTCCCGGGATGGCGGGACTGACCTATCAAGAAAGATTGGATCAATTGGGCTTGTATTCACTGGAGTTCAGAAGAATGAGAGGGGACCTCATAGAAACGTTTAAAATTCTGACGGGTTTAGACAGGTTAGATGCAGAAAGAATGTTCCCAATGTTGGGGAAGTCCAGAACCAGGGGTCACAGTCTGAGGATAAGGGGTAAGCCATTTAGGACCGAGATGAGGAGAAACTTCTTCACCCAGAGAGTGGTGAACCTGTGGAATTCTCTACCACAGAAAGTAGTTGAGGCCAATTCACTAAATATATTCAAAAGGGAGTTAGATGAAGTCCTTACTACTCGGG
Source organism: Pristiophorus japonicus (assembly GCF_044704955.1). Classification (NCBI taxonomy): domain Eukaryota; kingdom Metazoa; phylum Chordata; class Chondrichthyes; family Pristiophoridae; genus Pristiophorus; species Pristiophorus japonicus. Next base: position 515,582,597 of record NC_091977.1, on the reverse strand, counting down.
GGATCAAGGGTTATGGCGAGAAAGCAGGAAGGGGGTACTGAAGTTTCATGTTCAGCCATGAACTCATTGAATGGCGGTGCAGGCTAGAAGGGCTGAATGGCCTGCTCCTGCACCTATTTTCTATGTTTCTATGTTTCTATGTTTCCCACATTCCTGTGACCAGTAATTTTTGGCATGGTTTTTGTGTTTTCCACTGTGAAAACCGAAGCAAAATAATTGTTTAAGGTCTCAGCCATTTCCACATTTCCCATTATTAAATCCCCCTTCTCATCTTCTAAGGGACCAACATTTACTTTAGTCACTCTTTTCCGTTTTATATATCTGTAAAAGCTTTTACTATCTGTTTTTATGTTTTGCGCAAGTTTACCTTCGTAATCGATCTTTCCTTTCTTTATTGCTTTCTTAGTCATTCTTTGCTGTCATTTAAAATCTTCCCAATCTTCTAGTTTCCCACTAACCTTGGCCACCTTATACGCATTGGTCTTTGATTTGATACTCTCCTTTATTTCCTTGGTTATCCACGGCTGGTTATCCCTTCTCTTACCACCCTTCTTTTTCACTGGAATATATTTTTGTTGAGCACTATGAAAGAGCTCCTTAAAAGTCCTCCACTGTTCCTCAATTGTGCCACCGTTTAGTTTGTGTTTCCAGTCTACTTTAGCCAACTCTGCCCTCATCCCACTGTAGTCCCCTTTGTTTAAGCATAGTACGCTCATTTCTGACACAACTTCCTCACCCTCAATCTGTATTACAAATTCAACCATAGTGTGATCACTCATTCCGAGAGGATCTTTTACTAGAAGATCGTTTATTTTTCCTGTCTCATTACACAGGACCAGATCTAAGATAGCTTGCTCCCTTGTAGGTTCTGTAACATACTGTTCTAAGAAATAATCCCGTATGCATTCTATGAATTCCTCCTCCAGTCTACCCCGTGTGATTTGAGTTGACCAATCGATATGTAGGTTAAAATCCCCCATGACTACTGCCATTCCTTTTTCACATGCCTCCATTATTCCCTTGATTATTGCCTGCCCCACCGTGAAGTTATTATTTGGGGGCCTATAAACTACGCCCACCATTGACTTTTTCCCCTTACTGTCTCTAATCTCCACCCACAATGATTCAACATTTTGTTCATTCGAGCCAATATCATCTCTCACAACTGCCCTGATATCATCCTTTATTAACAGAGCGAACCCACCTCCTTTCCCTTCTTGTCTGTCTTTCCGAATCGTCAGATACCCCTGTATCTTTAATTCCCAGTCTTGGCCATCCTGCAACCATGTTTCTGTAATGGCCAACAAATCATACCCATTTGTAATGATTTGTGCCGTCAACTCATTTACTTTATTTCGAATGCTGCGTGCATTTAGGTCGAGTGTTTTAATCCTAGTTTTTAAACCATGATTTTTAGTTTTGACCCCTCCTGCAGCCCCTTTATATTCAGTGGCCCTTTTTGTTTTTTGCCTTGGGTTTCTCTGCCCTCCACTTTTACTCATCTCCTTTCTGTCTTTTGCTTTTGTCTCCATTTTGTTTCCCTGTCTCCCTGCATTGGTTCCCATCCCTCTGCCATATTAGTTTAACTCCTCCCCAACAGCACGAGTAAACACTCCCCCTAGGACATTGGTTCCGGTCCTGCCCAGGTGCAGACCGTCCGGTTTGTACTGGTCCCACCTCCCCCAGAACCTGTTCCAATGCCCCAGGAATTTGAATCCCTTCCTGCTGCACCACTGCTCAAGCCACGTATTCATCTGCGCTATCCTGCGATTCCTACTCTGACTAGCACATGGCACTGGTAGCAATCCCGAGATTACTATTTTTGAGTTCCTACTTTTTAATTTAGTTCCTAGCTCCTGAAATTCATTTCGTAGGGCCTCATCCCTTTTTTTACCTATATCGTTGGTACCAATGTGCACCACGACAACTGGCTGTTCACCCTCCCTTTTCAGAGTGTCCTGCACCCGCTCCAAGACATCCTTGACCCTTGCACCAGAGAAGCAACATACCATCCTGGAGTCTTGGTTGCGGCCGCAGAAACGCCTATCTATTCCCCTTACAATTGAATCCTCTGTCACTATCGCTCTCCCACTCTTTTTCCTGCCCTCCTGTGCAACAGAGCCAGCCACGGTGCCATGAACTTGGCTGCTGCTGCCCTCCCCTGATGAGTCATCCCCCTCAACAGTACTCAAAGCAGTGTATCTGTTTTGCAGGGTGATGACCGCAGGGGACCCATGCACTACCTTCCTTGCTCTGCTCTTCCTGCTGGTCTTCCATTTCCTATCTGGCTGTGGACCCTTCACCTGCGGTAAGACCAACTCGCGACATGTGCTACTCACGTCATTCTCAGCATCGTGGATGCTCCAGAGTGAATCCACCCTCAGCTCCAAATCTGCAACGCGGTCCGTCAGGAGCTGGAGGCGGATACACTTCCCGCACACGTAGTCGTCAGGGACACCGGAAGTGTCCCTGAGTTCCCACATGGTACAGGAGGAGCATATCACGTGACCGAGCTCTCCTGCCATGCCTTAACCCTTAGATACCCTTAAATTGGCAACAACAATGTTAAACGGTTACTTACTGATATAAAAAATAAAAAGAAAAGCTACTCACCAATCACCAGCCAATCACTTACCCCCTTGGCTGTGACGTCACCTTTTGATTTCTTTCGACTTCTATTTTGCCTTCTATCCCCGCTGCAGCTGCACTGGCTGGGCCTTTATAGGCCTCACCAACGCCACGAACTCCCGCCTCTCGGACAGCCGCCCAGATCTTCCAGCCCAAGTTTCCAATATCTGCAGCTGGCACTGCAGACTTGCACTATTCAATTGTGTTAACTCATTGGGTGTATCACTCAATCTCCAAAAATTGCTCTCATAACACTTATATCTCGAAAATATATATCTATAATAAAATTTTGTCGGTGGGTCATCACATTCCATTACAAAGTGCATTGAAAACCCTGATGTCAACCTCTGTCAATGGGCCCAGGGACAGCACGGGCCAGCCCACACTGCAATATGTGCGCACTCGGTCCGAGCAGCAGAGCAGATCTCCAGTTGTCTTGGTTAACCCTTGCCACTGGACCAAGACCTAGCTCTGTCAAGCCCGTGTGGTGGCTGGTGTGCAACGGCCACTCCACATTAAAAAAATCCACACACAGGCATCTTCCACCCTTCAACATGTAGTTCGGGACCTGGAATATTGGGTCCTTCATTGAAACACCTACGAACTCATCCTTTTTTGAAGTGGAAGCAAGTCATCCTCGTTTCGAGGGACTGCCTATGAAGATGATGAATTCATTATAGAAAAAAAGTGCAATACCCATTCTGCCCATACGCAGCACTGTAATTGGAGATTTCAATGTCAAATGTTGTGATTGTGTCTATGACTGGGAATTTCCTTGGAGCTGCTCCCGCAAAGCATGCAAATAGGGTATCCGCTGCACTTCCGACAAAGTTATGGCGACAGTGTGAGAGCAGCTCCGAGGAAATTCCAGGCCTAGGCACCTTTGAGAAAAACGGGGAAATATTCAGGAGTAGTAAAAAGTGGTGGGGAAAAAAAACAGGGTCACTACATTGAGATCACCCAATCGCATCTCATGTTGGACTTAAAACTGAGTCCATAGAGAAGACTTATATCCCATCAGTTTTGGTTGGTTTTGAACTAGATCAAAGCAACCTTCAGCAAAATGTGTTGTATCACTGAGTTTTATATTCAGGAATGTTTAAGTGAAGAGGGTCATGCAGGAATTTTGCAATTGGGATCACTTGATTATTGTGCTAATAGTAATGGGGAAGAGGCCGATAAAGCAGTTATCAGCCAGGTTAGATTTGCCCTGATTAAACAAGTGCAGAATGTAATTTCCAAATCATGCCCAGATAAAATAGGTGTTCAAGGGTGCTAGATATGAGGAAGGTCATAAAAAGACACAGTAATGGTAAGTTAGGGATTATTAAAGTCATTTGTTTCTGATTTACACCATATATTTCTGGAGTTTTTCAGTTTGATGGATTGCTTAAAAATGATTCCCCCCTGATTTTGCAATTAAATTTCCAGTAGTCTTTATGCTAAAAATTGGATCCTGAGATCCTGAAGCATTACATTTGTGGTGTTATGGTGGGTGCATCTCCGGGTACAATTTTTAGTGTCATATCCTTTCAAGCGAGAATTGTCCTGAGGACTTGAGGTGAGTTCGGATTTGCACAGCAGTTGAAGTTTGAGATCAGTTTACAGATTTATTCTCAGTCGACAAGGATATTGAGCAGAACAGGCTATTTCCTTTGTTGTTAAGGAAAAAGTCTTCAACTTGGTATTTACTCTCTCTCTCCCCGCCGCCCCTCTCTCCCTGCTGTCCTGATGCAGGAAGCCCCGTCTCGTGAAGGCAAGTGCCCCCAAACGGGGTGCTCCCAAGTTTGGCCCCCTTAAAAGCTTACTTTTGAAAATTTGTGGCAAGGAACTGTAGGGGAGGACGAAAACCCCCTCATTTTACCCAGAAGGAAAAGGGCTGTGGGATCGGTCTGTGCTGTGAATTGAAACCGATACGGTTTGACCTTGGCAGAGCAGTGATTGGACGGGGGAGGGCACCGGAGGGCCAATGGTGGGACAGAGTCAGCCCGAAGCATGGGGCTCTCAAGCCAATGGGAGAGCACTTGCTCGAAAACTGTGAGACTGACCCATAGCCATTATCAGGCTATTGTCTTCCCCATGTTTACACTATGGAAGGAAATTATGCAGACCTTCAGAAAACTAGAGAACCCAAAACAAACCAAGGGCCTACACAATGGCTACAGGAGACCAACCCAATTAACACCTACTCAAACCTTGAGTAGGTTAGAAAAACTGAATTGGAGGAAAATTATGCAGACCTTCAGAAACCAGGGAACCCAAAACAACCCAAGGGCCTACACAATGGCTACAGGAGGCCAATGCAATCAACACCCACTCAAACCTTGAGTAGGTTAACATCAGTGGAAAAAACCCGCAATAATCTAAAACTGCTGCATTTTTCAAAATCACAAAGCCCACCAATGGGAAGAATCGATTTCAGCAGGAGAAGCGGACTGGATAATCTGGCCATAAAAAGGGGTTTCTGACATAGTGTGTGTGCTTCCCTGCTCTCATGATCCAACAACCAGCAAGCCTCTCGACACTGAAGGAAAACCAGTGTCCGAAGACACCGATGATAGAAGAAACAAACCACCAGACTGCAGAAGGCACAGTAGTGAATATAACCTCTGGTCCCTGGAACTCCCAACTCAGTTAGGCCAGGAAAGGTGGGAGGTTGGCCATTGTACTGCTAAACTTGTGTAAAGATTTTCGTTGTGTCCGTTTAGTGGGATTTAGGGGGATTGTTTCGTTGGTGTATTGCTGTTTGTTGAGATACACCTTGTCAAATAAATTGGAAGCCTAAGTTCCTCTTGGAATCACCTTGTCTCAGTTCTATTGGATTACATCTCCTGATCGTGAGTCTTATGTAAGGGATGCTAGGAGCGCTTCGAAAACGCTCAACTGTGTGTCACAGGCTAGGGAAGAAGGGGTTAGAAGTGTTTGACACTCACAGGTGCCTCACAGGCTCGGCATAAGCTGTGGGGACGCACGAGTCTCAAAACCCCCCTTCATAAGCTGTGTACACAGTCTCTCCAGGGGTGCTCTTGCAGCACTCAAGGTACCTCACAGGCCAGGCATAAGCTGTGAGGGCAGAAGCCCAGAGAGAGACACCCAAGGCACAACAACACTCCCTGAGAACCCCTTACAGAACATGGTGACCGCGGCAGGACATAAGCAAACAGGAGATGTTAATATAACAGATGAGGTGATAAGAGAGGAAACTAAAATGGAGGAAAGAATTTCCTCACACATTTCTGGCAGGGTGAACCTCACCAAACCTTGGGTGCAAGCCCTCAAACGGACAGTGGATGCTGCTGCCCAGTGGACAGCAGGGAAAGACCACAACCGCAGGGTGGAAAAGGCCATCTGGCTTATCTGCTTCACCCGCCAAGTCCGACCAGCAGGTGAAGGACTTGGAACAGAGTCTTCAGAAATCAGAGGAGCTCTCTGCTATCCGGGCTGCAGTTGGGGACAACCTGCTGGCCGAAATAGCTGTGGAGCAGCAAGGGAAGAGGCAGTTGGAGGAGACCTTCCGAAATAGCCGGGGCTAACTTTGGTGTCAGGTCACTGAGGCCAAGGGTAGTGAGGGGTCCCTCCGGGAACAGAACTCTCGGTACACCCAGAAAATTTGGGAACTAGAGAATAAATTAAAAGGCGTACAGGCAGCCTATAAAGTGGCCAGTAGCAGTGAGTTTGCAGATCACGGTCCCTGCCAGGAGAGGATTAAAACTCTCACCCATGCTCTATCCCAGGCAAAGGGGATGGTCACCCTGACAGGACCTGGAGGGTCCACAGGGGACAAAGGAGAGCATTGGGGGGTAGAGGAGAATCCAAAGGCAAGAGACGCCCGACCACCTCCTGAGGCACCGGTGGTTTGTCCGATAAGGTACCAGGAGGAGCGGGGCGCGTAGGTAGTAGCATACCCAGGGCTGGGGGCAGGACCAATGTGTCCCGCTCGGCAGCAGGGATGTGAGGCTCCTGCCAAGGGTCAGTTAAGGGCTGGATCAGGCGACCAGGCACTGTCTGCTGCACCGGGTATTGTGGGACAGTCGGAGGTAGAGGGACCAGCGCAGAAAGATCCTGAACCAGGGCGGATGTGCCCGGTCAGGCAGCGCAAGTACGGTCCTCCACAGGGAGGTGGTCAAGGTCAGAGAGCGCTGGAGAGCGACTTTATTATTCCCCATTGAGTTCAATCACTCAGGGCCATGGTGGCCCATTGGCCAAATTCACTCGCAGCGGGAACCCGTCTATCCACTTCATGGAGGTGATGCAGGCAGGGGAAATTAATGGGTGCGACAGGAAGAGACAGACAAGCTGCTGCTCTTCTCTCTGGACAGCAAATTGTACCAGGCCCTACCGGCAGAATGCCGGAGGGGGCAGCGCACATTTACTGAGGTCCAGAGGGCCGTCCTTGAGGCTATGGGCTTAGATGATGGCAGTCCTTTCGAATGGGTCGAAAGGGCAAGGCAGCTCGCAGGGCAAACCCCGCAGGCGTTTGCGGACAGGCTGTGGGTGATATACCACACAGCCTGTGGGAGCTCTTCGACCGGGCGAATCTTTCCACGGTACAGACTGGCCGCTGACTGAGGATGCTGGTGGCAAACTGCTTGCCCCGGCTCAAGGCCAGGGCAGAACTGTGGTTCGATTCCCGGGACCCCAACCTCACCAAGGAAGCAGTGGTCAGGCAACTGGCACTGGTCCAACGGAATGGAGGAGGGAAGGAGGAGAAAACCTCCAAAGGTCCAGTAAATGAAGTAAAACCCAACTCAATTCCCAAAAAGGAATGGCACCAGGAGGGTGGCCGCTCATCTGATAAGGAGGGAGTGTGCTACGGGTGCGGGGAAGCTGGGCATTTTAAAAGGGATTACAGCAGCCCAGTAAAGAGATAGGAGGAAGAAGTTCTTCAGGAACCGCCAGAGTGGGAGAAGTGGAGCGAGCTCCTCACCATCCCTTGATGAGATAGTAGCTGCAGTGAGGACAGCGCTGGAGGGGACTGGGAAGGTAGCCACGGCAACAGGCAGGGAAGCACCAGCAACCCTGCCAGTACAGAGGCCGTGACTAGCCCAGACCCAGCCTGCATACCTGTGCCCACTAGAATACGACCCCTGGGGACAACCCTGGATCAAGATGGAGGTTGAGGGTGTATTGGGTACCTACCTTTTGGACACTGGTGCTTCTAGCACGATAGTCCATTTGGAGGACCCCGCAACCTCACCTCTATCAAATGGGGTGCCGTATCAACTAGTTGGGTTCACAGGAAATGAGAAGGCTGGGTTTTTCTCAGTCCCGCTCGCAGTTCGTTTAGGAGCAATCCAAACACAATGGAAGTGCGTCCTGATGAACTGGGAGCAGGTGGGAAAAGGGATTTTGGGGGCTGATTTCATCATCGCTCGCCAGATCCTAGTAGACTTGAGGAATCACTGTCTATGGGGAACAGTTGGCACGGGAGCAGAGGGAGAAGTCATGGTTATTGATAAGAAACAGGGAAAAGGGACTCTGTGTACAATGAAGCCAAAAATGGGTTACGACCTGGAGGTTCTGGTCGGTAACACCCCGGCCGAGTACCGGGCCTATGTGCAAGCAAATCTTGCAGCATTTGCCACCCATAAACACGATTGTGGGAGAGTCACAGGAGTGGAGGTTAGAATAGATGGGGATCCCATGTCCCGCCCGCAAAAGCAGTATGGCTTTCCCCGAGAGGCAGAAGCAGACTTGGAGACAGCTTTAAGCTCGCTTGTCGAGCAGGGTGTTTTGAAACCCATTGCCACCCATGTCAACTCCCCTCTTTGGCCGGTTAGGAAACCGGACAATTCTTGGATTATAGGGTGCTCAATAAAAACATCACAGCTTGTGCTCCCACAGTAGTGGCGGTTGCGGATCTGATAGGGGAAATCCCTGCATCCGCAACCACGTTCACAGTGTTGGACATATCCAACGGGTTCTGGTCTATCCCTGTACGGAGGGAAGACCAGTACAAGTTTGCCTTCACCTTCCGGGAACAGCAGTATACATGGAGCTGCCTCCCACAGGGCTTTCATAATAGTCCCAGCATCTTTCACCAATGCATGGCGAACTGCTTAAAAGGCTTCAGCCAATCACACCAGCTGGTCCAGTATGTGGATGACCTGTTGTTGTTCACAGACAGCAATGAGGAACACGGTCCACTGTTGGCCGAACTGCTGGTCTTACTGAAAGAAGGGGGCTTTAAAGTTAACCCCAAGAAATCCCAGATAGGTCTAGGAGAAGTAAAATTCCTGGGCCTGACGATAAGGGCAAGAGAAAGGGCCATTGATGAGGCTAGAAAAAAGGCAGTGCAGGAACTCCCTGTCCTGTGTCGGGGGTAAGGTCTTTCCTGGGAATCACTGGCTACTGTAGGGACTTCATCGAGGACTATGCAGCCACTGCCGCCCCTCTGCTCAGACTCCTACATAAGGGGGTCGAGTGGGAATGGGACGAGGGCTGTGAGGCAGCATTTGTCCGTCTTAAGAGAGACCTGCAGGTAGCACAAGCCCGAGGGGCAATTGAAGGGAGGGAGGAATTCTTCCTGGAGGTGGCAGCCAGTGGCGACAGCTTAAGTGCAGTGTTGCTCCAGGAGTGAAACGGTCAGCTGAGACCAGTGATGTACTCCTCCAGGGTCCTCAGGAGGTAGAAAAGGAATACTCCAATTGTGAGAGGCACTTGCTTGCCACCCACTGGGCAGTAAAGAGAGCTCAGATCTTTACCGGAATATCCCCCATTACACTCCTCACCCATCATATCCCGACGCAGATGCTGTTGGACGGGAGGAATAAGGACGGGACAGTGAGCAGTGCTAAAATCACTCGCTGGACCCTCCTCCTCTCCCAAATGACTTTAAAGGTCAAGGGCCTCTGCGAGTCCAGGCTCGCAGCAAATTTAATCTATCCAGGGCAGCCGCATCGATGCTCTGTGGAGGGGGTATGGGACATCAACTTTGGATTTCGGGCAGGGATACACCCCACAGGCCGCGAGATCTACGTTGATGGCTCCAGTTCAGTGTCCACGGGTACAAGACTCACGGGCTGCGGAGTTTGGGATCCCAAGGTAGGGATTGCCTTGGCTCTTAAACTCCCATGCACCCTGAGCGCCCAGCAGGCGGAACGCTCGGCGGTGATGTATGTGGTCACACATCCCGAGGAATTCCCCCTGCTAGAAAAGATCGTGGCTGCAGTGGGAGAAACCAGGGATGTATATATCCATAAGGTAAAGGCCCACTCCAAAACTGAGCCACAGGGGGAAGGTAACCAGCAGGCAGACTGCTGGCAAGGGAAGGTGCTCATACAGATTGCCCACGGGACCCATATGAGGCAGGCAGGATAGCAGCAGCAAGAAGCAAGCCAGGGACACAAGGGAGCGTAGGGGCGGCTGCGGCCCCGGACCTTAAAGTAGTCCAGATGCAGGATCCGGTCCTGAAGGCTGCTATCAAAAAGGGGGAAAAGACAGAGGGCCCATACAGTGCTGCAGATTTGCTGTGCGGGAAGGCATGTTGTTTAAAGGGGACAAATGGGTAGTGCCGCCACAACACCAGAGGGAATTCCTTCAGCTGGCCCATGAAGGTCCAGGTGCGGGACACCCTGGGCTGAAATCTACCTGGCAACGGGTAGAAAAGGCAGGGTGGTGGCCAGGCCTCCGGGAAGACATCCGCAACTTCTGTGAGGGCTGTCTAGTTTGCGCTGCAAACAACCCAGACCCTCAGAAAAGGAAGGTGTCTATGGGACACGTCAGGCGGGTAGAGGGACCATGGCAGTCGATCCAGATTGACTACATCGGACCCCTACCGGCCGCCCAGGGAGGTTATAAATATTGCCTCGTCCTGGTGGATGTGTTTTCCAAGTGGGTGGAAGCCTTCCCTTGCCGAACAGTTACCGCGGTGGGGACTGCAAAAATCCTGGTGAGGGAGGTGTTCTCTCGGTGGGGTCGACCTCAAATCGTGGAGTCCGACCGGGGAAGCCACTTCACCGGCCAGGTGATGCAGGCCATCCTAAAGGTGCTGGGGATAAGAGCCAAATGGAATGTCGCCTACAACCCTCAGTCCTCAGGCCCCGTAGAACGCCCTAAGGAAAGGCTGCGCAAGGAGACGGGAAACTCACCGAATAAGTGGGTGGAGGTTTTACCGTTGGTCCTCATGGGAATCCGGGCCAGTCAGTCAATGAGCACAGGGTACTCACCCCATGAGCTGATGACGGGCCGGATCATGAGAACCCCAGTGTATGTGTTGGCGCCGGTTCTCACCGAAGGGCAGCTTCGAGAGGTGAACCGGGACCGCTTCGTCAGGAATCTGTTTGAACAGCTTCAACAGATTAACTGGCAGGCGGCCAACAACATGGGTAAACAGCACCGTGCCAATCGGCTGCTGCTGGAACCCCGCAGTCACCATGATTGGGAGGTGGGCGACCAGGTGATGGTGAGAAGCTTCGCCCGGGTCGGGGTATTTGAACCACTGTATATGGGACCATACAGCATGGTAGACAAGGCTAGCCCTATGCGGTTCAATTGACTCGCCGGGTGAAGTGGTATCACATTAACCAGTGTAAATTGTTTGACCCCAAAAGAGGTAAAAAAACAGAGGGGACGAGCAAGGGAAGGGAATCAGGCACTGGGGGAAGAACAGGCCTGGGCCCCGAAGCTCTACAGCCGGGGCTGGTTCACTGCTCCAGTAAGGCTATCCCACCACTGGGTAGAGGTTCCCAGCCCACTAACAGAAGTAGGGAGAAAGGCTCTACCATTAGCAAGGTCCGAGGGGAAGCTGAACCTCCCATGGTGGATCAGCTGGGGCTAGCCCAAGAGGTGGAGGAGATAGCATTGCAGCCCATAACGTGGGACTCTGCACCGACAGTAAGGAGGAGTGACAGAGTGCCACAGCTCAGGGCGCCGTGATCCCCTGTTTACTTAGCTCCCCGCCCCAGACCGAGAAGGCGAAAGACAACAGGGAGGGTGCTCTGTTGCGCTAGCAAGGGTCTCCTACCGATTATCCGGGGCTCGGGAGGGCCTTGGAGGGCAGCACAAGACTCATTAAGGGGGACTATACGAGCCCCTCAGCGGAGGCATCCTGGTCCCCAGGGTACGGTCAGCCGAGTGGTCGACGACGCCTGTACAGTGACAGGATGTAGCCTGGCCACCCGGGGATGGGTGGCGGTGTATATATTTTCCCTTCCTATTTTGTTACTTTGTGTTGTGTGCATATGTGTTTGGGTAAGGCAGTGACGATTGGGTACAGCATTTTTGTGTTTGGAACATGTTACGCGGGCCGAGCCTGGAGAGGTCTCTCAAGGCATGGCCATGTTCTTCTTGCCTTTCAGATGTCAACACCTCCCTACTGGACGTTAGTGATGCTGGTATCGCTAAGGATCTGCACCGGGCACCGAGGGGACACCGAGGACTCCCTGGTTTTCGGATACTCCGGGGGCAGAGCGCTGACAGTGACCACAGGAGAAGGGACTCCAGCAGCGGATGGTCGGGTCATGAGGGGAGATGGCCTGGGTGGTTGGGATCGAACTCCACCAAGTACTCCAACCATAAGGACTTTACCTACGGAGAGCCCTCCATCCCCTGACCGGAGATCACTGTGGCCACTTCCAGAGTGAGAGTGACAGACTTGTATAAACAGTGGGATAGGGCCGAACCGGGCAGGCAGAGGCGTGGCACTTTAAATGACATTTTCACGGGGTTTAACACCGGGGCGTCCGCCATAAACAGTTTGGATAACATGCAGCTGACCCTCCAGATAAATGGGTTAAAGAATCAGCTGCGCAAAATCCTGGGGGACGAGAATACCGTAGTGGGATCCGCGTTCCACGAAGAGGTGGCAATGACAGTTCACTTAAAGGAGATTATCTCTCAATTGGAGGCACAGGCCAGGGCTGTAAACGCCTTGATTCGGGAGGATAGAAACGCCTCCGACCAAGCCGCCCAAAATGAGGTGTGCGTGCTCTATGGGGCCTGGTTGCTGGGAGAGGGATGGAGTAACCTCGAGGATCTGAGACAGGGACAGGTCCCCTCCTGGATCAGCAACCAGCACTTAGCAGCACTGCACCCTTATGATAATGTTTTGAGTCCTTGCCAACTTCGTGTAGCATCGGAAGCCTACCCGGTACCGGTGGACTGTGGAAAGTCAAATCATACCATCATGGGTGTGGTGGTCAGGATGCCCGTGATGGGGGCGTCCCCATGACCAGCACCTCTGTACCGAGTGGAGAATGTGGGAGTCATTCGTGGAGGGGTGCATGTTCGATTCCAAGAGGTCCCACCTTATGTCACAATGTGGGAGCACACTGTGACAGGTACAGACCTCTCAGGTTGTCGGAGCAGGGGAGCACAGGTAATCCTGTGCCCCCAGCACTTGAACACTTTTGCAAGGCCACAATGCGGGTTCAGCACTGCTGGGGCAGTGCCTATCAATTGCACAATGGAGGTGATGGCCCCGAACCACATGCTTCCACAGGTAGCATATGTAGGCGGTGGGACATATTGTGTCACCACAAGTGCCCAACGGTATGAACACGAACCGGGAAGGTGGTGTCCAATACCGTACAGCAGCTTTTGCTTTAAACCCAGGGCAGAGGTTCAAGTGGCACACACCAGAATCACACCCATCCCTGAACCTTCCACGATTCACCTCACGGCACAAAACAACCTCAGCCACCTCCAACAATATGTCGCCCATTTTGGCTATCCCATTGCTCCACTACCTGAGAAACTTACAGCCCTCCTCCAGGCAGTGGATTTGTCTCAAAAACATTTTTACACCATGGAGCAGAAAACTGAAATTCGAGCAGGGGAGATTGCCCAGATTAAACCCTCAGCATGGTGGGATTTGGGGATACGGGCAGACATACCTGCGTGGATCCGGGTGGGATCGCATGCCTTAGTAATCGGCCAACTCCTGATTGTAGCTTATCTGCTAGTTACAAGCTGTAAGCTCAGGAGAAAAAGAAAAAGAAAGCAGTTCCTCAGGCTACTACACAGACAGGAGAGCCGTTGCTAAACACTCAAGGCGTGTAAACAAAGCTTGACCGTGACACTTAGGCGGTTTTGTTCTTCCCAGGGATGACTGCGTTTTCATACATGGCCCCTGGGGAGTTTGCAGGACAGGTTTCTTTGTTTTACAGTTAAGACTGAAATGAGACTCAATGTACAATTACTGCTGTAACCTTAAGTATATATATGTATATTGCTGTCGTATATTGTAACCTGTTGGATTCTGTGTTTTGTACTGCGTTAAAAGGAATTACGATATATATCGACGGGATCAGTTTAGAGTTAAACTGGGGAAAGTTGGGCAATTTGGGAGACCTAGGGTTTTCTCACCACCCTGAACTTTGACACACTCGAGTGGTGTCTGACTGTATCAGATGGGGGATTATGTAGGGGAGGACGAAAACCCCTCATTTTACCCAGAAGGAAAAGGGATGTGGGATCTGTCTGTGCTGTGAATTGAAACCGATACGGTTTGACCTTGGCAGAGCAGTGATTGGACGGGGGAGGACACCGGAGGGCCAATGGTAAAACAGAGCCAGCCCGAAGCATGGGGCTCTCAAGCCAATGGGAGAGCACTTGCTCAAAAACTGTGAGACTGACCCATAGCCATTATCGGGCTATTGTCTTCCCCATGTTTACACTATGGAAGGAAATTATGCAGACCTTTAGAAAACTAGAGAACCCAAAACAAACCAAGGACCTACACAATGGCTACAGGAGACCAACCCAATTAACACCTACTCAAACCTTGAGTAGGTTAGAAAAACTGAATTGGAGGAAAATTATGCAGACCTTCAGAAACCAGGGAACCCAAAACAACCCAAGGGCCTACACAATGGCTACAGGAGGCCAATGCAATCAACTCAAACCTTGAGTAGGTTAACATCAGTGGAAAAAAACCCGCAATAATCTAAAACTGCTGCATTTTTCAAAATCACAAAGCCCACCAATGGGAAGAATCGATTTCAGCAGGAGAGGCGGACTGGATAATCTGGCCATAAAAAGGGGTTTCTGACGTAGTGTGTGTGCTTCCCTGCTCTCGTGATCCAACAACCAGCAAGCTTCTCGACACTGAAGGAAAACCAGTGTCCGAAGACACCGAAGATAGAAGAAACAAACCACCAGACTGCAGAAGGCACAGTAGTGAGTATAACCTCTGGTCCCCGGAACTCCCAACTCAGTTAGGCCAGGAAAGGTGGGAGGTTGGGCATTGTACTGCTAAACTTGTGTAAAGATTTTCGTTGTGTCCGTTTAGTGGGATTTAGGGGGATTGTTTCGTTGGTGTATTGCTGTTTGTTGAGATACACCTTGTCAAATAAATTGGAAGCCTAAGTTCCTCTTGGAATCACCTTGTCTCAGTTCTATTGTATTACATCTCCTGATCGTGAGTCTTATGTCAGAACAGTGTAAGGGAAGCTAGGAGCGCTTCGAAAATGCTCAACTGTGTGTCACAGGCTAGGGAAGAAGGGGTTAGGAGTGTTTGACACTCACAGGTGCCTCACAGGCTAGGCATAAGCTGTGGGGACGCACGAGTCTCAAAACCCCCCTTCATAAGCTGTGGACACAGTCTGTCCAGGGGTGCTCTTGCAGCACTCAGGGTACCTCACAGGCCAGGCATAAGCTGTGAGGGCAGAAGCCCAGAGAGAGAGACACCCAAGGCACAACAACACTCCCTGAGAACCCCTTACAGAACACACTTCCATTTGTGCCTTTGCAAAAACCTGTTTCAGGTATAAACTATATCAGAAAATCTAGGCTATATGTGAGAAAATGTCACATGACCACTAACCTGCGAGTGTTGCTTTGACACAATAACTGGGTTGAAGGAGTAGCTGGCCACTGAAATTTTCCGGAAAGATGGAGAAGTTTTCTTTGAGTGTGGGGGGTCCCATCACAGGCTTTACAAGACGGTTATGGCCTACTGGAATCTTCCATTTTAGTATCTTATCAAGTGTGTAGTCATCATGACATTCTTGGAACATCCCACAACATTTATTGGCAGAAGTACGACCAGATTATTTTTTCTTTTAATGAGCTGCCATTTCAGCATCTTTCCCTGGACTCCTTCCTCGATTCCAAGAAATGCCAACGTTTCACCTTTTTTAACAACGCTCCCTTCATCCAAGGAAATGTTAACCTTGTTCTGGTACCTTGGCTGTTCTTCTCTCCTATCCCCTATCTTGATGCAGTTGATAAGATGGCCCACAGTCTCATAGCCATCTGGATCTGGAACAAGCAGAAATTCCCCTAAAATGGAAAACAAAGCAATTAAAAGGAATCAGTGTTGTTTAGCTTCACATAAAAATGTAAAAAAGAAAGGTATTTAAAGAAAAGGATCTCCAATTTCCCCTCCTATTTTCTCCTAAGTGGTTACTTTTCATTTGTGGACGGAGAGTATTGGTGAGATATTCAACAAAGGAGGATGGGATGCTTCACAGCAAAGCCCAGTCCTGTTCTCTTGTTTCACTCTCGGGATATGGCGTCAATATCAAGGGCAGTATTTATTGCCCATCCTTAGTTACCCTTATGAAGATGGTGGTGATTCTTCTGTTTGAACCATTGTAGTCCATGTGATGAAGGTGCCCCCAACGTTCTGTTAGGTAGGGAGTTCTAGGATTTTGACCTCGCAATGATGAAGGAACAACAATATATGTCCTAGGGGTGGTGTGTGACTTAGAGGGGAATGTGGAGGTGATGGTGTTCCCATGCGCCTGCCGCCCTTCTCCTTTTGGGTGGTGGAGGTTGCGAGTTTGGGAGGTGATGTCGAAGAAGCCTTGGCGAGTTGTTGCGGTGCATCCTGTGGATTGTACACACTGTAACCACGGTGTGCCAGTGGCAGATGGAGTGGATGTTTAAAGTGGTAGATGGGCTGTCAATCAAGTGGACTGCTTTGTAGTGGATGGTGTCGAGCATCTCGAGTGGTGTTGCTGTGTTACCCACCCAGGCAGGTAGAGAGTATTCCATCACATTCCTGACTTGTGCCTTGTACACACCTAATATCCACCTATGTATTGATCGTAGGCACCCTAGCCAAATGCTCTGCCTCCCTAACCCATTTTTGGAGCAATCGAGAGCAGCACGAACCTGGGGTTTTCCAGCTTTGAATGGCTCAGTGCCACACTAAACTTTAGACAGGAAAGTACATTCTTACCTCCCTATCTCTGTAACCTCCTCCAGCCCCACAACCCTCTGAGGTCTCTGCACTCCTCCAAATCTGGCCTCTTGCACATCCTTGGTTTCTTCGCTTCACCATTGGCGGCCATGCCTTCAGCTGCCTTAAGTTTTGGAATTCCCTCTCTAAACCTCTCCGCCTCTCTCAACTCCTTTAAGATGCTCCTCGATACCTGCTTCTTTGACAAAGCTTTTAGTCACCTGTCCTAATAACTCCATATGTGCCTCCGTGCCAAATTTTGTTTGATAACGCTCTTGTGAAACACCTTAGGACATTTTACTACATTAAAGGTGCTATATAAACGCAAGTTGAGAGTGGATTGTTCATGGTCTGAGGAAGGAATGGGCTTGATGATCTGAATTTTTGTTTCTTCAGTCATATACTCTTGTAATGTATCGACCTGTGAGTATGCACACAGGTTGGTAGAGCTGTTGAGTTGTGAGTGGCTTAGTCAGTCACGTGATGTTCACAAGACTTAATAAAACCCCAGCCAATTGGGTTCAGGGGGGTCCACGATGAGGCAGGTGATTGTGAACCAGGTGGATGAACTGGTAATGTGTAGTGTGATTGTTAAATCTTTGCTAATAAATCAATTAAGCAAAGAATCCATGAAGCAAATACATTACAACTCTCTAATGTTCACTTCTTTTTTATGGTGCAATTGGGAACAAGTGACGACTAAAAATTCCCACCCGAGACAAAACCTTCAGCGAAAAGTAAAACACAGCAGAGACTAGAAATCTGAAATAAAAATAGCAAATGCTGGAAAGACAGAGCAAGTCAGGCATCATCTGTGGAGAGAGGAAGGCAGGGTTAATGGCCCAGAATTTCTTGGAGACATGGGTTTGTTTCCACGCTCAAGAATCCCCAGGAAATTATAGCATGAGTTATGTCATTATTCCTGCATAATTTCCTGGGGCCTTTACACCATTCCACCAATACCCGCAAAAGTTGGTTTACCATAGCTCCTCTCTCCAGTCAAGTCAACAGTGCTTGCAAATTTCCTGGATTTACGCTAGTTTTCTTGCTGTAGTCACTTAGACTGAAAACTAATGGCACAAGTGAATGTATTTAAATTCATAGAAACATAGAAAATAGGTGCAGGAGTAGGCCATTCGGCCCTTCTAGCCTGTACTGCCATTCAATGAGTTCATGGCTGAACATGCAACTTCAGTACTCCATTCCTGCTTTCTCGCCATACCCCTTGATCTCCCCAGTAGTAAGGACGTCATCTAACTCCTTTTTGAATATATTTAGTGAATTGGCCTCAACAACTTTCTGTGGTAGAGAATTCCACAGGTTCACCACTCTCTGGGTGAAGAAGTTTCTCCTCATCTCGGTCCTAAATGGCTTACCCCTTATCCTTAGACTGTAACCCCTGGTTCTGGACTTCCCCAACATTGGGAACATTCTGCCTGCATCTAACCTGTCTGAACCCGTCAGAATTTTAAACGTTTCTATGAGGGCCCCTCTTATTCTTCTGAACTCCAGTGAATACAAGCCCAGTTGATCCAGTCTTTCTTGATAGGTCAGTCCCGCCATCCCGGGAATCAGTCTGGTGAACCTTCGCTGCACTCCCTCAATAGCAAGAATGTCCTTCCTCAAGTTAGGAGACCAAAACTGTACACAATACTCCAGGTGTGGCCTCACCAAGGCTCTGTACAACTGTAGCAACACCTCCCTGCCCCTGTACTCAAATCCCCTCGCTATGAAGGCCAACATGCCATTTGCTTTCTTAACCGCCTGCTGTACCTGCATGCCAACCTTCAATGACTGATGTACCATGACACCCAGGTCTCGTTGCACCTCCCCTTTTCCTAATCTGTCACCATTCAGATAATAGTCTGTCTCTCTGTTTTTACCACCAAAGTGGATAACCTCACATTTATCCACATTATACTTCATCTGCCATGCATTTGCCCACTCACCTAACCTATCCAAGTCACTCTGCAGCCTCATAGCATCCTCCTCGCAGCTCACACTGCCACCCAACTTAGTGTCATCCGCAAATTTGGAGATACTACATTTAATCCCCTCGTCTAAATCATTAATGTACAGTGTAAACAGCTGGGGCCCCAGCACAGAACCTTGCGGTACCCCACTAGTCACTGCCTGCCATTCTGAAAAGTACTCATTTACTCCTACTCTTTGCTTCCTGTCTGACAACCAGTTCTCAATCCATGTCAGCACACTACCCCCAATCCCATGTGCTTTAACTTTGCACATTAATCTCTTGTGTGGGACCTTTTCGAAAGCCTTCTGAAAGTCCAAATATACCACATCAACTGGTTCTCCCTTGTCCACTCTACTGGAAACATCCTCAAAAAATTCCAGAAGATTTGTCAAGCATGATTTCCCTTTCACAAATCCATGCTGACTTGGACCTATCATGTCACCTCTTTCCAAATGCGCTGCTATGACATCCTTAATAATTGATTCCATCATTTTACCCACTACTGAGGTCAGGCTGACCGGTCTATAATGCCCTGTTTTCTCTCTCCCTCCTTTTTTAAAGAGTGGGGTTACATTGGCTACCCTCCACTCGATAGGAACTGATCCAGAGTCAATGGAATGTTGGAAAATGACTGTCAATGCATCCACTATTTCCAAGGCCACCTCCTTAAGTACTCTGGGATGCAGTCCATCAGGCCCTGGGGATTTATCGGCCTTCAATCGCATCAATTTCCCCAACACAATTTCCCGACTAATAAGGGTTTCCCTCAGTTCCTCCTCCTTACTAGACCCTCTGACCCCTTTTATATCAAATAATTGATTAAAGTGAAATTAAAATCTCTGCTCTTCGTGGATATATTTAATTATTAGCTAAATCCCAACAAAACACTTCTTTGTTGTCATTGTGTGACAGGTTTAACATATATTGTGTGCATTGATGAAAGTGAGAGTGGGGAAGACATATGTTTAGGCCTGTTTTCAGACCCAAAATGGTCAGCACTCTGGAAGGCAGAAGCTCTTGTGAAATTGGGCCTCAGGCCTCATCTAAATAATTCCAGCAAGCTGTGGGCACCTTTCGGGCCACCTGTTGTAGCTCACCGGTATCCTGTGGACCAATATGAGCTGGCTGTAACGTCAGCAGTAGCAGTCAAGTAGATGCTGGTGGGGGATGGGGGAGCAACTGAAAGCATGATGAGTGCGGGCCAGTAGCAGTGATCCACCTGGCTCCACATTAACAAAAGCAACAACAACTTGTATACATAGTAGTCAACAAGGAGGTCTTCCTATGCTAAATGGTATATACTTCAATGCAAGAAGTATAGTGAACAAGGCAGAGAGCACAGTTAGACACTTGGGACTATAATATTATAGCTATTACAGAGACATGGCTGAAAGAGGGGCAGGTATGGCAGCTCAACATTCCTGGGTACAGAATTTTCAGATGGGATAGAGAGGGGTTAAAAAGGGAGTGGGGGGGGGTCGCAGTATTAAATAAAGTATTACAGCTGTGAGGAGGGATGATGTGTTGGAGGGATCATCAAACTAGGCCATATGGGTCGAATTGAAAAACAAAAAATGGGGCAATCACACTGCTGGGAGGGACCCCCAAACAGCCAGAGAGAGATAGAAGAGCAAATATGCAGGCACATTTCTGAGAAGTGCAAAAACTATAGTGCAGTAATAGTTGGGGATTTCAACTACCCCAATAGTAACTGGGATAAAATTAATGTGAAGGGTATAGAGGGTGTGGAATTCCTAAAATGCATTCAGGAGAACTTTTTTAGCCAGTATGTAGCAAGCTCAACAAGGGAGGGAGTGATTCTGGATTTAGTTTTGTGGAATGAAGTTGAGCAGGTGGAAGGGGTATCAGTGGGAGAGCATTTTGGTGCTCGTGATCATAATTCAGTTAGATTCAAGGTAGTTATGGAAAAGAATAAGGATAGACCAGGAATAAAAGTCCTAAATTGGGGAAAAGCAAATTTTGCTAAGCTGAGACGGGATTTAGCTATAGTGGACTGGAAACAGCTACTTGAAGGTAAATCAGTGTCAGAGCAGTGGGAGGCATTCAAGGAGGAGATCCGGAGGGTTCAGACCAAGTATGTGCCCTTAAAGAAAAAGGGTGGGACTAACAAATCTAGAGCTTCCTGGATGTCTAGGGACATACAGGGTAGGATATGACAGATACCGACAGTTAAATACTGCAGAATATTTAGAGGAGTCTAGAAAGTGCAGCGGTGCAATTCAAAAGGATATTAGGAAAGCAAAGAGAGAGCATGAAACATTCTTGGTAAATAAAATCAAGGATGTTTTATAAATATATTAAGAGGATAACTAAAGAAAGGGCAGGGCCTATTCGAGATCTTCAGGGTAATATGTGTGTGGAGGCTGGAGACATCGGTAGGGTCCTTAACAAACACTTTGTATCTGTTTTCACAAAGGAGAGGGGTGAAGCAGACATTCCAACAGAGAGTGTGAAATATTAGATGAAATCAACATACTAAGAGAGGAAGTATTAGGGGGTTTAGCAGCTTTGAAAGTGGATAAATCCCCTGGCCGGGATAAGGTGGAAATGTATCCCAGGCTGTTAAGCGAAGCAAAAGAGGAAATAGCAGAGGCCCTGACCATCATTTTCCATTCCTCTCTGGCTTCAGGTGTGGTTCCGAAGGACTGGAGGACTGCTTATGTGGTACCTTTGTTTAAAAAGGGAGAAAGGGATAAACCGAGTAATTACAGGCCAGTCAGCCTAACCTTGGTGGTAGGAAAATTATTGGAAAGAATTCTGAGGGACAGGATACATCTTCATTTAGAAAGACACGGATTAATCAAGGATAATCAGCACATATTTGTTAAGGGAAGGTCGTGTCGAATGAAGTTGATTGAATTTTTTGAGGAGGTAACAAGGTGGGTAGATGAAGGCAGTGCGTTTAATGTAGTGCATATGGATTTTAGCAAGGCTTTTGATAAGATTCCACATGGCAGACTGTTCACGAAAGTAAAAACACATGGGATCTAGGGCAAAGTGGCAAGTTGGATCCAAAATTGGCTCAGAGGCAGGAGGCGGAGGGTAATGGTTGATGGGTGTTTTTGTGACTGGATGCTGTTTCCAGTGGTGTTCTGTAGGGCTCAGTACTAGGTCCCTTGCTTTTTGTGATCTAGACTTGAATATAGGGGTATGATTAAGAAGTTTGCAGATGGTACTAAAATTAGTTGCATGGTTGATAATGAAGAAGAAAGCTGTAAACTGCAGGAAGATATAGAATTCAGAAGAATGAGAGATGATCTTATCAAAACGTATAAGATTATGAGGGGGCTTGACAAGGTGGATGCAGAGAGGATGTTTCCAC
Organism: Pristiophorus japonicus; assembly: GCF_044704955.1. Classification (NCBI taxonomy): domain Eukaryota; kingdom Metazoa; phylum Chordata; class Chondrichthyes; family Pristiophoridae; genus Pristiophorus; species Pristiophorus japonicus. Next base: position 515,560,523 of record NC_091977.1, on the reverse strand, counting down.
TGATGGGGGAGACTAGAACTAGAGGGTATAATCTTAGAATAAGGAGCCACCCATTTAAAACAGATGAGGAGAAATTTCTTCTCTCAGAAGGTTGTAAATCTGTGGAATTCGCTGCCTCAGAGAGCTGTGGAAGCTGGGACATTGAATAAATTTAAGACAGAAATAGACAGTTTCTTAAACATTATGGAGATAAGGGGTTATGAGGAGTAGGGGGAGGGGGGGGGTGGGGAAGTGGAGTTGAGTCCATGATCAGATCAGCCATGATCTTATTGAATGGCGGAGCAGGCTCGAGGGGTCGTATGGCCTACTCCTGTTTCTATTTCTTATGTTCTTATGTTCTTATATCAATCAACTGGTCAGGTGGACAGAACAGTGGCAAATGAAATTCAATCCAGAGAAGTGTGAGGTAATGCATTTGGGGAGGGCTAACAAGGAAAGGCAATACACTGAGAAGCGTAGAGGAACAAAGGGACCTTGGAGTGCAGGTCCACAGATCCCTGAAGGTAGCAGACCAGGTAGAGAGGTGGTTAAGAAGGCATATGGGATACTTGCCTTTATTAGCCGAGGCATAGAATACAAGAGCAGGGGGGGGTTATGCTTGAACTGTATAAAACTCTAGTTAGGCCACAGCTAGAGTACCGTGTGCAGTTCTAGTCACCACATTACATGAAAGATGCAATTGCACTGGAGAGGGTATAGAGGAGATTTACGAAGATGTTGCCGTGAGTAGAGAATCTTAGCTATGAGGAAAGATTGTATCGGCTCAGTTTAGAACATAAGAACATAAAAAATAGGAGCAGGAGTAGGCCATTTGGCCCCTTGAGCCTGCTCCGCCATTCAATAAGATCATGGCTGATCTGATCATGGACTCAGCTCCACTTCCCCGCCCACTCCCCATAACTCTTTATTCCCTTATCGCTCAAAAATCTGTTTATCTCTGCCTTAAATATATTAAATGACCCACCTCCACAGTTCTTTGGGGCAGACAATTCCACAGGCTTACAACCCTCAGAGAAGAAATTCCTCCTCATCTCAGTTTTAAATGGACGGACCTTATCCTGAGACTATGCCCCCTAGTTTTATTTTCCCCTATGAATAGAAATATCCTCTCTGCATCCACTTTGTCGAGCCCCCTCTTTATCTTATATGTTTCGATAAGATCACCTCATTCTTCTGAACTTCAATGAGTAGAGCCCAAATCTATTCAACCTATCTTCATAAGTCAAACCCTTATCTCCAGAATTAACCTAGTGAACCTTCTCTGAACAGTCTCCAATGCAAGTATATCCTTCTTTAAGTACGAAGACCAAAACTGTATGCAGTACTCCAGATGTGGCCTCACCAATACCCTGTACAGTTGTAACAGGACTTCTCTGCTTTTATACTCCATACCCCTTGCAATAAAGGCCAATATTCCATTTGCCTTCCTGATTACTTGCTGTACCTGCATACTAAATGTTTGTGTTTCATGCACAAGGACCCCAGGTCCCACTGTACTGCAGCACTGCAATTTTTCTCCATTTAAATTATGATTTGCTTTTCTATTATTTCTGTCAAAGTGATTGTTTTCCTTGGAACAGAGGAGGCTGAGGGGAGACCTTATTGAGGTGTATAAAATTATGAGTGGCCTCGATAAAGTCGATAGAAAGGGCTCGTTTTCCTCAGCAGAGCAGGGGGGAAACCAGAGGGCATAGATTTAAAGGAATTGGTAGAAGATTTAGAGGGGATTTGAGGGGAAATTTCTTCAGACAGAGGGTTGTGGGTGTCTGGAACTGACTGTCTAAAAGGGTGGTAGAGGCAGAAACCCTCACCACATTTAAAAAGAACTTGGATGTGCACTTGAAGTGCCGTAACCTGCGTGAGCTGTAAAATTGGATTAGGCTGGATAGCTCTTTGTTGGCGGGCACGGACACAATGGGTTAAAATGTCCTCCTTCCATATTGTGACTTTCTATGATATAGCGCCTTTAACATAGTGAAATGTCCCAAGGTACTTCACAGGAGTATTATAAGAAAAAATTTGACACCGAGCCGCATAAGGCGAAATTAGGACAGGTGAGAGGTAGGTTTTAAGGAGCGTCTTGAAGGAGGAAAGAGGGGTAGAGAAGCAGAGAGGTTTAGGCAGGGAGTTCCAGAGCTTGGGGCCGAGGCAACAGATGGCACGGCCATCAATTGTCGAGCGATTATAATCAGGGATGCTCAAGAGGAGCGCAGGCATCTTGGGGGGGTTGTGGGGCTGGAGGAGATTACAGAGATAGGGAAGGGAGAGGACATGGAGGGATCTGAAAACAAGGATGAGAATTTTGAGATCGAGGCATTGCCAATGTCGGTCAGCTCGCACAGGGGTGATGGGTGAGTTAGGACATGGGCAACCGAGTTTTGGATCATCTCGAGTTTACGTAGGGTAGAATGTGGGAGGCCAGCCAGGAGGGCATTGGAATAATCAAGTCTAGAGATAACAAAGGCATGGTTAAGGCAAGTTAATAGTTTGAAGAGGTGGTCCCTCAACAGGCGTTAGGCCACTCATTACCATATTCAAGGGGCGAAATACCTGTTTAAGGTGGACTCTATGGATGCCCGAATCAATATGGTATTGGACGTATTTTAGGTGCCTTTGGAGCACAAGACACAGCCCTGTGAAATTGGGCCATTTTGCCCCCAGTTCATGACGAGGAAACGGGTAAAATGAGGTCCAATTTTGGACCCCCCCACTCCATTCCCATCCAGTTTGTTTCATCTGAGATATTGTAGTTAGTTTAATTTATTGTTGTTGTTGTTAATAATGTCATCTACTGAATCAATGGTAAAAATAGTCTGTAAATTGGAATGTTGCGAGAACTGAATAACTGAGTGTGTCCATAATTCAAACAATTTACTACAAGTGATCAACTTCAGTGAAGCGAAAAGATTTGAAATAGAGAATTCTGTGAGTCAGGTCGTACCAATATTGATCTGCTCAATTAGTTCACTGATGCAGATGGGGTAAACTATTGACTATGCCGCCTCGGAGCTCCCTGATTCACCATTACACTCGCTGCAGTCGATTCAAAGCACATTTCCAGGAAATTTTGGAGTAATTTTGCCACAGGAAGATTGGGGCACGAATTGGCATAACTGATGGCGTAAGTCAGCGTATGCCTCGCTCCAGGAAACTCCAGCCCCGCGTTTCATATCGATGACCAGGTTCATCTGTTACATCTTTCCATTCTGACAGAAGGTCAATGCCCTGAAATGTTAACTTTACCTTCGTCTCTCCAAAGAATTTGCCTGACCTGCTGCGTGCTTCAGAGCATTTTCTGTTTTTATTCGAGACTAAAATTGTTAAGTATCAAATAACTCCACGAGGCTAAGTACGGTGAGCTAGTTCAGGCATGACCGTACTCCAGTTTATTTACTCTCGAAGTGAGGATTCAACATGGCTGCCAACATTATATACATGGCTTGCACGTGTCTGCCAGTGACCATTGGGACTCCGACAGTCGCGCCCTCCGGTGGCAGGTAAAACCCAGTTAACATACATAACAAAAACTTGCTCTGTTGTCCCTGTCAGGTTACTAGTGTCAGCTGTGGCTCAGTGGGTAGCACACTCGCATTTGAGTCAGAAGATTGTGGGTTCAAGTCGCACTCCAGGAGCTTGAGCACATCTTCTTCTTAGGCAGTTCCTCGAAGTCGAGGATGACTCGCTTCCACATTAATACGAGTTATCAGGGACTGATGACACCAATGCGGGATCTACAGTCTCTGTCACAGGTGAGGCAGGTGGTGGTTGAAGGGACGGATGGGTGGGGGGCTTGGGTTGTCGTCCGCTGTTTGCGCTTGGCTTCCGCGTGTTCCCGGCGAAGAGACTCGAAGTGTTCGGCGCCTTCCTGGATGCTTCTCCTCCACTTTGAGCAGTCTTGGGCCAGGGATTCCCATGTGTCCTAGGTGCCGGTGGGGTCATTGCAATTTTTCAAGAAGGCTTTGAGGGTAACCTTGAAGCGTTCCTCTGCCCACCTGGGTACATCTAGGCTGGCATTCCAGTGCAATGCTGAGGGAGTGCTGCACTGTTGGAGATGCCGTTTTTCAGATGAGACGTTAAACCGAGACCCCATCTGCTCTCTCGGGTGGACGTAATGAATCCCATGGCCCTATTTCAAAGAGGAGCAGGGGAGTTATCTCCAGTGCCCTGGCCAGTATTTATCCCTCAATCAACATAACAAAAAAACAGATTATCTGGTTATTATCCATCATCATCATAGGCAGTCCCTCGAAGCGAGGATGATTTGCTTCCGCGCCAAAAAGGAATGAGTTCACAGGTGTTTCAATGAAAGACCTAATATTCTAGATCCCGAACTACATCTTGGAGGGTGGAAGATGCCTGTACTTAGATTTTTTTAACGTGCGGTGGCTGTTGCACACCAGCCACCACACAGGCTTGACAGAGCTAGATCTTGGTCCAGTGGCAAGGATTATCCAAGACGACTGGAGCCAGTGTGGGCTGGCTCGTGCTGCCCCTGGGCCCTCGCCCCTCGCCCCTTCTGGGCCCCAGACTCGCGCCTCTCCTGGGCCCCAGTCAATTCCTTCTACAGACTCTTGCCGCTCCTTCGCCCCTCCTGCTGTGCCTGCTCACACTGCAGTCAGCGACCTGACTTCGCAGTCGTCGCCCTCCTGTAGTGGTATGCCGCCTCACACTGCTCCCTCTGATGGCCCCGACCTGCTGATGGTCTTGCAGTAAGTGGGAGTTTGCTGTGCGCAAGTTGGCTGCTGCGTTTCCCACATTACAATAGTGACTACACTCCAAAAATAATTCATTGGCTGTAAAGCGCTTTGAGACGTCCAGTGGTCGTGAAAGGCGCTATATAAATGCAAGTCTCTCTTTCGTTTCTTTGAGTTCTTTGAGTTGATGATTACTGTGGCTTGATACTGGCAGTTCCACAGTAAAGTTGCCATGTTCGTAAAGCCCTGCGGCTAAAGGGTTGATTGTTGTTTAGAGAACCTCTGTTGGATTGAAGTGGTGAATTTACAAAACTGTTAATGATATCGGAAGTATTGTTTCCGCAAGATCCTACAAATCCCCTGGGAGGACAGGTGCACCAACATTAGCATCCTTGTCCAGGCCAACAGCCCCAGCACTGACCACATTTGATCAGCTCCGCTGGGCAGGCCACATAGTTCGCATACCAGACATGAGACTCCCAAAGCAAGCGCTCTATCGGAACTCATCCACGGCAAACGAGCCAAAGGTGGGCAGCGGAAACGTTACAAGGACACCCTCAAAGCCTCCCTGATAAAGTGCGACATCCCCACTGACACCTGGGAGTCCTTGGCCAAAGACTGCCCTAATTGGAGGAAGTGCATCCGGGAGGGCGCTGAGCACCTCGAGTCTCGTCGTCGAGAGCGTACAGAAATCAAACGCAGGCAGCGGAAGGAGCGTGCGGCAAACCACCCCTTCCTTCAATGACTATCTGCCCCACCTGTGATAGAGACTGTGGTTCTCGTATTGGACTGTACAGCCACCTAAGAACTCATGCTAAGAGTGGAAGCAGGTCTTCCTCGATTCCGAGGGCCTGCCTATGATGATGATACCCCTCATCATCATCAAAACCCCTCAGTTTTAGTCAGATTTATATTATGTTTTTCGAAGTACTGGAACAATTGACAAAATAATTTACTTTGTAACATCGATTTTCCTCCAGCAATGGGCAGGGTATACCTGGTATTAACAGAGCATATTAGAGTGTTATTACAACCAGACATGTTTTTAACGCGGTAGATGGAGCATTGATACTACTGCAGAATTTCAGTAGGTGGCAGCAGAAGATCATAGGCCAGAGATTGCACAAAGTATTGGCAGCCGAGTACAGCTCTGCGGCTGCTTTATAACCAATGAGCACCTTATTAACAGTGTGATTATGAAGTACAAAGGAAGTGCTGCACTTAACATTCTCTTGCTTATTAGAAGCCACAAAACAACAGTGACTGCATTTCAAAGTAAAGAAAGAAAGCATTTGTATTTGTGAAGTGTAGTCACTGTTGTAATGTTGGAAACGCAGCAGGCCATTTGCGCACAGCAAGCTCCCACAAACAGCAATGGGATAATGACCAGAGAAGCTGTTTTAGTTATGTTGGTTGAAGGATACCAGGGAGAACTCCCCTGCTCTTCTTCAAAATAGTGCCATGGGATCTTTTACGTCCATCTAAGAGGGCAGAAGGGGCCTCGGTTTAATTTCTCATCTGAAAGATGGCACCTCCGACACTGCAGCACTCCCTCAGCACTGCACTGGAGTGTTAGCCTAGATTTGTATGCTCAAGTTCCTAGAGTGGGACTTGAATCCACGATGTTCTGACCCAGAGGCGAGAGTGCGAAGAACTAAGCCATGGCTAACACTATGTTAACTAAAGTAGTTCACTAAAGTGGGATAGATTTAATGAATTAGCACTCCCTGCGCAGAGCTTTACACAATAGTAGCACATATTGACAATTCTGTCCCATACGGACAGAAAATCATGCCTTGGCCTAGTTCCTGATATCTGGTCCTGCCAAGTGTTGAGAGAGCCAATTCTCTGTATGAGAGGCATTAAAGGTGCTGTATAAATGCAAATCCTTTTCCTTTCTTATAAAGTTGTTAATAAAATTGACAATAAATTCTATCAGGAGAGTTTCAGGTGACAGTAAAAGGAATAACATTAGCCCTCCAAGTCAGCCAGCATCAGCAGTACTGCACTTTTAATTAGCTTCTTTGGATGTGCACAACTGAAATATTTTTGAATAATGCAGATTAGAAAAACAAGTCAACATATAACTGATGCAAAACTGAGATGGTGCACACTTGTGAATAAATGTTTAGCCAAAAGTGCTTTTTCTTAAAAAAAAATATTTCTCAATGTTTTATTTATTTCCCTTGGGAAGTCCTTTCCTAATAAATAAGCAGTACCTCAATATATGTAACTATCAAAATGGGTGAGCGTTGTACAGTCCCTCCACACACAATAAGCTGTCTTTTCATGAGGCAAGGCAGACAGTGCATATAGTTCTCTCTTGAACGAACAAGCCACATGCATGCCTGTGAACTGGGAAGAATGTCAGCCACTAACTCCAGTGATGTGAATGCTGTAATAGCCAACATTAAGCAAAAATATATGTAATCACTTCATAGAATTTTACAAATCTACGCCCAAATTGCAATCTTTTCCTGTGTTTAATCTTGTGCTGAATTGCTATGGCATTTGGCAGAGAGCACAAAAACATTTTTTTTTAAACTCCAGATGACGCAGATATAAAAGTGGCAAGAAAACGCCAGACTGATAATCACACAGAGTGGGGAATAAACTCTGTCACCTCTGCATATGTTTTACTGGACTAATTTTAAGATTTATCCATCAAGAGACTGATCAGTAAATTTGCTAATCCATCGGCTGGGATGGAAACAGAACAGTATATGTAAATGAGATAAGCAGCAATAAAACATACCTTTTAAAAGATTATGAAGAAAAGCAAGCAATTTACAATGCCTGGTTTACAACTTCAATAGGAAAATAAACCATGGGCTCTATCCTGTTCATTTAAGGTTGGAAATCATTGTCAAAATGGGTGTGATTTTAACTCTACTCGCTCAGCAGAAACCTGGCGGGTGGGCAGTTAAAATCGCCCTGGCTCTCACCTGTCCGAAAGCCACCATGGTCGCAACATCTGCAATTTTAACCTGCTCTCCTGACCAGGCAGCAACGACATGCGTCCGGAGCCAATTGGGTCCTTCTTTACATGTTGCGGCCCAATGACATCATTGAGACCCGACTGTAAGTGTAACTCGGGCCTGAGCAGGGAATCCACAGCCGATGTACCAAATTCCTTTTGTTTGCTGTTGTAACAAAGGCATTAACCAGCTTCTTTAAACCATTACATAACCTATATATTATATAGCATTAAAACGATAAGGGGATAAGGGGTTATGGAGAGTGGGCGGGGAAGTGGAGCTGAGTCAATGATCAAATCAGCCATAATCTTATTGAATGGCGGAGCAGGCTCGAGGGGCCTTATGGCCTACTCCTGCTCCTAATTCTGATGTTCTTATGTTCTTATAGCTATAAAGTTCTTCATTTTTAATAGGTTGTACATGTTCATTTTTAATAGATTGTACATGTTAATAGAGAACAGGAGTAATGAGATCTGGAGTGCAGGTCGAAGAAAGCCCATAAAATGGCAACTATGATATTGGGGCACTGATTTTAAATGTAACGAAGTGATACCGAATTTGGATAAGACATTTGTTAGGCCACAGTTGGAATATTTCATGTAGCTTTGCAGATTACATTATAGACATGATATAAAAGTCTACGGACTGGATTTTCGGTTCTGCTTATTTTGGGGAGGTAATGGCGGCGGGGCGGTAAAGTTTGCGCCTCAGTCAGCAAAATTCATCAGCTGGGCCCTGAGTGTGGGACGGAGCGCTAAGGGAGGCGTTCCACTCCTCTTTTACGGCACAAGGCCGGCTGGGCAACTGAAAATCCGTTGTTAAAGAGCCGGCCTCGGAGCGCCCTAAGAGAGGATTTTGTGGCAATAAAAAAAATCGCACCGAAAAACACAACAAACATTCCCTACACCTTAAACACCCCACAATAAGCTACATCGTAAAATTAAAACGAAACAAAACAATCAAACTTACCTCATTCACCAATTCCATCACTCACTGCCGCCGGGACAGCTCTGACCGCCTGGTTTCCCACCACGGCGCGCTACGGGGCGCTATAGGTTCAGCGCACGACAAATTTCAAAGCGCAGTCAAAACTGGCGGCGTAGCACGTTGGCTCATTGCTCCCGGTCGGTGCTGCTCTGCGCCCTCGCAAAACCGGCAACTAATTTCCCGGCGGGGTGCTGGGAGCTAGCCGGCTGCCTGGACACCATTGCCGTCCTTCCGGGGCGCAAACAGAGACGGCAACATAGCGGAAATTCAGCCCTATACATTTTCTGAGACCCAGCACCATCAGCACTGTGCAGCTTATCAGAAAATTGAAAGTGTCCATGATTTTTTAATAAGTTGCTTGTTGTATCTGAGTCCTTACTAGTTACAAAATGTGTGTTGGGGGGGGGGGGGGGCGGTGCGGGAAATTGGAAGTTTAGCTCTAGAAATGCATGAATACGGTACAGTGAAGATTCACCAGAATTATATCAGGAATGAGAGGTTATAGTGATAACGATGTGCTTGAAAAACTGGGGCTTTTCCCAATGGAACAGAGATGGTTAACTGGAAATCTGATCGATGTTACTAAGATTATGAAAGGTTTGGAGAGGGTAAATAGTGAAAGAATTGGTTGCCAGAACAGTAACAGCGGTTGGCAAATTGGGATTATCGCTAGAGGAACAAAAGGGGAATGTTAAAGACGTTTCTTCACATAGACTGTTTTTAGGATGTGGAATGCTTTACCTGAGCACAATGTCGAAATCTCGACCTCCGAAAAAAATGACTCCGACACTTTCAGCTCCGGCAGAAGTTTCTTTAATTTACTTGCTAGCAAGGGGCAGGTCACACTCAGTCAATGGCTAAGTGAACACCTCCACAATGGTACAGTTTCACAAGATATTTATACAGTAAAACCCAAGTTATGGCCTCTCCCTGTGTATTGGCTCTGTTTCGCAGTCAGTGAATACAGATAAGAGTTAATTACTACATCCTTGTCCTGACATGGTTTCCAGATATTTCCTTTTGTCAGGGTTATTAGTTGGCCAGCCGGCCATTACTCCATGAGAGTGTGGTAATGAGCTATTACCTGTCTTGCATTGTGTCAGGATTATCCAGTTTCCTAGTCAGTTATCTTTTTTGCATCAAATGGATGAGGTCTCTACAAGAGATAATGGCTGGTGGTTTGAGTACTTTGAAAAGGGTGGGGTGGCATGGAACTGGTGTCGTATAGACAATAGGAGAGCACCATATGGGGGGGGGGGGGGAGGTACTTGTCTCAGCATGACTTTTCTCCTAGCTGTCTGATGGCCATCAGCCATCTCAAACCAGGTTTAGCTGTTTATGCAAGCCGACTGCTTTTATGCAGAAAGTTCTGGAAGGACCAGGACTCCATTTTGTTATATATATTGCAAAGGGCACACAAATACCGTGTGGTATCAGCTTAGATAAAAAATACATTTCCACATTCCCCCATTTTGTCCTTCACAAGGACAACTTAATCCATTCTGATCTTGTACAGTCCCTCCATTTCCATTTCCACACAAGAGCCTTCAGCAGTTGTTGCTACCATAACTCTAGCCGTGGTCTCGGTAGGTAACATAGTTTTTCCCACCCTGGCACAGCAACACTTAACGACGACAAATAATAGATACAGGGCGAAGACTATCAGCAGGAATATGATCAAACCCTGTACCACAGATCCCCCTAGGGATCCCAACCATCCCGATGCCCAACCCCTCAAGGTGATACCGTCCTGGCCAACTGTCTGTTTATACTCTATTACCTTTTTCCTGATGTATTCAGCTAGACTGCCGATATCTTCTGATTTATCTGGGATATACGTACAGCATTCTCCACCTATTAATGCGCATGTCCCTCCTTCCTTGGCTAGGAGATAATCTAAGGCCATACGATTTTGGAGAGCCACTGTTCGAATAGCTACTATTTCATCATTTACCCCTTCAAAGGCTTGGGAAGTTGCATTGGCTACTGATTCGACTAAGTTAGCCAGTTCCCGTAACTGCCATTCGGTTGATGCTATTCCATAGGGTGGCACCATTACCTTGAATATTCTGTTTAGCCATGTCAAATCCCGTTTAAATCTATGACTTCCATAGGCATCCCTTAGAGTCTTTATTGATCTGATAAAGGGTACCACATATCCTAAGTAACAGGACCCTGTCTAGTTGGCTGGTAACCATGGGTAGGCTTTATGGCCACAAATAAAGTAGGTGCACTTATAGGACGTCAGCTCCTGGTCCTTTCGCGCCATCCCTACTCGAGTGGTCTCACCTTCCCACCCTTCACCTGGGGCTTTGTTATAGACCATTGTCCAGCCAACGATTGCTATCTTTCTCCCATCCGTGGGATTAGTTGTGGCTTGCCATTTAGTCATTTGGGAACACTTGCTGCGTCCCATTTCTGGTCCTTTCGTCTCATTACTCACTGGGCATATTATACCTTCAGGATTTCCTATTCTGGGAGTAATGCTTAGGAAGGGAGGCTGACGGTTATTATCATAATTGGGCTGGTACCATCCCTGGAAGGCTGTAAGTTTATACCCTGCCGACCTCCATTCTGTTTGCTCCTTCGGTTTCTGGCCCCTTAGTTAGGTTTGTCCTATTTTGCACTATCAACCATTCTACCATTTCTGATTCATTAAAGGGGACAGATCTCAGGGGAATACCCCCTTCGGAGTGGACAGGTACATGGGAACATATCCAACAACTCGACAAGTTTCTTTCTTGAGCATACCTATGACTCAGTGCCATAAATACGTTTACTTGCAATTCCCTTCGGTGGCGGGTCTGTACCCCTGGTGTAATCAATAATGCAAAGTAAAACCCTGTCAAGCCCAGCACCATCAGTCCCCATAGTCCATACAGTTCCTTATTCAGTCTTCCTTTTTCTGTTCCTCTGGTTCCTTCTTCCCTTCCTCCTGGTCGGGTGCCCGTTTGCAATGGGATGCATGGATCCATGTTGGTCTTTCCTTTACCTTGATTGCAGTATTGGTCGCCAGCAAGACCTGGTATGGTCCTTCGAATCTTGGCTGTAGACTGCTTTTTCTTTTAAAAATCTTGATTTAAACGAATTCCCCTGACTCCAGGTTATGACACTTCCCTTCCGCTGGCTTGACTTGAGCTTCCTTTACCTGTGAATGAAAGCTGGAAATACATTTGGTTAGTGCAATACAATAATTCAACATATTTTCCTCCATTTTGTGGATGCCCATTTGGTTTGCAGTAAATGGTGCTGTAAAAGGTAGTCGTTGGGGACGTCCCATAACTATCTCATGCGGTGACAGGCCTGTTGTTCTGTTGGTTGCAGATCGCATTACCATCAAAGCTAAGGGCAGCAGTTCTGTCCATTTCAGTCCAGTGTCATTGCATAGTTTTGCCAGCTTATTTTTAACCATTCTATTATATCTTTCAACAAGTCCAGCTGATTGTGGATGATAACTGCAATGAAAACGTTGATTAATCTGTAAAGCTTTACACATTTCCCTTATAACAGTTCCCTTGAAATGTGACCCGTTATCACTAGAAAGCTTAGCAGGGATTCCGAAGCGCGGTACGATTTCTTTTAACAAACATTTAGCAACAGTAGTGGCATCGGCCTTTTTACATGGAAAGGCTTCAATCCATCTAGAGAACACATCTACAATAATTAATACATACTTGAATCCCATACACATAGGTAATTCAATAAAATCCATTTGTAAATGTACAATAGGCCCGACTGGATTTGGGTGGGAGGCAGATTCTACTTTTTCCGTTTTACCCGGTTCATTGTCTGACAGGTAACACAATTTTCACAGATTTGTTTTGCGATTGCCGAAATACCTGGTGCATACCAAGTTGCCAAAATATAATCTGCCATTCCCCCTTTGCCTGCATGTGTGAATATATGAACACATCGGGCAATCCATGGAAGTAAGGATCTGGGCGCCACCACGCGGCCGTCGTGGTGAACCCATATTCCTTCTGGATTTTTATAACATTGATCCTTCGTCCAGGTCACCACCTCCTCCGTACTGGCCTGTGTCTGAAAGGCCAGCACATCATTAATAGTGGGTGGCAGATCTGAGCAATTATTTTTCCTTAGTGGGAACAATGACACCTGCATCCCCCCTTTTGACAGAGCTGCTGACTTAGCTGCATTATCAGCTCTGGCGTTCCCAAGTGCCACCTCATTCGACTGGCCTGTATGTGCTTGGCATTTGATAATGGCAAGTTTCAAGGGGCATTGAATGGCTCGCAGAAGATTTTCCATTTGTTCTGCATTTTTGATAGTGATTCCTGAGAAGTCAGGTACCCGCGAATCCTCCAAATTTGTCCATAATCATGTGATACCCCAAAAGCATACCTGGAATCAGTGTAGATATTAACTGTTTGTCCTTCAGCCAGAATACAGGCTCGAGTTAACGCAAACAATTCGGCTTGTTGGGCTGAAAAGGAGTCTGGAAGAGATGCTGTTTCGACAACATTAAACTGGGTTACAATTGCATAAGCCGCTCTCGGTTGGCCCCTATCATTTCGTAGGGCTGATCCGTCAACATAGTACACTAGATCAGGGTTACACATTGGTACATCTGTTAGATTGATACGTGGTTTAGTCACTAATTCGGTTACCATTTCACATGAATGGGGTTCGCCGTCTTCTTCCGTGGGGAGTAGAATGGCTGGATTTAAGGTAGTGCATCTTTTGATGATAAGGTTCGGATTTGATAACAGTTCGACCTCATATTTAGTGGTTCTTGCGGAGGTTAGGTGTTGGGTGGCACACTTAGTAAGTAAAATCTCAACAGAGTGTGGGATATATAAAATGGTCTGATGATTTAGAGTTATTGTCTGAGCCTGTTGCATAGCATAATAAGCTGCTGCCAATGAAGGAAGACATCCTGGTAGTCCGCGTGCCACTGGGTCTAGTTGGGTACTGAAATACGCTACCGGCCGCTGCCTGTCCCCATATAACTGAGTCAAAACAGATTGTGCAAAACCCGACTTGTGATGCACAAATAAGTTGAATAGCTTAGTGTAATCTGGTAATCCCATGGCGGGTGCTGAAGTGAGGGACTGTTTAAGGTTCTGGAAAGCATTCCGGGATACCTCATTCCAAATCAACTTCTCTGGTAGTGCGGGCATGGACATATCTAACAGTGGTCTAACGATCTCGGAATAACTCATAACCCATTGCCGGCAGTATCCTGTCATGCCGAGGAGGTGTTTCAGTTCTCTCTTGGTTACTGGTAGTGGGGCAGAGCAGATTGCTTTTACTCGGTCTTGTATCAATTGTCTCGTATCTCTGACCAATTCGTGCCCTAGATACCAAACCTTTTCTGAGACAAATTGTAACTTTGCCTTTGACACCTTGTGTCCTTTCGAGGCCAGGGCTTTTAATAACACAAGGGAGTCTGTTTCGCAGGCCAATTTGGAGGGTGAGGCGAGCAATAAGTCATCAACATACTGCACAAGTGTAGAACCTGCTGGTAAAATTACATCTTCCAGATCCCTCTTTAGGCATTGTGAGAATATAGTAGGGCTCTCGGTAAATCCCTGCGGGAGTCTTGTCCACGTATATTGGCGTCCTTTATACGTGAAGGCAAACAGGAATTGAGACTCTGGGTGAATGGGTATTGAGAAAAATGCTGAACACAGATCAATTACTGTGTAATACGTTGAGGATGCCGAAATACTGACAAGTATAATTGACGGGTTGGGTACACCGGATAAGTTGGGAATACCGAATGATTCACAGCTCGTAGGTCTTGGACAAATCTCCATTTGTCACTATTGGGCTTCTGCACCGGAAAGATCGGTGTGTTTCATGGACTTCTAGTTGGAACGATTATTCCCTGGGCCAGCAGGGACTTAATGACTGGCTCGATACCTTGTTCTGCGGCTGGGGACAAGGGGTATTGGGGCTACTTGGGGAGTGGGGCGGTTGACTTGATCGCTACCTTATATGGCGGTGAGCATCTTTCCTACTTCATTAGCGTGTGTAGACCATAGTTGCTCTGGAACCTTAGCAAGAAGTTTTGCTGTGCTTTGTTGTAATGGGAAGCTAGTGGCTGAAAGCATCCTTTCTTCTAAGACAGCATCGAAGTATATTTTCCCATTCAACTTGACAGAATAGCCTCCCCCCCTTTCATGTTGCCCCAAAGTTCCATTAAGTGTGTGCCATTCCTCTTGTACTGGGTATCCTTGCATTCTTTTAACCATTCGTCCTAAATCCTGGGGTTTATGTGTGCCTGCAACCGCAAGGGTGCAGTGTGGAACGCTCCCTTTAACCCTAAACAAGCTCTGACTGTAATTCAACCCTTGCCGCTATCCCTTCAGGTCCGATAAAAATTTGTTCGATCATCAATTGATGTTTCTGGTGCAGGAATGATTGATAAAAGATTTGTGCTGTAGTGTCTGATCCCATGTTGTCACAATATGCTGTGCAGTGTAATGTTTCGTACCAATTTCCCAAGGTTTGAGATTTGAGGTAGTCTGTGATTAACCTTGTTACGCACCAAATAGGATAGGGTTTTGCTTAGTGTGAGGTCCAAATTTTTCCAGGCATACAATATGGGAGTTCTGGGTTGAAGTAGTGGATATCCGCCACATTTATCTATGGGGACTCGAACCTCCATACTAGCTGGGGAACAGAGGATCGTGGCACTCATTTTATATAATAGGTCACGTCCACACAGATTCACTGGAACCTCATTAGACAGTAGGAATGAATGACTATCTTCGTAATCTTCTAATTGTACATTGATAGGGTTGGAGAAAAACATTTGCTGCGCGTGTCCAGATAGTCCAATCACTGAGGTTTGATTAGTGGAAGTGGGAATTCCCCTCGTATCCTCCCTTGAAAGGACTGAATAGGTGGCACCAGTATCCACTAGGAATGGGATATCCTTTCCTTGTATTCGTATTTTTACTTCAGGTTCTCCTATGGCATTTAACGAAACGACGGGTAGCTGTTTGTTCGCATCACTCGGGTCCGGGATTGGGCGTCATTGGTCATTATACGGGCAATTTGGTTGTTGGCCGAATTGCTTTTGATTCTGTGATCCAAATGGATCTTGAACAGAGAAATTAGTCTGAGGTCTAGCATGTACCTGGACTTGGGTCGCATACGGGTTGGGTCCTGGAGTGGGAGGGAGTGCTCTATTACCTGCCTGTTGAGTCCAATCATAATTTGATTGTTGCTGTTTTGCCCGGCAATTTCTAGCCCAGTGTCCAATCTGACCACAATTGTAACAGGTATATTGTTCCCGCCCTGCACCTCCTCTCCCACTTCCCCTGAAATTTCCTCCTCTGCCTCGCCCTCTTCCTCTACCCTGGGGGGGGCCATAGGACGGTGTCACTGTGGTGGGTGTTGTTGGAGCTGCTTGTTCCACAAACACGGTGACCTTGCTTTTAGATTCTCTATTTTGCTCTTGTATGTCCTTTAACATAGATACAACCTTGGATAGCGATTCCTGTCGCCATCCGAGACAAACTAGTTTAAAGGGATCTCTCAGTTCGGGTCGTAGCCCGTTTACCACGGCGCTGATCCTAGGAGCTTCTACCTCCTCTATTTTCATGCCTGAACATTGGTTCATGATCTCTCGCACTCTTTCTGCATAATCCTCAACATCCTCCTCCTTTCTTTGTGTAGTTTCCATAATTTTGGACCAATTAGTTTTTCTTGGGAACACCGAATGTAAGGCTTCCCAACATCTTTCCCAGAACCCCTCTCCTGGCTTCGTGCTGGGACCTGCATCTGGAGCCTCTCAATGGGTTTTAAAATTTTTGAATTTTATCTCAAGTTCGGCAAATTTCGTGTCCTTTAACCATGCTTTCAGTAAGATTTGACCATCTAATATACTGGGTTCGTGGCACAAGATGATCACTTTTAACTGGTCTATGGCCTTTTCAGTATTGGTTTTAGGATCTGCCAATCCTTCCACAATTATTCTTAACTCACTTGGTGACCATGGTCGATAAATAGGGACCGGAGTCCCCCCAGAGAGTGGACTGGGAAAAAGCCTTACTGGGTATGCAGATGATGATGGCTCCAGGGCACCGGGCCCTTGTCCACGGGTAAGACTTCATGTGCCACCTGCAGGACCGTCATGGTATTGATTCCCTTGTGACTGATCTATTTTTCCTGCAGCCGCACCTGCACCGTTGGGAGCGGGTGTTACCCCATTTCCCTGTGCTCCGGCCCGAGGATCGTCTCCTCCTTGTTGGCCTGGAGCGCCCCCCCGGGGGTGGAACATACGGCGGTGGTCGATGGCTGTAGGGAGTCCAATCATCGTCCCATTCCTCATCCTCATCTTTTTCCCAACCCTTAGGGGCACTTGGTGAGTGTGCCTTTGTCTCTTTAGCAGCCATAACAGATGGATGTTTGCTATGTCGAGGGCGATTCACCTGCTCTACCCGTTCATCCCCCTGCTTTCTCCCTCTAGTACACTGCTTGCTAACTCTTAGGCTCTTCTGGTGTCATTCCTCAGCTTCCCTTTTCCAATCTCCAAACGCTGACCAATTCACTTTCTTTTTACCTCTTCTACCTGGGTCTTCTAGACATGTTATTCTCTCTAAATTGAATGAACCATCGGGTGGAAATGGCCTGTTTTCACCTTAGTCCACTTTACCCATTCTCTTAGGTGGTCAATTGAAGACTGACCACAATTTTGGAGCATAAAATGGGCTGGGGTCCCTTTTGGTGGTGGTTTACTTGCTCCAGTCCCCATTCTTGATGATTAAGATTTTCCACAGATTCTGATCTCACAATCCTTTCGGCCAACCGAGTTCTCTATGCCCACTTCTCCTGGCCGTTAAGTGGCCTGAAAAGGCTCTTAATTCGGGCTCAGTCTGGGTGTGTGAGATATGTTGGCACGAACTAACCGTAGTTGATCAATCAGTTACTGTTTCTTTTCTTAATCAATCCTTGTTTTTTTTTTCCGAATCACAATTTTCCCTAGTGACTCTTCCCGTTTCTCTAATGGCAATGTCGCACAAAGGTATTGCACACAACAGTATAACAAGGACAACTAGGACAAACAATATTCACGCGAGTACACAAATCATAACCTTTAAACTCTATCTAAACAAATAATCAATTCTCAGTCTGCGTTGTACGCCACTACAGACCGAGTCCTTAACTTATCCTAATAAAACTTATAAAACTGATAAAACTTATGGTTCCATTACCCTAACTCTTATCACATAAGAACCTTTGATCGATTGCGCTTCTTTTTTTTTTCCTACTCTTATCACATTAGAACTTTTTCCTAATTAAAAACAATGAACTCTTATCACATAAGAACCTTCGATCGATTAGCGCTTTTTTTTTTTCTAATCTTATCACATAAGAACCTTCAGGAACCTTTTTCGATCGACTAGCGCTGTTTCTACCTTACCTACTGAAACCTTCCCCGGGCTGTTTCGAGATTTTTCCAGAACCCGTTCTCTTCTGCTTGCAAGCTGAGAAAGAAATGGTTAAAAAAAAAATAACTTTAGCTTTTAAATGTCGAGTCTTGTAGATTGCAGTACCTCCCCTGTGGACAACAGATTACATATGCGATTCAACAGTGAAGAAACCTTCTTGTGAGCAAAAGGCTCACCTTGTTTTGGCCACTGAAGCCTTTCACTGGAGAGGCACTATGCCTGTATCCGTTTTACTCACAGGACAGACAGTATGCATCTCGGTGAAACCTCCAAGAAGTAACTGTCGAAATCTCGACCTCCGAAAAAAATGACTCCGACACTTACAGCTCCGGCAGAAGTTTCTTTAATTTACTTGCTAGCAAGGGGCAGGTCACACTCAGTCAATGGCTAAGTGAACACCTCCGCAATGGTACAGTTTCACAAGATATTTATACAGTAAAACCCAAGTTATGGCCTCTCCCTGTGAATTGGCTCTGTCTCGCAGTCACTGAATACAGATAAAGAGTTAATTACTACATCCTTGTCCTGACATGGTTTCCAGATATTTCCTTTTGTCAGGTTATTAGTTGGCCAGCGGCCATTACTCCATGAGAGTGTGGTAATGAGCTATTACCTGTCTTGTATTGTGTCAGGATTGTCCAGTTTCCTAGTCAGTTATCTTTTTTGCATCAAATGGATGAGGTCCCGACAAGAGATAATGGTTTGAGTACTTCGCAAAAGGGTGGGGTGGCATGGAACTGGTGTCGTATAGACAATAGGAGAGCACCATGGGGGGGGGGGGGGTACTTGTCTCAGCATGACTTGTCTCCTAGCTGTCTGATGGCCATCAGCCATCTCAAACCAGGTTTAGCTGTTTATGCAAGCCGACTGCTTTTATGCAGAAAGTTCTGGAAGGACCAGGACTCCATTTTGTTATATATATTGCAAAGGGCACACAAATACCGTATGGTATCAGCTTAGATAAAAAATACATTTCCACAACAAGTGGCTATTGAGGAAGAAGCTATAACATAGAAACATAGAAACATAGAAAAAAGGTGCAGGAGTAGACCATTCGGCCCTTCGAGTCTGCACCGCCATTCAATGAGTTAATGGCTGAACACGCAACTTCAGGACCCCATTCCTGCTTTCTCGCCATACCCCTTGATCCCCCTAGTAGTGAGGACTACATCTAACTCCTTTTTGAATATATTTAGTGAATTGGCCTCAACTACTTTCTGTGGTAGAGAATTCCACAGGTTCACCACTCTCTGGGTGAAGAAGTTTCTTCTCATCTTGGTCCGAAATGGCTTACCCCTTATCTTTAGACTGTGACCCCTGGTTCTGGACTTCCCCAACATTGGGAACATTCTTCCTGCATCTAACCTGTCTAAACCTGTCAGAATTTTAAACGTTTCGATGAGATCCCCTCTCATTCTTCTGAACACCAGTGAATACAAGCCCAGTTGATCGAGTTTTTCTTGATATGTCAGTCCCGCCATCCCGGGAATCAGTCTGGTGAACCTTCGCTGCACTCCCTCAATAGCAACAATGTCCTTCCTCAAGTTAGGAGACCAAAACTGTACACAATACTCCAGGTGTATCCATCAAAGCCCTGTACAACTATAGCAACACCTCCCTGCCCCTGTACTCAAATCCCCTCGCTATGAAGGCCAACATGCCATTTGATTTCTTAACCGCCTGCTGTACCTGCATGCCAACCTTCAATGACTGATGAACCATGACACCCAGATCTCGTTGCACCTCCCCTTTTCCTAATCTGTCACCATTCAGATAATAGTCTGTCTCTCTGTTTTTACCACCAAAGTGGATAACCTCACATTTATCCACATTATACTTCATCTGCCATGCATTTGCCCACTCACCTAACCTATCCAAGTCACTCTGCAGCCTCATAGCATCCTCCTCGCAGCTCACACTGCCACCCAACTTAGTGTTATCTGCAAATTTGGAGATACTACATTTAATCCCCTCATCTAAATCATTAATGTATAATGTAAACAGCTGGGGCCCCTGCACAGAACCTTGCGGTACCCCACTAGTCACTGCCTGCCATTCTGAAAAGTATCCATTTACTCCTACTCTTTGCTTCCTGTCTGACAACCAGTTCTCAATCCATGTCAGCACACTACCCCCATCCCATGTGCTTTAACTTTGCACATTAATCTCTTGTGTGGGACCTTGTCGAAAGCCTTCTGAAAGTCCAAATATACCACATCAACTGGTTCTCCTTTGTCCACTCTACTAGAAACATCCTCAAAAAATTCCAGAAGATTTGTCAAGCATGATTTCCCTTTCACAAATCCTTGCTGACCTGGACCTATCATGTCACTTCTTTCCAAATGCGCTGCTATGACATCCTTAATAATTGATTCCATCATTTTACCCACTACTGATGTCAGGCTGACTGGTCTATAATTCCCTGTTTTCTCTCTCCCTCCTTTTTTAAAAATGTAAAATGTTAAATATAATGTAAAAGGTATTTGGATAAATATTGAAAATGAAGAATATAAAAGAATATAGGCAATAAGAAGAGAAATTCAATTAACTTATTTAGTTCGAGTCAAAGAGCTAATACGGCTCCATTCGAGACAGGCCAAAAGGGTCTTCAATCTTCATATGTTGCATTGAAAATCTTCCTCCTGGACTTTCATTCTCGTATAACTACATATGTAACCTTACGCAAAGTTTCCTAAACTAATTTTAGTTAAAAAAGCAAAATATACCCACAAAGTTTGTTGACTCACAGTCTCTAGAATCTTTTCAAAAGGCGTCAAATTACAGAGAAAAAATAAGTCTTAAAGTTATATAGTGCTTTTCATGATGTCAGGATGTCCCAAAATGTTTTCCAGCCAATTAAGTACTTTTGAAGTGTAGTTACATTGTAATGTAGGAAAGACTGAGCAGGTTGGGCCTATATTCTCTGGAGGTTAGAAGAATGAGAGGTGATCTCATTGAAGCATATAAGGTTCTGAGGGGGATTGACAGGGTAGATGCTGAGAGCTTCTTTCCCCCGGCTGGAGAGTCTAGAGTTAGGCGGCATAGTCTCAGCCATTTAAAACTAAGATGAGGATGAATTTCTTCATTCAGAGGGTTGTGAACCTTTGGAATTCTCTACCCCAAAGATGTTGAATCATTGAATATATTCAAGGCTGAGAGAGATAGATTTTTGGGCACTAATTGAATCAAGGGATATGGGGATCGGGCAGGAAAGTGGATTTGAGGTCGAAGATCAGCCATGATTTAATTGAATGGCAGAACAGGCTCAAGGGTCCATATGGCCTACTCGTTCTCTTAATTCCTATGTTCTTATTGTTGTGTATCTGTAAAGCATGCACTGCCATGTTCCGCCACAAGGGAGTGCATCCCCTGAAGTCCCAAGGGATCCCAGCATCCTCACTCTGGAGTGTCTTAATAAAGAGTGAGGTCACTGTTACTTTAATCTCCCTGTGTGCAGTCTCATCTGTGTTAGGAACACAATAACTGGCGACGAGTATACACATCCAACGCAAAGATGCAGCAAACTGTGGGCATCCTGGAGAAGTTCTCAGAGGGTGAGGACTGGGAAGCCTATGTCGAACAGTTAGACCAGTACTTTGTAGCCAACGAGCTGGACAGAGAAGGAAGCGCTGCAAAAAGGAGAGCGGTCCTCCTCATGGCCTGCGGGGCACCGACCTACAGCCTCATGAAGAATCTTCTGGCTCTGGTGAAATCCACAGATAAGTCATATGAGGAGCTGTGTACACTGGGTCGGGAACATCTTAACCCGAGGGAGAGCGTGCTGATGGCGAGGTATCGGTTCTACACGTGCTAGCGATCTGAAGGTCAGAAAGTGGCGAGCTACGTCGCCGAGCTAAGGCGACTTGCAGGACAATGTGAGTTTGATGGCTACCTGGAGGAAATGCTCAGAGACTTTTTTGTACTGGGCATTGACCACGAGGCCATCCTCCGAAAACTTTTGACTGTAGAGACACCGGCCCTCAGTAAGGCCATTGAGATAGCACAGGCATTTATGTCCACCAGTGATAACACCAAACAAATCTCTCAGCACACAAGTGCTAGCAATGTTCATAAATTAACTGGAACTGTGTTTGTGAGCAGAAATTTACAGCGCAGAAACCACGAGTCTGCAACTGCAAGCAGGCCTCAAGTGACCCAGGTGACTCAGAGTCTGCAACAAAGGATGAATTCAAGGCAATTCACACCTTGTTGGCATTGTGGAGGCTTCCATACAGCCTATTCATGCCGCTTCAAAGGGTATGTTTGCAAGAGCTGTGAAACAATGGGCACCTCCAACGAGCTTGCAGAAAGCACCTGGACCAAACGAGGCTGCGGCTCACAGACTGCCCTGAGCAACCCACAGCAGACACCACCTTTTTTGAGCCCACAATCCAAAGGATCAATGGCACCACCCCGGACCAGGAAATCACGCCCAACAGCCCAGCAAGGCCAGGCTCACCCAGCAGCCCTGCAGGGACAACAACATGCCAGCCCAGCGAGGGCACAGCCAACACACCAGAACAGACATTTGTACCGAGGCGGTCCACCAGGGAAAGAAAGGCTCCTGACCACCTCACCTTGTAAATAGTTTTCACTTTGACATTGGGGGGGGGAGTGAAGCATGCATTCCCATGTTCCGCCCTGAAGTCCCAAGGGATCCCAGCATCCCTTGGGAGCACTATATATAAGTCAGCCCCTAAGGCCTGTTCCTCACTCTGGAGTGTCTTAATAAAGACTGAGGTCACTGTTACTTTAACCTCCCTGTGTGCAGTCTCATCTGTGTTAGGAACACAATACTTATGTTCTTTAACACAGCCGCAGATTTGCACATAGCAAGGACCCACAAACAGCAATATGATAATGACCAGATAATCTATTTTAGTGATGTTAGAAACATAGAAACATAGAAAATAGGTGCAGGAGTAGGCCATTCGGCCCTTCTAGCCTGCACCGCCATTCAATGAGTTCATGGCTGAACATGCAACTTCAGTACCCCATTCCTGCTTTCTCACCATACCCCTTGATTCCCCTAGTAGTAAGGACTTCATCTAACTCCTTTTTGAATATATTTAGTGAATTGGCCTCAACAACTTTCTGTGGTAGAGAATTCCACAGGTTCACCACTCTCTGGGTGAAGAAATTCCTCCTCATCTCAGTCCTAAATGGCTTACCCCTTATCCTTAGACTGTGTCCCCTGGTTCTGGACTTCCCCAACATTGGGAACATTCTTCCTGCATCTAACCTGTCTAACCCCGTCAGAATTTTAAACGTTTCTATCAGGTCCCCTCTCATTCTTCTGAACTCCAGTGAATACAAGCCCAGTTGATCCAGTCTTTCTTGATAGGTCAGTCCCGCCATCCCGGGAATCAGTCTGGTGAACCTTCGCTGCACTCCCTCAATAGCAAGAATGTCCTTCCTCAGGTTAGGAGAACAAAACTGTACACAATACTCCAGGTGTGGCCTCACCAAGGCCCTGTACAATTGTAGCAACACCTCCCTGCCCCTGTACTCAAATCCCCTCGCTATGAAGGCCAACATGCCATTTGCTTTCTTAACCGCCTGCTGTACCTGCATGCCAACCTTCAATGACTGATGTACCATGACACCCAGGTCTCGTTGCACCTCCCCTTTTCCTAATCTGTCACCATTCAGATAATAGTCTGTCTCTCTGTTTTTACCACCAAAGTGGATAACCTCACATTTATCCACATTATACTTCATCTGCCATGCATTTGCCCACTCACCTAACCTATCCAAGTCGCTCTGCAGCCTCATAGAATCCTCCTTGCAGCTCACACTGCCACCCAACTTAGTGTCATCCGCAAATTTGGAGATACTACATTTAATCCCCTCGTCTAAATCATTAATGTACAGTGTAAACAGCTGGGGCCCCAGCACAGAACTTTGCGGTACCCCACTAGTCACTGCCTGCCATTCTGAAAAGTCCCCATTTACTCCTACTCTTTGCTTCCTGTCTGACAACCAGTTCTCAATCCATGTCAGCACACTACCCCCAATCCCATGTGCTTGAACTTTGCACATTAATCTCTTGTGTGGGACCTTGTCGAAAGCCTTCTGAAAGTCCAAATATATCACATCAACTGGTTCTCCCTTGTCCACTCTACTGGAAACATCCTCAAAAAATTCCAGAAGATTTGACAAGCATGATTTCCCTTTCACAAATCCATGCTGACTTGGACCTATCATATTACCTCTTTCCAAATGCACTGCTATGACATCCTTAATAATTGATTCCATCATTTTACCCACTACCGATGTCAGGCTGACCGGTCTATAATTCCCTGTTTTCTCTCTCCCTCCTTTTTTAAAAAGTGGGGTTACATTGGCTACCCTCCACTCCATAGGAACTGATCCAGAGTCAATGGAATGTTGGAAAATGACTGTCAATGCATCCACTATTTCCAAGGCCACCTCCTTAAGTTCTCTGGGATGCAGTCCATCAGGCCCTGGGGATTTATCGGCCTTCAATCCCATCAATTTCCCCAACATAATTTCCCGACTAATAAGGATTTCCCTCAGTTCCTCCTCCTTACTAGACCCTCCGACCCCTTTTATATCCGGAAGGTTGTTTGTGTCCTCCTCAGTGAATACCGAACCAAAGTACTTGTTCAATTGGTCCGCCATTTCTTTGTTCCCCGTTATGACTTCCCCTGATTCTGACTGCAGGGGACCTACGTTTGTCTTTACTAACCTTTTTCTCTTTACATATCTATAGAAACTTTTGCAATCCGTCTTAATGTTCCCTGCAAGCTTCTTCTCGTACTCCATTTTCCCTGCCCTAATCAAACCCTTTGTCCTCCTCTGCTGAGTTCTAAATTTCTCCCAGTCCCCGGGTTCGCTGCTATTTCTGGCCAATTTGTATGCCACTTCCTTGGCTTTAATGCTATCCCTGATTTCCCTTGATAGCCACGGTTGAGCCACCTTCTCTTTTTTATTTTTACGACAGACAGGAATGTACAATTGTTGTAGTTCATCCATGCGGTCTCTAAATGTCTGCCATTGCCCATCCACAGTCAACCCCTTCAGTATCATTCGCCAATCTATCCTAGCCAATTCACGCCTCATACCTTCAAAGTTACCCTTCTTTAAGTTCTGGACCATGGTCTCTGAATTAACTGTTTCATTCTCCATCCTAATGCAGAATTCCACCATATTATGGTCACTCTTCCCCAAGGGGCCTCGCACAACGAGATTGCTAATTAATCCTCTCTCATTACACAACACCCAGTCTAAGATGGCCTCCCCCTTAGTTGGTTCCTCGACATATTGGTCTAAAAAACCATCCCTTATGCACTCCAGGAAATCCTCCTCTACCGTATTGCTTCCAGTTTGGTTAACCCAATCTATGTGCATATTAAAGTCACCCATTATAACTGCTGCACCTTTATTGCACGCACCCCTAATTTCATGTTTGATGCCCTCCCCAACATCACTACTACTGTTTGGAGGTCTGTACACAACTCCCACTAACGTTTTTTGCCCTTTGGTATTCTGCAGCTCTACCCATATAGATTCCACATCATCCAAGCTAATGTCCTTCCGAACTATTGCCTTAATTTGCTCCTTGTTGGTTGAGGGATAAATATTGACCAGAACACCAGGAAGAATAAGGCTCAGCACTGTGGCAGGATGAAGACGGAAGAGTGCCCCAGAAAATAAATTCCAATCAGAGCGAGCTGCACTGACTGAATGGCCTGATGTCACCTTTCCTTTTTCCACGTGGGATTGAGCAGGTCCTTACTGTTTACATAGAAAGATTAAGGGCCCAAAATCGGTGGCCTTACCGCTCACTGCTGCCGGCTGCTGGTCACTCTGCCGAGGTTTTTCGGCGGTCTCTCCTCGGTGACAGATTACTCTTGGTCTGATTCCGGCAGGAGGGGAGTACCACTGGGAACCGCACGCTGACGGCCAAGTCGTGTAAGTGATCTCCTGCCTGCCGAGCTGCTATATTAGGGAGTCGGTGGGAGTCAGCGGCAGCAGTGAGGAGAGCCTCTGCATGGAGGCAGGTCTAACCCCGATGGTAAGTAAGAAGACCTGCAAAAAAAAGGTTAGTGAACATGTTTTAACTTTTTTTCTTTTGACTTTTTACCTGTATGGGGTCCACTGAAGGTGTTCCAGTGTTTTTTTTCTGTGAAGATTTTTATTTTTCAGTGTTCCCCCCTCCCTGGGCCCGACTCATTCCTCGGCGGCACTTTGGTGAGGATCGTATTTGCCCAGAGTGATGGCGTAAGCCGATATTTTGCCGCTGGGCGGTGCTACCACCTCTTTTAGAGGGATCTTCCTGGTAAAGTACTGCCCGGTCTCTCGGCAGCCATCGGCAGTCCTTTGGGCAGCACTTGGGCGGGCCTTGGCTTTGACCAAGTTTAGACCCTGAGAGATCTGGCATCAGCTGAATGAGCCAAATGGCCTTTCTCTTTAGCTATTCTTCTTATATATTTACTGGGGAAGGGTTGTATCAGTGCATTCCACTGAGGCTCACTACTGCCATTAATGTTTTTGAAGAACTATATGTATAATAAATGATTGAAATCCTTCTAGTGGTCTCTGCCAGCAATCAGATCTGAGCACCGGGGTTAACAATTACTTTCATCTTTTCACAAACTGGAAAGATTATGTTATTAGTTTTGAATAGTATTTTTTTTTTTTAAAGTGTGCTTATACTATACTCCGTAAGGTGTGAGCCCAGCAATAGATCAGGCCATTTGACAGTTTACCTTGATGGATTAAGTTATCACCATATTAACATTAGCACAACTGTGCATTCCACTTGAACCTTGCAGTAATTTTATCCTTCCTGCTCTGAAATATATCCCTTAACTAGCTGCAGTCTGCCAGTTGGAAGCTGTACAATAATCAGCCTTCTTGAAAACATAAACAAACACACACTCTGGGCTGGATTGTCGTTTGGATTGTGCCTCTGTTAGCGCCGCTGAGGGGCGGTAATGGGTCTGGAAATGATTACCGCCCGGGCTTCCAGTGCTCCGCCGGGAAATTCGGTGTCGGTTTTACGGTGGCGCTGAGCATTGCCGCCTGGGAGCATCGTGCCGGTGTGCAACGCCTCCGGTATCATCCTGATCTCAAAATTTGTTTTGCGCTGACCCCGTAGCGTCCCGTAGCCAACCCGCCTGAGAAAGCTGGCAGTCAGAACTATACTGGCAGCGGTGAGAGAGGAATGACTGCATGAGGTAAGTGTGATTGTTTTTTTTTTGTTTTATTTTTGTGATTTATCTTTATTTATGGTGAGCAATATATTGGGAATGTTTTTTGTGCCGATCTTTAGCAATGGATTTTCAGTTGCTCACTCGGCCTAGCGCCCTAAGAGAGGTGTGGAACGTCTCCCTCAGAGCTCCACTCCACTCTCAGGGCGCAGCAGTGGAATTTGTTGGCTGCCACCGCAAACCATTTCCCGGCGCAGAATTTACCAACCGCCGCCATTAGCACCCTAAGAAATCTCCAACCGAAAATCCAGCCCGATTTTCTCACAATACTTACCTCAGGAGTATGCAGATCTGTATGTGGAACGCAGTGGATTCCAGCCTAAAACTAACAGAACGTTTGCCTTCGTTTACAACTGGACAATGGCTATAATTTGAGATTTTTTTGTAGCATTCATTCTCAGCATAAATTTTGAGTTGTACATGATAGCTGATACTGAACAATACACACAAGATTGTTCTGTATCAAGGTGCTATGAATATTTAATGACTGGGACTGCTTATTATTGTCTCTTAAAGTGTCGGAGGACTCAACGTTAAGAGAGGATGAGCAAGCCACCTCACTTCCAGCGCAGGCTCAGAAAATTTACCCCCAAATTTTGTCTTCTCTGATTTAGTGTAAATGAGCAATTTTAATCCAACTGTTCTTTTCAACTGAATTGGGGGAAAACTGCTCTAGAGATAGCAGGACCGGTAACTAATGAAGAGGTGACATTTTGCTTGCTTAACTGCAGGGGATATCGACCCTGGGTAGATCTGTATTCCCAGGGAGGTGAGCTGTGCAATTGGGAGATGATGGTGAATAGTGAGAAGTAGTTAAGTTTACAGCACGTCTAGCTTTAAGAGCTCATGAGCAACCTCATGCACACTTTGCCCTTTAGACTTGTCAGAAGGAAGTCTTGTTATACTGGGCATTGTAAAGAAACATAAATAGAACAAAATGAGGAAGTTATAAGCAGCAGGGGGAAAAAAGCATGGTACAGAGGAAGGAACAGAAAACAAAGATGTGATTCTTGATATGCTAAATAAACAGAAACCCAGCACAACAAAAACAGACCACTGAAGAGATTTTAAAAAAGTCTAGGAGCATGCCTTTGATCAAAGTACTCCTTTATAAAAACACAACTCTAATTATCAAAACATTCCTTCATTTAAGAAACTGGTTCATTCATACCATAGTGGCCCTTGTATCTTGGATCACTTTCCTTGTACTCCACCATGGTGCCATTACCAACAAGATGGAGTTTCTTGAATTCATTCATTTTAATGGGACCTTTTATTCCAGATGGTTTCGGGAGGCAACCTGGAGATGTTTAAGGATTAGAGGGGAGTTGAGGATAACATGTTTCACCCAGAGGGTGGTGGGGGTCTGGAACTCACTGCCTGAAAGGGTGGTAGAGGCAGAAGCCCTCATCACATTTGAAAAGTACTTGGATGTGCACGTTGAGTGCCGTAACCTACAGGGCTACCGACCAAGAGCTGGAAAGCGGGATTAGGCTGGACAACTTTTTTTCAGCTGGCACAGACACGATGGGCCGAAATGGCCTCATTCTGTGCCGAAAATTTCTATGAAGCTACGTATGACCCTGGAATAACATGCTGCTGGCTGGTTGTATTGCCCACTTTGAACAGAAAGTATTCCCAGTTGACTTTCTGTCCCCTTTAGGGCTGAAACAGGGATCAGCCAGCTGCTTGAAGCTCTTTTCCTGATGAGGATACAAAACTGAAAGAACCTAATCCCTTGTCTGACTTCCTGCTGTTGCTTCCCTTTAATCATTTCTCATTTGGAAGCTGCTTTTGCATTTCATTTTGAAATGTGTTTTACTGATGAACAGGCTGCTTCACTCAGCAATGACTGGGAGAAGGGGGGCTCACAGTTAAAGCTGCATCATCAGTAGCTGACAGAAGTCACTGCTTCACAGTAGAAAATAATACAAGTACCTGATTCTCGACCTTTACAGAGCTTACGCAATGATTTGAGATCTTCCATGTAAAGGCTGGATCTCCCATCATTGCAGACTACCTGCCACACCCTGGGATAGAATCATAGAATTATACAGCACAGAAGGAGGCCATTCTGCCCATTGTGCCTGTGCCAAACCTTTGGTACCACGCGTTAAAAAAAATCCACGTACAGGCATCTTCCACCCCTTCAATTGGCGTTCAGAACTGGAACATCGGGTCCTTCATTGAAACATCTGGGACCTCATGTGGAAGAAAGTCATCCTCGTTCGAGAGACCGCCTATGATGATGGTGACAGCTATCCAATTAAGCCCACTCTTTCCCCATAGGCCTGTAACTTTTTCCCCTTCAAGTATTTATCTAATTCCATTTTGAAAGTTACTATTACATAGAACGTACAGCACAGAAACAGGCCATTCGGCCCAACTGATCTGTGCCAGTGCTCCACCTGAGCCGCCTTCCATTCCTCTTCATCTCACCCTATCAGTATATCCTTCTATTTCTTTCTCCCTCATGCGTTTATCTACTTTCCTCTTAAATGCATTTGTGCTATTTGCCTCAACTATTCCTTGCTAGCGAGTTCCACATTCTAAGCACTCCCCGGATAAAGAAGTTTCTCCTGAATTCCCTACTGGATTTATTGGTGACCACCTTATATTTATGGCTCTTGGTCTCCCCCACAAGTAGAAACAGCTTCTCCACATCTACCCTATCGAGTGCTTTCATAATCTTTTCAAAAGAACCCCTGCCTGTTCAATCTTTTCTAATATGTTCTGGTATCACCCTTGTAAAACTTTCTTCCACAAGAGCAAAATATTGCAGATGCTTGAACTCTGAAATAAAAACAGAAAATGCTGGGACTACCTGGCAAAAGGTCAGCGACCTGAAACGTTAACTCTGTTTCTCTCGCCGCAGATGCTGCCTGACCTGCTGAGTATTTCCTGCATTTTGTTTTTTGAAATCTTTCTTCCACCTGTCTCTATATCCTTTTTATAATACTTACAGAAAGATTGTGTTTGATCAACATTTCTCTTGCATCTGTTCAAATTTACTGATTTTTTAGTGTCTGGTTTTCCCAACCAGTTTGAACGTAAAAAAATTATATAAAATTGAATCTTCTTCCACCACCTTTTCAGGCAGTGCATTTCAGATCACAACAACTCTCTGCACAATTTTTATTTCCATCTTTTGGAAATCACCTTATGTGTCCTCGGTGACAGACCCGAAGTCCAGGTCATTAATATACATCCAATAGAGAGGTGATCCTAATCAATGTTCTCTCTAAGCTGTGCGGCCGAGCAGCTGTCTGCCTGTCCTGCACAGCTCAGGACCGGCTTTTCCAAAGTGAAATTTTGCACACGTGTGAAACTTCGAACGGGCCGCACAGCCCATTAAAGGGACCGCGCATCCAAAAAAATATGAGGCGGAACATTGGTCCCAATACCAACACTAACCCCTGAGGAACACCACTGTATACTTTCCTCCAGTCTGAAAAAACAACCATTCACCACAACTCTGCTTTATCACTTCAGAGTGGAAGCAAATCTTCCTTGATTCCGAGGGGACTTAATGTTTCGGGTCGCTGACCTTACATCGACCCGAAATGGTAACTCTGCTTCCTCTCCACAGATGCTGCCTGACCTGCTGAGATTTCCAGCATTTTCTGTTTTTATTCCAGATTCCAGCATCCGCAGTATTTTGCTTTTGTATTAGTTTTAATGGAACTTGGTGATCAACCTTTAACAAAGTTAAACTAATCTGATATGGAGTTTTATTTATTGTATGGATAAAGTATTATTCCTTGATGATGAAGAAATGCAGCTAATAAGGTTTTCTGGGCAGGTTCTGATTCGTGCTTACAGTGGCTACAAAGAACAGCGGGTAACCTGACTGAGTGAGAGATGGAGCTGGTGGTGTTACACCTTCTATATCGGTACATTGATATCCTTTGTTCACGGTACAATCAAAAAGACACACTTGACATTAATATAAAATTATCACAAAGCTTTCTGGATGAAGTGCAATTACCAGAGCCATGTTTCTACATTTACCTGCAGTAGGCTGGGATGTGGAGTTTCTAACGTCATCATGTCAAGTCTCTGCAGACCATGCTGTGTGTAGTGACTGTGACTTTGTGAGCTGCATTGCTTTGTGATTTCCAGTCCGTCCAAATAATCAAATTTTACCTCCGCCAGATCCAGAAAAACTGCACGATAATGTCATGCCAGGTTGTAAATCAGAAACTCTTGCTGATCAAATTGTTGAGGAGGCAAGGGTTGTACTGGAGAGACGTGTGACCTTATTGGAAATGAAATTGTTATAAGAGCATTGAGTCAGATTAAAAAGTTGGTGGAAATCACTCCATCAAAGGTGACTCATGACATGTTTCACTGTGTCTCTGCCATGTTTCAATGCCTTGAGAAGAATGAGACAGATGAGCAAGTCTGTTACATCTATTTTTGGTAGAACGTTAATTCAAGTGCCCCCTTTTGTAAGGGCATAAAAACCCCACAAATTAACCAAATTAACTAACAAGTATTAAAGGGAACCTTGACAAATCAAATTAAATTCAAATTTTGTTCGCTTTTGAAATGATGCACTCCAGTCGCTCCGGTGCCCACCTCTCACGGAAGGCTGCGAGCGTACCGCGTGCTTCATCTCCAGGGATACTCTGGCGTGAATGTAACCACGGAAGAGAGGCAGGCAGTCGGGCTGAACGACCCCCTCGACCGCACAAGTCTGTTACACGAATTGTACTTAGTGAAAAGGTGTGTCTCATTTGGCACTCTTAAAATTGTTAACAGCTGGATAATGAGAAAACAATACATTCTCCTTCCCTTAGGTATTTTCGACACACCCCCACTTTACAGTAGTTCCAGAGCTGGCAGTGATTACTGTACTGAACAAATGAATGAGTCAGGGACGTATATCTTGGTCTCAACCAGCAATGCTTTTATTAAAGTTAAAGCATCCACCTGCACCCAGTAAAACCACACACACTCTGGTGTGTAAAACAAACAAATGCAGTACAATACACAGTTTGGTCCATCTAAACAGGCCCGTATCACAAAGTACCCACGTCTAAAACCTCCCCTGAAACCCCCTAAGATTTAGTTGGGAGAACCCACGATATCCCCTCACACCGTGGCTGCAATCTTAAAATAAAGATGCATGTGCAGAGATGATGCTCACTGATTGGCTTACTCGCTGCTTCTCCTGATGAAAAACGTGTCTCTTCTGGTTTCTTGTCTCCATCCCACATGGAGGGCTTGGTCCTTGAAGAGGCGAGGCGAGCGAGAGCAAGAGAGCGAGCTGTGGCCACACGGTCTCTTTTATACCCCCATACTGTCCGCCTTTTCAGGCTGAATAAAGTTTGTTGTTGTTTCGAGGCTTCCTGCGGATGTGTCTTCTTTTGGCCCAATAACGTTTTTTTCCTTGTTTTCGAGGCTACCTATTTTGTGTCCACTGATGGGTTTTCGCTTCCGACCGGTCTGGGCTTAATGGCTTTCTATTGTTCTGGTATCTCATCCAGGTAATGACTCGATCACTGATCAGTTCACTTTGACGAGTTCACATTGCTTAACAATGGACTCTCCATCTGCTCATCACCTGCGATGAATTGCCTTATCTTGGCCATTGTCTTCCCAGACCCCCTGCCCATCATTCTAAGTCCAACATGGAGAAATACCTGGGCCCCTCCCACAAACAGCTTCCAGCTTTTTCTGCGGTGAGAAAAATATGTACAACAAATCCTTGGGGATTAAAACGCAATGTTCAGATAATATCCAAAAAAATCCTTGGGGATTCGATGCTTGCGGTGCTGAGGTAAATGATCTCAGTCAGGCAGTGGTCAGTGTACAAATAGCCTCACCACTGCTAAACTGGGAAGGGGAGGAGAGGAAACCAGTGGTGTTCCCACTCTTATACTGCTTTCTAGTGATCCAGCTGTAGCATACTTATGTGTGAACATATTTCCCTACTCACCATGTTCGCAAGAAAGTAAACATAGCTGCAAGATTTTTTGTTTGATATTTCTATTAAAATAATTTTTTTAAAGTGTTCAAAATAAATATTAATAATTTTGCTAGAAATGGTGTCCAGAGGAAATCTTCCTCCCTACCCTCCATAAGCACAATGTTGCACTCAGCTCTGATGTCAAAAGAACATAAGTATTAGAAGCAGGAGTAGGCCATGCGGCCCTTCGAGGCTGCTCCGCCATTCAATAAGATCATGGCTGATCTTCAACCTTGACTCCACTTTCCCGCTCGATCCCCATATCCCTTGATTTCCCTAGAGTCCAAATATCTATCTATCTCAGCCTTGAATATACTCAACGACTCAGCATTCACAGTCCTTTGGGGCAGAGAATTTCCAAAGATATCCTCCATGTGTATGTGATTCAGAGCCACTTGGGTCAAGTACTGGCGTCTGTGCGAATCAGGAAAAATAAAATATACAGTCCCTTTAGTTTGTGAAAGCTGTTTTGCTTCCTTGAGAGTTGCTAGGTTGCCGAACAAAAGGCTGATCTCTTTATGATTTATTAAGTTACTCGTTAATCAATTAATTTGACTAAAGCATTTGTGTGTTTATCAGAAACAATGGTGCAATCTAAGCTCACATCACTGCTACCAGTAAATCAATTCTCCACACACTTTACGTTTGACCATGCAGTGACCCTGTGCAGTAACAGCTTGTGCCGGGTACAATCAGATATGAAAAGATAAATAACAAGGAAGTACTGCACGATGATCCGTAAGAGATATGTTTCTATCCTCTTTGTATTCAGACATTGTTTTTTAAAATTTGATTTGATCAGGATACGGTGATGGTCCCTCAAAAGGATCCTGCTAAAAAGGGGATCAATCAGGCTTGTCGCCATCTAATACAAGTGTTCATTTTAGTGGCATTTGTTCTGGACTGCTACAGTCTCCTGTCATGAAGTTGGCAATTATGCAGTGCTCAAGGGGAATTCAGTATTTTACAATCAAAGTGAACTGTGTCCAGACATGGAAATAATAAAGAAAGCTAGTTACTTCCAATAAATCAAGAGAGAATAACCAGTAGAGTTTGGCAGTGAAAGCTGCTGAAATGTTAAGTGTGTGTGTGTGTGTGTGGGATTGTGTTTGTATCCGTGTGTCTGTGTGTGAGTGTGAGAGTGTGTGTGTGTGTCCGTGTGTGCGTGTGTGTGAGTGTGCGTGCGCGTGTGTGTGTGTGCGTGTGTGTCTGTGTGAGTGTGAGTGTTTGTGGGTGGCTGCTGCTGGACTCAGCTTTGTCTGTTGTATACGTTTGCCGATGGACCTTGACTAGCAGAATCCTGTGAGGATGTGTCTTAGCTCTCCTGCTGTTCTCCCAATTCATCAAATAAAGAGTTTCATTCTTGTACTATTTAATTTTTTTATTGATAACAATAAATAATATGGCCAGGGGCATGCAGCTCATTAGATCATAGAATCATAGAAGGATACAACACAGAAGGAGGCCATCGTGCCTGCTCTTTCCCCACATAGTGCTGCAGTTTTTTACAACATGTATTATCTAATCCCCTTTTAAAAGTTGTTATTGAACCTGCTTCCACCATCTTTTCAGGCAGTGCATTCCAGATCATAACATCGCACTGTGTAATTTATTTTCCTCATGTTGTTTCTGGTTCTTTTGTCAATCACCTTAAATCTCTGTGTCCCCAGGTTACCAGCCCTTCTGCCATGGGAAACAATTTCTCCTCATTTACTCTATTAAAAATTTCATGATTTTGAACAACTCTATCAAATCTCACCTTAACCTTCTCTGCTCTAACATAATTGAATTCTTTATCCCTGCTACCATTTCAGTGAATCTCCTCTACCCCTTCTCCAAGGCATTGACATCTCTCCTGCAGTTTGGCAAACAGAATTGGCTCCAACACTCCAGCTGGGGCATAACCAGTGTTTTATAAAGGTTTAGCATAACTTCTTTGAATTTGTACTCTATTTATAAAGCCAAGGACCCATATGCCTTTTAACAGTCTTCTCAACTTGTCCACCTACCTTCAAAGACTTGTGTACATACATTCCCAGGTATCTCTCCTCCTGCACCACCAAATTATATCATTTAGAAACATAGCAACATAGAAAATAGGTGCAGGAGCAGGCCATTCGGCCCTTCGAGCCTGTACCACCATTTAATATGATCATGGCTGATCATGCAACCTCGGTACTCAACACCTGCTTTCTCTCTATACCCCTTGATCCCTTTAGCCATAAGGGCCACATCTAACTCCCTTTTGAATATATCCAATGAACTGGACTCAACAACTTTCTGTGGTAGAGAATTCCATAGGTTCACAATTCTCTGGGTGAAATAGTTTCTCCTCATCTCGGTCCTATATGGCTTACCCCTTATCCTTAGACTGTGACCCCTGGTTCTGGACTTCCCCAACGTTGAGAATATTCTTCCTGCATCTAACCTGTCCAATACTGTCAGAATTTTATATGCTTCTGTAGAGTTGCAAAATTCATGGGAGAACCCCCCAGTGTTTGGACTCATTGGAAAGGAAATTTAATTTGGAACTATCTATCAGAAAGTTTGGGATCCTAAAATACTTATGGAAGAAATCTACGAGTTTTAACCAAGTTTGGGATTTTTAAAAGGTGAATGTTGGATCTGCAAGTAAAGGGGTGGGGTCAAT
The DNA here is from genome assembly GCF_044704955.1 of Pristiophorus japonicus. Lineage (NCBI taxonomy): Eukaryota > Metazoa > Chordata > Chondrichthyes > Pristiophoridae > Pristiophorus > Pristiophorus japonicus. The sequence continues at coordinate 515,524,576 of NC_091977.1, read as the reverse complement.
CTCTAAGAAGCCAGTTTGGACATTGGAGCTAATCAAATTGTCTGGGAACTGTTTACCCTCAAAACCTGCCCCTAGAAAACATTAGCATTTAAACAATCGACCACGGTAGAAACATTATCCACCCCACCCAGAGGACCCAAATATCACATACATATTCCAACACCTTTTCAACAGGCATAGAAATATCTGGCTCAGGTCAGACTTCCGGAAACAAAAAACAACGCTATCACAATGGACACGAGCTCATCAACTCAGAAAAGTCTATCAATGCCAGATTAAAACTTAATCAAGTTTCAGTTAGCTGGGCTGCAAAACCTAAACAAAGAACCAAGGTTGATTTGGGGACAGAAAAGGACGTCTCTCAAAGAATAATTAAAGCCTGTTTTTACAGCCAGGACTGCACTTGGCTTCTACACCAGCTTCGTATGCTTCAGACCTGGCAGACTTCAGTATGTGCTGAGATTCTATCTGTCCCCGGTGTTGCGAAGGATGGGTCTGGCCAGGCTGCAGCAGAACAGCCTGAGGCAGTTGGACCATGCCTCAGCACCTGTCCTTCATGGAAAAGTTTTTCAAGAAAAACACTTTTGACCACAAGGCCATAAAGCAGTGGTCGGCATGCAAGGTCCTGGACTCCCTACAAAAGAAGGCGATGATAGATCCTGTCGGACGGTTCCCCGAGCAGACTGTCGAACTCGTATGGCAGAATGTTTCATCGGCAGAACTTTCACACAAGCACCAAGACGTAGCTTGGTTGGCGGTGAGAAGGGCCCTACCCGTCAGATCCTTCATGCACAGCCGGGGTTTCAGAGACACGGCACTCTGCCCCCTAGTTAGCTGTGGTACGGACGAGACTGTCATCCATCTCCTTCGGGACTGCCCCTTTGCAAGACAGGTCTGGAAGGAGATGCAGTGGTTGCTGTCGAGGTTCATCCCAAGCAGCTCCGTAACACAGGACTATGTGCTCTACGGACTGTTCCCAGGGGGACACGCCGAGTCAAACATCATCGGCTGCTGGAGGGCCATCAACTCGGTGAAAGATGCACTTTGTCTTACCGAAATTTGCTGGTCTTTCAGAGCAAGAAGATATCCACGTCTGCGTGTTGCAGACTGGCGCAAACCAAGTTCCAGGAGTACGCGCTGAGGGATGCACTAAAAATTGGTGCAGTCGCCACAAAGGCACGGTGGGGAAGAGCCACAGTTTAAGGTCCTACCGCCACGGTAAACCCAGGGGCTGGAATCAGTATAAAACTCCCCTTGGGCTGTACTTGTAAACCTTTGGATACATAGAGCCCATGATCTGAAAACACCTATGCAGTGCCATGTATAATGCAAGTTCAGCAACTGTTTAGTAAAGAAATGTAACTGTACCCTCACCCATTCCATGTACTGTATAGTGCCACATCTAATGTAATTTGATGACTGTATTATAATGTATCCTGGATTGTACTGAATTGTACCCTGAAATGTAAAACAAGCAAATGTATTGAACGGAACTGCCGTCAGCATCCAAATGTATTGTATGGAATTGTTGACCGCATCCAAATGTACTGAACTGCCTTCCAATGTATCGTGCAAATTTTTATATGAATAAAGTATATATTTTGAAATTTAAAAAAAACCTGGCAGACTTCAAGACCAGCACACCAGCTTCGTTAACCTGGTTCTTCAGAACATCAACCAAGACAGCATCGCAAATGACCAGGATACCAAGCATGCCGCGGCAGCAAGAGGCTCACGAAGCAACCACCAAGATATTACCAGCAACCAAACTGGTAATATTGAGCCACCGCGACCAACGATTTCCAAACCGAAGTCAACTCGACGAAAACCCGAAGATTCGCAAGCTGTTTCCACTCTCCAAGCTATCCCTGAGCTACCAACGAGTAAAGCATTTCATAAGAACATAAGAACATAAGAATTAGGAACAGGAGTAGGCCATCTAGCCCCTCGAGCCTGCTCCGTCATTCAACAAGATCATGGCTGATCTGGCCGTGGACTCAGCTCCACTTACCCGCCCGCTCCCCATAACCCTTAATTCCCTTATTGGTTAAAAATCTATCTATCTGTGATTTGAATACATTCAATGAGCTAGCCTCAACTGCTTCCTTGGGCAGAGAATTCCACAGATTCACAACCATCTGGGAGAAGAAATTCCTTCTCAACTCGGTTTTAAATTGGCTCTTCCTGTATTTTGAGGCTGTGCCCCCTAGTTCTAGTCTCCCCGACCAGTGGAAACAACCTCTCTGCCTCTATCTTGTCTATCCCTTTCATTATTTTAAATGTTTCTATAAGATCACCCCTCATCCTTCTGAACTCCAACGAGTAAAGACACAGTTTACTCAATCGATCATCATAAGGTAACCCCCTCATCTCCGGAATCAGCCTAGTGAATCGTCTCTGTACCCCCTCCAAAGCTAGTATATCCTTCCTTAAGTAAGGTGACCAAAACTGCACGCAGTACTCCAGGTGCGGCATCACCAATACCCTTTAAGTTGCAGCAGGACCTCCCTGCTTTTGTACTCCATCCCCCTCGCAATGAAGGCCCACATTCCATTTGCCGTCCTGATTACCTGCTGCACCTGCAAACTAACTTTTTGGGATTCATGCACAAGGACCCCCAGGTCCCTCTGCACCGCAGCATGTTGTAATTTCTCCCCATTCAAATAATATTCCCTTTTACTGTTTTTTTTTCCAAGGTAGATGACCTCACATTTTCTGACAATATATTCCATCTGCCAAACCTTAGCCCATTCGCTTAACCTATCGAAATCTCTTTGCAGCCTCTCTGTGTCCTCTACACAACCCGCTTTCCCACTAATCTTTGTGTGATCTGCAAATTTTGTTCCGTTAGACTCTGTCCCCTCTTCCAGGTCATCTATGTATATTGTAAACAGTTGTGGTCCCACCACCAATCCCTGTGGCACACCACTAACCACCGATTTCCAACCCGAGAAGGACCCATTTATTCTGACTCTCTGCTTTCTGTTAGCCAGCCAATTCTCTATCCATGCTAATACATTTCCTCTGACTCTGCGTACCTTTATCTTCTGCAGTAACCTTTTGTGTGGCACCTTATCGAATGCCTTTTGGAAATCTAAATACACCACATCCATCGGTACACCTCTATCCACCATGCTCGTTATATCCTCAAATAATTCTAGTAAATTAGTTAAACATGATTTCCTCTTCATGAATCCATGTTGTGTCTGCTTGATTGCACTATTCCTATCTAGATGTCCCGCAATTTCTTCCTTAATGATAGCTTCAAGCATTTTCCCCACTACAGATGTTAAACTAACCGGCCTATATAGTTACCTGCCTTTTGTCTGCCCCCTTTTTTTAAACAGAGGCGTTACATTAGCTGCTTTCCAATCCGCTGGTACCTTCCCAGAGTCCAGAGAATTTTGGTAGATTATAACGAATGCATCTGCTATAACTTTCGCCATCTCTTTTAATACCCTGGGATGCATTTCATCAGGACCAGGGGACTTGTCTACCTGAGTCCCATTAGCCTGTCCAGCACTACCTCCCTAGTGATAGTGATGATCTCAAGGTCCTCCCTTCCCACATTCCCGTGACCAGCAATTTTTGGCATGGTTTTTGTGTCTTCTATTGTGAAGACCGAAGCAAAATAATTGTTTAAGGTCTCAGCCATTTCCACATTTCCCATTATTAAATCCCCCTTCTCATCTTCTAAGGAACCAACATTTACTTTAGTCACTCTTTTCCGTTTTATATTGGTAAAAGCTTTTACTATCCGTTTTTATGTTTTGCACAAGTTTACTTTCATAATCTATTTTTCCTCTCTTTATTGCTTTCTTAGTCATTCTTTGCTGTTGTTTAAAATCTTCCCAATCTTCTAGTTTCCTACTAACCTTGGCCACCTTATACACATTAGTTTTTAATTTGATACTCTCCTTTATTTTCTTGGTTATCCACGGCTGGTTATCCCTTCTCTTCCCGCCCTTCTTTTTCACTGGAATATATTTTTGTTGAGCACTATGAAAGAGCTCCTTAAAAATCCTCCACTGTTCCTCAATTGTGCCACCATTTAGTTTGTGTTCCCAGTCTACTTTAGCCAACTCTGCCCTCATCCTATTGTAGTCCCCTTTGTTTAAGCATAGTACGCTCGTTTGAGACACTACTTCCTCACGCTCAATCTGTATTACAAATTCAACCATACTGTGATCACTCATTCCGAGAGGATCTTTTACACAGGACCAGATCTAAGATAGCTTGCTCCCTTGTAGGTTCTGTCACATACTATTTTAAGAAACAATCCCGTGTGCATTCTATGAATTCCTCCTCAAGGCTACCCCGTGCGATTTGTTTTGACCAATCGATATGTAGGTTAAAATCCCCCATGATTACTGCCGTTCCTTTTTCACATGACTCCATTATTCCCTTGATTATTGTCCGCCCCACCGTGAAGTTATTATTTGGGGGCCTATAAACTACGCCCACCAGTGACTTTTTCCTCTTACTATCTCTAATCTCCACCCACAATGATTCAACATTTTGTTCATTCGAGCCAATATCGTCTCTCACAACTGCCCTGATATCATCCTTTATTAACAGAGCTACCACACCTCCTTTCCCTTCTTGTCTATCTTTCCAAATTGTCAGATACCCCTGTATGTTTAATTCTCAGTCTTGGCCACCCTGCAATCACGTTTCTGTAATGGCCACCAAATCATACCCATTTGTAATGATTTGTGCCGTCAACTCATTTATATTATTTTGAATGCTGCGTGCGTTTAGGTAGAGTGTTTTAATACTAGTTTTTAAACCATGATTTTTAGTTTTGATCCCTCCTGCAGACCCTTTATATTCATACATATTGTCCCTTCCTATCACCTTGTGGTTTATACTTACCCCAGTGCTACTCTGCTCTGTTGCCTCCTGCCTTTTGCATTCTTTCTTGGGGTCCTGTTCATCTGAGCTCTCACCCACTCTAACTAGCTCAGAGCCCTCTCCTGGGTTCCGAATACTCCTCGCATTGAGGCACCGAGCTTTCAGGCTTGCCTTTTTGTTACACTTTGACCTTTTAGAATTTTGCTGTATAGTGGCCCCTTTTGTTTTTTGCCGAAAAGAACTTTAAAATCTACTGCTGAAGGAAGAAAGTGGGTATCAGCGGACACCACCCAACTGAGGAACACGCAGCAAGAAGTCCTCTCCTACGTTCGGGGTACAGCTAGCAGAATCGACAAAATCCAACGCACCCCGAAACCGTGACCCATTACCGTCTGTCAAGGAAGGATTGGTGAGCATAGTTAGATAGGAGGAATTGGGAGTACTGCTGTGTATTCTCTTGTGTTTGAGTAAAGGATTCCCCATTCGAGTGATAAGTTTTCTTTCATTTTAAGTGATAAGTTTTCTCAGTTTTAATAAAAGGGGCATTCATTATTCTTGAATAAAAGTGTTACATTTCTTTGTACAAACAGTTGTCTGCAGAATTTATCACACCCTGATTAATAAATCCAGGCTTGAGAACCAGGGAGTGAAAGCGACTCGCAACTGCTCTGGGTCAGGGAAGGCAAGCTGACCCCACTGACACCACCCCCTACACTTCCAAGAGATCCCCTCTCATTCTGCTAAATTCCAGTGAATATAAGCCTAGTCGATCCTGGCTTTCTTCATATGTCAGTCCTCCATCCCGGGAATCAGTCTGGTGAACCTTCGCTGCACTCCCTCAATAGGAAGAATGTCTTTCCTCAGATTAGGAGACCAAAACTGTACACAATATTCCAGGTGAGGCCTCACCAAGGCCCTGTACAACTGCAACAAGACCTCCCTGCTCCTATACTCAAATCCTCTCGCTATGAAGGCCAACATGCCATTTTCCTTCTTCACTGCCTGCTGTATCTGCATGCGTACTTTCAATGACTGATGTATCATGACACACAAGTTTCGTTGCACCTCCCCTTTTACTAATCTGTCACCTTTCAGATAATAATCTGCCTTCATGTTTTTGCCACCAAAGTGGATAACCTCACATTTATCCACATTATACTGCATCTGCCATGCATTTGCCCACTCACCTAACCTGTCCAAGTCATCCTGCAGCCTCTTAGCATCCTCCTCACAGCTCACACTGCCACCCAGCTTAGTGTCATCTGCAAACTTGGAGATATTACTTTCAATTCCTTCATCTAAATCATAAATATATATTTTAAATAGCTATGGTCCCAGCACTGAACCTTGCGGTACCCCATTAGTCACTGCCTGACATTCTGAAAAGGACCCGTTTATTCCTACTCTTTGCTTCCTGTCAGCCAACCAATTCTCTATCCAAGTCAATACATTACCCCCAATCACATGTGCCTTAATTTTGCACACTAATCTCTCATGTGGGACCTTGTCAAAAGCCTTTTGAAAGTCCAAATAAACCACATCCATTGGTTCTCCCTTGTCCAATCTACTAGTTACATCCTCAAAAAATTCTAGAAGATTTGTCAAGCATGATTTCCCTTTCATAAATCCATGCTGACTTGGACCGATCCTGTCACTGCTTTCCAAATGCGCTGCTATTACATCTTTAATAATTGATTCCAGCATTTTCTCCATGTCCGATGTCAGGTGAACCTGTTATGTATGAATAAAGAGTCTGACTGGATACTGTGAGCTCAAAGTAAAGTGTGACAGTCTTTTATTGCAGGTCTCCAGAGTGCCTCTCCAGCCTGTGAGGGCTCCTTAAGTACCTGTGTTCCCAAGGGATTATGGGATCCCTTGGGACTCCAGGGGATGCGCCCTCTGGTGGCTATACAAGTTATATACCAGCTTACATATATAACAACACTCCCCCTCCCCCCCCGCAAAGTCAACAGTGTAACTATTTACAAGGTGAGTCGATCTGGGGCTCTTCTTTTCCTGGTTGATTGTCTCGGTGCAAATTCTTGTATTGTTGAATTGTCTGTTGGGCCCTCACTGGGCTGCTGTGCAGTTGGCCTTGTTGGGCTGCCTGGTGTGGTGAGTCCTGCTGGGCTGCTGCGGATGATGGGTTCTGCTTCGTGGCCAACCGTGGTGCCGGTTGTCACTGGTGTGTATGGTCGGGGGGGGGGGCGGGGGGTGGGCGGTGGTCAAAGAAGGGAAGGTCCAAAGTGGGTTGCTCAGGATCGTCTGTGAATCTGAGTTTGATTTGGTCCAAGTGTTTCCGTTGAATGAGTTCATTTGAAAGTTTGACCCAAAACACCCTGAACATAAGAACATAAGAATATAATAATTAGGAATAGGAGTAGGCCATCTAGCCCCTCGAGCCTGCTCCGCTATTCAAAAAGATCATGGCTGATCTGGCCGTGGACTCAGCTCCACTTACCCGCCCGCTCCCCATAACCCTTAATTCCCTTATTGGTTAAAAATCTATCTATCTGTGATTTGAATACATTCAATCAGCTAGCCTCAACTGCTTCCTTGGACAGAGAATTCCACAGATTCACAACCATCTGGGAGAAGAAATTCCTTCTCAACTCGGTTTTAAATTGTCTCCTCCGTATTTTGAGGCTGTGCCCCCTAGTTCTAGTCTCCCCGACCAGTGGAAACAACCTCTCTGCCTCTATCTTGTCTATCCCTTTAATTATTTTAAATTTTTCTATAAGATCACCCCTCATCCTTCTGAACTCCAACGAGTAAAGACCCAGTCTACTCAATCTATTATCATAAGGTAACCCCCTCATCTCCGGAATCAGCCTAATGAATTGTCTCTGTACCCCCTCCAAAGCTAATATCTCCTTCCTTCAGAAAGGTGACCAAAACTGCACACAGTACTCCATGTGCAGCCTCACCAATACCCTATACAGTTGCAGCAGGACCTCCCTGCTTTTGTACTCCATCCCTCTCACAATGAAGGCCAACATTCCATTCGCCTTCCTGATTACCTGCTGCACCTGGGCCAATTGTGGAGCAGTGGAGGTGTGGCCTAAACAGTTGGAGCTGTGAGCAGTGAGAGAAGGAGCTGCTGCTTTTGCTCCTGGCTGGGCCTGTGAATCAGCCCAGGAAGAGAAGGAAGGAAGGAAGGGGCTTCACCACCAACTTTCACCCAGAGGGAGAGGAGGAAAAAGCAGAAAACTTGAACAACTTCACAATTTCGACAAAGAGTTGGAGAGAGGGGGAAAGACCAACAACAACATCCAGTGTGGAAGGAGGGAGACTCTACCATTCTACAGGTGGGTGTATTGGTGCAGTCCCTAAAAGACTTTGCTGTATCGGTAGTGGGAGGAAAGAAGACCAGTCGGGGGCCGGAACATCGCGGGGGGTGTGTGTGTGTGGAAGTGTGTGTGGGGGCCTTGCTTACAACTAGGTCCCACACACCTTTGAAGCACCCCTCCCCCATTGCCTAGCCTGGGATAGCTGGAGCTACCAGGCTGAAGAAACAATTAATCCACCCTAATTAACATCGTTGGCAGTGTGTGCCTGTGTGGCTCCAGCTGCACCAGGTGAAGACATCTTCTCCCCTCACCCGAAGACCACCCCAAAGACTATTTTTGTTTGCCATCTGGGGATTGCACCCACCCACAGCTGCGAGGGGAGACCTGCCCTTGCAGTTTCCCCCCTTCCCACCCCCTCTCTCTTTCTCTGTTACTCTCTGTCTCTCCCCTCTCTCTCTGAGAGCCCTTTTCCTCCCAAATTGATTGGAAAAATATAAAACAATTAAGACAACTGAGTAGAGGGAGCAAGGCCCCTCCCCAATTGTCAACTAGGGGAGAGGTGTGCCTCGTTAAGAGCTCCTCTGCTCAGTCTATTAAACGAGGCCATTTAAAGACCATTAAGGCCTGTGACTTTGGGGTGGGTGTAGCCCTTAAAGGGACCCCATGATGGCGACCCCATCTACGCCGGTGGCAGGGCCAGCTAGGACTTATGCACAGGCGGCATCCACATCCACGGCACCTCCTGCGCCACCTGCTGCCCTGCCACCTTTCAGACTCATAACTAAGAAACACGGGGTCAAGAGCTACACTCACCCCACAATGAGCATTGAGGAGTGCGTGCGGGCGATGGCTGGGGTAGTCGGCCCCTCGGCCATTGTCGTAGCCTCCAAGATGTCTGGGAAGGCCGTGTTCTTCCTGGGGTCGGAGCGGGCGGCGTCCCTGGCCATTGAAAAGGGGCTCACGGTGGGCGGGGCGTTCCTGCCGGTGGACCCTCTCGAGGCCACCGCGCAGAGGGTCATTCTATCAAACGTCCCGCCCTTTGTTCCCGCTGAGCTCCTCCTCCCTCACCTACACCAACTGGGGGAGGTAAGGTCGGGGATCAACCCCATACCGCTTGGCCTCAGGGAGAACAGCCTGCGCCATGTGTTCTCCTTCCGCCGCCAGCTCTTTGTCCGGCTGGCGCGGGAAGAGACGACAGAGGGCAATTTTAATGTGGTGCACGAGGGGACTGCCTACCGCGTCTTTTGGACGTCGGACGGCGTGCGGTGCCATGCCTGCAGGGAGGTGGGGCACGTTCGCAAGAACTGCCCCGCCTCCAAAGCCGCCAAACCACCGAGGGCGGACAAGGCTGGCGCCGCCGCCACCCCTCCCCCTAGTTGCGTCCGCGTGCCAGGAGCTGTGGGTGCGCGGGCATCGTTGGGGGCCTTTGTTTTCACGGCCTCCGGCGGGGGGGAGGGAGAGCGTCCGGCCTGAAAGAAGGCGCAGAAGAAGGCGAAACACCTAGAGGCGGGTCCCCTTAGTGCGCCAGACAAGCTGTTCACCGCGCTCGGCCCAACCCCGTCACCGGCGAGCGCGGGGTGCCCTGAGCCCGTGCCCGAGCCCTTGACTAATACCGCAGAGGGGTTTGGGCGCGGGCAAGATAAGAAAAAGGGGGGAGTGGAGCGGGAGGCCTCGGCAGACACGGGTGTCTCCCTGTCTCCGTGGCCCCCCAGGAAAAAAAAGGAGGCGCCGCTCCAATGAGGCGGGGGAGGGAACAACATCCCTCCGCGGAGGAGTCGGTGCCCGCCGCGTGTCCCGCGTCCCCCACCGGCGCCCCCAAACTGCACCGTAGGCACGAGGAATCTGTCCCCGGGGAGGGTGAGGCAGTCGAGGCTGCCCAGCTGCTGCCTCCCGGGGATGGCGTGAAAGATCTGCCTGTCGTGGGGGGCGTGGGGCCAGCGGAAGAATGCATAGCCGCCGGGTCGAGCGTCCCGGGGACTGAGGCGGGCGGGGCCGAAAAGGCCGAACCTGAGCCCGCCCAGCCAATATCCAACTTCCCCCGGGAGTCGCTCGACTCGGCAGAAATACAAAGTATTAACACTTTTAATGAATCTGTACACGCTGGGCCGGGGGGTGGCGGCGGGGAGGGGGAAGAACAACAAGCCTCGCCCCCTACTTTGGAGCTGGGGTGCTTGGAGGGCCTGGGGATTTGCTATGGCCGGGTCTCTCCTTGTTCCCCGGTTCCTGAGGCGGAGGAGGAACCCCTTCCGCTGTCGCTTCCCGACCCAGCACCAATTCTAAAAGAGCCCAGTGGGGACTCCTCTGCCGACGATCCTGGGGGTGGGATCGGGGCAGAGCCAGGGCCGGATGGAGCGGCCGGGCCGTTTGCCGTACCTCGTGTGGTCGACGGGCCGGCTGCTAGCGGCGACCTCCCGGAGGGGGACGGGACTCGGTGGAGGACGCGAGTGAAGATCTCGAGTCCATCGCCAGTGAGGCGGTGGATCTCCTCGTGCCCGCCGCTGAGTCCCCCCTCATTCCCGTAGAGGATCTCCGGGACTTTTTGGTTGAGAGCCAGGGTCGCCGCAACTTAGCCCATCTGGCCCGGGAAAGATGGTCCGAGCCGGGGCTGCTCATCACTTCCGTCCGCGCCGCCGCTAAAACCATGGCCGCGGGCGGGCCCTTATCAAGGGCGCAAGGCCTTGAGCTGCGCCGGCTCAAAAAGTTCCTCGCTGGGCTGCTGAAGGAGTGGAGGTCAACAAAAGACTCCGCTCCCTCCCCCGCAATAGGTTAAGGTAGAGGTTGCACTATGCTTTTGCCATGAAGATAACCATAGCCAGCCTCAACATCAACGGCGGCAGAGGGGCACGTCGTAGATTTAACAATTTTTCGCTCCTGCGGGAGGGGAAATATGCGGTGTGCTTCCTGCAAGAAACCCACACCGTTCCGGGAGACGAAGCCACGTGGCTCCTGGAATGGCAAGGAGAGGTCCGCATGAGCCACCTCACCGCCACTTCTAGTGGGGTGGCCATCTTGCTGGGCCCGCATTTTCAGCCGGAGATCTTGGGGATCGAGGAGCCTGTGCCAGGCCGCTTGCTGCACGTAACGGTTCGCCTGGGGGACGTGCCGCTCCATCTCGTGAACGTGTACGCCCCTCAGCCCGGCCTGCAGCAGGCGCGCTTCTTCGAAGAAGTGTCCGCTCTTTTTGGCTCCGTCGACGTCGGCGACTGCATTGTCCTCGGGGGGGATTTTAACTGCACCCTCGAGGCGAGGGACCGCTCCGGTGCCCCACAGAGCATGACGGCGATGGAGAAGTTGAGGGACCTGGTCGGGTCCTTCGACTTGGTGGACGTCTGGCGAAATCTCCACCCCGACTCCAGCGCCTTTACTTGGGTGAGGCCTGGAGTAGGATGGTCCAGAGTCGACCGCCTTTACGTTTCTCGGGCGTACGTTTCCTGCGTCCCAGCGGCCTCCATGCGGCCGGTGCCGTGTTCAGACCACCACCTGGTGTGGGCGGAGCTCGCTTCGCTCTGCGCGAGGACGGGGTCCGCATGCTGGCACTTTAACAACCGGCTGCTGGAGGACGTGCGGTTCCAGGACTCGTTCCGTCGATTCTGGTCCGACTGGAGAAGGAAGCAGGGGGGCTTCCCCTCCTTGAGGCTATGGAGGGACGTGGGCAAGGCTCACGTCCGCGTCTTCTGTCAAGAGTACGCGAGGGGGTCGACCAAGAGGCGGGCGGCCGGAGTCGGGCGCCGAGAAAAAGAGGTGCTCGACCTGGAATCCCGTCTCGGTCAAGTCGTCGAGGACCCGGCCCTGCGGACGGTGTACGAAGCGAAGAAGGCCGCGCTGAAGGACCTGCAGCTCGTCGGGTCCCGAGGCGCGTTCGTGACGTCGCGGATCCGGTTCCTGCGGGATCTGGACCGCGGCTCCCCCTTCTTCTACTCGCTGGAAAAAAGGCAGAGTATCCGTAAGCAGCTCTTGACACTGCTGGCCGACGATGGCTCTCTCGTCTCGGATCCGGAGGGCGTCAACAACAGGGCCCGTGAATATTACGGGGCTCTGTTCTCTCCGGATCCGTCCAGCGAGGAAGCGCGTAGAGTTTTGTTGGAGGACCTGCCTGGCGGAGCTGACCGGTGCCCTCGACCGGCTCTCGAGGGGAAAATCCCCGGGGCTGGACGGGCTGACCGTGGAGTTCCACAGGGCGTTCTGGGACGTCCTGGGGAGCGACTACGCGCGGGTCCTGGGGGAAAGTCTGGCGACCGGGGAGATGCCCCTCTCTTGGCGCAGGGCAGTCATCGTCCTGCTGCCTAAGAAGGGCGATCTCCGCCTCCTTAAGAACTGGCGCCCGGTCTCCCTCCTCAGCACGGACTACAAAATCTTCGCCAGTGCGATGTCTGCTCGCCTTGGCACCGTGCTGGACCACATGATCCACCCCGACCAGTGCTACACGGTCCCGGGCCGGACAATCCACGATAACATCCATCTGGTCCGGGACCTCATCCATCATTCCCAGGAGGCTGGTCTGTCGGTCGCCTTCCTATCCCTCGACCAAGAGAAGGCATTCGACAGGGTGGATCACGACTATCTGCTCGGAACTCTGCGCGCTTTCGGGTTCGGGACGCATTTCGTCGCCCGGATCCGACTTTTGTACGCCGCCGCGGAGTGTCTGATTAAGGTTAATGGGTCCTTGATGGCGCCCCTTCGCTTTAGGAGAGGGGTGCGCCAGGGATGCCCCATGTCCGGCCAGTTATACGCCATCTGCGTGGAGCCTTTCCTGCGCCTCCTGCGGACGAGGTTGACGGGACTGGCTCTGCAAGGGCCGGGCGTGGAGGTCGTCCTCTCGGCTTAAGCCGATGACGTGCTCCTCGCGGTAGAGGATCCCGCTGACCTGCGGAGGATGCGTGAGTGCCAGGAGATTTACTCGGCTGCATCCTCCGCCAGAATCAACTGGGAAAAATGTTCCGGACTCCTGGTGGGTCAGTGGCGGGTGGACTCCCTGCCGGAGGAGCTCAGGCCTTTTGCCTGGAGCACAACCCATCTCCTCTATCTGGGAGTCTACCTTAGCCCCGACGAGGGAGCCTGGCCGGCGAACTGGCAGGAGCTGGAGGCCAAGGTCGCCGCTCGCCTAGGGCGCTGGACAGGACTGCTCCGAGTGCTGTCCTACAGGGGTCGAGCGCTAGTCATAAACCAGCTGGTGGCCACAATGTTGTGGTACCGGCTGGTCACTTTGACCCCTCCCCCTGTGTTTGTCGCCAAGATACAGAAGAAGCTGGTGGAACAACAGGAAGCACTGGGTCTCTGCCGCGGTCTTGAGTCTCCCGCTTGAGGAAGGCGGTCAGTCATTGGTGTGCGTCAGCGCCCAGCTCGCGACTTTCCGTCTTCAGACCCTGCAGAGATACCTTTACGTCGAGTCCCCTGCTAGGTGGTGTGCTCTGGCGACGTATTTCTTCCGCCAGCAGCGCGACCTCAATTACGACACGCAGCTCCTGTTTGTGAACTTGGGGGTTGTCAGGACTGCCCTCCAGGAGCTGCCTGTCTTTTACAAGGAACTCATCAGGGTCTGGAACAAAGTCTCCAAGCGCAGCTCTCCGCCGGCTGGAGTGGCGGCTGTCCTGCAGGAGCCGCTGCTCAGGAATCCGTACCTCCACGACCGAGGTTTTATGTGGCGGTCGGAAGAGAGGGCTGTGGCTGGTGAGGTGACCAGGGTCAGGGACCTGCTCGATGGCGGAGGAGCGGGCTGGATGGCGCCAGACACGCTGGCGCGGCGCCTAAATTCAGCCAACGTCTGCCGCGCGGCCGAAGCCATCGAGTCGCTAAAAACAGCTTTGGGCCCTAACTCTGTTAGGTGCATCGAGGAGGCTCAAGCACGTGGGGAGATCCCGTCCGAACTGACCCCCGTCCGGACGGAATTCCTCATCGGCTCCCTCGGGAGCCGGCGCCTCACAACTTGAGCCGCCTCGAGGAAATCCCCTCCGTGCCTTTCAGTTCCGCGCGGAGGGGTTTCCTGTACGGGCTGCTCCTGCACACTCTCAACTTTGCCATCCTCGCCGGCCGTCCGGACACGCCATGGCGTACCATCTTGCGATCCGGAGGAGGCGGGGGTCCCCGATGGAGGGCACTCTATGCGGGAGTCCTCCCATTATTCATCGGGGACTTGGCCTGGAGGGTGGTGCACGGAGCAGTGCCGTGCAACAAATTTTTAAGCCGGTTCACGGACTCCCAGGCCGCCTGCAATTTCTGCGGTCTGGAAGAGTCCGTGTTCAATGTTTTTATGGAATGCACGAGGTTGCAGCCCCTGTTTTATTATTTAAAGGGGCTGCTCCTGAAACTCTGGCTGCACTTCAGTCCCACTCTCCTGATCTTTGGGCACCCTGTGCGGAGGGGAGTGGGTAGGTCCGAGGGCCTCCTCGTAGGACTGCTCCTGGGCACGGCCAAGGGTGCCATCAGCCGGTCCAGGCAGCGGGCGGTCGAGGGGGTCGTTCAACCTGACTGCCTGCCTCTCTTCCATGCGTACATCCGCGCCAGGGTGTCCTTGGAGATGGAGCACGCGGTGTCCACCGGTACGCTCGCGGCCTTCCGCGAGAGGTGGGCACCGGAGGGACTGGAGTGCATCGTCACGCCCGGCAACCAAATTTTAATTTGATTTTATGTTTTAAAGTTTAATTTGTTTTAATTGCCGGTGCTTTTAGTGTCCCCCTCCCCTTTTATAGGGGGCACTGGAGGAAAAAATTTGATTTTAGTGCCCAAAAAAAAAACAAAAAAAAAAGAAAAACACAAAAAAACCACAAGAAAAAAAAAAAGGGGCCTTGTAAATGTCTGGTGTGTCATCCAGGTCGGGTGGCACCGATTAATGTTTTATGTTTTTCAGATAAACTCCAAAAAGAGTTTCATGCACAAGGAGCCCCAGGTCCCTCTGCACCGCAGCATGTTGTAATTTCTCCCCATTCAAATAATATTCCCTTTTATTGTTTTTTTTCCCCAAGATGGATGACCTCACATTTTCCGACATTGTATTCCATCTGCCAAACCTTAGCCCATTCGCTTAACCAATCTAAATCTCTTTGCAGCCTCTCTGTGTCCTCTACACAACCTGCTTTCCCACTAACCTTTGTGTCATCTGCAAATTTTGTTACACTACACTCTGTGCCCTCTTCCAGGTCATCTATGTATATTGTAAACAGTTGTGGTCCCAGCACCGATCCCTGTGGCACATCACTAACCACCGATTTCCAACCCGAAAAGGACCCATTTATCCCGACTCTCTGCTTTCTGTTAGCTAGCCAATTCTCGATCCATGCTAATACATTTCCCCTGACTCCGCGTACCTTTATCTTCTGCAGTAACCTTTTGTGTGGTACCTTATCGAATGCCTTTTGGAAATCTAAATACACCACATCCATCAGTACACCTCTATCCACCATGCTCATTATATCCTCAAAGAATTCCAGTAAATGAATTAAACATGATTTCCCCTTCATGAATCCATGTTGCGTCTGCTTGATTGCACTATTCCTATCTAGATGTCCTGCTATTTCTTCCTTAATGATAGCTTCAAGCATTTTCCCCGCTACAGAGGTTAAACTATAGTTACCTGTCTTTTGTCTGCCCCCTTTTTTAAACAGAGGCGTTACATTAGCTGCTTTCCAATCCGCTGGTACCTCCCCAGAGTCCAGAGAATTTTGGTAATTCAATACAAATACAGGATCATTGATTTCAATTTCGCCTGACACTTTTGCGCTATCATGATATGTGCTTTGCTGAAGCCACCTGCTCTCTACCTGTTCATGTAGATTAGGGTGAACTAACGAGAGTCTTGTCTTAAGCGCCCTTTTCATTCGGAGTTCAGCAGGTGGGATCCCATTGAGCGATTGGGGTCTCGTGCGATAGCTAAGCAGGACCCAGGATAGGCGAGTCTGCAGTGAGCCTTCACTTACCCTCTTCAAGCCCTGCTTGATGGTTTGCACTGTTCTCTGTCTGACCATTGGATGCTGGTTTGAATGGGGCAGATGTGACATGTTTGATCCCGTTACGGGTCATTAATTCTTTGAACTCGGCACTGGTAAAACATGGCCTGTTGTCACTCACAAGGACTTCAGGTCATCCGTGCATGGCAAACATGGCCTGCAGGCTTTCAGTTGTGGCAGCGGACGTGCTTGCCAACATCATCTCACCTTCAATCCATTTGGAGTACGCATCTACAACCACAAGGAACATTTTACCCAAGAACGGGCCTGCATAGTCGACATGAACCCTAGACCGCGTTTTGGAGGGCCAGGACCATAAACTTAGTGGCGCCTTAATGGTGCATTGCTTAACTGCGAGCATGTGTTACATCTGTGAACGCAGGACTCTAAGTCCGCATCGATACCGGGCCACCACATATGGGATCTGGCCATCGCTTTCATCATTACGATGCCTGCGTGGGTACTGTGGAGGTCATTGATGAAGGTGTCTCTGCCCTTCTTGGGGACCACTACCCAATTTCCCCACAGAAGGCAGTCTGCCTGTATAGACATTTCATCTTACGGCTTTATCTCTTCCTGCATTTCCACTGGGACACTGGACCAGCTCCCGTGAAGCACACAGTTTTTAACTAGAGACAGTAAGGGGTCCTGGCTCATCCAGGTTCTAATCTGTCGGGCTGTGATGGGTGATTGCTCACTCTTAAATGCTTCCATAACCATGACTAAATCTGCAGGCTGCGCCATTTCCACCCCCGTGGTGGCCAATGGCAGCCTACTGAGAGCATCGGCACAGTTTTCTTTGCCTGGCCTGTGGCGGATGGCGCAGTTGTATGCAGATAAGGTGAGCACCCATCTCTGGATGCGGGCCGATGCATTAGTATTTATCCCCTTACTTTTGGAAAACAGGGATATTAGTGACTTATGGTCAGTTTCCAATTCAAATTTTAGTCCAAACAGATACTGATGCATTTTCTTTACCCCATAGACACACACTAATGCTTCTTTTTCAATCATGCTGTAGGCTCGCTCAGCCTTAGACAGACTTCTGGATGCATAAGCAACTGGTTGCAATTTCCCAAAATCATTAGCTTGTTGCAATACACACCCGATGCCGTACGACGGCGCATCACATGCTAGTACCAAACGCTTACATGGATCATTTAACACTAGCAACTGTTTGAGCATAACAATTTTCTAGCTTTTACAAAGGCATTTTCTTGGCTTTTGCCCCTTACCCATTCGTCTCCTTTACTCAGTAAGGTGTGCAGTGGTTCCAACAGTGTGCTGAGATCCGGTAAGAGTAGTTACCAAAGTAGTTCAGCAGTCCTAGAAACGACCGCAGCTCCGTCACGTTCTGTGGCCTCGGTGCGTTCTCGATTGCCTCTGTCTTCGAATCGGTGGGCCTGATGCTGTCCACTGCGATTCTCCTCCCCAGGAACTCCACTTCAGGCGCCAGGAAAGCGCACTTTGAGCGTTTTAACCTGAGCCCCACACGGTTGAGTGGACTACAAACCTCCTCCAGGTGCTGCAGATGTTCGACTGTGTCCCGACCTGTAACCAAGATGTCGTCTTGGAAGACCACCATGCATGTGACCGACTTCAGTAAGCTTCCCATGTTTCTCTGGAATTGAATTCCAAACAGGCATCTGTTATAAATGAAGAGACCTTTGTGTGTGTTGATGCAGGTGAGGCCCTTTGATTATTCCTCCAGCTCCTGCGTCATGTAGGCCAAAGTCAAGTCCAGCTTCGTGAACGTCCTTCCTCCCGCCAGCGTAGAAAAAAGGTCATCGGCCTTTGGTACTGGGAATTGATCCTGCAGGGAGAAACGATTGATAGTTACTTTGTAATCACCACAGATTCTGATGGTGCTGTCTCCCTTGAGGACTGGAACGATCAGACTGGCCCACTCGTTGAATTCGATCGGTGAAATGATGCCCTCACTTTGCAGCCGGTCCAGCTTGATTTCTACCTTTTCTTTCATCATGTACGGTACTGCTCTTGCCTTGTGATGAATGGGTCGCGCACCCAGAATTAGGTGGATCTGCAATTTTGCTCCTTGGAACTTCCCGATGCCTGGTTTGAACAGCGAAGGGAACTTGTTTAAGACATGGGCACATGAAGTGTCGTCAGTGGACGAGAACACTCGGACGTCGTCCAGTTCCAGCGTATCTTTCCCAGCCAGCTCCTGCTGAGCAGCGTGGGACCATTGCCCGGTACCACCCAGAGTGGTAACTTGTGCACCGCTCTATCGTAGGAGACATTTACAGTAGCACTGCCGATTACGGGAATCAGTTCCTTTGTGTAAGTTCTTAGTTTTGTGCAAATTGGAGTCAAGACTGGCCTTGAGGCCTTGCTGCACTACAATTTTGCGAAAGTCTTTTTGCTCATAATGGACTGGTTCGCGCCTGTGTCCAGCTCCATTGACACCAGGAGTCCATTTAGTTCAACATTCAGCATTATCAGGGGACACTTAGTGGTAAATGTATGCACCCCATATACCTCTGCCTCCTCGGTCTGAGACTCTGGTTCATCGTGATCCGCCATGGATCTGTCCTTCTCTGCAACATGGTGGTTTGCAGGATTAACAGGATTTGCAGCTCGCCTGCACATATGTTGAAAGTATCCCATTGTTCCATAGCCCTTGCAAACGTATCCTTTGAAGCAGCATGAATGGAAGCGATGATCACCCCCGCAGTGCCAACAAGGTGTTAATGACCTTGCATTCATCACCTTTGATGGTGGTCTCTGAGACATCTGTGGACGTGCAGCTGCAGGCATGTGGGGCCTGCCCTGTATGTTGAGATTGGAAACGACATCACTTTGTTCACAGTACTTGTAGCAGTACTCGTGTGCTGAGAGATTTGTTTAGTATTGTCACTGGTGGCAATGAACGCCTGGGCTATCACTATGGCCTTACTCAAAGTTGGGGTCTGTACAGTCAAAGGTTTGTAAAGTATCATTTCATGGCCACTGCCAAGTACGAAAAAGTCTGAGTATGTGCTCCAAATGTCCTTCAAATTCGCAATGTCCTGCAAAGCGTCTTAGCTCGGCGACATAACTCGCCACTTCTTGGCCTTCAGACCTTTTGTAGGTGTAGAACCGGTACCTCATCATCAGAACGCTTTCCTTTGGGTTCAGATGCTCCCGGACCAGCGTGCACAAATTGTCGTACAATTTCTCCGTGGGTTTCGCTGGAGTGAGCAGATTCTTCATGAGGCCACATGTTGGTGCCCCACAGACGCTGAGGAGGATTGCCCTTCGTTTGGCAGCGCTCTCTTCCCCATCTAGCTCGTTGGCCACGAAGTATTGGTCGAGTTATTCCACAAAAGTTTCCCAATCATCTCCCACCGAAAATTTCTCCAGGATGCCCACTGTTCTCTGCATCATTGGGTTCGTCATCTGTATCTCGTCGCCAGTTGTTATGTATGAATAAGGAGTCTGACTGGATACTGTGAGTTCAAAGTAAAGTGTGACCTTAGTCTTTTATTGCAGGTCTCCAGAGTGCCTTTCCAGCCTGTGAGGCTTCCTTAAGTATCTGTGCTCCCAAGGGATTGTGGGATCCTTTGGGACACCAGGAGATGAGCCCTCTGGTGGCTGTACAAGGTATAGACCAGTTTACATATATAACAGAAGTGGTCTATAATTCCCTGTTTTCTCTCTTCCTCCTTTTTTAAAAGGTGGAATTACTATTAGCTATCCTCCAATCCATAGGAACTGATCCAGAGTCCATGGAATGTTGGAAAATGATCACCAATGCATCTACTATTTCTAGGGCCACTTCCTTAAGTACTCTAGGGTGCAGACTATCAGGCCCTGGGGATTTATCGGCCTTCAATCCCATCAATTTCCCTAACACCATTTCCTGACTAAGAAGGATTTCCCTCAGTTCCCTCAGTTCCTCCTTCTCGCTAGACCCTCGGTCCCCCAGTTTATAATGCCCTTCCTCATTCTTTGTACCAAAATGAATCAATTCACACTTCTGTACATTAAATTTGAACTGCCAGTGTCTGCCCATTTCACCAGCCTATGTTCCCTTGAAGTCTGTTACTTTCTTCCTCACTGTAGGGAAGTCTTGCTACAATGGTACAGGGTATTGGTGAGACCACACCTGGGGTACTGCGTACAATTTTCGTCTCCTTATTTAAGGAGTGATATACAGTACTTGCATTGGAGACAGTTCAGAGAATGTTCACTAGGTTGATTCCTGGGATGAAGAAGTTTTCTTATCAGGAAAGGTTGAGCAGCTTGGGCCTGTACTCATTGGCGTGTAGAAGAATGAAAGGTGATCTTATTGAAACATATAGGACTGGATTTTTGCCTTTTCCGATTTTGGGGCGGTAAACACGGCGGGGTGGTAAAGATACCGCCTGAAAAAGTTTGAGCCCTCGATTGGAAGATTCGGCAAAAAATTAAGAGGCATGTGCATTGGCGTTAAATCAGGTGTTACACAACGGACTTTGTGCGCCCCAGCCAAAACGCACGGCGGTAAAATAGACAGCCATTTCGCGCATGTGCTGTTGTGTTTTACTTCCGGTCACAAATGCTAATTCAAGGAGCGGCAGCTTCCTGTGCGCATGCGTATATGTTCCACCGCACTTCTGCCACTTTTGCAGAAATGGGGCAGCAGGAGGGAAGGCAGTGTGCCAGATGCTTTTCGAATGAGGCCGTGGAGAGGAGGTGGTCCTCACTCCATCTGGCTGGGGGTCCCGGACCACTGCCACCAACCTTAGAAACATAGAAATTTACAGCGCAGAAGGAGGCCATTTCGGCCCATCGTGTCCGCGCCGGCCGTCAAAGAGCTAGATGGCCCTTGGTCAGCAACCCTGAAGGTTACATATAAACCTATGAACAATGACGGAAAGGCAAAGAGCACCCAGCCCAACCAGTCCGTCTCATACAACTGCGACACCTCTTATACTGAAACATTCTGCACTCCACCCCAACCAGAGCCATGTGATCTCCTGGGAAGAGGCAAAAACCAGATAAAAACCCAGGCCAATTTAGGGAGAAAAAAATCTGGGGAAATCCTCTCTGATCCATCCAGGCAATCGAAACGAGTCCAGATCATCATCCTGGCCGTATTCGATTCCCTGCAGTACTTACCATTATATCTGCTCCTTTCAACAAAAGGTCATCCAGTCTAATCCCAATTACCAGCTCTAGGTCCGTAACCCTGCAGGTTACTGCACTTTAAGTACCCATCTAACCATCTCTTAAAAGTGGTGAGGGTTTCTGCATCCACCACTCTTCCAGGCAGTGAGTTCCAAATCCCCAAACCCTCTGTGTAAAGAAGCCCCCCCTCAAATGCCCTCTAAACCTTCCACCAACCATGTTACAACTATGCCCCCTCATAATAGACCCCTCCACCAATGGGAATAGACCCTTACTCTCCACTATGTCCAGGCCCCTCATATTTTGTACACCTCAATGAAGTCTCTTCTCAACCTCCTCTGTTCCAATGAGAACAAACCCAGCCTATCCAATCTGTCCTCATAACTAAGATTCTCCATTCCAGGCAGCATCCCAGTAAATCTCCTCTGCACCCTCTCCAGTGCAATCACGTCCTTCCGAAAATAAGATTCAAGCGATTATGGAAAGAAATTGCCCGGGAGGTCTCAGCAACAGACACTGTTCCCAGAACTGGTACACAATGCAGAAAAAAGTTCAACAACCTTACCAGTTAAATCAAGGTGAGTACCATTCACACTTATGCATGCCTCCTATCCTTCCAACATGAATCTCAGAGACTATGTGAAGTCGTTCATGCATATGGCCACTCTCAAAGTCTTCCAGTCTATGGGGTGGGTTGCACAATCCAGAAGAAAGATGAAGGGTGACTTCTTTACCCAGTCCTCTTAATGAACGATGCTTATACACGTTTGGTCCCTAATCATTGAGAACCTTCCTTGCATTACACTCCCACTGCTGTTATGGGTGGCATAAAGATCACCTGCAGTCCCCCTATGTTACCACCCTTTCACCTCCTAACAATCGCTCACAAAGCCCATGCAACATCCAAACAGATTGAAGTGAAGTCATGAGAACATCCACACAGTCTCACCTATTGAAGTATGGTAGGCATACAGTATGTGATACAAAAGGCGATTAACCCTTTCTGAACCCCTCCTGTTTTTGCAGTCGAAGCACTCTCACACCAGGAGTGAGGGTCCGCCTCAAATTCTTCCATTGACTGATGTCAAGGAAGGGGTGTCGGCTCGGGCAGTTGCCGGGGGCGATGCTGTGCCCCCTTCAGGTAGTGAGGGCATGTAAATGGATAGAGCGACTGAAGAGACTGCATTGAGACATATAATTAAGTGGTGGCGGGCCTTCAAATGAACATGTGCAATGCCACCTTCCTCCGGTCACCCTGCCCCCTCCCCTGCTGTTAACCACAAATTTTTTTGTGCTTGCGGAAGAACAGCCACAATCGCGACAAGCCTTTCTGCGAGGCATCGACATCTGGCCATGGCGATGACGAGGCTGGTGAGGAAGCTCAGATGGCTGAGCCGCCAAGCCCACCAGTTGTCCCGATGCAAGACCCCATATCTGGGGATGAGCACAATTTTGCAGAGTTTGCTCCTGGCCCCAGTCGCCGACAGCAACGCGGTGCGAGAGGCGAATCTCGCAGGCCAGCGCTCCGGAGGCTGAGTTGGCAAAGTAGGTCTGTTCAAGAACAGGCAGACATGGATCTGCACCTGGTGGAAATGTCTAGGGAAGAGCACAGGAATGCACAGTGAGCTCACGGCTGCGTTGGGTCGGATCCCAGAGAGTATCGACAAGCTTTCTGCGACTGTTGCGGAGGCAGCATTACGGATTGTCATTACAACACAGGACGCCAGCAAGGCCATCATTGCCCACACATAGAGGCAGAGAGCCTTCAGCAGCGACAGTAGTGTTTCAGAGTGTGTGGCGTGTGTCCTTGATCATGTTGCAGCATCGATCGCATCGCAGGCACAAACTATGCTTGGTGATGTGATGTGGTCGATGACTGGTGTCACATGAATTCTAATAACTAATGACCCTTGTGCCTGCCATAGTTGAATAGCTGTCATTGTGTGCAAGGTGCAAGATGTGGGTGTGTGTGTGTTGCTAGGTAGAGATTGTTGGTGGATGAGTTCTGGGGGTGTGATACATTAAGCAGTGTGTGAAGCTTATGGTACAGATATAGAAATATAGAAACATAGAAAATAGGTGCAGGAGCAGGCCATTCGGCCCTTCGTGCCTGCACCACCATTCAATAAGATCATGGCTGATCATTCACCTCAGTACCCCTTTCCCGCTTTCTCTCCATACCCCTTGATCCCTTTAGCCGTCAGGGCTATATCTAATTCCCCCTTGAATATGTCTAATGAACTGGCATCAACAACTCTCTGCGGTAGGGAATTCCACAGGTTAACAACTCACTGAGTGAAGAAGTTTCTCCTCATCTTCGTCCTAAATGGCTTACCCCTTATCCTTAGACTATGTCCCCTGGTTCTGGACTTACCCAACATCGGGAACATTCTTCCTGCATCTAACCTGCCCAGTCCCGTCAGAATTCTATATGTTTCTATGAGATCCCCTCTCATCCTTCTAAACTCCAGTGAATACAGGCCCAGTCGATCCAGTCTCTCCGCATATGTCAGTCCTGCCATCCCAGGAATCAGTCTGGTGAACCTTCACTGCACTCCCTCAATAGCAAGAACGTCCTTCCTCAGATTAGGAGACCAAAACTGAACACAATATTCCAGGCGAGGCCTCACTAAGGCCCTGTAAAACTGCAGTAAGACCTCACTGCTCCTGTACTCAAATCCCCTAGCTATGAAGGCCGACATACCACTTGCCTTCTTCACCGCCTGCTGAACCTGCATGGCAACTTTCAATGACTGATGTACCATGACACCCAGGTCTCGCTGCTTCTCCCCTTTTCCTAATCTGTCACCATTCAGATAATATTCTGCCTTCGTGTTTTTGCCAACAAAGTGGATAACCTCACATTTATCCACATTATACTGCATCTGCCATGTATTTGCCCACTCGCCTAACCTGTCCAAGTCACCGTGCAGTCTCTTAGCGTCCTCCTCACAGCTCACACTGCCACCCAGCTTAGTGTCATCAGTAAACTTGGAGATATTACATTCAATTCCCTCATCCAAATCATTAATGTATATTGTAAATAGTTGGGGTCCCAGCACTGAGCTGATGGTGGTATGTAGCATTTGTTGAAGCCTTCACTCACCCTGACCACCCGTGTGAGCTGCACTGTGTTCGGGTCCTGGGAGGCACAGTGCTGCCCATGACATGGTGTGCCACCTCCCACCACATAGTCTGGCAGGCTTAGGCTGAGGGTTCCTTGCTAGTTGGGGAATCCAGGACCACCCGCCTTCTCTCCACCGGTAAAACCAATGCCTCAAAGCTCCTCGGAAAACCTCCGGGCTCTCTCCCTGGGGCGGAGATCTACCATCAGGATTTGTAAGTAAGTGCTCCTTCTCCTTGTCCTGTTGAGGCAGCTGCACACCCAACAATGCTGAGAAAGAGGTGAACCTCCCCTTTAAGTAGTGAAAAAGGCCTGTGAGAATCATTACTTGTGTTTAGACCACCCCCAGTATTGGACCACCTTTTCAGTGTAACACCAATGAGCTTGAGCTTTTGGACTAGAATCATGACTGCAATCATTTTAATGAGGAGTGAGGACAAATTTTGCGTGCAGCCTAGACGACTTTCAATTGGCGCTATTTAACTATTCTTAGTCTAAACACTGCTCATTGACTATAATGAAGTTCTAGCCCTTTAATCATGCAGGGAGCTCCAGCTTTGGCTGCCTTTCCTTTCCCCCTCGCAGGAATGTGTCTTTTGTGTACACGAACCATTTACTCTTTGAATACCTCCCAATGCTCATTTACTGTTTTATCTGCTGACCTTTGATTCCAATCCACCTGAGGTGGATCCCTTTTCAACTCACTGAAATTAGCCTTTATCCAGATGTGTATTAATGAGGCTTGGTCCTCCAAATCGATTAGACCTCCTGCCGCAGGTATCAGGCGGATGACCCACCCGTTACACCAGTTGGCCGCCCGATGGTTAAAATCCCTCATGAGCCGATTTCCATAAAACTAGGATGCTCGGATTGCTTATGAGAGTGACTGACACCAATGGGCCCAAAAAGGTATCTATGGCAGACCCAAAATTGTAACATGCACATTAAGGAATTGAAAACCACATCCAATGGCATTGCTGAATAGCAACATGGTGCAATCAATAATTCTCTGAACCCCTGGTTGATAGAGCAATATTGCCCTTGATACTGCTTCATGCTGTTGGTGTACTGACTCACCTCTGTGATGGTGGTGTTCTTTGGAAACAACGGATGCATAAGAACATAAGGACATAATAATTATGGCCCCTCAAGTCTGCTCCGCCATGCAATAAGATCATGGCTGATCTTCGACCTCAACTCCACTTTCTGCCCTATCCCCACATCCCTTGATTCCCTTAGAGTCCAAAAATCTATCAGATCTCTTTTTTGAATATGCTAAACGGCTGAGCATCTACAGTCCTCTGGGGTAGAGAATTCCAAAATTCACAACCTTCTCAATTAAGGAATTCCACCTCATCTCAGTCCTAAATGTCAGACCCTTTATCCTGAGTCTATTCCCCCTAGTTCTAGACTCTCCAGGCAGGTGAAACAACCTCTCAGCACCTACCCCGTCAAGCCCTCTGACAACTTTATATGTTTCAATGAGATCTTATTTCTAATTTGGCCCCTTAAGGCTGATAATACAGTGGTGGGCAAAATACAGCCTGCAGACCATATCCAGCCCGCCAATGGAGTCAATCCGGTCCACCAAGGCCTGGCTTCGAGGCCGAACGTCCGCAGCACCTGACGCTTAGCCTGAGCTCTGCCCCACATAATGTCAGGGGGCAGGTCATTGTCTCTGAGGCAGCAGTGGAGTCAGAACCAAAAACAAAGGTGGGCAAATCGAATCCGCCATTTGCTCCATCACTGTGTCATTATCACACCCGAACCCTCAGTTTCTGCTTCATGAACGTGAAAGGTGAGTTACTCACGGTTTGTGGGTTTAGTTTCCATAAATCGGTGCAAACATTCCAGATAAATGCACGAGAACATAAATACTTTAAATATACAAAATAACGCCATTGGCAGCATGACTCAGAATTAACACAATCCAATCGATTGGAAGTTTGTTTACTTTGGTTTAAAACTTGCAACGAGATTTTAGTCTCAGCTCATCACTGAAGGAATTTCCAGTGAGTTATAAAATGCTATTTTTGTTTATTGCTGCAATTAGGTGAAAGGTGTTGTCTGAATTGCATGGGGGTACTGCCAGTCTCCCGGCGTAACTCTGGCACAGACCAAGTTATGTCAGGTCCCTGCCATTTCTGGGAGTTTTCTCAGTAAAGAACGGGGCAGCTTCTAGCCCAGTGGTGGCCACTGTATCGGTCTGTATTGGCCCGCCAGTTCATTCTATCCGGCTCGCTGAACGGGACAGAAATAGAAGCGAGCCAGAGCTCGAGCTGCACATTAGTCTGAGTCGAGTCATGGCTGCTCATCTCGATGACTCTTTTACCAAAGAAAGAGACCAATGCTGCGTTTTTCCTCTCCTGATACCCAGAGTACGACTACACTGGGGGTTCCACGTCGCCGTCTTGGGCACGGGAGTGGATCCCGGAGAACAGGGGCTCCAGTTAATGGGACGCGATTGTAGTTCAGGCCATGCGAAGCCTTGGGCTCCTGTAGGCAGCACACTAAAACGAGAACACCTCTCGTGTTGGAGGACCCATGGACTCGAGCTCCTCTGCCAATCAGCCACGTAGACATTCAGTATAACATAACTGGCAACGAGATACAGATAGCGAACCTGAAGATGCAGAGAACAGTGGGCATCCTGGAGAAATTTTCGGTGGGAGATGATTGGGAAATTTTTGTGGAATAACTCGACCAATACTTCGTGGCCAACGAGCTAGATGGGGAAGAGAGCGCTGCCAAACGAAGGGCGATCCTCCTCAGCGTCTGTGGGGCACCAACATGTGGCCTCATGAAGAATCTGCTCACTCCAGCGAAACCCACGGAGAAATTGTACGACAATTTGGGCACACTGGTCCGAGAGCATTTGAACCCGAAGGAAAGCATTCTGATGGTGAGGTACCGGTTCTACACCTACAAAAAGGTCTGAAGGCCAGGAAGTGGCGAGTTATGTCGCCGAGCTAAGACACCTTGAGGACATTGCGAATTTGAAGGACATTTGGAGCACATGCTCAGAGACTTTTTCGTACTTGGCATTGGCCACGAAACCATATTTCGCAAACTTTTGACTGTAGAAATCCCAACCTTGAATAAGGCCATAGCGATAGCCCAGGCGTTCATTGCCACTCATGACAATATGAAGCAAATCTCTCAGCACACAAGTGCTGTTACAAGTACTGTGAACAAAGTGATGTATTTTTTGAATCGTAACGTACAGTACAGGTCACATATGCCTGCAACTGCATGTCCGCAGATGACTCAGAGTCCACCATCAAGGGTGATGAATGCAAGGCCATTAACACCTTGTTGGCGCTGTAGGGGTGATCATCATTTCCATTCATGCTGATTCAAAGAGTACGTTTGCAAGGGCTGTGGAACAATGGGACACCTCCAACGAGTGTGCAGGCAAGCTGCAAAAGCCTGTGAAACCTGCAAACCACCACGTTGCAGAGGAGGACAGATCCACAGTGGATCACGACGAACCAGAGCCTCAGATATGTGAGGCAGAGGTACATGTGGTGCATACATTCACCATGAATTGTCCCCCGATAATGCTGAATGTAGAACTAAATGGACTCCTGGTGTCAATGGAGCTGGACACGGGCGCAAGCCAGTCCATCATGGGCAAAAAGACTTTTGAAAGGATGTGGTACAACAAGGCCTCAAGGCCAGTCTTAACTCCGGTTCACACGAAACTACGAACTTACACAAAATAACTGATTCCTGTAATCAGCAGTGCTACCGTAAAGGTCTCCTACGATGGAGCGGTGCACAAGCTACCACTCTGGGTGGTACTGGGCGATGATCCCACGCTGCTCGGCAGGAGCTGGCTGGGAAAGATACGCTGGAACTGGGATGACCTCCGAGTGCTATCGCCCGCTGACGACACTTCGTGTGCCCAGGTCTTAAACAAATTTCCTTTGCTATTTGAACCAGGCATCGGGAAATTCCAAGGAGCAAAAGTGCAGATCCACCTAATTCCAGGGGCGTGACCCATCCATCACAAGGCGAGAGCAGTACCGTACATGATGAGAAAAAGGGTAGAGATTGAGCTAGACCGGCTGTAAAGAGAGGGCATCATTTCACCAATCGAGTTCAGCGAGTGGGCCAGTCCTATTGTCCCAGTCCTCAAGGGAGACGGCACTGTCAGAATCTGTGCCGACCACAAAGTAACGATCAATTGTTTCTCCCTGCAGGATCAATACCCACTCCCAAAGGCCGACAACCTCTTTGCAATGCTGGCGAGAGGAAAGACGTTCACGAAGCTGGATCTGACTTCAGCCTACATGACTCAGGAACTGGAGGAATCATCAAAGGCCCTCACCTCATCAACACGAACAAAGGTCTCTTTGTTTATAACAGATGCCCATTTTGAATCCGTTCAGCGGCGGCGATATTCCAGAGAAACATGGAAAGTTTATTGAAGTCGGTCCCGCACAACGTGGTCTTCCAGGATGACATCTTGGTCACAGGTCGAACACTGCAGAACCTGGAGGAGGTTCTTAGTCGCCTCAACCGCGTGGAGCTCAGGTTAAAATCCTCGAAGTGCGTTTTCGTGGCGCCTGAAGTGGAGTTCTTGGAAAGGAGGATTGCGGCGGACGGCATCAGGCCCACCAACGCGAAGACAGAGGCAATCAAGAATGCACCAAGGCCACAGAACATAACGGTCGTTTCTGGGACTCTTGAACTACTTTGGTAACTTCTTACCGGGTCTCAGCACACTGCTAGAACCACTGCATGTCTTATTACAAAAAGGGGGCGAATGGGTTTGGGGCAAAAGCCAAGAAAATGCCTTTGTAAAAGCGAGAAAATTGTTATGCTCAAACAAATTGCTTGTGTTGTATGATCCATGTAAGCGTTTGGTACTAGCATGTGATGCGTCGTCATATGGCGTCGGGTGTGTATTGCAACAAGCTAATGATTTCAGGAAACTGCAACCGGTTGCTTATGCATCCAGGAGTCTGTCTAAGGCTGAGAGAGCCTACAGCATGATTGAAAAAGAAGCGTTAGCGTGTGTCTATGGGGTAAAGAAAATGCATCAATACCTGTTTGGGCTAAAATTCGAATTGGAAACTGACCATAAGCCACTTATATCCCTGTTTTCCGAGAGTAAAGGGATAAATACAAATGCATCGGCCCACATCCAGAGATGGGCGCTCATGTTGTCCGCAGACAACTACGCTATCCGCTACAGGCCAGGCACAGAAAACTGCACTGATGCTCTCAGTGGGCTGCCATTGCCCACCACAAGGGTGGAAATGGCGCAGCCCGCAGATCTAGCCATGGTTATGGAAGCATTTGAGAGTGAGCAATCACCCGTCACTGACCGGCAGACCAAAACCTGGACAAGACAGGACCCCTTATTATCTCTAGTCAAAAGCTGTGTGCTTCACAGGAGCTGGTCCAGTGTCCCAGTGGAAATGTAGCAAGAGATAAAGCCGTTCCAGCGGTGCAAAGATGAAATGCCTATGCAGGCAGACTGCCTTCTGTGGAGCAAAAAGGGCAGAGACACCTTCATCAATGGTCTCTACAGTACCCACCCAGACATTGTAATGATGAAAGCGATAGCCAGATCCCACGTTTGATGGCCCGGTATCGATGCGGACTTAGAGTCCTGTGTTTACAGATGTAATACATGCTCGCAGTTAAGCAATGCATCCAGGGAGGCGCCGCTAAGTTTATGGTCTTGGCCCTCCAAACCGTGGTCTAGGGTACACGTCGACTATGCAGGCCCGTTCTTGGGTAAAATGTTCCTTGTGATTGTAGACGCGTACTCCAAGTGATTGAATGTGAGATAATGTTGGCTAGCACGTCTGCTGCCACCACTGAAAGCCTGTGGGCCATGTTTGCCACACACAGCTTACCCGATGTCCTGGTGAGCGACAATGGGCCATGTTTTACCAGTGCTGAGTTCAAAGAATTCATGACCTGTAACGGGATCAAACATGTCACATCTGCCCCGTTTAAACCAGCGTCCAATGGTCAGACAGAGAGAGCAGTGCAAACCATCAAGCAAGGCTTGAAGAGGGTAACTGAAGGCTCACTGCAGACTCGCCTATCCCGAGTCCTGCTTAGCTACCGCACGAGACCCCACTCACTCACTGGGATCCCACCTGCTGAAGTGCTCATGAAAAGAGCTCTTAAGACAAGGCTCTCATTAGTTCACACTGATCCACATGAATCGGTAGAGAGCAGGCGGCTTCAACAAAGTGCATACCATGATAGCGCAAATATGTCACGCGAGATTGAAATCAATGATCCTGTATTTGTATTAAATTATGGACAAGGTCCCAAGTAGCTTCCCGGCACTGTCGTGGCCAAAGAGGGGAGCAGGGCGTTTCGGGTCAAACTTTCAAATGGACTCATTCACCGAAAACACTTGGGCCAAATCAAACTCAGATTCACAGACTATCTTGAGCAACCCACCTTGGACCCTACCTTTTTAGATCCCCCAACATACACACCAGTGGCAACCGGTACCACGGTTGACCACGAAGCAGAACCCATCATCCACAGCAGCCCTGCAGGGCCCAGCACACCAGGCAGCCCAGCAAGGCCAGCTGCACAGCAGCCCAGCGAGGGCCCAACAAATGATTCACAACACCAGCTTTCACACCGAGACGATCAACCAGGGCAAGAAGGGTCCCAGATCGACTCACATTGTAAATAGTTACACTATTGACTTTGCGGGGAGGATGCAATGTTGTTATATATGTGGACTTGTATTTACTCTGTACAGCCACCAGAGCGCTTATCCCCTGGAGTTCAAGGGATCACATAATCCCTTGGGAGCACAGGAATGTAAGGAGTCTTCACAAGTTGGAGAGGCACTCTGGAGACCTGCAATAAAAGACTGTGGTCACACTTTACTTTGAGCTCACAGTGTTCAGTCTGACTCTTTCTCCATACACAACATCATTCATTTAGTAATTGTAGATTTTACACTACATTTTATGTATTTGAGATAGTATCTCGCTTATTGAATTTATATTTATAAATTATTGGGACGGTAGAAGTGAGAGTGATGATCAACACTCTGAGTTGGTCTGCTTCAAATTTATCAATTTAACATTTTGCTTTCACCAACATGCGTGGTCCCTTTAAATTTGCTGCACGGTATCTCTTCCAGCGGCAAGGGCTGGTGAGTGGCCCGCGTGGGTCCTCGCGATTGGTGCGTGACTGTGTGGCCATGCACCTTAGGGGGAGCATTGGTGTGTGGCCGTCAACAGCTCACCAAAACTAGGTAAGCGACCTTCCAGCCCCAATAATTGCCCACTCATGTGAAAACCTGTAAAAAAGACTTGCATTTATATAGCGCCTTTCACAACCATCGAGCATCACAAAGCGCTTTACAATCAATTAAGTACTTTTTTAAAAAGTACTTCATTGTAGTCACTGCTGTAATGTAGGAAATGCGGCACCAATTTGCAAGCTCCCACAAACAGCAATGCGATAATGACCAGTTAGTCTGTTTTAGATGTTGAACATTGTTGTAATGCAGGTGTATACAACAAGCCCAGGCAACGTTCTTGTAAATCTCCTCTGCACCCTTTCCAGTGCAATCACATCTTTCCTGAATGTGGTGACCAGAACCGGACACAGTACTCAGCGGAGGCAAGGGCCCTGAGGCAGCACGGTCCAGCCCACACTGCAATATGTGTGCACTAGGTCCGTGCAGCAGAGTTGGTCTCCAGTCATCTTGGTTAATCCTTGCCACTGGACCAAGACCAAGCTCTGTCAAGCCCATGTGGTGGCTGGTGTGCAACGGCCACCCCACCTTAAAAAAATCCACACACAGGCATCTTCCACCCTTCAACATGTAGTTCGGGACCTGGACTATCAGGTCCCTCATTGAAACACCTGTGAACTCATCCCTTTTTGGTATTGAAGCAAGGTAGACAAGTCCCCTGGTCCTGATGAAATGCATCCCAGGGTATTAAAAGAGATGGCGGAGGTTATAGCAGATGCATTCATTATAATCTACCAAAATTCTCTGGACTCTGAGGAGGTACCAGTGGATTGGAAAGCAGCTAATGTAACGCCTCTGTTTAAAAAAGGGGGCAGACAAAAGGCAGGTAACTACAGGCCGATTAGTTTAACATCTGTAGTGGGGAAAATGCTTGAAGCTATCATTAAGGAAGAAATAGCGGGACATCTAGATAGGAATAGTGCAATCAAGCAGACGCAACATGGATTCATGAAGGGGAAATCATGTTTAACTAATTTACTGGAATTCTTTGAGGATATAACGAACATGGTGGATAGAGGTGTACCGATGGATGTGGTGTATTTAGATTTCCAAAAGGCATTCGATATGGTGCCACACAAAAGGTTACTGCAGAAGATAAAGGAGTCAGAGGAAATGTATTAGCATGGATTGAGAATTGGCTGGCTAACAGAAAGCAGAGAGTCGGGATAAATGGGTCCTTTTCGGGTTGGAAATAGGTGGTTAGTGGTGTGCCACAGGGATCGGTGCTGGTACCACAACTGTTTACAATATACATAGATGATCTGGAAGAGGGGACAGAGTGTAGTGTAACAAAATTTGCAGATGACACAAAGATTAGTGGGAAAGCGGGTTGTGTAGAGGACACAGAGAGGCTGCAAAGAGATTTGGATAGGTTAAGCGAATGGGCTAAGGTTTGGCAGATGAAATACAATGTCGGAAAATGTGAGGTCATCCACCTTGGAAAAAAAAACAGTAAAAGGGAATATTATTTGAACAGGGAGAAATTACAACATGCTGCAGTGCAGAAGGACCTGGGGGTCCTTGTGCATGAATCCCAAAAAGTTAGTTTGCAGGTGCAGCAGGTAATCAGGAAGGCGACTTACTTAAGGAAGGATATACTAGCCTTGGAAGGGGTACAGAGACGATTCACTAGGCTGATTCCGGAGATGAGGGGGTTACCTTATGATGATAGATTGAGTAGACTGGGTCTTTACTCGTTGGAGTTCAGAAGGATGAGGGGTGATCTTATAGAAACATTTAAAATAATGAAAGGGATAGACAAGATAGAGGCAGAGAGGTTGTTTCCACTGGTCGGGAAGACTAGAACTAGGGGGCACAGCCTCAAAATACGGGGAAGCCAATTTAAAACCGAGTTGAGAAGGAATTTCTTCTCCCAGAGGGTTGTGAATCTGTGGAATTCTCTGCCCAAGGAAGCAGTTGAGGCTAGCTCATTGAATGTATTCAAATCACAGATAGATAGATTTTTAACCAATAAGGGAATTAAGGGTTACGGGGAGCGGGCGGGTAAGTGGAGCTGAGTCTACGGCCAGATCAGCCATGATCTTTTTGAATGGCGGAGCAGGCTCGAGGGGCTAGATGGCCTACTCCTGTTCCTAATTCTTATGTTCGTATGTTCTTATGTTCTATGTATTATGATACGAGGGACTGCCTCGAAAAAGAAGAAGTTGGTGAATGCAGGGAGGGCTGGACTGTGTCTTGAACTATAAGCTGAGTACAATTGGGAAGTCAATGTTTAGTGCTGTGCCAAATGGTGCCAATCCGTGAATATTAAGACGAAGGTGATGATCAATCGGTTGCCACTGTAAGGCAATTGCCTCACTGATGGGTTGGGTGGCTCCATGAACTGTGAGAGCGAACCGTGAGTGGCTTATAGCTGTCATTTGAATCCTGAGGGTTCAGTTTGATTAATTTGTGTCAAGTTTTTGCTGACAGTGACAGTCACGGTGAACGCCAGCTGGCAGTCCACTTCATTCGGATTAGACATACGCCTTGAAAATAAGCTTGTTCAATAGTACCTTCATTTCAGGCCAATGTTCACTAAATGATTTCTGGCGTGATCATGACAAGTTTCTTCAATGCTAGTCAACAGTTGATGTAACACATTCAATGTCTATATTATAATAGATTAAAATTCACTATTATAGTTTACTAAGACCTTGATAGGAGCGCCAGCTACGGCTCAGTGGGTAGCACTCTTTCACCTCTGAGTCAGAAGGTTGTGGGTTCAAGTCCTTCTCCAGAAACTTGAGCACAAAAATCGAGGCTGACATTCCAGTGCAGTGCTGAGGGAGTACTGCACTGTTAGAGGTGTCATCTTTCAGATGAGCTGTTAAATCGAGGCCCTGTCTGTGCTCTCTCAGGTAAAAGATCCCATGGCACTATTTCAAAGAAGAGCAGGGGAGTTATGCCCACTGTCCTAGCCAATATTTATCCCTCAATCAATATCTAAAACAGCCTATCTGGTCATAATCGCATTGCTGTTTGTGGGACCTTGCAGTGCGCAAATTGGCTGCTGTGTTTCCTAAATTACAGCAGTGACTACACTTTAGAAAAAGCAGTTCATTGGCTGTGAAGTGCTTTGGGATGTCCGGTAGTTGTGAAAGGCGCTATATAAATGCAAAACTTTCTTTCTGTATATATGAAGTAAAAACAATAAAGAGGGTTAAATTCCTCTCTCTAGAGTATTAGTAATTTTAGAAAAATAGTTGCTGTGAGCATAAAAGCACGGACCATTATATTATCCTCAACAATGAGAGCAGTTCAGCACGGAAACAGAACCATTGGTTTTATTGGACCCCTTGCGTTCTGGTGTGCTATACTTGAGAGAGTGGACAAAGTACCTGTGGAATTTGTGAAATGGCTATCAAAGAATGACACTGCTTTGATAAATTGATGAAGCAAATGGATGAGCTTTTAGAATTTGTCACTATTTGTGAAATCTCTTGCAAACGAATGATATAAAGCGTCCATTTATTTTGCGTCACGAGACAATATGGTTCGTCACCAACTGAAGCACTACCCAGAAGCCCAACGCTGCTTCAAGCTCAGATACACAGAGGGAGATCAGATTCAATAGACTGTGGCCTCATTATCAACTGCCTTATGACAGATGTCTACCCACCCTTCTCACTAAGTACATTGAAGCCTTTACTATTGTTATTACATTTCTGCAGCCAGAACAACTAGTTGCCTACCTGCTATTGGACCAAACAAACACACTATTCAGAGATCTGCTTGCATATTTTTTGACAGTTCAATCCATCAAGCTCGTTGCATAGGAGCCCAAAAGATTAATTTAGAAGAGAGCAGTAAGCATCTGTTTGATGATGAACTGTTCATAAGGTTGAAAACGAGAGCAATGCTGAAACAGCTCGAATGATGGAGATATATCCAGGAGAGAGAATCAATACTTCCTTCTTTCTGCTGCTTGACAGTTTTACATGGGAAATGATGCATGTTGAAGTGAAATTTTCTCTCTGCGATGACTGTCCAAAGATAGCTTCATTTGTCAACTTTGAAGGCACAGAGGTGGCACATCTATCTGCTGTGGAACTGCTTGCCACAGTTTTTCACTGTCTCCAGGCATTTGTGAACCAATTTGAGGCTGGGGGGTCGGAGAACTTAAACTATTCAGTGGCCACAAACCAATATAATTGGGAGAAAAAAACTCCAGAAGAAGCAGAAAAAGGCAACGATGGAAGGAATGGATATCCTTTGCAGGCTATCATTTGGAAGTATGGCACTGAAGGGAACTACAAAAGAAAACAGGCTGCTGAGATCAAATTCAATTCAAGTGTATGTTCCAGCACCCCAAATCAACACTGACTTGAAACTAATCCCTTGTAGAGCATAGTTACACGCTGATATGAGCCCAGAGTGTGCAATTTGGCATGGTTTATCCCATCAAGCTCACAACAGATAAACAGCTTAAGCATAAACGGGGCATGAAAAGAACTGGCAAATTGTGTGCAATGCAAAGTCCCATGCCCAGCAGAAGATATTAAACTACACAGGAGTCCGTAAAATTGAAGAGGGAAAACTCACACACTGTTCACCTGTCAATTGGAGGTTCAGACAGCAGGTGAACAGTGTGTGACTCATCAGCTGTTGCTCCCTGCTTCAACCAATAATAAGAGAATGCCAATGAAAGACCATTTAACCACAATTAATAATCAAGAAACTAGAATCATTTCCAACAAATGTCAAGCAAACTGCTTACCTTTATAGAAAAGTAGCACATCTAAAATTGTCCCTCCCAATTTTTCACCTTCCAGCACCACTGCTTTGAGTTCAGTTGGAATTATGTCCGTGATCCAAATAACATCTCCTGTGGTAAAGGAGAATTTGTACAAGGATCCTGTATAAAACAAATCAATGAAAAAAAAAGTAACGGACAATTAAATACTAGACTGATTTGCCAAACAAACAGCACACATTCATTTGTCCATTCAAACGGTGCAACAATTTTTCCTCAATCTTCTGGCCTCCTTTCCTGCAGGCATTGACTCTGGCTAAGGTGCAGTCAATGGCAGCATGAGCTCTCTGGTTCCTAACTTATGTGCAGGCAAAGTGAGTGTTGGCAGGTTATTCTAGCCGAGAGGGCATCACAGTTGAACCTGATCCTGTTTTCACCTGCTGGCCGTGTATGCTCATTTTCCACGAGTCATTGCATCGTAGAATCTTACAGCACAGAAGGAGGCCGTTTGACCCACCATGCCTGTGCCGGCTCTTTGAAAGAGCTCTCCAATTAGTCCCACTCCGCTGCTTTTTTGCAATAGGCTTGGAATGTTCTCCCTTTGAAGTATTTATCCAATTCCCTTTTTAAAGTTACTATTGAATCTGCTTCCATTACCCTTTCAGGAAGTGCATTCCAGATCACAACAACTCACTGCGTTAAAAAACAAATTCTTCTCATCTCAACTCTGACCCCTTTGCCAATTACCTTAAATCTATGTCCTCTGGCCACCAACCCTTCTGCCAGTGGAAACAGTTTCTCCTTATTTACTCTACCAATACCCTACATCAAGAGTACAAATCTTGACTTTTTTTAATCTCCCCAGCCCATCTGTGCTGAGATCAATTATATCACATTCAATTGCCATGCTACCTGAGATCAGCTGACGCAGTACAGATTGGGGATTATATCTGGGATCCATGGTCTGTAGGGTTCAGACTTAAATGGTTCATTTGGCAATCAGTAACTAGTGGGGTGCCACAGGGATCAGTGCTGGGACCCCACTATTTACAATCTACATTAACGACTTGGATGAAGGGACTGAGTGTAACGTAGCCAAGTTTGCTGATGATGCAAAGATGGGAGGAAAACAAGTTCTGAGGAGCAAGTTATTATTTAAATGGAGAAAAATTGCAAAGTGCTGCAGTACAGCAGGACCTGGAGGGTCCCTGGTGCATGAAACACTAAAGGTTAGTATGCAGGTCCAGCAAGTGATCGGGAAGGCCAATGGAATCTTGGTCTTTATTGCAAAGGGGATGGAGTATAAAAGCA
Organism: Pristiophorus japonicus; assembly: GCF_044704955.1. Classification (NCBI taxonomy): domain Eukaryota; kingdom Metazoa; phylum Chordata; class Chondrichthyes; family Pristiophoridae; genus Pristiophorus; species Pristiophorus japonicus. The sequence goes on along the minus strand of NC_091977.1, from coordinate 515,486,991 downwards.
GGGAAGTCTTGCTACAGTTATACAGGGTATTGGTGAGGCCACACCTGGAATACTGCATACAGTTTTGGTTTCCATATTTACGAAAGGATATACTTGCGTTGGAGGCAGTTCACAGAAGGTTCACTAGGTTGATTCCGGTGATGAGGGGGTTGACTTATGAGGAAAGGTTGAGTAGGTTAGGCCTCTACTCATTGGAATTCAGAAGAATGAGAGGTGATCTTATAAAAATGTATAAGGTTATGAGGGGGCTTGACAAGGTGGATATTTCCACTGATAGGGGAGACTAGAACTAGGGGGGGCATAATCTTAGAATAAGGGGCCGCCTATTTAAAACTGAGATGAGGAGGAATTTCTTCTCTCAGAGGGTTGTAAATCTGTGGAATTTGCTGCCTCAGAGAGCTGTGGAAGCTGGGACATTGAATACATTTAAGACATAGATAGACAGTTTCTTAACCGATAAGGGAGTAAGAGATTATGGGAAACGGGCAGGGAAGTGGAGCTGAATCCATGATCGGATCAACCAAGATTGTATTAAATGGCAGAGCAGGCTCGAGGGGCCGTATGGCCTACTCCTGCTCCTATTTCCTATGTTCCTATGTTCTTATGTAAAAGGATTTAATTACGCCCGACAGCTTTGACTATCATTTTATGCAATGCATTCAGCTTGCAGGCGCCAAGAGATGCCCACGTTAACAATAACATTTGTTTTGACTTAATCATCTGTCAACGGTTGCCATTTTGGGAAATCAAAAATAAATTCCAACGGCGAAGAATTGTGACCAAACTTTTCAATGAAAGTAAAACATGTTCTTGTGAGAATTTCATGCAGAGAGGCAGACCAATGCAAAAATAGCTCTAGATGGAGAGTGCAATTGTAGGGCGACATGCTTTTAATGTACATTCCAACATAAGATGAGAAGTGACTGAAATTGATGTTATCATGAGCTTGGGAAGCTGGAATTGTAGCCCTTACTACCCTTGGGGAATGGGAGGAGGAAATTGGATATGAAGCAAAATCCAGCAAGCTCTGGGGAGGGAGAGAGAAGGCAAGATAGATAGTCACAGATAGATAGATTTTTAACCAATAAGAGAATTAAGGGTTACGGGGAGAGGGCGGGTAAGTGGAGCTGAGTCCACGGCCAGATCAGCCATGATCTTATTGAATGGCGGAGCAGGCTCGAGGGGCTAGATGGCCTACTCCTGTTCCTAATTCTTATGTTCTTATTATGTTCAAAGTGCTGTTCCAGTTGCTATCTTGTATCCTTGTTACCAGGTATTATTAAATACACCTTCTTCTATATACATAACTGTGTTCGGATATTTATCTGGAAGAAGTTAAAGGCGGTGAGGAGTGAGGTGCCGATTTTTCTCTTCAGAGTCTAGGTGCAAGAGATTAAGGGCAGAACCATTTATGGTTTTCTGTCCATTATGTATGAGTATTTAATGTGCTTTTAAAAGATTCCTCTCTCCACTATTTTAGAAGCTGTTAACCCATGAGTGTTCATATCACTCAGTAATATCTGGCTATAGTAACTTCAAGATGGTGAGTCTGACTTTGCTGTGAAGTTATCTATTTGGAAGATTAGGAATTTTGACATTGATAGGATCAGGAAAACTTCAAAATATGATCACTCCATGTCTGTAAATTTTTGCTCTGAATGGTAATACTATTCTGTGCAATCTATACAGCTATTTTATGCGATACATTTCAAAATTCACTGGCTCTTAGGTGCTTTGGAACATGGTGAGGATGTGAAAATGTGCCTTGTAAATGCAAGTTCTTTGTTCAGATTTCATGTTCACAATCTCATTTGTTCCCATGTGTAACATCGCTACTGGTTCAATCCAAAATTCTGCCCCATTCGATCATGTCCTTATTTCCATAGCCATTACACGTCACAATGCTATTCACATTATCATCTCTCTATGCATTTATCTCACTCTTCAGTGTCCTGGGGTTGGGGGTGAAATTGGCCTTCACCAGTAGCGTGCAATGGGCTCATAGTGAATTGGAAGATTGGAAAAGAAAATCAGGGGTGGGGAAAATCGGGCTCCCAGTTTGCAATGAGTCAGTTTCATGACCAAGTCCCCACCCCAGTGACTTATGTAGCCTTATAGAAACATAGAAACATAGAAAATAGGTGCAGGAGTAGGCCATTCGGCCTGTCGAGCCTGCACCACCATTCAATAAGATCATGGCTGATCATTCCTTCAGTACCCCTTTCCTGCTTTCTCTTCATACCCCTTGATCCCCTTAACCGTAAGGGCCATATCTAACTCCCTCTTGAATATATCCAATGAACTGACATCAACAACTCTCTGCGGCAGGGAATTCCACAGGTCAATAATTCTCTGAGTGAAGAAGTTTCTCCTCATCTCAGTCCTAAATGGCCTACCCCTTATCCTAAGACTATGTCCCCTGGTACTGGACTTCCCCAACATCGAGAACATTTTTCCCGCATCTAACCTGTCCAGTCCCATCAGAATCTTATATGTTTCTATGAGATCCCCTCTCATCCTTCTAAACGCCAGTGAATAAAGGCCCAGTTGATCCAGTCTCTCCTCATATGACAGTCCAGCCATCCCTGGAATCAGTCTGGTGAACCTTCGCTGCACTCCCTCAATAGCAAGAACATCCTTCCTCAGACTAGGAGACCAAAACTGAATACAATATTCCAGGTGAGGCCTCACTAAGGGCCTGTACAACTGCAGCAAGGCCTCCCTACTCCTATATTCAAATCCCCTAGCTATGAAGGCCAACATACCATTTGCCTTCTTTACCGCCTGCTGTACCTGCGTGCCCACTTTCAGTGACTGATGAACCATGACACCCAGGTCTCGTTGCACCTCCCCTTTTTCTAGTCTGCAGCCATTCAGATATTATTCTGCCTTCGTGTTTTGCCCACAAAGTGGATAACCTCATATTTATCCACATTATACTGCATCTGCCATGTATTTGCCCACTCACCTAATCTGTCCAAGTCATCCTACAGCCTCTTAGCGTCCTCCTCACAGCTCACCCAGTTTAGTGTCATCCGCAAACTTGGAGATGTTACACTCTATTCCTTCATCCAAATCATTAATGTATATTGTAAAGAGCTGGGATCCCAGCACTGAGCCCTGCGGCACTCCATTAGTAACTGCCTGCTATTCTGAAAAGCACCCGTTTATCCCGACTCTTTGCTTCCTGTCTGCCAACCAGTTCTCTATCCACGTCAGTACATTACCCCCAATGCCATGCGCTTTGATTTTGTACACCAATCTCTTGTGCGGGACCTTGTCAAAAGCCTTTTGAAAGTCCAAATACTCCACATCCACTGGTTCTCCCTTGTCCACTCTACTAGTTACATCCTCAAAAAATTCCAGAAGATTCGTCAAGCATGATTTCCCTTTCATAAATCCATGCTGACTCGGTCCGATCCTGTCACTGCTTTCCAAATGGGCTGCTATTTCATTCTTAATGATTAATTCCAACATTTTCCCCACTACTGATGTCAGGCTAACTGGTCTATAATTACCTGCTTTCTCTCTCCCTCCTTTTTTAAAAAGTGGGGTTACATTAGCTACCCTCCAGTCCATAGGAACTGATGCAGAGTCAATAGATTGTTGGAAAATGATCACCAATGCATCCACTATTTCTAGGGCCACTCCCTTAATTACTCTGGGATGCAGACTATCAAGACCCGGGGATTTATCGGCCTTTAATCCCATCAATTTCCCTAACACAATTTCCCGCCTAATAAGGATATCTTTCAGTTCCTCATTCTCACTAGACCCACTGTCCCCTAGTACATTCGGAAGGTTATTTGTGTCTTCCTTTGTGAAGACAGAACTGAAGTATTGGTTCAGTTGGTCTGCCATTTCTTTGTTCCCCATTATAAATTCACCTTAATCCAACTGCAAGGGACCTACGTTTGTCTTCACTAATCTTTTTCTCTTCACATATTTATAGAAGCTTTTGTAGTCAGTTTTTATGTTCCTTGCAGGCTTCTTCTCGTACTCTATTTTCCCCCTCTTAATTAAACCCTTAGTCCTCCTCTGTTGAATTCTAAATTTCTCCCAGTCCTCAGGTTTGTTGCTTTTTCTGGCCAATTTATATGCCTCTCCCTTGGATTTAACACTATCCCTAATTTCCCTTGTTAGCCACGGTTGAGCTACCTTCCCCTTTTTATTTTTACTCCAGACAGGGATGTACAATTGCTGAAGTTCATCCATGTGATCTTTAAATGTCTGCCACTTATGTCCTAAGTTAAAGTTTTCACTCTGCACCCCAGATCATTTATATATAAAGTAAATATTAACACAGTTGCGTTACTTAACTCATGCTTCTCTAATTCCTTAATTCTTTTATCACATAATAGCGACACTTGAGCCGAGAGTTTCCGCGGCCCTGTGTGGTGGCCCTGACCTGCGAGAGACCATTAGTGGCAGGTCGGGGCCATAAAAGGAGCGGCGAGCAGCGGCCCCTGGAGAGCATGGCAGTGTACCACTTCAACGTACAGCATGAGCGGGTGCAGGAGGGCGACGGCAGTGTAGAGGGATATCATCAAGGTCCAAGTCGGTGATTGGAGCTTGGGCAGGTACAGCAGGAGCGGCGAGGTCGGGGCGAAGGAGCGGCGAGAAATTGTAGAGGAATATGATCAGGATCCAGGAGAGGCGCGAGTTCAAGGCCAGAAGAGGCGAGGGCCCGGGGGCAGCACGGGCCAGCCCACACTGCGGTATGTGTACGCACTAGGCCTGTGCAACAGCGCTGGTCTCCAGTCGTCTTGGGTAATCCTTGCCACTGGACCAAGACCTAGCTCTGTCAAGCCCGTGTGGCTGGTGTGCAACGGCCACCACACGTTAAAAAAAATCCACGCACAGGCATCTTCCACCCTACAAGATATAGTTCGGGATCTGGAATATTTGCTGACGATACAAATATGCTGTTTGAAGAGCCGCCCCAGCCAACCAATACCGTTTGCTGCTGATACAAAGATGAGAGGAAAAGCAATGTGTGAGGAGGACACAAAAAATCTGCAAAAGGACATAGACAGACTAAGTGGGCAAAAATTTGGCAGATGGAGTATAATGTTGGAAAGTGTGAGGTCATGCACTTTGGCAGAAAAAAATCAAAGAGAAAGTTATTATTTAAATGGAGAAAGATTGCAAAGTGCTGCAGTACAGCGGGACCAGGGGGTACTTGTGCATGAAATGCAAAAAGATAGTATGCCGGTACAGTAAGTGATCAGGAAGGCCAATGGAATCTTGGCCTTTATTGCAAAGGGGATGGAGTATAAAAGCAGGGAAGTCTTGCTGCAGCTATACAGGGTATTGGTGAGGCCACACCTGGAATACTGCGTGCAGTTTTGATTTCCATATTTACGAAAGGATATACTTGCTTTGGAGGCAGTTCAGAGAAGGTTCACTAGGTTGATTCCGGGGATGAGAGGGTTCACTTATGAGGAAAGGTTGAATAGATTGGGCCTCTACTCATTGGAATTCAGAAGAATGAGAGGTGATCGTATCGAAATGTATAAGATTGAGGGGGCTTGACAAGGTGGATGCAGAGAGGATGTTTCCACTGATGGGGGAGACTAGAACTAGAGGGCACGATCTTAGCATAAGGGGCCACCCATTTAAAACTGAGATGAGGAGAAATTTCTTCTCTCAGAGGGTTGTAAATCTGTGGAATTCGCTGCCTCAGATAACTGCGGAAGCTGGGATATTGAATAAATTTAAGACAGAAATCGACAGTTTCTTAAACGATAAGGGGTTATGGGGAGCGGGCGGGGAAGTGGAGCTGAGTCCATGATCAGATCAGCCATGATCGTATTAAATGGCGGAGCAGGTTCGAGGGGCCGTATGGCCTACTCCTGCTCCTATTTCTTATGTTCTTATGTTCTTATGTTCTTATTAGGTCCTTCATTGAAATACCTGTGTGAACTCATCCCTTGTTGGCGTGGAAGCGAGTCATCCTCGTTTTGAGGGACTGCCGATGATGATGATGATGATGATGATGATATCAGCAGATGTGTGCCCTGACTCTGGCCTGATTTTGCTTTCTAGCCACAGGACCACGTATATCATTTTGGTGGTGATTCTGTTTTTGGAGGGTTTAGGGTGGGTGTGGAGGTTGGCTGGGGCGGCTATTCAAAGCATGTGGTAGAGCCCTATGTGTTGCCAGTTGAAGATGACCAAAAATTAATTTAAAAAACATACAAAAATATGACTTTGTAATTGATCACTCCACCATTTAAATTTTAATGGGCTCTCTGTCAATCATAGCATCAGTGGACACTGGGGACAAATAGATGTCCCTTGCTCACTAGCGCTGATCTGTTGCAAATGATGGAAAAATGTTTGAGTATCTTACTTTTATAAGAGTAGACTCACACTGCCCTAATTCTACTTGTATGATAGCGTAATCCACAAGGAACAATAGCATACCTTTGTGATCTGGAACAAATTCACATCCTTTCTATATGTACTTCTTCAATCTCTGAAAGTGGACTGAACTAACACCAGATGAGGTGATACGTTGAATCATTAAGCTTTATTCCACAGTACAGGTGAATGTACAGAGCAATAGTTATGATCAGATTCACTTATTTCAATCAGTAAAATGTACCTTTGTGGAATTATATAAAAACAATGAACGCAGTACACCACCCCCTTTATTGGGTTGTCCTCCTTAACAAAGAAAATAACTCCTCTGCATTCTGCCCTAGGGCCCAGGGAAGATCTCTCTCTCCCTGCACTCTCCTGTCTTTTCCACCAGCATGCCGCACGAAGCTACCTGGCTGCTTTTAGAGCTCTCTCTGTTTCTTTTCAAAAGTCTGACTCCAAGTGTGAAATGTTCACTCTCACTTTAAAATCATAATATGTGTCAGTGCAGCTACTCTCACTACAACTTTATATATCAATGATAAATAAATAGAAAAAGAATAATAAACACAATTTCCATCAACATTCTGGGGGTCACCATTGACCAGAAAGTTAACTGGACTGGCCACATAAATACTGTGGTGACAAGAGCGGGTCAGAGGCTGGGTATCCTGCGGGAGTGTCTCGCCTCCTGACTCCCCAGAGCCTTTCCACCATCTACAAGTCAGGAGTGTGATAGAATACTCTCCACCTGCCCGGATGAGCGCAGCTCCAACAACACTCAAGAAGCTCGACACCATGCCGGACAGAGGAGCCCACTTGTTTGCCACCCCATCCACCTCTTGAAACATTTACTCCCTTACCACCAGCACACAGTGGCTGCAGTGCGTACAAGATGCACTGCAGCAACTTGCCAAGGCTTCTCCGGCAGCACCTCCCAAACCTGCGACCTCTACCACCTAGAAGGACAAAGGCAACAGGTGCAAAGACATCACCTGCAAGTTCCCCTCCAAGTTACATACCATCCTGACTTGGAAATATATCGCCGTTCCTTCATCGTCGCTGGGTCAAAATCCTGGAACAATACTGTGGGAGTACTTTCACTACATGGACTGCAGCGGTTCACCACCACCTTCTCAAGGGCAATTAGGGATGGGCAATAAATGCTGGCCTTGCCAGTGATGCCTACATCCCATGAATGAATAAAACCAAAAATTCTTCTGTGGAATATTTGCAATGCCAGTGTAGCACTCTACGAATAAGGGGGATAGTGTGCGAATAATTAAAAAAATACTGTTGTAGAAATTATACTTTTGCACAATCTGTGTTCTAAAATTAGGTTACTATTTTTTTCTACAGATAAGGTACTAGCTGCAGATTGCATAAGAATCTGCCACCTGAAGTGTTATATATGCAGACTATAGATATACTCTCTGTGTAGTCACTGTATGGTTGCATAAGATGGAGATGTGTTACCTGATGTACTATCAATAATGTTTACACTGTGTATATACTACGCTGGCACCACTAGAGGGTGCAACTGGTGGAGAGCGGGGTTTCCTGCCCCTGTGGCAGAGGGCACTGCGGTGGGAGACCTGAGGGTCACCTGCATAGGTGTGCAGGGTCCAGTATAAAAGGCTGCTCACCATGCTTGTGCCTCACTCTGGAGTTACGAATAAAGGACCAAGGTCACTACAATTTGAGCACAACGCATTGCCTTGTGGAGTCATTCATAAGTACTTTACAGACATAATAACTGGCGACGAGAATACGGACTTTCACACGATTATGGCTACCTTTGGCTCACTAAAAGACTTTGCAGAGGGTGATGATTAGAATGCCTTCACGAAAAGGCTCAAACATCCTGGCAGGGGAGACAGACACATTGGCGGAGAAGCGCAAGGCTATACTGTTGACCAGTTGTGGGCCCGTGGTCTACCGCCTCACCAGGGACTTGCTGGCACCCACGAAGGCCAAGGATAAGACATACGATGAACTGACTGAACTAATTCGCGACCAACTGAAACCAAAATAGAGCTTCCTCATGGCTAGGCACAGATTCTACACTCACCGTAGACCTGAGGTCCAGGAGATTGCGAAATATGCTGCTGACCTCAGGAGACTTGTGGCATCGTGTGATTTCAGCTTGCACCTCAACAAAGCATTGCGAGACATCTTCATTATGGGAATTGGCCACGAGGGCCTCCTTTACAAGCTATTATCTGCCAACACCACAGTCAGCCTGCAGAAGGCGATCAGCGTCAGTCAGGCGTCATGACCTCGACCTGCAGCACCAGCAAATTATTCATCCTGTGGACTCAAACCCGGCAAGTACTGTACACAGAATTGTGCCTTTTAATATGTCTCTACTTATCTGTAGAATAACTCCACGAGGCCTAGTGCTGTGCTTGAACTGCTGTGACCTTAATCTTTTTATTGTACCTCAGAGTGCCTTCACCACGTGGTGACCAGCTTTTTATACAGCTCCTGCCTGGGCCTCCCACAGTTGCACCCTCTAGTGGTACCAGCATAGTATATACATAGAGTATACATATATGACAACATTCCGCTCCCAACCCCCCCCAAAGTCTTTGATCGAGTTAGTTACAGGTTGAGGCGATCCGGAACTCTGCGCTCACTGGTTGATTGTCTGAGTGTCACTTCTGGCATGGGTGAGTTGGTCGGGCCACTGCTGTCTTGCAGCACTGTTGGTCTGACTGGACTGTTGGAGATAGTGGGATCATCCTCGTGGTTGGCAGCTAGGTCTGTTGCTGATTGGGTGTGTGTAGTTGGATCGCTGAAGGTAAGGTCCTCTCCCGGTAGTTCCTGGTTACCTGTAAATCGCAATTTGGTCTTGTCCAAATGCTTTCTGCACATTTGTCTTTTAAGCAGTTTGACAATAAAAACACTCTATTCCCCTCCTTGGCGAAGACAGTGCCAGCAACCCATTTGGTGCCATGACCGTGATTCAGCAGAAACACTGGGTCGTTTACAGTGATGTCACGTGATACAGCTCCGCGATCATGTACATGTTTTGCCGACAATGCCTGGTTTCCACCTGATCGTTGAGGTCAGGGTGGACTAAGGAGAGCCTGGTTTTGAGTACATGTTTCATTAGTAACTCCGCAGGGGAGACCCCGGTAAGCGAGTGGGGTTGTGTCCTGTAATTGATCAGCATCCGGGATAGACGAGTTTGTAAGGAACCTTCCGTGATGCGTTTCAAGCTTTGCTTTATGGTTTGGACTGCCCGCTCCGCTTGACCATTGAATGCGGGTTTGAACAGGGCAGACCTGACATGCTTGATGCCATTGTGTGTCATGAATTCATTGAATTCCGAGCTGGTGAAACACGGACCATTGTTGCTGACCAGTATGTCGGGCAAGCCATGGGTGGCGAACATGGCCCTGAGGCTTTCAATGGTGGCGGTGGACGTGCTGGATGCCATTATTACACATTCGATCCACTTAGAGTAGGCGTCCACTACAACAAAGAACATTTTTCCTAGAAAGGAGCCCGCATAATCTACGTAGATCCTGGACCATGGTTTTGAGGACCAGGACCAGAGACTAAGTGGAGCCTCCCTGGGGGCATTACTCAAGTCCGAGTCAATGTCGGCCCACAAGACGTGGGACCTGGCGATAGCCTTCATCATGACTGTGGCTGGATGGGCACTGCGTAGGTCGCTTATGAAGGTTGCCCTACCTTTTTTTGGCAGGACGACACGGTTGCCCCATAAGACGCAATCCGATTGGATGGACATTTTGTCTTTACGACGTTGAAACGACTTTATCTCGTCTTGCATTTCTCTTGGGACCATTGACCAGCCCCTATTGATGACGCAACTTTTTACAGAGTTAATACAGAGCCCTGGTTGGTCCAGGTCTTGATCTGGCAGGCTGTTACGGGTGACCTTTCGCTTTCGAAGACATCCATGACCAGGCATAGGTTTGCGGGCTGCGCCGTTTCCACCCCGGCGGTGGGCAATGGTAGCCGGCTGAGGGCATCGGCGCAGTTCTCAGTGCATGGCCTGTGGCAAATCGTATAATCGTGGGCCCACAGTGTTAGTGCCCATCTTTGGATTTGCGATGAAGCATTGGTGAGGGTGACACTTTTGGCCGCAGCCTTTGCACACATAGTGTCTGAATCGACACAGACAGGCCTGATGGTTACCCCTGCAACGCCAGCATGTTAAACGATTCACAATTATACCCCTTGGCGGACTCTGAGTCGGGCTAATTCTTTGATCAACAGTTATTTTCTGCACAGTACTTGCCAGTGAGTTTTGATTCTGGGAGAATCTCAACATTGAGGTCGTGAACGCCTGGCTTAAGGTGATGGTCCGCTTCATGTCCCATCCCATCGCGAAAACGTCCCGCAACACATTGTTGAGGAGTTCGCCAAATTCACAAGGTTCCGAATAGGTCTGCGATATATTCCGTTAAATCCTGGCCTCGATGTGGTGGTGTGTGTAGAAGCGATATCTGGCCAGCGAAACCTAAGTAAAGGCTTCACCCTCTGTAAACTTTTCCAAGATACCAATGGCAGTCATCTTTGCGTGTAAGTCCGTGATCTATACTCAACGCCAGTTAATATGTCTCTACTTATCTGTAGAATAACTCCACGAGGCCTAGTGCTGTGCTTGAACTGCTGAGACCTTAGTCTCTTTATTGTCTGCAGAGTCCCTTCACTGCGTGGTGACCAGCCTTTTATACAGCTCCTGCCTGGGCCTCCCACAGTTGCACCCTCTAGTGGTACCAGCATGGATTTTACAGTGTATACATATATGACAGCGAAGATTCAATGGAAATGGGAAGACCTCTTCACTCCAGCAATCGATGTCCCCCGTGCTCAGAGGCAGAGCAAAACCTTCGCTTGTGCCAGGCACCAGAGAACAGACCAGCGCAGCACCTGAGGCACAGAACGTCCATCACGACTGTGTGGCAATGATCCGACCTAAAAGTACCTCCCTGGCTCCAGTAGCAGGTCTCCTGGGGAGGAAGACTAAATTCACAGGCACTCTTCCAACTTTTGTGGCAGAATCGCAGGAGAGAAGGATCAAGGCAGTTGACCTCGAGGACAGAGGCAAGATGGCGTCCCTGCTGCAGCGAGGTGCAGCGTGGCTGAAAAAAAAGATGGCCGCGGTCATATCACGAGGTGCAACGCTGAGGGACCAACACGTGGTGTCTAACAAAGGATTTGATTGGGTTAAAGCCAGCAGGGTTCTCTTAAATTAGACCTGCAACCAACTGAAAAAGAGACATTGTAGGCATGGCAATCAATGTAACGAACCAATTAAGATTGTGAACAATATGTTGTTGCGAGATGTCAGTACTATTCCTAATGTAAAGAACAAAATGTTGTTGCGAGGTGTCGGGAATAGAGCGTCCCCAAAATCAGCAAGCGAGTGAATTCGGGAGGGTAAAGGCACTGATCCTGATGCCCTGCCCCAGGTGTCCCCACAAGTTATAGGCCAGCGACCTCAGGAGGGTGAAGGTACTGATCCTGATACCCTGCCCCTGGTCTATCCCACGCTGCAGGCACCCGATGGCACTATTCGCCACGGACCTGGAAACGAAAACAGTGCCAATACGCGCAGTCGGCCGCCGCTGCCCACCACCTGGGTGGAGACCCCAGACCCAGTCGCTACTTCGGCCATGTCTGGGAGCGAAAGGTCAGAACCAACGAGCTTCCCAAATGCCAGGTTCCCAACATCATTAGAGAGCAGGCAGATGATTCTGCAGCCCTCAAAGGAGGACAGGGAGGCCACACACATCTGTGGCTCTGCCCACCACTAGGCAACAGCAAAGGCCCTGAGTCCTGGCTAGGTGAATGAACCAAGCCCACCCCGCTAACAGGGGGCACAGTGCCGCTATCAGACGACTAGGACCCCATCCGGTTGCTCTGGAACCTGCGTCCTCGCATACCTGTACTGCTACCTCAGTACTTACCATGACTGAACCATGAATGCAATCTACCCAATCATGGTGCACAACCGCAAAACATAACGAATGTAAGTCACTGAACCAAGGTGTCACAATACAAACTGTAGCTTCCTTTCTTTGTAATTGCACTGTGTCTGATCCTGTATGTTAATGTAACGTGTCTGCTGCATGATCTCGGTGTTTGGGCAGGGGAGGTGGAAATGGATGTGTGTAGCCATGGACACACACATGGATCACACCCAGAACCCACTGGAACCTCCACTGCATCATCGAACCATCCAAACTGTTAACCACTACCCAACGTTGTGGCAAAATGACTTGGGGGTTAACAGGGAGAGAGCCAAACCAAAGCACAGCCAAGGTTCACGCGCTATTGGCACTTAAGTCTGGGGAGAGCTAAGCCAGAGCACATAGTGCAAAGGTAATCGGCACGAAGGACTTGGGGGAGAGTGATGTTATTTCTGCAGACTATAGATATACTCTCTGTGTAGTCACTGTATAGTTGCATAAGATGGAGACTTGTTACCTGATGTACTATCAATAATATTTACACTGTGTATGTACTATGCTGGCACCACTAGAGGGTGCAACTGGTGGAGACTGGGGTTTCCTGCCCCTGTGGCAGGGGCTGTCCACCAGAGGGAACTGTGGTGGGAGACTTGAGGGTCACCTGCATAGATGTGCAGGGCCCAGTATAAAAGGCTGCTCACCATGCTTGTGCCTCACTCTGGAGTTACGAATAAAGGACCAAGGTCACTACAGTTTGAGTACAACACATTGCTTCGTGGAGTCATTCATAAGTACATTACAGACATAATATGAGGGATCCTTCACAGGGTTGTACCTGGAATTGGACTGTCTCTACCACAGAAATATTAGATACTGGTTCCAACATTCCTCCAAAATGGCTTTTGGATGACTCAAGGGAACTCTGAATGGCAACATAGAATTACATAAAATGTACAGCACAGAAACAGGCCATTCAGTCCAGCTGGTCAATGCCGGGGTGTATGCACCACATGAGTCGCCTCCTACCCCTCTTCCTCTAACCCAATATTCTGGAGGAGTGTGGTGAATTTGCACCATTATGGTCAATAGGTTGATTACGAAGGCAATCTGTTGCTCCAACTGTGCACAGCTCTGTGGTGTAACGTTATGCAAAAAGACAATGTCAGTGTATATCTTAGTGTTATCAGATTAAACACTAGCTTGGATTTTGTTAGTGGCCTGATGAAGCAGATGTTTACATTTCTCCAGCAAGCTCTGAGACAATGATGGGAGTACAAAGAGCCAGCATAGATCTTGTGTGGCTTTTGTACTCCTAAATCTATTGTTGCAGACAACAACAATGACAATTTGCGTTTATATAGCGCCTTTAACATAGTAAAAAGTCCCAAGATGCTTCACAGGACAAACAGAATTTAACATCGAGCCAGAAGTTTGGTCAAAGGGGTAGTTTTTAGGAGCATCTTAAAGGAGGAGAGAGAGGTAGAGAGGCAGAGAGGTTTAGGGAGGGAATTCCAGAGTTTGACAAGAATTAGCAATCGATTGGATAACATCGTGTATTTGCACTTTGACTTTGCTTTCCATTTTCCACAACAAATGTCTAAATGTCGAAAAATAATTCCAATATGACTAAAATCAAACTGGTTAAGTGGACTTTACATTTCTTAATTTAAAAATTTAAAAACACACACACACACACATACACACACTACATACTGAAGGAAAGATTTTGTAAGTTGCTGTACCTTCTAAATATGCTCCACTGATCACTCTCACCGTCCGGTTCAGGTTATTTGGACTCAGAGACTGGATGTAGGAGTGCCAGAAATGTACTTGCTGTTCACTGCAGGGATCCATTTTGTTTCCTTTTCACATGTACTAAACCACCGCCCTATTGAAAACATGCAAGTGCAAGTCTGACTACATTTAAGGTGGCAAAGTGGCTTCTGTATTTGATCCTCTGAGCAAGCGTTGAAGAAGTTCAAATACTCTATAAACTGGTTAATCGCAAAGCTACTGTGGTTAATGATCACCTACTGCATCTCAATCTTGCTCAATACTTGGAATTTCTCTCAAGCATGTGGTTTTGGACTGGTTCCAATGCTTCGTTCAGACCACACAGTATTTGTTACCTTAGACATATTTGAATTGGAACTGATGCTACATACCATTTGAATGAGACTCATTTTTGCCACTTTGGCCATGGAAACCTAACTGCCATGACAACTATTCCTAAGGATTAGTAATTCAGAGGGTGTAGCCAGAATTTTGCTGGTGCTTAGAGGGCGGAATTGGAGGTGGGTCAGCTGTCAAAACAAAAATGATTGACACCGGGTCGGGAGCCCTCTGTCCATGCTAGTCTCCATGCTAGTCTCCCATGTGTCAGGTCTGTTAGCGTTTAACAGACCCGACGCTAAGTGGTGGGGGAGGCAATTTAGATCATTACGAGGTAGTTAAAAGATAATTGAACATCGCTTACCATTTTTACAGCTTTTTCACAAGGCTCATGGCGCTCAGGGATCACGTCAGGTAAGAAGGGCGTGTGTTCCATCAGTATCCATTCTTGTGAATAGTTGACAGCTGCAAATGTGGTATAAGAGCTACCATTTCACAACTGTTCACTTTCCATTCTTAGAAGCTGGAGCCTTCAGGATTTGGAAGACACATTTGAGTGTTATGCAGATTGAAGTGTTTGGAGTAAACTCTCTCCTCCTTGGAACAACCTCTCTCACCATTGACAGATCGCTTCTGTCATCGCAACCTCACCTGCTATCTATTCCAACATCGGTGCCTTTGAAAAAATCTCACCTTGGTCCTCAGAATCCCACCACCAACATCACCAAGCACACCAGCAGCACCAACAACAACATCGACCTTCTCCACAATCAACTGATGAGGCACAGGGCACAGGGCATCAGCATGTGACCACATTGCTGCCTGGGAGGTCAGGGCTGGCCTCACTATGACCAGCTTTATTTCACTTGACACTCTACACCCTGGCTGCCACATGATGCGCCAGTTTGGCACTACCAGACACCATAAAGTATCCCTGCAATGCCTAAGTAATTCCTTTCACATTCATCACCATTGCAGTGGGGGTGGGAGGTACCGTTATGTCTCACCATTCACGGCAGCTCACTAAGTCACTTCCAAAGGTGCACACAGATCTGGCCAAGCACATAAAGTGTTGAAAATAAAAGTTTCAATGTTTGACAACAAGTTAACAGAAACTTTACATGATCTTTGGATAAAACACCCAAGTGCCAAACCGTGTGTGTTGTTAGTGGACTAGGATGAGGGTGAGTGTAAGGGGTGGCTAGTGAGATGGGGAAGTGATAATGTAGATAGAGAGAGGGAGAGAGATGGGTGAAGGTGCAAGGTAAGTTGGTGTGAGTAAGGATATGCAGGAGTAGGGTAGGGGAGGCAGAGTGATGGGGATGTGATGAGTGGCACAGCAGGATGAGGTTGAGTGTGGCTTTGCAGTAACGTTTCGTGATCTATTGTGATCATTGAAAGGTTTGCGCCACTGTAGCCAGGTCCTCCTGACGACATCCCAGCTTGTGCCCTCCTGTGCAATATGCAACCAGGCTGCGTGCTGCGTGCTGTGACTCCCTCCATAAGCATATGGAGGAAGTCATGGGAGAACCTGGGTGCAGACCTGCACCTCTGTGCAGTGTTTGTCAGTGTTTGCAGCACCTCAATGCTGTAGATCACTGACAGCACAACTGTCAAAATCAATATGGACATGGTCCCTTTAAGGAAACCGGCTGATGATGCATCATCAGGTGATATCATCAGACCTGCTTCCTTTTAATTGGCCGGGAACATCGCTGGATCGGCTTAACAAGCCCCATCAATGTAAAATCATTTGGAAAGTGTGGGCTGCAGCCAGCAATGGGCCAGAATGTCGGTCCAGACCTCGGCCGCCCCGGTGTTGCCTCGGTTGGTGAAATCACGGACTGTGAGTTCAAATCCCACCATAGCTGTTTTTGAATTTGAATTCAGTTTTACTGGCATGATGGGCGGAATGGCCTCCTTCTGTGCTGCAAATTTCTATGATTCCATTCACATTAGCTAAGGGCTAATTGTGTAATTAAAAGTTCGTTATGCACAGCTCATAAGTAAAACAATTACATGAATGATAGTAAAGAGGGACATTAAAGCTAGAGAAAGGGTACAGCAAAGGTCCCCTGGAATGAGAAGTTATAGTTATTATGACAGGCTTGAAAAATTAAAGCTTTTGCACTGGAATAGAAAAGGTTAAGGAGCAATCGAGGTTTTCAAGCTTAGGAAAGATCTTGAGACGGTAAATTGTTATAGTTTTCACTGGTTGGTGAATCAGAAACTAAAGGACTGGAACAGGATTATCACTAGAGGAACAAAGAAGGAAATTAGAATAATTATAACATTACCACTAGTGGCTATTGAGGCAGAGACTATAACATCTTTCAAAAAAGGGAATTGGACAGTATTTGAAAAGGAAGAATATACAAAGATATTGAGAAAAGGCAGAGAATTGGGATAAAAATAGATAGCTATGGTTGAAGAGCTAGCGACAGCACAAGCGCAGTGGGCTGACTGGCTTCCTCCTGTGTTAAAGTTGATGTGATCCTATGAAGAGAATCTTACTGTTTTCACACCGGCCACTTATCTTCAATGAACCTTTCACAATTACCAACTAGCCTGAGCAACTGGTCACTGCTCTCCAGTTCCTCTTTCCCTTCTTTCAGTTCTTCCATTAACAACAATGTTTGCAATGAAGCATCTACCTGATGTCCTTAGTTGTGATTTTTGATTTTTTTTTAAACAGTATAAGCTGATCATTGCCCTCAGTTCCCTTTCCATCTCCTTTTATACAGTTTGGCCTTATCCTAGACATCTTCATTAGATTAACAGCGTTCACTAAATCATAATATACAATCTTTAACTATTCAATATGTTTTGTAACCGAATGAAGTTGTGTTGCGAATGGAACACTTACCATTCACCCAGTATCAACATCAAGTCAGGTATAGCATTACTGGACACCGTTTAGCTCTGCCTCAACAATGTGCCTCAGTCTCTAATGCACCATTTCTCCATTTCCAACATCAGCGATCTTGAGGTCTATGAGTGACATTGTCAGTTGGCGGTGAGTTAGGGACAGTCTTGTGCTCTAGGCCAATACCCAATAGAGACTGGACTGAGGCTGTCCAAAGTCAATTCATGCACAATCTTTACAGCCAACAGACAAAGACTTGCACCCCACCAGCCTAGGCTGGATTTGAATCCACATTCGAGAGGTGAAATGGTCATGTCTAATCTACTGTGCTATCCATTTTCTGAATCTAATGAAGATTCTATATATAAATAAAGCAATAAAAATGTAAGGGAAAAGTCCACTTGTTTCATCTTTACTCCTCCACAGAATTATTCAATGTATGACGTGTTTTGAACTGGTGAAAGGCTGCTGTAGACATGGGAGAGAAATTAGATTAGGAATTAAACTTAGCATGAAGGAAGCGTGCAATACTAGCCAGCAAATTCCAGTCTTCATGCATCACAAGGAGAACGTGTTTCACTGAGTTTCTGCTGACAGGAGGTTTGCTACAATGGGGATTGAGATCTGTACTCCTCTGGCATCTGACTTATAGAAACATAAAAACATAGAAATTTACAGCGCAGAAGGAGGCCATTTCGGCCCATCGTGTCTGTGCCGGCCGGCAAAGAGCCACATGGCCCTCGGTCAGCAGCCCTGAAGGCTACATACAAACCAATGAACAATGAACAATGGCGGAAAGGTAAAGAGCACCCAGCCCAGCCAGCCCACCTCACACAACTGCGACACCCCTTACACTAAAATATTCTACATTCCACCCCAACCGGAGCCATGTGATCTTTTGGGAGAGGCAAAAACCAAATAAAAACCCAGGCCAATTGGGGAAAAAAAATCTGGGAAAATTCCTCTCCGACCCATCCAGGTGATCGAAACTAGTCCAGGAGATCACCCTGGCCGTATTCTATTCCCTGCAGTACTTGCAATTATCTGAGGAGGGTGAGCAGGATCAGAGAAGTGCCACCAGAATGGCTGTGCTTCCATTGCATCGATAAGTCCATGCACTGTTACTTGGCAATGACTAAAGAGCACTGCCTCCAAACGCTGAGGTTCAGCAGCACTGAAAGAGCAGTGCCACCTGCTTCAGGAAGACCTGCAGGCAACTTCACATATTGAGCCAGCATTGTCAGCGATCCATCAAAGGGATCACGACCCTAAATTTTTATGCCTCCAAATCCATCCAGGGGTCCTAACAGTGGAATAGGAAGAGACATTCTGGAAATGCCAGTGCAGGAGGCAGACATACAGCACGAGAATGTATTTCCTGAAACAACAGCGTAGCCAGTGGCTGAGATACGTATGACGAAGTCTCTGAGCTGTCCCTTTAAGGAATCCTCTTGCCTACATTTATAGAGTAAAGCACCTCTACTTTGTGTGATCTGTGAATGATGTCAGTGTACTTCCTCTTAGTGCTGGTATAGAATCATAGAAATTTACAGCACAGAAGGCGGCCATTCGGCCCATCATGTCTGTGCCAGCCGAAAAAGAGCTATCCAGCCTAATCCCAATTTCCAGCTCTTGGTCTGTAGCCCTGTAGGTTACGGCACTTCAAGTGCATATCCAAGAACTTTTTAAATGTGATGAGGGTTTGTGCCGCTACCACCCAGGCAGTGAGTTCCAGACTCCCATCCATCCTCTGAGTGAAAAATGTACTCCTGAACTCCCCTCTAATCCTTCTACCAATCACTTTAAATCTATGCCCCCTGGTTATTGACTTCTCTGCTAAGGGAAATAAGTCCTTCCCCTCCACTCTATCAAGGCCCCTCATAATTTTATACACAATTAGGTCTCCCCCTCAGCTTCCTTGTGTGTTTATTGTGTGTAACCCCATATTCTATAAGTTAGTCTATGTGATTCCTTTATGGAAGGTGTAAGTGTGTTAGGCTGCAGGGTTCACCTGTTGGGATTCTGAAGGCCCAGAATTCACTGAATTATGTGTTTTAAAGGCCCAGCATCCAGAAGTGTGCTGGACTGACGAGTGCTATCTGCTTTTAGCCACCTGCTCCAAAGCCCAGTGTGTCATGGAGGGCCTATAAAACTGAATTTCCTCACTGCAATGCTCAATACTCTATTGATTTTGCTGAGTGGACTGCTTTACCAGTGCTGTTTCAGATGCTTAACTTCCTTCTAATTGTTCTTCATGGATGATTAAGAAGATGAGTGCTACTCCTTTCTTATTGGCTGGCCTGTTGTGCAGGAGATACTGCCCATATTTTAGCCCAAGACTTAAATAGCAAAATTAAATGTATAGCCATAGATGTAAATTATCCCCAAACTTTTCAGTAATCCACAATTAACGACCAAATAGCATCGACAGTAAATTCTCGACTTTAAAATATTTGCAGTTCAAGTACAAAGTAAAGAATTTTAGTTACGTTTCCCACATTACAACAGTGACTACACTATAAAAAGTACTTCATTGGCTGTAAAGCGTTTGGGACGTCCAATGGTCGTGAAAAGCGCCATATAAATGCAAGTCTTTCTTTCTTTCTTGCTGTGTATTACAAAATGATATCAGCACGTTGATCCAGACACATCCACACTGCTTTCTGGCTATTTTCAGTGTATGGACAGATTGCTACAAGTCACTGTTTGTGATGGTAGCCTATGAATTCTTAACACATTTGTATTGTATTCCTTTGACGCCATTTTAACCTGTTTAAAATAACAAACAGTAATTTGTGGGCTGTTGTTTTACATATTTACCAGATTGCTCTATCGGGATGAACCTTCTCCATATGCAGCACCTAGCCTTGCGGTCATTTGCTTGTTTATTTTTGGGGGTGATTTAGACTTTCTTCAATGTGTTTTAAAATTCTTTCTCTGTGATACGTGGGGAGGGGACGGAGGGAGTGAGGATGGTTAATTGTAACCTAACTCACACAGCCAGAAACGCAAGGGATCAGATTTAACTTTCTGTTGATTGGAATGTAAAGTTAAATCAGGCAGTGTGTAAATCGGACGGCTGCTCTGATCCTCTCAGTTTCCTCTCGTGTGGGCTGGGTTAAGATGAATCCACTGTGGTATTCATTCTTGTAACTTTACGGTCCGATGCCACTTTCTGTATTATTCCCATTTCTACCCTATCGGCAATGTTTGTTCACAAAGGTCCTGTGGTTCATTAATGTTTGCGGCCGTGATGAAATGGCAGAGTTTGATCAATCTTATCATTGGATGGCCTGATTTACTACAATTACCTTGAGGGAATTTAGGAAACGTGATTCTTGCGGCTCTGTGATTGATAGTTGCAGTTTGCATTCATTTACCGCCCATCAGAAAAGTTTCCCTTGGCTTCCTCATGTTCTGTTTCTAGTCTTAGAGAATACATTTCAAACATCAGTATGTAAAAGTTAAATGTCATATCATCCTTTCTTTCACCTGTTCGTTGCTCAAATATTCATTTTTCTCTCATTTCTAGTTTCGGCAGTATTTTCCATATCTTCTGCCCAAATTTCTGATCAGAATTACAAATAAAGCTCAGAGTAATGGGGGGGGGGGGAGGGCGGAGTGGTGGATGTGGGGACATCTCCATTGTCTGTTAGCTAGAAGAGGGCTATAAGAAATGAGTTTGAGGAACCTCAGCTTAGCTCTTAGTGGCTGTCAATCCAGTGCACAAACATTACCTATCATTTAAAACATTTGGCACTAAAATTGGCCGCATTCATCAGTAAGGGCACAGGATGGTTAGGATCGGAATGAGAGAAGACATTGGTTGTTCACACTATTTCTCCAGAAACTCCGTCCACCTTCTGGTGAAGTTATGGTGGGAACAACAACAACAACAACTTGTAGTTATATAGCGCCTTTAAGATAGTGAAACGTCCCAATGTGTTTCACAAGAGTATTATGAGGTAAAAAATTTGACACCGTGCCACATAAGTAGAATTTAGTGCAGATGACCAAAAGCATGGTCAAAGATGAATGTTTTGAGGAGTGTGTTGAAGGAGGAAAGAGAGAGGCCCATTAATAATAGTGCGTGTTGTTCACACGCCATTATTTTTCCAGCAAGATTTGGCTCATCTACTTTTATCTCATTCAGCAATGAACCCTTGCACCTTGTAAGCCTGCTGTGTTATACTCACTGAGTACTACTTTCTTAATGTGCAGCAATCAAGAGACAATTCTGCTTCAGATCAATTACTTCTATATTACATATATACACATTGACTAGAACTAAATGCAGGAACCAGAGTTCAGCGCGCTGGCCTCAGACTTACTCATTTAGCAGTTCAGTTCAGCTTTATTGACTGCTGCTCCAAAATGACTTTCTAATCAATCAACTTTTTCACCTCTTCAAAGAATCCCATACAGCCTTTGTTTCTAAATCCATGCAAATTATTCCACATATCTGCCGAGACCTTTTGATGAATGAAGATAGCTTCATGTTCATAAGAATTTTTATCACCAGTGATCAATTATTCTCAAGCTCATGTCTCGGTCCTGTTTTGATATTTGGGATAACATTCACTGTCCTTCAATCCTAACCTAGAGCACCTGATGCAGTTAAATCTTGCAATGCAGCGCTGCTTCAAGAGGTGTACAAGCTACAGGTTAAATGGGGTGAGTCAAGTTTTCAAGACCAGAATCAATCCATGGGAACAGATGTATGGCTATCTTAATTAACTGAGGCATCTCCCCTTAGCTGTTAGAATTCATTGAAGATAAAATGGGTGTTGTAAACAATAATTAAATAAATGAGTTCTGGCTTCGTTTATGGTTTTCAGCTGAATAACCATGGGATTTACATGCCCACAGGGCGAAAACCATTTCCAGTTCCGAGGCAGACAGTGTCTACTGGGAGATTTCCAATTATGTCATATTGACATAATCGGCAATCCAAAAACTATCAGTCGAAAGGATCTACAAACAAGTAGTTGTGGATTATCAAAGGAAATACGTGAATATATGGGAGTGGATCTACTGTCCATATAGGAAGGAATGTGATTCATTTACAATGAAAATGTGAACTCAAGGATTTCATAGAATCATAGAAATATCATCCTAGGCAGTCTCTCGGAATCAAGGAAGACTTGCTTCCACTCCTAAAGTGAGTTATTTGGTGGCTGAACAGTCCAACACGAGAGCCACAGACCCTGTCACAGGTGGGACAGATATTCTTCGGGGGAAGTGGGGGGGTGGCACTGATTTACCACATGCTCCTTCCGCTGCCTGCGCCTGACCTCTTCACACTCGCAGCGTTGAGATTCGAAGAGCTCAACGCCCTCCCGGATGCACTTTCTCCACCTTGGGCGGTCTTCGGCCAGGATCTCCCAGGTGTCAATGGTGATGTCGCACTTCACCAGGGAGGCTTTGAGGGTGTCCTTGTAACGTTTCCACTGCCCACCTTTGGCTCATTTGCCGTGAAGGAGCTCCGTGTAGAGCAATTGCTTAGGGAGCCTCGTGTCTGGTATGCGACCTAAGTGGCCTGCCCAGCGAAGCTAATCGAGTGTGGTTAGTGCTTCAAAGCTGGGGATGTTAGCCTGGGCGAGGAAACTGTTGTTGGTGCGTCTGTCCTCCCAGGGGATTTGCAGGATCTTGTGGAGACATCGTTGGTGATATATCTCCAGCGACTTGATGTGTCTCTGTACATCGCCAATGCCTCTGATCCATACAGGAGGGCGGGTATTACTACAGCCCTGTAGACCATGAGCTTGGTGTGCAGCACGGAAGGAGGCCATTCAGCCCATCGTGTCTGTACCGGTCGACAAAGAGCCATCCAGCCTAATCCCACTTTCCAGCTCGTGGTCCGTAGCCTTGTAGGTTACGGCACTTCAAGTGCACATTCAAGAACTTTTTAAATGTTATATTCAGCAAAGATCTGAATAGGTCAGCACAGAGAGGGAACAATGGTGGTCAAAAGCCAGACGCAGCATCTAGCTCAAGGAGTCTGCCATCTTGGTGAAAATGCTCCGTTAAAATAAAACATATTTTTTCCATCAAAGGTAACTATAGCACAAACATGTACTTCAGAGAATAACAAGCAAAGATTGCAACTTGATCAATAAATGCATTAGTTTCTCTCACGGGAAACGTGTTGAACTTTTAGCTTATAAAGAGCAGGTTTGATGACAGATTGGAAAACAAAGGATTGCCCGGCCAGAAAGGCTGTTAATAGATAATAATGCTTGCTTAAGAAGGGAAGAGGAAGTGTGGCATAAATAAGATGAAGATAGGCCAAAACAGGGTGAGCAGAATGTGACTGAATCTTCAGACTATGACGTGACAGGAAACCGCTGACATTATTCCATTTGACTTGTTCTCGACAGGAAGCAACTTGATGACTATGAATTATCTTGGGATACGGGAGTGGAATTGGGGGAGGCATGAAAAGCAGGAAGGGAAAAAGAAAGTCTCATAGGAAGAGGCCACGAGTGACCCATGAACTTGGCAGGGACTGCCAAGAAAGAAAGAAGAACTTGGATTTATATAGTGCCTTTCATAACCACTAGTCATCTCAAAACACTTTACAGTCAATGAAATACTTTTTGGAGTATAGTCACTGTTGTAATGAAGGAAATGTGGCAGCCAATTTGCGCACAAGCAAACTCCCACAAACAGCAATGTGATAATGATGAGATATCTGTTTTTTTTGTTATGTTAATTGAGGGCACCGGGGAGGACGCCCCTGTTCTTCTTCAAAATAGGCCATGGGGTCTTTTACGTCCACTTGAGAGATCAAACGAGGCCTCGGTTTAGCGTCTCATCCGAAAGACGGCACCTCCGACAGTGCAGCACTGCACTGGAGTGTCAGCCTAGAAATTTTTGTGCTCAAGTCTGAACCCACAACCTTCTGACTCAGAGGTGAGAGTGCTACCCACTGAGCCACAGCTGACACAAGTTGAAATGACATGAAGAAAATCAGGATCTTGTTGAATACGGTTGATTGGAAGCTCAGAAAGCTACAACAGAACATGACAGAATGTGCAAAGTTCTGAATCTCTGAAGGGCAATGATTATTTACTTTCCTACATTGTTTAAGTTCACCTTTGTCATGGCTGTGTTACATGGCTTGTCATCCTTGACAATAATTCCTTACTATGCATTTTGAACATTACCATGCAGGATGTTGTAATTATTATTTAATACCTAGAAAACAGAAGTATTTGGACGGAGATCGATCAGGTGATTTTGCACATTTCGGTAGCCGAGTGGAATGCAAACATTAGAGTCTATTTTACAAGACCCTGTGCTGCCACTGAGACCTCACATGTAGCCGGCGAGGGTCATCCATGAGCCGCTTTCCATTATTTCGATGGGCGGAAAAGCAGAGGTAGTGCATCCCTGATCTTGCATTCCTACCAGTTGTGTATAAGGTGTCATTTCGCTGAGTTGATATAAAATCGTTGGAGAAATACCATCAACGATGTCTCCCCAAGATCCTGCAAATCCCCTGGGAGGGCAGATGCACCAACGTTAGTGTCCTCGATCAGGCCAATATCCCCAGCTTCGAAGCACTGACCACACTCGACCAGCTCCGCTGGGCAGGCCACATTGTCTGCATGCCTGACACAAGACTCCCAAAGCAAGCGCTCTATTCGGAACTCCTACACGGCAAGCGAGCCCAAGGTGGGCAGAGGAAACGTTTAAAGGACACCCTCAAAACCTCCTTGATAAAATGCAACATCCCCACCGGCACCTGGGAATCCCTGGCCAAAGACCGCCCTAGGTGGAGGAGGTGCATCTGGGAGGGCGCTGAGCACCTCGAGTCTTGTCGCCAAGAGCATGCATGAAAACAGGCGCAAGCAGCGAAAGGAGCGTGTGGCAAACCAGACTCCCCACCCACCCTTTCCTTCAACCACTGCCCTACCTGTGACAGAGAATGTAATTGCCGTATTGGACTATTCAGTCACCTAAGAACTCACTTTTAATTTGGAAGCAAGACTTCCTCGATTTCGAGGGACTGCCTATGATGATGATGATGATAAGGTCACTGGAGGTGTCGGAATTCAAAAAATGGATCCCTCCATATCCAAGGTTATTACAACAAGAACAATTTGTATTTATATAGCACCTTTAACGTAGTGAAATATACCAAGGTGCTTCACATGAGTAATTATGAGATAAAAGATTTGATACCGAGCTGCATAAGTAGAAATTAACGCAGGTCAAAGAGGTAGGTTTTAAGGAGCGTCTTGAAGGAGGAAAGAGAGGTGGAGAGGTTTAGGCAGGGAGTTCCAGAGCTTGGGGCCTAGGCAACAGAAGGCACGGCCATCAATGGTTGAGTGATTATAATCAGGGATGCTCAAGAGGGAAGAATTAGAGGTGCGCAGATATCTCGGGGTTGGGGGCTGGAGAAAATTACAGAGGTAGGGAGGGGTGAGGCCATGGAGGGTTTTGAAAACAAGGATGAGAATTTTGAAATTACTACTAATTCTGTGTATTTGCTTTATTTCAGCCGTTAGGTGCGCATCGAGTGTATGTGCACTCTATAGGAAAATGAAGGACGTTCCTTCATGAGAGTTTTACCTTTTTAGGCTATTTTTATATCAACTCACGCCCCCCATACATCACCTGCAGCTAGAGCAGTGAGAAGCCTAATTACCGACCTCCATCATGCTATAAACCTGACTACAGAGACATTTTAATTTCATTTTGCTGCTGAGGTTGAACAATGTATTCGACGACCTACAGCTTTTTTCCTGATAATTAACCGTGCAAAATTACTGGATGAGCACATAGGTCACATTGTAATAGTTAATCCTCACTATGGATGTAGAAAGTTAGTTATATGGTGCTTACGGGCACTAATGCTCATCTCCAGCGACAAATCCACACCTCCAAATTAGAATAATAGCCCTTTTTCCTCCAAACAATCTTATATCGTTGCTCCGATAGCCATCATTAATGACTTGATTTTTAGTCAAACCAGTTGCCATCTGATTGAGCCTTGCGTCCTGTAATGGCCTGGAAATCCCAGCCTCCCCGTAGTCCATACAGAGTGCCTACGGACCCGGGAAGGCATCAGAAAAGCTGGAGCTTGACAGATGATCCGCATCTCAGGAGCGAGAACATTTGTAAGGGCAAGATTGCGGGATTTACTCATATCTTGCCCAGCAAATGTCCTCAAAACTCTTGTGCCTGATAAAAGCAGGCGTATAGCCTACTTTTACAGGCATAAGAGTTTAAAAATATAATTAAATTAAATTAAAAAAACACATATCATTTTTTAAAACCCTGCCCACCACGTTACATTTATTTTTAAACATAATTTTAAAAACTTTTTAAAAACTCGGAAAACATTTTTTCTCAGAAATTTGTTAATTTTAATTTCAATTAATTTTAATTATGTGAGGTGTGTTATTTATTTTTTATTACATGTGTTTAGTGTCTTTGTTTTTTTCTCATTAATAGCAATGAGAACTTGCAGATACGGAGTTCTCATTGCTATTAATGAGAAAGCTGTGGAATACTGTACCTGATTGGCTGAGCAGTCACATGTGACTGCACCTTCTGTGTGGGAACTTGGAGGACGGGAGTGCGCTTCGCAGCGCGGGAAGAGAAGGCCTCCCCACCGGGATCGCAGGCTCCTCCGGGATCACCAGGTACTTTCGTAGAAATGTTTCAGGGCGGAGGCATCCAATCGGAATTTCAGCCCCAATCTCGAAACTGCGCATGAATAATGAAATTTAAATTTTTCAGAGAAAAGTTGACTATTCTAAGCTCTCCTGTTCAGTAGAAACAGAAATAAAAACAAAGATTGACGGGGTGGCTCTTGAAATGTGAAGCTTTCACTTCCTGATTAGTTAGGCTGTTTTTAAAAACCAAATCCAGTGGAAAGGATTAATTTAAATAGTAAAATAAATAAGAACATAAGAAATAGGAACAGGAGTAGGTCATAAGGCCCCTCGAGCCTGCTCCACCATTCAATACGATCATGGCTGATCTGATCATGGACTCAGGGCCACTTCACCTCCCGGTACCCAGAACCCCTTATCCCCTTATCATTTAAAAAACTGTCTATTTCTGTCTTAAATTCATTCAATGTCCCAGCTTCCACAGCTCTCTGAGGCAGCGAATTCCACAAATTTAAATTTCATGTTTTAACTTTTCTTATTCTACACTAAACTCAATGTATATCCTATTGCTACAACCACCTCAGTCAAGGGGCCGGATTTTGTTTCGGGTTTTTTCGTTGAAAGCGGTAGCGATGTATGAAAATTAACATTTCTGTTGCGTTACTGGTTTTAGGCTGAACTTTCTAGTTTTACAATCTGTGCCAGGGCGCATTGGTAAGGCGGGGGGGGGGGGCGGTTACACGAGGATTCGCAGCACAAAAATGCGAGTTTAGCCAAATTTAGTCCGGGGCCACGAGCGCTGCGAGAGAGGCCTCGGGAGGGGAAAAAAATTCCCAAAAACATTTTTACAAGAACCTTATCTATCGAATAGCTGCAGAAAAAATTAAAATAAAAACTTCAAGATATCTTTTTTGCAGGTTTTCATACTTATCATTGCTGGCAGTACTGCACCGACGGGTTTGAGCTGTTCCTATTCTGGGCACGGCGTATGAATCGGGAGAGCGTCGAAACTTAGACACAAACGCAATCCGCATCGTTGCACATTGGCGCACCTCTCCCCGGCGGTACGTAGAAGCGTCGCCACAAACAGGTACCCGAGGATCCCGCCCGGGCTTCGTGACCGGGTTTTCGCTGCAGCGGGTCAAATCACAATGAAAACCGCTCGATAATCCGGCCCAAGGTATTGAAACAAAACACAAGTAACCAGTGGCGACGTTACGGGACTAGTAATCCGGAGGCCTGGACCAATGATCCGGAGACGTGAGTTCAAATCCCTCCACGACAGCTGGGGATTTTAATTCAGTTAATTAAATAAATCTGGAATAAAAAGCTAGTGTCAGTAATGGTGACCATGAAACTGGATGTGGTGTATTTGGACTTTCAAAAGGCTTTTGACAAGGTCCCACACAAGAGATTGATGTGAAAAATTAAAGCACATGGTATTGGGGGTAATGTACTGACATGGATAGAGAACTGGTTGGCAGACAGGAAGCAAAGAGTGGGAATAAACGGGTCCTTTTCAGAATGGCAGGCAGTGACTAGTGGGGTACCGCAAGGTTCAGTGTTGGGACCCCAGCTACTTACAATATACATTAATGATTTAGACGTAGGAATTGAGTGTAATATCTCCAAGTTTGCAGATGACACTAAGCTGGGTGTCAGTGTGAGCTGTGAGGAGGATGCTAAGAGGCTGCAGGATGATTTGGACAGGTTAGGTGAGTGGCCAAAAGCATGGCAGATGCAGTATAATGTGGATAAATGTGAGGTTATCCATTTTGATGGCAAAACCAGGAATGCAGACTATTATCTGAATTGTGACAGCTTAGGAAAAGGGGAGGTGCAACGAGAGCTGGGTGTCATGGTACATCAGTCATTGAAAGTTGGAATGCAGGTACAGCAGGCGGTGAAGAAAGCAAATGGCATGTTTGCCTTCATAGTTAAGGGATTTGAGTATAGGAACAGGGAGGTCTTACTGCAGTTTACAGGACCTTGGTGAGGCCACACCTTGAATATTGTTGTGATATATTTACAGAGCACAGCACACACAGCTCCTAACATGGAATGCAGCTCTGTCGGAAGCCTCCGGAACAGCCTGGTTCTGTTTATTATTAACTCTGCAGTTGCAGTACACAATACATCCACATCCACAGTGTGGAGCTACAAACATTACAAGCTTACAGACATTACACTTCTCCCTCCTTAATGAAGAAGTTATTATAACAAACATCATACATAACTTTCATTTTTATACATAACACAGGAAATAGACTTATTTTTTTTCTATATTTACAAATTTAACTTTACCACTTGTTTTTTGTTTCAAAGAGGATACCTTCATTCTCGAACAGAACCTTCCAAACATGGTGTAGATTTCGCACTCATTCGAGGCTCATTCTGAGGAATGTTTTCCTCCACGGAATTTCCTTGATTTTCATTTGAACTCACTCTAACTTCAGGTTCTTTGTTTTCCTGACTCGTACTCAGACTTTCATTCTGATTCTCTCCTGGATTTGTTTCCAGTACATTGGATTTATTATTTGCTACTGGTGTATCAAAACTATCTGATGAGTCAGAAATAATTGAATCATTCCCACCTTCAACTCCTTCCATGTCTATAGGTAAAATATGATCAATATGAACAAACCTAACCTGTCCATTATCAAACATCTTTACCAAATATGTGCGAGGACCACATAGCTTCACCACTCTTCCTGGTAACCACTTTAACCATTTCTGGTGATGGTTCTCCACTCTCACCTTCTGGTTTAATTTCACATTTCTCTCTTTTACTCTACTTCTATCATGATTCGCTTTCTGTCTTAATTGTGTCTCTTCTACGGACTGTGCCAAATTTGGTTTTAACAACGAGAATCTGGTTCGTGGCTGTCATTTGAGAAACAACTCTGCTGGTGTTCTACCAGTAGTTGTATGAGGAGTATTTCAATATGTCATCAAAAAATTAGCCAATTTGTGATCCAATGACAACTGTCATTTCCTTGGATTTGGATCTAACATTTGTTTTATGAGGACACGTTTTACAATTTGTACAGTGCACTCTGCTGCACCATTCAAAGCAGGATGGTATGGTGAAACCTTGGTATGTTTCACACCATTTTTGCTCGTGAATTAAGCAAGTTCTTCTGAACGAAATTGTGGTCCATTATCCGAAACAATTTCTTCAGGGAGGCCAAATGAAGAAAATAATCTTTGTAAAATGTCCAATGCTTTACTTGTTATTTTCCACATTGGAAACACCTCAACCCACTTCGAATGGCTATCAATCACAATGAACAATTGTTTTCCTTCTAACTCAGCAAAATCAATATGTTGCCTTTGCCACACCCTCAGAGGCCATTTCCATGGCTGTAATGGTGCTGATTGTGGTTGCTTGCTTACTGATTGACATGTCATACACTGACTCACGATGTACTCTATACCTTTATCAAGACCTGGCCACCATAAATAACTGCGTGCAAAATTCTTGGTCAAGCACATTCCCAGGTACTGGTCATGGAGGTTCTCCTAATAATTTGGACCTGAATTTATTTGGTATAACCACTCTTGCACCCCACGTGATACAATCTTTATCGACTGATAATTCATTCCTACGAATGAAGAATGGATGTGTATCTTTGTCTGTTGCCTGGTTTGGCCATCTATTTGCAATATAATCATACACCTTTGACATCACTGGGTCACATTTGGTTGCTCTACCAATCTCTTCAGCTGTGACTGGCAGGTCATCAATGTATGAACAATAAAACACTTCTTCCCTATCGGGTGTAACTTGTGATGGGGAAGGCAATCTAGACATTGCATCAGCATTACTGTGATCAGCTGCTTGTCAATATTCAATATCATATGTATATGCTGAAAAAACCAAAGCCCATCTCTGCATTCGGGCTACTGCTAATGTTGGAAATGGGGACTTTGGATGGAGGATTGCTGTTAGGGGCTTATGGTCCGTAACGATGGTAAACTTACGACCAAACAAGTATTTCTGAAACTTCTTGACCCCAAAAATTAATGCCAAAGCTTCCCTTTCAATTTGCGCATAATTTCTCTCACTGGCACTGAGTGTGTGAAGCAAAAGCAATTGGTCTCTCCTGCCCACTATGTAATACATGAGAGATCACTGCCCCAACAACTCCATACGGAGAGACATCACATGCTAGCTTAATCTCCTTAGATATATCATATTGAACTAACATGGTGCTCTCTACCAATTTGCTTTTACACTCCTTGAATGCTGTATCGCATTCTTTTGACCACTTCCAATGGACCAGTTTTTTTCAAAAGTTCATTCAGTGGATGTAATACTGTAGCCAAATTTGGTCGGAACTTCCCTTAATAGTTCAAAAGACCCAAAAATGGACGAAGTTCAGTGACATTCCTGGGAGTGGGTGCATTGCTGATTGCATCCAGTTTTTCCATGGTTGGATGTAAACCATCTTTGTCTACTCTGTACCCTAAGTACTCCACTGAGTTTTGAAATAACTCACACTTACGAGCAGAGACTCGTACTCTGTGCTGCTCTAGCCATTTGAGGACTTCATTCAATATGTTATTATGAATTTGCCTATTTGGTGCTGAAATTAGTATGTCCTCCAAATAACATACTACCCCTTCAATACCTTGCAAAATCTGGTTCATCACCCCTTGGATGTGGCAGGGGCGGAAGACACTCCAAACGGTAGCCTATTAAATTGATATAGGCCAAGATGATTATTTATAGTCAAACATGACTTGGACTCCTCATCTAGTTCAAGCTTTAAGTCAGCATTCGTAAGATCCAGTTTTGAGGAGATCTGACCACCTGTCAGTGTTGTGAACAAATCTTCTATATTCGGCAATGTATTGGGGACATTACCCTCTAGAACCTGGTTTACGGTTACTTTATAATCACCACACGGTCTTACCTTACCATCGGACTGAGGTACAACAACAATGGATGTAGCCCAATTACATCAATCTATCTTACAAATAATGTTCTCAGTCTCTAGTCTTTTGAGTTCTTGCTCAACTTTCTCCTTGAGTGCATATGGTACGGAACATGGCTTGTAGTAAACCGATCTAGCATCCTTCTGTACCCTGACACTCGCCTTGAAGTCTTGGATCGGACTGCCCGTTTCGCAGAACACCTTCGGATACTTCTTGATAACCTCATCCGTTGATGAAAATCTCGCTTCCACACAGAAAATCTCATTCCAATCCAGCTTCAGTGAGCTCAACCAATTTCTTCCTAGTAAGGCAGGCTTGTCTCCTTTCACTACTATTGGAGGCAAGTTCTGAAATTGATCTTTATATTTCACCGGTACAGTGATACGACCTACCACAGGAATTTTCTCTCCCGAGTATCCTCGCAGCTCTATCTTGGATTTCTCCAGTTGGAAATCACGCAATTTGTCGAGGTATAGCGACTCCGGTACTACACTCACGGATGCAGCCGAGTCGATTTCCATTGGTATCTTGAATCCCGCAACAGCTATTTGGATTTTGATACTTTCCGAATCACTGTCCGTTAACCTCGTGCTCCTGATGATGTGTAACTCTAACATCTCCTCGTCCTGTTGTTGTTCTTCTATGCTATGTAGTCTCTTGGGATTTCTAATCATAGCTTTGAACGCTGGACTCATAGCTTTAAAAGCTCATACCCTTCAGTTGGCATGCCTTCACAAGTTGCCCAGTCTTTCTGCAGAAGAAACACTCTGCCAATACGTATGAACAACTTTGAGCAATGTGTTGTCCCAGGTACCTATAGCACGACTTCAATGCTCTGTTAGAATTTCCAGTTTCTGAGACTTTGGGCCCCCACTGTCTTTTACTTTGAACCTGCAGGTAATTTATCTCGGTTGACTGACGACTGTAATTATTATTTACTTCTCGGGAATATTGTTCAGCCATGCCCATCGACCTCGCTGTCTGACAAGCAATCTCAAAAGTCAAGCCATCCGTCGTCAATAACTTCCTGCTGATCGCATCATTTTTCACCCCACAAACAAAACAATCCCGTAATGCTTGGTTTTGAAAGTTTTCAAAATTAGAGTGCATCGATAGTTTTTTAAATGCTACGATGTAATCACAGATACTTTCTTCAGCCTTTTGATTCTGAATCCCGAAATGATAGCTTTCAGCAATTTCTAACAGTTTGGGGTTATAGTGCTGCTCCAGCTTTGTTAAAATCTCTTTCACAGTTGTGTGCTTTGGCTCGTCAGGCACAAGCAGATTTACAAGGGTTTCAAACAATTCCGGTCCAACCTCTGATAAGAAGATAGCTCGCTTCCATTCTAATATTGTCTGATTCTGGACTGCATTGTCCAGAACTTCGATTATGTTATTTGCAGTGAAATACATTTCTAGTCGATCCACATACACTTTAAAACATTCCCGGTCGTGTCTATATTCATCCAAATGTCCCATTACATCTGCCATTTTAATCTGTAGCTGTTCACACTGTGTGCTGTATTTTACCTCGGATTTTTGTAGCTTTTTCCAAAGACAGAAACTTCCAAAGTCTCTCTGTCGGCTGACTGAATCCTTCACCAACAAAATTTAAGCTTTAAATCATCCGAAAAATCCCATCTCATCGCCAAATGTGATATATTCACAGAGCACAGCACACACAGCTCCTAATATGGCAGACAGCTCTGTCGGAAGCCTCTGGAACAGCCTGGTTCTGTTTATTATTAACTCTGCATTTGCACTACACAATATGTCCACATCCACAGTGTGGAGCTATAAACATTACAAGCTTACAGGCATTACAATTGTGTACAGTTTTGGTCTCCTAATCTGAAGAAGGACATTCTTGCTACTGAGGGAGTGCAGCGAAGGTTCACCAGACTGATTCCCGGGATGGCAGGACTGACATATGAAGAAAGATTGGATCGACTAGGCTTATATTCACTGGAATTTAGAAGAATGAGAGGGGTCTCATAGAAACATATAAAATTCTGATGGGATTGGACAGGTTAGATGCAGGAAGAATGTTCCCGATGTTGGGGAAGTCCAGAACCAGGGGTCACAGTCTAAGGATAAGGGGTAAGCCATTTAGGACCGAGATGAGGAGAAACTTCTTCATTCAGAGAATTGTGAACCTGTGGAATTCTCTACCACCAAAGTTGTTGAGGCAGTTCGTTAGATATATTGAAAAGGGAGTTAGATGTGGCCATTATGGCTAAAGGGATCAAGGGGTATGGAGAGAAAGCAGGAATGGGGTACTGAAGTTTCATGATCAGCCATGATCATATTGAATGGTGGTGCAGGCTCGAAGGACCGAATGGCCTACTCCTGCACCTATTTTCTATGTTTCTATGTTTCTACCATATTGTCTGGAAAAAACCATCAGGTTCACTGATGTCCTTCAGGGAAGGAAATCTGCCGTCCTTACACATTCTGGCCTATATGTGACTCCAGACCCACAGCAATGTGGTTGATTTTTAACTGCCATCTGAAATGGCCCAGCAAGCCACACAGTTGTATTAAAAAAGGCGGCTCACCACCATCTTCTCGAGGACAATTAGGGATGGGCAATAAATGCTGACTTTCACATGCCATTAACAAATAAAAAAAAATGTCTGTGGCAACTTGAAATGATCTTGACTGGATTCAGAAATGATGTATTGATTCTGTTAATTCCTGCTGGTGACTTTAAATTGCTCTCCACTGATTTCCTCTCATTTTTACTTTCCCTCATCCTGCTCCTATTTCTATTGTTTCCATTTCCACTCTCCCTGACCTGCTCCAGTTTCTGCACAAAGATCAAACAGCAGGAGACTTAAGAACGCTTTCCTTCCTGGGCTATAGTTAATCTGAGATACACACCTTGAAGCCTCTTGCGCTCTTATTTCCTGCCCCAGGATGTCCCACACAGATCTCTTATTATTACTGCCCTGTGTTTCTTACCCACCTCACTGTATTCCGAGGGACTGCCGATGATGATGACTGTATGCTTTGTGAAAATGGCACCTGGTGCGAGATTTCTGTTCCCTTGCCTCTGCATTTTCAAATACAGGAAGTGGTGATCTGAAATGGAACGGTTTCATTAATAAAAAAGCTACAAATTAATTTTTTTATCTGTGAATTCACAAAATAAATTAAATTTGCAACAAGGCGCCTATGCCCGTGAGACTGCTGCAGTGGTCATTATCACATTGCTATTTGTCTTGCTCTATAAAATATTGTTTCTTTCTTGTGTCAGCTGTGGCTCAGCTGGTTGCCCTCTGACTCATGCTCAAGTTCCACTCCAGGGACTTGAGCACAAAAATCTAGGCTGTCACTCCAGTGCAGTGCTGAAAGAGCGCTGCACTGTCAGAGGTGCCGCCTTTCGGATGAGACGTCAAACCGAGGCCCCGTCTGTCCTCTTGCATAGACGTAACAGATCCAATAGCACTATTTCGAAGAAGGGCAGGGGAGACCCTGGTGCCCTGGCCAATATTTATCCCTCAGTCAACATCACTAAACCAGAATCCCACAAAACATTGCTGTTTGTAGGAGCTTGCTGTGTGCAGATTTCCTGCTGCAATTCCTACATTACAGCAGTGACTGCACTTCAAAAAGTACTTTATTATTTGTAAAGTTCTTTGGGATGTCCTGATGCCATGAAAGGGCATAAGGAGCAGAAGTAGACCATACGGTCCTTCGAGCCTACTCCGCCATTCAATAAGATCACGGCTGATTTTCAACCTCAAATTTCCCACCCAATCCCCATATCCCTGGATTCCCCTAGTGTCCAAAAATCTATCCATCTCGGCCTTGAATATACTCAACGTTTCAGCATCCACAGCCCTTTAGGGTGAAGAATTCCAAAGATTCACAACCCTCCTCATCTCAGTCTTAAATGACCGACTCCTTATCGTGAGACTATTCCCCTAGTTCTAGACTCTCCAGCCAAGGGATACAACCTTTTGGCATCAACCCTGGCATTCCCTCTCAGAAACGTATATGTTAATGAGATTACCTCTCATTCTTCTAAACTCCAGAGCGTATAAACCCAATCTACTCAATCTCTCCTCATCAGAGGGATCAATCTAGTGAACCTTCCTTGCACCAACTCTAAGACAAGTATATCCTTCCTTAGATAAGGAGACCAAAACTGTGCACATTACTCCAGGTGTGGTCTTACCAAAGCCCTGTACAATTGCAGCAAGACTTCCTTACTCTTATACTCCAACCCCCTTGCAATAAAGGCCAACATACCACTTGCCTTCCTAATTGCTTGCTGTACTTGTAGGCTAACTTTCTGCGTTTCCTGTAGGAGCGCACCCAAATCTCTCTGAACACTAACATTTAATAGTTTCTCACCATTTAAAAAATATTCTATTTTTCTATTCTTCCTACCAACGTGAATAAGCTCACATTGCCCCACAATATACTCCATCTGCCAGCTTATTGCCACTCACTTAACCCGTCTATATCCCTTTGCAACTTCTTTGGAGGCAAAATTGCTCCCTTGGGGCCTCTGGGAGGTGCTAACGAGGCGCTAATTTTTTTATCGCTCAGGCGCGGCGGCCATAGCGCCCCCTCCGGAATTGTCCCTGGGATTCTGCGGGTGAAAGCGTGTTTGCGCCGTGCCCCGTACTTTTTGCCTTGGACGGGGGCGCACACAGTGATGACATCATTGCCGTGCGCGCCGACCCCTTATCGCCCCACGCTGACCCCCATTGCGCCACGCGGGGGAAATTGCCTCACGGGCCGCAAAACTGTCGTGGCTAGGGCGCCCCGGATGCCTTTAAAGGGGAGGGCCTTGCGCGTGGCCACCATCTTTTTTTT
Organism: Pristiophorus japonicus; assembly: GCF_044704955.1. Classification (NCBI taxonomy): domain Eukaryota; kingdom Metazoa; phylum Chordata; class Chondrichthyes; family Pristiophoridae; genus Pristiophorus; species Pristiophorus japonicus. The sequence continues at coordinate 515,450,296 of NC_091977.1, read as the reverse complement.
GTTGGCCCACTGTAGGGGTACAAAAGAGGCTTCTCTCCTTCTAAGGTGGACTAATTGATATAGTTAATCGACACCTGCCCGTCAGTTGGGGTAAAAGGAGGCTTCTCTTCCTCGGGGTGGATTAACTGATATAACGACCACGGAAATAAACAAACAAAACCTCAGGTTTACCGGTTTTATTACGAGCAATGCACGGGAAGGTTCAGCCTAAAACTTCTGAAATACATGAGGTTTCAAGTACAATTTATACAGGTTTTGCAGAGGAGCACCTGCCTACAAAATCCTCGATAGGTTTAATTCTATCAGCGAAGTTACATTGATTTGTCGACTCTTATCAAACTGTCTCTAAGTGGTATATGCAATTGCCCATCTTTTATGGTGTTGTTCCATGACTTGCACTTTGCCACAGTATAATAGACACCTAAACTATCTCTTCCTCAGAGACTTCTGATCAACAACTGCTGATTTTGCTGCTTAAGTACAGAGGTTATGGATTCAGTTTAATGTGTTATACATTTGTGCTGTACTTACATAAGCAAGAGTTACGTACATAGGCAATTATACAGATCCTCCTAATACTAATAAGTTCACTACCTTCAGCATAATTTGGAACATCTATTTGCAACTCTTACAATTTATCCCTTGCACACTTTGTAGTCGGCTCGACAATGGCGACCGTTGGTTGAGCCGGGCCGCCAACATGCAGCCCGACACCCCTTCTTGGCTGAAACCCTCCCTGGTGGCCCAGTGGGCACCACGAAAATGGTTGCAGAGTTCGCATCGGCCCTCCACTTTAAAAGAGGAGGGGTGTTGTGACATAGTCAGTGCGGTGCTAAGCATCGCGCCCTGCTTACGTCCCGGCTGTAGTGTCCTTACACCTTACTATAGAATCACACGAGGCATGTACTGCAGACAAGGTCACTCTGTGACATGAACCTTTATTCCCAGGACCAAGAAGTGCTGACCCTGCGTGGAACCTCCCTTTATATGCCTGGATGACCAGGTGAGGTGTGTCTCCCACAAGTTCACCCCTGTGGTCAAGGTGTGCATTACTCAGATGTATACAGTGTACAGTGTTGTTACATAAAGGTTACAGTTATGCGCAGGTTGCAAACATGACATCACCTCCCCTCAAAGTCTTTGGGTCAAAGATTGAGTCTTTCAGGTGGTCGACGCTCTCTCGTGGAGCGCCGCAGTTGGGGCTCTGGTGGTTGGGCCTTGGCATGCGTCTCTGTCACCTGTGGTGATTCCGGCCTGTCCGGGCTGGCCGCAGGGACTGTGCATGCTGGTGAATGTCCTTGTTGCTCATTCACTGGCAGTGGTGTGGGTGACAGCTCATGATCTTCCTCAGGTTCCTCAGTGCCCATGCTAAACCTTTTCTTTACCTGGTCCAGATGTTTGCGGCATATCTGCCCATTGTTAAGTCTGACCACTATGACCCTATTGCCCTCTTTGCCAATTACAGTACCCTCAAGCCACTTGGGTCCCAAAGCATGATTGAGAACAAATACAGGGTCATCAATTTCTATGTATCTCCCCACTGAGTTGCGATCATAGCACTCGATTTGGGACTGGCGCTTGCCCTCAACAATGTCTGACAGGTCTGGGTGAATGAGGGACAGCCGTGTTTTAAGCGTGCATTTCATGAGTAGTTCCGCTGGCGGGTCTCCCATGAGCGAATGCGGGTGGGATCTACAGGCCAGCAGGAGGCGCGATAGGCGGTGCTGAAGGGAGGGTCCTTGAATCCGGAACATGCCCTGTTTTATGATTTGAACCGCACGTTCCGCCTGGCCATTGGAGGCCGGCTTGAACGGTGCTGTCCTGACGTGTTTGATACCATTACCCGACATAAACTCCTGGAATTCATAGGTAGTGCAACACGGGCCATTATCGCTAACCAGGATGTCCGGCAAGCCGTGGGTCGCAAAGACCGTACGCAGACTTTCCACAGTGGTGGATGTCGTGCACGAATTCAATATGATGCACTCGATCCATTTTGAGTAAGCATCAACAACAATGAGGAACATTTTTCCCATGAACGGGCCCGCGTAGTCTACGTGAATACGTGACCATGGCCTAGTGGGCCAGGGCCACAGGCTGAGTGGGGCCTCCCTGGGGGCATTTCCCAGCTGAGAACACGTCGTGCACCAGCGAACCCAGTGTTCCAGGTCTGAGTCAATTCCCGGCCACCATACATGTGACGGGGCAATGGCCTTCATTGGCACGATGCCTGGGTGCTCGCTGTGGAGTTCCCTGATGAATGCTTCCCTTCCTTTCTGGGGCATGACTACCCAGCTGCTCCATAGCAGGCAGTCGGCTTGGATGGAGAGTTCGTCCATCCGTCTATGAAACGGCCTGACCTCCTCGGGACACGCTCCGTGTGCGGGCGCCCAATCCCCAGTCAGGACACATTTCTTTATCAGGGATAGGAAGGGGTCTCTGTTAGTCCAGATTTTGATCTGGCGGGCTGTGATGGGGGAGCTTGCGGTGTCGAAAGCCTCACCGGCCATGACCATCTCCGTGCTTTGTTCCGACGCCCCCTCTGTGGTCGCCAGTGGGAGCCTGCTGAGCGCGTCAGCGCAATTTTCGGTGCCTGGCCAGTGCCGTATGGTGTAGCCATACGCAGACAGCGTGAGGACCCACCGCTGTATGTGGGCTGATGCATTGGCATTGACAGCCTTGCTGTCGGACAAAAGGGATGTTAACGGTTTGTGGTCTGTTTCTAACTGGAACCTTCTGCCAAAAAGGTACTGATGCATCTTTTTCACCCCATAGACACATGCGAGTGCTTCCTTTTCAACCATCCCATATCCCCGTTCTGCCTGGGAGAGCGACCTGGAGGCATAAGCCACAGGTTGGAGTTGGCCCTCATCATTACTCTGCTGCAACATGCACCCAACCCCATAGAATGATGCATTGCACGTTAAAACCAGTTTCTTACAGGGGTTGTACAAGGTCAACAGCTTGTTAAAACAAAGCAGATTCCGCGCCCGATTGAAAGCCCGTTCTTGACAGTCCCCCCAAAACCATTCATAACCCTTACGCAGGAGCATGTGCAACGGCTCCAACAATGTGCTTAAGTTCGGCAGAAAGTTCCCGAACTAGTTCAATAGTCCCAGAAATGACCGCAACTCCGATGTGTTGCCGGGTCTGGGCGCACGATGGATCACCTCCGTTTTGGATTCGGTAGGCCGGATCCCATCTGCGGCAACCCTCCTGCCCAAAAAACTCAACCTTTGGGGCCAAAAACACACACTTGGACTTCTTTAGTCGCAGGCCCACCCGGTCCAGTCGGCGTAGCTCCTCCTTCAGGTTGTGGAGGTGTTCCTCGGTGTCTCGACCTGTGATAAGGATGTCATCTTGGAATACGATTGTTCCAGGGATGGATTTAAGCAAGCTTTCCATGTTCTTCTGGAAGATAGCGGCCGTTGAACGAATGCCAAACGGACACCTTTGTAAACGAATAGCCCCTTGTGCGTAGTGATGGTGGTCAGAAGCGTGGATTCTTCAGCCAGTTCCTGAGTCGTGAAGTGAGGTCCAACTTGGTGAACAACTTGCCACCTGCCAGCGTGGCAAAAAGATCATCCGCTCTCGGAAGCGGGTATTATTCCTGTAGTGACACTCGGTTGATGGTGGCCACAAATCCTGACCGAGACATCCGCTTTAAGGACAGGAACGATGGGGCTTGCCCAGTCATTGAATTCAACAGGCGAAATTATGCCGTCTCTTAGCAGCCTGTCCAACTCACTCTCAATTCAATCACGCATCATATACGGCACGGCTCTGGCTTTGTGGTGCACTGGTCTGGCGTCCGGGGTGATGCGTATCACTACTTTGGTGCCCTTAAAGGTCTCGACACACCTGGTTGAAAAAGTGGCTCGAATTTCTGTAGGACCTGTGAGCATGAACTTCGCTCCACAGATGAAATGGCGTGCACATCCCCCCATTTCCAGTTCATCTCGGCTAACCAGCTCCTCCCCAAGAGCGCGGGACCATTCCCCGGGGCAATCCAGAGTGGCAGCCGGTTCTCCGATCCATTGTGTGTGACCACCAAGTTTGCACTGCCTAGTACTGGGATGATCTCTCTGGTGTACATGCATAGCTGCATGTCAATGCGTTCCAGTTTGGACCTGTTAGCTTTGAGTGGCCATAGTTTTTCAAATTGTTGGGCACTCATAAGTGACTGGCTGGCTCCTGTGTCCAGCTCCATGCGTACCAGAATGCCATTTAATAGAACTTTCATCATCATAGATGCCGTTTTGCTGTACGAGCTGTGGACGTCTGCTACATGAACCCGCTGGACTTCAGCGTCCATAGCTTTGCCCCAAACATCATCCTGCCTTGCAGACCCCTTGTCTGGTTCCCCTGCCTCATAAACTAGCCTCGTTATGGGCTTTCTGCACATTCTGGCCAGATGTCCACTGATAAATTATTGAAACCTACAGGTTTTTGCAGCATGTCTGCCATCACACCTCCAGCATGAGCTGAGATTGTTGTGAACAAAGGAACTGTTGACAGGCATTCCTCTCTGATTGTCTCTTTGATTACTCCTGAGCACTCTGTTGCTGAATGTCAATGGTCCCATCCCGGGACGCATTGTCCCTTGTGATGGCGTGAATTGCCGATCCCCCTGCCATTGTCTCTGTTGCTGGCCCACCCTAGAGCCTGTTGCTGCCTGGGCAGTGTCGAATTGCCCTTGCCTGCCTGCGAGGTTCTGTGTCTCGTTTACAATGTTAACTCCCTGGTCCATTGCCACATTGGAACCAGGGCTGCATGTGTAAATTATCTTGGTCTCCTCTTCCCCTGCCATGAAGGTCTGAGCTATCAGAGTTGCCCTTTCCAAAGTCAAGTCCTTGGTCTCAATAAGTTTCCTGAAAATCCCGCCATGACCAATGCCCTCAATGAAGAAATCCCTTAACATCTCCCCCCTGCAGGCATCTGTGAATTTAGAGAGGCTGGCCAAATGCCGAAGGTCTGCAACGAAGTCCGATATGCTTTGTCCCTCCTGACGCCGGTGTGCATAGAACCGGTGCCGGGCCATGTGTATACTGCTCGCCGAGTCAAAGTGTGCTGAGCTCTTCAAAGGACTTGTCCGCCAGCTTCTCGAGTGCGAGCAGGTCTTTCATCAGCGCATACATCTTGGATCCACAGATGGTCAGTAGATGCACCCTCTGCTTGCCAGCCGCTTCCTCTCCCAGCCAGTCCTTCGTGACAAAGCTCTGCTGGAGCCTCTCAATGAAATCGTCCCAGTCCTCACCAACACAGTACCGTTTCTCTGTGCGACCGGTGGCCATCCTCGTGGGTCGTTGATTCCCGTTTCTCGTCGCCAAATTTAGTGTCCTTACACCTTACTATAGAATCACACGAGGCATGTACTGCAGACAAGGTCACTACATGACCTGAACCTTTATTCCCAGGACCAAGAAGTGCTGACTCTGTGTGGGACCTCCCTTCATATACCTGGGTGACCAGGTGAAGAGTGTCTCCCACAAGTTCACCCCCTGTGGTCAAGGTGTGCATTACTCAGGTGTATACAGTGTACAGTACTGTTACATAAAGGTTACAGTTATGTGAAAGTTACAAACATGAAACCGGCAGTGCCCCATGGAGGCCATTCCTGCTTCAGATACCGCCCCGCAACTTTTTCTATTTCCCACTGTCCAATCCAGCAAAGTTTAGCAGCCTATCTTGTCGAGCGCTAACTGTTCACTTCATTCAAATTGTGCAGCCTAAACAGGACGCAGGGCAATTTAGCAATGTGTCCTGCCTTTCTTTCCTCCCCCCTTTCACAGCCGGCTGGTAAAGTGGCGTTCGCGGATCAATGGACAGGTGGGGCATTTAACCAGTGGCTGAAAGTTAAAATCTTTCAACAAAGCATCCATTGCACCTCAGGGCCCAGCAGTGGCTCACAATCTCTGCAATTCAGGGTAATGGCTATGGGCAGCGTGCAGCCCTACCATTTTCCATTGTAAAACCTAGGTGAGGATACAAAGTCCAAGGCCCCCGATATTGGTGGCCATACCGCCCAATGCCACCGAGTTTTGCCTCTGGTCTCCCCTCTGTGCTGTCTTCCACTTGGGCTGGAGTGGGCGGGAGGGGAGCACCGCCGGAAACCGCCCACTGACGGCCAAGTAGCGTAAGTGGCCTCCCGCCCGCCGAGCTGCCAGATTGGTGCGGGCGAGAATCGGCGCCAGCAAGGGGGAAGGACCGCTGCGTGGAGGCAGGTCTAACCCCGATGGTAAGTATGAAGACCTGCAATAAAACGTTAGTAAACATCTTATAAACATTTTTTTTTTACAACGACTTACCTGTATGGGCTCCCCTGAAGGTCTTCCGCTGTTATTTTTCTTTGCAATGATATTTATTTGCAGGTCTTCCACCCTCCCTGGGCCCGACTTTATCCTCGGTGGCACTTGAGCGGCAGGAACCTTTGCCGCCGAGATTGAGAGCTCCCGCCCGCTGCCACCCAGATTGACGGCGCAAGCTATTGTTTGGCCGCCGGGTGGTACTGCAACCTCTTTTAGAGGAATCTTCCAGGCAAAGTACCGCCTGGTCTCTCGGCGGCCCCTTTGGGCGGCACTTGGGCGGGCCTTGGGTTTCACCAATTTTGGGTCCCAAGAAGTAGCACGCCATTAATGATGAAAAGACTAGAAAAGAAGATGAGTGACGCAGTACTTGGGTTTTAAAAGTCTGTAAATTCTAGGTGGAAGAGATAACTGAAGGAAGTAAGAAGTTTCTTAGTTTTGAGGCCCTGGGATATGCTAGAGCAGGAGATGGTGCAAATGTCTTGATTTCAGCACAGTCCGGAGATAGAAGAGGAGGAAGAGTATGGAGAAGGAGAAGAGGAAGGTTGTGATGGAGAGATTTCAGACCGTAAAACTCTTTGTTGTAAAGGAAGTAATCTTGTTGTTGTTTTGCTGCTCCATCACTGTTGAGAGTGTAAATCCTAAAGGCCGTGGACTTTGTGAAATTGAACCTACCCCGATTTTAATCCATGTTTGATTTAATACCATTAGGTCAAACCTCTTTGGCATGTGTAGGCACTACTTTGAATCAGTTAGTCGGAGCTTGTGTGTGCTGAATCAAGTATCAGGTGAGATAATATATGTCAACAGGAACAAACTTCAGTTTTATAAAATGGTAACTCATCACTTTTTTCACATTTGTATTTAAAATTAATCAAAGGCATTCATTACATTACAGCTGTGCCTTCAGTTGCCTAGGCCATAAGCTCTGGAATTCTTTCCCTAAACCTCTCTGTCTTTCTATCGTGCAAAACCATATCTTTTTGTCCAAGCTTTTGTTCACCAGTCCAAGTTTCTCCTTTTATTGCTCGTGTCAGATTTTGTCTGATCATTTACCTGTGAAGCACCTTGGGGCATGTTACTATGCTAAAGGTGCTCTAAAAATGCACACTGTTGTTTTTATCAAAATGTTTTTCTTTCTTCAGCTCCCAATGGCTGACCAGGTGTGGGAAAGGTCTCTTTGCACAAGTATGCTAGAACGTGCACTTTTGGCAAGCTATTGAACTGTAGGGACATCACAGATTTTTTTTTTCATTCATTCATGGGATGTGGACGTCGCGGGCGGGGCCAGCATTTATTGCCCTCAAGAAGGTGGTGGTGAGCTGCCTTCTTGAACCGCTGCAGTCAGTGTGTTGCTCTCAGTAGTGGTTTTCTACAATTGAGTGGGGCAGTTAAGAGTCAACCACATTGCTGTGGGTCTGGAGTCACATATAGGTCAGACCGGGTAAGGATGGCAGATTTCCCTTCGTAAAGGACATTAGTAAACCAGATGGGTTTTCATGACAATTTAGTACTTTCATGGTCACCAGTACTGAGATACTAGCTTTTAATTCCAGGTTTATTTAGTGAATTGAATTTAAATTCCCCAGCTGTAGTGGTGGGATTTGAACTTACATCTCCAGATCAGTCGTGCAGGTCCCTGGATTACTAGTCCAGTAACATAACCACTATGCTACCGTTTCTGGTAGAAATGAGCTCAACACAGTCCTCACAGACAGACCCTTTGATCATGGTTATATAATATGGATATGGATACTCATGGATTATGAATACGGATATGGATACTCATGGATATGATCCGGAATGTTTGTGTATTTTTTAACATTGCCCTGGATTCTGAGGCATGCCCACATTGTGAGACCAGGGTTCAAACTTGGTTAATGCTCCACCAGGCATTGCATTTACCCAATAACCCATCTGAAGGGAGCTGGGAGACATGTGATCAGTTCTGAAATCTGATACATCAACCAAAAGTTAGTCTGGGAACGTATTTGGAAGAAGATTGGAAAAAGAAATGCCGCATTCTGTAAAGAATCTCTGACAGACTCCAAATTTGATAAATGACTCCATGAGTGTAACAGAAATTTCACCACAAATTTATCTAGCAGAATTATATCCTAATCATCGTCTTCTCAAATTCAACCCATTAATCTAGAACGTTGTGGTATTTAGAAGCATTGTGAAGTATTGATTACTAAACTCATTTTGGAAGAGATATGAACATTTTGGCCCATGATACATTTTGTGAGGAAATGGACCATGGCTTTGAATTATATATTTTCATTAACAGTGTCAGAGCAGGAGGACAACAGAAGAGGGAGTGAGCAGTGACTGACAGCCAGAATGCTAGTCTGATAATTCTTTATTGAACAATCAACTACAGGTACTGTAATACAAGATAAACAAAAAGTTGACAATATCATTCTGTGGACAATACTAAGGTTTCTGGAAAAATGATTGTCACTCACTGTGCTTCACAAAAGGAGTTTTCTTCATGAATAAATAATCAGATGATTCATAAATATTTACAATATAAACAAATGAAGAAAAAAAAGCTTTGGCTCATTTATTTAGGGTTGGACTAAGTTCTGGCTTTTGTTGTTGTTATAGCTGCACTCAGCAATAAGTCTAAGGTGACAAGCAAGTGAAACAATAAGGTAACAATCACAACAGAACAAAAGGAACAGAAAACCTTACACATAGAAATGGTCCGTTAAGTCTATATTAGCCACATACACTAAATGTTATTTTTTTTGAATATAAGGATTATAAAGGTAATCAAGAACTGTATTCTCCACAAAATGGAAATGTATACTGTGCCTTGAACAGAGATGTGTTCAGTGACCCAGTACTACAAGCAATCTAATTCATCATCAGAAGTTGACTAACACCAGAGCTCGCTGATAATACTGATACAAATAAAGCCTCTTCAGTGGCTAATACTGAGATATTGGTCTCCGATTGAATCTATTTACATAAAGCCAGTTGACCAGTGCCATCCAGTAAGTTGTGTTGAGGGACCGGAGCTTTACAATTTATTTATAATTTTTTTTAAAAACGCAGGTTTTAACATGTTTTGCTTCTCAGTCATTTCCTCAGACAATTGGTTACTTTTACTTCAAAATGATCTGGCACACCACTACTTCAGAGTATTTCCTTTTGATCCAATAACAAAGAACTGGAGAGCAGGAAAACACCAAATGCTGATAATTTTGCAAGAATGTAAGAAAGGACGAAATGAGAAAAGTTTGTTTGTCCAGTTAAAATCTATCCTTTCCACAGAGATGTACAATCTACTTCATCATGGATTCTACTGCCTGGCAGCGCTATCTTCCTCAGATAAAGAATAGAGGGTTTGGTGGAACAGCATTGATGGTGGAAGCTTAAGTGCACCTACTAAAGAATCCCAGTGCCGATACCTGTCTGCTCTCTCAGGTGGACGTAAAAGATCCCACGGCACTATTTTGAAGAAGAGCAGGGGCGTTATCCCCGGTGTCCTGGCCAATATTTATCCCTCAACCAACATAACAAGAAAAACAGATTACCTGGTCGTTATCACATTGCTGTTTGTGGGAGCTTGCTGTGCACAAATTGGCTTGTAGCTGTGTTTCCTACATTGCAACAGCAACTACACTTCAAAAGTATATCATTGGCTGTAAAGTGCTTTGAGACGTCCGGTGGTCGTGAAAGGCGTTATATAAATGCAACTCATTCTTTCTTCCAGGGTATTTCAGCAGCAGTTTGAAGGAATTGGGCTTTCATTTTGGTATAGAAGGGTAACCTGACACTACTTTTCCTTCTTGAACCGCTGCAGTTGGGAAATGCTGGGTAAGGAGTTCCAGGATTTTGACTTAATAACGATGAAGGAATGACGATATATTTCCAAGTCGGGATGGTGTGTGACTTGGAGGGGAACTTGCAGGTGATGGTGTACCAATGTGCCTGCTGCCCTTGTCCTTCTAGGTGATAGACGTTGCGGGCTTGGAAGGTGCTGTCGAAGAAGCCTTGGTGAGTTGCTGAGGTGCATCTTATAGATGGTGCACACTGCAGCCACGGTGCGCCGGTGGTGGAGGGAGTGAATGTTGAAGGTGGTGGATGGAGTGCCGATCAAGTGAGTTGCTTTTTCATGGATGGTGTCGAGCTTCTTGAGTGTTGTTGGAGCTACACTCATCCAGGCAAGTGGAGGGTATTCCATAACACTCCTGACTTGTGCCTTGTAGATGGTGGAAAGGCTTTGGGGAGTCAGGAGGTGAGACACTCGCCGCAGAATACCCAGCCTCTGACCTGCTCCTGTAGCCACAGTATCTATGTGGCTGGTCCAGTTAAGTTTCTGGTCAATAGTGACCCCCAGGATGTTGATGGAGGGGCATTTGGCGATGGTAATGCCGTTGAATGTCAAGGGACGGTGGTTAGACTCTCTCTTGTTGGAGATAGTCATTGCCGAGTAGTTGCGTGGCGCGAATATGACTTGCCACTTATCAGCCCATGCCTGAATGTTGCCCAGGTCTTGCTGTATGCGGTCATGGACTGCTTCATTATGTGAGGAGTTGCATATGAAAGAGCTGACCTTGCTGGTTAATGCGAGATCAACTCATTTCAATATAACAACTTGCATTTATAGAGTGCCTTTAACGTAGTAAAACATTCCGAGGCACTTCACAGGTGCATAATCGTATAACAAAAATTGGCACTGAGCCAATTAGGAGAGGTGAGCAAAAACCTGCTCAAATAGGTAGGTCTTAAGGAGAAGAGTGAGGTGGAGAGTCAGCAAACACAGATGTGATGGCTGAATGGGACTGGTTTGAGTTAAGATACGGCAGTGGAGTTTTGGATGCGCTCAGGTTTATAGTGGGTGGAAGATGAGAGGCCGGCCTGGAGAGCATTGGAACAGTCGAGGGAACTGGAGGTAACAAAAGCATGGATGAAGGTTTCAGCAGCAGCGGGGCGTAGACAGAAATGGAGATGGGTATTATTACAGAGGTGGAAGTAGGCAGTTTTGGTGATGTAGAGGATCTGGGGACGGAAGCTCAGCCCAGGGTCAAATAGGACACCAAGTACGTGAACAGTCTGGTTCAGCCTGAGACAGTGGCCAGGCAAGGGATTGGAATTGATGCCTTGGGGCACAGAGTTAATTATTTACATAAATTCCTGGTGCTCCAGTAGCATTGTTTATGATTTTCCCCGGATCACCATAACCAGAGTTTTAAGCACCAGCCAGCAGTGGAGGATTACCGGTTGCTCGTTCAACACCAGCTGGTACAGGTACTGCTGGCAGAACCATTCCCCCTTCCAGCATTCAAAAAGTAATCCAAAAGGCTAATGGAATGTTTATTTTTATCTCAAGGGGGTTGGAATAGCAAAGTGAGGAGGTGATGCTTCAGTGGTACAGAGCCTTCGGCAGATCCCATCTGGTGTACATTCAGTTTGGGGCACCGAGCCTCAAAAAAGGTATACTAACAGAGTCACCAGTACTAATACCAGGACTTAAAGGGTTAAATTATGAGGACAATTTGCATAAACCTGGTCTATAATTCCTTGAGTTTAAATGCTTGAGTGCTGGCCTAATTGAGATCCTTTAAAATAATAAAGGGATTCGACAGGATAGAATCATGGAATGATACAGCATAGAAGGAGGCCATTGTGGCTGTGCTGAGTAGATAGAGATAAACTATTTCCTCTGGTGGGGGATATCATGAACAAGGGGGTATAATCTTAAATTTAGAGCTGGGACATTTAGGAGTGAAATCAAGGTGCACTTTTTCACATGAAGGGTAGTGGAAATTTGAAACTTGCTCTCCCAAAGGACCGTCGATGCTGGGTCAATGGAGATTTTTCAGACTGAGATTGATAGTTGGGCTGAATGGCCTGTTTCTGTGCTGATAGGTTTTCGTTAGGTACGAGATGTGGAGCAAAGGTGGGTAAATGGAGTCGAGGTACAGATCAGCCATGGTCTCATTGAATGGTGGAACAAGCTTGAGGAGTTGAATGACCTTCTCCTCTTTCGATGTTCCGACAACAATAACTTGAACCAACACGGCGCCTTTAATGTCGGAAAAAAATCCAAAAGTGCTTCACAGAGTCGTAACAAAAAATATGAAGGTGGGTGGAGGTTGGAGGGAGGAAGAAAGATGATGAGGAGAAACGTCTTCACTCAGAGAATTGTGAACCTGGGGAAATCTCTACCACAGAAAATTGTTGAGGCCAGTTCATTAGATATATTCAAAAGGGAATTAGATGTGGCCCTCACGGCTAAAGGGATCAAAGGAAATGGAGAGAAAGCAGGAAAGGGGTACTGAGGTGAATGATCAGCCATGATCGTATTGAATGGTGATGCAGGCTCGAAGGGCCGAATGGCCTACTCCTGCACCTATTTTCTATGTTTCTATTATGATAGGAAATTGGAACTAAAAGGAAGCAACCAGAAATAGTGATTGTGAAGGAATTGTAGCTTTAGGTCTCAGCTTGTAATTGTTGATGTACAGAATAAAAGAGCACCCAGTGCATTGACTGCAGAATTTATTTTACATGGGAAGAAAGGCTCTTGATCAGAGAGTGAGAGTAGGGGAGGATACTGTCTCAGTGCTGGCGGAAAGATTGTAGCTGGAATAGTCATTCAAAATTGCACTTAGAGCCAAGAAAACAGGTCGGATGGGGTTGATGGCCTATTCTTAATTTTCACTCTTGGTATTAGTCAACTCCTCTGGACTGCCAGTAAAATATTTCGCATTTAAAAAAAAATTGTGCTCTTTAATTACACCAGCGAACAATGCTCTGAATAATGTGTATACATTTAGTATAAATATCGATTTCATTTTAAATATCAAACAGCTGCAGTATAGAGAGCTGTTGGATTAAAGTAAATGTTTGGCAGTGCAAGCAGATTTTTACAGTCTCTCTTTCTGAGCTCCCAGAACACACCCAGTTTGTGGGATTAAAACAGCTGATGGCTGTCAATTCGAAGCTCTCTTGTCACAGTTTACCAGGAGTCAGGGAGTTGTTTTCTGGAGGTGGACGGGATGGGACTCATCAGCTGCCACGGAATCTGCTGAGTCTGGATCAACCGGAATTCAAACACTCAATCGCCACCTCATAGCAGAACTTGTACTGATCCTGAAAGACAAACACAGTTCACCATTTCAACAGAATCATTATCCTCATTTGATACTTGATCCCTCTTTGGTTCTTCCAATCACATGGGCCATTGTTGGGTCAAGAGGGCAAGTAATAAGAGAATTATGCAACACAGTTTACGCCAATATATAGTGATTTCACTTATGAAAGTAAATTATGTGAGGTAAAGTCTCCTGGTACTGATTGGAAAAAATTGGGCATAGAAGTGAACATAAGAATTAGGAGCAGGAGTGCGCATTTGGCCCTTCGAGACTGCTCTGTCATTTAATAAGATCATGACTGAACTTCTACCTCAACTCCACTTACCTGCACTATCCCCACATCCCTTGATTCCCTTAATATCCAAAAATCTTTCGATCTCTGTCTTGAATATACTCAACGACTGAGCTCCCACAGACTTCAGGGGTAGAGAATTCCAAATATTCACAATCCTCTGAGTGAAGAAATTTCTCCGCATCTCAGTCCTAAATTGCCAACCCCTTATTCTAAGACTGTGACCCCTGGTTCTAGACTCTCCAGCCAGGGGAAACATCCTCCCTACATCTACCCTGTCAAGCCCTGTAAGAATTTTGTATGTTTCAATGAGATTACCTCTCATTCTTCTAAACTCTAGAGAATATAGGCCTAGGCTAAACAACCTTTCCTCATAGGAAATCCCCCCCCCATCCCAGGAATCAGTCTGGTGAACCTTTGTTGCAGTCCCACGGCGATTATGCGGTGAGCGCCACTCCATGTCGGGAGCCCAGCCTTGCAAAGTTTACTCTATAATGGTGTTGGCCCTATCAGAGGGCAGATGAGGTGGTTGTTTAACCTCCAAACATTAAAGGGTAAGCTGTGTTCAGATTGTGGTGCGAGAATATCTGCTCATGAGTGCTCACTCAACTCTATTGTTCCCAGGGAAGCGGGAGGTTGTGTCGTATCTTCCTTAGTACCCACCCGTACATGTTAAATAACTATGTGCAGAGGGTTCTGTAGCGTATTTGCTTCATGGGTTCTTTGTTTAAGAATTCATAGCAACACATTGCTTGCTATTAAGAACTAGTTGATTTATTAGCAAACATTTAACAATCACACGACACATTACCAGTTCATCGACTAGGCTCACAGCTGCATACCTCATTATGGATGACCTAGACCCAACCGACTGGGGTTTTATTGAGACTTGTGAACATCACGTGACTGGCTAAGCCACTCACAATGCAACAGCTCTGCAACTCTTTTGTTGTAAGACAATAAATCAAGTATCCCTGATTAAAGGCAGGGGGGTAGGGGGGTAGGGGGGTGGGTATACACCAAACACTTTCAAACAAGTGCCCCCTTGTTTTTTTTTTGAGGGCACTGAAACACACAAATTTTACATGCCCCCTGGCTAAAAGTGGGGGGGGGGGGGCACTAAAACCGGCTATTAAACAAATTAAACTTTAAACAATAATATTCAAATTAAAATTTGGTTGCCGGGGGTCTTGATGCACTCCAGTCCCTCCGGCGCTCAATAGCTCTACAAACCTGTGAGCATGCTCACAGGTGAATACATTACAGATTTCATTCTCAGTCGGCATCAGTAATGCTCGTGAGTGACAGTGAGTATCGGCAGGTTTTTTTGACCATGTGGGTAACTCAGATGAACTCACCTCTTGGCCACACATGTGGACCTTTCCAGCGGATTGCCAATAGGACTGCGACCCCTAGCTGATTTGTTTCTCTTATTCCCAATCTTGCTATTTGTTTCTTTTGCAAACTGTGAAAATGCTAAGTTTATTGGCATTACAAATTTGAAGTCTGGGTATTATAGTAACCTCCCTACTAGAAAACTTGTGTGCGCAGACATAAGGGAGTTGACATTCCTCTTGTGCTATTTTTAGTGCACTGGCGAATGTGACAAATGCCTATTTGTACAAAGGAATATTAATCCCCAGGTAAGAACAGGATCAGGTTAACCTGTTAACATTTCAGGTCGACGACCCTTCATCAGAACTCATTTAGGTCATCGACCTGAAACGTTAACTTTGTTTCCCTCACCCCACAGATGCTGCCTGACCTGCTGAGATTTCCAGGAGTTTCTGTTTTTATTTCAGATTTCCAGCATCCACATATTTTGCATTTGTATCAGATTAACTTTTGATGTTTCACATAGTTGAATAGATTGCCAGCACAATGGCGAGGCTCACATTTGAAGACTATGAGCAATGTCTGGAGAACAGGCCTATGGAATTACATCTAGCATGAATTATTGGCTTCAGCCGGACAAGGGAAAATATGGGGTGGGAACACATTTTTAAATAGTAACCTACTCTTTTCATGATAATTAATATAATGGAAAAGGGCTGAAATTTGACTGACACACAACATCCCTTTAATACTAACTGTCCCAAAGTAAGATATATCATTTGTGGTGATGACAGTTGCTAATAATTTCTGCGATTTCCTGCTGTAACATTGGGCTTTCTCCTATGGCGGGAGATGGGTAAGTCTCCATGGAAGTCTTCTAGGCCACTGTGTAATTATGATAGCTGTAATGTATGCACCTGTGAGTATGCTCACAGGTTTCAGGGGCACTTGATTACTGATCACAACTTAAAATAGTCGTAGCGCTGTCGCTCTGCGCGGTGGGGATTCCTGTACGTGCTGTAATTCTCATCTGCCATCTGGACACGCCATGGCGCACCATCTTGCCGTCCAGAGGAGGCGGGGGTCCCCAGTGGAGAGAACTCTACGTGGGAGTCCTCCCTCTATTTATTGGGGACTTGGCCTGGAGGGTGGTGCATGGAGCAGTCCTGTGCAATAAGTTTTTAAGTCGGTTCACGGGCTCCCAGGCCGCCTGCAACTTCTGCGATGTTCCATGTTTTTATGGAATGTGCGAGGTTGCAGCCCCTATTCCATTATTTGAAGGGGGCTGCTCCTCAAATTCTGGCTGCACTTCAGTCCCATACTCCTGATCTTTGGGCAACCTGTGCGGAGGGGAGCGGGCAGGTCGGAAGGCCTCCTCGTAGGACTGTTCCTGGGCATGGCCAAGGGGGCCATCAGCCGGTCCAGGCAGCGAGCGGTCGAGAGGGCGCCCGACTGCCTGCCTCTCTTCTGTGGTTACATCCGAGCCAGGGTGTCCCTGGAGATGGAGCACGCGGTGTCCACCGGTACGCTCGCGGCCTTCCGCGAGAGGTGGGCACCGGAGCGACTGGAGCATCATCACCCCCAGCAACCAAATTTTAATTTGATCTTAATGTCTGAAATTTACTTTGTTTAAGTTGTCGGTTTTAGTGCCCGCCCCCCCACCTTTTAGCCAGGGGGCACTTGTATAATTTGTGTTTTTAGTGTCCTCAAAAAAAAAACAATGGGGCATTTGAAAAGCTTTTGGAGTGTGCCCCCCCCCCCACCCCGCCTTTAATCAGGGGGCACTTGATTAGTGATACAACTAAAAAAGTTGC
This sequence comes from Pristiophorus japonicus, assembly GCF_044704955.1. Taxonomy (NCBI): domain Eukaryota; kingdom Metazoa; phylum Chordata; class Chondrichthyes; family Pristiophoridae; genus Pristiophorus; species Pristiophorus japonicus. The sequence goes on along the minus strand of NC_091977.1, from coordinate 515,433,438 downwards.
AGTGTTGTTGCATTGTGAGTGGCTTAGCCAGTCATGTGACGTTCACAAGACTCAATAAAACCCCAGCCAGTTGGGTTTAGGGGATCCACGATGAGACAGGTGGTTGTGAGCCTGGTGGATGAACTGGTAATGTGTAGTTTGATTGTTAAACCTTTGTTAATAAGCCAACTAGTTCTTAAGAGCAATGTGTTGCTATGATTTCTTAAGCAAGAACCCATGAAGCAAATACATTACAGTAGCCAAGAGATGTACGGATGAAAGGTACACGCTTACTATCCGTGGAGACTAAGTAAAGACGGCAGGGATTCATCTGCGTAAAGAAGAGATCATACTTACCAGCAGGTCAACCATATTGGGCTTGTTGTTTCTCAGTGTCTTCACAGCATGGAACACATCGACTGCCCGCTGGTGTCGAAGCATCTCACACACGATACTGATTGCACAGAAGGCCCCGCTACGCCCACCGCCATTCCTGCATTTGCATCAAAGTTTGAACATCAGGTCATTATTAATCAATGATCCAGATCTTGGGTGACACAAAACTCTGAGGTCAATTCATCCTTTATTAATCTACAAAGTCAAGCGATTATCAAATGGTATCCGATGTTGCATTAACGCACACTCTATCTCGCGCAAAGCAGCAGCAGCCATATTTTTCAAAGCTCACAAGCTACATGAGCAACACTGAGTGCTCAACGCTTCATGCCACCCAAGTTTCAGCCTAACTGTGTTCAGTTCCTTATCCTGGCTGTGCTGAGACGATCAGATTTTCTTGTCAAAAGGAGGTGAAGTTGGGGGTGGCTCATGCCTGGGCCGTGCCAAGGTGGGTAGCACCCTCGCTTCTGAGTCAGAAAGATGGGGGTTCAAACCCCACTCCGGAGACTTGAGCATAGAATCTAGACTGACACTCCAGGGCAGTGCTGAGGGAGTGCTGCACTGTCGGAGGTGCTGTCTTTCGGATGAGACGTCAAACTGTCTTCCCTATAAAGCGGACGGAAAAGAGGTCCACCTTTAATGCCACTATTTTGAAGAAAAGTAGGGTAGTTCTCCTTGGTGTCCTGGACAATATTTATCCCTCAACTAAGATCACTAAAACAGATTATCTGGTCATTATCACATTACTGTTTGTGGGACCTTGCTGTGCGCAAATGAATGTGCCGCGTTTCCTACATTACAACAGTGATTTGACTTCAGTTTGCTTCATTGGCTGTAAAGAGCTTTGGGTATCCTGAGGTTGTGAAAGGTGCTATGTGAATGCAAATCTTTCCTTCTTTCAATTACTTCAGTCACCTATGGAAAGCACTCTCCCAAGCCATGGGCATGTGGAGAAGGAGGAAAAAATGTCAAGAAAGTAGGCGGAAATCTTTTTAAAGCTCTGACTAAAACATTGGCTTCATGAACATTTATTATACATTCAAATCACATCACTCAGGCTGAGAAGCAGGCACCAGTGAGTTAACACAGTCATTAACTTTTGTGTCTGCTTAACGAATGGTGTTCAAATAGCTACGGATGAAGTTGAAAGGGCCCTGGTGTCACAGCAGACTTGACGCTAAAAATGTCCAACCAACACAGAGAAGGAACCAACAAAGGCAACAGAACGGTGAGAAAGCAGAATACAAGTCAGGATGATGTGAAGTACGGATCAAGCTGTACAGTGCTCTGGTCAGACTGTATCCTCGAGTCGTGTGTCTCGTTCTGGTTTCCAAGAAACAAGGGAGATATTCAAGCACTGGAGGTAGTGCGGAGAATTGGCACCAGGCTGATTCCTAGTGCCAGGGGCTCGGAGTTATGAGGAAGGACCCGAGAGACTTGAGCTTTCCAGCAATCAATGGAATGAAAATTAGGCATGTCCTATAATTAACGGGTGCCAGGTTCCTGCCCAAACGGCAAAGTTAAACATTTCCTCCAAGCTGCCAGCAATGTGCTGTTATACAGATTAAATATGATAATAAATGTTATATATTCATCCAGAATGCAACTTTAAATTAAGCAATAGGAGTAGGACTAAAAGACATATTAATGGGGCGGGGGGGGGAGTTTCAGACAGGAACCCTGCATAATGTAGAGTTTTAACTCTACAGTGTGTGTCTTTTGTCTTTGACAGATTCCCTATCTGGAAGTCAGCCTGATTGACAGGCTTGGCTTCCAGCTGAGCAGACAGGACACCGTAACAGGCCGCAGAACCAGGTAGGTCTAATCCACGACCACTGGCGCAGGTGTCTGATCCGGGAGGGAGGGGGGGGATTCCCAATCCCTGGAGGTGGCGTTCGATCCGGGGGGGAGGGGATTTTCCAACCCTTGGAGGGGGTATTCGATCCTGGAGTTGGTTCGATCCCCGACCCCAGGTGTCTTTGTACGGGAGGAGGTCTCCCATACAAAGTGCAGCGCTCCCTCAGCACTGCACTAAAGTGTCAGCCGAGATTTTTTTTGTGCTCAAGTCTCTGGAGTGGGACTTGGACCCACAACCTATGACCTGACTCACCTATGACCCACCCATTTTTGAGTGCTAAAATCCAGCCCATTGGCTTAAACTCGTAAAATGTAACTTTAGGACTCATAGAAGGAGGTTCTACTTTTAGCAGATAATGGTCAACTGTCCTAATGTCTCATTCTTTGGCTCAAGTGTCAATTCTTTTTGTCTGATTCAGCTCCTGTGAAGCACCTTAGGACGTTTAACTATGCTCTATGGGCCCAACATTGCTCAACCCCTTTTTTAGGCGCACTGACATGAAGCACGCCGACTTTGCGCGCTGGAAAGGGCGCCAGAAAAAAGGGGCCCTATCCTGGCCACTCTTCTGAGTCCCCGGAGTCCTGGCATTGTGTGCAGTCTTTAGGGGGGGGGGGGCGGAGCAACAGGCCAGCGCACAAAGCACTGTCGGGAGCTGCGCGCATGCTCCTGCCCTCCCAGTGCATCCAGTGGGCTGTGAGCAGGATCTGCTGCTCACAGCCCCATCACAGGCCAAAGGGACGCCCTGATCTCGCCGCATCCTATCCCTGGCCGAGTGGACTCCCACACAGGCCGGCCGGCCCGCTGAGTTCCCGGGCAGGTAAGGACTTTGCTTTTATTTTTTATTTAGTGGCCGTGCTTGAAACACTTGATGGGGTGGGGAGGAGGAGAGTTTTTTTTTAGGGGGAGCGCGTGGAGGAGAGTTTTTTTGGGGGAGAGGAGGCGAGTTTTGGGGGGAGAGAGGAGGAGAGTTTTTGGGGGGGGAGAGGAGGAGGGTTTGGGGGGGGGGAGAGGAGGAGAGTTTTGGTGCCTTTCCTGGGCAGACTTTAAAGATAAGATAGGATTTACTTTTTTTATTGTATTTTAATGGTTTGAGCTTTTCCTTAATGTTTGCTGCTTGGTTGTTGAGGTCCTCTCCAGTTCCCTTCCCTCCCCTATCCCTGCCCTAATGTCTGCCGAATGTGAGCTGCTTTTTCTTAACTGCCCGCAAGGTTTTTCAGAGCTGGCCACATACGCTGACCTAAGTGGATCTGGAGTACTTTTTTGTTGGCATAAATGGCCAAAACTGACGTAAGTGTCTGGGAAGTGTTTAAAAAAAAAAAAAATTGACCTAAAAAAAAATGTACCCAACTGATTTACTCTGGAGCAAATTTTTTGGGGAAAATGGCATTTTCTAACTTATGCCAGAAAAACAACTTACTCCAAAAAGATTGATGCAAGTCATGGCCAATGTTGGGTCCTATGAGTTGGGCGAGTGAGAGCTGCTGGAGTTGTGTTTAACGTGGGGGTCGGAGCGGCCCGCCGAGCCACCCGCGGAGGTCTGCCCCGGAAAGGCAGCGGGCCTGCCTGTGTGTGAGGCCATTCGGCCTGGGATAGGGGAGGGAAGTTGCAGCTGCTGGAGCCAAGTTTTCTTTCTTTCTCTGTTTATTGCGCATGTGCGCACGTCGGGGCCGGCGCATGCGCGAAGGTGCCGGCAGTGTTTTCGGTGCGGGCGTTTGGCTCCGGCCCGCACTCCAACGGCGACGCCACGCCAGGACTCCGGGGACTGCACGCAGCGGCCAGGATGAGGCGGGTTTTTGCTGCCGCCGTTTCCAGCGCGCAAAGTCGTCGCGCTTCAGGTCAGTGCGCTGACAAAACTTGTTGGGGAAAATCTAGCCCAAAAAGTGTAAGTTGATATCAGTCGGCAATAAATGGAGACTATTTACTGTTGACATCATGAAGCACAGGACCGCACAAAAAGGCTGACATATTTTTCCCACTGAATATAATTTACTCCACAGTAATTATCATTAAATAAATTAGAGCTGCCAAGCTTTCAATGGTAAACAATTACTCTTGAGGTTACAAAGGTGACCTCAAGTGTCCACTAATGAAGAGAGCAAATCGCCATCTAATTGTCGTGAGCCGAGAGCTGATAATACGTTTGAATGCAGTCCATCTTTGCGTAATATTAAGCTCTCTTAGTTCAAAATTTAACCAGGTTTTGTAAATAAATATCCCAATCTTATCACGTACGAGATGCTGCAGCCTGCGAAAACAAAGCAGGAAATAGGCAGCACTGCATACCTTGCTATTTACTGTGTGGATGCGGAACTTTGCACACAAACACTGCATCAACTCATCACTGTCAGTTGTCTGATTAGCTCTTGTGATAAGTCCATATGGAAAAACAGACTCCTCCAATCAGATTCCTGTACAAATATTATTTACATTCTTGATGCATTTTTATCTTGCCAGAGAGCTTGCTGGAATCTTCCATTGCATGGAGGTAGTGGAAGCCTCGGGACAACTGACAATAGGCCACTTAGCCCATTCAGTTCACTCAGGTTGAAGTCTATTTTCTGGAGCTGTGATGCAGATGTGCAATTTAACCTCCACTCTACCACAATGTCATGGATTCCACTCCCATCCATATCAAGTTCATCTCGATATTATCATAGAATCATAGAATGGTTACAGCATGGAAGGAGGCCATTCGGCCCATTAAACCCATGCTGGCTCTCTGCAAGAGCACCTCAGCTAGCTCCACTCCCCCGCCCTTTCCCCGTAGCCCTGCAATTTGGTTTTCTTTCAGGTACTTACACAACTATTCTCTGAAAAAAACTTCATAGAATTCATTCCAGTAGGTAGGTTAATGTTGGATTTTATTCTATCAAAGTTGCAGGTACAGCAACAGCGGTGAAATTGGCTGGAATATTCTGGAAGGCTATTCTGGCTCTTGACCGACGCCACTCAAGTGATTCTCTGCATAGTTGTCAGTCGGTTGTTCAAGAAAATGGGCATCAACTACAGCCCATTACTGGAGAGTTGGGAGATGGGATTCTGGTAATTGGCGCAGCCGCAGTAATTTCAGAAAAGTAAGAATTAAAACAGATTATACGAGAAAGGGAAAGTAAAAGAAGAATCAGGATAAAGCTGGTCCAAATAGTCCAAATAATCCTTTAACCCAGCCTCAGAAAGATCAACTTCCCCAATGCGACATTTCCCATTCCCACACAATGCGTTGCATGAGTGAGGCTGACCACGCAGTGCAAAATTGTGACCCAATTATGAGCAGATTTGTGCTGATGACTCGCCGCCACTTGGGCTGAGGCAGCACAAATTAATTGCATGCAGTCAGCAGGGAGAGAGGAGACTTCCACCACATCAATCTAGGCTACAGTCAAAGCTAGGCCCCAGAGGTGAATGGTGAGGGGTCATTATGTGCTCCTGCACTTCCTTCCAGTGGTAAAACTGTGCTTGCAGGGAGCACGGGTGGGACAGAAGTTCCCCGGCTCTCTGACTCAATGGTCCCTGTGAACGTGGGTCCCAGCTGGAAGCGAGGAATCATGAAATTAGCCCTTGTATCCAAAATCTATTAGGCTATCCAAGTCCTCAAAGCTCATTGATTTTAACTCTTATACAAACTCAAGGGGGCTGAAATTGCCATTTTTTTATAGACCCGCTAGCGCCTCCAGGTGGTGCTAATGGGGCATATTGACATTTTCGCCCGTGAGATGGGGGGGGTGGGGGGCGGGGGGAGCGGGTGATGGCAATTTCCCGGGAAATTGCCTCGGAGGTTTGGGAGGTGCTGTCCTGGCAGCACCGTGCCCTGCGATTAGCACCCCGGGCCGACGCACAACCGCCATGACACCATCACCATGCGCGCAGACCCCTCACCATCCCGCACCGACCCCTTTACTTCCCCTACAGGTTGCGAAGCTGGCGGACATCCGCCCCTTAACGGGAGGCCCTTAGCGCCCTGAGCCGCCATTTTCATTTGTCTGTTGACTCTTGCGTCGGCTCAACAAAGGCAGCGCTCGCGTCGGCCAGGCCACCATCGTGCAGCCCGGTCGATCGCGTCCCTGGTGGCCCAATGCAGGTCACCAAAGGGCCTGCAGACTGTGCAGCGGCCCTCCCCTTTAATGGAAGGAGAGGGGCGTTGCAGTGAGAGTGCTACATGTGGCATCCGTGTAGCTCTGGCCTCCTCACCCGCGGCCCTGCCGCTCCGGGAGCACCCCTCTGCTCCGCTTCCTTTGAGGGGCACACAGCCCAATTCCGTGTCGGGTGCGGGACTTCTGGGCCGGGCGATAAAAGTCCCGGCCCCGGAAGATTACCGCCCCCAATTGGGGCGAAGGCCAATTTCGCTCGCAAGGACGTTTCCCAGTAACGTATGGTGCAAGCCTATTCCCCTTTGTGTGGAGTAATTTGATCAACCATCTCGTCTTAGTGATAGCTTTTCTTCCTCTGAGTCAGAACGTTTGAACCCACTCCAGACAGTCCCAGCAACTGGAGATCAAAGCTCTGGCTTTGAATTCCGGGTTGGCAGCCAACGGACAACTTGAGTGTGGTGGGAGCGAGTGCTCCTCCCCCCTCAGGTGGGAGTCCATAAAAACCTCCTGCCGGACAGGTCTAACCACTCTGTCGCTGGGAAAAAGATGGTTATGGCCACTGATGACATGTTAAGACTGTTAAACAGCCTGCAAATTCTTCCACTCTTAAGGTAAAGATATGACAACAACCAGAGTAAGCAATTAGCCCAGGTCAGCTTCATCAAATCCCTGTTTGTACTCCACTCACACATTTATCAAAAATAAATACTTGCATTTATATAGCGCCTTTCACGAGACCACCGGATGTCTTAAAGCGCTTTACAGCCAATGAAGTACTTTTGAAGTGTAATCACTGTTGTAATGTACTAAACGCAACCTTAATCTGTGCACAGCAAGCTCCCACAAACAGCGATGTGATAATGATCAGATAATCTGTTTCAGTGATGTTGATTGAAGGATACCAGGGATAACTCCCCTGCTGTTCCTTGAAATAGTGCCATGGGATCTTTTACGTCCACCTGAGAGGGCAGACGGGGTCCTCCGGGCACCTGCGAAAGTGCAGCGCTGCCTTCAGCACTGCACTAGTGTGTCAGCCTAGATTTATGTGCTCAACTACAATCAGTGACCTGGATTTAGGTGACGTCAAATCCAGTCGCCCTCTTCACAGCCATCGCCCTCCTGATGCAGCATGTGCTGCTCCCTGCAGTGGCATGTCGTCGCACATTGCTCCCTCTAATGGCACCGGCCTGCTGATTGGAGTGCGGGCAGGTACAGCAGGAGCGGCGAGGTCGGGGCGAAGGAGCGGCGAGGTCAGGGCAAAGGAGCGGTGATCGGGGCCCAGGAGAGGCGTGGGCCCAGGAACAGCACGGGCCAGCCCACACTGCGATATGTGCATGTACTAGGTCCGTGCAGCAGAACTGGTCTCCAGTTGTCTTGGTTAATCCTTGCCATTGGACTAAGTCTTAGCTCTGTCAAGCACGTGTGGTGGCTGGTGTGCAACGGCCACCCCACGTTAAAAAATCCACGCACAGGCATCTTCCACCCTTCAACATGGAGTTCGGGACCTGGAATATTAGGTCCTTCATTGAAACACCTGTGAACTCATCCCTTTTTGGCGTGGAAGCAAGTCATCCTTGCTTCGAGGGACCGCCTATGATGATGATGATATGCTCAAGTGCCTGGAGTGGGACTTGAACCCACAACCTTCTGAGGCAAGGCTACCCACTGAGCCACAGCTGACACATCAAAATCAGGCACACAACACACGATTCCATTTTCGTAACTTAATCAAGACACAAATAAGATGAAAGTCGTAACAGAGAAAAGGGAGAGTGCACTTACAGACAGTGTACAACTGTGCGGCCCTCTCCGCCATCATACTCATCCTGCCACTTCTCCACCTGTCTGATGAGCTTGAGGAAGGAGCGCTTCGATACGGGATTGTCTCGATACATGGGCCAGCCTAGAAACTGGAACTGCTGAACCATCCGATACCCATCCTGAGGCTGCGTGGACACATGCCCATCCAAAGGTAGGAAGGCATAAAGGAAAAAAAATGTCACTAAATAACCTTGCTCAGAATGCTCAACCTTACTGTCCCCTCTGCAGTTTTCATCCATTTAGTAAACCAGCTCCCTCCCATTGTTTGATAGAGGGAACTTCAAACTTTCAAGGCAAGTCTTTCCCAGCTCGCCTTGGAAACCAATCAAAATTTGTGAACAACCACAATTTTTTTTAAAGCAAATCTTCTGAAGCAAGAGTTCTATAACGCAGTCCTTTATTTTCCACAGCGCTGAATCACGAGTCAGTTAGAAACATCAACAACAACAACGTAGTTATATAGCAGCTTTAAAGTAGTAAAACGTCCCAAGGTGCTTCACAGGAGCGTTAGAAAATAAAATGTGACATCGAGCCACATAAGGTGATATTAGGACAGGTGATCAAAAGCTTGGTCAAAGAGGTAGGTTTTATGGAGCTTCTGAAAGGAGGAGTGAGAGGTAGTGAGGTGGAGGGGTTTAGGCAGGGAATTCCAGAGCTTAGGGCCTAGGCAACAGAAGGCACAGCCATCAATGGTGGAGGATTTGAAATTGGGGATGCTCAAGAGCGCAGACATCTCTGGGGGGTTGTATGGCAGATGAAGTATAATGTGGATAAATGTGAGGTTATCCACTTTGGTGGTAAAAACAGAGAGATAGACTATTATCTGAATGGTGACAGATTAGGAAAAGGGGAGGTGCAACGAGACCTGGGTGTCATGGTACATCAGTCATTGAAGGTTGGCATGCAGGTACAGCAGGCGGTTAAGAAAGCAAATGGCATGTTGGCCTTCATAGCGAGGGGATTTGAGTACAGGGGCAGGGAGGTGTTGCTACAGTTGTACAGGGCCTTGGTGAGGCCACACCTGGAGTATTGTGTACAGTTTTGGTCTCCTAAATTGAGGAAGGACATTCTTGCTATTGAGGGAGTGCAGCGAAGGTTCACCAGACTGATTCCCGGGATGGCGGGACTGACCTATCAAGAAAGACTGGATCAACTGGGCTTGTATTCACTGGAGTTCAGAAGAATGAGAGGGGACCTCATAGAAACGTTTAAAATTCTGATGGGTTTAGACAGGTTAGATGCAGGAAGAATGTTCCCAATGTTGGGGAAGTCCAGAACCAGGGGTCACAGTCTAAGGATAAGGGATAAGCCATTTAGGACCGAGATGAGGAGAAACTTCTTCACCCAGAGAGTGGTGAACCTGTGGAATTCTCTACCACAGAAAGTTGTTGAGGCCAATTCACTAAATATATTCAAAAAGGAGTTAGATGAAGTCCTTACTACTAGGGGGATCAAGGGGTATGGCGAGAAAGCAGGAATGGGGTACTGAAGTTGCATGTTCAGCCATGAACTCATTGAATGGTGGTGCAGGCTAGAAGGGCCGAATGGCCTACTCCTGCACCTATTTTCTATGTTTCTATGTTTCTATGTTGTGGGGCTGGAGGAGATTACAGTGATAGGGAGGGGCGAGGCCATGGAGGGATTTGAAAATAAAGATGTGAATTTTAAAATCGAGGCGTTGCTTAACCAGGTACCAATATAGGTCAGCGAGCACAGGTGAAGGGGAATTGGTGCAAGTTAGGACACGGGTAGTGGGTTTTTGCATGACCTCACAATAATGGAGTATGGAACATGGTCGGTCGGCCAGGAGTGCTTGGAAGTCTCGAGGTAACAAAGACTTGGATGTGGGTTTCATCAACCATTACTCAGAGATGTTCAATGTTTTCTGCAAACAAAATGCATCCATTTACCATTTTACTAACTCTTTTTGTAGGAAGGTTTAATGAAATGTTTAAATGCGTTTATTATGTTTACATCTATGAGGAGATTTTGATGGGGAGTGGTAGGGAGCCAAGGTGGGCAGTATCAGAGGAGCGAGCCCTGGCTGATTGTAACAACCGAGCCTAATAACATGACTGACAGGCTGGCAGACCAATCACGCCGGCAGCGATCGGTGATCTTTCATCATCATTTGGACAATGTAATCAATCTTTCCCAAAGTGAACAAGCCTAACTTTCCTGATAAACCCAGAATCGTCCTGTTCTTGTCACCAGCACCCTGCCCCCAGGCCTGCTGCTGGTCCTCCAATATATCTCGTTTTAAACGTCATTTTACCCTTCTGCCAATTTAATGTAACACCTAATTTACCCTTTTATTTCACTGCAGCCAGTCACCAGGCTGATGGATTTACAAGTTGATAATCACGAAGTTGCCCTTTCACTGAAAACTATTGTTAAACTGCATCAGTTAAATGCCGCCGAATAAATATTGTTCAAACTAAAATTAAAGGGGGTAGAGCGATGTGGGTTTGATCCACCCGTTCAAGAGGTTAAAGATATATCCTGCACCTCTGTTATTTAGATTCTTTCTTTATTAAACTTTCACCGCGCCATCTACAGCAGCAGAACGTTTCTCCACTGCTACTGAATGTTTAAATTTATGCTCAGTCTAAACACTTTAATAAACAAGTGCTAACATAAATGTATTCAATGTAGATAACAATCCTGTGGCAAAATGTTTAGCACTACACAAAAAAAAGGTTGATCCTTTTTAATGGAATTTTTAATACATCCTTCAATTTATAGCTACCGATTAAAATAGATATCTTTTAAAATGGGATAATTTTCAGGATTTAAGTGCTATTCAGTAATGCTGTTGAGATGTGTGGATTCACAGGACTGAATGCAATGTCAAGATTTTCATTCTTTTTCACATTAATACATTAATACAGAAAGATCCTGCATAATGTCCTTTACGAGTCACCGTCGAGTGCGAGTGAGGATACAAAAGCCTCATATTTAGATATGGTGAGTTGACTTTGAAAGGGCTTGTGAAGATTTTAATAGATTGATTGCCCTCAGTGTGACACAAAGCAGGTCCTTACCCTGGCTGCATTGTAAATTCGGAATATTCTGCTGATAATGTCTTCCTCAAGATCGGCTGATACAAACTCCACCTGGAGGGGTCCGTGCCGATGGACGCCATTTTCCGGCCAGTACTGGGGGCACAGCTAGTGTGAGAACAAATAACAGGCATTTATATCCACTAAACAGCACTAACTATGAGGCAGTTGCATTTATGGAAAGACTTGCATTTGTATCATGCCCTATCACTGCTCCCAGGAACATCTCAACGTGCTTCACATACAATGAATTGCTTTGAAATGCAGTTTATTGCGCTTATGTAGGCAAGAGCAGCAACTGCTTTACCCACAAGATCCAACAAATAGCACCAAGTTGAATGGCCTGGTAGCTGTTGAGGGAGGTGTGTCGGACACAACACCGGGAGATGTCCCTGCTTTTCTTTAAGTAATGCCACGGATACCCGAACCTCAGTTTAACACTTTCAAAGGATGATATCACTGACAATGCAGCGCTGACCTTGGTACAAAGCTTGGGGTGAGATGGTGGTGGGGGAGGTGGTTGAATCAACTGAATGCAATAGTTAAGTTACTGGTGGTATAAAGAATATTATTCTGTAATAACCATTCCTGTGGCAAGCCTCCGGCTCTCCTTTACTGCTGCATTTACATAACATGGTTGCCGCTGGAGGCTGCCCTGACTTTTGACAGCAGCACTGGAATGTAACTAAGGCAATGTTGGTGGCCCCCAACTCAAGAGCCAGCTGACAGAAGCACAGCATCACCAGAATGAAACATAAGCAGACACCTCTGGTGACACGCTACCATTTTCAAAGTTAGGGGCATACTGAGCACTCACCCATATGTACAAACCAGGAGTGTTCTTGCCTTGCTGACTGGTAAAGATGTGGTGTCTCTGCACCTTGCTACTGAATCACACGAGGCATGTACTGCAGACACGGTCACTGCGTGACCTTTCTTTATTCCCAGGACCAAGAAGTAATGACCCTGCGTGGGACCTCCCTTTAAATGCCTGGTGCCCAGGTAAGGAGTGTCTCCCACAAGTTCACCCCCTGTGGTCAAGGTGTGCATTTCCAGGGCATATATACAGTGTACAGTGTGGTTGCATGAAGGTTGCAGTTATATGAAGGTTACAGTTACATTAAGGTTACAGTTGTATGAAGGTTGCATACATGACAACACCTCCCCCCTCACGTCTTTTTGTGTCAAATGTTAAGTCTTTCAGGTGGTCGACGCTCTCTCATGGTGCGCCGTAGTTGGAGCTCTGGTGGCTGAGCCTTGGCATGCATCTCTGTCACCTGAGGTGATTCCGGCCTCTCCGGGCTGGCCGCAGGGACTGTGCATGTTGGTGAATGTCCTTGTGGCTCATCCACCGGCAGTGGTGTGGGTAACATCTCATGCTCTTCCTCAGGTTCCTCAGTGTCTATGCTGAACATTTTCTTTACTTGGTCCAAGAGTTTGCGGCATTTCTGCCCATTGTTGAGTCTGACCACTATGACCCTATTCCCCTCTTTGCCAATTACGGTGCCCTCAAGCCACTTGGATCCCAAAGCATGGTTAAGAACAAATACCGGGTCATCGATTTCTATACACCTCCCCCTTGCATTTCGATCATGGCACAAGCGCTTGCCCTCAACAATGTCTGCCAGGGCTGGATGAATGAGGGATAGCCGCGTTTTAAGCATGCATTTCATGAGTAGTTCCGCTGGCGGGACTCCCGTGAGCAAATGCGGGCGGGACCTGTAGGCCAGCAGGAGGCGCGATAGGAGGTGCTGAAGGGAGGGTCCTTGGATACGGAGCATATCCTGTTTTATGACTTGGACCGCACGTTCTGCCTGGCCATTAGAAGCCGGCTTGAACGGCGCTGTCCGGACGTGTTTGATGCCATTACCCGACATAAAGTCCTGGAATTCATGGCTGGTGAAGCACGGCCCATTGTCGCTGACCAGAATGTCCGACAAGCTGTGGGTCGCGAAAACCGTGCGCAGACTCTCCACTGTGATGGGTGTTGTGCACAAGTTTAATATGATGCACTCGATCCATTTTGAGTATGCATCGACAACAATCAAGAAAATTTTTCCCATGAACGGGCCCACGTAGTCTACGTGAACGCGTGACCATGGCCTGGTGGGCCAAGGTCATGGACTGAGGGGGGCCTCCTTGGGGGCATTGCCCAGCTGGGCACACGTCGTGCACCTGCGAACCCAGTGTTCCAGGTCTGAGTCAATTCGCGGCCACCATACATGTGAACGGGCAATGGCCTTCATTAGCACAATGCCAAAGTGCTTGCTGTGGAGTTCCCTGATGAATGCTTCCCTTCCTTTCTGGGGCATAACTACCCGGCTGCCCCATAGCTTGGATGGAGAGCTCATCGGGGCACCCCCCGTGTGCGGGTGCCCAATCCCAGTCAGAACACATTTCTTTATCATGGACAGGAGGGGGTCTCTGTTGGTCAAGATTTTGATCTGGCAGGCTGTGATAGGGGAGCTTGCGGTGTCAAAAGCCTCAACGGCCATGACCATCTCAGCGCTTTGCTCCGACGCCCCCTCAGTGGTGGCCAGTAGGAGCCTGCTGAGTGTGTCAGTGCAATTCTCGGAGCCTGGCCGGTGCCGTATGGTGTAGTCATACGCAGCCAGCGTGAGAGCCCATCGCTGTATGCGAGCTGACGCATTGGCATTGACAGCCTTGCTGTCAGACAACAGGGATGTTAACGGCTTGTGGTCCATTACTAGCTCGAACTGCCCATCGAAAAGGTACTGGTGCATCTTTTTCACACCGTAAACACAAGCGAGTGCTTCCTTTTCGACCATGCCATATCCACGCTCTGCCTGGGAGAGCGACCTGGAGGCATAAGCCAGCGGTTGGAGTCGGCCATCATCATTACTCTGCTGCAACACGCACCCAACCCCGTAGGATGATGCATCACACGTTAAAACCAGTTTTTTTTACAGGAGTCATACAAGGTCAACAGCTTGTTAGAACAAAGGAGGTTCCGAGCTCTATTGAGAGCTCGTTCTTGACCGTCACCCCAAAACCATTCACAATCTTTACGCAAGAACACGTGTAATAGCTCCAACACTGTGCTTAAGTTGGGCAGAAAGTTCCCGAAATAGTTCAAAAGTCCCAGGAAAGATTGCAACTCCGATGTGTTGCCGGGCCTGGGCGCCTGGCGGATCGCCTCCGTTTTAGCTTCAGTGGGCCGGATCCCGTCTGCTGCAACTCTCCTGCCCAAAAACTCGACCTCTGGGGCCAAAAACACACACTTGGGCTTTTTCAACCGCAAGCCTACCCGGTCCAGTCGGCGTAGCACCTCCCCCAGGTTTTGGAGGTGTTCCTCGGTGTCTCGACCCGTTATTAGGATGTTGTCTTGTAATACGATCGTTCCAGGAATGGATTTAAGCAAGCTTTCTATGTTCCTCTGGAAGATAGCGGCCACCGAACGAATGCCAAACGGACACCTGTTGTAGATAAATAGCCCCTTGTGCGTCGTGATGGTGGTCAGAAGCTTGGATTCTTCAGCCAGTTCCTGAGTCATGTAGGCCGAAGTGAGGTCCAACTTGGTGAACAGCTTGCCACCTGCCAGCGTGGCAAAAAGCTCCTCCGCTCTCGGGAGCGGGTATTAGTCCTGCAGTGTCACTCGGTTGATAGTGGCCTTGTAGTCGCCACAAATCCTGACCGAGCCATCCGCTTTGAGAACAGGAACGATGGGGCTTGCCCAGTCACTGAATTCAACTGCCGAGATTATGACTTCTCTTAGCAGCCTGTCCAATTCACTTTCAATTTTCTCACACATCACATACGGCACCGCTCTGGCTTTGTGGTGCACTGGTCTGGCGTCCGGGGTGATGCGTATCACTACTTTAGTGCCCTTGAAAGTCCCGACACCGGGTTGAAATAGTGCCCCGAATTTCTATAGGACCTGTGAGCACGAGCTTCGCTCCACAGATGAAATGGCGTGCACATCCCCCCATTTCCAGTTCATCTCGGCTAGCCAGATCCTCCCCAAAAGTGCGGTCCGTTTCCGGGGACAATCCAGAGTGGCAGCCGGTTCTCTGACCCATTATGTGTTACCACCAAGTTTGCACTGCCTAGCATTGGGATGATCTGTTTGGTGTACGTCTGTAGCTGCGTGTCAATGTGTTCCAGTTTTGGCCTGCTAGCTTTGTGTGGCCATAGTCTCTCAAATTGTTGGGCATTCATAAGGGACAGGCTGGCTCCTATGTCCAGCTCCATGCGCACCGGGATGCCATTCAATAAAACTTTCATCATCATGGGTGGCGTTTTGGTATATGAGCTGTGGACATCAGCCACATGAACCCGCTGAACTTCAGCATCCATGGCTTTGGCCCAAGCATCATCCTGCATTGCAGACCCCTTGTCTGGTTCCTCTGTCTCGTAGATTAGCCTCACTACAGCCTTCCTGCACATTCTGGCCAAGTGTCCACTGATGTTGCAATTCCTACAGATAAATTGCTGGAACCTGCAGCTTTTTGCAATATGTCTACCCCCACACCTCCAGCACGAGCTGAAGTTGTTGTTAACAAAAGGACTGTTACCAGGCATTCCTCTCTGATTGTCCCTTTGGTTGTTTCTAAGCGCTCTGATGGTGGGTGTCAATGGTCCCATTACGGGACGCATTGTTCCTCGAGATGGCGTGAATTGCCGATCCTCTTTCCATTGTCCCAGTTGCGGGCCCACCCTAACATTTGTTGCAGCCTGGCCGGTTTCAAAATGCCCTTGCCTGTCTGCGGGGTCCTGAACCGCGTTCACAATGTTAACTCCCTGGTCCATCGCCACGTTGGAACCAGAGCTGCGTGCGTAAATTAGCTTGGTCTCCTCTTCCCCTGCCATGAAGGTCTGAGCTATCAACGCCGCCCTTTCTAAAGTCAAGTCCTTGGTCTCTATGAGCTTCCTGAAAATCCCGGCTTGACTAATGCCCTCAATAAAGAAGTCCCTTAACCTCTCCCCCTGCAGGCGTCTATGAACTTACAGAGACTGGCCAAGCGCCGCAGGTCCGCAACAAAGTCCGAGATGTTTTGTCCCTCCCGACGCTGGTGTGTGTAGAACCGGTGTCTGGCCATGTGTATGCTACTCGCTGGTTTGAGATACTCACTGATCAGCTGGCTGAGCTCTTCAAAGGACTTGTCCGCTGGCTTCTCGGATGCGAACAGGTCTTTCATCAGCGCATACGTCTTTGGTCCGCAGCTGGTCAGTAGATGCGCCCTCCGCTGGTCAGCCGCTGCCGCTCCCAGCCAGTCCTTCATGATGAAACTCTGCTGGAGTCTCTCAACGAAGTCATCCCAGTCCTCACCCACACAGTAACGTTTCTCTGTGCTACCGGTGGCCATCCTCATGGTTCAGTGATTCCTGTTTCTCGTCGCCAAATGTGGTGTCCCTGCACCTTGCTACTGAATCACACGAGGCATGTACTGCAGACACGGTCACTGCGCGACCTTTCTTTATTCCCAGCATGGGACCTCACTTTAAATATCTGAGTGCCCAGGTGAGGAGTGTCTCCCACAAGTTCACCCCCTGTGGTCAAGGTGTGCATTTCCAGGACATATATACAGTGTACAGCGTGGTTGCATGAAGGTTACAGTTACATGAAGGTTACAGTTGTATGAAGGTTGCATGCATGACAAAGGACTTCCCCCTAACTTTAGGGAAGGCCCCTGGGTGAAAGGTTAAAGTCATTAAAGTGACTGCACACATGAAAACGTAGACTTTCGCAGCTGTTTTTGTGCTCCATAGCCTAGTGTGAATGAGAGAGATTCCAGAGCATCAGAATCTCCGGTGTATTACTTCCATTAGAAGTGGTTGAGCAATATGAACTAGCCATATGCTGCGCGAGTGGATACTGAAAACAGTCATTCCCAGAGTTGCTGAATTAAGGGTCGCTTGTAATGTGTACTTAATTAGCTAGCCCCGACTCTGCATGTGGTGCATTTTGCAGTGGACTCCTGTACCAACGCTTTCCAGTCAAAAACCCCAACAGCTGCTGCAGTTAGACAGGAACACTTTGTCCCGTCTATCTGGACCTGATTCAAAACTCAATCCCTGAAATAAGAGGCCAATATTTGAACACACTGGACTCCCATTGCAAAGTCTCAACCGAATGATAACTGTGGGGAAAAAAACGATGGTTAGCTGTGACCTTCGCTGTTAGTAAAAGGCAAATTGTTGTCATTCGTTCACAGTTCTGGTCCAACCGGAACAATTTCCTGAGGCTGTGAACTGTTTTACTCCATCACATTCCCAGTCTAACACTTCCGCACAAATCCACTAGAGTTCAGTAGTACTATTTCTAGATCTGGAATTTCAGTAACATCGGGCATGGCATAAATAATTGGTCACAGAGTGCAACAGTGGAGGTGGGTTAGAAGTATTATGCTTCATGCATGGCGCCAACTCAAAATGGCTGATATCTTGAGCGTGCCCAAAGATTTGTAACGAGGCAGAATTATGGCCTAGAAATTGGCTTCCTTAGCGCCTCCGGTTATCGCTTCCGGGGGGGGGGGGGAGGAGGGGGGTGATAGCGGGGCACTAAGCACTTACCGACCGGGCGTGGTGAGAAGATGGACTCCCGCTATATTCGGCGGGAGGTTTGCGGCGGCGGTATGGCGTTGTGCCGCGGTCTCCTTCATCCAGAGATCATATCGCCATCGCGTACACATCGCCTCGGTAGCAGCCCGAACCTGAACTTCGGTTCCGTCCCCTGCAACACCGGGCAAAAACACCGGCAGCTGCAGGAGGTGTTCATCGGCAGGCCGGGCGTTTCGGGGGGGGCGATGCTTAAAGGCGAGGTGGCCAAGGTAAGTGAAAATATTTTTGCCATTGCCCTGTTTGATTTTTTTTTTTTGCAGCTTTCTCCCCTGCGATCGATCAGCTGCTGCGGTGCATCGGGCTGATCGGGCCGGATCGCCGCTGCCGTCGGTGTGCAGGTAAGTTTTTCCTTTGCAGAGCCTGCAGCGATGGCCCTTCCCTTTAAGGGAGGGGAGGAGCCTTCCAACGCCGCAGTGCTGCACGGCCCAGTGTTCAGCGCTGCACCACTACGGCCCCGCCTGCTGCCTCTTGCGCTCAAGGAAGGAAGTGGGGCGTTGATTTAGCGCTCCACTTCCTTCCTGGAGCGCGAACGCCAAATTTTTTTTAAAGTTTGAAAACATTTGCGCCTGGCGCTAATTTTTCAAACTGTTGAAAGTTAGCGCCCCAATTGGGGCGCTCCCGAATTTCTCCCCTTAGAATGAATATAGTGTTTGTTAGCGACAGTCATCATGTTCAAAAGAGTTCAACGCATCATTTGCAGATGAGCAAGTTAATGGTCCAAAAGAATCATTTGTGCTACTTCTATTTTAGAAGAGGCTAATTAAGTAAGTACAGTCTATACAGAGTGATAAAGAGTGATGGGCGCCTCCTGAATCAACATTTAACATCACTCTTTATATTCCAGAGCAAAATCTGGCTGCTTTCAGATCATTAAAGTTATCTCTGCAACTAACTGAGGAACACGTAGTATTTTCATTGATGTTGACTTCCTGTTGAAATCTGTTCTTTTCGCTGTCGCTCCGATTTCTCCCGGCAGTTAGCTTTCCAATAGTAGATCAGTCAAATTGACATCCATTGGACTCTCTGGGGGATTCGGAACAACCCATGAAGAAATGTCCCCCCAATGTTTTTAATGCAAGGTCAAGGGGCTGGAAATTTGGTTGAAGGAATTTTAAGGTGCTAATGTCGGGCGGGCGCTAAATTTAGCACTGGAAAACGGTTTGCCATGGCAGCCAAAAAATTTAATGGTTGCGCCCTGACAGTGGAGTGGAGCACTTAGGGAAGCGTTCCACACTTCTCTTCGGGCACTAGGCCGGGTGAGCAACTGCATATCTCGAGCTAAAAAGCCGGCTTCGTAGCGCCCGAAGAGAGGCCTCCCTGAGAAAAAAAGAATTGGAACAAAAAACACAAACAAAATTCCCTATACATTACTCACCCCAAACAAAGTTAAATCGCAAAATTAATATATTAATCACACTTACCTCATGCAGTCATTCCTTCCCATAGCGCCCCGGGGCAGCTCTGCGCACCAGCTTTCTCTGGCGGTGTCACTAGGGGGCGCTACAGGTGCAGCACAAACCAATTGTTGCCTCCATTGCACACCGGCGCTATGCTGCCGGGCGATACTCCTCAGCGCCGCTGGTACCGGCACACTGAATTTACCGATTGGCACTCGTGCTGCCAACCCTTCAGTGCCCCTGTTCCGCCCTGCGCGAGTGGCGCTATCCAAATGCATTTCTAGCCCAAGGTGTCTTTGGTGGGGGGCGGGGAAGGTGGGGGCTGGTCAGTCAGAATTTCTGATTTGTGCTTCTGGCAAGTGGAGCTTTGTGTCAGGAGAGCAGATTGAAACATAGAAAATAGGAGCAGTAGTAGGCCATTCGGCCCTTCGAGTCTGCACCGCCATTCAATATGATCATGGCTGATCCTCTATCTCAACACCATATTCCCGCTTTTTCCCCATACACCTCGGTATCTTTTGTTTCTAGAAATCTATCTTATCTCCCTCTTAAATATATTCAGTGACTTGGCCTCCACAGCCTTCTGTGGTAGAGAATTCCACAGGTTCACCACCCTCTGGGTGAAAACATTTCTCCTTATCTCAGTCCTAAATTTCCTACCCTGTATCCTGAGGCCTCTTGTTCTAGACTTCCCAGCCAGGGGAAACATCCTCCCCACATCCAGTCTATCCGATCCTGTCAGAATTTTATACGTTTCAATGAGATCCCCTCTCATTCCTCTAAACTCCAGTGAATACAGGCCTGGTCGACCCAATCTCTCAGTCTGGTGAACCTTCGCTGCACTCCCTCTATGGCAAGTAAATCCTTTCTCAGGTAAGGAGACCAAAACTGCACACAATACTCCAGGTGCCTGTATTGCCCTTGTATTGTGAGAATTCTTTCCCCGTGACAGTGAGTAAGAGCGTCTTTACACGATGAGGACCCTGCTGTGCACACAGCAGAACGCTCAAAGTCATAATAATCACAGGCACATACATTAGGCCAGCATCTTATTGACCCGCACGCCAAACCTAATGGTATTTATAAATCAACTGAGGCAAAGAGGGACGTTGGAAAAAAATACCTGAGGAATTCAATGACTTTGAGTAGAAACAAGGATACAAGGTTAATTATTTTTAATCCATCCATAAATAACAAAGGGAGAACAGAATAATAAATATTCTGACGAAAAATCAACGACCTGAACCGTTAACTCTGTTTCTCTCTCTCCACAGAGGCTGCTTCACCCTGTTGAGTATTTCCAGCATTTTCTGGTTATATGATAAACATACTGTTATGCAGCCAATGACTGTTGTGCAATACAGGGTCGCAGTTCTCAATCACAATAGTCATTTCACACTAGACAAACTATTGATTACATTGAAGAGAAAAATACAAATCTCAAAATCCTTTGTTTGCTTAATAGGGTCGGTGGGTTGATGGCCTGCGACTTTATATTCAATTTGGATGGGACAGCAAGGGCTTGTTCATGTCTCTGAAAATCCAATTCTCAGGCCTGATAACACCAGTCAGCAGCCAATGAAATGAGTTCTTGTAAAATGGTCAAACTGCCATTTAATTTTACCTGAGGCACTTTGTCTTGCATATTCTGCTTATCCCCACCTCACTCACCACCATTCACTGCCATCAGCCAGCAGGCCACTGTAGCATCATTAAGGCGCACAGCATGATTAGATTTTAATGGAAAACCGAACTCTCAGAATTCCTGCGAGTTTAACCTGATACAGGGTGTAATTTTGATAATTCTTGCTTTTAAAACTGGCCGTAAAAGATCCCACGGCACTATTTCGAAGAAGAGCGGAGGAGTTATCCCCGGTAAACAGATTATCTGGTCATTATCACAGTGCTGTTTGTGGGAGCTTGCTTTTGTGCAAATTGGCTGCTGCGTTTCCTACATTACAACAGTGACTGCACTTCGAAAGTACATTGGCTGTAAAGCGCTTTGAGACGTCCAGTGTTCGTGAAAGGCACTATATAAATTCAAGTCTTTCTTTCTTTCTTTGACAATTTGAATGCCTGGACCTCATTTCAGTAACTGAATGCGCAGACCGAAAGCATTTTCGATAAGGGATTTAAGCAAAGTGCCCTTAAGGAGGGAGGTCCATTATAGTTCTACAGTTACTAAGCTCAATCTTTTAAATCTTATTGACAACCTCGCAGACAGCTTTATAGCGCTAACTTTCATTTCCTTTCAAGTAAGAAAATGTCAGGCACTCAATAGATATTGGAAATTATTATTTTTCTCCACTACTTTCCAGACGAGTTTGGAGGAATTAAATATCCTTCCAAGGCCCTCTGTGGTTGCAGTGATTGAATGAGTTTATGAAGGACAAGTCTTTAGAGTGGGTATATCGGAAGAAAAACGGGCAGCTTCGACCACAATGTCCGCCTATCATGCCTGTGTACCACACACCTCCGTACTGCCAGCCCAGAAAGCGAACAAAAACTGACCAAGAGTTTCAAGAAAGGTAACAACTCAAAAAGTCACCAACTATTGGCTTATGACATGTACTTACACCAAACATACAGCAGGGCAGGCCTGATATAACTAAAGCTGTCGGTATATGCAAACATTCCATGACTAGCCACTAACTCCATCCCTCTCTCCAGCATCTGTCCGAAGCTGAACCAGACTGTTCGCAATCTTGGTGTCACACTTTACCCTGAAATGAGCTGCTGGCCACACATCCGCGCTTTAACTGAGACCGGCTCGTTCCACTTCCGCAACATCACCCGTATCCTCTCCTGCCTCAGCTCATCTGCTGCTGAATCCCCCATCCCCCATGCCTTTGTTATCTCTACAATTGACTATTCCAACGCACTCCTGGCTGGCCTCCCATGACCTACCCTACATAAACTTGAGATCATCCAAAACTCGGCTGCCCATGGAAACTACATTAGCTTCCAATTAAACAATGACTCGATTTTAAAATGCTCATCCTTGTTTTCAAATCCTTTCACTGCCTCACGCCTCCCTATGTCGGTAATCTCCTTCAGCCCCACAATGCCCTGAGATATCTGCATTCCTCAAATTCCGGCCTCTTGAGCAGCCATGATTTTATCGGCGGCCGTGCCTTCAGCTGCCAATGTCCTAAGCTCTGGAATTCCCTCCCTAAACCTCTCCACCTCTCTTAAGATGCTCCTTAAAACCTACCTCTGACCAAGCTTTTGGTCATCTGCCCTAATTTCTCCTTCTGTGTCTTAGTGCCCAATTCTTTTACTTATAATACATCTGTGAAGTGCCTTGGGACATTTTACTATGTTAAAGGCGCTATACAAATATAAGTTATTGTTATTGTTGTTACTAGTATCATGGAAAATTGGGGCAGGAATTTCCCCTAAATTCTTGTAGGTTCGCTTCAGATTATTGTGGATATGTATAGATATTCTCGTTGCTGAATTGTTTAATTTCTTTATACCATGATCAATGACAAGGAGCTACTCTTTGCACCCTATGTAATAAGATTCTTTTCCCTCTCCCTGGTTCACACTGACAAGTTTCTCACAATCCCAGTTCATATTGGTGCTCGTATCCCTCTCTCCCCTTCAATTCAAAGTGATACTCTTCCCTCTTCCCACCCCAGTTCATAGACACTCCCTCTCCCCCGCACCCCCACCAACTCCCCCACCACCTCGCTCCCTCTAAATTCAAGTTGGTAGTAATCACCTTTCACTCTCCTCTTGCTGCAGCCCAAGCTCATACCGGCATTCTGCATGTTCCTCAGCCCCAGCTCATGCTGGACCTCCTCCCACCCCGCTCCCCCTTCCCTCATCCTCAGTTTAAGCTGGTACTGCCATCCCTCCTCCCCAGCTCAGGCTCACACTGATCCTCTTCCTCCACCCTTAGTTCACGCTGGCACTGTCCTTACCTGCCCCTACAGCTCTCCCCTCGTTTGTCTCGCCCCCCATCAGCTCCTATTTCCTGCTGCTACAGGAGATTAAATTTTGCAAAGATTCCTACCTGCAGTGCCTTTAAATTCCATGGAGCAGTAATAGGAGATATCAACGAGGCAAGGAGCCAGAGGATTACATAGGATATACAGCACAGAAACAGGCCATTTGGCCCAACCAGCCCATGTCAGTCAACAATGGCTTTTGTTTGCTAATGAAGAAAAGGAGGACACTGCGTTTCGTGGCTAATGGCACAGATTATATGGAGCCTGTAGATAAATTAATTGAAGATTTTCACACAGTTGGGTAGCAATATTGGCTGCCGCATTTCCTACATCACAACAGTGATTACACTTCAAAAGTACTTCATTGGCTGAAAGGTTTTTTGGGACATTCTGAGGTCATGAAAGGCGCTATGTAAGTGCAAGTCCTTCAATCTAAGCTACCTAGCTTTGATCCTATCAATGCATAGTGCTATCCCACTGTGTAAAATCGTCAATGTATTTATATACAGGTTCCATGTAATCTGTACCATTAACCAAGAAAGCATATAGCTTGTAAATAGAAAGTGGATCTAAAAAAAACCCTGCCACTTTCCCCATGTAAAAAACTGGCATTGAATCAACCATGTTTACACCATGGAAACAATGTTCCCTGTGAGCTGCGCTTTGTTCTGTGCAGCCTGTCTCTCTTAGTGTGCGGTCCCTTTAAATCTCCGCACATACGCGGTAAGAAAGACTTTCATTTATATAGCGCCTTTCACGACCACTGGACGTCTCACAGCGCTTTACAGCTAATGAAGTATTTTTTGGTTTCCCTATCTACATGCTGCCCCTCGGCGACAACATCTGAAGACATGACGTCAGGTTCCACATGTATGGTGACGACACCTGGCTCTACCTCACCACTACCTCTCTCCACCATTCAATTGCTTCCATGTTGTCCAACATCCAAAAGAAAGACTTGCATTTATACAGCGCTTTTCACTACCTCCGGATACCCCAAAGCACTTTACAGCCAGTGAAGTAATTGTGGAGTGTAGACACTGTTGTAATGTGGGAAACGTGGCAGCCAACTTGTGCACAGCAAGCTCCCACAAACAGCAATGTGATAATGACCAGATAATCTGTTTTTGTTATGTTGATTGAGGGCTAAATATTGGCCAGGACACCGGGGATAACTCCCCTGCTCTTCTTCAAAATAGTGCCATGGGATTTTTTAAGTCCACCTGAGAGAGCAGACGGGGCCTCAGTTTTAACGCTCATCTGAAAGATGGCATCTCCGACAGTGCAACATGCCCTCAGCTCAAGTCTCTGGAGTGGGACTTAACCCACAACCTTCTGACTCAGAGGCAAGTGTGCTACCCATTGAGCCACAGCGTGGGAACTTAGAGCTTAGCGGGAACATTGATTGGAAAGGTCATCGACCTGAAACCTGAACTCTGTTTCTCCCCCCGCAGATGTTGCCTGACCTGATGAGTGTTTTTCCGGCACTTTCTGTTTATGTTCCATGTTTACACGTACCTGTGCAGGATCCACATCGTTGAGCATGACGATTGATGTACAATGATAGTCCAATACAAGTCTCCAGAAGTCCTTCACGGTATTTGGTAAGGGATGTTGAGTAACAATGAAGGCTGAAGGTTGCTTATAACTCTGAAAAAATGAACCAAGAGTTAGGCTGACACAACAGGGTAGATATTCCCAGTCCTCAACTAATGGCAGCACGTATTGGAAAACCGATGGTCAGCATGACCCCGACATTCTAATACTTGCTGGCTGCTGGGCCAGGCCTCAGAAAATCTATGCCAACATTTTAATGTTTTCATTCTGCAGCACTGCTAAAAAAAGAACTTTTGGACCTTCCCAAATGGCTTAGTGGGTGAATGACTCACATGGATTGGCACTCGGCCATGCAAGCTAGGAAAGTTCCAGCTTTGTCCCTAGGCTCCACTATGTTTGTTAATCCCAGCTGGGTAAACAGTTGGGATGTGATCATTGACTCAGTCCTGGGTTAGCAACAATCCAAATATTTCCTGATCCCAATCCAGTGGCACCTACTGGGAATTACGAGTATGCCTGAGTGTGTGTGTGTGTGTTTGTCATCGTGCATACGAATGTCTTTGTGAGTGATCGTGCATATGTATATATTAGATTGTGCCTACATATGTGTGTGTGTGTGTCATCGTACGTATGTGTATGTGTGTGTGTGATCGTACGTGTGTGTGTCATCGTATGTTTGTGTGTGCATGTGTGATTGTGCGTACATATAGAAACATAGAAAATAGGTGCAGGAGTAGGACATTCGGCCCTTTGAGCCTGCACCACCATTCAATAAGATCATGGCTGATCATTCACCTCAGTACCCTTTCCTGCTTTCTCTCCATACCCCTTGATCCCTTTAGTCGTAAGGGCCATATCTAACTCCCCCTTGAATATATCCAACGAACTGGCATCAACAACTCTCTGTGGTAGGGAATTCCACAGGTTAACAACTCTCTGAGTGAAGAAGTTTCTCCTCATCTCAGTCCTAAATGGCTTACCCCTTATCCTTAGACTGTGTCCCCTGGTTCTGGACTTCCCCAACATCGGGAACATTCTTCCTGTATCTAACCTGTCCAGTCCTGTCAGAATTTTATATGTTTCTATGAGATCCCCTTTTATCCTTCTAAACTCCAGTGAATACAGGCCCAGTCGATCCAGTCTCTCCTCATATGTCAGTCCTGCCATCACAGGAATCAGTCTGGTGAACCTTCACTGTACTCCCTCAATAGCAAGAACGTCCTTCCTCAGATTAGGAGACCAAAACTGAACACAATATTCCAGGTGAGGCCTCACCAAGGCCCTGTACAACTGCAGTAAGACCTCCCTGCTCCTATACTCAAATCCCGTAGCTATGAAGGTCAACATACCATTTGCCTTCTTCACCGCCTGCTGTACCTGCATGCCAACTTTCAATGATTGATGTACCATGACACCCAGGTCTTGTTGCACCTCCCCTTTTCCTAATCTGCCACCATTCAGATAATATTCTTCCTTCGTGTTTTTGCCACCAAAGTGGATAACCTCATATTTATCCACGTTATATTGCATCTGCCATGCATTTGCCCACTTACCTAACCTGTCCAAGTCACCCTGCAACCTCTTAGCATCCTCCTCGCAGCTCACACTGCCACCCAGCTTAGTGTCATCTGCAAACTTGGAGATATTACACTCAATTCCTTCATCTAAAGCGTCGAGGAGGCGGAGCGGGACATTGGTGAGGCCTACAAGAGGCCCAGCAGTCGGAGAGAGCAGGGGCAGCGTCGAGGAGATGGAGCGGGACGTTGGTGAGGCCTACAAGAGGCCCAGCAGTCGGAGAGAGCAGGGGCAGCGTCGAGGAGATGGAGCGGGACGTTGGTGAGGCCTACAAGAGGCCTACTGGTGCAGCTGCAGCGGGGAGGCAAAAAAGAAGTAGAAAGAAATCGAAAGGTGACGTCACAGCCAAGGGATAAGTGATTGGCTGGTGATTGGTAAGTAGTTTTTCTTTTTTCTTTTCTTTATCAGTAAATAACCTTTAGCCTTGTTGTTGCCAAATTAAGTTAATCTAAGGGTTAAGTCATGGCAGGAGAGCTCGGACACGTGCTGTGCTCCTCCTGTACTATGTGGGAAGTCAGGGACGCTTCCGATGTCCCTGATGATTGTTTGTGGGAAGTGCATCCGCCTGCAGCACCTGACAGACCGCATTGCGACACTGGAGCTGCGGGTGGATTCACTCTGGAGCATGCACGATGCTGAGAATGACGTGACTAGCACGTTTAGTGAGTTGGTCTTACCGCAGGTTAAAGGTACACAGCCAGTTAGGGAATGGGTGACCAACAGGAAGAGCAGTGCAAGGAAGGTAGTGTAGGGGTCCCCTGCAGTCATCCCCCTGGAAAACAGATACACCGCTTTGGGTACTGATGAGGGGGATGACTCATCGGGGAGGGCAGCAGCAGCCAAGTTCATGGCACCGTGGGTGGCTCTGTTGCACAGGAGGGCAGGAAAAAGAGTGGGAGAGCGATAGTGATAGGGGATTCTATTGCAAGGGGAATAGATAGGCCTTTCTGCGGCCGCAACCGAAATTCCACGATGGTATGTTGCCTTCCTGGTGCAATGGTCAAGGATGTCTCAGAGCGGGTGCAGGACATTCTAAAAAGGGAGGGTGAACAACCAGTTGTCGTGGTGCAGATAGGTACCAACGATATAGGTAAAACATGAGATGAGGTCCTACAAGACGAATTTAGGGAGCGAGGAGCTAAATTAAAAAGTAGGACCTCAAAAGTACTAATCTCAGGATTGCTACCAGTGCCACGTGCTAGTCAAAGTAGGAATCGCAGGATAGCTCAGATGAATACGTGGCTTGAGGAGTGGTGCAGAAGGGAGAGATTTAAATTCCTGGGACATTGGAACCGATTCTGGGAGAGGTGGGACCAATACAAACCAGATTGTCTGCACCTGGGCAGGACTGGAACCAATATCCTAGGGGGAGTGTTTGTTGTTGGGGAGGAGTTAAACTAACATGGCAGGGGGATGGGAACCTATGCAGGGAGACAGAGGGAAATAAAATGGAGGCAGAAGCAAAATATAGAAAGGAGCATAGTAAAAGTGGAGGGCAGAGAAACCTAAGGCAAAAAACATAAAGGACCACATTACAGCAAAATTCTAAAGGGGCAAAGTGTGTTAAAAAGACAAGCTTGAAGGCTCTGTGCCTCAATGCGAGGAGTATTCGGAATAAGGTGGACGAATTAACTGCACACGAAGCAGTTAACGGATATGATATAATTGGCATCACAGAGACATGGCTCCAAGGTGACCAAGGCTGGGAACTCAACATCCAAGGGTATTCAACATTTAGGAAGGATAGGCAGAGAGGAAAAGAAGGCAGGGTGGCGTTGCTGGTTAAAGAGGAAATTAATGCAATAGTAAGGAGGGACATTAGCCTGGATGACGTGGGATCGGTATGGGTGGAGCTGCAGAATACCAAAAGGCAGAAAACGCTAGTGGGAGTTGTGTACAGACCACCAAACAGTAGTAGTGAGGTTGGGGACAGCATCAAACAAGAAATAAGGGATGTGTGCAATATAGGTACAGCAGTTATCATTGGCGACTTTAATCGACATATTGATTGGGCTAACCAAACTGGTAGCAATGCGGTGGAGGAGGATTTCTTGGAGTGTATTCGGGATAGTTTTCTAGACCAATAAGTCGAGGAACCAATGAGAGAGCTGGCCATCCTATACTGGGTGATGGTAATGAGAAGGGACTAATTAGAAATCTTGTTGTGATCGGCCCCTTGGGGAAGAGTGACCATAATATGGTAGAATTCTTTATTAAGATGGAGAGTTACACAGTTAATTCGGAAACTAGGGTCCTGAACTTAAGGAAAGGTAACTTTGATGGTATGAGACATGAATTGGCTAGAATAGACTGGCAAATGATACTCAAAGGGCTGACGGTGGATAGGCAATGGCAAACATTTAAAGATCACATGGATGAACTTTAGCAATTGTACATCCCTGTCTGGAGTAAAAATAAAACAGGGAAGGTGGCTCCACCTTAGCTAACAGGAGAAATTAAGGATAGTGTTAAATCCAAGGAAGAGGCACATAAATTGGCTAGAAAAAGCAGCAAACCTGAGGACTGGGAGAAATTTAGAATTCAACAGAGGAGGACTATGGGTTTAATTAAGAGGGGGAAAATAGAGTACGACAGGAAGCTTGCAGGGAACATAAAAACTGACTGCAAAAGCTTCTATAAATATGTGAAGAGAAAAAGATTAGTGAAGACAAACGTAGGTCCCTTGCAGTCGGATTCAGGCGAAATTATAATGGGGAACAAAGAAATGGCAGGCCAATTGAACAAATACTTCGGTTCTGTCTTCACGAAGGAAGACACAAATAACCTTCTGGATGTACTCGGGGGCAGTGGGTCTAGTGAGAAGGTGGAACTGAAAGATATCTTTATTAGGCGGGAAATTGTGTGAGGGAAATTGATGAATTGAAGACTGATAAATCCCCGGGGCCTGATAGTCTGCATCCCAAAATACTTACGGAAGTGCCCCTAGAAATAGTGGATGCATTGGTGATCATTTTCCAATAGTCTATCGACTCTGGATCAGTTCCTGTGGACTGGAGGGTAGCTAATGTAACACCAATTTTTAAAAAAGGAGGGAGGGAGAAAACAGGCAATTATAGACCGGTTAGCCTGACATCAGTAGTGGGGAAAATGTTACAATCAATCATTAAGGATGAAATAGCAGCCCATTTGGAAAACAGTGACAGGATCGGACCAAGTCATAAGGATTTATGAAAGGGAAATCATGCTTGACGAATCTTCTGGAATTTTTTGAGGATGTAACTAGTAGAGTGGACTAGGGAGAACCAGTGGATGTGGTGTATTTGGACTTTCAAAAGGCTTTTGATAAGGTCCCGCAGAAGAGATTGGTGTGCAAAATCAAAGCGCATGGTATTGGGGATAATGTACTGACGTGGATAGAGAACTGGTTGGCAGACAGGAAGCAGAGAGTCGGGATAAACTGATCCTTTTCAGAATGGCAGGCAGTGACTAGTGGAGTGCCGCAGGGCTCAATGCTGGGAGCCCAGCTCTTTACAATATACATTGACGATTTAGATGAAGGAATTGAGTGTAATAGCTCCAAGTTTGCAGATGACACTAAACTGGGTGGTGGTGTGACCTGTGAGGAGGACGCTAAGAGGCTGCAGGGTGACTTGGACAGGTTAGGTGAGTGGGCAAATGCATGGCAGATGCAGTATAATGTGGATAAATGTGAGGTTATCCGTTTTGGGGGCAAAATCATGAAGGCAGAATATTATCTGAAAGGTGGCAGATTAGGAAAAGGGGAGGTGCAACAAGACCTGGGTGTCATGGTTCATCAGTCATTGAAAGTTGGCATGCAGGTACAGCAGGCGGTGAAGAAGGCAAATGGTATGTTGGCCTTCATAGCTAGGGGATTTGAGTATAGGAGCAGGGAGGTCTTACTGCAGTTGTACAGGGCCTCAGTGAGGCCTCACCTGGAATATTGTGTCCAGTTTTGGTCTCCTAATCTGAGGAAGGACGTTCTTGCTATTGAGGGAGTACAACGAAGGTTCACCAGACTGATTTCCGGGGATGGCTGGACTGACATATGAGGAGAGACTGGATAAACTGGGCCTTTATTCACTGGAGTTTAGAAGGATGAGAGAGGATCCCAATAGAAACGTATAAGATTCTGACAGGACTGGACAGGGTAAATGCGGGAAGAATGTTCCCGATGTTGGGGAAGTCCAGAACCAGGGGACATAGTCTTAGGATAAGGGGTAGCCCATTTAGGGCTGAGATGAGGAGAAACTTCTTCACTCAGAGTGTTGTTAATCTGTGGAATTCCCTGACGCAGAGAGTTGTTGATGCCAGTTCATTGGATATATTCAAGAGGGAGTTAGATATGGCCCTTACGGCTAAAGAGATCAAGGGGTATGGTGAGAAAGCAGGAAAAGGGTACTGAGGGAATGTTCAGCCATGATCTTATTGAATGGTGGTGCAGACTCGCAGGGCCGAATGGCCTACTCCTGCACCTATTTTCTATGTTTCTATGTTGATCTATATTGTAAATAGCTGGGGTCCCAGGAATGAGTGCTGCGGTACCCCACTAGTCACTACCTGCCATTCTGAAAAGGACCCGTTTATCCCGGCCCTCTGCTTCCTGTCTGCCAACCAGTTCTCTATCCACATTACCCCAATACCATGCGCTTTGATTTTGCACACCAATCTCTTGTACGGAATCTGGTCTGAAGCCTTTTGAAAGTCCAAATACACCATATCCACTGGTTCTTCCTTGTCCAC
Organism: Pristiophorus japonicus; assembly: GCF_044704955.1. NCBI lineage: Eukaryota > Metazoa > Chordata > Chondrichthyes > Pristiophoridae > Pristiophorus > Pristiophorus japonicus. The sequence continues at coordinate 515,402,445 of NC_091977.1, read as the reverse complement.
TCTGCTAGTTACATCCTTAAAAAATTCCATAAGATTCGTCAAGCATAATTTCCCTTTCATAAATCCATGCTGACTTGGTCCGATCCTGTCACTGCTTTCCAAATGCGCTGCTATTTCATCCTTAATGATTGATTCCAACATTTTCCCCACTACTGATTTCAGGCGAATCGGTCTGTTTTCTCTCTCCCTCCTTTTTTAAAAAGTGGTGTTACATTAGCTACCCTCCAGTCCATAGGGACTGATTCGGAGTCAATAGACTGTTCAGGACTCTTAAGTTCAGGACCCTAGTCTCTGAATTAACTGTGTCACTCTCCATCTTAATGAAGAATTCTACCATATTATGGTCACTCTTCACCAAGGGGCCTCGCGCAACAAGATTGCTAATTAGTCCTTTCTCATTGCACATCACCCAGTCTAGGATGGTCAGCCCTCTAGTTGGTTCCTCGACATATTGGTCTAGAAAACCATCCCTAATACACTCCGGGAGATCCTCCTCCACCGCATTGCTACCAGTTTGGTTAGCCCAATCAATATGTAGATTAAAGTCATCAATGATAACTGCTGTACCTTTATTGCATGAATCCCTAATATTTTGTTTGATGCTGTCCCCAACCTCACTACTACTGTTTGGTGGTCTGTACACAACTCCCACTCGCATTTTCTGCCCTTTGGTATTCCTTAGCTCCACCCATACAGATTCCACATCCTCCAAGCTAATGTCCTTCCTTACTATTGCATTAATTTCCTCTTTAACCAGCAACGCTACCCTACCTCCTTTTCCTTTCTGTCTATCCTTCCTGAATGTTGAATACCCCTGGATGTTGAGTTCCCAGCCTTGGTCATCCTGGAGCCATGTCTCCGTGATGCCAATTATATCATATTCGTTCATTGCTGCCTGCGCAGTTAATTCTTCCACCTTATTACGAAAACTCCTCGCAATGAGGCACAGAGCCTTCAGGCTTGTCTTTTTAACACACTTTGCCCCTTTAGAATTTTACTGTAATGTGGCCCTTTTTGATTTTTGCCTTGTGTGTGTATGTGTGTGATCATACGTGTGTGTGTGATCGTACTTATGAGAGTGTGTGTGTGTAATCGAGCTTGTGTGTGTGTGTGTGTGACTGACTGTGCATATGTATGTGTGTGTGTATGATCGTGCATATGTGTGTGAATGTGCGTTATGTGTGTATGTGTGTGTGAAGGTGCGTACACAGGTGTGCACATCAGGTGAAGACAGAATCAGGCTTGGCTGGGCCGGAGGCATTATTGGAATGGTCCTCCGCTTCTTTCAATGGTTATTTTCCCTCCTTGTTTTTTTCGCTTCACACATGTTATGTTTTATACCCAGACCAAGAGGCAGGGCAGACTTTGAGGTCTCTGCCAACTGAACACTGCAGTTGCCAAGTGTGTGAGATCAGCCCGAGTTGACTCCCTCCTCTGATTTCCCATCCGCCTCTTCTTTCCTGTAGGGAAGTGGCAGGCCTTCATTTGGTGCCCAGTCCTGATGTCCTGCTGTAGATTGGCAACTTGCTGCATGGTGAATCATAATCGTGCACTTGTGTCATACTGCTACAGGCAATGTGTGCTACTATCTAAACCTGCCAGTCACTGGGCTAGTGCAAGCACCTTGAGTTGATAATTATCTGTGTCCTCTCTCTTTGCAAAGGGGAATCATGGGATATGGGGATCAGGCGGGAAAGTGGAGTTGAGGTTGATGATCAGCCATGATCTTATTGAATGGCGGAGCAGGCTCGAAGGACCTTGTGGCCTACTCCTGCTCCTAATTCTTATGCCCTTATGCTCTTAAATATGTGATGCCCAGTTCTCATAAGGTTATCCATCCCATGCAAAGGACTGGTCAAACCAGCTCAACCACGTTCCATTCTAGGGCACAACATGCAGGTGTGGAATAGATTGCGTGAGCTATCGGGCCATCGTACAGTATCGTGCAATTGTTTTATTAATATGTACAGAAAATGCTGGAAATCTCAGCGGGTCAGGCAGCATCTGTGGAGAGACAGCAGAGATAATGTATCGGGTCGATTACCCTTTGTCAGACTGGAGAGTGTTCAGAAAGAACCGGTTCTGAACAAGCACTGAAAGGAAGAGGGGAAGAAAGAACAAAAGGGAAGGTCTGTGATAAGTTGGGAGACAGGAGAGATTGGAGAGACAAAATGGATGGTTCCCTTTGGCTCCCTCCCCGCCACCTCCATGTCTCCAATGGCAGCTGGTCATTATCCCGCCATTCACACCCTATCTTGATGAATGTTTTTCTAACTCCTGTCATTACCATTTGAATTTGGGCCATCGTCCCTTTTGTCTCTCCAATCTCTCCTGTCTTCCACCCAATCACAGACCTTCCCCTTTGTTCTTTTTTCCCCTCCCCCTTTCAGTGTTTGTTAAGGACCCGTTCTTTCCGAACACTCTCCAGTTATGACGAAGGGTCATCGACCGGAAACGTTAACTCTATTTTCTCTCCACAGATGCTGCCTGACCCGCTGAGATTTCCAGCATGTTCTGTTTTTATTCCAAATTCAAGCATCCGCAGTATTTTGCTTTTGTAATTGTTTTATTAAATTTTCTCTGAGGATGTTAACGATGCTGGCAAGGCCACATTTACTGGCCGTCCACTTCCCTTTTTGGTGAACAATTATTTTTGCAACTGGTCGTTGGCTAGACCAATTCAGAGGAGCCCAGAAAGGCGGCATTAAGAGTCAATCACATAATGTAGGAGTGGAGTCGTGTGGAGAGCAGCCCAGGAATGGTTGCCATCTTCCCGTCTCTGAATCAGATTAGTGAACCATCACAGTATTTTTTTGGTAAGAGTCCAAAATTACAAATTTATTGCATTTATTTTAACACAATACATTAGCCTAATTGAGAATTCAGATATAGAAACATAGAAAATAGGTGCAGGAATAGGTTATTCGGCCCTTCGAGCCTGCACCATCATTCAATAAGAACATGGCTGATCATTCACCTCAGTACTCCTTTCCTGCTTTCTCTCCATACCCCTTGATCCCTTTAGCCATAAGGGCCATATCTAACTCCCTCTTGAAGAGATCCAATGAACTGGCATCAACAACTCTCTGCGACAGGGAATTCCACAGGTTAACAACTCTCTGAGTGAAGAAGTTTCTCCTCATCTCGGTCCTAAATGGCTTACCCCTTATCCTTAGACTGTGTCCCCTGGTTCTGGACTTCCCCAACATCGGGAACATACTTCCTGCATCTTACCTGTCCAGACCCGTCAGGATCTTATACGTTTCTATGAGATCCCCTCTTATCCTTCGAAACTCCAGTGAATACAGGCCCAGTCGATTCAGTCTCTCCTCATATGACAGTCCTACCATCCAGGGAATCAGTCTGGTGAACCTTCGCTGCACTCCCTCAATAGCAAGGATGTCCTTCCTCAGATTAGAAGATCAAAACTGGACACAATATACCAGGTGAGGACTCACAACTGCAGCAAGACCTCCCTGCTCCTATACTCAAATCCCCTAGCTATTAAGGCCAACATACCATTTGCCTTCTTCACCGCCTGCTGTACCTGCATGCTAACTTTCAATGACTGATATACCATGACACCCTGGTCTCGTTGCATCTCCCCTTTTCCTAATCTGCCACCATTCAGATAATATTCTGCCTTGGTGTTTTTGCCCCCAAAATAGATAACCTCACTTTTATTCACATTATACTGCATCTGCTATGCATTTGCCCACTCACCTAATCTGTCCAAGTCACCCCACAGCCTCTTAGCATCCTCCTCATAGCTTACACCGCCACCCAGCTTAGTGTCATCTGCAAACTTGGAGATATTACACTCAATTTCCTCATCCAAATCATTAATGTATATTGTAAAGAGCTGGGGTCCCAGCACTGAGCCTCGCGGCACCTCACTCGTCATTGCCTGCCATTCTGAAAAGGACCCATTTATCCCGACTCTCTGCTTTCTGTCTGCCAACCAATTCTCTATCCACGTCAGTCAGTAGATTACCCCAATACCATGTGCTTTAATTTTGCACACCAATCTCTTGTGTGGGACCTTGTCAAAAGCCTTTTGAAAGTCTAAATACACCACATCCACTGGTTCTCCCTTGTCCACTCTACCAATTACATCCTCAAAAAATTCTAGAAGATTTGTCAAGCATGATTTCCCTTTCATAAATCCATGCTGACTTGGACCGATCCTGTCACTGCTGTCCAAATGTGCTGCTATTTCATCTTTAATAATTGATTCCAACATTTTCCCCACGACTGATGTCAGGCTAACCGGTCTATAATTATCCATTTTCTATCTCCCTCCTTTCTTAAAAAGTGGTGTTATTTAAGCTACCCTCCAGTCTATATGAACCGATCCAGAGTCGATAAACTGTTGGAAAATGATCACCAATGCATCCACTATTTCTAGGGCAACTTCCTTAAGTACTCTGGGATGCAGACTATCAATCCCATCAATTTCCCTAACACAATTTCCCACCTAATAAGGATTTCCTTCAGTTCCTCCTTCTCACTAAACCCTCGGTCCCCTAGTATTTCCGGAAGGTTATTTGTGTCTTCCTTCGTGAAGACAGAACCAAAGTATTTGTTCAACTGGTCTGCCATTTCTGTGTTCCCCATTATAAATTCACCTGAATCTGACTGCAAGGGACCTACGTTTGTTTCCACTAATGTTATTCTCTTCACATATCTATAGAAGCTTTTGCAGTCAGTTTTTATGTTCCCAGCAAGCTTCCTCTCATACTCTATTTTCCCCCTCCTAATTAAACCTTTTTCTTCCTCTGCTGATTTACAAATTTCTCCCGGTCATCAGGTTTGCTGCTTTTTCTGGTCAATTTATGTGCCTCTTCCTTGGATTTAACACTATCCTTATTTCCCTTGTTAGCCACGGTTGAGCCACCTTCCCCGTTTTATTTTTACTCTAGACAGGGATGTACAATTGTTGAAGTTCATCCATGTGATCTTTAAATGTTTGCCATTGCCTATCCACCGTCAACCCTTTAAGTATCACTCGCCAGTCTATTGTAGGCAATTCACGTCTCATACCATCGAAGTTACCTTTCCTTAAGTTCAGGCCCCTAGTCACTGAATTAACACTGTCACTCTCCATCTTAATAAAGATTTCCACCATGTTATGGTCACTATTCCCCAAGGGGCCTCGCACAACAAGATTGCTAATTAGTCCTTTCTCATTACACATCACCCAGTCTAGGATAACCAGCCCTCTAGTTGGTTCCTCGACAGATTGGTCTCGAAAACCATCTCTACTACTCTCCAAGAAATCCTCCTCCACCACATTGCTACCAGTTTGGTTAGCCCAATCAATATGTAGATTAAAGTCGGCCATGATAACTGCTGTACCTTTATTGCATGCATCCCTAATTTCTTGTTTGATGCTGTCCCCAACCTCACTACTACTGTTTGATGGTCTGTACACAACTCCCACTAGCGTTTTCTGCCCTTTGGTATTCCGTAGCTCCACCCATACAGATTCCACATCATCCAAGGTAATGTCCTTCCTACTATTGCATTAATTTCCTCTTTAACCAGCAACGCCACCTCACTTTCTCTTCCTTTCTGTCTATCCTTCCTAAATGTTGAATACCCCTGGATGTTGGTCACCCTGGAGCCATGTCTCCATGATGCCAATTACATCATATCCATTAACTGTTATCTGTGCAGTTAATTCATCCACCTTATTCCGAATACTCCTCGCATTGAAGCACAGAGCCTTCTGGCTTGTCTTTTTAACACCCTTTGCCCCTTTAGAATTTTGCTATAATGTGGCCCTTTTTGATTTTTGCCTTGGGTTTCTCTACCCTCCACTTTTACTTTTCTTCTTTCTATCTTTTGCATCTGCCCCCATTCTACTTCCCTCTGTTTCCCTGCATAGGTTCCCATCCCCCTACCATATCAGTTTAACCCCTCCACAACTGCACTAGCAAACACTCCCCCTAGGACATTGGTTCCGGCCCTGCCCAAGTGCAGACCGTCCAGTTTGTACTGGTCCCATCTCCCCCAGAACCGGTTCCAATGTCCCAGGAATTTGAATCCCTCCGTTCTGCACCACTCCTCAAGCCACGTATTCATCCGCGATATCCTGCGACTCCTACTCTGACTAGCACGTGGCACTGGTAGCAATCCTGAGATTACTACTTTTGAGGTCCTACTTTTTAATTTAGCTCCTAGCTCCCTAAATTCGTCTTGTAGGACCTCATCCCGTTTTTTTACCTATATCGTTACCTATATGGCTAACTGCATTTCTGGTTAGTAAATAAAAAATGATCAAAAGACATCGTTGTTGGGGCAAGTGATCTCAATACTCAATTGCACTTTGTATGCATGTGTACTTCAACCTTTTCGTGCATATGTTGGTAAAATAGTACGACCAAAAGCAGAGTGTGTGAGTTTTTTGATCGTTCTGTGTGCTTTACTTCCTTAGCTTCTGCTAATTGGTTATCTGCTAAAATGATGTGTAACACGGGTGAAAACACCCTGGAAACACCAGCAACATTGTATGGAGAGGGGAGCGGACACTGTGGTCAGCTCGACCAATCGGAGTAACTGCTCCAGGGCAGTGGCAGGAATCAGCCCAACCAATAACGAGCAGCTCCAACAGGGCTCATCATGGCAATGGACCAATAGCATCCAATCACGTTCTGGATGGAGAGTACGTTCTGGATTATCTACTGTGCAAGTCAACACTCTCAGCAATCAGTCTGATGAAGTCAATGTACTGCTGGACAAAAACCTAGAAGCTGAGCTAAGATGTGCTAACACTGATCAATTCATGCCCCAAATCCAAATTTTAGTGAAAGAGAAAGACTGCAAAGTTTCACGCTGAATGGTGGGAGATGTTTGTGAAGTACATTAACTGTATTGCTTGCAAGGTGTTTTCTACCAAAATCAGTGCATGTGGCTAAAATGGCATTGCTGCAGCCACGCCTGTGGTAAGTCAGCAATTTCTATTGGACAAAATTGTTTTAACAGCATGGGATTTGTCCTCACGACCTCAGATTGCTACTTCAGTATTATAACCACTGCGCTACTGTTGCAACGGATAATGAGAACAATTGATCAAAGCCAATCAATCAAACATTTAATGAAAAAAACAAATAGAAAATGCGCTGTAATGCTGTTTTGAGGCTTCTTGGAAGTCCCATTACTGAAATATCAACAGATACTCACATCCATTAGGGCAGCGTTGATGTAATTGCTACTTTCGCCATCTATTGTGATCAGGAATGGGAGGCACCTGTCTGGTGGAAGGACATCCATGCACCGATTCTTCTCATGATTCCGAGGAAGAAGTGCTATACTGCAGTCCTCCACTCGTAGGGTCGGGGTCACCATGTTGAGAGTCTGAAAGAGAAAAACGACAAAGGGTGGTCCTAATTTTACACAACAACATGAGAATTGATGGACCAAGAAGAGCTCATTTGATCCTTTAGTCCTGTTCCTTTTGTGAATAATTTGCCTTGTCATGGGTTCTCTTCAACTGAATCAATCTCTTAAGGCAAGCAACCACCCAAAGGTAAAGCCTTTTGTGTCCGGACACTGAATTACTTATTAACATCAAAATCATTATTGCAGGATGCTTCACAAATGTGGCATTTGAACTGCGTGCTCATTCAGGCCCTCGGACTGCAGGCTCTACAACTGCTTACGGTTAACTTCTCCATGCTGCCATAGATTTAGCTTTTTGTTTGAAAATTGTTTCCCTTCCACTTATCTACCCTCGAAATTTTCCTGCATCATCCATTTTCATCACTTGTACGGGTATGGGAGTAGTCCAGGATGAATGATCTCCCCCGCCCCTCCCCACCATGCCCCCCCCAAATTTCCATCCATGGCTGATCTATTTTAACCAGTTGAACAGACCCCTCATGTTCTTCCTGTTTCAATCTCTATGGCTCAACATGGTGGCCCAGCAGGTCACATACCTCTGTCACATAGAAGGTGGGAAAATAACCCACACCAAACTATCCGCCACTGCCCTCTTTGTCAGGCTACAAAGAGTCATGAGCCGGTGATTCAGTGATCATGGGCCTGAATTCACGGCCCCTACGACGTATACAAGGTGTGCACACGCCCCTAAGTGTTGTGCAAGTTCTGGGTTTAGGCATGCACTGCACGTGCTCCTAAATCCAGAACTTGCGATCTGTCAAGGCATCTCTTGACAGATCCATCGCATCCAGAAGTAAAGGGCCTCCGCGGGCAGAGAGTTGGGCTATTTGTCCATCTCCTGCCCAGCGAATGTCCTCCAAATTCTTACGCTGGTAAAAGCAGGCGTAAGACCTGCTTTTACCAATGTAAGAGTTTTAAAAAAGAGAAAAAAATAAAATGTTATCACTCATTTATGTATTAAAAACTCCGTCCATTAAGGTAAGTTTATTTTTAGCCCTGTTAAAACATATATAAAAAAAAAAATCTAATTTTTTTTTTGTATAAAACATTTAATTAAATAGCATTTTAATTCATTTTAAATATGTAATGTGTTTTTTAAATTTTATTTTCAGTGCTTGTGTGTTTTGGGGGTATTCCCATTCATACTTATGGCAGCTTCATACATACGGAATCACCATAAGTATGAATGGGGATCCTCTTACTCTGATAGGTTGAGCCGGCCCACATGATCCCAGAGATCCGTATGAAACCCAAATGATCCTGGTATTACTTGGGCCTCTACGCAGGCTGACAGCAATTTCTGGGCCCATAGTTCCAATATGCTGGTTATTCCCTCTGGACAGAGATACCTGTCCTCACCCTTCCCTCTTTGCATACCACACTTGGATCGGGTGCGGAGGAGAGAGAGGGAGTAGAACTTGCATTCTCTCGTAACATGGCATTGCTTGTAAGTGCCCAGGATATGTCATCACCCTACTGCCTTAGCCATTTGTGGCATGAACGAGGCTGTGATTCACTGCGGGCAAAGTTGGAATGAGATTGACCCATTTTGGTTCTAAAAGTGTGCGTTATACTTATATATCAGACTCTAATAATTAACCTCAGCTTCACGTTTAAATGGGTTTGGGATCTGCCTCACCCTTTTTAATCATAACAAGGACAAATGTATCTTTTTCTGGCTTGGTGATGAATATGTAAACATACTCCTTCTGTATATAAACTGAGATTCCGGAGCATCAACGATATTTCACCCATTCGGCACCCCGGAAACAAAAGTCTCCCCCTGCCCCCCCCCCCCCCCCCCACAACGGTTTTTAAATATTGAAGCAAGTTCAACAATCAATGAAGATTGTTCATTGTTTGACAAGGTGCCATATAAAAGGTTACTGCAAAAGATAAATGTTCACGGAGTTGGAGGTAATATATTATAGCATGGCTAGAGGATTGGCTAACTAACAGAGAACAGAGAGTCGGGATAAATGGTTCATTCTCTGGTTGGCAACCAGTAACTAGTGGGGTGCCGCAGGGATCAGTGCTGGGACCCCATCTATTTACAATCTATTTTAACGACTTGGAAAAAGGGACTGAGTGTAACATAGCCAAGTTTGCTGACGATACAAAGATAGGAGGAAAAGCAATGTGTGAGGAGGACACAAAATATCTGCAAAAGTACATAGACAGGCTAAGTGAGTGGGCAAAAATTTGGCATATGGAGTATAATGTTGGAAAGTGTGAGGTCATGCACTTTGGCAGAAAAAAATCAAAGAGCAAGTTATTATTTAAATGGAGAAAGATTGCAAAGTGCTGCAGTACAGCGGGACCTGGCGGTACTTGTACATGAAACTCAAAAGGATAGTATGCAGGTACAGCAAGTAATCAGGAAGGCCAATAGTATCTTGGCCTTTATTGCAAAAGGGATGGAGTATAAAAGCAGGGAAGTCTTGCTACAGCTATACATGGTATTGGTGAGGCCACAAATGGAATACTGCATGCAGTTTTGGTTTCCATATTTACAAAAGGATATACTTGCTGTGGAGGCAGTTCAGAGAAGGTTCACTAGGTTGATTCCGGAGATGAGGGGGTTGACTTATGAGGAAAGGTTGAGTAGGTTGGGCCTCTACTCATTGGAATTCAGAAGAATGAGAGGTGATCTTATCGAAACGGAGAAGATTATGAGGAGGCTTGACAAGGTGGATGCAGAGAGGATGTTTTCACTAAAGGGGGAGACTAGAACTAGAGGACATGATCTTAGAATAAGGGGCCACCCATTTAAAACTGAGATGAGGAGAAATTTCTTCTCTGAGAGGATTGTAAATCTGTGGAATTTGCTGCCTCAGAGAGCTGTGGAAGCTGGGACATTGAATAAATTTAAGACAGAAATAGACAGTTTCTTAAACGATAAGGGGTTATTGGGAGTGGGCAGGGAAGTGGAGCTGAGTCCATGATCAGATCAGCCATGATCTTATTGAATGGTGGAGCTGGCTCGAAGGGCCGTATGGCCTACTCCTGCTCCTATTTCTTATGTTCTTATGTTCTAAAATCTGGAATTTTTTGATCAGGTTTGAACTTCAGTTCAGGTTCATCTAGCCAATTGCCTTTCACAGAAAACCCTTTTATAATGTTCGAAATGTGCGTGCTAGAAAGTGCTTTTGCTTACCCTATACTCCTCCTTTATCTGAGAAGAGTTAGTTTGTGGCTCCAATTTATTCATCTCATAATATGCAGACCTGAGCCGAGAGGCTGGAATTGCAGTGTCTCCGCACAGACAGGCCTCCAGTATGGCATCGTGGATGAACACGTACTGTTCCTGTTGAGTTAGAGAGAGAAGCCAATGTTCAATCAAAGTGGAATCATTTTATGTGCAGGAATTAATGATTCAAAAAGCTCGTCACAGCTGCATCTCTGAACATGAGATTTAATGATTTGTTGCTGAGTAAGATGTAATTCATATCACAGCAAATGATCTGGAAAGGTTTCAGTGTACATAAAGGAATAAACCATTGCACAACAATATCCTCAAACATACCGTGTCTGATTTTTATTATCCACTCACTGCAATACCAATTTCAAACCTGTTAACTATTTGACTGCTGATTAATTATTGTTTCAGACGCAGGTTACAAGTGAACAAAACGTGCCCTCCTCCTTTATGCTCAAGAAGCAGCTGAAGGGTCATGCGGGTGAATTTTACTCATGATGCTCTATAACCAGATAATGAGGAACAGTGTTCCAGTCATCAGCACGGACATACCTCAATGGAACGAGAGCACCGTTCACTCAATGGGCTGGATTGTGCGGGGGATCAGTGGGCACAATCAGTGGTGGGTCAGGTGGGAAAGTGTTTTATTTCCCAGTGGGTCAGGACCCCGCTGTGAACCCACCGCCATGTGCCTTTACCAATTGTCGGGTCAGTCAGCGCTGAGCAGACCCGAGACGCAGCTACGGAGGAGGCAATTAAAATCATTGGTGGCTTGTTACAGCCAATTAACAATGTTTTTTCCCCAGCTTTTTGATTTTGACAGATCGCCCACTGGTTTCCCACTGTGCCTAAACCTCGTCTGTGAAGCTGAGGCGAGAGGTCACTTGCCATTGAATCAGCTGATGAATTGACAGCTTCAAATTTCAATTTAAAGCTCCCAACTGATTGAAAAATGCTCACTTAAGCATTAGCTTCTCTAAACTGCATTTCCACTGCAGATTCAGGATGCTGCAAGAATCTATCCAGTTTGACTTTATTACCACACCCAGCATTGACAGATCGATTCTGTCACCTCTACTTCACCTGCCATCTATTCCATCAGCATGGGTGCCCTCGAAACTCTCTCACCTTTGTCCTCAGAATCCCACCATGATCAGCCCCAACACCAGCATCACGAGTCATACCAGCAGCACCAACCGTCTCCGCAATCAACTGGTGCTGCACAGGACAGAGGGCATCAGCACCTGACCACATTGCTGCCCAGGAGGCCAAGGATGGCCTCACCATGGCCAGATTTACTTCACTTGACGTTGTACACCCTGGCACCATCCCACAACAACATCATAAAGCATTCCGATAATGCCCAAGCCATTCCGATCACACTCATCACCATTGTGGGGGATGCCGATATGTCTCGCCATTCACTGCAACTCACTAAGCCACTTCCAAAGGTGCCCACAATCATCAAATGACGTCACCAGACCCTCTTCCTCTAACTGACCGAGAAACGTGCTGGGCGGGCTTAACAAGCGTGATCAATGTAAATTCATTTCAGAGATGGGAATGGAAACAGCAGCGTGGTCGGGACCTACCAACGACATTGCCCGCCATGGACCCACCGAGGTTCGTAATATCTAGTGGTGTGGAGAAGGGGAAACTTACTGATCACAACCATTTCCCTCCACCATCACCTCTACTCAGTGCAACTGGAAGACAGGCACTATCCTGCATCCAACCACTCCATTGTGGAGCTAACAGGCACTGTGCCACCTGGACACTTAGTTTTCGCAAGGGGCTTTGGTTAAAATTCTGCACGGCTTTTGTTGTCTTCCCAGACCGATAAAGAATATTGGAGTTAAGAGTGACCACTGTTGAAGAGAGCATTTGGACTCAGTACCTCTGTCTGGACCATGTTGACCCTGCGCGAACGTAGTTCTCTGACACAGTTGTAGATATCTACAACTCCTTCCCTCTCTGCCATGTCCAACATGATGTCAATAACCATGAAGCAGCCGGTCCTTCCTGCTCCAGCACTGAAAGACAGAAAGAAAATCAATATTATCTTACTGACTGCCCACAATCTGCCAGAAACAATATTCTAAATGTAATAGTATTTTCAATCTTTATATCTTTTTAGATACTGCAGTGCCCATGAAACTGAGTACAATTTATGACAAACTAAATCACCTTAGATCTGTTAATGGTCTCCATTAATTTGGATATTGTCAGATAGGCAGAATTTATCATTGTTTTACTCTCTTCTCATCTCATGATGTTTTTTTTTAGGAAAATTAAATCTATGTGATCATCTCAAATCAATCACATAAAAAAAAATTAAAGTCTTGTGTTTTACAGCCAATGAAGTACTTTTGAATTGCATTTGTATTGTAGGAAACAAGCACTTTGCACACAGCAAGCTCCCACAAGCAGCAATGAGGTATTTGACCAGATAATCTGTTCAGTGATGCCAGTTGCAGGATACATATCTGTCTGGTCACTGGGAAAACTCCCCTGCTCTTCTTCAAAAAGTGCCATGGGATCTTTTACATTCACCTGAAAGGACACATGGGGCCTATGCTCTCTGGAGTTTAGAAGAATGAGAGGTGATCTCAATGAAACATAAAAGGTTCTGAGGGGGTTTGGCAGGGTAGACGCTGAGAGGTATTTTCAATTTATACACACTGCAGGACCCATGAAGTTGAATACAACTTATGACAAACTAAATCAACCTGGATCAGATAATGAAGCAGTCCATGCCCACATGCAACAAGACCTGGTCGATATTCAGGCTTGGGCTGATAAGTGGAAAATAACATTCACGCCACACAAGTGCCAGGCAATGACTATCTCCAACAAGCGAGAGTCCAACCACTACCTCTTGACATTCAACAGCATTACCATCGCTGAATCCCCCACCATCCAGGGGGTCACCATTGACCAGCCACTTAACTGGACCAGCCACATAAATACTGTGGCAACAAGTGCAGGTCAGAGGCTGGGTATTCCACGGTGAGTGTCTCACCTCCTGACTCATAGAAACATAGAAAGTAGGTGCAGGAGTAGGCCATTCGGCCCTTCGAGCCTGCACCGCCATTCAATGAGTTCATGGCTGAACATGCAACTTCAGTACCCCATTCCTGCTTTCTCGCCATACCCCTTGATCCTCCTAGTAGTAAGGACTACATCTAACTCCTTTTTGAATATATTTAGTGAATTGGCCTCAACAACTTTCTGTGGTAGAGAATTCCACAGATTCATCACTCTCTGGGTGAAGAAGTTTCTCCTTATCTCGGTCCTAAATGGCTTACCCCTTATCCTTAGACTGTGACCCCTGGTTCTGGACTTCCCCAACATTGGGAACATTCTGCCTGCATCTAACCTGTCTAAACCCATCAGAATTTTAAACGTTTCTATGAAATCCCCTCTCATTCTTCTGAACTCCAGTGAATACAAGCCCAGTTGATCCAGTCTTTCTTGATATGTCAGTCCCGCCATCCCGGGGATTCAGTCTGGTGAATCTTCGCTGCACTCCCTCAATAGCAAGAATGTCCTTCCTCAAGTTAGGAGACCAAAATTGTACACAATACTCCAGGTGTGGCCTCACCAAGGTCCTGTACAACTGTAGCAACACCTCCCTGCCTCTGTACTCAAATCCCCTCGCTATGAAGGCCAACATGCCATTTGCTTTCTTAACCGCCTGCTGTACCTGCATGCCAACCTTCAATGACTGATGTACCATGACACCCAGGTCTCGTTGCACCTCCCCTTTTCCTAATCTGTCACCATTCAGATAATAGTCTGTCTCTCTGTTTTTACCACCAAAGTGGATAACCTCACATTTATCCACATTATACTTCATCTGCCATGCATTTGCCCACTCACCTAACCTATCCAAGTCACTCTGCAGCCTCATAGCATCCTCCTTGCAGCTCACACTGCCACCCAACTTAGTGTCGTCCGCAAATTTGGAGATACTACATTTAATCCCCTCGTCTAAATCATTAAACAGCACAGAACCTTGCTGTACCCCACTAGTCACTGCCTGCCATTCTGAAAGGTACCCATTTACTCCTACTCTTTGCTTCCTGTCTGCCAACCAGTTCTCAATCCACGTCAGCACACTACCTCCAATCCCATGTGCTTTAACTTTGCACATTAATCTCTTGTGTGGGACCTTGTCGAAAGCCTTCTGAAAGTCCAAATACATCACATCAACTGGTTCTCCATTGTCCACTCTACTGGAAACATCCTCAAAAAATTCCAGAAGATTTGTCAAGCATGATTTCCCTTGCTGACAAATCCATGCTGACTTGGACCTATCATGTCACCTCTTTCCAAATGCGCTGCTATGACATCCTTAATAATTGATTCCATCATTTTACCCACTATCGATGTCAGGCTGACCAGTCTATAATTTCCTGTTTTCTCTCTCCCTCCTTTTTTAAAAAGTGGGGTTACATTGGCTAACCTCCACTCAATAGGAACTGATCCAGAGTCTGTGGAATGTTGGAAAATGACTGTCAATGCATCCGCTATTTCCAAGGCCACCTCCTTAAGTACTCTGAGATGCAGTCCATGAGGCCCTGGGGATTTATCGGCCTTCAATCCCATCAATTTCCCCAACACAATTTCCTGACTAATAAGGATTTCCCTCAGTTCCTCCTCCTTACTAGACCCTCTGACCCCTTTTATATCCGGAAGGTTGTTTGTGTCCTCCTTAGTGAATACCGAACCAAAGTACTTGTTCAATTGGTCTGCCATTTCTTTGTTCCCCGTTATGACTTCCCCTGATTCTGACTGCAAGGGACCTACGTTTGTCTTTACTAACCTTTTTCTCTTTACATATCTATAGAAGCTTTTGCAGTCAGTCTTAATATTCCCTGCAAGCTTCCTCTCGTACTCTATTTTCCCTGCCCTAATCAAACCCTTTGTCCTCCTCTGCTGAGTTCTAAATTTCTCCCAGTCCCCAGGTTCGCTGCTATTTCTGGCCAATTTGTATGCCACTTCCTTGGCTTTAATATTATCCCTGATTTCTCTTGATAGCCAGACAGGGATGTACAATTGTTGTAGTTCATCCATGTGGTCGCTAAATGTCTGCCATTGCCCATCCACTGTCAACCCATTTAGGCTCCCCAAAGCCTTTCCACCATCTACAAGGCACAAGTCAGGAGTGTGATGGAATATTCTCCACTTGCCTGGATGAGTGCAGCTCCAACAACACACAAGCTCAACACCATCCAGGTCAAAGCAGCCCGCTTGATTGGCACCTCATCAACCACCTTAAACATTCACTCCATCCATTACTGACAAAAACACAAATTGTACAAGTGCCCCCTGGATAAAAGGGGGGCGGGCACTAAAACCGGCAAATTAAACAAATGAAACTTTAAACTTAAATGATCAAATTGAAATTTGGTTGCCGGGGGTGATGATGCCCCTCCGGCGCCCACCTCTCGTGGAAGGCCGCGAGCATACCGGTGGACACCGTGTGCTCCATCTCCAGAATACCCTGGCTCGGCTGAACGACCTCCTCGACCGCCCGCTGCCTGGACCGACTGATGGCCCCCTTGTCCGTGCCCAGGAGCAGTCCTACGAGGAGGCCCTCGGACCTACCTGCTCTTCTCCGCACAGGGTGCCCAAAGATCAAGAGCGTGGGACTGAAGTGCAACCAGAATTTGAGGAACAGCCCCTTCAAATAATGGAATAGGGGCTGCAACCTCGCACATTCCGTAAAAACATGGAACATGGGCTCCTCCAGACTGCAGAAATTGCAGGCGGCCTGGGAGCCCGTGAACCGGCTTAAAAACTTGTTGCACGGGACTGCTCCATGCACCACCCTCCAGGCCAAGTCCCCAATAAATAGTGGGAGGACTCCCGCATAGAGTGCACTCAATTGGGGACCCCCAGCTCCTCCAGACGGCAAGATGGTGCGCCATGGCATGTCCAGACGGCAGACGAGGATAGCAAGGTGGAGAGTGTGCAGGAGCAGTCCGTACAGGAAGTCCCATCCGCGCAGAACTGAAAGGCACGGAGGAGATTTCCCGGAGGAGGTTCAAGTTGTGAGGTGCTGGCTCCCGAGGGAGGTTTCGGGGCTTGGTGCCGATGAGGAATTCCGTCCGGACGGAGGTCAGTTCGGACAACAGCTCTACAAAGCTGTGAGCATCCTCACAGGTGCATACATTACACCACCTACCTGCAATGCACCACGATTGGCCCAGCACCCGCTGGATTCTTTGTCTTTACCCGCCGTACAAAGCCCAGCAGCCCTGTAGCATGGTAGGGAACACCATGGTCCGGCCAGCCGGTGAAGTGGAGCTGTCTGATCTCTCGGATCTCATGAGCACCTCTCTGTTAAAAGGAGGAGAAGGAAAAATTGCGTTTGTCACCCTGAGAACCACGCAGTTGCAGGTGGAAAGCTATCACTTGTATGATAAGGTGAAACATAAGCACAGAAGATAAAGATGTACAGCCTTCATTACTGTAAAGCAAATTTCACATCATCTGAAAAGTTCTTTAAAATGACGTCAAATTACAATTAGCTCCTGATATAAGAATCATAGGGCTGGAATTTCCGATTGCGGGGCGGTCCCGATATCGCCTGAAAAAATGTTGCACCTTCCACTAGAAATTTTGGCAACAAATGAGGATCCACGATCAGGGGCATTAAATCAGGCGTTACACAACGGACTTTGTGCGCCCGAGCCGAAAATCACGGCGTTAAAAGAGGCGGCCATTTTGCACATGCGCAGTGGCATTTTTGTTTTCTTGGGTGCAGACGTTATTTTAGGGTGCCGACGTTATTTTAGGGTGCAGACGTTATTTTAGGGTGCCGACGTTATTTTAGGGTGCCGACGTTATTTTAGGGTGCCGACGTTATTTTAGGGTGCCGACGTTATTTTAGGGTGCAAACGTTATTTTAGGGTGCCGACGTTATTTTAGGGTGCCGACGTTATTTTAGGGTGCCGACGTTATTTTAGGGTGCCGACGTTATTTTAGGGTGCCGACGTTATTTTAGGGTGCAAACGTTATTTTAGGGTGCCGACGTTATTTTAGGGTGCCGACGTTATTTTAGGGTGCCGACGTTATTTTAGGGTGCCGACGTTATTTTAGGGTGCCGACGTTATTTTAGGGTGCCGTTGATTTCTCGGCGCATGTGCAGATGACCCGCCCAACTTCTGGCACTTCTGCAGAGATGGAGCAGCAGGAGGCCAGGCAGCGTGCCAGGCGTTTCTCAATGGAGGCTGCTGAGGCCCTAGTCCATGCAATGGAGAGGAGGTGGACATCACTCCATCTGGTTGGGGGAGGGAGACCGCTGCCAACTATTTTCAAACGGATATGGCGTGAAATTGCCCGGGAGGTGCCTGCGGCAGACACGGTGGCCAGAACTGACACCCAATGCCGCAAAATGTTCAACGACCTAACCAAGGGTCATCAAGGTGAGTACCCTTCACATTTATATATGCCTGCTATCCTTCCAACATGAAAGTCAGACACTATGAGAGGTCTTTCATGTATTTGAAAGTCTTGCAACCTGTGGTGTGGGTTTCACAATGCATCAGAAAGCTGAAGGCTGACTTCTCCAGCCATTGCCTCTTAATTAGGGATGCACATATCCTCTTGTTCCCTAATCATTGAGAACCTTCCTCACAATACACTCCCACTGATATGGGTTTCATAAAGATCACCTGCAGCCCCATGTTATGACCCTCTCACCTCCTACCCATCGCTCACAAAGCTCATGCAACATCCACACAGATTGAAGTGAAGACATTTGCACATCCACACAGTCTCAGCTATTGAACTATGGTCGGCATATGTGGCACAACTGGAGGTGTACCTTTTCTGAATCCTTCCTATTTTTCTCATTGTAGGTGAAGCTCTCACACAACAGGCATGAGCAGTGCCGGAGAGGCGGGGATCCGCCTCAGATCCTGGACTTAACAGATGTCGAGGAACGGGTGTGTGCCCTCATTGGTGTACCAGCTCGGACAGTTGCCGGAGGCGATGCTGAGCCTCCTTCGGGTAGTGAGGGGATGTAACTGGATTGCGCGACTGATGCGACTTCATTGAGACGTATTAAGAAGTGACGCGGGGCCTTCACATGTACATATGCAATGCCACCTTCCTATCATCACCCTGCCCCCTACCCTGCTGCTCATCGCACATCTGTTGTTTTCTGCTGGCAGAAGAACAGTCACAATCACGACAGGCATCCTGGAAGCCATCAACATCTGGCAATGGCAGAGTTGAAATGGAAGGCGCTGTCCTTCCTCAGGATGACAGCATTCTGGCTCCCACCACTGACTCTCCAACCTTGCACCCTATACGGCACACACTCGAAAAACCAGTGACTGATTCTGCCGATAATGAGGCGCAGCAATCCGCAGCCGGGCCTTCCAGGCCCAGAGCGTCCTCATATTCCGTCTGCACCGTCTGCCCCCCTAACACAGCAGCCTTCCTATAGGCACTGAGGCTTCATTGAGAAAGAGCAGTAGGCATGGGAGAGGGATGAAGGGAAGCGGGTGGGGGGGGGGGAAATCTCAGGTCAAGTCCTATTCACTTTGGGACAGCCTTCTGCAGATGCCTTGATATTTTATCAGAACACCTGTAAATAGTAGTTTTTTAATAATGCACTTGTTGTTAAGTAACTTGCAGCAGAATTCTGTTTATTGTATCGTTTATTAGGATATTTTATTGTATCGTTCGGCTATGATGGTTTATTGTGTCATTTGGTTTTGTTGGGGGTGCATTGTTTGTAACTTTTTTTGATAAAAATGTCACTTTGACCCTTTGCCGTTGGTGTCGTTTGTATCATTCAAAAGCTCAGCGTAGATGTGCCTGTACGGTGGCACATAGCATGGCCAGTATTAGATACATCCCTCAGCTTCCTCCATTCAACCAAACCGGTCCATTATGAGCTGGCGCCATGAGGCTCTTGCTCTCGCAGCGTCCTGACACTGTCTCTCCCGTGGATGGGGTTGCTGTGCAACCGGGGCCTCGACAGGCTCCTCTTCATCATCCCCCTCCTGAGGTGGTCCTGCAATCCTCACTGGCAATGCCTGGCCCCTCATGATGGCCAAGTTATGCAGCATGCAGCACATCACAATGAATTCGGAGACCTGTTGAGCGGAGTATTGAAGGCTGCCTCCAGAGTGGTCCAGGCTTCGAAAGCACTGCTTGAGCACCCCAGTTGTCTGTTCAATGATGTTGTGGGTGGCTGCATGGCTCTCAATGTAGTGCTGGTCAGCTTCTGTGGTGGGGTTGCGAAGGGGGGTCATGAGCCAGGTGGCTACGCCCTATCCTTTGTCCCCGATCAGCCAGCCCTGCCCTTCCCTTTGTCGCTGAAACATTCATGAGATACTGCTCTCACACAAGATGCAAGCATCATGTGCACTCCCTGGATAGCGGGCATTCACTGCGAGGATGCGCTGTGTGTGGTCACACACCAGCTGGGCATTTAGAGAATGGTATCGCTTTTGGTTTCTGATTACCTTTGCGTTGTCCAATAGTGCTCGCAAAGCCACATGTGTACAGTCAATGGCTCCTTGAACCCTCGGGAAGCCTGCAATTCTGCCAAACCCACATGCCCTCTCATTGTGGCTGTCCCTGCTCATTGGGAACTTTATGAAGTCCATTGTGGGCGTACAGAGCCTTTGTGACCTGGCAAATGCAGCGATTTGTGGCGTATTGAGAGATGCTGCTGCCTGGAAGGAGCTGGAGGCATAGAAGGCGAGTGCCACAGTCACCTTCACTGCTATGGGCAGTACAGACATGTTGGTGCTGGAAGGCTGCAGGTCTGCCTGTAGGAAATAGCATATCTCTTTCAGCACTTCCTTTCGGAAGCGCAGCCTTCTCACACACTGCTCCTCTAGAGAGCTGGAGGTATGAGCGTTGTTCCCTGTAAACCCGCCGGGGGTAAGTCCTCCTCCCCAGAAGTCTTTGGCCTCTCCTCGTCCGTGTCCTGACATGGCCAGCAGCCCTTCTTCTAGCTTGAAGCCACCTGCCAATAGCAACCAGCATGATACACTGGCGAACTAGAAATTCCCCCATTAAATTCTCTCACTGACCTTGTCAGGACACTGTAATAGCAGAGCTTCACGCAGCGTGCTGTGCGCAACCGTTGCAGTCACCTATGACCTGCGATGTAGGATCCTCCTCCCTCCATTTAAATATGCTGCTAATACCACCTGCTGCACCCTGGGAACACCGTTATTTTCAGACGTTTTCTGCGGTGGACGTTAAATGAGGCGTAATGGTCGAATTTTCCATCCGGGGTGCAAGCGCAGCATTGCACGATATTGACGTCGTAATCTCAGTCAAACTGGAGGGCGGGGCGGGAAGTTTTTGCACCACGGCACACGAGGAGACTAATTTACCAGCTGGGCTAAAACTTGGGCGCCCGACGTTACGCCCAGAAACATAATTTACCGCCCCTCTAGGGCGCAAACAGAGCAGAAAATCCAGTCCAATGGCATTTACAAGATAAGAATTCACATAGAGATAGCAGAATAAAGATAGCGAGAATTTGCATTGGGGTGGCAAGAATTCGCATTGAGATAACAGGAATTGAAATAGGAATTCACACCATGTGCAAACCGTGTATATGTGGCAACCCTGCTTTGCGCTTCTAAGGCCCCATTTTCTAGAAATGTGCTCTCTATTAAAAGGAGGAAAAATTGCATTTGTTTCCTTGAGAACCACAAAGGAACAGGTGGAGATAAATAACTTGTACGAGAAGGTGCTAAATGTACTATGGATTCAAACCGTGTACTGACAATTAACAATGCACACCCACTCCCACCCACATCTTCATTACATCGGCAGAAACTTGTGTACCTCTACCCTTCAAATTATCATGTAATTACCTGATCATTTTCAATCCATTGCTCAGAGACAATGGAGTCGCCCAAACATAATGCTCGAGTTGCGCGCTCAGACAGAAAACAGACTGATGGTCATTATTGGCCATGATAAGTTTCACCCAATGTGCAATGGCCACAGTTTCAAGGGCCTTTTAATTATGATTCTAAACATAAAAAGGTTTCTTACCTTCTCCACTGCAAATGTTCTAATGACGTATTCAGCCAACAGTTCTGTCTCAATGAGAGTTACTTTAATGTCTCTGTAGATTTCAGTGTCATCTGGCCAATACTTGCAGCACTTCACCTGTTGGCATACAGCAATATGAAGAGAATCAGCAATTACAGTTTTTTTAATATTCAGACAAAGGGGCCCAAATTGCCCCCCTTTTTAAGTCCCGTTACCGCCTGTGAGAGGCAATAATCGGGGCGGTAAGGCCTTACCGACCTGGGGCAGGCAGAGGGTGTGACCCGCCCACAATTGCCCATCGCACCCTGTCTTTCCTAGCGCGCCAACCCCTTACCGCCCGGCGCCAACCAGTTTTGCGCCCCGCGGGGGGAATTGCGATCGCGCGGCGCGAAGCTGCCGGTGGCTGGGCACTATGTCCGCCCTTAAAGGGGAGGGTGTACCGCCATAGCCGCCATTTTGTTTTAGTTGTTAGCCCGCCTCCAGAGTCTGCCCGCCAACAGGCAGCCCGGCACCCCCTCTTGGATGCCAGGCCACTGGCCCAGCCGAACCCCTCCCTGGCGGCCCAGTGGGCACAACGCAGGCTTAATTCGGCCTCGCAGCGTGCCTCCTCTTTAAGTGAAGGGGAGGGCATTGCGACGCACTGCTGACACCGCCCGCCTTCCGACCCTCTCCCGACTCTGTCCCGCCCCGCTCCCGACTCCAACATCGCCCGAGAGCGCCGGGAGGTTTCCTCCCCTCCCCCCCAAAAATACAAAGTCCCAAATATCGCTCCATTCTCCGCCCCATCTCTACGGGTGCCAAATCTTCAGTTAATTCAAATTATCCGCTCCAATCGGGCCGGTGGGCAATTTCGGCCCCATAGTTAAAATAGCTGAAGTCCACGCAGATAAAGAAAGCAAATTTATCTTCAGGAAAAAAAAACAGCCCTGGGATAACGTTTAGAGTATTTTGTGACTGATTCTGCTTTCTTTATTTACATAGACACAGCCTTAGGAGATGATTTTACCCGTTACCGTGGCAATCGCCTTTGAGTTCTTCTATTGTCGTAGAACTTTATCTCGCGACTGGTTTAAGCTTCTATTCTCTAAGCTTTTGCATATTTGTGAAAAGCAACAGTCGGAGATTTAGCAGTGCAGAATATTTGCAGAGAATCCATATGGAAAATGCGTCCTGCTGCTATGTTGCAGAATTCTGATATTATTCAGCATGAAGCATTGACCCACACATTAGTATTCCTGTGCTATTCACTGAACTGCAATGCTCTGGAAATTGACAGTTTTCTGAGATTTCAATTGTTGGCACTTTAAGCACTCATTATTGATCTGTAAAGTATATAAGTACCACATTACAGTGGAACTGATTTCATATCTTACAATATACCTTTCCTCTCCTTCCTCCTTGAAGTCGGAGCAAAGTGATGGATCTGAGCAAAACAAGCACAACCCATCTGCACTCTTGGTAGAAGATGTTCAATTCCATTAAACATTCCCAGGACTAGATCAATCCTATTAGCAAAAGGTTTGTTCTTAATTAATGATTTCTATCTTAAGATCAAGAGAGTCTTCATTCCAGCACTACTATTAGTCAAACTCTACTTTCCTTTTTACTGAACGATCAAGATCATTACAGCAGCACACCACAGGTTTATGCTAAACTCCCAAGCTTGGTTAGGTATGACCAAAGTTGAACTTTTAAAGGAATCCTGTCTGCATTTTGTCTTGACTACATTTCGGGCACCAACTGATTCATTAAGCTCCCTACACTGCTGGGTGCCTCTCAAGTGTTAAATGTTCTTAGATCATGACATGTCCTCTATTGATATCCTGCTATCTAGTTTACTGGAGCAGGTTGACAGAAGTTAACTGCACAGAGTATGCTTCAGGGAAACCTGCCCACAATAGGAAAAGATACCATGGTTATCTCATAAGTGGGTTCACGTTAAATCTGATGATTATCATGCTCATCGCTCCTCCTGGTTGGATGCTCAGCCACTGATGGTCTGTGTTGGTCTGGCACGGCAAGGAAAATGCCAGTGCATATTGAAAAATTGTGGGTGCAATGGTCATGAACTTTGGATACTTGCTGGCAGCAGGTAAGGTACCGTAATTCAGGCTCGCACTTTGAAAAAGGTAGGCGAGTGCACCACCTATTACATAAGAACATAAAAAATAGGAGCAGGAGTAGGCCATACGTCCCCTCGAGCCTGCTCTGCCATTCAATACGATCACGGCTGATCTGATCATGGACTCAGCTCCACTTCCCTCCCCGCTCCCCATAAACCCTTATCCCCTTATCGTTGAAGAAAATGTGTACTTCTGTCTTAAATTTATTCAATGACCCAGCTTCCACAGCTCTCTGAGGCAGCGAATTCCACAGATTTACAACCCTCTGAGAGAAGAAATTTCTCCTCATTTCTGTTTTAAATGGGTGGCCCCTTATTCTAAGATCATGCCCTCTAGTTCTAGTCTCCCCTATCAGTGGAAACATCCTCTCTGCATCCACCTTGTCAAGCCCCTTTATAATCTTATACGTTTCGATAAGATCACCTCTCATTCTTCTGAATTCCACTGAG
Organism: Pristiophorus japonicus; assembly: GCF_044704955.1. Lineage (NCBI taxonomy): Eukaryota > Metazoa > Chordata > Chondrichthyes > Pristiophoridae > Pristiophorus > Pristiophorus japonicus. Next base: position 515,378,221 of record NC_091977.1, on the reverse strand, counting down.
TAGAGGCCCAACCTACTCAACCTTTCCTCATAAGTTAACCCCCTCATCTCTGGTGTTAACCTAGTGAACCTTCTCTGAACTGACTCCAAAGCAAGTCTCTCCTTTCGTAAATATGGAAACCAAAACTGCACGCAGTATTCTAAGTGTGGCCTCACTAATACCCTGAATAGCTGCAGCAAGACTTCCTTGCTTTTATACTCCATCCCCTTTGCAATAAAGGCCAAGATACCATTGGCCAAATTTTACCCACTCACTTAGCCTGTCTATGTCCTTTTGCAGATTTTTTGTGTCCTCCTCACACATTGCTTTTCCTCCCATCTTTGTATCGTCAGCAAACTTGGCTACATTACACTCAGTCCCTTCTTCCAAGTCATTAATATAGATTGTAAATAGTTGGGGTCCCAGCAACAATCCCTGCGGCATCCCACTAGTTACTATTTGCCAACCGGAAAATGACCCATTTATCCCGACTCTCTGTTCTCTGTTAGTTAGCTAACCCCGTGAACTTTTATCTTGTGTAGTAACCTTTTATGTGGCACCTTGCCAAATGCCTTCTGGAAGTCCAAATACACCACATCCACTGGTTCCCCTTTATCCACCCTGTTCGTTACATCCTCAAAGAACTCCAGCAAATTTGTCAAACATGACTTCCCTTTCATAAATCCATGCTGACTCTGCCTGACTGAATTTTGCTTTTCCAATTGTCCTGCTGCTGCTTCTTTAATAATGGACTCCAACATTTTCCCAACGACCGATGTTAGGCTAACTGGTCTATAGTTTCCTGCTTTTTGTCTGCCTCCTTTTTTAAATAGGGGCATTACATTTGCAGTTTTCCAATCTGCTGGGACCTCCCCAGAATCCAGGGAATTTTGGTAAATTACAACCAATGCATCCACAATCTTGCTTCTCTTAAGACCCTAGGATGCAAGCCATCAAGTCCAGGGGATTTATCTGCCTTTAGGCCCATTATCTTATTGAGTACCACCTCCTTAGTGATTGCGATTGTGTTAAGTTCCTCCCCTCCACTGCCCCTTGACTATCCACTGTTGGAATATTGTTAGTGTCCTCTACCGTAAAGACTGATACAAAATATTTGTTCAGAGTTTCTGCCATCTCCATGTTCCCCATCACTAATTCCCCGGTCTCGTCCTCTAAGGGACCAACATTTACTTTAGCCACTCTTTTCCTTTTTATATGCCTATAGAAACTCTTGCTATCTGTTTTTATATTTTGTGCTAGTTCACTTTCATAGTCTATCTTTCCGTTCTTAATCATTTTTTTAGTCATTCTTTGCTGGCCTTTAAAAGCTTCCCAGTCTTCTGTCCTCCCACTAGTTTTAGCCACTTTATATGCCCTTGTTTTTAATTGGATATCATCCTTTATTTCTTTAGTTAGCCATGGATGGCTATCTTTTCTCTTATACCCTTTCCTCCTCGCTGTAATATATTTTTCTTGAGAAGTGTGAAATATCTCCTTCAATGTACACCACTGTTCATCAACCGTCCTACACTTTAATCTAATTTTCCAGTCCACTTTAGCCAACTCTGCCCTCATACCTTCGTAGTCTCCTTTATTTAAGCTTACTACGCTGGTTAGTGATCCAACTTTCTCACCCTCCATCTGAAATTGAAATTTAATCATGCTATGATCACTCATTCCAAGGGGCTCCTTTACTAGGAGATTGTTTATTAATCCTGTCTCATTACACAAGTCCAGATCTAAGATAGACTGCCCCCTGGTTGGTTCCATTACATACTGCTCAAGGAACTCATCCCTTATGCACTCTATGAACTCCTCCTCAAGGCTACCCTGACCAATTTGATTTGTCCAATCAATATGGAGGTTAAAATCACCCATGATTAATGAAGGTTTAACAATCACGCTGCACATTACCAGTTTATCCACTATGCTCACAACTGCATACCTCATCGTGGACGACCTAGACCCAACTGACTGGGGTTTTATTGAGTCTGAACATCATGTGACTGGCTAAGCCACTCACAATGAAACAGCACTATAAACCTGTGAGCATCCTCCCATACATTACACATGGGAGCAGACATTTTATGTAGAACTTCTCCCAGTGGATCTCAAGGTCATGCTCAGTATTTTAAATGAGGGCAGCTTATTATGAGCCGATTTCCCCATGAATCATTTGAGTGGGAAAAGCAAGATGTTGTCACAAAAGGAAAAGTATGCAAAGCACCTCTGGGGCTCTCAAAGCACTGCAGACTGCCTCTAACTGATCACTCTTAAACGGAAAACACAACAATAAACAGTGACGGAGGAAGACTAGTAAGGTACCTGCCTTTATTACATGTAGGGTTAAATCACAATTCAATGCACTTACCCTTTTAAACGCTGCGGGCTGTTGCACTGCTGCCAGCAGTGCAATCTGCAAACTCTTCATCCGGCTGCTGCCATTTAAAAGCAGCAAATTGCCGTCAGCATATTGATTACCACAAAAGATTTCATTAAGGTAGCACTAGAATGCTGCTTGCACTGATCTAGCCAATCAGATGCCCTCGTTAATTAGGTGAGTACATTTTAATTTTGTAACAAATTACAGCTATGAAAATACAAAATGAAAACCCATGTTCTATTATGACTGTCGCTCAAACACTCTCCTGCCAAAAGATTGGCCACTTTCACTGCCGGTCCTAATTATCTTGCTCTATAAATGGCAGGTTTCCCCATCAATCAGTAGTCAGCATGACAGCAGTAATAGAAGTACATTAGAATTAACCTCCAAAAAATACACACATTTACAAATAAAAAAACACAATGTACTCAGGTTGAAATCTGAACTTAAAAAAATACAGAAAATATTGGAAAGGCACAGCAGGTTAAAATAGCCTCTGAAAGAAAGATAGGCTAATATTTTTAAATCTGTAACTGGATCACAGAAATTGGAGCTCAGAAAAAGACAATTTGACTATGGTGTCAGTGCCTGTACATCTTTTCAACTGGATCTATCTGCTGTAATCCCCTTTCCCAACTCTTTTGAAAAATGCACAGATTAACAGGAAAGCATTTCCCTGTTACAAACACAATGAAAAGAAGTCAGGAGCAACTTCTCTCATCATATGATTGACTCCAGAGACTTGAGCACAAAAATCTAGGCTGACACTCCAGTGCAGTGCTGAAGGAGTGCTGCACTGTCGGAGGTGCCGTCTTTCGGACGAGACGTTAAACCGAGGACCCGTCTGCTCTCTCAGGTGAATGTAAAAGATCCCATGCCACTATTTCGAAGATGAGCAGGGGAGTTATCTCAACGCCCTGACTTCTACTTATCCCTCAATCAACATAACAAAAACAGATCATCTGGTCATTATCACATTGCTGTTTGTGGGAGCTTGCTGTGTGCAGATTGGCTGCTGCGTTTCCCACATCACAACTGTGACTACACTTTAAAAGTACTTCATTCATTGGTTGTAAAGCATTTTGGGTCGTGAAAGGTGCTATATAAATGCAAGTTTATTCTTACTTTTCTTCTCACAACAAAAAGAAAAAAAATACAAAACTCAGAGGAATTATTTCTTTAAAAGGCTGGTTCCACGATGGAGCGGTTCAGGTGAGGCGAGGTAATGGCCGTGTTGGTAGAGGCATTGGTCTGCCATGATTTTCCAGACATTCATTTAAAGATCAGGGTGTACCAGTCCATGATTTCCTGACCAGTGCTCCTTGCTGCAAGTGCCCCCATTCAGGGAGTCAGCTCTTGATATAATGTGTGAAAAATTGAGACTGTGTAGCCTGGCAAGATGCAGAATCAAACTGCAACTCCTGGCTCAGTGAGTTCTCAGTCTCTGGAGTACTGTGAGTTGGTGAACTTTTAAGGCCCTTGGTCTTAAGAACATAAGAATTAAAAGCAGGAGCAGGCCATTCAGCCCCTCGAGCCTGCTTCTCCATTCAATGAGATCATGGCTGATCTTCTACCTCAACTCCATTTTCCTGCATTATTCCCATATCCCTTGATTCCCTTAATATGTCTTGTCCCTACAGAAATGGATGCAGATTTGAGTACAGCTGTGCATCAGGTCCCAATAACTATCCAATGTCAATGATCTCCCCTTGACATGTTCAAATGTAGAAATTATAAATATAAAACAGATTGATAACACCTGCCACAAAATACACCTCCAACCTTTTATCGGCCAGAAGAGATGGATTTAGGTTGAAAAAATATCTGTCAGAAAATGCACAGGGCCATTAGAACTTAACATCCGTCAAGCTCAATCCCTCGACATATATCAAAACACTGAAACCGTATATAAGGAATTGCAGTGTTTAGAAAGCAAAAGTAGAAATGTGTAATATTATTTAAAATGCTGCTTTCAAATGGAACATTTTATGTGCAGATTAAATTCACTGAGGAGCTTGTCAGCCTGATACCCGAAGGAAAAGAAGATCGCTTGAAATTCAGAATTTTTTTCCAAGCAGAAAGTAAGGAATAAGCGAGTCAAATTTAAAAGCTCCACAAGCAATGTTTCACTGATACTGCTGTAGAAAAGAGCAATTTATTCTCAACAATTCCTCAGAATGACCTAGAATCTACAGTACAGATACACGCCATTCAGCCCAATTGATGTTTATAGTCCACACGAGCCTCCTCCCCACTCTGATTACCTCGTCCCATTCTGTCGCCACATCCTTCTTTTCCTTTCTCCCTCATGAATGCACTAAGCCTCCTCTTAAATGCTTCAGTGATATCTGCTTCAACCACTCCATGAGGCAGAGGTTCCAGATTCTCACCACTCACTTTGTAAAGACTTTCCTCGGCAATTCTTTATTTGGTCTGGCAGTGACTATCTTATATTTATACTCCCTTATTCAGGATTTGTGAAAGGTGTGTGAAAGGTAGGTCATGCCTGACAAACCTGATTGAATTTTTTTTGAAGAGATGACTAAAGTAGTGGGCAGGGGAATGTTTATGGATGTTATTTGTATGAACTTCTAGAAGGCTTTCGATAAATCCCACATAAGAGACTGCTATCTAAGGTAGAAGCCCATGGAATTGAAGGCAAATTACTGACCTGGTTAGGAAATTGGCTGGGCGGCAGGAGTCAGAGAGTAGGGTAGGTTCTCAAATTGGCAGGATGTGATCAGTGGTGTCCCGCAGTGTTGGGGCCTCAACTATTTACAGTATTTACTAATGACTTAGATGATGGCATAAAAAGACATCAATCTAAAATTTGCTGAAGACATATAGGGCCCGAACTTGGTCAAAGCTAAGGCCCGCCCAAGTGCCGCCCAAAGGACCGCCGAGAGACCTGGCGGTACTTTGCCAGGGAGATTCCTCAAAAAGATCTGCAAAGACTGCCCGGCGGCAAAAAAATGACTTTCGCCCTGAATCTGGGCAGCAGCGGGCGGGTGTTCCCAATCTCGGCGGTAAATGCAATTCTCGCCAAAGTGCCGCCGAGGATTGAGTTGGACCCAGGGAGGGTGGGGGGGGAGCACATAAAAATTTACACAAAATCAAACTCACTGGAAAACCTTCAGGGGACCCCATCCACCTGAATCGCTGTAAAAATAAATAAATAAAAGAAGTTTACTTGCCTTTTTTGTCCAGGTCTTCATACTTACCGTTGAGGTTAGACCGGCCTCCACGCGGTGGTCCTTCCCCCTGCTGTCGCCGACTCTCGCCCGGAGCAAGCTGGCAGCTCGGCGGGCGGGAGGGCACGTAAGCGCCTTGCGCGCTAGCGGACGGTTCCCAGCAGTCCTCCCCTCCCGCTGGAGGGAGGCCTAGAGGAAACTGGCACTGAGGGGAGACCACCCAAAACACTTGGCGGCAGTCGGTGGCAGCAGGCGGCAAGTGTGGCAAGTTCGAGGCCACAGATAGGCAGCACAGGCAGTGTAGATGGAGGGATATTGACAGATTAAGTGAATGGGCAAAACTGTGGTAAATAGATTTCAATGTAGACAAATGCGATGTCATCCCTTTTGGACCTATAAGAGATAGAACAGGGTACTTTCTAAATGGTGAAAGGTTAAAAACAAAGGTTAAAGTCTCTCCAAACAAAGAGACTTGGGGGCTGAGGTTTCTAGATCATTAAAATGTCATGAACAAGTACAGAAAATAATCAAAAAGGCTAATGGGATGCTGGCCTTATAGCTAAAGAACTAGAATACAAGGGGGTAGAAGTTATGCTGCAGCTGTACAAAACCCTGGTTAGACCACACCTGGAGTACTGTGAGCAGTTCTGGGCACCACACCTTAGGAAGGATATACTGGCCTTGGAGAGAGTGCAGCGTAGGTTTACCAGAATGATCCCGGACTTCAAGAGTTAAGTTACGAGGAGAGACTATACAAATTAGGGTTGTATTCCGTAGAATTTAGAAGGTTAAGGGATGATCTGATCAAAGTTTTCAAGATAATGGGCCTGAAATTCCGATGTCCCGGGTCTGTACGAAGGCATCGGAAAAGCCAGTTTTCAGCACGCAATGCACATGCGCTGAAAACCGGCTTTTCCGATCTGTCAAGTTCGGGAGCGAGGACATTTGCAGGGCAAGATTTCCGATATTTACGAATATCTTGCCCAGCAAATGTCCTTTAAAATCTTGCGCCTGAAAAAGCAAGTGTATAGCCTATGTTCATAAGGGCAAGGGTTTAAAAATAGACAAAAACATTTTAAAATAAAGTTATAAAAACACATTTTATTGTTAAAAACCCTCCCCACTACGGTAAGTTTATTTTAAGGCTTAATTAAAAAAACTTTTTAAAAAGTCGGGAAAATATTTTTTTAGATAACAACTTTAAGTTAAATGAATGTTAAATATGTAGTTTATTTTCTATCTTTTATTGTGTTTTGGGGGGTTTCTCATTCATAGTAATAGGAGTTCTGGACATACGGAACTCCTATTACTATGAATGAAGATCTAAACTACACCTGATTGGCTGCTGTCTCCAGCTCCCGGCCTGCGCACATCCCCACGTGCACGTGCTGCGACGCGCAGTCACGAGAGGCCTCAGACTCGGAAGTTCCAACGGGCGCATCTTTTTTCTCTTTTTCTTTCATTTTCCCGCAGGAAGAGCTCTACCGGAATTGCAGCACCATTAAGGGGAACAGGGTAGATAGAGAGAAACTATTTCCATAGGTTGGGGAGTCGAGGACTAGGGGGCATAGTCTAAAAATGAGAGCCAGGCCTTTCAGGAGTGAAATTAGGAAACACTTCTCCACACATTGGGGCCAAGTTTCGGCCTGAGTTGCTCCTGTTTTTTTGGAGCAACTGGTTTAGAATGGAGTATCTTAGAAATTGCAATTCTCGGCATTTAGTTTGCTCCTGTTCTAGTCAGTTAGAACAGTTTCAGTTTGGAACAGATTTTTTTTTCAAAAGGGGGCGTGTCCGGCCACTTATTCCCGTTTTGAAAGTTTAGGCAGTGAAAACATACTCCAAACTAACTTAGAATGGAGTAAGTGTAGATTTTTGTACACTCAGAAAAACCTTGTCTACACTTAGAAAATAAGGCGTAGGTTACAAATCAGGCGTAGGGAATGGCGGGGGGGGGGGGGGGTTTAAAGGGAAGTTTACAAACATTAAACACTTCAGTTTTACAAATAAAGAGCCAGCATCAATAATAAATGATAATAAATCAACCAATAAATCAATCAAAAAAAATAAAAATAAAAATTTTAAAAAAATTAATAAATTAAAAAAATAATGAATAAAACATTTTCTACTTACCGACTGCAGCACCGGGCGTCCTCCAACAACGTGCTGGGACGGCCCCCCCAGTGTGTCTCTGTCAGTGTCTCTATCTCTCTGTCTGTCTGTGTGTGTGTCTCTCACTCTCTGTCTGTCAGTGTCTGTGTTTCTGACAGCGAGGGGAGGGGAGGGGGAGAAGGTGGGTTGGAGGGGAGAGGTGGAGAAGGGGGGTGGGGGGGAAGAGGGGGGGAAGAGGGGTGGGGGGAAGAGAGGGAGAAGGGGGTGGGGAGGGAGAGGGGGAGGAAGGAGGAGGAGGGGGAGGAGGGGGAGGAGGAGAAAGGGGGGAGGGGAGGGAGGGAAGGAGAGAGGAGAGAGGGAGGGAAGGAGAGGGAGGGAGGGAAGGAGAGAAGAGGGAGGGAAGGAGAGGGGAGCGGTAGGGAGGGAGTGAGGAGAGGGGAGGGAGGGAGGGAGAGAGAGGGGAGGGGACGGAGAGAGAGGGTAGGGGAGAGAGAGGGGAGGGGTGGTGAGGGAGGAGGGAAGGAGAGGGGAGGGGGGAAGCGGAGGTTGGGTCGCGGGGGGAAGCGGAGGTCGGGTCGCCGGCGGGGGGAAGTGGAGGTCAGGTCGCCTGCGGGGGGGGGGGGGGAGTTGGGGGAGCGGAGGTCGGGTCGGGTCCGGGGAGTGGGAGTCAAGTCGGCTCGGGTCCGGTTGGGTGGGAGGTGAGCCTTATCCACGCAGCCCCAGTGAGGCCATTCGGCCAGGGTTAGGGGCTGCGTGCTTTGGGCCCCTCCCACAGTTTTGGGTGCCTGGAGCGACTGCACATGCGCGCCCACTGTAGCGCGCATGTGCAGAGGTCCCGGCACTGTTTTCAGTGCAGGGACCTGGCTCCGCCTCCCCACAGCTCATGCTGCACCGCGCCCAGCTCCAGAGGACCTGCAGGGAGCCGGAGAATAGGTGAGTTTTTTTTAGGCGCACTTTGGGGCGCGAAAAACGGGCGTCCAGGTCCGGGCTGCGGCGTTTTACGCACGGCCCGAAACTTGGGCTCAATGGGTGGTAGAAGTTTGGAACTCTCTTCCACAAACAGCAATTGATGCCCAATCAATTGTTAATTTTAAATCAGAGATTGATAGCTTTCTGTTAACCAAAGGTATGAAGGGATATGGGCCAAAGGTGGGTATATAGAGTTAGGCGCAGATCAGCCATGATCCCATTGAAAGACGGGGCAGGCTCGAGGGTCTGAGTGGCCTGCTTCTGTTCCTACGTTTCTATCTTGGTTGAAGAAGTGGGTTTAATGATGTTTAACATTCTGGCTAACATTCTCTCACCTTGCTCCAACTCAACTGTGAATTATTATTTGAGGTCCTTTAGAAATAATGCATGAAAGGGCTGACTTATTTTTCCAAAAATTAATATATTAATAAAAATATCAGAAATATACGGAAAACGTCTAACAAAAGATCCCACTATGATAACATTACAAAAAGTCCTTCCAAGGGCTATTTAAGGGCACCTGTTTGCACGGACCTTACCTTATTCCCTTAACAAAAGGGCACACAATGGAAAAAGATAAAACCCAATACAAATGCCAGGTGTGTACGTAAATATTTTTGCATTAAATCTGGGGCCTTTGTCAGATTTACACAGGAGACAGGAACAAGCACATTGCCTCATACGGAATGGAAACTGTGGAATTGTAGGCCAGAATGAAATTGGTGTTGATTGTCCTCTCCCAGTTCAGGGCTGGTTCTACCCAGTTGTGTATTGTGTCTCCCAGCACACTGAACCACAGAACTGGCACTATTTCCCTTCCTTTTGTAACAAAATTTGCAGATGACACAAAGATTAGTGGGAAAGCGGGTTGTGTAGAGGACACAGAGAGGCTGCAAAGAGATTTAGATAGGTTAAGCGAATGGGCTAAGGTTTGGCAGATGGAATACAATGTCGGAAAGTGTGAGGTCATTCACCTTGGGAAAAAAAACAGTAAAAGGGAATATTATTTGAATGGGGAGAAATTACAACATGCTGCGGTGCAGAGGGACCTGGGGGTCCTTGTGCATGAATCCCAAAAAGTTAGTTTTCAGGTGCAGCGGGTAATCAGGAAGGCGAATGGAATGTTGGCCTTCATTGCGAGAGGGATGGAGTACAAAAGCAGGGAGGTCCTGCTGCAACTGTATAGGGTATTGGTGAGGCCGCACCTGGAGTACTGCGTGCAGTTTTGGTCACCTTACTTAAGGAAGGATATACTAGCTTTGGAGGGGTACGGAGACGATTCACTAGGCTGATTCCGGAGATGAGGGGGTTACCTTATGATGATAGATTGAGTAGACTGGGTCTTTACTCGTTGGAGTTCAGAAGGATGAGGGGTGATCTTATAGAAACATTTAAAATAATGAAAGGGATAGACAAGATAGAAGCAGAGAGGTTGTTTCCACTGATCGGGGAGACTAGAACTAGGGGGCACAGCCTCAAAATACGGGGGAGCCAATTTAAAACCGAGTTGAGAAGGAATTTCTTCTCCCAGAGGGTTGTGAATCTGTGGAATTCTCTGCCCAAGAAAGCAGTTGAGGCTAGCTCATTGAATGTATTCAAGTCACAGATAGATAGATTTTTAACCAATAAGGGAATTAAGGGTTACGGGGAGCGGGCGGGTAAGTGGAGCTGAGTCCACGGCCAGATCAGCCATGATCTTGTTGAATGGCGGAGCAGGCTCGAGGGGCGAGATGGCCTACTCCTGTTCCTAATTCTTATGTTCTAATCTTCTTATGTTTTACCTGTTCCTCCTTACAGATCTGGCCCAAGTCACCATGGCCTTGAATGTCATACTGTGTGAATATTACTATACAAACACAATACAATTCCTGTGACCATTACATCACCATAGCTCTTAACCCATGGGTTACCACCTCCATTAAAATTGTGGGCAAAGAAATTGTAATTAATCTTTTGAACACAAATACTCACACAGCATACCTTCAAGATCCATGGGGTCGAGATTGGGTTTTGTACACCGCCTGTTACCGCCGGTGCTAGGCGGCTAAAGGGCGGCAAAGGCCTACTATCGTCGGTAAGCGGCGTTGGCGCCTTGACCTAAATTGAGTCGGCTCTTTGGCAGAAGCGCCAAGAGGCAACGTTGTGCCGGAGAACGGCACCCGCATGGTGACGTCATCTCGCGTACAACCCCTCTTTGACGCCTCTGTCACGACATTTGCTTTGTACGGCTGCTGTATCGGGAGGCGGCCATAAAGTTGTCATTAAAGTGCGGATCTTGGGCGGAATCGCCCAGAAAAGGAAGGTAAGTTTTTCTCTATTTATTTATGCATGTTTTCATTAGTGTTAAGAGTGGAGAAGTGTGTGTGTGTGGATCGGAGATGTTTTAGTATCAGCATACAGGCGGTGACACTGCCTCAAGAACGGCAGTACCCAATTTCAACCCTTATGTATTCAAAAAAATATTTGTGCAATTCTGATAGATTTGATGCAAAAAACGGCACCATTGTAATGTATGCACCTGTGACTATGCTCACAAGTGTGTAGCACTGTTGCATCAGCCGGTCCAGGCAGCGGGCGGTCGAGGGGGTCGTTCAGCCTGACTGCCTGCCTCTCTTCAGCGCCTACATCCGGGCCAGGGTGTCCTTAGAGATGGAACACGCGGTGTCCACCGGTACGCTCGCGGCCTTCCGCGAGAGGTGGGCGCCGGAGGGACTGGAGTGCATCGTCACCCCTGGCAACCAAATTTTCATTTGATTTTATTTGTTTTAAAGTTTAATTTGTTTTAATTGCCGGGTTCTTAGTGTCCCCCTCCCCTTTTATAGGGGGTAGTTGTAAAATATATGATTTTAATGCCCCCCAAAATTTTTTTAAAAACACAAAAAAAACAAAAAAAAAACATTTATTAGAAAAAGGGGCAGTTAAGTATCTGGAGTGTCCCCCAGATCGGGGGGCACTTGATCTAATGTCTATTTTGTTCCCCTCCACAAAAGAGTTGTAGCACTGTTGCATCAGCTGGTCCAGGCAGCGGGCGGTCGAGGGGGTCGTTCAGCCCGACTGCCTGCCTCTCTTCCGCGCCTACATCCGGTCCAGGGTGTCCTTGCAGATGGAGCACACGGTGTCCACCGGTACGCTCGCGGCCTTCCGCGAGAGGTGGGCGCCGGAGGGACTGGAGTGCATTGTCACCCCCGGCAACCAAATTTTAATTTGATTTTATATGTTTTAAAGTTTAATTTGTTTTATTGCCGGATTTAGTGTTCCTCTCCCCTTTTATAGGGGGCTCTTGTATTGTATGTTTTAGTGCCAAAAAAAAAGCAAAAAAACCCACAAAAAATGCCCACAAAAAAAAAAGGCACTTGTTTACTGTTTCTGGTGTCCCCCAGATCAGGGGGCACTGGATTTAATGTTTATTTATGTTTTGCTACAAAAGAGTTGCAGCGCTGTTGCATTGTAAGTGGCTTAGCCAATCACATGATGTTCACAAGGCTCAATAAAACCCCAGTCAATTGGGTCTAGGTCATCCACGATGAGATGTGCGGTTGTGAGCCTAGTGGGTGAACTGATAATTTGTAGTGTGATTGTTAAACCTTTGTTAATAAACCAATTCGTTCTTAATAGCGATGTGTTGCTATGAATTCTTAAGCAAGAACCCATGAAGCAAATACATTACAACCATAAATTATGCAACTAATGTTTGAGCCTTCCGCACTGAGTTTATCACACAATTCAGATAATTCCTCATTTGGATTTTCCCCTGTCTGTAATCACTCTCTTGAAAGAAAAATACTAATGGCTTCCCTGTAGCTTTAAATCTGTTGGGTTGTACGGGATTTATTCTGCCATGCAAGATTAATCTATATTGACTGATGATCTTTTTCAAAAAATTTAAATTCAGGTTTCAAATATTTTCAATGTCATTGCCACATCATGGAGTTGTCAGATAAGCTCAGTTGGTGGACCAGCCAGGATGTTACTGCATTGCCACTGCATTGAAATTAAAGTCTTGATTTTGATAGGACCTGAAGCATTACGGATTCAGACAGGTAACAGATGTGGGCTGGAAAATTGGTGTGTTTGATTCGTGGGCTGCTTGATTTTCTGATTGACAAATCAGTGCCAAAAAGTGAGGCTTTGCTACAGGCTAGCAAGACCTCATTTTGACACATAAATTCCAGGGCGTAGGACCTGAGTGACTGAAGAAATATAGTTCGCAGGAGGGTTGTAGGACTTCAGGAAGTTACAGAGATAAGAAACGGCAAGGTGCTGGAGAGATCAGGTATCAGAATATTAAATTTGAGGTATTGGGGAAGCAAGAGGCAATATGGATCAGCGAGGACAAGAGTGATGGGCTCTTCCGCCCTGCAGCCACACCAAATACCGGCCCGACCGGAAAAAAATCCAAGTGCTGAATATTGGCCGACTCTCCGCCCCATGGATTGGGTTGGAGCAAAAACAAAAAAAATGGCAGGTGTTCCACTGTTTAGTGGGGGGGGGGGAGGGGAGGAGGTGCAATGTCGGCCCCGAAGAGACAAAAAGGATGATGGTGCAAGGCAAAAGGAGATGGTAATGGGACAAGTTACGAAACAAAAGATGAGTCTAGATAGGGTATGAATGGAAATGCAGAATCATCAACAGCCAAAGAAAATAGAAAAAAATTCGGGGCAGAGATTATGGTTTGAAATTGTTGAACTTAAGTCCAGAGGCTGTAAAGTGCCGAAACGAAAGATGAGGTGCTGTTCCTCGAGCTTACGTTGAGCTTCATTGGAACAGTGTAAGAGGCCGAGGACGGAGAGGTCAGAGTGGGAATGGAGTGGAACAATGGTAGTCTTTTGCTTTGGTATGGTAACTGGAGATTTGTTTATGTCAGTGTCATCAAACGTAAGTACAGTCAGAGTCACAGGACACCCGAGTAATTATACAAGCAATAAAAGTCGAATCAGTCTTTATTAGACATCGGTCACCTCGTACCTCCGGTTCCATTGGGCCTGATGCACAAAGCGACGATTGGGTCAGTAATAATATGGCAGCTTTCTCTGAGTACCTGAGAACTGCCATTTCACCAGCTGAACAAACAACCATCTACTGATGAGCCGTCCATTTAACTAAATATATATTTACTGCTAAACATATTGAAAAACCATTCAGTGAAATTGCCACTCGAGGTTTTGCAGTTTATAGCAATAGGAATGTTGGCAGAGGGAGCAGTTGGGCCTTTGTCAACAGCACATCAGAGGTTTGAGTCCCAGCACAAGCGGGGCAGATGTGAGCGGCTGTGCGCTACGCTGTTGGATAAATGGTTTATGGCATCATGTGTGGGTTCATTAGATGAAAACAGTCAAAGCACAGCTTTTGTGTGACTTTGGTAGCAGCAGTAGGCAGGGCAGTCGGTCCTGGGAAAGCCACAGACCACAATCCCTCGCTGGTAGCGAACAAGCAGGGAGCGGCGTCCATATTTATGAGGAATTTTTCGAGAATGACAGGCAGTGATGGATGAGCCAAAGCCCAGCCTGAGGCGCCCTGACCACGCTGAATCGTCGGCAGCAGGTGCTTGCACGCCTTAGGGAATCACTGCTTCACTTAAAACGTTTAAAAAATTGCTTTGGGATTGAAGATGGGGCAGACGAGAGGGAAGGTAATTCACAGATACAATCTCGATGTCAAAAGATGGTGAGATTCGCTTAATAGGAAAGTCATTTTTGGTCGGCCTGACGGTGTGGTGGTTGCCATTTTGTTTCCACTGTGGTGTTGTGATTTGATTAAAGTGCAAGAACATGTTTTGTGTTTAAAAGCTATTTTTTAAACTAATGTGTTTCTTGAAAACACGTACTAAACAATAAGGTAAACAAATAAATATCATCATCATCATAGGCAGTCCCTTGGAACGAGGATGACTTGCTTCCACGCCAAAAAAGGGATGAGTTCACAGGTGTTTCAATGAAGGTCCTAATATTCCAGGTCCTGAACTACATCTTGAAGGGTGGAAGATGCCTGCGCGTGGATTTTTTTAACGTGTGGTGGCCGTTGCACACCAGCCACCACACGGGCTTGACAGAGCTAGGTCTTGGTCCAGTAACAAGGGTTATCCAAGACGACTGGAGACCTGGTCTTTACGCGCAGGTGCTTGTACGCACAGATTCACTGCACCGTTTCCTGCGCTAATTCTTCCTCCGGATCATTAAAGCTTAGACATCCTTAGGGGTAATTCTCCATTGGGAAATCTCTCACTTGTCAGACGTAACTTTTACGGAAGAGCCACGGAAACCCCGGAAAAATGGAGTAAATGTCGCTTGCGCCGTTTCTTTTCCACAGCTCTTCTGCCGAAGTTACGGTGAACAAGTGGACGAACAACCCCCGCTGGGAAATTCATCCCCTTATCTCACCCAATCTTCCCTTCCGTCTAGAGTCTTCTTCAGGCCTTTAGAACCTAGGCTTGGTGACACCTTGTCGATTTATCTCATGTCGGCCCACATATTTCCGGGGTTTCTGTGGCTCTTCCGGCAAAGTTACGTCCGACAAGTGGGAGATTCCCCAATGGAAAATTTCACAGGCGGCAATCCTGTCGGTTGTGCCGGGATCACGGCCGCCTTTGCCCTCTCGGCCATAGTTTGTGGGGCCTGTGCGAGAGCCGTCTTTACTCATCTAAATCTATCAGCATAACCCTCCACCCCCTTCTCCCTCTTGTCAAGCCTCCCCTTAAATACATCCATACTATTCACTTCAACCACCCGCTGTGGTAGCGAGTTCCACATTCGCACCATTCTTTGGATAAAGAAGTTTCTTCTGAATTCCCTATTGAATTTCTTTGTGACTATCTTATATTGATGGCCTCTAGTTAAGCTCTTCCCCACAAGTGGAAACATTCTCTCTGTATCCACTCTATCAAAATCTTTCATAATTTTAAAGACCTCTATTAGGTCACCCCTCAGCCTTCTTTTTTCAAGAGAAAAGAGACCGAGCATGTTCTTCCTTTCCTGATATATATACCCTCGCATTTCTGGTATCATCCTTGTAAATCTTCTCTGCACTCTCTCCAGTGCCTCTGGATCCCTTTTACAATATGACGACCAGAACTGTACGCAGTACTCCAAGTGTGGTCTAACCAAGGTTCAATACAGGTTTAGCATAACTTCCCTATTTTTCAATTCTTTACCTCTAGAAATAAACCCTCGTGCTTGGTTTGCTTTTTTTACGGCCTTGCTAACCTGTGTCGCAACTTTTAGTGATTTGTGTATTAGTACTCCGAGATCCCTTTGTTCCTCTACCCCACCCAGACTCGCTCCTCCAAGTAATAAGTGACCTCCCTATTCTTCCTACCAAAATGTAATACCTCACATTTATCTGTGTTGAACGTCATTTGCCAATTATATGCCCATTCTGCAAGTTTATTAATGTCCTCCTGTAATTTGTTACAGTCCTCCTCAGTATTGACAATTTGGTGTCATGCGCAAATTTAGAAATCGTGTTTTTGATTCCAAAATTTAAATCGTTAATATAAATTGTGAAAAACTGTGGTCCCAGCACTGAATCGTGTGAAACACAACTCACCTTCTGCCACTGTGAATAGCTGCCTTTTACCCCTACTCTCTGCTTTCTGTCTTGAAGCCAGCTAGCTATCCGTTCTGCTACTTGTTCCCTGACTCCGCATTCTCTGACCGTGTTATGGGGTACCTTATTGAAGGCCTTTTGAAAATCTAGATAAATTACATCTACTGCATTACCATTGTTTACTCTCTCTGTTACCTCTTCAAAAAATTCAATGAGATTGATCAAGCAAAACTTTCCCTTTTGAAATCCATGCTGACTATTTGTTATTATATTTTTGGTTTCTAGATGGTCTTCTATTTTCTCCTTTAGTAGGGTTTCCAATATTTTTCCACTCACTGATTTAAGCTGACTGGTCTATAATTCCCTGGACATGTTCTATCCCTCTTCTTAAATATAGGTATTACGTTATCTATCCGCCAGTCCTCTGGCACCACACCTTTTTCTAACGAATTATTAAATATGTGTAGTAATGCCTCTGCTATCTCTTCCCTAGATTCTTTTAAAATGCGTGGATGCAATCCATCCGGACCAGGGGTTTCATCCTCTTTGAGTTTGATTAGTTTATTTAATATATCCCCTCTTTTTATTTTAAATGTACTTATCTCAATAAATGGATTAGACTAGAGTGCAATGCGCTCTTTGGTCAAACATTTATGGGCTAGGCTCAGGCATATAGAACGGTTCCTTGCTGATATGGAAGGGTGACTAACATCCCTGGAACCATACTACAGCAAGGGAGAGGTAGGAACAAGATTGGAATACCAAACAGCCCCAAAAATCTCTGCTCGACCCTGTCTCCGTCAGATCCCTGTAAAAGCGAAGATGAATAAAGCCTCGCGAAAGGATTCCTTTCTCTGTGAGATACACTCACCCTTCCAACTTCCACCAGGTTTGTCACCATGACGATGGTCGCAGAATTTTCTTGCCAGATCATCCTCCAGAAATCGTAGACTGTCTCTTGCATTGCTCCTGCACACAAATAAAAGGATTTCAAACCTTACTATATAACAAAATAATAATAATTCATTGAGACAGGAACTTCCATTCCATACTCAGACTGACCAAAATAGCAACTAAGACAGTGAGCTCTCTGACCAGGTTCCAATCTCCCGACAGGATTAGGCTTTCATTGTAAAAAAATTCCAGAGGCAAAGCCTTGTTGTTTTTAGCAATTTATTTTTTCAATCTTGGACTTCAATGAAAATAGAGATGCAGTTGAAGACTTATCTTACAGCTCCATATATATGAAGGATTTCCTTTGTATTACAGAAAATATCACAAGGATTCAGGAATATGCTTGACTGCTTTTTACCTTAAAGGGCAAGAATTTCTCCATTGAAACATAAAAATATTCAAGTCAAAACAGAAAAAGAAAGATGTTCCTCTTCTCGACTCCTCTCCTGAATGTGTCAACTCCGATGGTGGGCTATGATTCGAAGAGTGGGCCTGGTCCTCTGGCACTTCACCCAGTGGACACCATTCATATGTGAGGTTGGACAATGGAGCTCATTTGACTTTCCGATGCAGGCGTAAAACGGGTGACTGTGACATTTTACACAGGATCATCATAGGCGGTCCCTCGAACGAGGATGACTTGCTTCCACATCAAAAGGGATGAGTTCATAGATGTTTCAATGGAGGACCCGATATTCCAGTCCTGAACTCTAGGGGTGAAAGATGTCTGTGCGTGGATATTTTTAACGTGTGGTGGCCGTTGCACATCAGCCACTACATGGGCTTGACAGAGCTAGGCCTTTATCCAGTGACATCATAGGATATCTCAAATGGAGCAAGCATTAGGGCCCAATATTATGGAGGCCATTGTTTAATCAGCCTCATCATGTCTGCTTCAATGGCTATTCACCAGAACTTGTCACACAGTTCTATCACTTTCCACATTAAATCAACGTTCAACCGGACATCCCTGCTTCGCCTTAAATATTTATCTTGTGTCCCCATTCATTTATCACAGAAAACAAATCACCTGGATAAACCTGGTCAATCTCCTTCACCTTGCTGAAAATGTAAGACATTGCAGTGACTCCCTTCCCAACAGAGACATCACCAAAAACAACCGCTGTCCAACATTTTCCTCACTATAGCATGCTTTCTGTAGGGCTCCCAAGCATACTCATGGAAAGAGGATTGATATATCTGGAAATCCCTGCCCAAACCTTTCCGCCTCTCCTTCTTTCTTCAAGTCGCTCCTTAAAACCTGCCTCTTTGACCAAGCTTTTGGTAACCTGCGCTAATTTCTACTTATGCGGCTCAGTGTCAAATTTTTTTAAGACCCTCATAATACTCCTGTAAAGCACCTTGGGTTGTTTCACTACATTAAAGGCGTGATATAATACAAGGTGTTGTTATTGTTGCATTAACGCCAGAATTATTCAAAGGTTGAGACTCTGAGATCAATGAGGAGAGAGACTGCTGAATGCTACGGTACAGAGGGGGTGGGTTAAGTGAGTGGGCAAAAATTTGACTGATGGAGTATAATGTGGGAAAATGTGAGGTTATCCACTTTGGTAGGAAGAATAAGAAAGCAAATTATTATTTAAATTGAGAGAGACTACAAAATGCTGTGATACAGAGGGATCTGGGGGTACATGAAACACAAAAAGTTAGCATGCAGGTACAGCAAGTAATTAGGAAAGCAAATGGAATGTTAGCCTTTATTGCAAGGGGGATAGAGTATAAAAGTAGGGAAGTCTTGCTACAACTGTACAGGGCATTGGTGAAACCACACCTGGAGTACTGCGTACAGTTTTGGTCTCCTTATTTAAGGAGGGTTATACAGAGAAGGTTCACTAGGCTGATTCCTGAGATGAAGGGGTTGCCTTATGAAGAATGGTTGAGCAGGTTGGGCCGATACTTATTGGAGTTTAGAAGAATGAGAGGTGATCTTATTGAAACATTTAAGATTCTGAGGGGGCTTGACAGGGTAGATGCTGAGAGGATGTTCCCCTCGTGGGGGTATCTGGAGCTAGCGGGCATAGTTTCAGAATAAGGGATCACCCATTTAAGACAGAGATGAAGAGGCATTTCTTCTCTCAGAGGGTTGTGAATCTGAGCTGTAGAAGTTGAATCATTGAATATAATCAAGGTTGAGATAGACAAATTCTTGAACTTTAGGGGAGTCAAGTGTTCTGGGGAACGGGCAGGAAAGTGTTGAGGCTAAGATCAACCATGACCAACCATGATCTTATTGAATGGCGGAGCAGGCTCAAGGGGCTGTATGGCCTACTCCTGCTCCTATTTCTTATGTTCTTATGAATGACTGAGGAAACCTCGGCTTCTCACTGTCCACAAAATGTTCCCGGTGGTTCCACACTGCTCAAACTTACCGACATCTAATGCCCTTCAACCTACATTTCCCTCAAGAAAGAAGGACCCTTGTCCCTAACAATCTTCAATGCTACCAAAATGCACGTGGAAGTGCCATAATATATTCATGGAAATATTTGAACTTTGCTGAATTCCATAAAATCAAAATTCTGAAGGGGGGCCATTTCTTTCTCTCCCGACAATGCTCTACCATTTTGTGCATGTTCAGGGCCTCTCCAGCACTTTAATTAGCAGTCTGTCTTTCCACTGTCACTGTTTGATCCCAAAGCTGATTACACTGAAGTAAATTTAATCTTCGATGCTTGGCTTTCAATTGAAGTAAACTACTTATTAAAATATTAATGTTTTACTTTCTACCCAGAATTGATGGAAATTAATGGTTTTGAAAGTGTTTTGCCTTTAAAGTTCCACTTCATAAGTATTTAAAAAATGACATGTTAATCAGTTCCACACAGACAGTCTGTGAAATTACTTTCATAGTGTTATCTTTAACATGTACTTTGATTTTTTTTTTAAACTGATTGATTCAGTTTCTTTATCGTGTTTTCCCTGCATTCCTTTATTAGTATTCATTTCCTGTGTTATTTAAACATAAGATAAGACATTAAAGCCATCTCTGTTCCTTTGTTCCATTCCGTGGCATCCATTCTTTCTCTTGTTTATGCTGCAGAGCTGCTTTCTGTGGAAGCATCTCCACAACATGCAAGGTCACTGCCTATCTGAAATGTTCCCGCTTGTGCTGAGAGCTGGATTTTAGAAGCGGATGCCAGCAAGGAGAAGTCTTGGCAGATGCTTAATTGGGAGGAATCACGGCTTGATATTTCCTTTGCTCAAAACGCAATGAAATTCATAATAAGTAAGGCTCCACAGACATAGTTGTCAGCAGTGGCACAGCAGTAGCACTCCTGCCTGAGTCAGAAAGCTGGGGGTTCAAGCCCCATCCTTAATCACATCAGCTTGACTGACAGTCCACCACAATACTGAGGGAGTGCTGCAATGTTGGAGGTGCCGTTTAAAGTACCCATTTACTCCTGCACCTATTTTCTACGATTTATTGTTTCTATAAATGGCTTACCCCTTATCCTTAGAGGGTGACCCCTGGTTCTGGACTTCCCCAACATCGGGAACATTCTTCCTGCATCTTACCTGTCCAATCCCGTCAGAATTGTACATGTTTCTATGAGATCCCCTCTCATTCTAATAAATTCCAGTGAATATAAGCCTAGTCGATCCAGTCTGTCTTCATATGTCAGTCCTGCCGTCCCGGGAATCAGTCTGGTGAACTTTCGCTGCACTCCATCAATAGCAAGAATGTCCTTCCTCAGATTAGGAGACCAAAACTGTACACAATATTCCAGGTGTGGCCTCACCATAGAAACATAGAAACATAGAAAATAGGTGCAGGAGTAGGTCATTCGGCCCTTCGAGCCTGCACCACCATTCAATATGATCCTGGCTGATCATGTAAATTCAGTACCCCACTTCTGCCTTCTCTCCATACCCGCTGATCCCTTTAGCCGTAAGGGCCACATCTAACTCAATTTTAAATATATCTAATGTACTGGCCTCAACAACTTTCTGTGGTAGAGAATTCCACAGGTTCACAATTCTCTGACTGAACAAGTTTCTTCTCATCTTGGTCCAAAAAGTAGGAGTAAATGGGTACTTTTCAGAATGGCAGGCAGTGACTAGTGGGGTACCGCAAGGTTCTGTGCTGGGGCCCCAGCTGTTTACATTGTACATTAATGATTTAGACGAGGGAATTAAATATAGTATCTCCAAATTTGCAGATGACACTAAGTTGGGTGGCAGTGTGAGCTGCGAGGAGGATGCTATGAGGCTGCAGAATGACTTGGATAGGTTAGGTGAGTGGGCAAATGCATGGCAGATGAAGTATAATGTGGATAAATGTGAGGTTATCCACTTTGGTGGTAAAAACAGAGAGACAGACTATTATCTGAATGGTGACAGATTAGGAAAAGGGGAGGTGCAACGAGACCTGGGTGTCATGGTACATCAGTCATTGAAGGTTGGCATGCAGGTACAGCAGGCGGTTAAGAAAACAAATGGTATATTGGCCTTCATAACGAGGGGATTTGAGTAATTTGAGTACAGGGGCAGGGAGGTGTTACTACAGTTGTACAGGGCCTTGGTGAGGCCACACCTGGAGTATTGTGTACAGTTTTGGTCTCCTAACTTGAGGAAGGACATTCTTGCTATTGAGGGAGTGCAGCGAAGGTTCACCAGACTGATTCCCGGGATAGCGGGACTGACATATCAAGAAAGACTGGATCAACTGGGCTTGTATTCATTAGAGTTCAGAAGAATGAGAGGGGATCTCATAGAAATGTTTAAAATTCTGACGGGTTGAGACAGGTTAGATGCAGGAAGAATGTTCCCAATGTTGGGGAAGTCCAGAACCAGGGGTCACAGTCTAAGGATAAGGGGTAAGCCATTTATGTTCAAGATGAGGAGAAACTTCTTCACCCAGAGAGTGGTGAACCTGTGGAATTCTCCACCACAGAAAGTTGTTGAGGCCAATTCACTAAATATATTCAAAAAGGAGTTAGATGAAGTCCTTACTACTAGGGGGATCAAGGGGCATGGCGAGAAAGCAGGAATGGGGTACTGAAGTTGTATGTTCAGCCATGAACTCTGAATGGCAGTGCAGGCTCGAAGGGCCGAATGGCATACTCCTGCATCTATTTTCTCTGATTTATTGTTTCTATAAATGGCTTACCCCTTATCCTTAGACGGTGACCCCTGGTTCTGGACTTCCCCAACATCGGGAACATTCTTCCTGCATCTTACCTGTCCAATCCCGTCAGAATTGTATATGTTTCTATGAGTTCCCCTTTCATTCTAATAAATTCCAGTGAATATAAGCCGAGTCGATTCAGTCTGTCTTCATATGTCAGTCCTGCCGTCCCGGGAATCAGTCTGGTGAACCTTCGCTGCACTCCCTCAATAGCAAGAATGTCCTTCCTTAGATTAGGAGACCAAAACTGTACACAATATTCCAGGTGTGGCCTCACCATAGAAACATAGAAACATAGAAAATAGGTGCAGGAGTAGGCCATTCCGCCCTTCAAGCCTGCATCACCATTCAATATGATCATGGGTGATAATTCCCTCAGTAACCCTTTCCTGCTTTCTCTCCATACCCCTTGATCCCTTAGACATAAGGGCCATATCTAACTCCCTCTTGAATATATCCAATGAACTGGCATCAACAACTCTCTGCGGCAGGGACTTCCACAGTTTAACAACTCTCTGAGTGAAGAGGTTTCGCCTCATCTCAGTCCTAAATGGCTTACCTCTTATCCTAAGACTGTGTCCCCTGGTTCTGGACATCCCACACATCGGGAAAATTCTACCAGCATCTAACCTATCCCGTACCGTCAGAATCTTATATGTTTGTATGAAATCCCCTCTCATCCTTCTAAACGCCAATGTATAAAAGCCCAGTTGATCCAGTCTCTCCTCATATGTCAGTCCAGCCATCCCTGGAATCAGTCTGGTGAACCTTTGCTGTACTCCCTGAAAAGCAAGAACGTGCTTCCTCAGATTAGGAGACCAAAACTGAACACAATATTCCAGGTGAGGTCTCACCAAGGCCCTGTACAACTGCAGTAAGACCTCCCTGCTCCTATACTCAAATCCCCTATGTATGAAGGCCAACATACCATTTCTCTTCTTCACCGCCTGCTGTACCTGCGTGCCACAACAGTGACAACGCTTCAAAAAAGTAATTCTACGGGCCGTAAATTGCGGCCTGTCTGGGTGCATACGATATGCGCATGTGTCCAAAGAGGCCTCGCTGGTTCCGGGTTTGCGCCGAAATCTGGCACCCGCAAATTTATTTTGACAGTTCCACGCATCCCTGGGAGAAGGGCCTTTGCGGGCGGAGGTTTGGGCTATTTTCCCAACTCTTGCCCAGCGAATGTCCTTCAAACTCTTCCGCCTGGTAAAAGCAGGTAAGGCCTGCTTTTACCCATGCAAGAATTTTCAAAGATAGAAAAATTCATTCTTATATTAAAAACCCTGTCCATTAAAGTAAGTTTATTTTTAACCCTATTAAAACACTTTTAAAACATTTTCTAAAAAATAATTTTTTTTCTAAAACATTTAATTTAATTCAATTTAAATTAAATTTAAATATGTTTTTTTAATTTGTTGTGTTTCTGTGTTTTGGGGGGTATTCACATTGATAATAATAGGAGCTTGTACAAACGGAACTCACCATTATTATCAATGAGAATACTCCATGTCCATTGGTGGTCCAGACCCACGTGATCCCAGGTTGCGCTTACGTTCCCGGGATGCGTGGGCCTCTGCGCTGGGCTCCACATCTAGGCCTCAGAGCGGAAGTGTTCATTCCTCCGGGACCACCAGGTACTTTCTTAAAAAAAATTGGCCTCTGACTGCAATTTTTGCCCCATTGTTTGTGAAGCGTGTGGGCCACCCCAAGCCAAAAGGCGCTGTTTAATTGCAAGTTCTTTCTTTAATAAGATGTGGAAGCTAAAAATTAAAAAAAGGACAGATTATTGGTGTCCATTTTACATTTACAAATTGCACACAGCCCATTGTGAGGTGCTCAGCTCCCTTTTGCACTTTGCAAAAATGAATAAAATGCTGCATTTTGTCCACACTATCCATGGAAAAGATCAGCTTGTACAAGCAATGTCCGCAGGCTGGGGCTCAGGCTGTATCAGCGTTATCACAGAGAAATGGTAATTATACTGAGGGAAATGACAGAAGCCCTGAGTTTCATGAAGTATAATCTCCGGTGTTGAGGACACATCTTGTATTCAGTGCTCAGCAGGCGAACATTCCCCTTTTTATCGTTAATTATTTCAAGCACTGCAAGCATGTCGAAGTTAACAAAAAAATAAATCCTCTCTGTAACATTTGCTTTCACTTCCATCTCTAGATTTGTTACTGCAATAGTTGTTACTGCAATAGTTGACTTTACATATGAAAATTGGCCACATTTGTATTATGAAGTGCTGGTAGTTTTATCGTAATTAAGAACTATTATATTTAAATTACATTCAGAAAACAAATTATGCCACAGCGTATTAGTTGTTAATTGTCACGCACGGCTGATTTCATGCATTTCCTGGGGATACATAACGATCTACAGTAAATTACACTAATGACTGCCATATGTGCTCCTGTCCAATAAGAAAGACTTGCATTTATGTAGCACCTTTCACAACCGTATGCTGTCCCAAAAAGCTTTACAGTCCATTAAATATTTTTTAAGTGTAATCACTGTTGTAATGTGGGAAATGCAACAGCTAAATTTCGCACAGCAAGCTCCCACGAACAGCTTTGTGATAATGACCAGATAATCTGTTTTAGTGATGTTGGTAGAGGGATAAATATTGGCCAGGACGCTGGGGAGAATGCGCCTGCACTTACTCCAGTATTGCCGTGGGATCCACTTGAAAGAGCAGACGGGGCCTCGGTTTGATGTCTCATCCCAAAGACGGCACCTCCGACAGAGCAGCACTCCCTCAGCACTGCACTAGAGCGACAATAAGGCTAGGCAAGTGGCTTTTGAGCTGCTCCATGACTCTTTTCAAAACAAGCTAATGCTGCATTTACATTGCACCACTTTTGCTTGTAGCAGTCCCTGATTCTGGTGGTCAATATTTTCTCTGATTAGGCACCTGTGAAGTGCCTTGTGACATTTTACTACGTTAACGGCGCTATGTAAATGCAAGTTGTTGTTGTGATGGTAACAAGGCAGCTCTGCCGCTATGGCACATTCTGCCTCACAAGAGGGTTTTGTTCCAAGTTGCCATGTTAATGAGTTGCAGCTCGTAATGGCCATCTAGTGGTTTCCATATTTCTGGCAATGGACACACTGTCTCCAGTCACAATTGTGACTTTCAAGTAACTGCTGCGGCTTATCTGTCGCCGTATGGTGCAACTTGCCCCGCAATTATCGGAGCGATGGTGCGTGTAAAAGTGCTACCTGGCCGTTAAGATGCTCTCCTTCGGCTTGAGGTATTCCCGAACCAGCGTGCACAGCTCTGTGTAAGACTTGTCCGTTGGTTTGACCGGTGGCAGCAGATTTTTGAGGCGGCCATATATCGAAGACCCACATACGATGAGGAGAATCGCCCTGCGCATGATCGCCGTCTCAGCCTTGACTAGTTCGTTGGCCAGTTTGTTGGCCATGACATACTGGTCGAGGTGCTCAACGAAGGCTTCCCAATCATCACCCTCAACAAATCTCTCAAGAATACCAACGGCAGCCATTACCGCATGAAAGTTCGTGATCTATTTCTCGTCGCCAATTTGTGGTGTTCAGAATAAATCCTCAAGACTGTATTGTAAGCTCAAATTGTTGGTCTCTTTATTCAGCCTCCAGAGTGCAGTAGCAGTTTGGTGAATCACCCTTTATACCTGCTTGGCCCAGGGTGCGCAGGTGACCCTTAGGTCTTCAACAGGTGTGCCCCCTCGTGGCAAGTCTTACATATTGGTGAGGTTTACATACTTACATAACAAATGGCAGCAAGGTTAAGATTTGGGGTCCGAAATTCAGCCTCCCGAAAAGACCTCTTTACGCCAGAAAGTGGCGGCCAAGCGGCGGACTCCAGTGTCCGCCGATTTGCGGTTGAATGGCCGCTGCTAGCGAAATTCACCGTGGTGGATTTTCCGACGGTTCCCACTTCCGACCGGTCCTAAGTGCGTAATCAAAGCGCGCACCGCCGCTCTCCCGCACCTCCATCTAAATTCAGCTTGAAAAATCTTCGATCCGCCGCATGGTGCCCCCGACAGCTTTTTCTGTCGGTGCACCTTGTTTTTCTGTGTGTGGGAAGTGGCTGCGCAGCGGCCATTAAAGACGAGGGCCCACCGCCTCGGCCGCCATTTTATTTTTTTTGACGGCCAACTTCCAGATCGGCAGGACAAATAGAAACACAGAAAATAGGTGCAGGAGTAGGCCATTCGGCCCCTCGAGCCCGCACCACCATTCAACAACATGATGGCTGATCTTTCACCTCAGTACTCCTTTCCTGCTCTCTCTCCATACCCCTTGATCCCTTTAGCCATAAGGGCTACATCTAACTCCCTCTTGAATATATCCAACGAACTGGCATCAACAACTCTCTGCGGTACGGAATTCCACAGGTTACCAACTCTCTGAATGAAGAAGTTTTTCCTCATCTCGGTCCTAAATGGCTTACCCCTTATCCTTAAACTGTGATCCCTGGTTCTGGACTTCCCCAACATCGGGAACATTCTTCCTGCATCTAACCCGTCCAGTCCCGTCAGAATTTTATATGTTTCTCTGAGATCCCCTCTCAACCTTCTAAACTCCAGTGAATAAAGGCCCAGTCGATCCAGTCTCTCCTCATTTGTCAGACCTGCCATCCCAGGAATCAGTCTAGTGAACCTTCGCTGCACTCCTTCAATAGCAAGAATGTCCTTCCTCAGATTAGGAGACCAAAACTGAACACAATATTCCAGGTGAGGCCTCAACAAGGCCCTGTACAACTGCAGTAAGACCTCCCTGTTCCTATACTCAAAATCCCGAGCTATGAAAGCCAACATACCATTTGCCTTCTTCACCGGCTGGTGTACCTGCATGCCAACTTTCAATGACTGATGTACCATGACATCCAGGTCTCGTTGCATCTCCCCTTTTCCTAATCTGCCGCCATTCAGATAATATTCTGCCTTTGTGTTTTTGCCACCAAAGTGGATACCCTCACATTTGTCTACATTATACTGCATCTGCCATGTATTTGCCCACTCACCTAACCTGTCCAAGTAACCCTGCAGCCTCTTAGCATCCTCCTCGCAGCTCACAACGCCACCCAGTTTAGTGTCATCTGCAAACTTGGAGATATTACACTCAATTCCTTCATCTAAATCATTGATGTATATTGTAAATAGCCAGGGTCCCAGCAATGAGCCCTGTGGCACCCCACTAGTAGCTGCCTGCCATTCTGAAAAGGACCCATTTATCCCGACTCTCTGCTTCCTGTCTGCCAACCAGTTCTTTATCCACGTCAGTACATTACCCGCAATACCATGTGCTTTAATTTTGCACACCAATCTCTTGTGTGGAACCTTGTCAAAAGCCTTTTGAAAGTCCAAATACACCACATCCACTGCTTCTCCCTTGTCCACTCTACTAGTTACATCCTCAAAAAATTCCAGAAGATTTGTCAAGCATGATTTCCCTTTCATAAATCCATGTTGACTTGGACTGATCCTGTCACTACTTTCCAAATGCGCTGTTATTTCATCTTTAATAATTGATTCCAACATTTTCCCCACCACTGATGTCAGGCTAACCAGTCTATAATTACCTGTTTTCTCTCCCCCTCCATTTTTAAAAAGTGGTGTTACATTAGCTACCCTCCAGTCCATAGGAATTGATCCAGTGTTGATAGACTGTTGGAAAATGATCACCAATGCATCCACTATTTCTAGGGCCACTTCCTTAAGTACTCTGGGATGCAGACTATCAGGCCCTGGGGAATTATCGGCCTTCAATCCCATCAATTTCCCGAACACAAATTCCCGCCTAATAAGGATATCCTTCAGTTCCTCCTTCTCACTAGACTTTCGGTCCCCAAGTACTTCCTGAAGGTTATTTGTGTCTTCCTTCGTGAAGGAATATGGCAGGGGGATGGGAACCTCGGCAGGGAGGCAGAGGGAAATAAAATGGAGTCAGAATCAAAAGATAGAAAGGAGAATAGTAAAAGTGGAGGAGCAGAGAAACCCAAGGCAAAAAACAAAAAGGGCCACGTTACAGTGAAATTCTAAAGGGGCAAAGTGTGTTAAAAAGACAAGCCTGAAGGTTCTGTGCCTCAATGCGAGGAGTATTCGGAATAAGGTGGACGAATTAACTGCGCAGATAGCAGTTAATGGGTATGATGTAATTGGCATCACGGAGACATGGCTTCAGGGTGACCAAGGCTGGGAACTCAACATCCAAGGGTATTCAGCATTTAGGAAGGATAGACAGAAAGGAAAAGGAGGCGGGGTGGCATTGCTGGTTAAAGAGGAAATTAATTCAATAGTAAGGAGGGGCATTAGCCTGGATGATGTGGAATCGGTATGGGTGGAGCTGCGGAATTGCAAAGGACAGAAAACGCGAGTGGGAGTTGTGTACAGACCACCAAACAGTAGTAGTGAGGTTGGGGACGGAATCAAACAAGAAATAAGGGATGTGTGCAATAAAGGTACAGCAGTTATCATGGGCGACTTTAATCTACATATAGATGGGGCTAACCAAACTGGTAGCAATGCGGTGAAGTAGGATTTCCTGGAGTGTATTAGGGATGGTTTTCGAGACCAATATGTCGAGGAACCAACGAGAGAGCTGGCCATCCTAGACTGGGTGATGTGTAATGAGAAGGGATTAATTAGCAATCTTGTTGTGCGAGGCCCCTTGGGGAAGAGTGACCATAATATGGTAGAATTCTTTATTAAGATGGAGAGTGACATAGTTAATTCGGAAACTAGGGTCCTGAACTTAAGGAAAGGTAACTTCGATGGTTTGAGGTGTGAATTGGCTAGAATAGACTCGCAAATGATACTTAAAGGGTTTACAGTGGATAAGCAATGGCAAACATTTAAAGATCACATGGATGAACTTCAGCAATTGTACATCCCTGTCTGGAGTAAAAATAAAACGGGGAAGGTGGATCAACCATGGCTAACAAGGGAAATTAAGGATAGTGTTAAAGCCAAGGACGAGGCATATAATTTGGTTTGAAAAAGCAACACACTTGAGGACTGGGAGAAATTTAGAATTCAACAGAGGAAGATTTAATTAAGAGAGGGAAAATAAAGTATGAGAGGAAGCTTGCAGGAAACATAAAAATTGATTGCAAAAGCTTCTATAAATATGTGACGAGAAAAAGATTAGTGACGAGAAAAAGATTAGTGAAGACAAACGTAGGTACATTGCAGTCGGATTCCGGCGAAATTATAATGGGGAACAAAGAAATGGCAGACCAATTGAACAAATACTTCGGTTCTGTCTTCACGAAGGAAGACACAAATTACCTTCCGAATGTACTAGGGAACAGTGGGTCTAGTGAGAAGGAGGAACTGAAGGATATTCTTATTAGGCATGAAATTGTGTTAGGGAAATTGATGGGATTGAAGGCCGATAAATCCCCGGGGCCTGATAGTCTGCATCCCAGAGTACTTAAGGAAGTGGTCCTAGAAATAGTGGATGCATTGTTGATCATTTTCCAACAGTCTGTCGACTCTGGATCAGTTCCTATGTACTGAAGGGTAACTTTTTTAAAAAGGAGGTAGAGAGAAAATGGGTTGTTATAGACCGGTTAGCCTGTCATCAGTAGTGGGGAAAATGTTGGAATCAATCATTAAGGATAAAATAGCAGCGCATTTGGAAAGCAGTGACAGGATTGGACCAAGTCATAAGGATTTATGAAAGGGAAATCATGCTTGATGAATCTTCTGGAATTTTTTGAGGATGTAACTAGCAGAGTGGACAAGGGAGAAGCAGTGGATGTAGTGTATTTGGACTTTCAAAAGGCTTTTGACAAGGTCTCGCACAAGAGATTGGTGTGCAAAATCAAAGCGCCTGGTGTTGGGGGTAATGTACTGACGTGGATAGAGAACTGGTTGGCAGACAGGAAGCAGAGAGTCGGGATAAATGGGTCCTTTTCAGAATGGCAGTGACTAGTGGAGTGCTTAGTGCTGGGACCCCAGCTCTTTACAATATACATTAACGATTTAGATGAAGGAATTGAGTGTAATATCTCCAAGTTTGCAGATGACACTAAGCTGGGTGGCGGTGTGAGCTGTGAGGAGGACGCTAAGAGGCTGCAGGGTGACTTGGACAGGTTAGGTGAGTGGGCAAATGCATGGCAGATGCAGTATAATGTGGATAAATGTGAGGTTATTCATTTTGGGGGCAAAAACACGAAGGCAGATTATTATCTGAATGGCGGCAGATTCGGAAAAGGGCAGGTGCAACGAGACCTGGGTGTCATGGTTCATCAGTCACTGAAAGTGGGCATGCAGGTACAGCAGGCAGTGAAGAAAGCAAATGGTATGTTGGCCTTCATAGCTAGGGTATTTGAGTATAGGAGCAGGGAGGTCTTACTGCAGTTGTACAGGGCCTTAGTGAGGCCTCACCTGGAATATTGTGTTCAGTTTTGGTCTCCTAATCTGAGGAAGGACATTCTTGCTATTGGGGGAGTGGATTGAAGGTTCACCAGACTGGTTCCAGGGATGGTTGGACTGACATATGAGGAGAGACTGGATCAACTGGGCTTGTATTCACTGGAGTTTAGAAGGATGAGAGGAGATCTCAGAGAAACGTATAAGATTCTGACATGACATGACAGTTAGATGCAGGAAGAATGTTCCAGATGTTGGGGAAGTCCAAAACCAGGGGACATAGTCTTAGGATAAGGGGTAGGCCATTTAGGACTGAGATGAGGAGAGACTTCTTCACTCAGTGAGTTGTTAACCTGTGGAATTCCCTGCCACAGAGAGTTGTTGATGCCAGTTCATTGGATGTATTCAAGAGGGAGTTAGATATGGCCCTTACGGCTAAGGGGATCAAGGAGTATGGAGAGAAAGCAGGAAAGAGGGAATGATCAGCCATGATCATATTGAATGGCGGTGCAGGCTCGAAGGGCCGAATGACCTACTCCTGCACATATTTTCTTTGTTTCTATGTTGTAGGATAGAACCAAAGTATTTGTTCAACTGGTCTGTCATTTCTTTGTTCCCCATTATAAATCCACCTGAATCTGACTGCAAGGGACCTACGTTTGTCTTCACTAATCTTTTTCTCTTCACATATCTATAGAAGCTTATATGTCCCCGGTTTGGCCGGGCCGCCAACAGGCATCCTGGCACCCTCTCTTGAGTGCTAGGCCTCTGGCCCAGCCGAAACCCTCCCTGGTGGCCCAGTGGACCAAAGTTTTAAAATGGCGAAGGCTCTCCCCTTTACGTGAAGGGGAGAGACATGGTGACGCACACTCGTTATGATGTCATCATCGCTCTGTCCCGCCTCCACTTCCGCCCTCTTGTTGTCGATCTTCTGCTTACCGCCCCACCTCTGCCCACATTATGACCAACTTGTGGTCTGCTTCAAAAAAAAACGACAAAGGGCTAAATTTCGCAAAAGAGGCTACCTCATCCGACACGGCGGGAAAAACACGTCAGAAGCAGTGGTGCGACACATTTCGGGCAGACCTGGAATTTTACCCCTTGATTTAAAATCCACCTAACTAGACAAAATCTTGGCCAGAATCGTAAAGGTGCTGCTCCCTTCACCTCATGCCCAAGGCAATGCGTTGCTCAGGACCTCGATGAGAGATAAGTATGTAGAGAAGTAGCAAAGGGAATTCCAGCGCATTATGAACTTTCTACGATCAGCTTGCTACTAGAAGTTCGGCCGTGAAAATTTGCCAGGTGTTTGCCTCTGTTGCTAATTTCCTCTGATGTCTGTTTGTGCCAGAACTCCACCTGTCCCAAATACGGTCTCCCTACCTCAGTGGTGGTCGCTGCATTAGAGGGAGCAGCGTTCGGCGGCCCGGCCCGGAAATCGGTGCAGTCCCAGCCTGCAAGACCATCAGCAGGTCGGGGCCATCAGAGGGAGCAGCGAGCGGCTGCATACCACTGCAGGAGGGCAACAGCTGCAATGTCAGCTCGTCGATTGCAGTGTGAGCAGGCACAGCAGGAGGGACGAAAGAGTGGCAAGAGTTTGTAGAAGGAAGTGACTGGGGCCCAGGAGAGGCGTGAGTCTGGGGCCCAGGAGAGGCCTGAGTCTGGGGCCCAGAAGAGGCGAGGCCCCAGGGGCAGCACAGGCCAGCCCACACTGCAGTGTTGTGTGCCCGCTCGATCCATGCAGCAGAGCTGGTCTCCAGTGGTCCTGGTTAATCCTTGCCACTGGTCCAAGACCTAGCTCTGTCAAGCCCGTGTGGTGGCTGGTATTCAATGGCCACCACACGTTAAGAAAATCCAAGCACAGGCATCTTCCACCCTCCAAGATGTAGTTCAGGATCTGGAATATTAGGTCCTTCATTGAAACACCTGTGAACTCATTCCTTTTTGGTGTGGAAGCAAGTCATCCTCGCTTTGAGGGACTGCCTATGATGATGGTCGTGTGGCAGTGGGAGCAAACTCAAAGGGCCAGAGGTTTTCTCAGCCGCACCCAATAATGTGCCAGAACATTTCTGAAATACAAGTAATGCAATTAGAGGTTCACCTGCAGTGCATGCGTGCCTGACAAGACAAGTGGCACCACCGGGTCCTTCAGTGTCATTTGGTTTTGCTGTGATCAAAACGGAGGAGGAAGAGACAATTCGGAAGTGCTGACAGAGGATCTCACCCCCGCCCCACCACACTATTCTAAATTGGCAGCACAAAAGTAAGTCTTGATGGAGACGTGACGGTTCTCCAGCTTGGCAGCAAATCTGGGCCAAGGGGAATGTGGAGCTAAACAACCCAAAATATATCTGTCGTCAACATTCATGCCAACGGGTTATGCCTCTTCAGGGAAGTTTCTGCCTCTGGGCCAGTTCCCGCTATGAGGCTGAAACATGCTGAATTGTTTTATTATTGTTCTATTAACAGTAAACACTGGAAAAACAATTTAAAGTGAAAAGTCTTTGAATACTTTAGTTCTGCTCACCCTGTCACGCTAATACTCTCTTCTCTCCTCTAATTAGGGAAAGTTAAAATAGTCGCAGGATAAGTGGTGGAAAGGTGGTGGATGCAGAAACCCTCACCACTTTTAAAAGATGGTTGGATGGGCACTTAAAGTGCCATAATCTGCAGGGATACAGACCTAGAGCTGATAATTGGGATTAGACTGGATAACCTTTTGTTGGCTGGCTCAGATAGGATGGTATGTACTGTAGGGAATCGAATACGGCCAGGGTAATCTCCTGGACTAGTTTCGATCGCCTGGATGGGTCGGAGAGGAATTTTCCCAGATTTTTTTTCCCACAATTGGCCTGGGTTTTTAACTGGTTTTTGCCTCGCTCTGGAGATCATATGGCTCCGGTTGGGATGGAGTGTAGAATATTTCAGTATAAGGTCTGTCGCAGTGGTGTGAGGTGGACTGGTAGGGCTGGGTGCTCTTTATCTTTCATTGTTCATTGTTCATAGGTTTATATGTAACCTTCAGGGCTGCTGACCGAGGGCCGTGCAGCTCTCTGTCGGCCGGCGCGGACACAATGGGCCGAAATGGCCTCCTTCTGCGCTGTAAATTTCTATGTTTCTATGTTTCATAGGGATTGGCCATTTAAGATCAGATGAGAAGGAATTTTTTCACTCCGAGGGTTATGAAGCGTTGGACTTATCTGCCCCAAAGGGCGGTGGAACCTCAGTCATTGAGTACGGTCAAGACTGAAATACATAGATTTTTTAGACTCGAGAGGAATCAAGGAATATGGAGATAAGAACATAAGAAATAGGAGGAGGAGTAGGCCATTCGAACCCTCGAGCCTGCTCCGCCATTCAATAAGATCATGGCTGATCTTCTGCCTTCTGACCCAGACTGCAAGAATGTCCTTGAGTCAAGTTGGCAAACAAAGCACTGAGTCAATGCTGAGTCCCCAGAGACTGAAGTTAACAACATCATGCGATGTGGTATTCCCTGCCTCCAGAGGCACTAGTGTTCTATAAAGTGGGTATTGATGTCCTTCCTTTTCATTTGTAAGTATAGATTCATCTCTCTTTAACCTCAGCATCTGTTTATTGCGCTGTTGGTTGAAAATCAGATAAAAGAATCAGTCGGTGTTAACTGAGACATGTCTGTCGAACTGCCCTAAGTTACATAGAATTACATAGTATTTACAGCCATTCAGCCCAACAGGTCCATGCCGGTAATTTAATCATTAATAACGAAGTTGGTTGTGGTAGTGGCCGGTTAGTCTGTTGGCTCTGCCTGGCCTTGCCCTGGTATTTACAGTCGGTTATTTAAAGCCCCTTAAACTGAGCAATCCCTGTGCATCACTGATTTGGTTTCCAGATGTAGTTGAATATGGAGCTGATTGAGTTCCAGTATGTTTTTGTTCAGAACCATGCTCATAAAAGCTAAGTGAAAGTCTGTGGGAGGACTATTTTAATAAAATAAAATAATATCAATACAGAAATTTCTTTTGATATTCGGAAACCATGCTAATAAAAAGCAGGGAGTAATTAGAACAAAAAGATTCCTACCAGACTTTCCTTCGCCTTTAAGTCAGCTGTGGCTCAGTGGGTAGCACACTTGCCTTTGAGTCAGAAGATTGTGGGTTCAAATCCCACTCCAGGGACTTTTGTGCACATAAGTCTAGGCTGACTGTCCAGCGCACTGCTGAAGGAGTGCTGTACTGTCAGAGATGCCGTCTTTCAGATGAGATGTTAATCCAAGACCCCGACTGCTCTCTCAGGTGGACGTAAAAGATCCCAGGGTACTATTTCGAAGAAGAGCAGGGGAGTTATCCCCGATGTCCTGGCCAATATTTATCCCTCAATCAACATAACAAAAACAGATTATCTGGTCATTGTCACATTGCTGTTTGTGGGAGCTTGCTGTGTGCAAATTGGCTGCTGCATTTCCTACATTACAACAGTAACTATACTGCAAAAGTACTTCAATGGCTGCAAAGCACTTTGGGACATCCGGCAGCCATGAAAGGTGCTATATAAATGCAAGTCTTTATTTCTTGTCAGGCACCAGATATGTTCCAGAAATGACCATGGTACACACTTTCCATTTTGAGGTTTATCATCACTAATGTCACTCGTAAATCTTTCTTTCTCAAGTGACACTTAAAGTTTTGTCCAAAAAGTTCCAAACATTTACCACTGGTCTAAAATACAGATTTTAACAAGATATGGGGCAGATGGATTCCATGGCCCTATGGAGGCGGGAAGGGTAAGGATGAGGCTGGAAACAGCCGAGGAACCCGACAAGACCCGGGATGCAGTGGTCCTGCCGACTTTAATGGCAGGGCCTCATTAACGTATTTTAGCTCCATTTCCTGACCTGGCTACCGGCCTCATGGACAGCCTGGTCGGCAGTTTTGAGAAAACACCAATGGCAGGAGGCCTCAGCTGATGACCCCTGGGGACAGTCCCCAATTATCGGGAGGTCGGAGAGGCCTGCGATCAGGGCTGGGGCGAGAGGGGAGAAAGAAAGACTTGCATTTATATAGTGCCTTCCACAACCATCGGATGTCCCAATGTGCTTTGCAGCCAGTTAAATGCTTTTTTGAAGTGTAGTTGCTGTTGAAATGTAGGAAACGCAGCTGTCAATTTGTGCATAGCAAGCTCCTACAAATAGCAATGTGATAATGACCAAATAATCTGTTTTAGTAATGTTGATTGAGGGATAAATATTGGCCAGGACACCGTGGATAACTCCCCTGCTGTTCTCAGAAATAGTGCTGTGGGATATTTTACTTCTACCTGAGAGAGCAGACGGGCATCGGTTTAACGTCTCACCTGAAAGACGACACCTCCGACAGTGCAGCACTCCCTCAGCACTGGGCGGTCAGCCTAGGTTTTTGTGCTCAAGTCTCTGGAGTGGGACTTGAATCCCTAACCTTCTGACTCAGAAGCGAGAGTGCTAATAACTGAGACATGAGAGTCCGAAGGCTTCCTTGAGGGGTCGGCAGGGAGCAATCCTACTCCTCCAGGCCCACAAGGAGTGCTGAAAGAGGCACTTACCTTGTGGAGCCAGCAGCTCTAGCCTCTGTTTCACTACTGAGTTTTCCGACACCTGGGAAACCAGCACAACAACAGTCAAATTCAAATCGGGCTCCCAATTGCACCGTGGGAGCCCGATTTAAATACGATAATTAAGTAAAAAAGGGTGGCAGCGAATGCCTGGCTTTACAGCCAATGAAGTACTTTTGGAGTGTAGTCAGTCTTGTAATGTGGGTAACGCGGCAGCCAATTTACGCACAGCAAGCTCCCACAAACAGCAATGTGATAATGACCAGATAATCTGTTTCTGTTATGTTCTTTAACCCCCTCCACCCCCCCCCCCCCCACACTGACCCTCTCCCACCACTCATGGGGTCGAGGGGGGTCCCACCTGTGACAGAGACTGTAATTCCCATATTGGACTGTTCAGTCACCTAAGAACTCATTTTTGGAGTGGAAGCAAGTCTTCCTCGATTTCGAGGGACTGCCTATGATGATGGATATTGAGGCCAATGCATTAAAACATCATCTCCTTCTTTTATATAGTATTTTACATACATAGAATTTACAGCATGGAAATAGGCCCATCAGCCAACCAGTCTATACAGCCAGCAGTGTTTATACTCCACACGAGCCTTCCCTCGCTCTATTCACTTCATCTCGCCCATCAACATAACCTTGTATTCCATTTTCCCTTGTACTTATCTAGCCTCCCTTTAAAAGCATCTATGCTTTTGCCTCAACTACTCCCTGTGGTAGCAAGTAGCACATTCTGTCAACTCTCCATTTTTCCTTAATTCCTTATTGGATTTATTAGTGACTACCTTATATTTATGGCCCTTATATTTATTTTCCCTCCTTGCTTTTCTTTGGCAAATGTCTCCAGATAGCGAGGTAACTCCACCCCAATAAGATCATGTATTGAAGCTGAAAGAAATGTATTTTCCATGTCATTTAATTTTGCACACCAGACAATGGGATACCTCTGGCAGTATTCACAGTTTCTAATTCCCTTCTGTTTCAAATTTGAACACAATATAATGTTGTATTTCTGCAGCTAATCAAAGAAATTTTTTTTTCAGAATGGAAAATGTTCCAGTACATTCACTTGTGGGAACATCAGGAACACCCTGTTCTGCTTTAGCAATGGTATGTCAACCTCTAGGCTTGTGCTTTGCCCTACAGTAGTGCAGTTCGGCATTTTAGTTTAAACTGTAAACGTAAATTATTTTGTGACACCATACTTGATCGATTACAGGACCCCGCCATGTTATCAATTACATTAAACTCTCATATATATTGAAACATGGTAAAATGTCTTTTGGGATACTTTTCCTGTAGATAACAATACCCTCCATAATGTGAGTTAACCCTTAGCTCACTACAGATAGGTTTACTCATCAGGTCCTGCATAGTAAAATGGCCCAAGCTGCTTCACAGGAGCCCATATTAAACAAAGTTTCACAGTGAGCTACATAAGGAGATATTTTGGCAGATGACCAAAAGCTTGGTCAATGAGCTGGATTTTAAGGAGTGTCTTAAAGGAGGACTTGTATGTAGTGCCTCAGACATGAAAAATACAGTGGCCATATCGTGAGGCATCTTTAGATCATTTTCATTCGCTGTCAGTGTTCAGATTGTTAGCCAATCGAATGACCTGTTGTTTTGAAATGTGCCCCTGCTACAAAATGTGTGGCAGGAGCAAAGGAGGCTGGAGCAGCAAGGTAAGCGATCAATTCGCCTTTAGAAAAATAGGAAAAAGGTTAGAATGTTCCTGGCATAGGCATTGACTTTGGAGGGACAATTCCTTCCCCAGTATTTCACGCAAGGTGGCACCTATGATTATAGATTTATACATTAATTAGAAAAACAGTGAACATAAAGTTAAAGCATTATAAATAATAATATAAGAAATAGGAGCGGGATTAGGCCATATGGCCCCTCGAGGAGGGGGGGGGGGGGGGGGGTGGGTGCAATGCCTGCCGGGTTGAGGCCTGGCCAGCAGAGGCCTGCAAATACGTTTTGGTGTGGCCAGGATGAACATTCTGTTTAGGGTGGAATGCCACTAAACTTGGGCCGTGCATTCCCATCGCCAGCTCCAAATATGTGTCCCTGAAAATTGCAATTGAGGTTCTATCCATGAGGAAAGAGGCCGACCGCTTATTTCAATCAGGTTCTTCGGAAAATGTTGCCAGCTCCATTGCCGTGGTTAATGGGGTGGAAAGACTATCCCATTTTGAAGCCATAGCTGCCCCATTAATGGTGAGAAAATAGCTGCAATGTCTGTCTAGATAACAGAGGTCACTATGCTTCAATGTAATTCATAGTATGTGAAGCAATTTAACATGTTCAATTCTATTTTTCTTTCTTCTGCTTGGGTTCCTATTTTATTCAGTGGGCAGGCTGAGTTCTGACCAATGCTGGTCTGTATGGAGAAGGTCTGAGGCCAAACTAACATAGCCATGAACTGCTTAAAGCGCTGGAGGGGCTGCTCCAGCTACTGTACTTGTTTTCCAGTTTTCAATGTAGCTAGCAGATTGCAATTTCCCACAATTGCTGCCGGGAGAGAAAATTGGATTGAAATCATATTGGTTAATATGAGGAATGAATGCATTAATACCTCTATTAACATTGTGCCCAGAGAACTTTCATATACTGTGCTGATTAGCGAACACTGTAATACAAGAAAGAAAGAGAGAAAGAAAGAGAGAAAAAGAGAGAGAAAGATTGGATTTATATAGCGCCTTTCACGACCACCGGACATCTCAAAGCGCTTTACAGCCAATTAAGTACTTTTGGAGTATAGTCACTGTTGTAATGTAGGAAATGCAGCAGCCAACTTGCACACAAGCAAGCTCCCATAAACAGCAATGTGATAGTGACCAGATAATCTGTTTTTGTTATGTTGATTGAGGGATAAATATTGGCCAGGACACCGGGGATAACTCCCTTGCTCTTCTTCGAAATAGAGAGCAGACGGGGCCTCGGTTTAGTCTCTCGTCCGAAAGATGGAAAGTAATTTACTCCAAAAAAAAATCTAATTCAGAGTGTTTTTAATACTGCTCTAGTGGTGTTGCCAGCTCATGGTAACATCAAGTAAGGTTCCCAACCAGAGAGACAGCATCAGAGCAATACAAAGGCAGACTCACGGAACGTAACTGGATGGAGAGGTGTTCAAAAGAAAGATTGTGGCTGGAGTGTAAAGTGAGGATAGAGTCATGAGAGGGATCTCAGTATCTTTCAAATGAAATAAGACGTAATCCGATGCTGGGGATGTCCCTGATTGCACTGTGGGTTGTTGTGGCTTTCAGCTCAAGGACCTGAATTCTAACCCAACTCAGACTAATAGGATGAAATCAGATATGCTGTGCTTTATGCGTTATCAGCCTGTGTTTCAACCCATGTGTCAACTTGTCAGCGTTTTATAAGAATAATCAGTGTTTATCAGTGGGACTGGAGGTTGTTATCATGTTAGGAAGATGGAACTGAAAGCTGTTAGAACAAGCTTTTTTTGCTCCCACTGTTGGTTGCGCTCAAACTTGAGGCAGAAAAGTTTTTAAATGAGTTGATGGTTTCTGAGAGTCACAGTCCCAGATGTGTTTATTTAGTACTTTTCTACAAAGAAGTCATACATGACAAATAAGCTGTTAAAATGCAGCTTTAAAATCTTAATTTCACTTAGAGGAGTTACCTCAGGCATGCCCAGCTGAAGGTATTTTTTTCTTTAAGGCTAGTTGCAGCCATTTTTGTTGAAACAAGGTAGACCTCCCCATGTGTGAGTATGTGAAGTGGTTTTATTTGAGCATCCCGGTAGAATGTTGAGGGCTTTGAAACAAAACACAGCCTGGGATTAAGTTTTATTTCATTTAAAAGATACTGAGATTCCTCTAATTACTCTTTCTTCACTTTACACTCCAGCTACAATCTTTCTTTTGAACAGCTCTCCATCACCACCATCATCATAGGCAGTCCCTCGGGGTCGAGGATGACTTGCTTGCACACTAAAAGGGCTCAATTTTGGCCATGACTTGCTCCACTTTTTTTGGAGTAAGTTGGTTTTTCTGGCGTAAGTTTAAAAAACGCCATTTTCCCCAATCAACTTGCTCCAGAGTAGATACGATTTTTTTTAGTTCAGGTTTTTTTTTCCCAAAAGGGGGCGTTCCCAGCCATTTACGCCAGTTTTGGCCATTTAGGCAATTCTGGCCAGCTAACAGTTACTCCAAATCTACTTAGGTCAGCGTATGTGGCCAGCTCTGAAAGACCTTGCGGGCAGCTAAGAAATCGGCGCAGGTAAGTAAGTAAGGACCTGCACCCAAGCACCAAAAATTGCAAATAAAAGTTGAAATAACTCAATAAAAATAAAGAACTCAGGTAAACAATTGAATAACAAATAAATAATTGTAGTAAATCCTACCTTGAATTGAACTCGGCCGGGGAAGGCAGCAGGCCGGCCTGTACGGGAGGCCATTCGGCCTGGGAAAAAGGCGGCCGGCAAAGACACATCGGGAGGCAGGCTGAAGAGAAGCGGGGAGGGGGGAGAGGCTGGCTGGGCTTGGCAGAAACGCGGCAAAGTATTGGGAGGCTGAAGGGGGGAACGACTCAATTCTCTGATACAAAACAGAAGATCCACTGGATCTGATAAACAATAAGCTGCAATGTTGCTTTTTGATTCTGTCTGGGGGGGGTCGGGGGAGTGGTGGGCAGCGATTGTTGTTGTGCTTATTGATTTTCCTAACTTCTCCACGAACGCCAGCCCGATTCTACAGCGCATGCGCGATCAGTTGAAACTGCAGCTCTCTCACTCACCCACTTACCCGATTCTACTGCGCATGCGCGATCACGGCAATCCCGACCCTACTGTGCATGTCCAGTGTCCCGGCACTGTTTCCAGCGCAGGACGCTGACTCCGCCCACAGACCCAGTCGCCATGTCAGCAGCTAGAAGACCCGGGACAGCGGCCAAAATCGGCCCGAAGATTTTTGCCGCACTTCCACACGTCGAAAACTGGCGCACCTCTGGTAAGTACACCAGAAATCTCGAGTAGCCAAAATTGAGTCCAAAATGAGTACTCAGGTGACTGATGAACTCATTTTAAACGGTGGCAGATGGCTGTGTGTGAATTATTTTAACGTGGGGTGGCGGTTGCACACCAGCCACTACCCGGGCTTGACGGAGCAAGGTCTTGGTCCAGTGGCAAGGGGATCCAAGACGACTGGAGGCCAGGCTCCACCACATGTGACAATACATACACACAAACTCAAACATCCTCCGACTGTCCTCCCCCCTTCCTCCTTCCCACAGGACCTCTCTCCACGTTGAATTCGCAGTACGCAATGTGAGCCTCACGACCCCACAGCCTTACTATTGGCACGTGCTGCGCCTTCTGCCACGGTGCTGCACGCTGGCTGAAAAATGAGGTCAGGCTACAGGTGGGTGGAAGTGCAGTGAGGCAGATTGCTCAGCAAGCCCATGGCTTAAACGGTGGGCCTTATGGGGCCTGGCAATTGTTTTTTTTCTTAAAATGAGGTTTGTTTTCTGTTTAAATTAAGACAGATGTATTTCAGTTACCACATGTGGTAGTGATGCATTGTTGTCATTCCATTCACTAAGCACCTCTCCATCCTGCCAGCAACTTGCTTCTTCTCTCTCTCAGCATATACAGCACACGAAGAATTTCCACACGTGTGCACAGTCATTCTCAGTAGGTACTCACTAACTCTCCTCCTGGCCTGTGGGATAAACCAGCTCTGGAAGAGGAGCAAAACAATGTGCGATTGTTTGAGGAAAATAAAGGGTACGTGTAACAGGCAGACACCCCGCTCAATTAATTCCTCAGCCTCGCCATCTCCAAGACTTTGTACTGTCGCTGAGCTAATGATGTCCAGGTCTGCCTACGCCATTTTGTTCATCACCCGGTTCAGATGGATGTTAATTATCACATGGCACTATTCACAGAAGAACAGCTCCTAGTATGCTGACCAATAGCCATCCCTCTACCAACACCACCAAAAACAAACTACTGGTCCTTCATCTCATTGATATTTGTGGGATGTTGCTCTGCGCAAATTGGCTGGAGCATTTGCCCACACAACAACAGTAAGCGCAGCTCAGAAGTCATGACCCTGTCACAAAGATAATCATGAGGAAGACCCTCACAATCATGTTCAAAATTACGCGGGGTCTGGGCAGAGCAGACAGAGAGAAACTGTTCCCATTGACAGAAGGGTCTCGAACCAGAGGACACAGATTTAAGGTAATTGGCAAAAGAAC
This sequence comes from Pristiophorus japonicus, assembly GCF_044704955.1. Taxonomy (NCBI): domain Eukaryota; kingdom Metazoa; phylum Chordata; class Chondrichthyes; family Pristiophoridae; genus Pristiophorus; species Pristiophorus japonicus. The sequence continues at coordinate 515,335,768 of NC_091977.1, read as the reverse complement.
CAAAGGCGACATAAGGAAAAGCTTTTTTACGCAGCGAGTGGTTAGGATTTGGAATACACTGCCTGAAAGGGTGGTGGAGGCAGATTCAATCGTGACTTTCAAAAGGGAGTTGGATAAGTATCTGAAAGAACATTTTTTGCAGGGCTCTGGGGAAAGGGCGGGGGATTGGGACTAGCTGAAGTGCTCTTGCAGAGAGCCGGCACAGGCTCAACGGGCCGAATGGCCTCCTTCCATGCTGTAATCATTCTATGATTCTATTCTATGATTGTATGACAGCATCTAACTGCCTTTTGAAAGAATTAACAGTTTTATTGTCCTATCCACAAGATCACTGGTCACGAAAAATTGTCAACATCGGTTCTGAACTTGGTTTTTTCCTAGGTTGTGCCTTTGTCCTGCAATCTTGATTCAATTGAAAACAGAACTGCAGATTAACCTTTTCTATTGTGCTTAGTGCCTTTATAGACCGCTAAAGCATTTCCTTTCATTTGCCCCTTGCGACGATGCGGCCATGAACTCCCGTCCACATGTACCACGGTGCTTTCTTTTAAGGAGCACTATTTACTTAACAGCTGTTTCAGAAGCACATTGATTGAGCCAATAAAACATCTGCTTGCTGAGGCAGGTAGGCATGCTCTCAGGATCTGTGCTAATGAGATGCGTCTGTTGTCTCAATAAAACACCATCATTAACCATGTCTGAATAGTAAGATACATCTCACGGGTCTCCCCATGGGGTTGCCAATGAGAAAGTAATCTGTGGAAGCAGCACACATCTATGGTACAGAAAGACAAATGCCCTGAGAGATATCAAAATAGCTTTTCCTGCTGTTATTCTGAGTCAAAAAAACTCTACGGTGACGTTAAGGACCATGCTGGTTTTGTGGTTAATTTGCGGCACTCTTCATCCACCTGGTTCAGCGTTAAGCTGTGGTTCTGTGCCTGTGGTTACTTAGACTGAGAGTTTCCAAGCTTGTCTGTGTTAGCACTGTGTTTAAATCATAGGGCTGGTTCCCTGGGAGAGCAGATGTGTTACTGGCGGAGGGGAACTGAGGGATTGGGAACTGGGAACGAGGTCCACAGTCAATTCCTTTCAGGCCTGCAATCCCCATCCTATTCTATTGTTACTGAGCTGAAGTGCTGGCATCCATTTCATGCAGGAAAGAAAGACTTGCATTTATATAGCACCTTTCACAACCACCAGACATCTCAAAGCGCTTTACATCCAATGAAGTACTTTTTGGAGTGTAGTCACTGTTGTAATGTAGGAAATGTTATATATGAAGACGATAGATATACTTTCTATGTAGTCACTGTATAGCTGCATAAGATGGAGACTTGTTACCTTATGTACTATCAATAAGGTTTACACTGTGTATATACTATGCTGGCACCATTAGAGGGTGCAACTGGTAGAGACTGGAGATTCCTGCCCCTGTGGCAGAGGCTGTCTACCAGAGGGCACTATGGTGGGAGACCTGAGGATCACCTGCATAAGTATGTTCCTCACTCTGGAGTTATGAATAAAGGACCAAGGTCACTACAGTTTGAGTACAACACACTGCCTTGTGGAGTCATTCATAAGTACATTACAGACATAACAGGAAATGTGGCAGCAAATTTGCACACAAGCAAGCTCCCACAAACAGCAATGTGATAATGACCAGATAATCTGTTTTTGTTATGTTGATTGAGAGATAAATATTGGCCAGGACACCGGGGAGACCACCCCTGCTCTTCTTCAAAATAATACCATGGGATCTTTTACGTCCACCTGAGAGAGCAGTCGGGGCCTCAGTTTAATGTCCCGTTCAAAACACGGAACCTCCGACAGTGCAGCAGTCCCTCAGCACTGCACTGGAGTGTCAGCCTGGATTTCTGTGCTCAAGTCCCTGGAGTGGGACTCGAACCCACCACCTTCTGACTCAGGCGAGGGTGCTACCCACTGAGCCACAGCTGACGACAGGATTCCGATTTGAAGTAAAAATATTTGAAATGAAGACGGTTCATTGGGATTTATGCCAACTTTGGTCTTTTCTTCTCGGTGCAGTCATTTGGAATGGGAACAAGTTGGTGAAGGAGCTGATAAATAGCCATTGAAAGAGTTTTATTGCAATGTTTGCATTATGTATTTGGTACACAGTTCTTGGCGGGATAGTTTTTTCCATATTACTGAAATTGTAATGAAAATATCAATATTAGGGGTGGGGGGGCGGTGGTGGGGGAAGAAAAATTGTTGGCCGTTTTTGCCCACTCAAGTTGGGGTGATTTCAAAGCACTTCCATTTTATGGTAGGCTGGTACAAGATGAAAGAAGTCATGCCAGGCTGATCAGCAGATCTCGACTTGCCAATTGCACAGGGCATCTGCTTCAGCTTGTTCCAGGCCAACAGATCAGAGCTTAATCACTTGCGGTAAAGACACCGGCAGAACATTTTCAACATAGTGACTGCACTACCTGTGGTTGGCAAGAACACCAGTGCCCTCCATTGTTACGTTTATGGCTCATTCCTCGCTATCAGTGCAATATCAGGTTCTGTAGGGATCAGAACGTTAATTAATGCCTTGACCAGCGTCGTTAGCACTGTTATCTCTTTTCTCTCCGAACACCATGGCAAGCAGGCCCAAATTGACTACTTTGATGTATATATGCCTTTCTCCAAATGCGGAGGGGGGGGGGGGGGGGGGGGAAGGGGACAGTGTTGCTGATGGCTGTCATATGTCCAACCTGAAGCCCTTGAGCATGGCAAGGCTTTTGCTGTATGTTTCATTTTGCTGTGTGCCTTGCTTAAAGTACAGGTATGCACGAGATGCAATGCAAGAGCTATAAGGTTGTATGAAAGCTTGGCATGGATGAGTGGTAAATGTAGAACAGATTGACAGGCAGTAAGTTTGCAGCATGTACCTGGCAAATGGTACTGTTGCTTAGTCTTACCTTGCCAGATCTCTTAATGTGCGCCATCATGTTCTGGAATCTGTTTTCAGGTACTGTCGACAGTGTTTAGTCTGGCTATCTGTCTGGCATGGTGTAGTTCTCCAAGGGCAAGGCTCCTCACACCCACTTCATGCACCAACACATTCACTTTGCCAACAATCAAAGCGAAGACCGGGGGCTGCATTCTTCTGCCCACAGACTCGAAATCTGTCCTCTTCCACATCCCTGATTTCCTTTTCTCCACCATTGGCAGCTGTGCCTCGGCCCTAAACTCTGGAATTCTCTCCACCTCTCTTTCCTCCTTAAAACCTACCTCTTTGTTGAAGCTTGTGGTCACCTGTCCTAATATCTCCTCATGTGGCTCGTTGTCAAATTTTGTTTGACAACATTTCTGTGAAACACAGAAACATAGAAACATAGAAAATAGGTGCAGGAGTAGGCCATGCGGCCCTTCGAGCCTGCACCGCTATTCAACAAGATCATGGCTGATCACCCACCCTAGCACCTCCCCCCCTTTGAGATGTTTTTACTGCATTAAAGGCACGATATAAATGCAAGCTGTTATTGTTGTTAACGCGATTTGACTTTGTGTTCCTCTAAATCTGCCACCACTTGAGAATTTATATAGCACCTTATTATGGCTTCAGGACATCCAAAAGTGCATCACAACAGCCAATAAATCTCTTTTGAAGCACAGTCACTGTTCTTATGTTGGCAGGCAGTATGGGCCCACAAACAGCAAATGAGATCAGTTTGTTTTTACATAGGATTACTTAGGATATACAACGCAGAAACAGGCCATTTAGCCCAACCAGTCCATGCCGGCGTTTATGCTCCACTCGAGCCTCCTTCCGTCTTTCCTCATCTAAATCTATCCGCTTAATCTTCTATTCCCTTCTCCCTCATATGTTTGTCAAGCCTCCCCTTAAATGCATCGATACTATTCGCTTCAACCACTCCCTGTGGTGGTGAGTTCCACATTCTCACCACTCTCTGGGTAAAGAAGTTTCTTCGGAATACCCTATTGGATTTCTTGGTGACGATCTTATGTTGATGGCCTCTAGTTATGCACTTCCCCACAAGTGGAAACATTCTCTCCGTATCCACTCTATCAAAACCTTTCATAATTTTAAAGACCTCGATGAGGTCACCGCTCAGCCTTCTTTTTCCAAGAGAAAAGAAAGCCAGCCTGTTTATCCTTTCCTGATATGTATCCCCTCACATTTCTGGTATCACCCTTGTAAATCTTCTCTTCGCCCTCTCTAGTGCATCTATATCCTTTTTACAATATGATGACCAGAACTGTACGCAGTACTATAAGTGTGGTCTAGCCAAGCTTCAATGCAGGTTTAGCATAACTTCCCGACTTTTCAATTCTAAACCTCAATAGAAAGAATTGCTGGTTGAGGAAGGAAAGTTGGTTTGGATAACAGGAAAATTCCCTCCTCTTCTTTGAATAGTACTCTGGGGATATTTTTCATCCATAACAGGGCCTTGGCTTAAAAACCATCTAAAAGATGGCACCTCCAACACTGTAGCACTCCCTCAGTACTGCACTTGAGTCTCAGCTTAAATCCTGGAGTAGGGCTTGAACACAACTTTTTTTGACCCAGAAGTGAGCGTGCCAGCAACTGAGCTGAATTTTAAGACACGAATACAGACCTGAGCTTTTGAAATCTCCTGTGTGTTCCAAAGATGCAGGTTTAATAAAATGATTACATTGTCAGTATCGTGTGGATCAGAGGTGCAAATACCATGTTAATGTATCTTGTTCCCAACAGAAAAAAAACATCTTGGTCACAGATTAAATTACAATTTCACTTTGCCGTGGCTTTGCTATCCAGCACTCGGCAGAAAGGCAACCCACAGGAGCCTTAATAAATCCTAGCACACCGCGGAAATGGCAACACACTAATGAACAGGTAATTAGGTAACTCCCCAGTCTATTAAAACCAGATTGCAAGTCTATTGCAGCTGATTACATTTGCCAATTTCAGCTGCCTCCATTTACGTTTGAGCATCAACACTTTGTGTTAAAACGAACTCGACGAGAATTCCAAAACAATTAAGTGTCATTGAGTTTAACTCCAGGGAAATTCTGCACACTTGTTTCAAATGGCATTTGTCAACGAGGGTAACAAATTAATGTAAGCTGCGGTTTGAATAACTATCAATGCCAGCAGGGCTGTCACTTTAGTCTTGTAATTCAGACACTGATGTTGTGACCATGTTGTTTTTGTCATTATACTTCGCTTCATATTTTTGTGACCTTTTATGTTACAGGAATCTCAAAGTGCATGCTGTCAACTAGGAATTTGAAATACAAAAAAGAAAAATGTTGCAGTACAAGGGAAAAATAAATACACAGCAGGTCATGTAGGGTCCCAAAGAAACATTGATTCTCCTCTCCTCTTACACCTGCTGAGTGACCTGCTGCGCATTACCAGTTTTTTCAACTTTCATTTTCGGCATTCACAGGTTTTTTTTTAGTTCCACCTGTACTGTCTGCACCTGTGAGTATGCTCACAGGTTTGTAGTTCATCCTTAATTTGCTGGTTTATTTCCGGCTTGAAGGAGTTAGCGTTCTTTTGGAGTAAGCAGGTGTTAAACAGCAATTCACTCAAACCAGCTCTCTTCACTTTAGGGGCACTTGATTTAATTGTTCACAACTTAAAATAGTCGTAGAGCTGTTACAAAACAAGGGGGCACTTGAAAAGTTTTTGGAGTGTGCCCCCGCCCCCTTTAATCAGGGGTCGCTTGATTATTAGTTTACAACAAAATAGGTGTCGAGCTGTTACAGGTACATCCGAGCCAGGGTGTCCCTGGAGATGGAGCAATCCACCGGTACGCTCGTAGCCTTCAGCGAGAGGTGGGAGCCGGAGGGACTGGAGTGTATCATCACAACCGGCAACCAAATTTTAATTTGATTTTAACGTCGAAAGTTTAATTTGCTTAAGTTGTCGGTTTTAGTGTCCCCCCTCCCCGCGCCCCCTGCTTTTAGCCAGGGGGCACTTGTATAATTTAGAACATAGAAACATAGAAAAATAGGTGCAGGAGTAGGCCATTCGGCCCTTCTAGCCTGCACCGCCATTCAATGAGTTCATGGCTGAACATGCAACTTCAGTACCCAATTCCTGCTTTCTCACCATACCCCTTGATCCCCCTAGTAGTAAGGACTTCATCTAACTCCTTTTTGAATATATTTAGTGAATTGGCCTCAACAACTTTCTGTGGTAGAGAATTCCACAGGTTCACCACTCTCTGGGTGAAGAAATTCCTCCGCATCTCGGTCCTAAATGGCTTACCCCTTATCCTTAGACTGTGTCCCCTGGTTCTGGACTTCCCCAACATTGGGAACATTATTCCTGCATCTAACCTGTCTAACCCCGTCAGAATTTTAAACGTTTCTATGAGGTCCCCTCTCATTCTTCTGAACTCCAGTGAATACAAGCCCAGTTGATCCAGTCTTTCTTGATAGGTCAGTCCCGCCATCCCGGGAATCAGTCTGGTGAACCTTCGCTGCACTCCCTCAATAGCAAGAATGTCCTTCCTCAGGTTAGGAGACCAAAACTGTATACAATACTCCAGGTGTGGCCTCACCAAGGCCCTGTACAACTGTAGCAACACCTCCCTGCCCCTGTACTCAAATCCCCTCGCTATGAAGGCCAACATGCCATTTGCTTTCTTAACCGCCTGCTGTACCTGCATGCCAACCTTCAATGACTGATGTATGACACCCACGTCTCTTTGCACCCCCCCTTTTCCTAATCTGTCACCATTCAGATAATAGTCTGTCTCTCTGTTTTTACCACCAAAGTGGATAACCTCACATTTATCCACATTATACTTCATCTGCCATGCATTTGCCCACTTACCTAACCTATCCAAGTCGCTCTGCAGCCTCATAGCATCCTCCTCGCAGCTCACACTGCCACCCAACTTAGTGTCATCCGCAAATTTGGAGATACTACATTTAATCCCCTCGTCTAAATCATTAATGTACAGTGTAAACAGTTGGGGCCCCAGCACAGAACCTTGCGGTACCCCACTAGTCACTGCCTGCCATTCTGAAAAGTACCCATTTACTCCTACTCTTTGCTTCCTGTCTGACAACCAGTTCTCAATCCATGTCAGCACACTACCCACAATCCCATGTGCTTTAACTTTGCACATTAATCTCTTGTGTGGGACCTTGTCGAAAACCTTCTGAAAGTCCAAATATACCACATCAACTGGTTCTCCCTTGTCCACTCTACTGGAAACATCCTCAAAAAATTCCAGAAGATTTGTCAAGCATGATTTCCCTTTCACAAATCCATGCTGACTTGGACCTATCATATCACCTCTTTCCAAATGCACTGCTATGACATCCTTAATAATTGATTCCATCATTTTACCCACTACCGATGTCAGGCTGACCGGTCTATAATTCCCTGTTATCTCTCTCCCTCCTTTTTTAAAAAGTGGGGTTACATTGGCTACCCTCCACTCCATAGGAACTGATCCAGAGTCAATGGAATGTTGGAAAATGACTGTCAATGCATCCACTATTTCCAAGGCCACCTCCTTAAGTACTCTGGGATGCAGTCCATCAGGCCCTGGGGATTTATCGGCCTTCAATCCCATCAATTTCCCCAACACAATTTCCCGACTAATAAGGATTTCCCTCAGTTCCTCCTCCTTACTAGACCCTCCGACCCCTTTTATATCCGGAAGGTTGTTTGTGTCCTCCTCAGTGAATACCGAACCAAAGTACTTGTTCAATTGGTCCGCCATTTCTTTGTTCCCCGTTATGACTTCCCCTGATTCTGACTGCAGGGGACCTACGTTTGTCTTTACTAACCTTTTTCTCTTTACATATCTATAGAAACTTTTGCAATCCGTCTTAATGTTCCCTGCAAGCTTCTTCTCATACTCCATTTTCCCTGCCCTAATCAAACCCTTTGTCCTCCTCTGCTGAGTTCTAAATTTCTCCCAGTCCCCGGGTTCGCTGCTATTTCTGGCCAATTTGTATGCCACTTCCTTGGCTTTAATACTATCCCTGATTTCCCTTGATAGCCACAGTTGAGCCACCTTCCCTTTTTTATTTTTACGCCAGACAGGAATGTACAATTGTTATAGTTCATCCATGCGGTCTCTAAATGTCTGCCATTGCCCATTCACAGTCAACCCCTTCAGTATCATTCGCCAATCTATCCTAGCCAATTCACGCCTCATACCTTCAAAGTTACCCTTCTTTAAGTTCTGGACCATGGTCTCTGAATTAACTGTTTCATTCTCCATCCTAATGCAGAATTCCACCATATTATGGTCACTCTTCCCCAAGGGGCCTCGCACAACGAGATTGCTAATTAATCCTCTCTCATTACACAACACCCAGTCTAAGATGGCCTCCCCCCTAGTTGGTTCCTCGACATATTGGTCTGAAAAACCATCCCTTATGCACTCCAGGAAATCCTCCTCCACCGTATTGCTTGCAGTTTGGTTAACCCAATCTATGTGCATATTAAAGTCACCCATTATAACTGCTGCACCTTTATTGCATGCACCCCTAATTTCATGTTTGATGCCCTCCCCAACATCACTACTACTGTTTGGAGGTCTGTACACAACTCCCACTAACGTTTTTTGCCCTTTGGTATTCTGCAGCTCTACCCATATAGATTCCACATCATCCAAGCTAATGTCCTTCTTAACTATTGCCTTAATTTCCTCCTTAACCAGCAATGCTACCCCACCTCCTTTTCCTTTTATTCTATCTTTCCTGAATGTTGAATACCCCTGGATGTTGAGTTCCCAGCCCTGATCATCCTGGAGCCACGTCTCCGTAATCCCAATCACATCATATTTGTTAACATCTATTTGCACAATTTGTGTTTCTAGTACCCTCAAAAAAAAAACAAGGGGGCACTTGAAAAGTTTTTGGAGTGTGTCCCCTCTTTAATCAGAGGGCACTTGATTATTGATACAATTAAAATAGTTGTGGATCTGTTACAGGGTACATCCGAGCCAGGGTGTCCTGGAGATGGAGCATGCGGTGTCCACCGGTACGCTCGCGACCTTCCTCGAGAGGTGGGCGCCGGACTGACTGGAGTGCATCATCACCCCCGGCAACCAAATTTTCAATTGATTTAAGTTATGGTAAAAAGTTAATTTGTTTATTTGTCGATTTTAGTGCCCCCTGTTAATAAGGGAGTACTTGATTTATGGTTTTAAAAAATAGTTGTAGAGCTGTTGACCCTTACAAAAGGGGGGACTTGATTTAAAGTTATATTTAAAATTGTTGTAGAGCTATCGCATTGTTAGTGGCTGAGACAGTCACATGATGTTCACAAGACTCCATAAAACTCCAGCCAGTTGGGTCTCGGTTATCCAGTTGTGAGCTGAGTGGATGAGCTGATAATGTGTAGTGTGATTGTTAAACCTTTGTTAATAAACCAACTAGTTCTTAATAGCAATATAGCAATGTGTTGCTATGAATTCTTAAACAAGGAACCCACAAAGCAAATACATTATACCATCCTTGAATGCTGCAAGTGAAGAAATATGTTGAATCCTGGAGTCAGATTCATTACAGAATGGCGTTGAGACAACGCTTCGATTTAATGCACTGCGGCAGCGCTCACATTTATTAGTGTCGCAGCATCACTCTGTCAGATTTATTTACGGAGTAACACTGCGACTGGACTTGGATTTATTATAGAGGGATACTACGCATGAACTCTGATTTATAAAGCGAGACATTAATGCTGGACTTAGATTTATCGCACTGATGCTATGATTCAACTCGGATTTATTACAGAATGGCACTATGGCTGAACTGTGATTTAGTCCAGAGTAATGCTGTGGTTGAAGTTGGATTTATTAGAGTGACACTATGGGGGAAAAAATTGGCCTGGTTTGTGTAAAGTCCTGTCCCTGCAGCATAGATTCACATGAGGCACATACTGAAGTCAAGGTCACTCAGGACCTGCACCTTTATTACACAGCTCTCGAATGCCACACTTGCCTGAGAACTGTCCTTATATACCTGTCTGGGACAGGTATCCAGTGTCTCCTGCAAGTGCACCCCTGGTGGTAAGGTAAGCTTGTGGTTACAGGTCATCTCTGGTTACAGTCATGTATAGCATGGTAAGATACAGTTATGTACAGTAGTGTGAGATACATGACATCACCCTCCCCCAAGGTCTTATTGTCTTTATAGGTTCAGTCTCTCAGGTGGTCTATACGCTCTCGCGTGGAGCATCTTAGTTGTGGTTCAGTTGTTTGCCTTGGTGCCTGTTGTTCTTTCGGGGTGATTGCTGGTATCTCGCCTGGGCTGTCTGTTTCGTTCAGTATGATTGTTGGTGTGTCGCCTGGGCTGTCTGTTGGGATTGCCCTTTCCTCAGGTTGTTCCCTCTGTCTGTCCACCAGGTGTGGTGTTAGTTCCACATTGTAGTCTGCCTCTGGTTCAGCAGTGTTGTTGGTAAATCTACTTTTGACTTGGTCTACATGCCTCCGGTAGGTTTGGCCATTGTCCATTTGTACCACCAGTAGCCTGTTTCCTTGCCTGTTACTGTTACAGTCTCTGCAAACCATTTGGGAACCCTGCCATAGTTTAGCACAAACACTTTGTCCCCTATGAGGGGGTTACCTTATGATGATAGATTGAGTAGACTGGGTCTTTACTCATTGGAGCTCAGAAGGATGAGGGGTGATCTTATAGAAACATTTAAAATAATGAAAGGGATAGACAAGATAGAGGCGGAGAGGTTATTTCCACTGGTCGGGGAGACTAGAACTAGGGGGCACAGCCTCAAAATACGGGGGAGACAATTTAAAACTGAGTTGAGAAGGAATTTCTTCTCCCAGAGGGTTGTGAATCTGTGGAATTCTCTGCCCAAGGAAGCAGTTGAGGCGAGCTCATTGAATGTATTCAAGTCACAGATAGATAGATTTTTAACCAATAAGGGAATTAAGGGTTACGGGGAGCGGGCGGGTAAGTGGAGCTGAGTCCACGGCCAGATCAGCCATGATTTGTTGAATGGCGGAGCAGGCTCGAGGGGCTAGATGGCCTACTCCTGTTCCTAATTCTTATGTTCTTATGTTCTTATATTCTATCTCATTCCACCTCCCCCTCGAATTTCGGTCATGGTACTCGGTTAGCTTACGGCGCTTTGGCTCAACGATTTCATGCATGTCTGGGAGGATTAGTGAGAGCCTTGTCTTTAGGTCCATTTCATTAATAGTTGCGCGGGGGGAACTCCAGTTAATGAATGCGGACGTGATCTGTATGCCAGCAGCAGTCGCGACAGGCGGCCCTGCAGCGTGGGACCTTGGATTTTGAGCATGCCTTGTTTAATGATCTGCACTGCTCGCTCCACCCGGCCGTTGGAGGCCGGTTTGAATGGTGCCGTCTTAACGTGATTTATGCTGTGGTCACTTATAAAATCTTTGAATTCTGCGCTGGTGAAGCACGGACCATTATCACTGACCAATATGTCAGGAATGCCGTGCGTTGCGAACATGGTTCCAAGGCTCTCCACAGTGGTGGAGGTGGTGCTCGAGTTTAAAATGGTGCGTTCGATCCACTTAGAAAAGGCATCTACAACTATGAGGAACATTTTGCCCATGAATGCGCCCGCATAGTCTACGTGCACCCGCGACCACGGTTTGGTGGGCCAGGACCATGAGCTCAGGGGGGCCTCCCTGGGGGCATTACTGAGTTGGGCACAAATGGTGCACCGTCAGACGCAGAGCTCCAAGTCCGCGTCAATGCCAGGCCACCAGACGTGGGATCTGGCTGTGGCCTTCATGTGAACGATCCCTGGGTGCTCGCGGTGGAGCTCCTGGACAAATGCCTCTCTGCCTCGCAGAGGCATAACTATTCGGCTGCCCCACATCAGGCAGTCTGCTTGTAGTGACAGCTCATGCATGCGCCTATGGAAAGGTTTGATCTCCTCGGGGCAGGCATCGCGAGCCTCTGCCTAGTCACCAGTTAAGACACATCTTTTTACAAGGATAACGTGGGGTCGCTGGTCATCCAGGCTCTGATTTGGCGAGCCGTCATGGGCGAACCTGTGGACTCAAAGGCATTAATTGCCATGACTATCTCACAGTCCTGTTCGTCGGACGCTTCCGTGGTCGCCAGGGGTAGCCTGCTAAGTGCGTCGGCACAGTTGTCTGTGACTGTCTGTGCCTTATGGTAAGACGCCAGCATGAGTGCCCACCGTTGAATGCGCGCCGAGGCGTTGGCGTTTATTGCCTTGCTTTCGGATAGTAGGGACGTGAGGGGCTTGTGGTCGGTTTTTAACGTGAACTTGGCCCCGAAAAGGTATTGGTGCATCTTTTTGACACCGTATACGCACGCGAGCGCCTCCTTCTCCACCATTTTGTACCCGAGCTCCGCCCGTGTAAGTGACCTGGAGGCATAAGCTATGGGGTGTAATTTACCCGCACCATTGACATGTTGTAAAATGCACCCAACCCTGTACGCTGACTCATCACATGTAAGAACTAGCTTTTTACCTGGATCAAAGAAACCCAAAACACTGTTGGAACACAGAAGGTTGAGTGCATTATTGAAGGCGCGTTCCTGGGCGTCCCCCCAAAACCAATCGCACCCCTTTCTGAGTAGCACGTGGAGAGGCTCCAGCAGCGTGCTTAAGTTCTGCATAAAGCTCCCAAAGTAATTGAGTAGCCCGAGAAAGGCGTGCAGTTCTGAGACATTCCGGGGCGTGGGTGCCAGGCGAATTGCTTCGGTTTTGCACTCTGTTGGGCGGATTCCATCAGCGGCAATCCTTCTGCACAAAAATTCAACCTCGGGCGCGAGAAACAGGCATTTGGATTTCTTAACTCTTAGGCCTACCCGATCCAACCGCTTTAGTACTTCCTCCAAATTGCAGAGATGGGAGTCGGTGTCCCTGCCCGTGATAAGTATATCGTCTTGAAATACAACCGTCCCCGGGATGGACTTGAGCAGACTCTCCATGTTGCGCTGGAATATAGCAGCTGCCGACCTGATGCCGAATGGGCATCAATTGTACATGAAAAGTCCTCGATGTGTGTTGATGGTGGGGAGTAGCTTGGACTCATTGGTCAATTCTTGCGTCATATATGCAGATGTGAGATCTAGTTTTGAGAAAAGTTTTCCTCCAGCCAATGTGGCAAATAGTTCCTCCGATCTGGGCAGCGGGTATTGGTCCTGTAGAGAGACTCTGTTTATGGTAGATTTCTGGTCCCCACAGATTCGTACGGATCCATCGGGCTTCATGACTGGGACAATGGGACTTGCCCAGTCGCTAAATTCCATGGGTGAGATAATGCCTTCCCACAGAAGCCTGTCCAGTTCATGTTCAATCTTTTCCCTCATCACATAGGGCACAGCTCTAGCCTTGTGATGGACCGGTCTAACATCTATGTGATGTAGATTTTGACTTTAGCCCCTTTGAAGGTGCCTACACCTGGCTGAAAGAGATGTTCAAATCGACTTCGAACTGCTGAGCAGGAGGTCCGTTCCTCTGACGACATGACATGAGCATCATCCCATTTCCAGTTTAGTTTTGCCAGCCAGCTTCTCCCCAGCAATGCTGGGAGATCTCCGGGGACAATCCACAGGGGAAGTCGGTTCACTGTCACTTTGTGTGTGACAGAGAGCATGGCGGTGCCGAGGACTGGGACGATTTCTTTGGTATAGGTCCTTAGTTTGGTGTCGACCCTTGTGAGTTTTGGTCTGTCTCTTTTGTGCGGCCACAGCTGTTCAAATTGTTGAGCGCTCATGCGAGATTGACTCGCTCCCGTATCCAGCTCCATGTTGACGGGTATCCCGTTGAGTAGGATCCTCATCATTATTGGAGGCATCTTGTTGTAAGAGCAGCGGCCATTGATCGTGTTGACCCGCTGTACCTCGGTGTCCCGGGCACTGTCCCCACCGTCTTCTGGTCCGCTTTCCGACCCTTCCGATTCGTATACCAGCCGAGCTGCCGTTTTTCTGCACATGCGGGCCAGATGCCCTGTATATTCGCAGTTTCTGCAAACAGCATGCTGGAATCAACACCCCCTTGATGAGTGCCTTCCCCCACATCTCCAGCACAGACCGCTTCCATTGTTTCTAAAGAATGAGCTGCGTCTGGATGATCTCTCTTGAGCTTCTCTCAGTTTGTAGTTGATTGCTCGCATTGTGGGTTGATGAGGTGTGAACGGCCATTCATGTGGCCCTTGATGGCTTCTGGCGCCACTGCCTGCTGTTGAGGGCCTGCTCTCCTGCCTTTGTCTGTGTGTGGGGGTAGCAGCTTGTTTCACGCTGTGAACCCCTTGTTAGTTGTCGTACCCGCAGTGTAGATCAACCTCGTTTCTTCTTCTCCTGCCAAGAATGTCTGTGCAATCAGTGCTGCTGCCTCTAGGGTCAAGTTCTTGGTTTCTATGAGCTTTCGGAATATGCCTGCATGGCCTATTCCTTCAATAAAAAAGTCTCTCAGTACTTCTCTCCTTAGTTCATCGGAGAACTCACATAAGCTAGCCAACCTCCAAAGTTCCGCCACGAAGTCGGGTATGCTCTGGCCCACACAGCATCTGTAGTTGTAGAACCTGTGTCTGGCCATGTGTCGGCTCGCTGGCTTCAGGTGGTCTCTTACCAGTGTGCTCAACTCTTCAAATGATTTGCTTGCTGGTTTCTCGGGTGCAGCAGGTCCTTCATTAAAGCGTATGTTTTCGAGCCACAGCTGGTCAAGAGATGGGCTCTTCTCTTGTCTGCCTTGTCGTCGTCTAACCAGTCTTTGGTTACAAAGCTTTGCCGGAGCCTTTCTATAAAGGCCTCCCAATTATCTCCAGCATTGTATTTTTCATCTGAGCCGTTGTTCGCCATTCTGTGGATTCTGTAATCCCGTAACTCGTCGCCACTGTAAAGTCCTGTCCCTGCAGTACACATTCACACGAGGCACATACTGAAATCAAGGTCACTCAGGACCTGCACCTTTATTACACAGCTCTCGAATGCCAAACTTGCCTGAGACCTGTCCTTATCTACCTGTCTGGGACAGGTATCCAGTGTCTCCTGCAAGTGCACCCCTGGTGGTAAGGTTAGCTTGTGGTTACAGGTCATCTCTGGTCACAATCATGTATATACAGTAGTGTGAGATACATGACAGTTTGCATGTCCTGTCAGTACCTCCGGGGCGCTAAATGGTTACCGACCGGGCGTGGCAAAATCACCAATGCCTGCTAACTTCCCTGGCGGGTTTGTGCTGGCGCTAAAACTTAATACCTCGATCTCTTGCGCCCCGGAGATCATGACGGCATCTGGTGTGCAGCGTCCCATCACCGCCCCAGATGCAATATTCGCTCCGGCCCTCTGCAGCATCGCCGGGCGTCAACAACGGTAGCTGCAGGAGGCGTTGTCACCTCGGCCGGCCGTTTGGGGAGCGCTAAGTAAAGACAGTGGTAGTCAGATAGGGCAAAATGTTATTATGTCCCCAGTGTGTTGCATTTTGCTTTTGCTTCAGACCTGCACTCTCAGAGTGCTTGGGGCTGCTATGTGCGTATGACAGGTGCCATCGCCCAAGAGACACAGCCTTAGGCTTCAATGAATGCAGCATGGGCCCTTCCTTTTAAGGGAGGGAAGGAGCCTTGTAAAACCGGCATCGCTGCATGGAACATTGCTCAGCGATCTGCCACTACCATCCCTCTCACTCCCTTTAGCGCTCTAAGGGTAGCGCTTGATTTAACACTTCACTTCCCTCTTGGAGCGCTAAAGTGGATGTTCACGGCAGAATCAAATCTTTCGCGCCCGCTGATACTTTTGCGCTCCCATAAAAGTTATCGCCCCAAATGGTGCACTACGAAATTTCTAGCCCTATGGATGGATTGACATTTATTACAGAGTGACCACTGTGACCGGACTTAGATTGAATACAGTGTGATACTATGGTTGGACGCAGAGTTATGACAGAGTGATGCTGTGCCTGATATTCTGACAGTTTTCCATCGATTGCTGAGCACAACAAAAGTTACACACAATATAGTGCAGGTCGTTCCACCTTGGTGTTGTTATTTTCTCTCCATTTTTCTGTCCTCCATGAGTTTGGTGACTTTTACTAGATTACAGTTCTGTATTGATCATTGCCTCCCACTTATGTCACTCCCCATTTCCGTTCCTATATGTCAGTGGGGCGTACATCTGAGTATATCTCGCACACGACTCAGTCATCAATTGTCAGAACTGTCTGGAACACGTCAAGCATTATTGTGCCTCGGCCAAAACCACCTCTTACTGCATGATCATCCTGGAGGGTAGGGAACCAGCCTATGCAGCTTTTTACCAACTGGCTCCCTACACCACTCTCCCCCATCCCATCATCCTCACTTCAAACACCAAATGTGAGGAGTTCACACTTTCGTCTCTCAGATTGAGACCATTCGCGCAGTTGTCTCTGCCACTTCCGCCCCCTCCTCCAGCTCCCAGTATCCAACCACCTTCCGTCTCCCAGCCTTTCTTGCCCTGAACCCATGTCTTTCTGCAACTCTCTCCTTTCCACACTCAATCTCCTCCCCACACACTTCCTGGCACGCGTACTAGTTGACATCGTCAATGGTTCTCTTTTTAACCGTACCCGTAGCTTTCCCTTTCAAAACCATTGAACAAATACTTTGGTTCTGTCTTCACTAAGGAAGACACAAATAACCTTCCGGAAATACTAGGGGACCAAAGGTCTAGCGAGAAGGAGAAACTAAAGGAAATTCTTATTAGTCAGCAAATTGTGTTATGGAAATTGATGGGATTGAAGGCCGATAAATCCCCAGGGCCTGATAGTCTGCATCCCAGAGTAAAGAAGTGGCCCTAGAAATAGTGGATGCATTGGTGATCATTTTCCAACATTCTATAGACTCTAGATCAGTTCCTATGGATTGGAGGGTAGTTAATGTAACCCCACTTTTTAAAAAAGGAGAGAGAAAACAGGGAATTATAGACCGGTTAGCCTGACATCAGCGGTGGTGAAAATGTTGCAATCAATTATTAAAGATGTAATAATAGCGCATTTGGAAAGCAGTGACCGGATCAGATATGAAAGGGAAAAAATGCTTGACAAATCTTCTCGAATTTTTTGAGGATACAACTAGTAGAGTGGACAAGGGGGAGCCAGTGGATGTGGTGTATTTAGACTTTCAAAAGGCTTTTGATAAGGTCCCACACAAGAGATTAGTGTGCAAAATTAAAGCACATGGTATTGGGGGTAAGGTACTGACGTGGATTGCGAACTGGTTGGCAGACAGGAAGCAAAGAGTAGGAATAAACGGGTCCTTTTCAGAATGGCAGGCAGTGACTAGTGGGGTACCGTAGGGTTCAGTGTTGGGACCCCAGCCAATTACAATATACATTAATGAATTAGATGAAGGAATTGAATGTAATATCTCCAAGTTTGCAGATGTCACGAAGCGGGTGGCAGTGTGAGCTGTGAGGAGGATGCCAAGAGGCTGCAGGGTGACTTCGACAGGTTAGGTGAGTGAGCAAATACATGGCAGAAGCAGTATAATGTAGATAAATGTGAGGTTAACCACTTTGGTGGTAAAAACAGGAAAGCAGATTATTATCTGAATGGTGACAGATTAGGAAAAGGGGAGGTGCAACGAGACCTGGATGTCATGGTACATCAGTCTTTGAAAGTTGGCATACAGGTACAGCAGGCGGTGAAGAAGGCAAATGGTATGTTGGCCTTCATAGCAAGAGGATTTGAGTATAGAAACAGGGAGTACTTACTACAGTTGTACAGGGCCTTGGTGAGGCCACACCTTGAATATTGTGTACAGTTTTGGTCTCTTAATCTGAGGACGGACCTTTTTGCTATTGAGGACATGCAGCGAAGGTTCACTAGACTGATTCCCGGGATGGCAGGACTGACATATGAAGAAAGACTGGATCGACTAGGCTTATATTCAATGGAATTTAGAAGAATGAGAGGGGATCTCATAGAAACATATAAAATTCTGACGGTACTGGACAGGTTAGATGCAGGAAGAATGTTCCCGATGTTGCGGAAGTCCAGAATCGGGGTCACAATCTAAAGGATAAGGGGTAAGCCATTTAGGATCGGGATGAGGAGAAACTTCTTCACTCTGAGAATTGTAAGCATGTGGAATTCTGTACCACAGAAAGTTGTTGAGGCCAGTTCGTTAGATATATTCAAAAGGGAGTAAGATGTGGCCCTTACGGCTAAAGGGATCAAGGGGTATTGAGAGAAAGCAGGAATGGGGTACTGAAATGTATGATCAGCCATGATCATATTGAATGGTGGTGCAGGCTCGAAGGGCTGAATGTCCTACTCCTGCAATTATTTTCTATGTTGCTATGTTTCTATTACTCCATCGTCAACCAAAACACCTTAGACCAATTTGTTCTCTCCACTAATGTCCCACTTCCAACTTCCCTTTCCTCACTATGGTTCTCAAAGATGTCATTGGCTCCTGCGCCCACTTCTCCTGTAGCTTCTTGTCCGATTCCATCCAGCCCAGCACTGACTTCACCCCCCTCCCTGGCCACTGTCAGGATAAAGAGGACTCAGTAATTCTGAATGGTACATTTGACATACGCCCCTGTCAAAGGGTTAGCCCGAAGCTTAGTGGCAATGCTCTCAAACAAATGTGAGATCATCCACTTTGGGCCGAAGAAAGATAGATCAGACTATTTTCTAAATGGTGAGAAGCTAGGAACTGCAGAGGAGCAGAGAGATTTAGGAGTCCAGGTACAGAAATCACTAAAAGCTAGTGGATAGATACAAAAAAGAATTTAAAGGGCTAATGAAGGGAGATGGAATACAAAGTGATGGAAGTTATGTGACAGTTATATAAATTCTGATTGGACCCGGTTTAGAATGCTATGTTTAGTTCTAGACACTGCACCTCAGGAACGATATAACGGGGGTATTGAAGTTGGAAGAGTGCAGATTCTCTATAATGATACAAGCACTAAAAGGGTTAAATTAAGAGGATAGGTTGCATAGACTAGGCTTGTATTCCTTTGACTTGACTATTTCAATGCACTCCTGGCTGGCATCCCATGTTCTACCTTACATATAGTTGAGATCATCCAAAACTCGGCTGCCCGTATCCTAACTCGCACCAAGTCCTGATCACCCATCACCCCTGTCTCGCTGACCTACATTGGCTCCCGGTTAAGCAACGCCTCAATTTAAAAATTCTCATCCTTGTTTTCAAATCCCTCCATGGCCTCGTCCCTCCCTATCTCTGTAATCTCCTCCAGTCCCACAACCCCCAAGATATCTGCGGTTCTCTTAATTCTGCCCTTTTGAGCATCCTTGATTATAATCGCTCAACCACTGGTGGCCTTGCTTTCTGTTGCCGAGGCCCCAAGCTCTGGAATTCCCTGCCTAAACCTCTCCGCCTCGCTACCGCTCTTATGTGTCCGTCAAACTGGGAGCTGAAGTGGGGGTGGGCGGGGTGTCTGCCCATCAATCATCATGATAATGTCATCAGGCTGGCGCATCACCACGGCTCTCCCCTTCACTTAAAAGGGGAGGGCCGCTGTGATTAGTTTAGTTCAGTCCACTGGGCCACCAGGGACGGTTTGGGCCGGGCCAGCGGCTTGACACGCATGTGGGGGTGCCAGGATGCCTGCTGGCGGCCCGGTCGAACCCGGGTGCATAATTGTCGGGCCGACATGGCAGTCAGCCGACAAAAACAAAGGAGGTGTCCTCCGTGGCAGTGCGCCCTCCCCTTTAATGGCGGCTGCATCACCATTTTACACACACTGCGAACACAGTGCACCGACAGAAATAACTGTCGGGGGCACCGCGCGGCGGGCCGAAGGTTTTTCCAGGTAAATTTTGCTTGCAGTCGGGAGATTGGCGGTGCATGCTTCGATGATGCACTAAGGAGGGCTCGGCAGCAGCGGGGCGGAAGTGGGGGCCGCCAGGAAAACCTCCGAGGTGAATTTCGTGAGCGACGGCCATGCGACAAAATAATCAGCGGCCATTCGACACCGCCGCGTGGCCGTCGTTTTCCAGCGGTAACAGGCCTCAGCAGGAGGATGGATTTTGACCCGCAGAGGTGATGTCAGGAAGCACCTCTTCGCACAAAGGATAGTGGCAATCTGGGACTTTCTCCCCGAAAAAGCTGTCATGATTAGGTCCATTGAAAATTTCAAAACCAAGCTTGATATATTTTTTTTAGGCAAGAGTATTAAGGGTTATGGAATTAAGGTGGGCAGATGGATTTAAGATACATAGAAACATAGAAAATAGGTGCAGGAGTAGGCCATTCGGCCCTTCTAGCCTGCACCGCCATTCAATGAGTTCATGGCTGAACATGCAACTTCAGTACCCCATTCCTGCTTTCTCACCATACCCCTTGATCCCCCTAGTAGTAAGGACTTCATCAAACTCCTTTTTGAATATATTTAGTGAATTGGCCTCAACAACTTTCTGGGGTAGAGAATTCCACAGGTTCACCACTCTCTGGGTGAAGAAGTTTCTCCTCATCTCGGTCCTAAATGGCTTACCCCTTATCCTTCGACTGTCACCCCTGGTTCTGGACTTCCCCAACATTGGGAACATTCTTCCTGCATCTAACCTGTCTAAACTCATCAGAATTTTAAACGTTTCTATGAGATCCCCTCTCATTCTTCTGAACTCCAGTGAATACAAGCCCAGTTGATCTGTCTTTCTTGACAGGTCAGTCCCGCCATCCTGGGAATCAGTCTGGTGAACCTTCGCTGCACTCCCTCAATAGCAAGAATGTCCTTCCTCAAGTTAGGAGACCAAAACTGTACACAATACTCCAGGTGTGGCCTCACCAAGGCCCTGTACAACTGCAGCAACACCTCCCTGCCCCTGTACTCAAATCCTCTCGCTATGAAGGCCAATATGCCATTTGCTTTCTTAACCGCCTGCTGTACCTGCATGCCAACCTTCAATGACTGATGTACCATGACACCCAGGTCTCGTTGCACCTCCCCTTTTCCTAATCTGTCACCATTCAGATAATAGTCTGTCTCTCTGTTTTTACCACCAACGTGGATAACCTCACATTTATCCACATTATACTTCATCTGCCATGCATTTGCCCACTAACTTAACCTATCCAAGTCGCTCTGCAGCCTCATAGCATCCTCCTCGCAGCTCACACTGCCACCCAACTTAGTGTCATCCGCAAATTTGGAGATACTACATTTAATCCCCTCGTCTAAATCATTAATGTACAGTGTAAACAGCTGGGGCCCCAGCACAGAATCTTGCGGTACCCCACTAGTCACTGCCTGCCATTCTGAAAAGTCCCCATTTACTCCTACTCTTTGCTTCCTGTCTGACAACCAGTTCTCAATCCATGTTAGCACACTCCCCCAATCCCATGTGCTTTAACTTTGCACGTTAATCTCTTGTGTGTGACTTTGTTCAAAGCCTTCTGAAAGTCCAAATATACCACATCAACTGGTTCTCCCTTGTCCACTCTACTGGAAACATCCTCAAAAAATTCCAGAAGATTTGTCAAGCATGATTTCCCTTTCACAAATCCATGCTGACTTGGACCTATCTTGTCACCTCTTTCCAAATGCGCTGCTGACATCCTTAATAATAGATTCCATCACTTTACCCACCACCGATGTCAGGCTGACCGGTCTATAATTCCCTGTTTTCTCTCTCCCTCCTTTTTTAAAAAGTGGGGTTACATTGGCTACCCTCCACTCCATAGGAACTGATCCAGAGTCAATGGAATGTTGGAAAATGACTGTCAATGCATCCGCTATTTCCAAGGCCACCTCCTTAAGTACTCTGGGATGCAGTCCATCAGGCCCTGGGGATTTATCGGCCTTCAATCCCATCAATTTCCCCAACACAATTTCCTGACTAATAAGGATTTCCCTCAGTTCCTCCTCCTTACTAGACCCTCTGACCCCTTTTATATCCGGAAGGTTGTTGTGTCCTCCTTAGTGAATACCGAACCAAAGTACTTGTTCAATTGGTCCGCCATTTCTTTGTTCCCCGTTATGACTTCCCCTGATTCTAACTGCAGGGGACCTATGTTTGTCTTTACTAACCTTTTTCTCTTTACATATCTATCGAAACTTTTGCAATCCGTCTTAATGTTTCCTGCAAGCTTCTTCTCGTACTCCATTTTCCCTGCCCTAATCAAACCCTTTGTCCTCCTCTGCTGAGTTCTAAATTTCTCCCAGTCCCCGGGTTCGCTGCTATTTCTGGCCAATTTGTATGCCACTTCCTTGGCTTTAATACTATCCCTGATTTCCCTTGATAGCCACGGTTGAGCCACCTTCCCTTTTTTATTTTTACGCCAGACAGGAATGTACAATTGTTGTAGTTCATCCATGCGGTCTCTAAATGTCTGCCATTGCCTATCCATAGTCAACCCCTTAAGTATCATTCGCCAATCTATCCTAGCCAATTCACGCCTCATACCTTCAAAGTTACCCTTCTTTAAGTTCTGGACCATGGTCTCTGAATTAACTGTTTCATTCTCCATCCTAATGCAGAATTTCACCATATTATGGTCACTCTTCCCCAAGGGGCCTCGCACAACGAGATTGCTATTAATCCTCTCTCATTACACAACACCCAGTCTAAGATGGCCTCCCCCCTGGTTGGTTCCTTGACATATTGGTCGAGAAAACCATCCCTTATGCACTCCAGGAAATCCTCCTCCACTGTATTGCTTCCAGTTTGGTAAGCCCAATCTATGTGCATATTAAAGTCACCCATTATAACTGCTGCACCTTTATTGCACGCACCCCTAATTTCATGTTTGATGCCCTCCCCAACATCACTACTACTGTTTGGAGGTCTGTACACAACTCCCACTAACGTTTTTTGCCCTTTGGTGTTCTGCAGCTCTACCAATATAGATTCCACATCATCCAAGCTAATGTCCTTCCTAACTATTGCATTAATCTCCTCCTTAACCAGCAATGCTACCCCACCTCCTTTTCTTTTTATTCTATCCTTCCTGAATGTTGAATACCCCTGGATGTTGAGTTCCCAGCCCTGATCATCCTGGAGCCACGTCTCTGTAATCCCAATCACATCATTTGCACAGTTAATTCATCCACCTTATTACAGATACTCCTTGCATTAAGACACAAAGCCTTCAGGCTTGTTTTTTAACACCCTTTTTCCTTTTAGAATTTTGCTGTAAAGTGGTCCTTTTTGTTCTTTGCCTTGTGTTTCTCTGCCCTCCACTTTTCCTCATCTCCTTTCTGTCTTTTAATTTTGTCTCCTTTTTGTTTCCCTCTGTCTCCCTGCATTGGTTCCCATCCCCCTGCCTTATTAGTTTAACTCCTCCCCAACAGCACTAACAAACACTCCCCCTAGGACATTGGTTCCGGTCCTGCCCAGGTGCAGACCGTCCGGTTTGTACTGGTCCCACCTCCCCCAGAACCGGTTCCAATGCCCCAGGAATTTGAATCCCTCCCTGCTGCACCACTGCTCAAGCCACGTATTCATCTGCGCTATCCTGCGATTCCTACTCTGACTAGCACGTGGCGCTGGTAGAAATCCCGAGATTACTACTTTTGAGGTCCTACTTTTTAATTTAGCTCCTAGCTCCTTAAATTCGTTTCGTAGGATCTCATCCCGTTTTTTACCTGTGTCGTTGGTACCAATCTGTACCACAACAACTGGCTGTTCTCCCTCCCTTTTTAGAAGTCCTGCACCCACTTCTCGACATCCTTGACCCTTGCACCAGGGAGGCAACATACCATCGGAGTCTCGGTTGCGGCCGCAGAAACGCCTATCTATTCCCCTTACAATTGAATCCCCTATCACTATCGTTCTCCCACTCTTTTTCCTGCCCTCCTGTGCAACAGAGCCAGCCACGGTGCCATGAACTTGGCTGCTGCTGCCCTCCCCTGATGAGTCATCCCCCCCAACAGTACCCAAAGCAATGTATCTGTTTTGCAGGGGGATGACCACAGTGGACCCCTGCACTACCTTCCTTGCAGATCAGTCATGATCTATTTGAATGGTGGAACAGGCTCGATGGGGTTAATGGCCTACTCCTGTTCCTATGTTACCTTTCGGGACACAGAAGCCGGTTGGAAAAGTTGGTTTTCCCTGGCACTTGGGAGGCAGCAAAGTAAATGTCTTATTATCTGACTGTGTGCAGACTGAGATCTCACTCCATTGGCTTTTCGGCAGCCTGTATGAATCAGCCATAGCTGTTAGGAAAGAGACAGCGGTGCAGAGAAGACAGTAAAAAAAGCCATAAATCACAACTTTCAAACAGCCGCTCAGACACAAGCCAACACATGATCAGTTCTTTGTCTGTTGCAACCCACAAATGTCCCACAAAGTAAATGGGGTAGGGGTAGGAAGTCAGAGCAGTGGGAGTCTAGGCTTTAAAAGAACCCCACCTGACTTGAAGGCCTTCTGTACTATGAACATAACACAAGTGAATATCATGATATATATTCCTCTGTTCATTAATGCTGGTGAAAAGCCAGCATAATGATAAAACAGGAAAACCTGCATTATACTTACACTGACTTAAAAAAAAAACTAATATTAGCAAATGGTGGAAGATACATCCCTTAAAGAGGTCTATACACTTGCTTACCTTGTGTGGCGATATAATGATTTGGTCTGTGATAGCCCTGAAAAGAGATAAATAAAACATTAAAATCCTTGAGCGACATAATACAGAAATAGAAAATTCCCCTCAAGAGAGCTTTGATTTGTCCTAGTTTAGTAAAGTGGTCTAAAGAGGGTCAAATAATTGAAACAATTAACTACTGAAGATTGTGATACTGCTTCTGTACCAAATGAAAACATGCAAGGCAACTACATAGAACTGCATAGGATTACACAGGGTATACGGCACAGAAACCGGCCATCAGCCCAACCAGTCCATGCCAACGATTATGCTCCACTCAAGCCTCCTCCCGTCTCTTTCCTCATCTAACTCTGTCATCATAACCCTCTACTCCCTCATATACTTATCTAGCCTCCCCTTAAATGCATCTATACTATTGGCTTCAACCACTCCCTGTGGTAGTGAGTTCCACATTCTCATCACTCTTTGGGTAAAGAAGTTTTTTCTGAATTCCCTATTTGATTTCTTGGTGACTATCGTAATATTGATGGCCTCTAGTTATACTCTTCCCCACAAGTGGAAACATTCTCTGTATCTACTCTTCCATAGTATAAAAAAAAATCATTTTTACCTATTTTTAGTTTATTCAGCTGGCTGAAAATCAGATACTATAGAAAACACAAATCTTATTAGCATGCAGGTTGTGTGAATGGAAATGTATGGGGGAGTGGGGAATCATTAGAGTAACAAAGAATTTTTTTTAAAGTAGATTGTTTCTAAATATACTACCTGTATTAGAATTCTGTTTAGTGTCAGCATAAGGAGCTCTCTTTAAATACTAAACTAATTCAAAAATTATTAACCCAGTTTATTATTTTAAATAAAAAAAAGAAAGTGCTGGGACTTCACTAAAGGTTGATCGATATCTGAAAGATAGGTTAGTTTTCTGGTTGTGACCCTTCATCAGGCTTGATCCCACCCAAAATGCTAACCTATCTTTACTCTTCCAGATCCTGGTCGAGCTGTTACACATTTTACAGCATTTTCTGTTTTGATCTGATATATATATCTCCATCATTTTTTTAAATTCATTTCTATTTTTCTATTGTTCCTTTTAAATACAGCGATTGAATACGCCAAATTCTGTTTTGATGACATGTGGCTGTGGGAATTTTACAGGTGTCTTACAGATTATAGTCCATAATCCTTGCATTTATAATTAGGGTCTTTTTTTTCCGAGACATAGGTTTAGAACTGTTACATCTCTAACTTTTTCGAGTTCTGACGGAAGGTCATCAACCTGAAATTGGGTTGATTTTAACCTTACTCGTTCAGCAGAAACCTGGCGGATCGGCAGTTAAAATCGCCTTGGCTCTTGCTTATCGGAAAGCTGCCACGATCGCAGCATCTGCAATTTTAACCCGCTCGCCTGAGCAGGCAGCAATGACAGGCGCCCGGAGCCAACAGGGTCCTTCTTACATCAGCATGTGGTGGCATCATTGAGACCCGACTGTGATTTTAACTCAGGCCTGAGTTAAAATCGGGGCCAACTTTCTTCCTCTCTCCACAGATGCTGCCTGCCCTGCTGATTATTTCCAGTATTTTCTGTTTCTATTTCACATTTCCAGCTTTTGTGACTACAGCGCCGACTGAGACTTTCCAATTCCACACAGACTGGAAATCAAACCGGAAAACTTCAAATTCTTTACCGCTTAGTAGCTCTTGGGTCTGGTTTATTTTTATAAACGACAAAAATGTAAGGCCATTCAGATCTATGGAAACCCATAGCAATCATGAGTACAATAACTATCTTTTTTAAACGACTAAAAAAATGATTAAGAAAGGGAAGATAGACTATGAAAGTAAACTAGCACAAAATATAAAAACTGATAGCAAGAATTTCTATAGGTATATAAAAAGGAAAAGTATGACTAAAGTAAATGTTGGTTCCTTAGAAGACGAGACCAGGGAATTAGTGATGGGAACTTGGAGATGGCAGAAACTCTGAACAAATATTTTGTATCAGTCTTTACAGTAGAGGACACTAACAATATTCCGACAGTGGATAGTCAATGGGCTATAGAGGGGAGGAACTTAACACAATCACAATCACTAAGGAGGTGATACTCAGTAAGATAATGGGACTAAAGGCAGATAAATCCCCTGGACCTGATGGCTTGCATCCTAGGGTCTTAAGAGAAGTAGCGGCAGGGATTGTGGATGCATTGGTTGTAATTTACCAAAATTCCCTGGATTCTGGGGAGGTCCCAACAAATTGGAAAACTGCAAATGTAACGCCCCTATTTTAAAAAGTAAGCAGACAAAAAGCAGGAAACTATAGACCAGTTAGCCTAACATCTGTGATTGGGAAAATGTTGGAGTCCATTATTAAAGAAGCAGGACATTTGGAAAAGCAAAATTCGACCAGGCAGAGTCAGCATGGATTTATGAAGGGGAAGTCATGTTTGACAAATTTGCTGGAGTTCTTTGAGGATGTAACGAACAGGGTGGATAAAGGGGAACCAGTGGATGTGGTGTATTTGGACTTCCAGAAGGCATTTGACAAGGTGCCACATAAAAGTTTGCTGCATAGGATAAAAGTTCACGGGGTTGGGGGTAATATATTAACATGGATAGAGGATTGGCTAACTAACAGAAAACAGAGAGTCGGGATAAATGGTTCATTCTCTGGTTGGCAATCAATAACTAGTGGGGTGCCGCAGGAATCAGTGCTGGGACCCCAACTATTTACAATCTACATTAACGACTTGGAAGAAGGGACTGAGTTTAACATAGCCAAGTTTGCTGACAATACAAAGATGGGAGGAAAAGCAATGTGTGAGGAGGACACAAAGAATCTGCAAAAGGACATACAGGCTAAGTGAGTGGGCAAAAATTTGGCAGATGGAGTATAATGTTGGAAAGTGTGAGGTCATGCACTTTGGCAGAAAAAAATCAAAGAACAAGTTATTATTTAAATGGAGAAAGATTGCAAAGTGCCACAGTACAGCGGGACCTGGGGGTACTTCTGCAAGAAATATAAAAGGATAGTATGCAGGTACAGCAAGTGATCAGGAAGGCCAATGGTATCTTGGCCTTTATTGCAAAGGGGATGGAGTATAAAAGCAGGGAAGTCTTGCTACAGCTATGTAAGGTATTGGTGAGGCCACACCTGGAATACTGTGTGCAGTTTTGGTTTCCATATTAAGAAAGGATATAGTTGCTTTGGAGGCAGTTCAGAGAAGGTTCACTAGATTGATTCCAGGGATGAGGGGGTTGACTTATGAGGAAAGGTTGAGTAGGTTGGGCCTCTACTCATTGGAATTCAGAAGAATGAGGTGATCTTATCGCAACGTATAAGATTATGAGGGGGCTTGACAAGGTGGATGTCGAGAGAATGTTTCCACTGATGGGGGAGACTAGAACTAGAGGGCATGATCTTAGAATAAGGAGCTGCCCATTTAAAACAGAGATGAGGTGGAATTTCTTCTCTCAGAGGGTTGTAAATCTGTGTAGTTCACTGCCTCAGAGAGCTGTGGAAGCTGGAACATTGAATAAATTTAAGACAGAAATAGACAGTTTCTTAAACGATAAGGGGATATGGGGTTATGGGGAGCGGGCGGGGAAGTGGGGCTGAGTCCATGATCAGATCAGCCATGATCTTATTGAATGTCGGAGCAGGCTCGAGGGACCGTATGGCCTACTCCCGTTCCTATTTCTTATGTTCTTATTAACAGAACGTGTACAGTAACATTGTGGTTATGTTACTAGATTAGTAATGCAGAGGCCTGGACTAATGATCTGGAGACATGAGTTCAAATCCCACCATGACAGCTGGGGAATTTAATTTCAATTAAAAATAAATCTGGAATATAAAGCTCGTACAGTAATGTTGACTGAAATGAAACTACCGGATTGTCGTAAAAACCCATCTGGTTCACTAATGTCCTGTAGGGAAGGAAATTTGCTGTCCTTACTGGGTCTGGCCTATATGTGACTCCAGACCCACAGCAATGTGGTTGACTCTTAACTGCCCTCTGAAATGGCCTAGCGAGCCACTCAGTTGTATTCATGAAGATGGCTCACTACCACCTTGTCGAGGACAATTAGGGATGGGCAATAAATGCTGGCCTTGGCACTGATGCCCACATCCAGTGAATGAATAAAATAACTGTCATCAGAACAGCAAGGGAAAATGGCTGGAACCCTCACACAATTCTTTCCAGATAAAACATTAATTATTTAAATAAACAACTCTGTACTATATAGAGCTAAGAGTAGGGCCTATTGAGACCGTAAAGGTAACCTGTGTGTGGAGGTGGAAGATATAGATATGGTTCTTAATGAATACTTTGCGTCTGTTTTTGCTAAAGAGAGGGGCGATGCAGACATTGCATCAGGGAGGAGGAGTGTGAAATATTAGATGGAATAAACATAGTGAGCGAGGAAGTATTAAGGGGTTGAGCAGCTTTGAAAGTGGATGAATCCCCAAACCTGGATGAAATGTATCCCAGGCTGCGAAGAGAAGCAAAGAAAGAAATAGCAGAGATTCTGACCATCATTTTCCAATCCTCTCTGGCTACAGGTGTGGTGCCAGAAGACTGGACGATTGCTCACATTGTACCCTTGTTTGAAAAGGGAGAAAAGGATAGACCGAGTAATTACAGGCCAGTCAGCCAACCTCGGTGGTGGAACAATTGTTGGAAAAATTCTGATGGACAGGATAAATCTTCATTTAGAAAGACACAGATTAATCAAGGACAGTCAGCATGGATTTATTAAGGCCATGTCTGACTAACTTGATTGAATTTTTTGAGGAGGTAACAAGGATGAGGGTAGTGCGTTTGATGTAATGTATATGGATCCTAGTAAGGCTTTTGATATTGTGCCACATGACAGACTGGTCGCGAAAGTAAAAGCCCATCAGAGCCAAGGCTAAGAGGCAAGTTGGATTCAAAATTGGCTCAGAGATGGGAAGCAGAGGGTAATGGTTGATGGGTGTCTTTGTGATTGGAAGGCTGTTTCCAGTGGGGTTCTGCAGGGCTCAGTACTAGGTCCTTTGTTTTTTGTGGTATATATCAATGATTTAGACTTGAATGTAGGGGATATGATTAAGAAGTTTCAGATGATACAAAAATTGGCTGTGTGGTTGATAATGCGGTAATGCATTTGGTGAGGGCTAACAAGGCAAGGCAATACACAATAAATGTTTGGACACTGAGAAGTGTAGAGGAACAAAGGGACCTTAGAGTGCATGTCCACAGACCCCTGAAGGAAGCAGGACAGATAGATAAGGTGGTTAAGAAGGCTTATGGAATATTTGCCTTTATTAGCCGAGGCACAGAATACAAGAGCAGGGGAGTTGTGCTTGAACTGTATAAAACACTAGTTAGGCCACAAGCTAGAGTACAGCGTGCAGTTCTGGTCACCACATTACAGGATTGCACGAGAGAGGGTACAGAGGAGATTTGTGAGAAGGTTGGCAGGACTGGAGAATTTTAACTCTGAGGAAAGATAGGCTGTTGTAGAGGCAGAAACCCTCACCACATTTGACAAGTAATTGAATATGCACTTGAAGTGCTGTAAGCTACAAGACTACGGACCAAGAGCTGGAAAGTGGGATTAGACTGGATAGCTTTTTGTCGGCTGGCACGGACACGATGGTCCAAATGGCCTCCTTCCATGCTGTAAATTTCTATGATTCTATGAAGTTAGGTTAAGAGATGTCATTGCTGTGGAATGAAATGTTTCCATGCTTTTAACCCACTATCAGCTTGAAGCACTCCCAGAGTAGGTATTCTATGGATGAAATGCAAAATAAAGGCCCATCTACTATGGGTAAGAATTCCTTTGCTCAGAATGTGACTTATATTTGTAAATATTTCATTATAGAATAATAGAATCATGGAATGATACAGCACAGAAGGGGACTATTTGGCCCATTGAGTCTGTGCCGGCTTTTCCGAAGAGCAATCAGTTAGTCCCACTCCCCTGCTCGTCCCCATATCCGTACAATTTTTTCTCCTTCAAGCATTTATCCAATTCCCCTTTGAAGGCTACAATTGAATCGGTTTCCACCACCCTATCAGGCTGCGCAGGCCAAATCCTTGTTGCGTAAAAAAGTTTCCCCTCATGTCGCCTCTGGTTCTTTTGTCAATTACCTTAAATCTGTGCCCTCTGGTTATCAACCCTTCAGCCATGGGAAACAGCTGTCTTCTTTTAGTAAGTGGTTAGGATTTCATGAGCAATAGTGGACCGGAAATCTTCACAAATACACAAGGTAATCACAGGTATTCTTTGCCCCATGCGGCTCAACCATAACCCTAAAAGCACCCCCTACGGCATAATAATTCAGTCCAGCTCAGACTAAAGGGATGTAAGTATCCATTCTTTGCCAGTTAGAAGTGAACATGAATGTGCGACAGTTAGTTCCTAATGGGCACAAGCTCACTGAACAAAACTGCCCATAATCAGCATTAAACTGACAGGCTCACTTTGTGAATTCGCAGAATGATTGGTGCGGGAAATGCAAATGTCATGCTAGCATAGTAAGACATGATGTTCAGAGATTGCCAATTTGTTAGGACAGAGTAGAAGGAGCTTTAATCTATCTCTGAGCTGAAAGTATTTTGATACTGGCAGCTGGTACCAAAAGGATTCTCTATTCACTCACACTGACCCATAATCGGCTAAAAAAAAAACACACAATGAAAGCCTCATTCAAGTTTCTATTGAGTAATTCAGTTACTTACTTCCACATAGTTTGCATTAATGTAATCAGAATTTGCGTCTCCTTCCAATGGCTGCAGTCTGACCCGAGAATGATCATCTGAAAGAGAAAACAATCAACACCGATCAATGAACAAATATCTAAAGAAAGAGGGAAGTCTAGAGTGCCTGCTTTTGGTTCAAAATAAAAAGAGGAGGGGGTCCGGCCCCGATTTTAACTCCAGGTGGATTCCCCGCTCAGGCCCGAGTTACACACAGTCGGGTCTCAATGATATCATCATGCATATGTAAGGAAGGACCCTGTTGGCTTCGGGCGCCTGTCCTTGCTGCCTGCTCAGGAGAGCAGGTTAAAATTGCAGATTTTGCGATCATGAAGGCTTTTGGCCAATAAGAGCCAGAGTGATTTTAACTGCCCAGCCTCAGGCTTCTGCTGAGCGAGTAGGTTTAAAAGCGTCCCCAGCATCCCAAATTTCAGACATTATTACTGGCGGCTCAGACCCAAGTAATTGTGGCCTGATCCCTGCCCACCCCAACCCCAACCCCAACCCAGATCCCAGCCCCCCTCCCCCGCACCTGACCGCTTTCTACAAATCTCATGGCTGCAGATGGAGCCAGGACCTCCCTCCCAACACCTTGCTGCCTTACACAGCACGCCATTTATACACTTGCAGAAGCCACTGGTAGAGAGCCATTGTCACTACAACTCTCTCTGCCTGAAGACAGATGTGTGCACCTTTAAAGATCCCACATGGTCGATCAGCTCTCTTCCCAGAGAGACAAAATGGGGATTTCTCAGAAGAATTCACCTCAGCTGGATGCAGAATCGAGAATGAGAAAAGGAATCACCAGATTAGGCCAGCTACTCCATGAGGAACATATTATGCATTTTGCCACCAGTTGCCTGACAAATTTCACCTCGCCCAACATGACTGATACCACTATCTTCCCGACTCAAGCACGATGGCCTGAATGACCTCCTTCAGTGCTGTATTATTTTATGAAGTATTACCTCTGGGACCCTGCAATGCTTTGCTGGCCAGCATGAACCAATCCTCTTGGAACTTTCCTTCCACCCCTCTTGTGGACACATCTGCACCCTGTGCACCATTCTTACCCCCATGACTAAGGACGGAAGAGAAAGCCTCGGGGCAGCACAGGAATAAGAGTTATGCGGACAGACAAGGGAGGAGGAATGGCAAAGCATATGGGGGTTAGGTCCTAAACAGCACAGCTGCAGTAAAGTGCATTAGGGCCATCTCAAATTCATATACCACATATGAGTATATTCAACGCTGAGATCGATAGATTTTTGGACTCTCGGGAAACCAAGGGATATGGAGATCGGGTGGGAAAGTGGTGTTGAGATCGAAGATGATCTCATTGAATGGCGGAGCAGGCTCGAGGGGCCCTACGGCCAACTCCTGCTCCTAATTCTTATGTTCTTATACTACAACATGCACCTGCTCCATAAATTCCATCTTTCCATTGCAGGTGACTGCTGGAGGGGCAATGGTCAGAGCAGCACCCTCCAGCACATATTCTGGCCATGTGCCCACATCCAGTCATTCTGGATAGAAGTCCAGCAGATAACTAGGAACATGCTTGGCCTCATTATCCCAGAGAACCCAGCTCAGTGCTTGTTGGGCCTGCCGACTGCAGAGACCAGCAGACTGGCATAACAGTCGTTAACAAGAGGATGCCACCCTCTGTGGCTGAATGCAGTCCCACCCACGAGAAAGATGTGACTGTAATACACTTGAGACACCTCCCAATCAAAATGAATGATGTTTGGTCTCCACCTAGTATTGTGGAAATGTCTGGCAGCCTGGGGCCGATCACAAACTACCTCCTCGGCACAATACCCCAATACCCCAACCCATTTACGGCATGCTCGATTTGCCCTTCCACTGACGTCAATGGATGGTGAAATCAGGCGTGGTGTAAAATGGATGGCCAATTTGATGTCACCCATTTTACCCCTTTGCCAAAGTTCCATTTTCCGCAACTATTCACAGACTTCGATGATGGGATAGAAAGCCACATATCCAACTTTGCCGAGGGCACAAAGATAGGCGGCAGTGTAGATGAAAACATAAAAGGATATTGATAGATTAAGTGAATGGCAAAACTGTGGCAAATGGATTTCAGTGTAGGCAAATGTGAGGTCATCCACTTTGGACCTAAAAGGATAGAACAGGGTACTTTCTAAATGGTGAAAAGCTAAAAACAGTGGAGGTCCAAAGAGGACGTGAGGGTCAGGTACTTAGATCATTAAAATGTCATGCAGGTGCAGAAAATAATCAAAAAGGCTAATGGAATGCTGGCCTTTATATCTAGAGGACGAGAATACAAGGGGGTAGAAATTAATCTGCAGCTATACAAAACCCTGTTAGATCACACCTGGAGCACTATGAGCAGTTCTTGGCATCTTAGGAAGGATGAGGTCCTTACTACTAGGGGGATCAAGGGGTATGGCGAGAAAGCAGGAATGGGGTACTGAAGTTTAATGTTCAGCCATGAACTCATTGAATGGCGGTGCAGGCTAGAAGGGCCGAATGGCCTACTCCTGCACCTATTTTCTATGTTTCTATGTTTCTATGATATACTGGCCTTGGAGGGAGTGCAGTATAGGTTTACCAGAATGATACCCGGACTTCAAGGGTTAAGTTACATGAATTAGGTTTGTAGTCCCTCGAATTTAGAAGGTTAAGGGGAACAGATAGGGTAGATAGAGAGAAACTATTTCTGCTGGTTGGAGAGTCTAGGACTAAGGGGACGTAGTCTAAAAGTTAGAGCCAGGCATTTCAGGATTGAAATTAGGAAACACTTCTACACACAAAGGCTAGCAGATGTTTGGAACTCTCTTCCACAAATGGCAATAGATCAACTGTTAATTTTAAATCAGAGATTGATAGCTTTTTGTTGACTAAAGGTATGAAGGGCTATGAGCCAAAGGCAGGTATATGGAGTTAGGTTGCAGATCAGCCATGATCTCATCGAATGGTGGAGCAGGTTCGAGGGACTGAATAGCCCACTCCTGTTCCTATGTTCCAATCATTCTGTGACCACTGTCCTCCAGGAATGCTATGACTTCTATTTCTTGTACATTTTCTGGTTCATTTCTGAACACTGGGTCAAGATGAAAATTGTCCCATGTAGCTTCCTTGACGGTCAAGAAACATTCATGTACTACATCTACCAGCTCTGACTCCAAACTACTTGCATGTTCCCATTTTATATGAGGTTAATTGAAGTCTGCCATTAAAGTAATTTTCCTCTTTTCATATACCCTTCCTCTTTCTTTATAGAGCAAACTGTCCTCCTTCTTATTCTGATTAGATGCCCTATAGCATAACCCTAGTGATAACTTTGATTTTTTTTTACATGAGAGATAATTAATCAGAATAATTAATTTTGTAGCTGCACAAGTAGAAATTAGCACAGGTGACCAAAAGCTTGGTCAAAAAGGTAGGTTTTAAGGAGCGTCTTGAAAGAGGAAAGAGAGGTAGAGAGCTAGAGAGATTTAGGTAGGAAGTTCCAGAGCTTGGGGCCTAGGCAACAGAAGACATGGCCACCAATGGTTGAGCAATTAGAATCAGGGATGCTTAAGAGGGCAGCATTGGAGGAGCGCAGCCATCTCGGGAAGTTGTGGGGCTGGAGGAGGTTACAGAGATAGGGAGGGGTGAGGCCATGGAGGGATTTGAAAATAAGGATGACAATTTTGAAATCGAGGCGTTGCTTAACTGGAATCCTATGTAGGTCAGCGAGCACAGGGGTGATGGGTGAGTGGGACTTAGTGCGAGTTAGGACACGAGCAGCCGAGTTTTGGATCACCTCTAGTTTACGTAGGGTAGAATGTGGGAGGCCAGCCAGGCATGCCAGGAATAGTCAAGTATAGAGGTAACAAAGGCATGGATGAGGGCTTCAGCAACGGATGAGCTGAGGCAAGGGCAGAGAGGGGCGATGTTACGGAGGTGAAAACAGGTGGTCTTAGTTATGCTGCAGATATGTGGTCGAAAGTTCATTTCAGGGTCAAACAGTCTGGTTCAATGTCGGACCGAAGTTGGGGAAAGGGATGGAGTCAGTGGTTCAGGATCTTTTTCAGTCCATTTTATCTTTTTCAAACATTTTTTACTCCTGAATGATATATTCATTTTAATATCAGCTGGGAAGGTGCTTGGGTGGTGGCCTCAACATAGCTGCTAGATCGAGGAGAATCCTGCCTGGGTTCACTCTCCTGGGGCTCAAATTTGCCCAGGAGTTGCTCCGTTTTTTTTGGAGCAACTTGATTTTTCTGGAGTATCTTAAAAATCCCCATTCTGCACATTTAATTTGCGCCAGTGTAAGTGAGTTAGTTAGGATTTTTTTTAGTTTAGGTTTTTTTTCAAAAGGGGGCATTACCACCAGCCACCTATGCCTGTTTTGGCCATTTAAACCAGTTTGGACAGCTAATAGTTGCTCCAAACTAACTTCGGCCAGCATATGTGGCCACTTGTGGCCGCACAGAAAATCCTTGCGGAGAATTAAGAAATCAGCGCAGGTAGCCAGAAATAGGTCGGCGGGGTGGGGGCGGGGAAGCGGGGGGAAGGGAAGCGGAGAGGCCCAATATGTTGACATTTTCCCAATGCTTAGGGAAGTGACAATGAAGTTTCATTTAAAACCATTAACATTTTTAGATGGTAATTGGACCAAATCAATTTGGTGCAACATTTAATCACTGCCATTTGCTATCAGAACAGTGTATATTCAACTACATTACATTCAACACCTATTAATAAAAAAACAGTATGGCAGCTACACGTTGCAGGCTGGGATGATCCGAAGGCAATTCACACCATTCCCTTCACCGAGGTTTGCTTTGCTTTTGCATTAGCTAGTACACATTTTACCTTTACGTCTAGTGACAACATCGAGCACCTCCAGGCCAAGTATCACTCGATCAACCTACATAATTGTCCCAACAATGCACCTCAACTACATCTTCAAGCAGGTTTCATCGCAGTCCAGGTTTCCACGTCCCACATTCGCAGTCCTGATAGTTTCTAAATGAGTCTGGCAGTTAGCTCTATCTAGGATAGATGAGCTCATTTTATGCTGTAAAATGAGCTCATCTCCACTGAGAATAGGACTCAAACTATCCGTGAGTCTTTCACTTGACTTTCTTCATAACTGACAGAGAGGCGAATCACCACTCACACTTCCGGAGACGGGAAGGCACCGGCCAGCCTGTGCGGCAGGCCACTTGGCCCGGGATAGGGGCGGGGCGCATTGGGTCCCACGCTGCAGGCACGCATCATCATCATCATCATCATCATGGGAGGAGCTACCGCGCATGCGCGAACGCTTTACTGCGCATGTGGATAGCTGCTGGCATTCTTTTAGGTGCAGGGCCCTAGACTCCGCCCCCCACTGTGATTGCCACGCCATCATGTCAAGCACTAGGATGGTCCACAGAATGGGGAGAATACGGCGATATATTTTCGGCGCCGTTTTGAGAGCAGAAAGTCGGCGTACCTCAGGTAAGTATGCCATAAAAACCGGACGGTCAAATTTGGGCCCCTGATTACTATCCAGTGACTGCGACTGGAATGAGAGTGTGTGGAAGTTGGATAAGAACTGCATCGGGCTTCACCTCGGTCAAAATGTCTGCCAGCCCACATTGGTCAGGCTCACCAAAGAATTGGCAGTTGGTGACGGTACCAGACATCTGCCAGCATCCACGGCGCTGTATGCCCACCACCAAGGAAGGAGAAATGGGAGGGGGAAATAAAAGATTCTGCACTTGCTGATTCCTGGCATTTTCATGCACAACTATTAGGCTTACGACAATATCATTAGCCTCTGCTACGAGCAGGGGACATTATTGTTGGTGCACAAACTAGAATGTGACCGAACATTGCTGCAAAACTCTGAATGGCATTTACATATAGACAACATCGCTAGTAGGAAAATAAGCAATTTAAATTTGGGATTTTTTGTCTGCATCTGAAACAGAGAAGTGGAGCGATGAGTCCCGAATTAATTCACGTGTCAAACGCGGAAATCACAAAGGGCGCTATCTTGCAATGACATTCACCAACCTGTATTATCCCAGCGATAGCCTTGAAAATTCTAAAAGCTCTTCATATCATGAGAAATAATGGATATGCAATTGCATCAGTTGTCTTATCTTAGTCTCAGATTGAAACAAATGTACTTGATACTCTTGATACAAGTTATTGTATTATTAGCTATTAAATATGGAAGTGGAATGAACAATTGCAGGTGAAATTTAATATTAAGAAGTGCAAAATATTGCATGTAGAAAGGAGAAATGGTCTGCACAAATACTCTGCGCATAATGCTGAAATAATTAAACATGTAGTTAAAAGGAGATCTTGGTTGCTACGATATACAACTGGGTAGAAATTGGTCCTCATTGTACGCATTTTCAGGGCTGTAAATGGGAGTAAAATGACCACTGTGGAGACAGGGCTACAACACTGAATTTGCCCAATTGCATCATATGGCTTGAGAATGAATTCCATTGCACGCCTTCACAATTCCAGTGATATTATTCACTCCCTTAGGCAGTCTGAGCATCTTACTTTTATGTAAGTTGACTCACACTGCCATATACCTTGTATAATAGCACAACCTAGGGCTGTAACAATAGCATGCCTTTGCGAATTGGGTTGGATATTTGTGTCTTTAGCACTTGTCCTGGGGAAGTGTTTGCTAGTGCTTTTGGGGAGGGGTTAAACTAATTTGGCAGGGGGATGGGAACCTATGCAAGGAGACAGAGGGAAGGAGAATGGGGGCAGAAGCAAAAGATAAAAAGAAGAAAAGTAAAAGTGGAGGGCAGAGAAACTCAAGGCAAAAAGCAAAAAGGACCACATTCCAGCAAAATTCTAAAGGGGCAAGGGGTGTTAAAAAGACAAGCCTGAAGGCTCTGTGCTTCAATGCGATAATAAGGTGGACAAATTAACTGCGCAGGCAGCAAGTAACAAATATGATATAATTGGCATCATGGTGACATGGCTCCAGGGTGACCAAGGCTGGGAACTCAACATCCATGGGTATTCAACATTCAGGAAGGATAAACAGAAAGGAAAAGAAGGTGGAGTGGCATTGCTGGTTAAAGAGGAAATTAATGCAATAGTAAGAAAGGACATTAGCTTGGATGATGTGGAATTGGTATGGGTGGAGCTACGGAATACCAAAGGGCAGAAAACGCTAGTGGGAGTTGTTTACAGACCACCAAACAGTAGTAGTGAGGTTGGGGACAGCATCAAACAAGGAATTAGGGATGCGTGCAATAAAGGTACAGCAGTTATCATGGGTGACTTTAATCTACATATAGATTGGGCTAACCAATGGGGTGGAGAAGGATTTCCTCGAGTGTATTAGGGATGGTTTTCGAGACCAATATGTCGAGGAACCAACTAGAGGTTTGGCCATCCTAGACTGGGATATGTAATGAGAAAGGACTAATTAGCAATCTAGTTGTGCAAGGCCCCTTGGGGAAGAGTGACCATAATAAGGTAGAATTCTTTATTAAGATGGAGAGTGACAGTGTTAATTCAGAGGCTCGGGTCCTGAACTTAAGGAAAGGTAACTTCGACAGTATGAGATGTGAATTGGCTAGAATAGACTGGCGAATGATACTTAAAGGGTTGACAGTGGATAGGCAATGGCAAACATTTAAAGATCATATGGATGAACTTCTACAATTGTACATCCCTGTCTGGAGTAAAAATAAAATGGGGAAGGTTGCTCAACTGTGGCTAACAAGAGAATTTAAGGATAGTGTTAAATCCAAGGAAGAGGCAAATATATTGGCCAAATAAAGCAGCAAACCAGAGGACTGGGAGAATTTTATAATTCAGCAGAGGAGGACAAAGGGTTTAATTAGGAGGCGGAAAATAGGAGTATGAGAGGAAGCTTGCTGGGAACATAAAAACTGACTGCAAACGCTTCTATAGCTATGTGAAGTGAAAAAGATTAGTGAAGACAAACGTAGGTACCCTTGCAGTCAGATTCAGGTGAATTTATAATGGGGAACAAAGAAATGGCAGACCAGCTGAACAAATACTTTGGTTCTGTTTTCACGAAGGAAGACACAAATAACCTTCCAGAAATACTAGGGAGAAGGAGGAACTGAAGGAAATCCTTATTAGGCGGGAAATTGTGTTAGGGAAATTGATGGGATTGAAGGAATATAAATCCCCGGGGCCTGTGTGCATCCCAGATTACTTAAGGAAGTGGCCCTAGAAATAGTGGATGCATTGGTGATCATTTTCCAACAGTCTATCGACTCTGGATCAGTTCCTATGGACTGGAGGGTAGCTAATGTAACACCACTTTTTAAGAAAGGAGGGAGAGAGAAAATGGGTAATTATAGACCGGTTAGCCTGACATCAGTAGTGGGGAAAATGTTGGAATCAATTATTAAAGATGAAATAGCTGCACATTTGGAAAGCAGTGACAGAATCGGTCCGACTTTCAAAAGGCTTTTGACAAGGTCCCACACAAGAGATTGATGTGCAAAATTAAAGCACATGGTATTGGGGGTAATTTACTGACGTGGATAGAGAACTGGTTGGCAGACAGGAAGCAGAGAGTCGGGATAAACGGGTCCTTTTCAGAATGGTAGGCAGTGACTAGTGGGGTGCCGCAGGGCTCAGTGCTAGGACCCCAGCTATTCACAATATACATTAATGATTTAGATGAAGGAATTGAGTGTAATATCTCCAAGTTTGCAGATGACACTAAGCTGGGTGGCGGTGTGAGCTGTGAGGAGGACGCTAAGAGGCTGCAAGGTGACTTGGACAGGTTAGGTGAGTGGGCAAATGCATGGCAGATGCAGTATAATGTGGATAAATGTGAGGTTATCCACTTTGGTAGCAAAAACACGAAGGCAGAATATTATCTGAATGGCGGCAGATTAGGAAAAGAGGAGTGCAACGAGACCCGAGTGTCATGGTACATCAGTCATTGAAAGTTGGCATGCAGGTACAGCAGGCGGTGAAAAAGGCACATGGTATGTTGTCCTTCATAACTAGGGGATTTGAGTATAGGAGCAGGGAGGTCTTACTGCAATTGTACAGGGCCTTAGTGAGGCCTCACCTAGAATATTGTGTTCAGTTTTGGTCTCCTAATCTGAGGAAGGACGTTCTTGCTATTGAGGGAGTGCAGCGAAGGTTCACCAGACTGATTCCTGGGATGGCAGGACTGACATATGAGGAGAGACTGGATCGACTGGGCATGTATTCACTGGAGTTTAGAAGAATGAGAGGGGATCTCATAGAAACATATAAAATTCTGACGGGACTAGACAGGTTAGATGCAGGAAGAATGTTCCCGATGTTGGGGAAGTCCAGAACCAGGGGACATAGTCTCAGGATAAGGGGTAAGCCATTTAGGACTGAGATGAGGAGAAACTTCTTGACTCAGAGAGTTGTTAACCTGTGGAATTCCCTGCCGCAGAGAGTTGTTGATGCCAGTTCATTGGATATATTCAAGAGGGAGTTAGATATGGCCTTTACGGCGAAAGGGATCAAGGGGTATGGAGAGAAAGCAGGAAAGGGGTACTGAGGGAATGATCAGCCATGATCTTATTGAATGTTGGTGCAGGCTCGAAGGGCCGAATGACCTACTCCTGCACCTATTTTCTATGTTTCTATGAGTGACTTACCCGTAGGTGAGAATATACTTGGGGGCCGAAATTCACGTGCGCAAGAAAGCTGGCACACCTGTGATTTTTAGAGTGCTACTTACCGCTGGGATTCTTGATGTGGTCGGAAGAACCATTTTCAGGACTTTGACATTTTTTCAAAGTCCCAGAGGAAATGAGTCATAATGGGGGTGGGCCATAGATTGAAAGCCAGGCTGAGTGGCTGAAAATATATCGGACAGAGACTCCGTCGCTGTCAATCAGCGGCGGAGTCATGGTAATGTCACAGCGCGTGTGCGTCATCACGCTCTCCCCCCTCCGTTAAAGGGGAGAGATTGTGTCATTTTTAATCTTTGGTCACTGGGCCACCAGGGAGTATTTGTGCAGACCATTTCTCCTTTCTGCATGCAATATTTTACACTTGTCCATATTAAATTTCACCTGCTTATGGAGGGAGTCACAGCACACAGGGAGGTCCTCTTCCCTTCTAATGGGCGGAAGAGACCTCCCCAGGACACAACGCAGCCTGGTTGAACATTGCACAAGAGGGCACAAGCCATAATGTCGTCAGGAGGACCAGGCTGCAGTGGCACAAACCTTTCATTGATTTCAGTAGATCACGAAATGTTACTGCAAAACCACACTCAACTTAATCCTGCTCTGCCACTCATCACATCTCCATCACTCTGCCTTCCCTACCCTACTCCTGCACATCCTTACTCACACCAACTTACCTTGCATCTCCACCCATCCCTCTCTCTCTATCTACATTTTCAGTTCCCCATCTCAGTAGCCACCCCTTACACTCACCCTCATCGTTGTCCAATCACACCAACTAACAACAGACAAGGGTAGGCATTTGGGTCCTTTAGCCATGTTCATGTAATATTTATGTTGATATGTTGTCAAACATTGAAATCTTCATTTTCAACACTTTGCATTCTTGGACTGATCTGTGAGCACCTTTGGAAGTGGCTTAGTGCGTTTTAGTAACTGGTGAGACATAAGTGTACCCAGCACAATGGTGATGATTGTGAAAGGAATGGCTTGGGCATTGCAGAGATGCTTTATGAAGCTGGTGTGGGGTGGTGCCAACCTGGCACATCATGTGGCAGCCAGAGTGTACAGCATGAAGTGAAGTAAATGTGGCCATGGTGAGCCCATCGCTGGCCTCTCGGGCAGCAATGCGGTCGGGTGCTGATGCCCTGTGTCCTGTGCAGCACCAGTTAATTGCGGAGAAGGTTGGTGTTGGTGCTGCTGGTGTGTTGAGTGATGTTGGTGATGGGGCTGATCGTGGTGGGATTCTGAGGACCAAGGTGAGATATTTTTCAAGGGCACCGATGCTGCTGGAGTGGATGGCAGGTGAGGTTGAGATGACAGAAGCGATCAGTCAATGGTGGGAGAGGCTGCTCCAAGGAGGTGACAGTGAATAGAGAGTTCACTGCAAACACTTCCAAACTGCATACAGCTCAAAAGTTTCTTCCAAATCCTGAAGGCTTCAGCTTCTGAGATTAGAAAGTGAACAGCTGTGAAATGGTAGCTTTTGCACCACTTTTGCAGCTGTCAATTAGCCAAGACTCAATGGCAAGTCACTGAGAACCCGACTGCACCCAACGGTGTGTTCCCCGAGGGACGGCAAACTCGTCAAATGGTTGGTAAAATTGGTGTCCTGCTTTTAATCCTTTGAAGTGGCATTCAACAATCTGTTAACTACCTTAATTAACTGGCCCGCCGCTTGGTGTCGGGTCTGCGGTACACAGGCAGACCCGACAGTTGAGAAACTGACACGGAGGCGGGTTCAGGGCGGACTCGGGCCCGCCTCCAAACCCGCACTCGCAGGGCTGGGAAGATTCCGGCCAATGATACACAATAAAGAACACACCACACTTCCCCACATCAGTGGGTTGTCTTTCTCAACATATATAGAATACCTTGCCTGCATTTTGTCCTGTAGTCTAGGGTAGCGCTTTCTCTTCCTGCAGAATCTATTGCAGCCTGACTGCCTGTGTAACATCCTGTTACCCAAGATGCCTCGCTCTGCCTCCCTACCTCCCTTTTTCACCTCTCTCTTCACAATAAATTGTAAATGAATCCCATTGATTCTGTCTCAGTATCAGCTCTGTTGGGTCCCCACTCTTCATATCCGGCCCTGTGGAGTACCAGTCTTCTCAAGCTCTCTCTCGTCAGTCCCAGTCCTCTACAGTATATACATGAGGTAAACACATCATTTTCATTTGGATGGCACATGCAGGTAACAAGTGCATCGCTAAAGAGTATCACTGGTGGTGGGAGTGAGATAAGGGCAGATTTAGACAATAACATGCACTCAAAACCTTGCCACTGAGTTAGCTGGATTGGGAACTGAAGCACTAAGTGTGCATTTCATTCAGTACCGTCAGTTTCATAAACCAATTATTCGAGGCCCACAATTCACACCAGTTCCTTGCAGGTGGGTCATTCTCTGGAATTTGACAAGATGCTGTAGGGTGGGCGATGGCTGTGGATGGATGCTTGTCAATGGAGGCTACACACTGCCCCACTGGAAGACAGGGGGGGGGGGGGGGGAATGATAGAACCAATAATTGTTCTCTTTTAATAGGACCCTTCCACTTGCTGTATTGAAGCTAGGACAATGACATCCCCCCCACCCTCCCGCTTTCTTTTTCTGTAAAGAAGCTGCTGCTACTGCTCGGGGTCCCAGCTCAGTTGGCAACGAATGTAGGGCCAGAGGCAGATGGAGCAAGCAATCTACCAAAGATAACAGATAGTGGGCTGTAAACCGTCCCCAGGCATCTATAAAGTACGACGGCAACGGACAGGAGAAGAATTATCGAAAAGCGTGTAACTTTTGTAAATACTGAGGGAGGGG
The DNA here is from genome assembly GCF_044704955.1 of Pristiophorus japonicus. Classification (NCBI taxonomy): domain Eukaryota; kingdom Metazoa; phylum Chordata; class Chondrichthyes; family Pristiophoridae; genus Pristiophorus; species Pristiophorus japonicus. The sequence goes on along the minus strand of NC_091977.1, from coordinate 515,292,054 downwards.
TAACTCAAACTAATATCAGTCAGCGACAACACACCCATGTTTCTACTGTTGTAAAATAATGCCGCCTTAAACTACAGTTAGTATCACCTCCCAAAAGGAGCAGTACTCACAAGCAATGATATTCCCATATCTATTCTTCATCCTATTTTCATCTTTCTTGGCAGAATCCCATGGAGCAGACTGTCCTTCATAAAAACTCTGGAACAGACAAATGAACTGAATGTTATAATTAGTGACAGTATTCACGAAGGACGTGTGATTATAAGAGGCACTGGGGAGAGACGTAGACAGATAGGCCACAATAGCAGTACCGTTCTTCAATAGTGCATGGACAGCATTGTGCCTACGAAGGAATTAGAAAAACAAAGACAACTTCTTGTTAAGCAAGATCATATCTGTTAACTCCCTCCTCTCTCTGCTGAAATCACCCTTCTTAGTGACTTCAGTTTTCAATGCGATGGCAATTGAACTTACAGAATCATAGATTGTACAGCACAGAAGGAGGCCATTCGACCCATTGTCTAAGCCCGCTCTTTCGAAGAGCAATCCAGTTAGTTCCAGTCGCCTGCTCTTTCCCCATATTTCTGCCATTTTTTCACCTTCAAGTATTTATCCAATTCCTTTTTGAAGGCTGCTATTTCACCACCCTATCAGACAGTGCAGTCCAAACACAGATGAGACTGCACACAGGGAGGTTAAAGTAACAGTGACCTCAGTCTTTATTAAGACACTCCAGAGTGAGGAACAGGCCTTAGGGGCCGGCTTATTTACAGTGCTCCCAAGGGATGCTGGGATCCCTTGGGACTTCAGGGGATGCGCTCCCTGGTGGTGGAACATGGGAGTGCATGCTTTACAGACACACAACACTAACCACTTGTGTAAAAAAGTTTTCCCTCATGTCGCCTCTGGTTCTTTTGCCAATCAACTTAAATCTGTGTCCTCTCATTATCGACTCTTCAGCCATTGGAAACGGTTTCTGTTTATTTACTATCTAAATCCTTCATGGTTTCAAACACCTCTACCAAAACTTCTGCTCTATTATGGTTACGTATTCTTTGAATCTATAGTTATTATAGGGCCGATTTTACGATTCTATACTACTGGTGAGGAGATTGCCCTTGTCGCTCATGAAGCTCTGCCCATCCATTTTAATGGAAGGAACATCATGGGCAGTACGCCTGTGATTTCTTATACAGGCAGTCAGTGAGTTATGTTTCCTTCTGCTAGTAGAGATTCGTACAACGGTGTGAGGGTAATTTTAACTTCGTGGGTGATGGTGTAATTTATATAGTGCCTTTCACAAACACTGGATGTCTCAAAGTGCCTTACAGTCAATGAAGTACTTTTGGGGTGTAGTCACTGTTGTAATGTGGGAAATGCGGCAGCCAATTTGTGCACAGCAAGCTCTCTCAAACAGCAATGTAATAATGACCAGATAAATTGTTTTGTTATGTTGATTAAGGGATAAATATTGGCCAGGACACTGGGGATAACTCCCCTGCTCTTCTTCAAAATAGTGCCATGAGATCTTTTACATCCACCTGATGGAGCAGACGGGCCGCGGTTTATCATTTTACCCGAAAGATGGCACCTCTGCCAGTGCAGCACTCCCTCAGATTTTTGAGCCCAAGTCCCTGGAGTGAGACTACAAAGTTCTGGCTCAGAGGCAAGAGTGCTACTCACTGAGCCACTGGCTGACTCTCTAAATAGTCGCAATTGGAAAGAAAAATCAGGTATGCTGTCTAATGGGTGGCTAATTTGATATTGCCTACTTTAAACCTTCGGTCAATGTTAAAATAACCACGTTCATAGCTAGCATGACTCTTACTTGCTTCTCCAGCCCGATTGTAGCAGCCCGCCACCCAAGCTAACTCAGCATGGACAAGGGTCAAACCTTGGGGACAAGAGTCAAACCTTGGGGACAAGGGTCAAACCTTGGGGACAAGGGAGAACCAGTGGACGTGGTGTATTTGGACTTTCAAAAGGCATTTGACATGGTCCCACAGAAGAGAGTGGTGTGCAGAATTAAAGCACATGGTATTGGGGATAATGTACTGACGTGGATAGAGAACTGGTTGACAGACAGGAAGCAGAGAGTCGGGATAAACGGTTCCTTTTCAGAATGGCAGGCAGTGACTAGTGGAGTGCCGCAGGGCTCAGTGCTGGGACCCCAGCTATTTACAATGTACATCAATGATTTAGATGAAGGAATTGAGTGTAATATCTCCAAGTTTGCAGATGACACTAAGCTGAGTGGCGGTGTGAGCTGTGAGGAGGATGCTAAGAGGTTGCAGGGTGACTTGGACAGGTTAGGTGAGTGGGCAAATGCGTGGCAGATGCAGTATAATGTGGATAAATGTGAGGTTATCCACTTTGGTGGCAAAAACAGGAAGACAGAATATTATCTGAATGGCGGCAGCTTAGGAAAAGGGGAGGTGCAACGAGACCTGGGTGTCATGGTGGATCAGTCATTGAAATTTGCCACGCAGGTACAACAGGCTGTGAAGAAGGCAAATGATTTGTTGGCCTTCATAGCTAGGGGTTTTGAGTATAGGAGCAGGGAGGTCTTACTGCAGTTGTATGGGGCTTTGGTGAGGCCTCACCTGGAATATTGTGTTCAGTTTTGGTCTCCAAATCTGAGGAAGGACGTTCTTGCTATTGAGGGAGTGCAGCGAAGGTTCACTGGACTGATTTCCGGGATGGCTGGACTGACATATGAGGAGAGACTGGATCGACTGGGCCTTTATTCACTGGAGTTTAGAAGGATGAGAAGAGATCGCACAGAAACATAAAAAATTCTGACGGGACTGGACAGGTTAGATGCAGGAAGAATATTCCCGATGTTATAAGAACATAGGAACATAAGAATTAGGAACAGGAGTAGGCCATCTAGCCCCTCGAGCCTGCTCCGCCATTCAATAAGATCATGGCTGATCTGGCCGTGGACTCAGCTCCACTTACCCACCCTCTCCCCGTAACCCTTAATTCCCTTATTGGTTAAAAATCTATCTATCTGTGACTTGAATACATTCAATGAGCTAGCCTCAACTGCTTCCTTGGGCAGAGAATTCCACAGATTCACCACCCTCTGGGAGAAGAAATTCCTTCTCAACTCGGTTTTAAATTGGCTCCCCCGTATTTTGAGGCTGTGCCCCCTAGTTCTAGTCTCCCCGATCAGTGGAAACAACCTCTCCGCCTCTATCTTGTCTATCCCTTTCATTATTTTAAATGTTTCTAGAAGATCACCCCTCATCCTTCTGAACTCCAACGAGTAAAGACCCAGTCTACTCAATCTATCATCATAAGGTAACCCCCTCATCTCCGGAATCAGCCTAGTGAATCGTCTCTGTACCCTCTCCAAAGCCAGTATATCCTTATTGAATGTTGGGGGAGTCCAGAACCAGGGGACACAGTCTAAGGATAAGGGGTAAGCCATTTAGGACTGAGATGAGGAGAAACTTCTTCACTCAGAGAGTTGTTAACCTGTGGAATTCCCTACCGCAGTGAATTGTTGATGCGAGTTCATTAGATAGATTCAAGAGGGAGTTAGATATGGCCCTTATGGCTAATCTGTGGAAGAGGGGATCAAGGGGTATGGAGAGAAAGCAGGAAAGGGGTACTGAGGTGAATGATCAGCCATGATCTTATTGAATGGTGGTGCAGGCTCGAAGGGCCGAATGGCCTACTCCTGCACCTATTTTCTATGTTTCTATTCATAACCTGAAGAGCTCAGTATCCCAATGGACAGTGCACTTATCCACCGAGCGTCTCCGATTCTGAGCAGAATGGATTCAGAGTAACACTTTGAAAGCTTACTGAATTGCAGTCCGAAAACAATGGGTGAACTGCTCGATTTAAATCACCAAAACCAATGCAAACAACATCTTAAACTCAATCTATAAAATGCATCATCCAGGTCAAATATTTGTGACTGAGGTCTATCGCAATGTGTTTGGTCCCGAGGGAACCTTTCATGAGCTGACAAGCTACTCAAGCATGAAATAGTTTTATTTCTCCTGCCGAATGTGTGGTATTTCTGTGCGAATCGCGCTATTTCAACTTCTTTTGTTGCCAGTTACTCTTTTGCTTGATGCACAACATAAAAAGAAATTACATTAAGGCAGGAGTGGCCATCACACAGTGCAGTTGAATAGGATAAAAGAGAAAAAACTACAAAAGCTGAAAATCTGCAGTAAAACAGAATATGTTCAGAGAATTATAGAATCATAGAATAGTTACAGCACAGCAGGAGGCTAGTCAGCCCATCAAGCCTGTGCCGGCTCTTTGCAAGAGCACATCAGCTCGTCCCCGCACCACCCCTCGTACTTTCCCCTAGTAGCCCTGACATTTTTTTTCCCTTCCGACACTTATCCAATTCCCCTTTGAAAGCCACGATTGACTCTGCCTCCAGCACCCTTTCAGGCAATGCTTTCCAGATCGTAACCACTCGCTGGGTAAAAAAATTTTTCCTCATGTCGCCTTTGGACATTCTGCCAATCACCTTGATTTTTGTCCTCTGGTTCTCGACCCTTCCACCAATGGGAACAGTTTCTCTTTGTCTACTCTGTCTGGACTCCTCATGATTTTGAATACCTCTATCAGATCTCCTCTTAAATTTCTTTGTTCTAAGGAGAACAACCTAGCTTCTCTAGTCCATCCACGTAACTCAAGTCCCTCATCCCTGGAACCATTCTCGTCAATTTTTTCTGCACCCTCTCTAAAGCCTTCACATCCAGCCTGAAGTGTGGACACAATACTCCAGTTGTGGCCGAACCAGTGTTTTATAAAGGTTCATCATATCTTCCTTGTTTTTGTACTATATGGAGTGGGACTTGAATTCACAACCTTCTGACTCAGAGGTGAGTGTGCTACCCACTGAGTCACAGCTGGCACTGCAGAAACGTGAAGCCTAACCTAGCCAATGTAATTTCAAGTACATTTTAGGTGCTATTTCCCGATTGCACCCAAAGCGAAAACTCTGCCCACTTGTTGGTCGACGATTAAAACAAAATGGCGGCTGTGGTGGTGCACTCTCCCCTTTCAGGGCGGCTGCACTGCCCAGCCAGTGGCAGCTTCCCGCCTCGCGAAGCAGTCAGGGGCACCACTCACATGGGGCAATTTCCCCCGCGGGGTTGAAAATGGGTCATTACCGTTTCCCCCGGCCCCCAAAGGCTCGGGGGCAATTGCGGATGGGTCAGCCCCGCCACCTGCCCCTGGACAGAAAGGCCTTACCGCACCGTTACCGCCTCTTAGAGGCGCTAATGGGCTTTTTCTGAAGGGCAATTTACCTCTATAATATTTAATACAACTTATATTTATATAGCGCCATTAATGTAAGAAAACATCCCAAGTCGCTTCACAGGAGTGTTAAAAGACAAAAAAAATTGAGCCACATAAGGAGAAATTAGAGCAGGTGACCAAATGCTTGGTTTAAGAAGTGTCGTAAAGGAGGAAAGACAGGTAGAGAGGCGGAGAGGTTTAGGCAGGGAGTTCCAGAGCTTAGCGCCCAGACAACAGAAGGCACGGCCGCCAATGATTGAGTGATTATAATCAGGGATACACAAGAGGGTAGAATTAGAGGAGCGCAGATATCTCAGTTTCATTGGTGTACACTGGTCAGTTTCTTAGTAAATTAAATATTGAAAGCAAATTTGAGATGGAAAAACTTTTAAAAGCGTGCCGACTATATTGCCTGTCCGCCTAAGAAAATGAGCGCACTTTGCTGAGCCTTCCTGAACCAGTGCAATTGGCAGAATCTCGCAATTGTGGGCTGGGGCGGGGGGGAGGCGTGGCCTGTTTTGTGGGCGGGCATGATCTGGGCGAATTGAATCGTGAATCAGCGTCAAAGATTGCGGAAAACACAGGCGCAAGTGGTTTTAGCGCGCAATTCTACTACGTTTAAAATTCTCTGATCTTTTGCGCTGGTTCGCTCGATTCCGCCCGGACTGCGCTGACATTAGCCACGGAAACTCAACCCCGAGATATTCTGCAATGCACAGAGCCTGTTTTACAGTTATGGCGAAAAGCGAATTCAAAATTGAATGTTTGTTGCTTTGGTCCATAGATGGAGTTGCAGATCCGCAGCTTGCCTTTGGTTGAACATGATCAAAGTTTCCATTTTATTCCTAACAAAAGGTGTTGTGATGGCTCCATATGATGGCCTTTCAATAAATTGCACGATGAAGGAAAGAGCCCTCGGGCTACACCGCGGCTTATGACTGTGTTATTCGCAAATTGAATATTTATTTCACCCCCACAGAGCCCGTGTAGCCGATGCTGATAATTATTTCTAATTACGTTGACTTAATGCTAAACAAATCAGAACTGATTATATCAGACTCGGCTTTTATCTTCCATCCCTCAATATTGGACTGTCAAGGTCCTAGTTGGAGCTTCGTGAATATATTATATTTTTCAAAAATGACTGCAGTGAACCATGGGAATATATTTTACCGTCTGAAACTGCTGCGATAGCACCAACATTTGTTTCTGAAGATGTTATTAACTGTCTCTGAACTGCACCATTCTTTTGGCACCATTTGTAAGATTAGAATTGGATTCCCTGCCCCCCCCTTGCCCGCTGGGTTCTGGAGTATAAAGCAGACGTGTCACAGTGAGTTATGACATGAAGGGCAACAGACTCATAAAACCAGAGCTCTTCAGTTAGAAATAAATTGCAATAGTCTTTCTGTCAAGTGGAAGATCTAAAACAGACACTCATTCAAAGATATGCTGTCTGGTCCAACCAGCCTGACTTACTTTTAAATAATATTCCTGGTTTACTTTCATTTCGGATTTTATATAAGATCCCCTCCACCCGCCGCACACAACCCCGCCGCTTAACTTACTTCTCTGTAGATTGTCTTTCTCTATCAACATGATGGGCAGCAGTTCTCTGAACCTACTTCTCCTATTGCTCCTAAATTATAATTCTGCAAAGATGCAGTCTTCCTCCTCCCTATGTTGAAAGCAAGACTCGTGACATGTTTTTTTGCAGGAGCTGAAAGTTGTAGCACTCTTCCTTAGTCTTTCCTCCTTTCTACTCTCTTCTACTTAGCTGGAAATCGACAACATATAGCTGGAACAATTTGGCAGTCCCACATCGAGCAGGCCAGAAGGATGGCTGTTGTTGGGATTTCGCACTGGTGCAGGACAAAGTGCTCTTCTGAGATTGGGCTTCAATTTCAACGTTACTCTGCATGTGGCTTTATTATATCTGATCTGGGGGTTCTTGATGCCAATGTCTTTCAAATAAGATGTTAAACCGAGGCCCCGTCTGCTCTCAAGTGGACGTGAAAGATCCCATGGCAGTATTCCAAAGAAGAGCAGGGGAGTTATCCCCGATGTCCTGGCCAATATCTATCTCTCAAGCAACATAACAGAAAAGCGTATGATCTGGTCATTATCATGTTGCTGTTTGTGGGAGCTTGATTGTGCGCAAACTGGCTGCTGTGTTTCCTACATTACAACAGTGACTACACTCCAAAAATACTTCATTGGTTGTAAAGTGCTTTGAGATGTCTGGTGGTCATGAAAGGTGCTATAAAAATCCAAGTCTTTCTTTTTTCTTTAACATCATATGTCCAAATGGAAAATTTCAACATTGACATCCACCACTTTAGCTTCCTCCTCATCCTTTTGAAATCATTCCAAATAATGCAGGTAGTGGAACTCTCCATTATACAATTCAGTTGCACCATAAGAAAGCTTTTGACAAAGTTCCACATGCAAGACTTCTAATTGAATTCAAAGCCCCGGAAATTCAGGGTAGAAATTGAGATCTCGGAGGGTTGTGGGGCTGGATGAGATTACAGAGATGGGGACGGGGGGGGAGGGGGGCTCAGGAAAAGAGGCCATGGAGGGATTTGAACGCACAGATGCAAATTTTTTAATTGAGGCATTAGGACCGGGAGCCAATGTAGGTCTGCGAACACAGGGGCGATGGATGAACGGGACTTGGTGGGCGCTCAGGAACGTGCAGCAGAGTTTTGTGTAATTATGTAGATTAGGAGGGTGACCAACCAGGAGAGCTTTGGAATAGTTGATCCTAGATGTAACCAAAACATGGATGAGGATTCTGGCAGCAGATGAGGCAGTGGCGAGGACAGTCAATGTTACAGAGGTGGAGAAGATACAGGGTTGCAAGTTCAGCTCAGGGTAAAACAGGACGCTGAGGTTGAAAACAGTCTGCTTCAGCCTGAGAATATGGACAGGAAGGGGAATGGAAGCAGGGGGTTAAGGAACAGAGTTTGTGATCGGGACCGAAGAAAATGGTTTCAGTCTTCCCAATGATTAATTAGAGGAAATTTCACCTCATCAAGGACTTTGTCAGCCGTGGCAGTCGGCAGCACTTTCGCCTCAAAAGGTTGTGGGCTCAAATCCCACACTACAGACTTGAGCACAAAAATCCAGGCTGACACTTCAGTGCAGCGCTGAAGGAGCGCTGCACTGTTGGAGGTGTTGTTTTTCAAATGAGACGTTAAACCGAGGCCCTGTCTGCCCTTTCAGATGGACGTAAAAGATCCCATGGCACTATTCCGAAGAAGTGTAGGGGAGTTGTCCCTGGTGTCCTGGCTAATATTTATCCCTCAATCAATAACACTAAAAGAGATTGGCCCTGAAATTCCGATATCCCGGGTCTGTACAAAGTGCCTACGGACCTGGGAAGGCATCGGAAAAGCCGGGTTTCAGCGCACAATGCACATGTGCTGTAAACCGGCTTTTCCGCTCTGTCAAGTCTCTGGCTTGACAGATCTCGCGCATATCGGGAACGAGGAAACTTGCAGGGCAAGATTTCCAATATTTACGAATATCTTGCCCTGCAAATGTCCTTTAAAATCTTGCGCCTGAAAAAGCAGGCGTATAGCCTACTTTTACAGGTGCAAGTGTTTAAAAATACATAAAAACATTAAAATTAAATTAAACACATATGAAAACATACTTTGTAAAAAACCCTCCCCACTACGGTAAGTTTATTTTAAGGCACCTTTAAAAACAGTCAGGAAAATATTATTTTTTATAAGAACTTCAATTTAAATGATTCTTAAATACGTCATGTATTTTTCTATTTTTTATTGATTTTTTGTGTGTTTGGGGGGGTTTCTCATTCATAATAATGGGAAGCCCAACTTATGGAGTTCCCATTATTATGAATGAGAAAATACTGTACCTTGATTGGCTGCCCAGAGCCATGTGACTACAGCTCCAGCCCCGCGCACGTCCCGACGTGCATGCGCTCCGATGCGTAGGAGTGAAGGCCTCAGGCTCGGAAGTTCGAGCGGGCGCAGTTTTTACCTTTTTTCTTTAGTTTGCCCACAGGAAGGTCCCACAAACAGCAATGTGATAATGACTAGATAATGGGCCTGAAATTCCGCTAGAGGTGTCTACATTCCACAATTACTTCACTGGTTGTAAAGTGCTTTGGGGCATCCGGAGGTAGTGAAAAGTGCTATATAAATGCAAGTCTTTCTTTTTCTTTCTTTTGGATGTCGGACAACATGGAAGCAGTTGAATGGTGGAGAGAGGTAGTGGTGAGGTAGAGTCGGGTGTTGTCACCATACATGTGGAACCTGACGTCATGTCTTCAGATGTTGTCGCTGAGGGGCAGCATGCAGCTAGGAAATCATTATTTTCTAATTTCCTGACTCATGATGAGATTCGGTTCCACAGGTATCTGCCACTCTCAGTACCTCATATTGTAGCCTGAGTGCCAGCAGGCTATGCATACAGGTTGCTTTCATTTATTAGCCGAGAATATGAGATAATATAATAGAATATAAGAGTAGGAAGGTTATGCTAGAACTATATAAAACATTAATTAGGTCACAGCTAGAGTACTGCATGCAGTTTTGGTCACCATATTATAGGAAAGATGTGATTGCACTAGAGAGGGTACAGAGGAGATTTATGAGGTTGTTGCCAGGGCTGGAGAATTTTAGCTATGAGGAAAGGTTGGATAGGCTGGCGTTGCTTCCTTTGGAACAGAGGTGGTGGAGGGAAGATTTAATTGAGATGTGTAAAATTATGATAGGCCTAAATATAGTGGATATGTAGGACCTATTTCCTTTAACAGAGAGGCCAATAACCAGGGGGCATAGCTTTAAAGTACTTGGCAGAAGGATTGGAGGAGAAGCTTTAAACTAATTAGTGGGGGGGAGGGGGTTCAGGTGAGCGGAAATTTTAAAAGTCAAAGAGCAAGGAGAAGGCAATAGAGCAGGGTAGCACTGGGGGGAAATGAAAACCAGAGCGTGACAAAAAGGGACAGAATGTATAAACATAAAAGTGTATCAAAAGTGGGGTCAAAACAGGGAAAAAAGGTAAATAAAACAAAATTAAAAGCTCTTTATCTGAATGCACGCAGCATTCGTACCAAAATAGATGAGTTGATGGCACAAATAGATACAAATGGGTATGATCTGATAGCCATTACAAAGACGTGGTTGCTGGACTGGGAATTAACTATTCAGGGGTATTTGACAATTCAGAAGGACAGAAAGAAAAAGGAGGTGGGGTACCTCTGTTAATAAAGGATGAGATCAGTGCAGTCATGAGAAATGATATTGGCTCAGAAGATCAAGATGTAGAATCAGTTTGGGTGGAGATAAGGAATAACAAAGAGAAAAAGTCGCTGGTGGGCGTAGTCCATAGATCTCCTAACAGTAGCTACACTGTTGGACGGAGTATAAATCAAGAAATAATAGAGGCTTGTAAAAAAGGAATGGCAATAATCATGGGCGATTTTAATCTTCATATTGATTGCACAAATCAAATTAGCCAAGGTAGCCTTGAGGAGGAGTTCATAGAGTGTAGCCAGGATCGTTTCCTTGAACAGTACGTTGCGGAACCAATCAGGGAGCAGGCTATCTTAGATCTAGTACTGTGTAATGAGGCAGGATTAATAAATGATCTCCTAGTAAAGGATCCTCTAGGAAAGAGTGATCATAGCATGGTTGAATTTCAATTCGGTTGGAGGGTGAGAGAGTTGGATCTCAATTCGGTATCCTAAGCTTAAATAAAGGAAATTACAAAGGTATGAGGGCAGAGTTGGCTAAAGTGGACTGGGAAAATAGATTAAAAGTGTAAGACGGTTGATGAGCAGTGGCGAACATTTAAGGAGATATTTCATAACTCTCAACAAAAATATATTCCAATGAGAAGGAAAGACTGAAAGAGAAGGGATAACCATCCGTGATGAACTAAGGAAATAAAGGATGGTATCAAATTGAAAACAATGGCATACAAAGTGGCCAAGACTAGTGGGAGGCCAGAGTTCACGGGGTTGGGGGTAATATATTAGCATGGATAGAGGATTAGCTAATTAACAGAAAACAGAGAGTCAGGATGAATGCATCATTTTCCGGTTGGCAAACAGTAACTAATGGGGTGCCACAGGGATCGGTGCTGAGGCCTCAACTATTTACAATCTAAATTAATGATATAGATGAAGGGACTGAGTGTAATATAGCCAAGTTTGCTGATGATACAAAGATGGGTGGGAAACAAGTTGTGAGGAGGACACAAAAAATCTGCAAAGGGATATAGACAGGCTAAGTGAGTGGGAAAAAAATTGGCAGATGGAATATAATGTTGGAAAGTATGAGGTTATCCACTTTGGCAGAAAAAATAAAAAAGCAAATTATTATTTAAATGGAGAAAAATTACAAAATGCTCCAGTACAGGGGGACTAGGGAGTCCTTATGCATGAAACACAAAAAGTTAGTATGCAGGTACAGCAAGTGATCAGGAAGGCAAATGGAATGTTGGCCTTTATTGCAAGGGAGATGGACTATAAAAGCAGAGAAGTCCTGTTACAACTGTACAGGATATTGGTGAGGCCACACCGAGAGTACTGCATGCTGTTTTGCTCTCCTCATTTAAGGAGGGATATACTTGTTCACTTGGTTGATTCCCGAGATGAAGGGGTTGGCATGAAGAAAGGTTGAGCAGATTGGGCCTGTACTCATTGGAGTTGAGAAGAATGAGAGGTGATCTTATTGGAACTTATAAGATAATGATGAGGCTCAACAAAGTAGATGCAGGGAGGCTGTTTCCACTCATGGGGGAAACTAGAACTAGGGGGCATAGTTTTAGAATAAGGAGTTGCCCATTTAAAATTGAGATGAGGAGGAATTTCTTCTCTCAGAGGGTTGTACATTTGTTGAATTCTCTGCCTCAGAGAGCTGTGGAGGCTGGGTCATTGAATATATTTACAGTGGAGATAGACAGATTTTTGAGTGATAAGGGAGTGAAGGATTATGGGGAGTGGGCAGGGAAGTGGAGCTGAGACCATGATCAGATCAGCCATGACCTTATTAAATGGCGGAACATGCTCGAGGGGCCAAATGGCCTACTCCAATTTCTTATGTTCTTATGAAAGTGTGGTAGAGGCAGAAATGCTCACCGTATTTAAAAATTACATAGATATGCACTGGAAGTGTCATAACCTACTTGGCTACGAACCAAGAGCTGGAAAGTGGGAGTAGGCTGGATGGCTCTTTTTCAGCTAGTGCGGACACGATGAGCCGAAATGGCCTCCTTCTGTGCTGTAAATTTCTACGATTCTGTGCAATTGTGGGTTCAATACAATGTGATCCTATGCTCGTCCAACACTTGCACTTACTAGCAGGAGTTATTGGGTAACATTCTGAAGTAAAATCACGGCTGAATTTCTTTCCCTCTCAATCCCAGGGTATCTGAAGCCAACTCCAGGTGCCTCACTGCTAATTGAGCTGCATGACCTAACTCAGCATTGACTGGGCATTAAACCTGAGGGTGCTTTTTTTTTACAAGTGTACAAGGAAGAGACATATGTCAAGACATTGCTGAGTCTCTAACACCTTGACAATGCTGGAAGCTCTACTTATTTCAGGGGTTCACAGTTACGTGTATTCTAGACTGCGACATGCGGTGTGCACTGTTCAACAATAATTAAATGTACTTAGCTTTCTCCACCCCCCCCTCCCCCGTGACAGTTAATTATCTCGCTCCTTGGCCGTGAGTTTATCAGCAACACTCACTGAATAAAAACATAAAGCTACTGAAGCAGTGACTGTTTATGTTTCCATTCATATCTGTGAAGTCAGATGTTTACAAGAATAAAGCTGCTAAATTTCAGAGTTAATTACTGTCTGTGAGAGATTCAGATTGAAATAGTCGTAAAACATGCATCATTGAAATGCTTACTAGATACCAATGTGCATTTCAAATCCCAGGTTATTACTCAAAACTGAGGTTTCAGTGGGATTGCTATGCAATGCTGGCGGATATATTTCCTTCAAATCTCTTTTGTTCTTATGTTGCAAATATATTTAATTGTTTTCAGAAAAAATTCTTTACCCAAAGAGTGATGAGAATGTGGAACTCACTACCAGAGGGAGTGGTTGAAGCAAATAGTATAGACACGGTTAAGGGGAGACTAGACAAGCATTTGAGGGAGAAGGGAACAGAGGGTTATGCAGATAGATTTAGATGAGGAAAGACGGGAGGATCTCGAGTGGAGCATAAACGCTGGCAATGGGCCGAATGGCCTGTTTCTGTGCCGTATATCCTATGTAAGATTTAAAAACATGCCCCTTTCAAACAAAGAGACACAGAGAATGATTGTGAATGTAGATTAAATGACATGGAAAGAACAAACATAATATAAGGCCTCATCATGTATTGCTGAGATGGCCCAAAGCTATTTACACACACTGAATTATTTTGAACATACATTGATTGTTTACTGGTGCAGCCAGTGAGCAAAAGGATGAATGAACAGTTCGTCTGTTTGTGGTGGTGGTGGCGGTTGAGGGATTAATGCTGTCCAGGACAAAGAGAGCTCATTGCTCTTCTTCAAATAATGCCATGAGATCTTTTACATCCACTTGAACCACTGGAGCAGGCAGACAGGGTTTAACATCTCCCCTGAAACACAGCAGCCCCAACATTGGAACAGTCCCTCAGTGCTGTGCTGAATTGCCATTTTAAATGATGTATTCAAGTCCTGGAGGGGCTTGACCCATAATCCTCTGATTCAGGCAAAGGTGACACCAACTGAGTCAAGCTGGCACTTGAGTGGGTTATGAATTACTGTGTTACATTCATTGGCAGGTTTTTATGGTGCTCTATATCACATTAGTATAACAGTCTATATTTTCATTTATTAACTAATATTAAACTATTTTTCCCCGATCTCCTCTCCAGCATGCACTGCTTCCTGTTGGAGTATAGTTCCAAGCACAAAGACCAAGGCTGGAACCTCAGACTTTAATTGTCTGAATGTCTCCAAACTCACTTCATAAATAAAAGGAATAATATTAGACAGTAGGGAGAATGAGCATAAGAGTGAGATTAAACTAGATGGCTTGTGGAGATAAAAGACTGGTGCAGACTTAATGGACTGAAATGTTGTAACTTTGCATGATTTATGCATCAGAGAAGCCTTCCAAACTTGGTCTTAACTGAGCTGCCCTGTCTTTAATCAGCCAGCTCATTCTTGCTCAGCTTTTGATTTTACATCAAATAAATACTGTTTTAGTAATATTGCTAACTCGTAGCATGTAAATACATGTCCTCAGTTTTAACTGTGATCTGTGATAGCTGTTTTGATATGTATACATAGAGTGCATCAAAAAGAAAACAAAAAAATAATGCTTCGATTTACAGAGAGAAATGTTGGTCGCATCGTTATCTGGATTAATGCCAAGGACATTTGTGATCTGTTGGTGTCCCATTAATTTTTAAAGCCCCCATTAAACCAGTCAAATTCACCGTTATGATTTCCACCATCTCCTCTTTGCTTTAGCTGTTAAGTGCAATGAGGCAACCTCGACATGAGTCACAGATTGCTACTATTTGTTTTCAGGAATCACAAACGAACTTTCCCAAGGAATAATATAAAACGGACTCAAAACAGCTCGACAGGGGTTGTGGATTTACTTTCTCAAGGATGTCGCAAAGCTTCTGCAGGGCCGAGTGCTGCCAGCCTTGGCAAAAGGCCAGTGGCCATAGTTCAAAGATATCACCAAGGTTGAAACAAGTGAAGGAAAAGATTCGGGCAACCATGAAGCAGAGGAATTAAGATTTTGATGGAGAGAGTTCACAATACACATGTCTTATAACCAGACAGACTGACACATAACTTGCTGCTGGAGCGAAGACATTGTGGTGCAAAAGATGCAGAATGACATTTTTGTGCTTTAACCCTTTCACTGGGCAGTTCTGGACAAGGAGATGCTTCAAGAATGGCATAATGATTTGGTAATAAAAAAAAACTTACATTCCTATAGCGCTTGTCATGTGCTCAACATTTGTCTCAAACTGCTCCACAGCCAATGAATTACTTTTTGTACACAGCAAGATCTCACAAACAGCAAATCAAATGAATAATAAAATAATAAGAACTTATTTAAATAGCACCTTTCACGTAATGGCCCTGAAATTCCGGTCAGAGGCTTCCCGTGGGCAATTGCCTCTGACCGGAGAATTTTTCCGAATCTACCTGGTGGTCTCGGAGGCGCCCTGGATTCCGGTGGGGAGGCCTTCTCTTCCCGCGCTGTGAAGCGCGCTCCCGTCCGGAGGGTTCCCACGCATAAGATGCAGTCACGTGTGATTGCTCAGCCAATCAAGTATTCCGCAGCTTTCCCATTAATAGAAATGAGAACTCCGTATCTACGAGTTCACATTGCTATTAATGGGAAAAAAAACAAATACACACTAATAAAAAATAAAAAACAGACCTCACATAATTAAAATTAATTGAATTAAAGTAAATAAATGCCTGAGAAAAAAACGGTATTTTTCCGATTTTTTTTTTACGTTTTGTAATTCGGGTTAAAAATAAACTTACCTTAATGGGCAGAGTTTTTAACAATAAAATGCGTTTATTTAATTTTATTTTATTACGTTTATGTACGTTTTTAAGCACTTGCGCCTGTAAAAGTAGGTTATGTGCCTGCTTTTTCAGGCGCAAGAATTTTGAGGATATTTGCTGGGCAAGATATACGTAAATCCTGCAATCTTGCCCATGCAAATGTCCTCGTTCCCAATCTGCGGATCGTCTGTCAAGCTCCAGCTTGACAGATCGGAAAAGCCGGTTTTCAGCGCATGCGCATGGTGCGCTGAAAACCGTCTTTTCTGATGTCTTCCAGGGTCCGTCGACACTCCGTCCGGACCTGGGTAGGTCGGGATTTCCAGGTCAATAAAACATCCCAAGACAAAACAGATAAGTTTGAAACCAAGCCACAGAAGAAGTTAAGGCAGATGACCAAAAGCTTGGTTAAAGAGGTAGGTTTTAAGGAGTGTCTTTAAAGGAGGAAAAAGAGGTAGAGAGGCAGAGAGGTTTGAGCAGGGAGTTCCAGAGCTTGGGGCCCAGGCAGCTGAAGGCATGGCCACCGATGGTTCAGCAGTTATAATCAGGGATGTTCAAGAGGGCAGAATTTGAGGAGGGCAGATATCTTGGGGGGGTTGTGAAGCTGAAAAAGATTAGAGAGTTGGGGAGGGGCAATAACCAATTTATCTTTTTTTTAATGGTAGTGTTGGTTGAGGGATGAAAGTTGGTCAGCATTCTGAGAGAGCTCCCTGCTCTTTTTCAGACAGTGCCCTGGGATATTTAACATTCACCTGAACAAACAGACTCAGTTTTAACATTTCATTCATAAGAACATAAGAATTAGGAACAGGAGTAGGCCATCTAGCCCCTCGAGCCTGCTCCGCCATTCAATAAGATCATGGCTGATCTGGCCGTGGACTCAGCTCCACTTACCCGCCCTCTCTCCGTAACCCTTAATTCCCTTATTGGTTAAAAATCTATCTATCTGTGACTTGAATACATTCAATGAGCTAACCTCAACTGCTTCCTTGGGCAGAGAATTCCACAGACTCACAACCCTCTGGGAGAATAAATTCCTTCTCAACTCGGTTTTAAATTGGCTCCCCCGTATTTTGAGGCTGTGCCCCCTAGTTCTAGTCTCCCCTACCAGTGGAAACAACCTCTCTGCCTCTATCTTGTCTACCCTTTCATGATTTTAAATGTTTCTATAAGATCACCCCTCATCCTTCTGAACTCCAACGAGTAAAGACCCAGTCTACTCAATCAATCATCATAAGGTAACCCCCTCATCTCCGGAATCAGCCTAGTGAATCGTCTCTGTACCCCCTCCAAAGCCAGTATATCCTTCCTTAAGTAAGGTGACCAAAACTGCACGCAGTACCCCAGGTGCGGCCTTACCAATACCCTATACAGTTGCAGCAGGACCTCCCTGCTTTGTACTCCATCCCTCTCGCAATGAAGGCCAACATTCCATTCGCCTTCCTGATTACCTGCTGCACCTGCAAACTAACTTTTTGGGATTCATGCACAAGGACCCCCAGGTCCCTCTCAGCATGTTGTAATTTCTCCCCATTCAAATAATATTCCCTTTTACTGTTTTTTTCCCCAAGGTGGATGACCTCACACTTTCCGACATTGTATTCCATCTGCCAAACCTTAGCCCATTCGGTTAACCTATCCAAATCTCTTTGCAGTTCTCTGCGTCCTCTACACAACCAGCTTTCCCACTAATCTTTGTGTCATCTGCAAATTTTGTTACACTACACTCTGTCCCCTCTTCCAGGTCATCTATGTATATTGTAAACAGTTGTGGTCCCTGTGGCACACCATTAACCACCGATTTCCAACCCGAAAAGGACCCATTCATCCCGACTCTCCGCTTTCTGTTCGCCAGCCAATTCTCTATCCATGCTAATACATTTTCTCTGACTCCGCGTACCTCTATCTTCTGCAGTAACCTTTTGTGTGGCACCTTATCGAATGCCTTTTGGAAATCTAAATATACCACATCCATCGGTACACCTCTATCCACGATGCTCGTTATATCCTCAAAGAATTCCAGTAAATTAGTTAAACATGATTTCCCCTTCATGAATCCATGCTGTGTCTGCTTGATTGCACTATTCCTATCTAGATGTCCCGCTATTTCTTCCTTAATGATAGTTTCAAGCATTTTCCCCACTACAGATGTTAAACTAACCGGCCTATAGTTACCTGCCTTTTGTCTGCCCCCTTTTTTAAACAGAGGCGTTACATTAGCTGCTTTCCAATCCGCTGGTACCTCCCCAGAGTCCAGAGAATTTTGGTAGATTATAACGAATGCATCTGCTATAACTTCCGCCATCTCTTTTAATACCCTGGGATGCATTTCATCAGGACCAGGGGACTTGTCTACCTTGAATCCCATTAGCCTGTCCAGCACTGCCCCCCTAGTGATAGTGATTGTCTCAAGGTCCTCCCTTCCCACATTCCTGTGACCAGCAATTTCTGGCATGGTTTTTGTGTCTTCCATTGTGAAAACTGAAGCAAAATAATTGTTTAAGGTCTCAGCCATTTCCACATTTCCCATTATTAAATCCCCCTTCTCATCTTCTAAGGGACCAACATTTACTTTAGTCACTCTTTTCCGTTTTATATATCTGTAAAAGCTTTTACTATCTGTTTTTATGTTTTGCGCAAGTTTACCTTCGAAATCTATCTTTCCTTTCTTTATTGCTTTTTTAGTCATTCTTTGCTGTTGTTTAAAATTTTCCCAATCCTCTACTTTCCCACTAACTTTGGCCACCTTATACGCATTGGTCTTTGATTTGATACTCTCCTTTATTTTCTTGGTTATCCACGGCTGGTTATCCCTTCTCTTACCGCCCTTCTTTTTCACTGGAATATATTTTTGTTGCGCACTATGAAAGAGCTCCTTCAAAGTCCTCCACTGTTCCTCAATTGTGCCACCGTTTAGTCTGTGTTTCCAGTGTACTTTAGCCAACTCTGCCTTTATCCCACTGTAGTCCCCTTTGTTTAAGCATAGTACGCTCGTTTCTGACACAACTTCCTCACCCTCAATCTGTATTACAAATTCAACCATACTGTGATCACTCATTCCGAGAGGATCTTTTACTGGGAGATCGTTTATTTTTCCTGTCTCATTACACAGGACCAGATCTAAGATAGCTTGCTCGCTTGTAGGTTCTGTTACATACTGTTCTAAGAAACAATCCTGTATGCATTCTATGAATTCCTCCTCCAGGCTACCCCGTGTGATTTGAGTTGACCAATCGATATGTAGGTTAAAATCCCCCATGACTACTGCCGTTCCTTTTTCACATGCCTCCATTATTCCCTTGATTATTACCCGCCCCACCGTGAAGTTATTATTTGGGGGCCTATAAACTACGCCCACCAGTGACTTTTTCCTCTTACTGTCTCTAATCTCCACCCACAATGATTCAACATTTTGTTCATTTGAGCCAATATCGTCTCTCACAACTGCCCTGATATCATCCTTTATTAACAGAGCTACCCGACCTCCTTTCCCTTCTTGTCTTTCTTTCCGAATCGTCAGATACCCCTGTATGTTTAATTCCCAGTCTTGGCCACCCTGCAACCATATTTCTGTAATGGCCACCAAATCATACCCATTTGTAATGATTTGTGCCGTCAACTCATTTACTTTATTTCGAATGCTGCGTGCATTTAGTTAGAGTGTTTTAATCATAGTTTTTAAACCATGATTTTTAGTTTTGACCCCTCCTGAAGCCCCTTTATATTCAGTGGCCCTTTTTGGTTTTGCATTGGGTTTCTCTGCCCTCCACTTTTCCTCATCTCCTTTCTGTCTTTTGCTTTTGTCTCCTTTTTGTTTCCCTCTGTCTCCCTGCATTGGTTCCCATCCCCCTGCCATATTAATTTAACTCCTCCCCAACAGCACTAGCAAACACTCCCCCTTGGACATTGGTTCCGGTCCTGCCCAGGTGCAGACCGTCCAGTTTGTACTGATCCCACCTCCCCCAGAACCTGTTCCAATGCCCCAGGAATTTGAATCCCTCCCTGCTGCACCACTGCTCAAGCCACGTATTCATCTGCGCTATCCTGCGATTCCTACTCTGACTAGCACGTGGCACTGGTAGCAATCCCGAGATTACTACTTTTGAGGTCCTACTTTTTAATTTAGCTCCTAGTTCCTTAAATTCGTCTCGTAGGACCTCATCCCTTTTTTAACTTATGTCGTTGGTACCAATGTGCACCACGACAACTGGCTGTTCTATCTCCCTTTTCAGAATGTCCTGCACCCGCTCTGAGACATCCTTGACCCTTGCACCAAGGAGGCAACATACCATCCTGGAGTCTCGGTTGCGGCTGCAGAAACACCTATCTATTCCCCTTACAATTGAATCCCCTATCACTATCGCTCTCCCACTCTTTTTCCTGCCCTCCTGTGCAACGGAGCCAGCCACGGTGCCATGAACTTGGTTGCTGCTGCCCTCCCCTGATGAGTCATCCCCCTCAACAGTACTCAAAGCAGTTTTGCAGGGAGATGACCGCAGGGGACCCCTGCACTACCTTCCTTGCACTGCCATTCAAAAGACGGCACCTCTGACAGAGCAGCACTCCCTCAATATTGCACTGAAGTGCCAGCCTAGATAATAACCGCATGTTCCAGGATGGAGTTTAAACTCAATGGTGGTGGTGCTACCATTGTTACCAATGGTGGTGGTGGTGTTACCAACTGAGCCAAGGTAACACTGAACATTGATCATGAAATTCTCACTGATTTCTCATTCAGTGTAAGTTTGAAATTATTTTGTTTTCGTGAGAAATAAAATAATTGCGCAGCCCAGGTAGATTAATACTATTTGGAGTGTACCTTGCTTCAAACCTAAATATAGGTCTGTTTTCATGGCAGATTTAAACACAGCAAAATCACAGCAAATTATTTGTCAGGTTATCTATCACAAGGTTAAAAAAAAACAAGCACAGTAACAAAGATTGCCTTCCACATCAGCAGTTTGTGATTGAACAAACTGTGGGCTCCAGAAAATATCATGCCAGCAGGTCACTGCAGATCCTGATGGATCAAGCGGCCAGAATCTGCGATCTTGTGATGGGAGCTTGAGTGAGGACTGAAGACGGCTTGAGGGGCATTATTGGGGAGAGGGAACAGGATGAATGGGGGGCGGGGGATTGCTCATCTTCCAGAAAAGCCATGAATAGTTCTGTTGTGGGTTGCCCATCCAATCCAGAGGACATTTCTCTGTTCCCTCAATTACCAACAGTGATTTGCCTGACCTCATCAGCAAAAAAGACTTGCTAGCCCCCGTCTCCTCCCCTCAGTGTTGAAATTTGTCCATTCTACAGCTGAGTCGCAAGACTGAGCATTATTTATATCATTTTCATGTACATTAACAGGCGAGTCAGCACCATTGTTGCAGTTTTTTGAATGGCATGCTCGGTTGTGTTAGTTTTAATACATCTGGGCACCAAGAATGCACAATGAATAAATGTGTGAATTTTTGCAAGTTTGCTCAAACAAAAACACATAGAGAATTAAAAAATGAACAACATACTGGGGCCAAGTTTCGGCCTGAGTTGCTCCTGTTTTTTTGGAGCAACTGGTTTAGAATGGAGTATCTTAGAGATTTGAATTCTTGGCATTTAGTTTGCTCCAGTTCTAGTCAGTTCAAACAGTTTCACTTTGGAACAGAATTTTTTTTTCAAAAGGGCCGTGTCCGGCCACTTACGCCTGTTTTCAAAGTTTAGGCAGTGAAAACTTACTCCAAACTAACTTAGAATGGAGTAAGTGAAGATTTTTGTACCTTCGAAAAAACCTTGTCTACACTTTAGAAAATCAGGCGTAGGTTACAAATCAGGCGAAGGGAATGGGGGTGGGGTGGGTTTAAAGGGAAGTTTACAAACATTAAACACTTCAGTTTTACAAATAAAGAGCCATCATCAATAATAAATGATAAATACATCAATAAATCAACCAATAAATCAATCAAAAAAAATTAATAAAAAATAAATAAAATTTAAAAAATCAAGAAATAAAACATTTTCTACTTACCGACTGCAGCACCGGGAGCCCTCCAACAGCGTGCTGGGACGGCCCCCTCCAGTGTGTCTCTGTCAGTGTCTCTATCTCTCTGTCTGTCTGTGTGTGTGTCTCTCACTCTCTGTCTGTCAGTGTCTGTGTTTCTGACAGCGAGGGGAGGGGGAGAAGGGGAGTGGGAGGGGGAGAAGGGGGGTAAGATGGGGAGGGGGAGAAGGGGGTTGGGTAGAGGAGGGGGAGAAGGTGGGTGGGGGGGGAGAAGGGGGTGGGGGTAGGGGGAGAAGGGGGGTGGGGGGGGGAGAGGGGGAGGAGGGAGGAGGGGGGGAGGAGGAGGGGGGTGTGGGGGAGGAGGAGGGGAGTGGGGGAGGAGAGGAGATGGGGGGTGGGAGGAGGAGAGGAGGGGCGAGGAGAAGGGGGGGAGGAGGAGAGGGGGGAGAAGGGAGGAGAGGATGGAGGGAGGGAAGGAGAGAGGAGGGAGGGAGGGAAGGAAGGAGAGAGGAGGGAGGGAGGGAAGGAGAGAGAAGGGAGGGAAGGAGAGAGGAGGGAGGGAGGGAAGGAGAGAGGAGGGAGGGAAGGAGAGAGGAGGGAGGGAGGGAAGGAGAGAGGAGGGAGGGAGGGAAGGAGAGAGGAGGGAGGGAGGGAGGGAAGGAGAGAGGAGGGAGGGAGGGAAGGAGAGAGGAGGGAGGGAGGGAAGGAGAGAGGGGTGGGGGAAGGGAGAGAAGGAGGCTGAACGGCCGGGCCCAAGACTTCGGGCTGGATTTACAGGTAGGTGGCGCCGGGTCTCGTTGGGGGGGTCGCGGAGGTCCAGGGGGCGGGTGGGGGGAGAGTCGTGGAGGTCCGGGGGGGGCGGAGGAGAGTCGCGGAAGTCCTGGGGGGGTGGGGTCGCCGGGGGGGCGGGGGAAGCAGAGGTCGAGTCGCGGAGGTCCGGGGGGTGGGGGGGGGAGGTGGGGAGAGCGGGGGTCCGGTCGGGTGGGAGGAGCCTTATCCACGCACCCCCAGTGCGGCCATTCGGCCAGGGCTAGGGACTGCGTGCTTCGGGCCCCTCCCACAGTTTTGGCCGCCTGGAGCTACTGCACATGCATGCCCACTGTAGCGCATGTGCAAAGGTCCCGGCACTGTTTTCAGCGCAGGGACCTGGCTCCGCCCCCTACAGCTCATGCTGCGCCGCGCCCAGCTCCTGAGGGCCTGCAGGGAGCCGAAGAATAGGTACATTTTTTTTAGGCGCACTTTCTGGAGCGAAAAATGGGTGTCCAGGTCCGGGCTGCGCCGTTTTAGGTGCGGCCCGAAACTTGGGCCCACAATGAGGGCTGTTGATCACTGCACCCGATTCTCTGACTGATGCTTCTGGCGAATGAGAATCTGCACCAGACGCCTGGTCGAATGAAATTTGCCTTTGTATCTTATGGATCCTCCTTCACAATATATAGCATTAGAAAGGCACAATTCCTGGGCTTCATAAATAGAGGTATTGAGTACAAAAGCATGGCAGTTATGCTGTACCTTTATAAAGCTCTGGTTAGTCCACAACTGGAGTATTGCGTCCAGTTCTGGTCACCGCACTTTAGGAAGGATGTGGAGGTCCTTGAGAGGGTGCAGAGGAGATTTACCAGAATGGTTCCAGGGATGAGGGATTTTAGCCACTTGGATAGACTGGAGACGCAGGGGTTGTTCTCTTTGGAGCAAAGAAGGTTAAGGGGAGATTTGACACAGATTATGACAGGTTTTTGATAAGGTAGACAAAGAAAAGCTGTTCCCATTAACAGATGGTACAAAGACTAGATTTAAGGTTTTGTGCAACAGACACAGGGTGGATGTGAGGAAGAAGTGAGCGAGTGGTAAAGACCTGGAACTCGCTGACGCCGAGGGTGGTGGAAGCGGTGATGATCAATGATTTCAAAAGGAAATTGGATAGGTAGTTGAGGGAAATAAACTTGCAGGGCCTCGGGGATAAAGCGGGGGATTGGGATTGGCTGGATTGCTCTACAGTGAGCCGGCATGAACTCGATGGGCCGAATGGCCTCCTTCTGTGCCCTAATAACACGATGACTATTAGACTTAATGGTCTTATTTAAAGGGACAAAGAGTATTAAAAAGACAAGCCTGAAGGCTCTGTGCCTCAATGCGAGGAGTATTCGTAATAAGGTGGATGAATTAACTGCGCAGGAAGCTATTAACGATTATGATATAATTGGGATTATGGAGACATGGCTCCAGGGTGACCAAGGCTGGGAACTCAACATTCAGGGGTATTCAACATTCACGAAGGATAGACAAAAACGAAAAGGAGGTGGGGTAGCGTTGCTGGTTAAAGAGGAAATTAACGCAGAGGTAAGAAAGGACATTAGCTTGGATGACGTGGAATCTATATGGGTAGAGCTGCGGAATACCAAAGGGCAGAAAACGCTAGTCGGAGTTGTGTACAGATCACCAAGTAGTGAGGTTGGGGATGGCATCAAACAAGAAATTAGGGATGTGTGCAATAAAGGTACAGCAGTTATCATGGGCGACTTTAATCTACATATAGATTGGGCTAACCAAGCTGGTAGCAATGCGGTGGAGGAGGATTTCCTGGAGTGTATTAGGGATGGCTTTCGAGACCAATATGTCGAGGAACCAACTAGAGAGCTGGCCATCCTAACTGGGTGTTGTGTAATGAGGACTAATTAGCAATCTTGTAGTGCGAGGCCCCCTGGGGAAGAGTGACCATAATATGGTAGAATTCTTTATTAAGATAGAGAGT
This sequence comes from Pristiophorus japonicus, assembly GCF_044704955.1. Taxonomy (NCBI): domain Eukaryota; kingdom Metazoa; phylum Chordata; class Chondrichthyes; family Pristiophoridae; genus Pristiophorus; species Pristiophorus japonicus. Next base: position 515,267,463 of record NC_091977.1, on the reverse strand, counting down.
GACAGTGTTAATTCAGAGACTCGGGTCCTGAACTTAAGGAAAGGTAACTTCGATGGTATGAGAAGTGAATTGGCTAGGATAGACTGGCAAATGATACTTAAAGGGTTGACAGTGGATAAGCAATGGCAGACATTTATAGATTACATGGATGAACTTCAACAATTGTACATCCCTGTCTGGAGTAAAAATAAAAAGGGGAAGGTAGCTCAACCATGGCTAACAAGGGAAATTAGGGACAGTGTTAAATCCAAGGAAGAGGCATATAAATTGGCTAGAAAAAGCAGCAAACCTGAGGACTGGGAGAAATTTAGAATTCAGCAGAGGAGGACAAAGGGTCTAATTAGGAGGGGGAAAATAAAGTACGAGAGAAAACTTGCAGGGAACATAAAAACTGACTGCAAAAGCTTCTATAGGTATGTGAAGAGAAAAAGATTAGTGAAGATTAGTAGATTAGTGGGTCCTTTGTAGTCAGAATCAGGTGAATTTATAATGGGGAAAAAAGAAATGGCAGACCAACTGAACAAATACTTTGGATCTGTCTTCACTAAGGAAGACACAAATAACCTTCCGGAAATACTAGGCGTGCAAGGGTCTAGTGAGAAGGAGGAACTGAAGGAAATCCTTATTAGTCAGGAAATTGTGTTAGAGAAATTGATGGGATTGAAGGCCGATAAATCCCCAGTGCCTGATAGGCTGCATCCCAGAGTACTTAACGAAGTGGCCTGAGAAATGATGGCTGCATTGGTGATTATTTTGCAACGTTCTATTGACTCTGGATCAGTTCCTATGGATTGGAGGGTAGCTAATGTAACAACACTTTTTAAAAAGGAGGGAGAGAGGAAACAGGGAATTATAGACCAGTTAGCCTGACTTCGGTGGTGGGGAAAATGTTGGAATCAATTATTAAAGATAAAATAGCAGCACATTTGGAAAGCAGTGACAGGATCGGTCCAAGTCAGCATGGATTTATGAAAGGGAAATTATGCTTGACAAATCTTCTAGAATTTTTTGAGGATGTTTCCAGTAGAGTGGACAAGGGAGAACTAGTCGATGAGGTGTATTTGGACTTTCAAAAGACAAGAGATTAGTGTGCAAAATTAAAGCACAATATATTGGGGTAATGTATTGACGGGGATAGAGAACTGGTTGGCAGACAAGAAGCAGAGAGTCTGAATAAACGAGTCCTTTTCAGAATGGCAGGCAGTGACCAGTGGGGTGCCGCGGGGTTCAGTGCTGGGACCCCAGCTATTTACAATATGCATCAATGATTTAGATGAAGGAATTGAATGTAATATCTCCAAGTTTGCAGTTGACATTAAATTGGGCGGTGGTGTGAGCTGTGAGGAGGATGCTAAGAGGCTGCAGGGTGACTTGGACAGGTTAGGTGAGTGGGCAAATGCATGGCAGATGCAGTATAATGTGGATAAATGTGAGGTTATCCACTTTGGTGGCAAAAACGTGAAAACAGAATATTATCTGAATGGCGGCAGATAAGGAAAAGGGGAGGTGCAACGAGACCTGGGTGTCATGGTACATCAGTCATTGAAAGTTGGCATGCAGGTATAGCAGGCGGTGAAGAAGGCAAATGGCATGTTGGCCTTCAAAACTAGAGGATTTGAGTATAGGAGCAGGGAGGTCTTACTGCAGTTGTACAGAGCCTTGGTGAGGCCACACCTGGAATATTGTGTTCAGTTTTGATCTCCTAATCTGAGGAAGGGCGTTCTTGCTATTAAGGGAGTACAGTAAAGGTTCACCAGATTGATTGCCGGGATGGCAGGACTGACATATGAGGAGAGACTGGATCAACTGGGCTTGTATTCACTGGAGTTTAGAAGAATGAGAGGGGATCTCATAGAAACATAACATTCTGATGGGATTAGACAGGTTCGAGGCACGAAGAATGTTCCCGTTGCTGGGGATTTCCAGAACCAGGGGTCACTGTCTAAGAACAAGGGGTAAGCCATTCAGGACCGAGAGGAGGAGAAACTTCTTCACTCAGAGAGTGGTGAACCTGTGAAATTCTCGACCGCAGAAAGTTGTTGAGGCCAGTTCGTTAGATATATTCAAGAGGGAATTAGATATGACCCTTACGGCCAAAGGGCTCAAGGGGTAATGGAGTGAAAGCAGGAAAGTGGCACCGAGGTTGAATGATCAGCCATGATCTTATTAAATGGCGGTGCAGGCTCGAAGGGCCGAATGGCCTACTCCGGCACCTATTTTCAATGTTTCTATGTTTTGTCAGAATTGACAGTTCAACAGAATGCAATGGAAGTCAACAGCAAAAAGGGTTAAACAACCCGTGAGATTTATATTACACTGCTCTGATTATTAGTTTTGGGACTGTCGCCTCTCCATTCTTGTGTCCTTGTCATGATGTCTGATAGGAAACTAAAACAGATTTCTGCCAGAACGAACGGAACAGACTGGATTATGATAAGACTCCGATCTCTCATACTTCAGCCAAGTATTAAAGATATGTGTCAGCTGTGGTTCAGTTGGTAGCACTCTCGCCTCTGAGTCAAAGGTTGTGGGTTCAGGTTCTAGTCCAGAGACTTTCAGCACAAAAAATGTTAAGTAATTGGTACGAGGTTTAGAGAGGAGTTGAGAAGAAATCTTTTCATGCAGAGAGTGGTGGGGGGTCTGGAACTCACTGCCTGAAAGGGTGGCAGAGGCAGAAACCCTCACCACATTTAAAAAGTACTTGGATATGCATTTTAAGTACCGTAACCTACAGGGCAACGGACCAAGAGCTGGAAGGTGGGATTAGGCTGGATAGTTCTTTGTCAGCTGGCACAGACACGATGGGCTGAAATGGTCTCCTTCGATGCCGTAAATTTCTATGATTCTATGATCCTATAAATACAGTCTCCACAGGAAGCAAAAACTCCTTTAGCCAACATAACGTAATTATCATAAAACCTTACCCATCTCCCTTCATCATAATTCACAAATCAGACTCTTGTCTTTTTAATTTAATATAAATCGGCCATTCTTAACAATAAGACTACGGACCAAGAGCTGAAAAGTGGGATTAGGCTGGATAGCTCTTGGTTGGCTGGCGCAGACACGATGGGCCGAATGGCCTCGCCTGTGCCGTAAATGTCTATGATTTTATGCAGAGTGTGCCTAGATCTTTTGCTGATATACCATATATACCTAGCCCTTCCCACAGCAGAATGACAAGGACATATTTTTGTGCGATGGTACAGTTTGATGAATGAAATGAAGATTCTGTTCTCTGCACTGAGTTAGCTGCTCTGAGCAAGGAGAGTGTTGCGGGCACTGGAATTTGCTTCAGTGTCTCAGGGCGAGGGAAAAAGAATAGTGCATGAAGAGCTTCCACTTCTAATTTCTGCCCTGTGACCATTATGCATAGCATGTGTGCACAAGGAATGACCTTAATTTGGATGCTCTGACACATCAAATAGCCTGCTATTGCACACTTTCCGGACAATTGGGCAGAGTACTGGCGGCCTGCAGGGCCTGTGTGCCAGCAGGAGCCATTGCCTTAAAAAGAGGAGAAAGAAAGGCTTGCTTTTTCACAGAGCCTTTAACGCTCTCAGGACACTTTACAGCCAAGGAAGCACTTTTGAAGTGTAGTCATTGTTGTAATGTAGGAAATGTGGCCGCCACTTTGTGCACAACAAGCTCCCACAAACAGCAATGTGATAATGACCAGCTAATCTGTAGTGATGTTGGTTGAGGGATAAATTTTGGCCAAGACACGGGAGAGAAAGCCCCTGCTCTTCTTCAAAATAGCGCCAGAATAGACAGTTCAACTGGATCCAATGGAAGTCAACAGCAAAAAATGGGTTAAATAACCCGTGAGATTTATCTGCTCTGATTATTATGTTTGCGACTGTCGTATGTCCATTCTTGTATCCTTGCCACAATGTCTGATAGGAAACTACAACAGATTTCTGTGAGACTGAACGGTTCAGACACTGACTTCTCATACTACAGGCAAGTGTTAACGATGCAAAGTGTCCACCTGAGAGAGCAGATAGGGCCTCGGTTTAACTCCTTATCCGAAAGACAGCACCTTTCAGTGCAGCACTCTCTCACCACTGCACTGGAGCATCAGCCTAGATTTTTATACTCAAGTCTCTGGTGTGAGACTTGAACCCACAACCTTCTGACTCAGAGGCAAGAACGCTACCAACTGAGCCATGGCTGCCCCATAAGTGAGACTCTAAAATAAAGCTTTCAATTTCCAATATCAGCCAACCAGAAATACAAGACAACTCGAATCTGGGTCTTCTCTTGTCGGGCTGAGGGGAAAGAGTGGTGTAGTGGGACTAATTGGATAGCTCTTTAAAAGAGGTATGATGGACTGATTGGCCTCCTTCTGTGCTGCGTGACTCTTGATTCTTCTAATAATCTAGCATTTCTGGTTGGCTGATACTAAAATTAAAAAGGATATTAGGAATGCTAAGAGAGATCACGAGAAATTCTTGGCCAGTAAAATTAAGGAAACCCTAAGATGTTCTATAAATATATTAAGAGTGAGAGGGTAACTAAGGAAAGGCCTATTAGCGACCATGAGGGTAATCTTTGTGTGGAGGCAGAAGATATTGGTAGGGATCTTAACGAATACTTTGCGTCTGTTTTCACAAAGGAAAGGGGTAATGCAGATACTGCTATCGAGAAGGAGTGTTATTCTAGATGAAATAAATATAGTGAGAGAGCAAGTATTAAGGGGTTTAGCAGCTTTGAAAATAGATAAGTCCCCAGGCCCGGATGAAATGCATCCCAGGCTATTGAGCGAAGTAAAAGAGGAAATAGCAGAGGCCTTGACCATCATTTTCCAGTCCTCTTTGGATCTGGGCATGGTGACGGAGTATTGCTAATGTAGTACCCTTGTTTAAGAAGGGAGAAAGGGATAGGCTGAGTAATTAGAGGCCTGTCAGCCTAACCTCAGTAGTGGGAAAATTATTGGAAAAAATCCTGAACGACAGGATAAATCTGCATTTGGAAAGGCAAGGATTAATTAGGGACAGTCAGCACAGATTTGTTAAGGGAATATCGTGTTTGACTAACTTGATTGAATTTTTTGAGGCGGTAAGCAAGAGGGTCGAAGAGGGTAGTGCGTACGATGTAGTATATATGGACTTTAGCAAGGCTTTTGATAAGGTCCCACATGGTAGACTGGTCATGAAGGTTAAAGCCCATGAGATACTGGACAAAGTGGCAAGTTGGATCCAAAATTGGCTTGGAGGTAGGAAGCAAAGGGTGATTGATGGATGATTTTTTGTGACTGGAAGGATGTTTCCAGTGGGGTCCCGTAGGGCTCAGTACTGGGTCCCTTGCTTTTTGTGGTATATATCAATGACTTAGATTTGAATATAGGGAGTATGATTAAGAAATTTGCAGACGACACTAAAATTGGCTGTATGTTTGATAATGAAGAGGAAAGTCATGGGCTGCAGGAGGATATCAATCTACTGGTCAGGTGGGCAGAGCAGTGGCAAATGGAATTTAATTCAGAGAAGTGTGAGGTGATGCACTTTGGGAGAGCTAATAAGGAAAGGGTATACACATTAAGCGGTAGGCCACTTAATAGTGTAGATGAACAAAGGGACCTTGGAGTGCTTGTCCATAGATCCCTGAAAGTAGCAGACCAGGTGGATAAGGTGGTTAAGAAGGCATACGGAATGTTTGCCTTTATTGACCGAGGCATAGAATGTAAGAGCAGGGAGGTTATACTTAAATCGTATAATACTTTGGTTAGGCCACAGCTGGAGTACTGCGTGCAGTTCTGTTCGCCGTATTATAGGACGTGATTGCACAAGAGAGGGTGCAGAGTAGATTTACTAGGATGCTGCCTGGAATGGAGAATCTTAGTTATGAGGACAGATTGGATAGACTGGGTTTGTTCTCATTGGAACAAAGGAGGTTGAGAGGAGACCTCATTGAGGTGTACAAAATATTGAGGGGCCTGGACATAGTGAATAGTAAGGGTCTATTTCCATTGGTGGAGGGATCTATTACGAGGGGGCATAGTTTTAAGGTGGTTGGTGGAAGGTTTCGAGGGGATTTGAGGGGGGGCTTCTTTACACAGAGCGTTGTGGGGATCTGGAACTCGCTGCCTGGAAGAGTGGTGGATGCAGAAACCCTCACCACTTTTAAGAGATGATTGGATGGGCACTTAAAGTGCAGTAACCTGCAGGGTTACCGACCTAGAGCTGGTAATTGGGATTAGACTGGATGACCTTTTGTTGAATGGCGCAGATACAATGGTAAATACTACAGGGAATAGAATACGGCCAGGGTGATCTCCTGGACTAGTTTCGATTGCCTGGATGGGTCGGAGAGGAATCTTCCCAGATTTTTTCTCCCTAAATTGGCCTGGGGTTTTATCTATTTTTTGTCTCTCCCAGGAGATTACATGGCTCCAGTTGTGGTGGAGTGTAGAATGTTTCAGTATAAGGGGTGTCGCAGTTGTGAGGTGGACTTGTTGGGCTGGGTGCTCTTTGCCTTTCCGTCATTGTTCTTAGGTTTATATGTAACCTTTCGGGCTGTTGACCGAGGGCCGTGCGGCTCTTTGTCAGCCGGCGCGGACACGATGGGTCAAAATCACCTCCTTCTGTGCTGTAAATTTCTATGTTTCTATATTTTGACAAACTTGATAAATGTAGATGAAATATTTAGATTCTCAAGTACAAACTGATGGATTGGGGTACCATAATAGAGAGCCCATTCAGAATGTACAAGTACTAACAAAGAAAGGTTTACAGGTGATGTCAACTAAAAGCCATCCGTTTTTGTTTGTATGAGAAGAACAAAGCATTTCCTGCATCGATGCAATCACAAAGGATCCTAGGGCAACAGTTCAACTGCATCATTTCACAATTCCTTTCAACTTGCGACATGTCCCTGCTTTTGTATTAGAAAAACAATACAAATCTTTCACAATGAACTGCAAACCAAATGAAGTCTGATACACTCCGACACAGCAGTCTGCTTGTTTGTTGCTATAATATTAGTGCAGGCACACATACAACTCACAATAAACCCCTTATCAATCATCGTCATGCAGCAGTGCTTTGTTGGTACCACACCTTGTCTCACACACTACCAGGAAACAGAATACTTAGATATCATCAATTGCAATAGTTAATCTTTTGTTCCTATGTCTCATACCATTTCAGAGCAGAGAAATTGCAATTCAATCTGCTATGTTAACTGATGTGACTCATTTATTTTGCTCTGCTTGTCAGCTGTAGCACACTTGCCTCTGAGTCAGAAGGTTGTGGGTTCAAGTTCCACTCCAGAAACCAGAGCACAAAAATCTAGGCTGATACTCCAGTGCAGTGCTGAGGGAGTGCTGCACTGTTGGAGGTGCTGTCTTTCAGATGAGACATTAAACTGAAGTTCTGTCTGCTCTCTCAGGTGGATGTAAAAGATCCCATGGCACTCTTTCGAAGAAGAGCAGGGGAGTTATCCATCCCTGGTGTCCTGGCCAATATTTATCCCTCAATCAAAATAACAAAAACAGATTATCTGGTCATTATGATATTGCTGTTTGTGGGAGCTTGCTGTGTGCAAATTGGCCGCTGCGTTTCCTACATTACAACAGTGACTACACTCCAATAAGTACTTCATTGGCTGTAAATTGCTTTGAAACGTCCACTGGTTTGAAAGGCACGATATCAATCCAAGTCTTTCTTGCAGTACCCAAAGGAAGGGGCTTAACTTACTACCAATGTCCTGGTCAACATTTATACTTCAACCAGTACCATCTAAACAGATTAGCTGGTCATTCATCTCAGTTTTGTTTGTGGGACCTTGCTGTGTGCAAATGGACTGTCGTGATTGCTTCCAAAACTACAATGATTACATTTCAAAAGTAATTTAGTCGCAGTAAAGCACATGAGGCGTTGTGAGGATGTGAAAAGTGCTATAGAAATGCAAGTTCTTTGCTCTTGGTGGACCAATACACCAGCCTTTTTTTCTTTTACAATTCAATAGATTATCTCCAAACACTTATATTTTGTTCAGTAACTTCAGTGGAGAGATTGCTAATCTTGCAATGAAGATGCACCGTTTGGCTGTTTTATTCTCTCTGGTTTTTATCCGTGCTCCTGAACTCATTGGACTATCCTCCAGTGGGAGGGGTTTCATCTCTCGCATGGCAGGGCAGGACTTGTGCCTGGCACGGAGATGCTCCTGTTTATATTTCTGGCCCGGGGTCATTTAAAGGCAGGAGGTAGAGCCTCGACTAGGGAGCCACACCAGACTGGGGGCAGATGATTTGCCATGTCTGGCTTTGGCCACCTGCCACAGCTGGAGGAAGAAGGGAAGGATTGAAGTGCTAGGAAAAATAAAAATCATTTTTTTTATTGTTAAAAGTGTTCTTGGTGCTGATGGAGTTGGTGCATGGTGGTGATGTCAGAATGTGAGCACAGGCCTCTCCTCATTTAAATCTCCAAGCCCCACTCCACTGGCAGTTCAATGATGCACACAGAGCCCTCACAGATGGTCCCTGATTCAATGAGGGCAAGTGGCAGGAAATACAGTGGTGACTTGCTTTGGAGGCAGTTCAGAGAAGGTTCACTAGGTTTATTCCGGAGATGAGGGGGTTGACCGATGAGGAAAGGTTGAGTAGGTTGGGCCTCTACTCATTGGCATTCAGAAGAATATCAAAACAAGTAAGATTATGAGGGGTTTGACAAGGTGGATGCAGAGAGGATGTTTCCACTGATGGGGGAGACTAGAACTAGAGGGCATGATCTTAGAATAAGGGGCCGCCCATTTAAAACTGAGATGAGGAGAAATTTCTTCTCTCAGAGAGTTGTAAATCTGTGGAATTCGCTGCCTCAGAGAACTGTGGAAGCTGTGACATTGAATAAATTTAAGACAGAGATAGACAGTTTCTTAACCGATAAGGGAATAAGGGGTTGTGGGGAGCGGGCAGGGAAGTGGACCTGAGTCCATGATCGGATCAGCCATGATCGTGTTAAATGGTGGAGCACGCTCGAGGGGCTGTATGGCCTACTCCTGCTCCTATTTCTTATGTTCTTATGTTCTTATTTTTTTTTCTAGCACTTCAACCCTTCCCTTCTTCCTCCAGCTGTGGCAAAAGTTTCTATAGATATGTAAAGAGAAAAAGGTTAGTAAAGACAAACGTAGGTCCCCTGCAGTCAGAATCAGGGGAAGTCATAACGGGGAACAAAGAAATGGCAGACCAATTGAACAAATACTTTGGTTCGGTATTCACTAAGGAGGACACAAACAACCTTCCGGATATAAAAGGGGTCAGAGGGTCTAGTAAGGAGGAGGAACTGAGGGAAATCCTTATTAGTCGGGAAATTGTGTTGGGGAAATTGATGGGATTGAAGGCCGATAAATCCCCAGGGCCTGATGGACTGCATCCCATACTTAAGGAGGTGGCCTTGGAAATAGCGGATGCATTGACAGTCATTTTCCAACATTCCATTGACTCTGGATCAGTTCCTGTCGAGTGGAGGGTAGCCAATGTAACCCCACTTTTTAAAAAAGGAGGGAGAGAGAAAGCAGGGAATTATAGACCGGTCAGCCTGACCTCAGTCGTGGGTAAAATGATGGAATCAATTATTAAGGATGTCATAGCAGCGCATTTGGAAAGAGGTGACATGATAGGTCCAAGTCAGCATGGATTTGTGAAAGGGAAATCATGCTTGACAAATCTTCTGGAATTTTTTGAGGATGTTTCCAGTAGAGTGGACAAGGGAGAACCAGTTGATGTGGTAAATTTGGACTTTCAGAAGGCTTTCGACCAGGTCCCACACAAGAGATTAATGTGCAAAGTTAAAGCACATGGGATTGGGGGTAGTGTGCTGACATGGATTGAGAACTGGTTGTCAGACAGGAAGCAAAGAGTAGGAGTAAATGGGGACTTTTCAGAATGGCAGGCAGTGACTAGTGGGGTACCGCAAGGTTCTGTGCTGGGGCCCCAGCTGTTTACATTGTACATTAATGATTTAGATGAGGGGATTAAATGTAGTATCTCCAAATTTGCAGATGACACTAAGTTGGGTGGCAGTGTGAGCTGCGAGGAGGATGCTATGAGGCTGCAGAGTGACTTGGATAGGTTAGGTGCGTGGGCAAATGCATGGCAGATGAAGTATAATGTGGATAAATGTGAGGTTATCCACTTTGGTGGTAAAAACAGAGAGACAGACTATTATCTGAATGGTGACAGATTATGAAAAGGAAAGGTGCAACGAGATCTGGGTGTCATAGTACATCAGTCATTGAAGGTTGGCATGCAGGTACAGCAGGCGGTTAAGAAAGCAAAGGGCATGTTGGCCTTCATAGCAAGGGGATTTGAGTACAGGGGCAGGGAGGTGTTGCTACAGTTGTACAGGGCCTTGGTAAGGCCACACCTGGAGTATTGTGTACAGTTTTGGTCTCCTAACTTGAGGAAGGACATTCTTGCTATTGAGGGAGTGCAGCGAAGGTTCACCAGACTGATTCCCGGGATGGTGGGACTGACCTATCAAGAAAGACTGGATCAACTGGGCTTGTATTCACTGGAGTTCAGAAGAATGAGAGGGGACCTCATAGAAATTTTTTAAATTCTGACGGATTTAGACAGGTTGGATGCAGGAAGAATGTTCCCAATGTTGGGGAAGTCTAGAACCAGGGGTCACAGTCTAAGGATAAGGGGTAAGCCATTTAGGACTGAGATGAGGAGAAACTTCTTCACCCAGAGAGTGGTGAACCTGTGGAATTCTCTACCACAGAAAGTAGTTGAGGCCAATTCACTAAATATATTCAAAAGGGAGTTAGATGAAGTCCTTACTACTCGGGGGATCAAGGGGTATGGCGAGAAAGCAGGAAGGGGGTACTGAATTTGCATGTTCAGCCATGAACTCGTTGAATGGCGGTGCAGGCTAGAAGGGCCGAATGGCCTACTCCTGCACCTATTTTCTATGCTTCTATGTTTCCCCCCACCTCAGATGAATTTATTCTCTTTAGCGTTGGGGCCATTTTCAGCAGCCGTCAACTCCAGTTGTCATGACACCATGAGGCCCAGGCCATTTTAACTCCTGGGCCTCATTTGAATGTGGGAATGCTAACTCCCACCAAAACTGGGGAGGATGACACTTGCTTCTTCTGGCCCACGAGGAAACTTTAACATAAAACTTGCTTAGCCCTTTTGTGGCCAGGGTTCTGCCTGATACCAGGTCTCAGCAGTGGGGCCAGACCTGGGAATCACGGTCATGATCCAGAGTTAAAGTTGTTCCAAATTCCAATATGGTTAAAACAGCAGCAAGTGGGAACGGTATGATAAGCACTCAAATGTGATTTGAACCCCCTGACCTCAACATTTCTGCTGAGCATGCAGGCAGGGGAAAATGTCTTCTCCCCTGCTCCTGCTCAGGTCTGACTCCCAACTGTGAAGTGCCCTGATGGGTTTGCTGCATCACAGGCATGGAAGAAATACAGATTATGGTTGCAAACATTTCTCAATAGATCTCTGCCTCTCTACCTCTCTCTCTCCACCATTAAGATGCTCCTTAAAACCTAGCTCTTTGGCCAAGCTCCTGGTCATCTGTCCTAATATCACCTTCTGTGGCTCGGTGTCAAAAATGTTTTTATTGATATCGCTCTTGTTCAGAGCTTTGGACATTTTTAACTACGTTAATTGTGCTATATAAATGTAAGTTGTTGTAGAGACCATCAACAATAATCCACAATGCCCCTTGCCTGAGGGCACAAGTACATACCAGATTATATTTGCGAGAGTGGTGACCATGTCAAAGCCTGCAGACAAGTCAAGAAGGATGATAAGGGATAGTATTCCTTTGTCACAGTCACAAAGGATGAAATTTATGACTTGGATGAGAGCCGTTTTGGTACTGTGGCTGCGGCGGAAGTCTGATTGGAGGGATTCAAACACGGAATTACGGGAAAGATGGGCACGAATTTGACAACATGTTCAAGGACTTTGGCGAGGAAAGGGAGATTGGATATGGGGCGGTAGTTTGCAAGGATGGAGAGGCCGAGGATTGTGATTTTGCGGAGAGGGTGATGACGGTAGATTTGAGGGAGAGGGGTTACAGTACCTGAGAAGAGAGAACTGTTAACAATGTCAGCTAACATCGGAGCCAGAAAAGGAAGTTGGAAGGTCAGCAGTTTGGTGGGAATAGAGTCAAGAGAGCAGGAAGTGGCTCTCAAGGACAGGATGAGCTGGGAATGGTTATGAGGGGAGGTCGGAGAGAAACTGGAGAAAGATGTGAGGTCAGGGCTAGAGCAGGCGGGGATCCCGAGAGGAAGTTTGGTCCGGTGGGCTAGGGAAAGGAAAGGGAGAAGCAGAGGCGGCCGAACGGATGGTCTCAATCTTCGAATCATGAGCTCCTCACACTTATTGTCGGAGGTGAGGGTGGCGACTGGGGAGAGGAGTTTAAAAAAGCTAGCAATGGAGAATAGAAGCCAGGGTTTATCCTTACATTCCAGAATTATTCTGGAATAGTGAGCAATTTTGGCAGACGAGAGGAGGACCCGATATTGCTTTATGTGGTCCAGCCAGATCTGGCGGTGAATGGCTAAACCAGTTGTCCACCATATTCATTCAAGTCTGCGTCCCTTGGATATAAGGGAGTGAGGATCAGGGCTGTACCAGGGGGAATGGCTAAGGTTAGAGAGAGTAATTGTTTTAACAGGGACTAGGGCATCAATGGTGGTGGTGAGAGTGTGATTGAGCACATCGGTTGCTGCAGAAATGTCATGGTGAATGGAGGGCCAAAGGCTGGACAGTTGGGAGTTGATAAATGAAGTTGTGAGAGAGTTGGGAGAGAGTTTTTTCCAGGGGCGGACACAGAAGGTGGTAGGGTTGTGGGGATTGGAAGGGGGATGTGGGTGGAGAGTAATACGAGGAAGTGGTCAGAGATGGTCTTATCTGCGATTGACACGATGGGAGTAATGAGGCCTCGAGAGATGGCAAGGTCAAGGGGGTGGCCGTGAATACGGGTTGGGGAATTTACATGGAGGGACAGGTTAAGGGAGGATAGTGAACTCAGAGAAGAGAGGGCATGATGAATTGAGATGGAGCTTGAAATCACTGAGGATGAGAAGTTGATTGCTGCAGAGGCTGATGGAGGAAAGTAGTGAAGAAATATCGGTAATAAAATTGTTATGATACTTGGGTGGGCGGGAGAGAAAGAGAATTTTAAATGAGAGGTGAGATGGGTGGAAAATGGTGAGAGGCTCAAAGGAGGAGAAAGTGCCAGAAGAGAAGGGGGATAGACCAAGGTGTGATTTGTTGATGAGAGCCACACCATCACCATGGTGATCTGAGCGGGGCAAGTGGTGGAAGGTCTAACCAGGCGGGGAGGCTTCATTTAAGGGTAAGGTGTCATCGCCCCTCAACCAAGGCACGACATCCATGTCATCATCCACGATGAGCTCATAGATGGCAAGGGCCTTGGTCGCAAGTGAATGGACATTCTGGAGAGAGATGTGGAGAGGGTTGGTGATGGCAGCTGAAAGCTCGACCGCCAATGGTAGAATGATTAAAATTGGGGATGCACAAGAGGCCAGAATTAGAGGAGGGTAGAGATCTCGCAGGCGCAAAGATCTCAGTAAAAGTTGTAGCACTGACAGACATTGAAAAAAGGATTTAGGATGGTGTTAAAGAAAGGGTGGACCATGAACTTTAGAAGATCATATTACCTCATCCACAATCTTTCCAGATGTTATCTCTCTGCTCCCCCATAAACATAACTATTCTCTCACATTCTTAATCCATGCATCATCACCAAGGGAACAGTCCCAGACACGAATGTAACCTTTACAGTGCCAGTGCTTTAAATCATGAAGGAAGAAAATGGCATGCTGGTCCATTAAAGCAGAACAAGCAAAGTCAATTGTATCTAGTAGACTTGGGGGAGGCCAGCAAAAATTAAATATTTTGGTTCTCTGGATAAGTGACACTTGAGTAAGCTTCCCCGATCCTAGTCTTGTTATTCAGTGGAAGTGTGCTGAAGAAAGCAAAAAAAAAATCTCTTAGGAAAATGGTTCTAAAATCATTTACTGCAATTTACTGAAAGTAGCTCCATCGCACCATGGGACCTGCCTGCAGGACTCTTACACTTAAGCGATAACTATTTAACTCGTGCAGTTCATTTATTATTTCATGCATGAACACAGCTTTTACTCTCAGACTGTCACTGTACATGACATGGAAGAGGTTCTCTTAAAGGCCAAGAGTGCCTTCAAGAGAACATGCTGGTACATTAAACAATTATGAAAGCAAATGGCATGTTGACCTTTATTGCAAGAGGGTTTGAGTACAAGAGTAAAGACATCTTACTGCAATTATATAGTACAGTATATAGTTTTGGTCTGCTTACCGAAGGAAAGATATACTTGCTATAGAGGAAGTGCGACAAAAGTTCACCAGACTGATTGCTGGGATGGGGGGGATTGTCCTATGAGTAGAGATTGAATAGACTAGGTCTATATTCTCTACAGTTTAGAAGAATGAGAGGTGATCTCATTGAAACATATAATATTCTTACAGGGCTTGACAGGGTAGATGCAGGGAGGATGTTTCCCATGGCTGGGGAGTCTAGAACCAGCGGTCACAGTTTCAGAATAAGGTGTTGGCCATTTAGGACTGAGATAAGGAGAAATTTCTTCACTCAGAGGATGGCGAATCTATAGAATTATCTACATCAGAGGGCTGTGGATGCTCTGTCTTTGACTATATTCAAGAAAGAGGTCAATAGATTTATGGATATTAAGGGAATCACACGATATGGGGATAGTGCACGAAAGTGGAGTTGAGGTAGAAGATCAGCCATGATCTTATTGAATGGTGGAGCAGGCTCGAGGTGCTGAATGGCCTACTCCTGCTCCTATTTCTTATGCCATCTTTCACTCTCCTGATGTCTCACTGGATTGTAAAAGCCTGGATAATACTTCCCTTCCCTAGCCCACAAAATCTAATCCTGTCAAACTATTGATCTTATAAATATCAACATGAGTAAGGGGAAGTGAACCGCCAATAGTATGCCAGTGTTAATTAATATACAGTTGCTTAAACTAATAGGATTTTAATTGGTGTAGCAAGGTGTTGAGGGATATATTATTGTGTTTGTCCTTTCCCTGCAGACAACACTGACACTGATCAGTGCAAACAGGATATACAAACATGCAGTTGCAAATCATTGGGTTTTATTTATAACTATACACAACGTCTTAACTATGTCCCTTGACATTTATTACCATGATCTTTAAATTATAAATTAACAGATGGTTGACTGAAATGAAAGATTCTGAGTGGAGGCCTCCAGTCACAAGTTCCTGACAGAGATGTTTACATGTTTCTATTGGCGAGAAAGCAGGAATGGGGTACTGAAGTTGAATGTTCAGCCATGAACTCATTGAATGGCGGTGCAGGCTAGAAGGGCCGAATGGCCTACTCCTGCACCTATTTTCTATGTTTCTATGTTTCTATGTTAGAATACATTTTGAATGCTCATCAAAAGAGTGAAAATATTCAGCTGCCAATAAGGATAAAAAAAATACTCTGTTCAAATGATAAATGTAAAATTGGTCCATCTTGAGTAAAAAGACTTGCATTTATATAGCGCCTTTCATGACCACCGGACATCTCAAAGCGCTTTACAGCCAATGCAGTACTTTTGAAGTGTAGTCACTGCTGTAATGTGGGAAACGCGGTAGCTAATTTGCGCATATCAAGCTCCCACAAACAGCAATGAGATAATGATCAGATAATCTGTTTTTTTGTTACGTTGATTGAGGGATAAATATTGGCAGGGACACCGGGAATAACTCCCCTGTTCTTCTTCAAAATAGTGCCATGGGATCTTTTACGTCCACGGGGCCTCGGTTTAATGTCTCATCCGAAAGACAGCACCTCCGACAGTGCAGCACTCCCTCAGCCGAGATTTTTGTGCTCAAGTCCCCGGAGTGGGATTGAACCCACAACCTTCTCACTCGGAGGCGAGAGTGCTACCCACTGAGCTGCAGTTGACACAAAAGAGTCGAGGGAATATTATTGAAGTGGAGACGAAGTTTGTTTTTTTGATCAAAATACACTAGTACTTTTGTAAAAAGTGCAATAACTTTATCACGTTGGGAAAAGGCTGATCTCTATAGTGAGTATGGGCCTCTGACCCTCCAGTCTGCACTAAAAAACTAGTATTAAATCAACTCAACAATAGTTAGGTCACAGCTCGAGTACGGTGTACAGTTCTGGTCAGCACGTTACAGGAAATATGTGTTTGCACTAGAGAGGGTACAGAGGAGATTTACGAGGATGTTGCCTGGACTGGAGAATTTTAGCAATGAGGAAAGATTGGATAGGCTGAGGTTGTTTTCTTTGGAACAGAGGAGGCTGAGGGGAGACCTGATTGAGGTGTATAAAATTATGAGGGGCCTAGATAGAGTGGATAGGAAGGACCTGTTTCCCTTAGCAGAGGGGTCAATAACCAGGGGGCATAGATTTAAAGTAGAAGGATTAGATGGGAGTTGAGGAGAAATGTTTTCACCCAGAGGGTAGTGGGGGTCTGGAACTCACTGCCTGAAAGGGTGGTAGAGGCAGAAGCCCTCATCACATTTAAAAAGTACTTGGATGTGCACCTGAAGTGCTGTAACCTAAAGGGCAACGGACCAAGAGCTGGAAGGTGGGATTAGGCTGGAGAGCTCTTTGTCGGCCGGCACAGACACAATGGCCTGAAATGGTCTCCTTCCATGCTGTAAATTTCTATGATTCTATGATCCTGTAAACACTGTCTCCACAGGAAGCAAAAACTCCTTTAGCCAACATAACGTAATTAACATAAAGCATTACCCATCCCCCTTCATCATAATTCACACATCAGACTCTCGTCCTTTTAGTTTAATATAAATCGGCCATTCTTAATAATAAGTATCATACAATCTTTTCTTATGCTGAGGATATCAAATGAGCTCAACTCAACAAAAAGGACTGTAGCCTCGATATTAATCCCTCCATAATGGGCGCGAGAGGGTCGCTGGGTGGGGGTTTCAAGTTAACAACGGAGGAAGCCGTCCTCAGCCCGCCGAGAACGCTCCCATTGCCGTTTTGCGGTGAGAGATATCGTGCCGTGTGAGTGTCCTGCCCTCAATGTGACCGGCTGCCGGGCAGGTAACGGAAGAGAAAAATCATAACGAGGTCCTGCCGTTAAATTCGGTGGGACCTCTGTGTCCCTGGCCTTGCTGGGATTTCCCTGCACTACCATGCTCCCCCGTACCCTTCCCCGCCCCCCTATAAATGTCGAGTCCTGTGTGCGCTCGTTCTATATTTCGAAGCTGCCTGCCTTGCATTGACTTAGTGA
This sequence comes from Pristiophorus japonicus, assembly GCF_044704955.1. Classification (NCBI taxonomy): domain Eukaryota; kingdom Metazoa; phylum Chordata; class Chondrichthyes; family Pristiophoridae; genus Pristiophorus; species Pristiophorus japonicus. The sequence goes on along the minus strand of NC_091977.1, from coordinate 515,250,148 downwards.
TTTCAGACCTGTTGCTTCACATTTGCAACTAGCTCTCTACTCATTGGTTTGTATAAGAACATAAGAAGTAGGATCAGGAGCAGGCCATTTGGCCCCTCGAGCTTGCTCCGCCATTTAATAAGATCATGGCTGATCTGATCATGGACTCAGCTCCACTTCCCTGCCCGCTCCACATAACCCTTTACTCTCTTATTGCTCAAAATTCTGTCTATCTGCCTTAAATATATTCAATGACCCAGCCTCCACAGCTCTCTGGGGTAGAGAATGCCTCAGAGAAGAAATTTCTCCTCATCTCAGTTTTAAATGGGCGACCGTCTATTCAAAGATTATGTCCCCTAGTTTTAGTTTCCCCTGTGTGGAAATATACTCTCTGCATCCACCTTGTCGAGCCCCCTCATTATCTTATGCTTCAATAAGATCACCTCTCATTCTTCTGAACTCCAATGTGTATCGGTCCAACCTACTCAACCTATCCTCATAAGTCAACCTCTTCATCTCCGGAATCAACCTAGTGAACCTTCTCTGAACTGCCTCCAATGCAAGTATATCCTTCCTTAAATACGGAGACCAAAACTGTACGCAGTACTCTAGGTGTGGCCTCACCAATACCCTGTACAGTTGTAGCAGGACTTCTCTGCTTTTATACTCTATCCCCCTTGCAATAAAGGCCAACATTCCATTTGCCTTCCTGATTACTTGCTGTACCTGTATACTAACTTCTTGTGTTTCGTGCACAAGGACCCCAGGTCCTTCTGTACTGCAGCACTTTGCAATTTTTCTCCATTTAAATTATAATTTGCTTTTCTGTTATTTCTGCCAAAGTGGATAACCTCACATTTTCCCACATTATTCTCCACCTGCCAAATTTTTGCCGACTCACTTAGCCTGTCTATATTCCTTTGCAGATTTTTTGTGTCCTCCTCACAATTTGCTTTCCCAGCCATCTTTGTATCATCAGCAAACTTGGCTACATTACACTCGGTCCCTTCATCCAAGTCATTAATATAGATTGTAAATAGTTGAGGACCCAGCACCGATCCCTGCGGCACCCGACTAGTCACTGTTTGCCAACCGGAAAATGACCCATTTATCCCAACTCTCTGTTTTCTGTTAGTTAGCCAATCCTCTATCCATGCTAATATATTACCCCCAACCCTGTGAGCTTTTATCTTGTGCGGTACCTTATCGAATGCCTTCTGGAAATCCAAATACACCACATCCACTAGTTCCCCCTTATCTACCCTGCTCGTTATATCCTCAAAGAACTCCAGTAAATTTGTCAAACATGATTTCCCTTTATAAAACCATGCTGACTCTGCTTGATTGAATTATGCTTTTCCAAATGTCCTGCTACTGCTTCCTTAATAACTGACTCCAACATTTTCCCATCAACAGATGTTAGGCTAGCTGGTCTATAGTTTCCTGCTTTTTGTCTGCCTCCTTTTTTTAAATAGGGGCATTACATCCGTGGTTTTCCAATCCGCTGGAACCGCCCCAGAATCCAGGGAATTTTTGTAGCCACCTAACGAATGATAATATTCACACGCTGCAAGCGGTGTGCAGATGCAAAGGGAAATGGTTGATTTTTTTTGAATTTCCACGAGGGTGGCAAGTGGAGTTGTTTATGCAAGATGACAGGCTGCTGCGAATGAATATAAGGTAGTGCAGAGGGTGTTGGGAACGGTTCTCTCAGAGTCCTGATCCTTACCAGATCAATCTGTTCCAATTGTAGAAAACAAATCCAATTGGTTAGAGAGAATCTATATTCCAGCCAAGTCGCTAAACAGGGCTAAATTAGATGCTTCGGCAATAATTTTGCAGATACTGATGGTTTTAAAAAAAAACTTTGTACACATCCTACTTGAGTTCTTCCTGCACCACTGCACAACGCATCATTACAGCTAACAGTGGTGCAGTGATCTACAACTTTCAGTCTGAATGCCCAAGGAAGTGATCTTCAATTCAGAATATGAGTAAATAAAGACTCTTTCGATGCTGTTTTCTAACATATACTTAAATTATTTATTTCTCACAGCATACAAAAATGATTCACTCTTTTAGACCAATTATGTTATTAACTCTTACTTAACCCACATCCCTCTGGGGTAGAGAATTTAAAAGATTCATAACCTTTTGAGTGAAGAAATTTCTCCTAATTTCAGTCCTAAATGGATGAACCCTTATTCTGAGACTATGAACCCTGGTTCTGGACTCTCCAGCCAGGGGAAACAGCCTCTCAGCATCTGCCCTGTCAAGTTCTCTAAGAATTTTATATATGTTTCAATGAAATCACCTCTCATTCTTCTACAGAGAGTATAGGTCCATTCTACTCAATCTCCCCTCATATGACAACCCTCTCATCTCAGGAATCAAGCTAGTGAACCTTCGTTGCACCGCCTCCAAGGCAAGTATAGCCATTCTTAGGTAAGGCGACCAAAACCGTACAAAGGCCCGAAGGCAAATGCTGGGAATGTCCTTAGGAGTTCTCCCCATCGGCCATTGTCACTTCAGTGAAAGGCTGGCGGAAACCCCTTTTACTGATCTCGTCAGGGTGTCTGTTCATCATCCATCGGAGTGATGGTGGCCGATCAGGAGAACCGCAGAGAAAATCCCCAGCGATGGTATCAGAGAGCTCCGAGCCCCTGTGGAAACATATACCAGCTCGAGTCAGTAACTTTAAGGAAAAAGGGAAAAGATTTGTTGAAAAAGAAAAGGGCATCAGTTTCAGAAAAGGAGCATTTAATATATATATATCCTGCTCTCTTGCCCTTTAGATATTCTGGAATAGTGATTGCACCAACTCCCCAGCCAATGGACTTTGTGCTGAAACTGTGGATAGTCTGAACTGATAGGTTACAGTGCTGACATTAAAAACTGCATGCAGGGAGGATTCCACTTTTAGATATGTATCAGTACTTAGAGTTAAAGGTCAGTTCGTTTTATACATATCAGCAGATCAGGCAAAATAAATGTTTCCGGTAGATGGGTATCAGTACCACTGTATGCCTGTGATTACCTAACTGAAAGATCTATTGTGCGCTTTGCAATGTTCCTTCCATTGTAAGGAAAGAGCAATACTTGTTGTTCTCTGCATGTGTTTATCGACTAGACTGAGACCAAAAAAATGCAAGTATTATTGGAAACATTGCTGAATATTCTGATCTTGAGCCGAAAATAATTTTGAGCAAAGGTAACGTGAATGAAGATTGCCTTTGCCTACACCTGACTTGAAAACGCCTCAACCCGCAGGTCTAATGTTGGTAATGGATGATCTTGAGTGTGATGAAACTCTTGTCAAGCCAATGAGTCGGGTAAGCTACAACCTGTTGTGTATGCTTCGAGAAGTTTATCAAAAGCAGAAAGAGCTTACAGCATATTGGACATAGAAGCTTTGGCCTGTGTGTATGGTGTAACAAAGATGCATCAGTACCTGTTTGGTCTCCGTTTTGAACTCGAAACGGATCACAAGCCACTCATTTCATTGTTTTCTGAAAACAAAGGTATTAATAACAATGCATCATCCCGTATTCAGAGGTGGTCATTGACATTGTCTGGCTATAATTACATTATTCGTCATAGACCCGGTACTGAGTCGTTTGCCTTTGCCTACACCTGATGTGAAAACACCTCAACCCGCAGGTCTAATGTTGGTAATGGATGATTTTGAGTGTGATGAAACTCTTGTCACTGCTCAAAAAGTTAGGATCTGGACTAACCATGACCTTATTTAGACGGTTGTGAAACGTTGTGTCCTCAGTGGTGATTGGTCTGAAATACCTAAGGAGATGTGTGAAGAGACCAAACCTTACACCCGTCGCAAGGATGAGCTGTCCATTCAGTCAGATTGTTTACTGTGGGGTAATCGTATCATCATGCCTGAGAAAGGTAGAGAAAGATTTGTACGTGAGCTACATAGCACTCATCCTGGTATTATGATGAAAGCCATTGCTAGGTCCCATGTTTGGTGGCCTGGAATTGACTCTGATCTGGAATCATGTGTGCATCAGTGTAATACTTGCATGCAGCTAAGTAAAGCACCAGCGGAATCTCTGCTGAGTCTTTGGTCATGGCCATCTAAACCATGGTCGAGGATCCACATCAATTTTGCAGGTCCATTCCTTGGAAAGATGTTTTTTGTTGTGGTGGATGCATATTCAAAGTGGATAGAGTGCATTATTATGTCATCCAGTACATCTACAGCCACTATTGAGAGCCTACATGTCATGTTTGCTACTCATGGCTTACCTGACAATGTTGTGAGCAACAACAGATCTTGTTTCAGAAGTCTTGAGCTTCAGGAGTTCATGAAACTCAATGGTATTAGACATGCGAGGTCAGCTCCATTTAAACCTGCTTCTAATGGTCAAGCATAGCGTGCTGTTCAAACTATCGAACAAAGTATGAAACGTGTAACTCCGGGTTCACTTCAAACTCATTTGTCATGTATATTGCTCAGTTATAGAACAAGACCTCAAACTGTCACTGGTGTTTCCCCTGCTGAATTCCAGATGAAGAGAAAACTCAAGACCAAGCTTTCACTTGTTCATCCTGATTTGAATGATTGTGTTGAAAACAGATGTCAAAGTTAGTAATTGTATAATGATGGTACTGCTGTGTCACAAGATATCTCTGTCAATGATCCAGTGTTTGTACTGAACTATGGTCGCAGTCCAAAATGGATCGCTGGTACTGTTACAGCTAAGGAGGGTAACAGAGTGTTCATTGTCGTGCTCAAGGATGGCCAAACATGCAGAAAATATGTTGACCAGGTAAAACTGTAGCACACAGATGAACTGGAACCGTTTGAGGAAGATCCAGTCAGTGACCCACCAACTATCGTTCATTCACATGAGGCCTCTGTTGTCGTTCCTGAACCTGGACCTTCAGTCTCTGATGTTGTTATTGCCACTCCCATCAGAACTGTTGCTCAACCTCCAGTCACAACTGACTTAGAACGTTCACCTAGAACTAATGTTGAACTGAGACGATCAACTCGTGAGCGTAAAGCCCCAGATCATCTTGTATTGTAAAGTGACCGATACTAAGATCTTGAAAGGGGGATGTTGTAATATATTTATGCTTGGGGTCACCTGGCACCAGAGGGCGCCACTGTCGGATGTCATGCAGGCAATACAGGAACTCTGATCTTGTTCTTATCCAAAGTGAGAATAAGAGAGATCGGGTACACACTTAAGGCAGTTTATAACAACGGAACTCTTGTGTTATTACAACATGGAATGAACTTACAAATAGAGTAATAGAGATGAAAACCCTGGGATCATTTATGGAACAATTGAATTCTGCAGTGATGGAGGATGGAAGGAAATGCAGGGCCTTTCTGGACGGATGAATTACGACGGGCTAAATGGGCTCCCTCATCTGCATTTATTTTGTGACCTTGCAATTTTCCTTTATTTGAAGCAAGTTATAAATAACGGCAGGTTTTCTTTGTTTTGCGTGCTATTTCACACAAAGCGCGATTAACACAATTGACTGCACTTTCTGACCTTTCATTCTTGGTCAGCACTTATTCACACCGTACAAACTTTGCAAAGGCTGAAAAATTGTCCAAAGCATTACTAAATCTTTCAAAAGATTCCACGTTTTTCATCAGCATATATGAAAACCACTTTAGTGTTACATTTGAACAGCAACCTTCGAAGGGCTGCCTGTTTGCAATACTTTATAGCGTCCCTTCATTTCACTCCTTGTTCAAGGCTCAACCTGCAACGCTGTGATGTCGCTAAGTGGCAACATGTAGATGAAAATTAGGAGGGGGTCAAGGATAGATCCTTGGAGGACACCAGAGGTAATGATGAGGGAACGGGAAGAGAAACCATTGCAGGTAATTCTCTGGCCACAATTAGATAGATAAGAATGGAACCAGGTGAGTGCAATCCCACCCAGCTGGACGACGGTGGAGAGATGTTGAAGGATAGAGTGGTCAACCATGTCAAAGGCTGCAGACGTCAAGAAGGATGAGAAGGGATAGTTTGCCTTTGTCACAGTCACATAGGATGTAATTTGTGACTTTGAGGAGAGCTGCTTTGGTACAGTGATGGGGAGGAAACCCGATTGGAGGGATTCAAACATGGAGTTGTGGGAAAGATGGTCATGGATTTGGGAGGCGACAACACGTTCAAGGACTCGAGAGAAAACATTCAAGAAGATCATGGCTGATCTTCTAACTCAACTCCACCTTCCCACCCCATCCCCTTGTTGCAGTAGATTCTGCCCCTGACAGTCAATTCAGCGAACGGTACATCTTCCATGACCTCTGCACAGCCATGACCTCTGAACAAATTAACTATAGACAGCACAGTGACTCAAATGTAATTATTGGTCTGCTAGTAATTTTACAATGGGTGGCGTGAGAAGAAGAAACACAGAGGAGACCACGCCCATAACTCTCCAGAATATATAGAAATGATTTGATTGAGAAGTATAGCTCATACCTTCCTCAGAACTCAATGTTTTCTCTCTACCTTTCCTGTTATAATCTACATGTTTTTAAAACCCATCGCTGAGTCAATCTAATTCTCTCTCGCTTTTCTCAACTTTATGGTATCCTGTCTAGGATTCTCACTATGGTCATCCATTATTAGGTGGTACAGGTTAGTTGAATACGATATTTTTTGGAGAGAATTAGGTTTTGCAGTTCTCCGAACTGTATTTTTGTTATCATTGTAACCAATTGGCAGTGTGAAATGAACATTGTGAACCAAGGTTCGATACAGGGTTAGCGTAAAGTATGCAAAACCTGTATCGAACCTTGGTTAGACCATAGTTGGAGTGCTGCGTACAGTTCTGGGCGCCATATTATAAAAAGGATAAAGAGGCATGGGAGAGGGTGCAGAGAAGATTTACAAGGATGTTAGCAGAAATGCGAGGATATATACATATATATCAGGAAAGGATGAACATGCTGGCTCTCTTTTCTCTTGAAAAAAGAAGTCTGAAGGGTGACTGAATAAAGGTCTTTAAAATTATGAAAGGTTTTGATAGAGTGGATAGAGAGAGAATGTTTCCACTTGTGGGGAAGAGCAAAACTAGAGGCTACCAGTATAAGATAGTCACCAAGAAATTTAACAGGGAATTCAGAAGAAACGTCTTTACCCAGAGAGTGGTGAGAATGTGGAACTCACTACCACAGGGAGTGGTTGAAGCAAATAGTACAGATGCATTTAAGGGGAGGCTAGACAACACTCTTCTCAATCTTCCTCGCTGCCATGCTCCAGCTCACAGTCGACAAGTTACCCGCTGGATTGGAACTAAACTACAGAACCAGTGGGAACCTGTTCAACTTCGCTGTCTCCAGGTCAGATCCAAGACTACCCCAGTCTCTGTCGTCGAGCTACAGTACGCAAACGATGCCTGCATCTGTGCACACACAGAGGCTGAACTCCAGGACATAGTCGACGTATTTACATGGGCCTTACGCTAAACATCAGTAAGACAAAGGTCCTCCACCAGCCTGTCCTCGCCGCACAGCATTGCCCCCCAGTCATTAAGATCCATGGCGCGGCCCTCGACAATGTGGACCACTTCCCTTATAAGAACATAAGAAATAGGAACAGGAGTAGGCCATATGGCCCATCGAGTTTGCTCCGCCATTCAATAAGATCTTGGCTGATCTGATCTTATCTCGGGAGCCTCCTATCAACAAGAGCAGGCATTGACGACGAAATCCAACACCGCCTCCAGTGCGCCAGTGCAGCCTTCGGCCGCCTGAGGAAAAGAGTGTTTGACGACCAGGCCCTCAAAACTGTCACCAAGCTCATGGTCTATAGGGCTGTAGTAATACCCGCCCTCCTGTATGGATCAGAGACATGGACCATGTACAGTAGACACCTCAAGTCACTGGAGAAATACCACCAATGATGTCTCCGCAAGATCCTACAAATCCCCTGGGAGGACAGATGCACCAACGTTAGTGTACTCGACCAGGCCAACATTCCCAGCATTGAAGCACTGACCACACTTGATCGGCTTCACTGGGTAGGCCACATAGTTCGCATGCCAGACGCGAGACTACCAAAGCAAGCACTCTACTCGAAACTCCTACATGGTAAATGAGCCAAAGGTGAGCAGAGGAAACATTACAAGGACATCCTGAAAGCCTCCTTGATAAAGTGCAATATCCCCACTGACACCTGGGAGTCCCTGGTCAAAGACCGCCCTAAATGGAGGAACTGCATCCAGGAGGGCGCTGATCTCCTTGAGTCTCGTCCCCGAGAGCATGCAGAAATCAAGCGCTGGCAGTGGAAAGAGCGTGCGGCAAACAAGTCCCACTCACCCCTTCCCTCATCGACTCTCTGTCCCACCTGTGACAGAGACTGTGGTTCTCGTATTGAACTGTTCAGCCACCTAAGGACTCATGTTGAGTGGAAGCAAGTCTTCCTCGATTCCGAGGGACTGCCTATGATGATGATGATGATGCGACAAACATATGAGGGAGAAGGGAATAGAGAGTTATGCTGATAGAGCTAGCTGAGGAAAGACAGGAGGAGGCTCGAGTGGAGCATAAACACTGGCATAGACTGATTGGGCCAAATGGCCTGTTTCTGTACCATAGTTGTTGAATTAAAAATTACTTAGGATTACGTAGGATTGCAATCCTACATAATCCTAAGTAATTTTTAATTCAACAACTATGGGATATTAGTTCTGGCTGTATATTTGGAATTCTTATAAATCTGTACCAGTAAATAATTTAACAATTTTTGAATGCACTTCTTCTTTAAGAGATCTTTAACGAGCTCACTGTTGTGATATAGGAAACGCGGCAACCAAATTGCGCACAGCAAGGTTCCACAAACAGTAATGAGACACATGACCAGATAATCTGTTTTTAGTGGTGTTGGTTGAGTGATAAATATTGGCCAGGGCAGCAGGACAACTTCCCAGCTCTTCTTCGAGTAGTGCTGTGGGATCCTTTACGTCCACCAGTGAGGGCAGACAGGGCCTCGGCTTAACGTCTCATCCGAAAGACGGCACCTCCGACAATGCAGCACTCTCACAGTGCTGCCCAGAATTGTCGGCCTGGATTATGTGCTCAAGTCTCGAGTGGGACTTGAACCCACGACTTTTTGACAGAAGCAAGTGTGCTACCCACTGAGCCAAAGCCGACACTGTTGGCTGATCTCAGAGCAGCAGACGACTGCCACTCTAAAAGGCTAAGGGGGTGAAAATCAGTCAGAGACCACGGACGTCCTGGTTCCCAGTCCAATGCCCAAAGCTTGGAGGGATGTGGATGGAATTAAGCACATACCTGTGATGACCCCTGCTGTCTAGCCTTACACGCAGAAACGGCAATTTGACCTTTGACATTGTTGTAGGTTAGGAACTGCAATTAAATATATCAGTAATCTTTATCATTTAAGGAGAACCAGTTAATTAAATTGGCTGTTTGCTGAGTAGCGGCTGGGCGTGTTTTGCTAAGGTTTAGAACTTAGAGGTTCTACTCGATAGATGTGAGTGTAACTAGAGGGATGGCAGAGCAGTTCAGTCCCGTGGATTGCACATCCTGTGGCATGTGGGAAATCCTGTTTGCTTCACGCAGCCGGGGCGACCACATGTGCAGGAGGTGTCTCCAGCTGCATCAACTCGTGTTTTGGAGCTTGAGCGGCGAGTGGAGTCACTGCGGTGCATCCGCGAGACTGAGAGCTACGTGGTTAGCATGTTTCAAGAGATGGTCACCCCGCAGCTTAACAGTGTGCAGGCAGAGAGGGATTGGGTGACCACCGGACAGAAGAGGAGGACTAGGCAGGTAGGACAGGAGTCTCCTGAGTCCATCTCGCTCTCCAACCGGTATTCTCTTCTGAGTACCGGTGAGGGCGATAGTGGCTCTGGGGAGTGCAGCCAGAGCCAAGTCCACGGCACCACGGGTGGCTCAGCTGCACAAGGGTGGAGGAAGAAGAATGGAAGAGCTATAGTGGTAGGGGATTCGATAGTCAGGGGAGCAGACAGGCGTTTCTGTGGCCGCAGACATGACTCCAGGATGGTGTGTTGCCTCCCTGGTGCCAGGGTCAAGGCTGTCACTGAGCGGCTGCAGGGCATTCTGGGGGGAGAGGGTGAATAGCCAGAGGTCGTGGTCCACATCGGTGCCAATGACATAGGTAGGAAGTGGGATGAGGTCCTGCAGGCAGAGTTTAACGAGCTAGGAGAGAGATTAAAAAGCAGGACCTCAAAGGTAATAATCTCCGGATTATTCCCAGTGCCACGAGCTAGTGAGTACAGAAATAGGAGGATAGAGTAAATGAATATGTGGCTGGAGAGATGGTGCAGGCGGGAGGGCTTTAGTTTCCTGAGGCATTGAGACCATTTCTGGGGGTGGTGGGACCTGTACAAGCCGGTCGGGTTGCATCTCAACAGAGCCGGGACCAATATCCTCGCGGGGGGGGTTGCTAGTGCTGTTGGGGAGGGTTTAAAATAGCTTGGCAGGGGGATGGGAACCTGAAAATAGATTCAGTAGGGAGTTTGAAGAGAAAGGAAACAAGCAGGAAAAAAGGATAAAAAAAACAAATTTAAAGGCACTTTGTCTAAATGCACATAGCATTTGTAACAAAATAGATGAATTGACGGCACAAATTGAGACAAATGGGTATGATATGATAGTCATTACAGACACGTGATTGCAAGGTGACTAGGACTGGGAATTAAATATTATGGGGTATTTGACAATCCGGAAGGACAGACAGAAAGAAAAAGGAGGTGGGGTAGCTCTATTGATAAAGGATGGAATCACTTCAATAGTGAGAAATGATATTGGCTCAAATGATCAGGATGTTGAAACAGTTTGGGTAGAGATAAGGAATAATAAAGGGAAAAAGTCACTGGTGGGTGTAGTCTATAGGCCCCTTAAGGTAGCAACTCTGTTGGTCAGAGCATAAACCAGGAAATAGTGGGGGCTTGTAAAAAGGGAACAGCAATAATCATGGGTGATTTTAATCTCCATATTGATTGGGCAAATCAAATTGATCAGAGTAGCCTTGAGGAAGAGTTCATAGAGTGCATAAGGGACAGGTTCCCTGAGCAGTATGTAACGGAACGAACCAAGGGGCAGGCTATCTTAGATCTGGTCCTGTGTAATGAGACAGGATGAATAAATAATCTCCTAGTAAAGGATCCCCTCGGAATGAGTGATCGTAGCATGATTGAATTTCAAATTCAGATGGAGGGTGAAAAAGTTGGATCTCTAACCAGCGTACTAAGCTTAAATAAAGGAGACTATGAAGGTATGAGGGCTGAATTGGCTAAAGTGGACTAGGAAAATAGATTAAAGTGTAGGACGGTTGATGAACAGTGGTGTACATTTAAGGAGATATTTCACAATTCTCAAGAAAAATATATTCCAGTGAGGAGGAAAGGGCGTAAGAGAAAAGATAGTCATCCGTGGCTAACTAAAGAAATAAAGGATGATATCCAATTAAAAACAAGGGTATACAAAGTAGCCAAAACTAGTGGGAGGACAGAAGATTGGGAAGCTTTTAAAAGCCTGCAAAGAATGACTAAAAAAATGATTAAGAAAGGGAAGATAGACTATGAAAGTAAACTAGCATAAATATAAAAACAGATAGCAAGAGTTTATATAGGTATATAAAAAGGAAAAGAGTGGCTAGAGTACAATTTGAAGTATATTATTGTAAATGCTAATTCCTGAAAGTATTTAGAGGACAAGACTGGGGAATTAGTAATGGGGAACATGGAGATGGCAGAAACTCTGAACAAATATTTGTTATCAGTCTTTATGGTAGAGGACACTAACAATATTCTAACAATGGATATCAAGGGGCTATAGTGGGGGGAGGAACTTAACACAATCACAATCACTAAGGAGGTGGCACTCAGTAAGATAATGGGACTAAAGGCGGATAAATCCCCGGACCTGATGGCTTGCATCCTAGGCTCTGAAGAGAAGTAGTGGCAGGGATAGTGGATGCATTGATTGTAATTTACCAAAATTCCCTAGATTCTGGGGCGGTCCCAGCAGATTGGAAAACTGCAAATGTAACGCCCCTATTTAAAAAAGGAGGCAGACAAAAATCAGGAAACTATAGACCAGTTAGCCTAACATCTGTGGTTGGGAAGATGTTGGAGTCCATTATTAAAGAAGCAGTAGCAGGACATTTGGAAAAGAAAAATTCGGTCAGGCAGAGTCAGCATGGATTTATGTTTGACAAATTTGCTAGAATTCTTTGAGGATGTAAAAAACAGGGTGGATAAAGGGGAACCAGTGGGTGTGGTATATTTGGACGTCCAGAAGGCATTTGAAAAGGTGCCACATAAAAGGTTACTGCACAAGATAAAAGTTCCCGGGGTTAGGGGTAATATATTAGCATGAATAGAGGATTGGCTAACTAACAGAAAACAGAACGTAGGGATAAATGGTTCATTCTCTGGTTGGCAATCAGTAACCAGTGGGCTGCAGCAGGGATCAATGCTGGGGCCCCAGCTATTTACAATCTATATTAACGACTTGGAGGAAGGGACCGAGTGTAACGTAGCCAAGTTTGCTGACGAAAGCTGGAAGGAAAAGCAATGTGTGAGGAGGACACAAAAAATCTGCAAAAGGACATAGACAGATAGGGCCCAAGTTTCCACAAGAAAAAAAACGCCTAAAACGGCGCCTAAAAAAATCCTCGGTATTCTCCACCTATTTACAGGTCCTCTGGCCCTCGGCGCAGCCAGCACGAGCTGTGGGGGGGTGGAGCCAGGTCCCGGTGCTGAAAACAGTGCCGGGACCTCTGCACATGCGCGCTACAGTCGGCACGCAAGTGCAGTAGCTCCAGGCGCCGAACTGTGTGGGAGGGGCCCGAAGCACGCAGCCCCTAGCCCTGGCCCAATGGCCTCACTGGGGCTGCGTGAATAAGGCACCTCCCACGGCCAGCTCCTGCTCCCCGCCCCCGACAAGACCTGACACCCGCTCCCCCCTCCCCCCCCACCGACCAGACCCGACCCGACACCCGCTCCCCCCACCCCCTCCGCCGACCAGACCCGACCCCCGCTCCCCCTCCCCCGCCGACCCGACACCCGCTCCCCCCCCCGACCCGACACCCGCTCCCCGCCCCGACCCGACACCCGCTCCCCCCCCGTGCCCCGACCCGAGACCCGACCCCCCACCCGCCCCGACCCGACACCCGCTCCCCCCCCACCGCCCCGACCCGAGACCCGACCCCCCACCCGCCCCGACCCGACACCCGCTCCCCCCCCCCCACCCCGAACGGCTGCAGAATTCTCCCTGGCTGAAGCACTTTCACACAGGTAGGAAGATGGTTTATTTAATCTTTTCTTGGCTTATAAATGTTTATTCAGGTTGGATTTATTTGTATAATATTTGTAGAATTATAAATAAGGATTTATTGTCGAATTTAATGAGTTCCCTTCCCCCCCCTCCCCCCCACCTCGTTCTGGACGCCTAATTTGTAACCTGCGCCTGATTTTTTAATGTGTAGAACAGGTTTTTTCAGTTCTACAAAAATCTTCACTGGCTCCATTCTACTTTAGTTTGGAGTACATTTTCACTGTGGAAACTTTCAAATCAGGCGTCGGTGACCGGACACGCCCCCTTTTGAAGAAAAAATTCTGTTCTAAACTAGAACTGTTCTACCTGACTAGAACTGCAGAAAAAAAAATGTGGAGAATTACGATTTCTAAAATAGTCCGTTCTCCACCAGTTGCTCCTAAAAATCAGGCGCGAATCATGTGGAAACTTGGGCCCATAGAGTGGGCAAAAATTTGGCAGATGGAGTATAATGTCGGAAAGTGTGAAGTCATGCACTTTTGCAGAAAAAAATCAAAGAGTAAGTTATTATTTAAATGGAGAAAGATTGCAAAGTGCTGCAGTACAGCGAGACCTGGGGGTACTTGTGCATGAAACACGAAAGGTTAGTATGCAGGTAGGCCAATAGAATCTTGGCCTTTATTGCAAAGGGGATGGAGTATAAAAGCAGAGAAGCCTTGGTACAGTTGTACAGGGTATTAGTGAGGCCACACCTGGAATACTGCGTGCAGTTTTGGTTTCCATATTTACGAAAGGATATATTGCTTTGGAGACGGTTCAGAGAAGATTTACTAGGTTGATTCCGGAAATGAGGGGGTTAACTTATGAGGAAAGGTTGAGTAGGTTGGGCCTCTATTCATTGGAATTCAGAAGAATGAGAGGTGATCTTATCGAAATGTATAAGATTATGAGGGGGCTTGACGGGGTGGATGTAGAGAGGATGTTTCCATTAATAGGAGAGACTAGAACTAGAGGGCATGATCTTAGAATAAGGGGCTGCCCATTTAAAATTAAGATGAAGAGAAATTTCTTCTCTCAGAGGGTTATGGATCTGTGGAATTCACTGCCCCAGAGAGCTGTGGAAGCTGGGACATTGAATAAATTTAAGACAGAGAAGGGAATAAAGGGTTATGGAGAGCGGGCAGGGAAGTGGACTTGAGTTCATGATCGGATCAGCCATGATCATATTAAATGGCGGAGCAGGCTCGAGGGGCCATATGGCCTGCTACTGCTCCTATTTCTTATGTTTTTATGTATGAAAAAGTCCCAACAGGCTGCCTGTATTTGTGAAACCATTCCCAGCAAGACGCGATACTTTGAGCAGAGAAAGGCGAAACATCGCAAGGAAAATGTGCCCCTCAATGTACTGAAAAGACTTCCTTCCTATTTTACGGCGGCAGGTTTGATAATGTATAAATGCATCTCCACAATAGATTCCCACTGATTAATTATAAAGCTTTGGTTTCCTACTTTCAGTCTAAGTAGATGTGATCTGCACACTGACACATTACTGAATACACTGCATTTTGTTTTTGTAAAGTCACTGTCAGTCTGAACTTGAAATCTCATTGATTTCTATGTGCGGCCTGTCATGTTTGCTAAATGTAGATCATCTTTCAGTGCCAGAGTAACAGCTGTATCATGTTTCGTGCAGATAATCGTTATTCTCTGCTGGGGATGACCTCCCTCTGAGGCTACATTGAGTTGTAACTTGTAACTGATTTGCAGTGTAATCGCAGCTGTCGGTGAGGTATCTCTTATTTTGCATACCTTTATTAGTTTTGCACATATCTATAGTAATGTAAAACATACTTGGCCAGCTAAGAAGCAGTGAAATAAAAAGTGATATCGCTGCATTTCAAATCAGTTGAAACTGCCAGGTATCACAGTAATTTACGTCAAATTGCACGATTTAATCACTGGGCATGTCCATCACTATTTGCCAAGGCACTGGGGGATAAAGAAACAAACTTATCCAAAGTTCACTCCCTTTTTTCCCCAAAAGGCTAACATTTTACCAAAGGCCCTTCACCACCACAGGAATCCCTCCGGGATTGGCCTGGAATTTCCAGGAATAAAAGACGAATCTCCGGGGCACAGCTGTGAGCAACCCTGGGAGAAAAAATCATAGGGGCCGTCAAAAGAAAATGTGTTTTTTTTTTTAAAAGATTTTGTTGAAGACTTTTGGTTACTAGTTATAAAAATATAGGGCACGGGAAAAAAGGCTGTTTGATTGAGAGTCGGAGAATCATCCAATTGAGTAATGAAGAATCGATTGATTATCCGACTGGTGTTGCACAGTGAGGATGGACATGTCAGGTGAGCAAAGACAAGTGTGTGGGGGTAGGGTAGGGCAGTTGGAGATCAGGCAGGAGATCATATGATAAAACCTCCAGGAATATGTCCAATCAGGGTTGGCAATCCGCGGCCTTAAACGCAGCCAATGCATATTAGGAACAGGAGTAGGTCATTTAGCCCCTCGAGCCTGTTCCGTCAGTCAATGTGATCATGGCTGATCTGTGACCTAACTCCATATCCCTTAATACCTTTGGTTAACAAAAATCTATCAATCTCTGTTTTAAAATTAACAATTGACACAGCATCAATTGTCGTTTGCGGAAAGAGTTCCAAACTTCGATCACCCTTTATGTGTTGAAGTGTTTCCTAACTTCACTCCTGAAAGGTCTGGCTCTAATTTTTAGACTATGCCCGCTAGTCGTAGACTCCCCACCCACCAGAAATAGTTTCTCTCTCTACCCCATCAGTTCTCCTTCATATCTTGAAAACTTCGATCAAATCACCCTTTAACCTTCTAAATTCCAGGGAATATAACGCTAGTTTGTATAATCTCTCCTCGTAATTTATCCCTTGGAATCCAGGTATCATTCTGGTAAATCTAAGCTGCGCTCCCTCCAAGGCCAATATAACAATCCTCCTGAGGTGTGACGCCCAGAACTGCTCACAGTACTCCATGTGTGGTCTAACCAGGGTTTGGTACAGCTGTAGCATAACTTCTACCCCCTTGTATTCTAGTCCTCTAGATATTAAGCTCAGCATTCCTTTAGCCTTTTTGCTTATTTTCTGTACCTGTACATGATATATTAAAGATCTATGTACCAGGATCCCCAAGTCTCTTTGGTCCTCCACTATTTCTAACAAAATTGATTGTAAAATCAATGGACCGAGATTCATGGACAGCAAAATGGCAATTTCCCACAAAGTTCCAACTGTATGCGAGGCCCCAGCAGCAAGTGTGTAATATTGCCCAACCAAATCACATGGAGAGACTCTTTCCATTACTCAAAAACTGTAACTGCAAACAACGGGGACTGTATGGCGCAGTAAGTCTTTTACCTCGGGGCATTGGCTTCCAATCAAGCCCCCGCTGAAACTTTCACCTGTCTGCTGACCTCGGCCACTTGATGCATGGCTGAAAATTGCTCGTAATCCAGCACAAAATTGACAATCTCACTTAAGGAAGCTGTGCTGTACTGTGGGAAATGGAAAAATACCATACTGTGTTTTTGTTTTTCTGGGTTAGAGTCGAAAGAGAGAGAGAGAGTTACTTTGCCGTGCCTGCCCTGAGTCTACTTGATGCTGACACTGGTCGCCCAAAAGAGAAAATGTCCCATTTCCTCACAATGTGGAAATCAAGACCATTTTTTGTGAAAAGGAGAAGTTTGGAATGTGTGCCAGTATTACTTTGGAGAATTACAGACGACGAGATTCAACACCGGCTCCAGTGCGTTTCGGCCGCCTGAGGAAAAGAATGTTTGAAGACCAGGCCCTCAAAACTGCCACCAAGCTCATGGTCTACAGAACTGTAATAATACCCCCCACCTCCTGTATGGCTTAGTACAGTAGACATCTCAAGTTGCTGGAGAAATACCACCAACGAGGCCTCTGCAAGATCCTACAAATCCCCTGGGAGGACAGACGCACCAACATTAGCGTCCTCGACCAGGCCAACATCCCCAGCATTGAAGCACTGACCACACTTGATCAGCTCTGCTGGGCAGGCCACATCGTTTGCATGCCAGACACGATACTCCCAAAGCAAGCGCTCTACTCGGAATTCCTTCATGGCAAACGAGCCAAAGGCGAGCAGAGGAAATGTTACAGAGACACCCTCAAAGCCTCCCTGGAAAAGTGCAACATCCCCACTGACACCTGGGAGTCCCTGGCCAAAGACCGCCCTAAGTGGAGGAATTGCATCTGGGAGGGCGCTGAGCAACTCAAGTCTCATCGCCGAGATCATACAGAAATCAAGTGCAAGGAGCGTGCGACAAACCTGTCCCACCCACCTCTTCCCTCAACGGCTATCTGTCCCTGCTGTGACAGGGACTGTGGTTCTTGTATTGGGCTGTTCAGCCACCTAAGGACACATTTTCAGAGTGGAGGCGAGTCTTCCTCGACTCCGAGGGACTGCCTATGATGATGACGCCTGCCCTGAGTCTACTTGATGCTGACACTGGATGCCCAAAATAGAAAATGTCCCATTTCCTCACAACATGGAAATCAAGGCCATGTTGTGTGAAAATGAGAATTTCGGGATGTGCGCCAGTGTTACTTTGTGGAGTTAGCCCAGCTGTTGGTACCTGTTGGAGGAAGTGTGTATTCAGGGCGACACCAGGCATTGCATTCCTTTACTCCCGAGGCGTTCGAGTTACCTCATATTCCTCTTTGAATCCGTAGCCTTCAGCGCATTTCATCTGTGTAATGTGCTGCAGCAGGTCAGCGACCCGTATGGCTGGATGGAGCTGCCCTGTTTGGTACGGCACGTCCACAGGCTCTCGCTTCTTATAGGGATGGGCCTGCACCAAGCTGTTGGCCTCGTTGGCGACTGGTTGATTTTCATCTACATGCAGACAATGACAGTTGTATTAGCTCTTCCGCAGTTGAACTGGTTTGTAAAAACTTCACTCCCCAAGTAAATTCGTTTCACATTTTAATTAATCAAGCAATGTGAATCAATATATCATTTTACGTATTGCTTTGGGTGGTAATTTTAAAGCTGCAGTATTATTCAGTCATTCGCCTATTTAATATAAATGTAGCTAAGAACATCAATACTAAAGGTTTCAATTTTCATGGTCAACGGACAATTTGCTCCAATTATACACATAAAAAGGAACTTACTGCTGTTTATTTTTGAAAAAAACTCATATAGGCCAAGGTGGTCTTAGGTTTATAGAATTATAGGTCATAGTTTAACTTCATTCTGTAATAAGTCCATTGGGGATAGAGGGCTATAGAACTATTGACAGCATTGCTTGAGGTAAGGAAAGGATTTATATCGGGGATTGGTAGTGGCGGGATTGGTCGTGGGGGGAGAATAGGTGGAGTATATGAGAGCGATCATACACAGACTCAGAATGGAGTAGGTTTTAATGGGTTAAATGTCTCTAGGCCTTAAGCTCTGGAACTCCCTCCCTAAACCTCTCCACCTCTCTACCTCTCTGTCCTCCTTCAAGAGGCTCCTTTAAAACCTACCTCTGTGACCAAGCTTCACCCTGATTTTGCCTTATGTGGCTCGGTGTCAAACTTTTTATCTCCTGTGAAGCGCCTTGGGACGTTTCACTACGCTAAAGGCGCTATTTAAATACAAGTTGTTGTTGTTTCTTGTTCCAAGTTCGTATGTTTTAACCTCAGCTGGGGGCATCAGTTGGGATGCTGGAACCCCACTCAGTGCTCATTGCTGACCAATGACTGTTGCTGGAAAGTGGAAGTGTATGGCTGTTGACTGAGGGCACAATTGAGATCAGCTGTGATGTGCCTTGGAGTTGAAGAGTTCGCTACTTGTATAACTTTATTTTTCTGGAGTGGATTTCAATCTGGATGGTTTGTTCCAACTGTCTAATTTGGTGACGTTTTCAATAAAATATGTTAACACATAAAAAAAAAATTTTTTTAAAAAGAGGCTGCCAATGCTCTGTCTATACTCCCGCCTGTATAATGGATATTGGCTTAAGGTACATGAAAGGCTTATGACACCTTCAGAAGTGAAAGGGGAGACAATGCATAAAACACAAACAGAAATTGTGTTTAAGTGAGCTGTAATTTGCTGAAAGAGAGGTTTATATTTGAAAGAAGCCACTTTTGCTTGCTCAGGAAGATACGTTACATCATTTCCTGGGGCAGTAATAATATACCACAGCATTAAAATACAATAAAACATAATACTGTACAGGTTCTGCAAAGGAAAATAAAATGCATCCCTTCCCTCAATTTACATGCCAATAATCAAACAGGTTACAACTCATTGATAAGATGACCACCGTTAGTCAAAAGTGTTCAATATTCATAGCAAGTACAAGAAAATACTGTGTAAATGATATTGCTCATCAATTAAAATGAAATCTAGGTCCAGAAATTATTACGGTTCTTTTCATTTAAAAGGATCTAAAAGCAAAAACAAAATAAGCATTTTTCTCCTGTTGAATAAAATGCGCTCAAGTAAAATAGTTCCAGAAAATTTCCTTAAGTTCGGGGCAAGGCCTCTTTTTTTTCCTCAATCGCAAAAAAAAAATCGATTAAGTTTCAACAGATCCGAATACACTTGGCAAGAACAATTTGCAAATCGGTTTTAATTTCCAGCCTTGATTTCATTAAAAAATATATATATTCACAGCAAGCCATAATACTGCACATCAGAAATGAAGATGAGATGTTCAATGGCATTTCAAGCTTAGCTTAAAAAAAATTACAATGAAGAGGCCAGGCGCAAAAAAACATTCAACGGAATATAAAATGGCAAATGGAAGAGGTAGTCCATTGTGGGAGGGGTGGGTGGAGGGGGTAGGGGAGGGAAGGGGGGGAAAGGGGCAGCAAGGGTTAATGTCTTGAATAATTGCTTTGCATACCACGTAATCAATGGCTTTATGGGTTGTCACGCAGGGCATGAAATGCTATATGTCAACTGCCATGCAAGTCAACACACAACAGAACTGGCCAGAATTGGGTGAGCTGTACAAGCTGCCTCTGGTACAGGGCAAACAAGGAACTTACCATTTATTGGCACTTTTTAAAAGATACATAACAGGTTAATGTGGAGAACAAAAAAAGGAAAAAAGGAAACAGGGCATAAGCAACAATACTGTGAACATCGTCAAAAATATTTAAAAATTAATTTGATATAATTTTGTTTTGAAAAAAATGAACAGTTCTTAACTAGCTCAGTGACATAATCATGGTAACGGTTATGTTATAGCTGATTTATTTTTTCATCTTGCTGCTATGTAAAAGCAAACGCCCCCCTTGGTGCTCTTAACACTACAATAGTTATTGCTTGACTTGCTTGAAGGCCGCAGGGGTGACCACATTGTCAAAGGGTGGGAATATCCTTTAATCTTTCATATATTCTTGATCTCAGTACAAATCAATAGCAATGATGTCTAGTCTTAGAAACTGTGAAAGACCAATGGTGCAGGGGCATTGAATCACAATTCCAATAGTAAGTCATGCTCGACTCCTTTAAGCCAGCATTTCAAACATGCCGGATTCTATTATCTTCAGCATCGATTAAATAAACAAAAAGGAAAAGAAAGATTGGTTGTTCAAAATAAGATCCCAATTTCACGGGGACTGATAGGGATTATGGCTTTTTAATTAGAAACTGGATCGCTGACTTCAAGATAACATCAAATGCAAAGTTGACAATTACGTGCATTTGTTTTTGGAGTTTTCTTCCCCTTCTCCTTTCCTGAAGGCGCCGGCTCTTGCTGGAGTACGGCCCCATGAGTGCCAACAGCCCTCAGGTACCTCAACAAGTGGCCACTCTCCATGCGTGAGTGTCGCCGGGCATCACAACTGAGCCCATTCTCACACTGTGACGTCCACACATGTGCAATGTTTCAGCGGGTGAGGGGAGGGGTGGGGGTGGGCGGGGAGTGGGGGGGAGGTGTTTGGCCACAGGACAGCGGTCAGGAGCAGGAACCCCGGCTGATTTATTTTCTCCTCCCTGACCTATTTGTCGCGCCCCTTTCTTTCACCCTGGTCGAGACCAGGTAACACAGACTAGGGCTGGGACCTGGGAACTTCCTGGGCTGTACAGTTGAGTACCATGCCAGGTGATGCATCAGGGAAGCTGAATGCATTATTTAAGAGAGACATGTTAAGTTAACTTCCTGTTTGCCAGGTAACAAATGAGACACAAGCCCACTGCATCAATTTATTTCATCTGCTTGACTTGCAGTAAACTGGGAAAAACAGAAGAAAGGTCCTCACCTAATATTGCTGTTGGCACGAATGGATCTGGTGACCAGCCATTAAGTAGAACCAATTCACAAAGGTGGTACCATACCAGAGAAAAAACTACAGTTAGTTTCCATCTTAATTTTCGGCACAGCATTTATATCTTAAACCTTTATTAGAACACTATTAATGAATTAAAGCTAGTGACATAGCGGTTAACCTTTACATCACCAGACTTGTACTGTATATTTAAACCTATAGGCTTGTTATAATATCATTACACCAAAAGTAATAGATACCTGGAAGTGACGGCAAGGACTAATTGAAGGGTTCAGAAGATTTAAATGCAGAATAATTTACACCTGGAATATATAACAATGCAGGGATCTGACCTCTATCTAATCTATTACATTTTACATAGAAAAGATTGGATAACTAGACGTGATTACAGTAATCTAATCAAGGATTTACAACAAGGTGGTTTGTGATAGGCCAAGGATGTTAAATCAGGTGTTTTTCTAGATTCACCTTTGAGGACAGGGAAAAAAAACTCTCCAGAACTAGGAAAACAAAATGTGTAGAACTGAATATAGATCAGATTGTATGGTTTATGGGCCTAATCTATGTCCACTTAAAAAAAAATCTTTAAGGCTAGAGATTAATGTTGGCAATTTTAGCGAAATATATTTCTGTTATTTTGATGGAGGAATTACTCCATTAAAATATTGGATACAGAGATGTGATATGAAATCATTGTGAACTCTACGCTGAGACTCCAGGGCAGTGCTGAGGGCAGTGCTTAGGGAGTGCTCACTGTCGGAGGCGCCGTCTTTCGGATGTGACATTAAACCGAGGCTCCGTCTGCTCTCTCAGGTGGACATAAAATATCCCATGGCATTATTTCGAAGAAGAGCAGGGGAGTTATTCCCAGCGTCCTGGCCTATATTTATCCCTCA
Organism: Pristiophorus japonicus; assembly: GCF_044704955.1. Lineage (NCBI taxonomy): Eukaryota > Metazoa > Chordata > Chondrichthyes > Pristiophoridae > Pristiophorus > Pristiophorus japonicus. The sequence goes on along the minus strand of NC_091977.1, from coordinate 515,227,717 downwards.
ATCAACATAGCAAAAACAGATTGTCTGGTCATTATCACATTGCTGTTTGTGGGAGCTTGCTGTGCACAAATTGGCTGCTGCGTTACCCACATTACAACACTCCAAAAGTATGTCATTGGCTGTAAAGGGCTTTGAGACCTCCGGTGGTCGTGAAAGGCACTATATAAATGTAAGTCTTTCTTTTAATGGCACCAGCAATAATTTGTAGCCTATAGAGAATAATGACTGACAGTGTGTTCCACGTCTTCATATGTGATGACCCCCACACAAAAAGATTAAGGAGTGTAATGTTGTTGCTCTACATTTGTTAAGAAATAATCTGCAACTTATCATTCGGAAATTGTACTTTCCAATACATATTCTATTGCCTACATAACCACTGTCACTGCATTCCAACTAAACTCACTGCTTGTGAAGTGCTTTGTAAAGCCCTGAGGATGTGATAAGGTGTTATATAAATACAAGTTCTTTTTCCATTTCCTTGTTTGAGGTTTAGACTGTCGACACCACCTTACTAAGAGCTTTAGAAATCATGAATGGAGAATGCAATGCTAAAAATGGCTAAGGAATAAAGGTTTCATTTCCCAAGGCAGCAACCATTTAACTTTGAGCTCTAATGATTCATACAGAAAAAACATTAATCCTATTGCGCCTTTTGCACCTTGAGGACATCCCAAAGTGCTTCGCAGCCAATGAATTACTTTTTGAAGGGCAGCTGATTTTGTGTTCTATAAGCTAATGCAAGGGCCTGCAAACAACAAATGAGACAAATGACCAGTTCATCTGGTTTTGGTGATGATGGTTGAGGGAGAAATGTCCTGGACACTGGGAAATCTCCCTGCTCTTCTTTAAATAGTGTCATGGGATCCGTTATACCCACCTGAGTTAATAGCATTCACCTAATACACATTCTAAAGGATTATCACATCAATACATGAAATCTTATTTTTTTTTTATTCATTTGTGGAATGTGGGCATCTCTGGCAAGCCCAGCATCTCTAATTGCCCTTGAGAAGGTGGTGGTGAGCCGCCGCCTTGAACCGCTGCAATCCGTGTGGGGAAGGTACTCCCACAGTGCTGTTAGGGAGGGAGTGCCAGAATTTTGACCCAGCGACGTATTGTGACATTCCTACAGCAATCTTTCGGATGATGTCACTAGCTAGAGTTTAGTTCTTATGCTTTTGTTACTAAAAGACTTGCATTTATATAGCGCATTTCATGACCAACGGACATCCTTTACAGGCCATTAAGTACTTTTGGAGTGTAATCACTGTTGTAATGTAGGAAATGCTGCAGCCAATTTGCACACAAGCAAGCTCCCACAAACAGCAATGTGATCATGGCCAGATAATCAGTTTTCGTTATGTTGATTGAGAGATAAATATTGGCTAGGACACCGGGGATAACGCCCCTGCTCTTCTTCGAGATAGTGCCATGGGATCTTTTACGTCCACCTGAGAGAGCAGACAGGGCCTCGGTTTAATCTCTCCTCTGAAAGATGGCACCTCCGACAGTGCAATGCTGAGGGAGTGCTGTACTGTCGGAGGTGCCGTCTTTCGCACTGCGCTGAAGTATCAGCCTAGATATTTTTGTACTTAAGTTGCTGGAGTGGGACTTGACCCACAACTTTCTGACTCAGAGGCGAAAGTACTACCTACTGAGCTACAGCTGACACTGTACTCCAATGTTATCAGTATCCTCCCTTTAAGTCTGTGATGATGCTGAAAGAGCACTCTATTACTTTGGTATTTTTTTGGTTGATTTCTTCAATTTTCTCCTCTTTACTGACTCTTCTTGCAGTGCAGTTCCACAAGTAGATTGTCCTGTGGTTTCTCATTCCAAGTGATAATTCATGTTTAAGCCTAGGAAATGAATGTTGACAGGCTATTTTACCAAGGGGAGTATCAGAAGTGTGATGTCCAGTTACATGTGTTGTCCAGCAGCGATCACTGGAGCAGGGAGCCAGGTTGTTCTTGCCCCCTCCCTAACCCACAGGTCCTAAAGCACCTCTGATGCCAATCCAGCTGATGTTAGAAAGCTCAGTGCACGTTAGTCTTTATACTCAGATGGTAAATTGAATCTCACAACTGCATGAACTATTGTTTCTGAAAATCTGATAACCAATTAGATAATCATAACCCCCAAAATAATCCTGTGCCACAGTAAGAGTCTTTCTGTGTGAAGCTGGTGAGGGAGTTGAACTTCTACATTGTTAAACTGTTGGATGGACCAGGATATTGGAACCTATTGATTGTAATGCATGAAATTCTTCTGTGTTTCTATGTATTAAAACCTTATGTAATGTATGCTCACAGGTTTGTAGCGCTGTTGCATTATTTGAAGGGGCTGTTCCTCGATTACTAGTTGCACTTCTGGCCCACACTCCTGATCTTTGGGCACCCAGTGCGGAGTGGAGCGGGCAGGTCGGAAGGACTCCCGTAGGACTGCTCCTGAGCATGGCCAAGGGGGCCATCAGCCAGTCCAGGCAGCGGGCAGTCAAGGGGGTCATTCAGCCCAACTGCCTGCCTCTCTTCCGCGGGTTACATCCGAGCCAGGGTGTCCCTGGAGATGGAGAACGCGGTGTCTATCGGTACACTCATGGCCTTCCATGAGAGGTGGGCACCGGAGGGACTGGAGTGCATCATCACCCCTGGCAACCAAATTTTAATTTGAACTAAGTTTACTTTAAATTTTATTCGGAAATTTGTGGCCTTAATCTAGTTCCCTTACCAAAAGGGGACACGATTAAAAGTACTGCTCAAAATAGTTGTAGAGCTGTTGTATTATGAGTGGCTTAGCCAGTCACATGCTGTTCACAAGATTCAATAAAATCCCAGACAGTTGGGTCTAGGTCATCCACGATGAGGTATGCAGTTGTGAGCCTAGTGGATGAACTGTTAATGTGTAGTGTGATGGTTTGTTAATAAACCAACTAGTTCTTAATAGCAATGAGTTGCTATGAATTCTTAAGTAACAAATCCATGAAGCAAATACGTTATAGCTTGCATCTTGTGTGCACTTTCTGTCATAATTTTTCATTATAAATTTCTATGTCCAGAATGATAATGAATTTGAATTTGAAACAGGAAAATAAGTACAAAATTACATGACTTTAAAATGGAAAATGAATGGAATCTGCATACCCTGGTCCAATTATCCCTCACCCTGTAACCTGGTATTACTTGAAGATTGCACTTGGTCGTGACTCCCCATGTGCAATGCAGCAGGTGAACTCGTGTGTTCAAGTTTTAAGCTATGACCCTGTCACACTAACATAGAAACACAGAAATATAGAAAATAGGTGCAGGAGTAGGCCATTCAGTCCTTCGACCTAACATATGTTTCTATGTTAGTGTGACAGGGGCATGGCTTAAAACTTGCACACATGAGTTCACCCGCTGGCATTGCACGTGGGGAGTCAGGACCAAGTGCAGTCTTCATATAATACCAGGTTACAGGGTGAGGGATAATTGGACCAGAGTACGCAGATTCAATTCATTTTCCATTTTAGAGTCATGTAGAGTTGTACTTATTTTCCTGTTTCAAATTCAAATTCATCATCATTCAATGAGTTCATGGCTGATCATGCAACTTCAGAACCTCATTCCTGCTTTCTCGCCATACCCCTTGATCCCTTTAGCCGTAAGGGCCACATCTAACTCCCTTTTGAATATATCTAACAAACTGGCCTCAACAACTTTCTGTGGTACAGAATTCCACAGGTTCACAATTCTCTGAGTGAAGAAGTTTCTCCTCATCTCGGTCCTAAATGGCTTACCCCTTATCCTTAGACTGTGACCCCTGGTTCTGGACTTCCCCAACATCGGGAACATTCTTCCTGCATCTAACCTGTCCAATCCCGTCAGAATTTTATATGTTTCTGTGAGATCCTCTCTCATTCTTCTAAATTCCAGTAAATATAAGCCTAGTTGATCCAGTCTTTCTTTTCTTTCTTGCATGCAATGTTCTTTCATACTGGTTATTGAGCTGTATGCTCAAGCATCCATTCAGGGAAAAGTTATGGAGCATGGAACAGGTGACAATTAGCTTGGAAATCTTGGGAGAGATGGGGTGTACTAAGGCTGCCTTTGATTGGTTCACCCACTTGAAGTGCTGCTTCAAGTGCACCACTGGTATAGTTGATGATAATTCTGGTTGTAGAATGAGCTTCATTTCACCTGTGCTTTGCTTCTATCCATGGTTGTTAGGTGTTTCAAGGTAGCCCTGGTCTTCCTGGTATCATTCTATGACTCTCTATCCCCCTTCAAAACAAGGGTGGTACAGATAATTGACTTACAATGAAGGCACCATGTGAGGTTCTGGGGAACAGGCGTCACCCAGTAAGATTCTGTGTTGGTGGTCACATAACTGTCCACATTGAGATAAAAACAATTCTTATTTGGTAAGGTAGGGCACAATATTGTGCGGAGGGGCTAAATATAACTGTGTCTGTTTAGTGATGACCTGCTGACCTCTCGGAGAACTCTGTTGTCGCTGTCGGTAAAGTAGTAAAAGTAATGAAGTATTTGACATAGCTGAATCATGTAACTGTGGTCTGCTGGATGCATATATGGGCCGAAATTGGCAGCCACTATAAATACTCAGTGCGAACCCGGAGGCAGCCCAACGTGTAGAAATCGAGGGCCGCGCTGAGTTTGATGGCCACTAACTGTGCTGTACTCACTTTACAGGTTGTGCAGAGGTCTTTGCCACAGCCTCCCTTATAAATCTCAGCCTCCATAGGCACCTCCATCATTACCAGTAGCCATACTTGGTTCAGAGAACTTGCTACGTAGCGGAGCAGTGAGGACCGACAGTATGCCACAATTGCCTGTCACAGTTCTGTGGTGATCAAATATCATGTCCAGTCGTGTATGAGCCAATTTCCTGCAGCTAAACACTGGAAAGACTGAAGCCATCATCTTTGGCTCCCCCTTCTGCAATTCCCCCCGCCCCCTCTCCCCGGCCATCTCTTTCTGGTCAAATACGGCAGAGTGTTCTGTGCACTGGTCCAAACAGCAACTGGTCGCAAGTGACCTGATACACTTGGCAGCCCTATGCTGCTCTTTTTCACTTTCTCTGCCGACTTTGGGGTGGAGTGTAGAATGTTTCAGTGTAAGGGGTGTCGCAGTTGTGTGGGGTGAACTGGTTGGGCTGGGTGCTCTTTACATTTCTGCCATTGTTCATAGGTTTATATGTAACCTTCAGGGCTGCTGACCGAGGGCCGTGCGGCTCTTTGTCGGCCGGCGCAGACAAGATGGGCTGAAATGGCCTCCTTCTGCGCTGTAAATTTCTATGTTTCTGTGTTTCAGTGCTGCTGAAGCATTGTAATGGCCAAAAACCTAGAACATGGAGGAAAATTATTGGCTCAAGTTGCCTTTAAATGAAGACTCCAGCTTTTTCCCTGATGCCTTTCCCTTAAAGGCTATTCCACGTAAGTGAGCATACAACATCTCAGTAATGCATTACTTCAGCAATTTGCGTGGCTCTGCCTTAAAATACGAAACCTGACCCCTTACTTCCAGCATCATTTGATTGGAGCGCATTAGCACTTGAGCACCAATAATATTGTTCATGTCACGGTCACATGTAGTGCACGAGTGCTGTGCCGCACTCCCAACATGGCTGACTCCTACCACTCAATTCCCATAATGCTTTACACTGACATCAATGTCTACACTTATAAATCAGGTACTGGAGGTGACTTAGAAAGTGGTATTTATGGTCATGGTTGCCACTCAAGGTCGACACATCTGGAATCATCCCTGATCCGCCATGACTTTGTGTAACAGGAATATTTTTCTCCCCCCCCCCCCCCCCACCACCCTTTGCTCTATTTCAAATTGCCAGCTGCAGTATGGACCTTATTCAGAAAACTGTGAAGGATTAATTTCCACAGTTCAGGACTGCTCCAAGGTTGGAAAGAGTAAAATAGAATGTGAGAATGTGAGCTTAATCAGGTCAGGCAATGCCACGCTTGGGTTACAAAAGGCTGTGGACTGTAGGAGAGAAGAGGGGAAGAAGGAAGGAAAGTTCCTCTGTTCCCATGAGATGTGGCCACTCATACTTGAGGGATGGCAGGGAAACAGCTTTGACTGCAACACCTGCAATGATGTGGAGCCATGACACTCGGCAGTGATTGATAATTAAAAGTGACAGTGTCCAAGGGGTGGGAGTGGGGGGACCAAATGTGGATTTATTGAAAAGAATTAAAGGACAATAAGCAGGTTGTGAGACTGAAAGGGACACCAATACATGGAATCTGCTGTATTTCAAATCAAGAGAAAAGCTTAATGCATTAATAACAGTGTTAACTTGCTTCTCCAACGAAATCGCAGACTTGACAATATGGCATGTTGTAACCGATCCACAGGATATCTGGTTTACGACATACAATCTATTGTATAAGGGATTAAGCAGACATGACACAACCTGTGCTGCTGGGGCTGGGAAGGGCGGGGGGCGCAGTGAGACGTTTCCTGTGGGGTGTAACAGGCCGATGTTTAACAGTGCAGCTGCCGAGATGAATACTCCAGAGTTGTGCTCCATTACCTATGGCGAGCAGGAAATAACGATAACATCATGCATTTATATCGTGCCTTTAACGTAATAAAACTTCCCAAGGTGCTTCACAGACAAATGTTGACACCCAGCCAAGGGAGTTGATATTAGGAAAGGAAACTAACAGTTTGGTCAAAGTGGTAGTATAAGGAGGACTGAAAGGAGGAGAAAGGTGAAAACAACTCTCCTTAAAACCAAGCTTGTAGTCAGTCACCTGTCCTAATATCTCCTTCTTTGGCTCAGTGTCAATTGTTCTTTTATTATGTGTATGTGCCGCCAGTGGAGGGGGCCCGGTCGCAGCGGAAAGAGCATGCGGCAAACCAATCCCACCCACCCTTTCCCTCAACGACTGTCTGTTCCACCCGTGACAGGGACTGTGGTTCTCGTATTGGACTATTCAGCCACCTAAGGACTCATTTTAGAGTGGAAGCAAGTCTTCCTCGATTCCGAGGGACTGTCTATAATGATGATGATGTGTCTGTGATGCACCTCAGGATGTTTGCCTACATTAAAGGCACTTGATAAATGAAACTTGTTGTTGTAATCTCTCCCATCCTCCAACCCCACAGACTCAGCAACCTAGCATAGATCACAGAGTTCACCAAGCAGAAAATCACAGGGGGGAAAAAACCTCCTCTGTTCTGCATCACACCACTGAAACACTGCACAGGTGCCAAGTGGTCCACTACATCATAAACCCCAATGGCTAATTACGTAGATGCACTCCCATGGTGTTATTGATGTTTACGCACCAGGTCTAATCCACCGTCTATGCCAAGGTAGCTGATCTCAGTTAAGGAGTCAGTAAGAGCACTAGAATCAACACTGGGATGGGAGGGCCAAAAAAAAACCAGACAGGGTTCCTGCTCATCATCGCTGTCTAGTGACCTTCCTACCACCTCATCTCTCTCCCTCTCCCACTCAGGATGCATGCATTTGAATGCCGGAGGATACCAAGAATGGACTTTGCTGTGATACTCCCCTCTCCTTCCTTTCATGGTCCAATACCCTGCCAATATCCCGTCTGTGTTCAGATATGAAAAATAAAGGCTGAAAGTATCAAATGGTAGCTAATGTCCATGTTCCCATATCCCAGTACCAAAAATGCGTCGGTGCTTTCAGGAACGGAGGGGAAAAAAATTGGAGCGGGGGCATTCATTCGTGGTAACAGTTTGTGATGTGCTGCTTGCTGTTGCCTTTAGCACAGTTTATGTCTAGAAAAGCAGGCCCCAGGAGCGCACTGCTATTTGCTCATGGCTGTTTTTTTTTTTACCTAACTGTAACTGCACTTGGTTGCATGCGATAATAGATGAAAACTGCAGCATTATTCTCGAGGCACTTACACTAATGGACAGATTGTCAGCATGGAACAATACACAGCTTTAACAGTGTTATTCTAAACAGGATGATGTGGCAAACTGCATTATGCACAAGGAGGACGAAATACATAAAACTGGAGTTTTTCCATTTGTGCAGAACTTGGCATGCAGTGAAATCAAAGCAAGTCTTTGTGCTGCAGGTAAAATCAAAACAGTCTCGTATCCAGGAAACAGGCTTTTGTTGTTAATGGACACATCAAGGTGAAACAAATGCTGGTAACATCAGCTCTTAAAATGTCGACAGCAACAGGAATTATTCTCCACAATTTAAAGTGAAGCCCATCATTCAGAAATACAAATAGATTCAATTTTTTTTTAATAATAAATTCGCTGACACTTTCACAGAAATCTATTTGAATTCCTTCAAAAAGGTTATGTTGAGGAATAGATTCATTGTTTCCCATCCAATGTGTCCAAAAGTGAGTGGGGAATTCCCATTGGAAAATCATTGGATTACCTGATATTTACAATTGACAAAGGATTAATCTTGACTATATATGATAGTGTAAAATGGCTGATAGCGACTGCGGAAACTGCGCACTCACTCACTTTACACTATCGCACAAAATCAATATCTGCCCCAACAGACCTTTGCTCTGTACTGTTTCTTAATCCCAATAAACTATCTCAGTTCTCTCGATGGCTTGATCCCATCTAACCAGTGTGGAAGCTCCCAGTTCCAGTCCCTGCTGATCTCAGCCAGTGCGGTGATGGGTGCACTATAACCGACCTCAGAGTCCGTGGGGGAAATCAGCCAAGGTTCTGCTCCTGATGTCTATCCAGTTTCCCTGCTGGAAAGTGTGCACGACAGGCGAGGATGGGATTCAGCTCGCCGGAGAGGATCTCAGTGGTGGGAGTCAGAAGTCTATTCTCTCTATGCTCACACACGAAGAACATTGTCTGCCCTCACGCGTGAACAATGGTTACTTGAATGAAACACCATGGAACTGTCTGAGTCAGTGACTTCAGTAGAGAAGGGGAGAAAACTGGGGTCTAAAAAATTAACGCAATGTCCTGTATTATTCTTGCCACAGGATACTAAGTGAGCCATTTTTCAGAGCGGCATCAATGCATTCTATAACGACATGTAGTCCGGAGTTGCACTTTACATTTATAGGGAGTCAAGGGTTATGGGGAGCGGGTGGGAAAGTGGAGTTGAGGCCAAGATCAGATCAGCCATGATCTTATTGAATGGCGGTCGGTGCAGGCTCGAGGGCCCATATGGCCGACTTCTGCTCCTATTTTTTATGTTCTTATACCATTCGTGTGGTCTGGGGACTTTGGAGGTTTTGTTTTTGCATTTATCTCTGTACCTGTCAAACCAATAAACCACTAATTTGTTTTGAAATGATGTTCAAACATTTGGTATAAATAGAACACACATTAAGGCCAGCAGTAAGATGTGATCGAGCTCCCCAACTGTAAGACAGAAAGACAGACTGTGTGTAACTCATCGGTATCCTGGCTCACGGGCTATCCAAGCAATTTTGGTGTCAGATTTACTGATCATATCTCACTGTTGGCCATGACAATTCCCACGTAAAACTAAAAGGGAACCATAAATTGGCAGCTAAGTTGCAGAAGTGACTTGAGAAGCACTTGAATAGTCATAGCCCCACCTGGCTGGTAACATCAGACCTGCCTACAAGTTGTACTTCCCACATATTGCAAAATAAATTATTCTTGAAACACCAATGTCTGAAGTCTATTACTTTCTTCTCAGAAGGACAATAATCGTGAACTGCATAAACAGAGAAACTTTCAGTTGCATGCACAGTGTAAGAAGCAAGTAACTCAACTACCTGGGTAGTAGGAATTCTGTATTGATGGGGTCTTCAGGGTATTGGTCTTCACAGTAAATGAAGATGGTGAGGACACGGCTGAGAGGAAATGGGAAAGAATGGTTCAGTGATTTACAGAATTTGGGGGCTGTCTCCTTAAGTGATGGAACTTCTTATTAACTCACCTCTTCCATTCAGATTGTGTGTATCCATGAAGGAGAAAGCCTCATCACAGTTAGTACCTTGCTCGGTAAAACTCTTGTCCATTGAATTTACCATCACAGTCATCTCCTGCCGAGTACTGCTCAGGGTATCTTTTCGTTTCTTTGCTAGTTTTCTTGAAACGTTAAGGGGAAAAATAAAAGAACACTATTAACTTTTAATGAAACATGAACAAAACATATGTGTAATGTATTTGCTTCATGGGTTCTTTGCTTAAGAATTCAGAACTAGCTGGTTTATTAGCAAAGGTTTAACAATCACATTACACATTACCAATTCATCCACCATGCTCACAACCACCTCTCTCATCATGGATCTACCAAACCCAACTGGCTGGGATTTTATTGAGTCTTGTTAACATCACGTGATTGGCTAAGCCACTCCCTACTCAACAGCTTCACAAATCAGTGTGTATACTCACAGACGCATATATTGCAATATGAATTCCAGATATTTTGTCTTTCACGTTGAAGTTATCTGAACTACCAACTAACTCTAAAAGTTACCAAAGAGGCTCCTTTACATTTGCTCAACGCCCAGGATGCCTGCTCGCGATTTTACTGAAGTTGGAATCCTCCAAAAAAAGTCTGCACTTGGGGATACCTCTGAAAAGCAACTTTAAAGCCAGAAGGCCACAGGAAAAAGGAAATGACGCAGATATCCATGAGTATGCAGGGTTCTTCCTTTCGCAGTATGCATTCTGTAGGGTTGAGATCAGTGGTGTGTTACGGTTTTTGCTGAGCTGGTGCCAAAGGGAATTATATTGGAATAAGCAAGATTACCTCCCAGCAATGACTCCCTTTATTTTTGTTTCACAATACAGCCGACAGACTACAAACCCGACTTTTTTTCAAACTCCTTTCACTGGGCTTCAGTTCTACAAGTGCAGCTACCCTGAGCTACTTCGGTCATGATCATGACTTGTTCTCAATATATAACCCTGGACAGCAAGCTGTTCACCACAGCCAAGCCTGGTCCAGTCCTCAGCTGTGGCTCAGTGGGTAGCACACTTGCCTCTGAGTCAGAAGGTTGTGGTTTCAAGCCAGGGACTTGAGCATATAAATCTAGGCTGACACTCCAGTGCAGTGCTGAGGGAGTGCTGCACTGTCGGAGGCGCCATCTTTTGGATGAGAGGTTAAACCGAGGCCCTGTCTGCTTTCTCAGGTGGACATAAAAGATCCCATGGCACTATTTCGAAGAAGAACAGGGGAGATTGAGTTATGCCCGGTGTCCTGGTTAATATTTATCCCTCAATCAACATAACAAAAGCACAGATTATCTGGTCATTATCATGTTGCTGTTTGAAGGAGTCTGCTGTGCGCAAGTTGGCTGCCGCGTTTCCTACATTACAACAGTGATTACACACCAAATGTACTTCATTGGCTCTAAAGTGCTTTGAGACTTCCAGTGGTTGTGAAAGGTGCTATATAAAGGCAAGTCTTTCTTTTTTCATCTGGCATCCACTCACATGCACTTTCCAGCGAGGGTTACTAGACAGCAATCAGGAGAAGGGACCAGTGTTCCCCATCCCAAGTCCAGGGCATTGCGGACACTTGTTTATAAAAAGCTTTTCTTAATAACGATTCTGGTGGTACAGTTGGCAGCCTTTCAATTTCCACAGACTGAAGAAAGCCAACCGACTCGTTACTTCTCCATCAGTATAGATGGACTGCGCCTATACCATAGTTAACATAATTCCATTCAGCCATTTAAGTCTGCAAATGTGGAATTCGACTTTTTAGCGTAACGCCTGTTATTGAGGCCAATATGGTGTCAGCAGTGCTTTAGGCGTCCTTCAGGTGCCGGGCAAAGACTGGAAAAGTTGCTCCTTTTTGCCTCCATTTTCTGCCCAGAAAACTGGTGCAACGATGACTAATTTCTAGCCCAATCCTCTCCAGCTTGACACACAACATCTTGATACAGACAACTTGCTTCAGCATCATAGGGTTAAATACTCTAGCTCCCTAGCAAACATTGAGACAGCACCATCAATCAGCACAAAGACTGTAGCTGGTCAAGGAGAAGGCCCATTGCTACCTTCTCAGGACAACACAGGATGAGCAATAAATGTCGCCTTGCACAGTGTCGCTCACATCCTGAGAACAAATATCAAACAAAAGAAGCTGCCAATCCATTAACAAAGCATGGTCTTTTTCTGAGAGTCTCGATATTCAGTTCCAGCAGCTCACAAAGTAACTCCAAAGTTAACAATCACTTTGCTGCAATTTTTCCAACGCTTTATAAGCTAACTTCCCTGCTTGAAGTATTATACCAGACAGGTTTCTCTTTCTAAAACATTCTATAAAGAATTTTGTATAAACTCCTTTTTTTTTTAAATTGACTTGCTGCAATTTTTCCTCTAGCCCATTTGTAAATCCAAATAAAGTCTCTGCTTTGGAAGTAAAAGTCAATTTGAATCACTGACTGATCAAAAATGAAAAATTGCTGAGTAGCAACCTCAGCCATCTTTTTATATTAAGCCTCAACTGCATAATCCAATGCAAATTAGTCCCACTGCAATTTAGTGGCTTAGGCCAGATTTTGTCATTTTCTAACACAAAATGGTTTGGGAGGAGGTTAAACAGAATAACAGTAGTGTGAAACTGGCAGGATTCATTTAAAAACTGCATTTCCCCATGGCTGTTTTGCTATAATAGTTAGGAGTGACTAGAATATGTAGCACTTGCTGATATCCTGATTGAAATCAATTCTGAGTGTTAAGAGATAAGAACAGAAGTGTTCCTGTGTCGTGATTGAAAATTTCCTGGACATGGTAGCCTTTTCTCTATTACCAGGATTGATTTTCTAGATATATATATAATATAAATACACTCATTCACAATTCATATAAACAAACAGACATAGAAATACACACACACATACATGTATATTGACACACACACAATGCACGTACCCACACTCACACACTCCACACTCACACACTCACCCACACACTTACCCACGCACCCACACACACATGCACCCACACTCACACACTTACCCACACTCACACACTTACCCACACTCACACACTTACCCACACACCCATACACACACTTACCCACACTCACACACACACTTACCCACGCACCCACACACACATGCACCCACACTCACACACTTAACCACACTCACACACTTACCCACACTCACACACTCACCCACACACTTACCCACGCACCCATACACACACACACACTTACCCACGCACCCACACACACATGCACCCACACTTACCCACACTCACACACTTACTCACACTCACCCACGCACCCACACGCAAAGCCACACTCATACTTGCCCATGCACCCACACTCACACACTTACCCAAGCACCCACACAAAGCCACACTCACACTTACACACTTACCCATGCACCCACACAAAGCCACACTCACACACTCGCACACACACCCACACTCACACACTTGCCCACACAAACTCACATTCACACACTTACCCACACACCTACACAAATCCACACTCACCCACGCACCCATATTCACACTTATCTGCACACCCACACAAAGCCACACTCACACACTTACCCACACACCTACACAAACCCACACTTACCCACACAACACATTTACCTATATAAACCCACACTAACACCCATAACCACGTGCACGCCACCCAAGTTTAAAAACACCAAGAAAAAGTATTGCAAAAGCAAAATATTGCGGATGCTTGAATTTGAAATAAAAACAAAATACTGGAAATACTCAGCAGGTCAGGCAGCACCTGTGGAGAGAGAAACAGAGTTAACGTTTCAGGTCAATGACCTTTTGTCAGAATTGGAAAAAGTTAGAGATGTAACAGAATTTTAAGCAAGGCAGGGAAAGGGGAGAGGGGAGGAAAGAACAAAAGGGAAGGTCTGTGATTGGGTGGAAGGCAGGAGCAATTAAGAGACAAAAGGGATGATGGTGCAAGGCAAAAGGAGATGGTGATGGGACAAGTTGAGTCTAGTTAGGTTGTAAATGGAGACGGCAGTTTCAACAACAACTGCCGTGGGAAAGAGAGAAAAAGGAAAAAAAAAATTGGGGTAGAGGTTATGGTTTGAAATTTTTGAACTTGATGTTGAGTCCAGAGGCTGTAAAGTGCCTAAACAAAAAATGAGATGCTGTTCCTCCAGCTTACGTTGAGCTTCATTGGAACATTTTAGGAGGCTGAGGATAGAGAGGTCAGAGTGGAAACATAGAAACATAGAAACATAGAAAATAGGTGCAGGAGTAGGCCATTCGGCCCTTCTAGCCTGCACCGCCATTCAATGAGTTCATGGCTGAACATGCAACTTCAGTACCCCATTCCTGCTTTCTCACCATACCCCTTGATTCCCCTAGTAGTAAGGACTTCATCTAACTCCTTTTTGAATATATTTAGTGAATTGGCCTCAACAACTTTCTGTGGTAGAGAATTCCACAGGTTCACCACTCTCTGGGTGAAGAAATTCCTCCTCATCTCGGTCCTAAATGGCTTCCCCCTTATCCTTAGACTGTGTCCCCTGGTTCTGGACTTCCCCAACATTGGGAACATTCTTCCTGCATCTAACCTGTCTAACCCCGTCAGAATTTTAAACGTTTCTATGAGGTCCCCTCTCATTCTTCTGAACTCCAGTGAATACAAGCCCAGTTGATCCATAGAGTGGAGAATTAAAGTGACAGGCGACTGGAAGCTCGAGATCACACTCACGGACTGAACGGAAGTGTTCTGCAAAGTGGTCACCCAATCTGCGTTTGGTCTCCCCAATGTAGAGGAGACCATATCGTGAGCAGCATCTGGTATATTAAATTGCAAGCAGTACAAGTTAGTCACTGATGCATAGAAAAAGCATTGAATTGATCAATTATTTAAACGTAAAACACTTTCATATTTATTTTGCTTGCTCTCATCTGCTTGCATACAGAGAGGAAAAGATTTGAGGATACACTGGGGCCGAAATTCACCGTCCCTGAAGGGAGGGCTACCACGCGTGGGGTGGGGTATTTTTCCCTCCCTGAGCCATATTCAGCTCGGAGGGAGGGCGAGATTTGAGTGGTGCGCACTTCCACCGGAAACGACGCAGTGAAACCGCCGTAAAGGAAGGTTTGCAGTGGTGAGCTCAGCAGTGTGCGCGCTGCTGAAAAGCGGTCACAACAGCGATATTCTGGGATAAAAAAGTAGGATTTTTCCCGGCAGTGCCCCCGCGAGGTTTTCCAGTCAGTGCTCGAACGTGACACCGCTGGAGGTTTGCCGCGATCGGGTCCATTTCCTGTGGTCAGTAGTTTGTTATTGTTTTGGCTCCATTAAACCCGTTGAGTGCTGCTCAGGGGTTTTCACAGACTTTTGGAGGACTTTCAGGTCTGATGCTTTAGTGGAGGCCTTAGGCCTCATTCTGGGCTGCAGAGACCTGCTTGGCAGGGTTCACCCTGAGGATGGGAGGAGTGTTGGGAGTGCGACACCTGGTACACCTGGGCAGAGGCAGGGCGGCACACAGGAGAAGGCATCGCTGTCAGCACCGTGCAGAGAGGCAGCGGGCAAGGGGGGCAGCAGCCATGGCTGCACAGCAGAGAGAAGGGCGTGCAGATGTGTGCAGACCTGCAACTGGAGAGGGTGGCCAGGAGGGAGATGGCATCAGGAGGAGGGTGAGGGATGCTGACCTACCCCCCTCCCTCCAAATACTGGGAGAGGAGCCTTTCCAGCAAGAACCTCCATAGGAGCCCGAGAATGAGGAGAACCAGGGAGATGGCCAGCAGGCAGCTGCCAGGGGAGATGGCCAACGTAGATGTGGAGGAAGGAGGCCATATCCTCAAAGGGTCTACAGACCTCAGTTCTCCTTCCTCCAGCTCAGTGATAAGCAATGCCTGCGAAGGCTACCATTTCAGACGGAAGTACCGAGGGAGCTCCGCACTGTCCTGCAAGAAGATCTGCAGCCTTAAACACGCCTCAGGATCGCCCTCACCATGGAGACCAAGGTCACCATTGCCTTGAATTTTTACGCCACGGGGTCTTTCCAGTCTTACACTGCAGACATTGGCAATATCTCCCAATTCTTGGCACATCAGTGTACCCAGCGGGTCACAGAGGCACTGCACAGGAGAAGCGTCCAGTGCATCTCCTTCCCGATGACAAGGGACAAACAGGTGGAGCAGCAGGCCGGATTTGCCCGAATGGCAGGCTTCCCGAGGGTACAGGATGCCAGTGACTGCGCACACGTTGGGCTGAGTGCGCCACATCGTCACCCCGAGATCTTTGTGAAACGCAAAGGCTTCCACTCGCTGAATGTGCAGCTCGTGTGTGACCACCAGCGTCGGATCCTGGCGGTTGATGCGAGGTACCCAGGCAGCAGTCATGATTCGTTCATTGTGCACCAGACCAGTGTGCCCGCCGTCTTCACCGGCCCGAATCAGGATTGCGGTTGGCTGCTTGGGGACAAGGGCTATCCCCTGTCCACTTGGCTGCTCACTGGACAGCGCCAGAGCATGCATACAATGACGCTCATTGTGCCACCAGGTGCATCATCGAGCAGTACATAGGCATCCTTCAGCAGAGGTTCCGGTGCTTGGACCGCTCTAGAGGTGCCTTGCAGTACTCTCTTCAACGGGTCTCCATAATCGTCGTGATCTGCTGCATGATGCACAACCTGGCCATCGTGAGGGGGACAGCCGATGGAGGTCGAGCCAGCAGTAACACCTGATGAGAAGGTGGCGGAGGATCCCCGTCGCCCCAGAGCTAAGAGGCGTCGCCCCCATTGCAACCCTGGAAGGGAGGTGCAGCTGCGTCTCATAGCTGCTCGCTTCAGATAATCCCATCCACACATGACCCTTCAGGTCCCACTTTCAATGGCCATCGCAATGAGTGCCTTAACGCAGAATTGTCCATTCCCAAATGAAACATCTGGTCAGATATATGTGCCAAAAATAAAGACTTATCAAATTATTAAAATCTCTGCAAAAACAGTACATAAAGAACAATATACTAATACTCTAATAATGTTTTTACCCTTGTGCATCTCACGATAACACCTCTTATGCGTGACTATCTTAACACTATACCTAAGTGTCATCCCTGTGGCTGCATCATGGGTCCGGGAGGGCTGCTGTGGTTGTTGTCTGGGACCGACAGCTGTCCTTCTAGGACGCCCTGGAACAGCTCTGGGGCTGGAAGGGCCGGGTACAGACTGGCCAGCATCCTCCCCTGCAATCTCCCTCCATGCATTATGTACTGCCTGTCTGCCAGTTCTCCCCATGTCAGGAAACAGTATTCTTCTTCTGTCCTTCACATCGTCCATCAGTGTCCCCAGCTCCAGATCAGTGAACCTGTTAGCTCCTCTTGCACCAGCCATCCTTCCAAACTCCTTCCCCCCTCAGAGCCTTGCTGCAAACCTTCCCTTTAAAAAGGTCAGGGAGCAGCTGGCTCATTAGAAACCCTTACCTGCATGCTGAATTTCTTAGCGGTGGTAATGCTCAAAATTAAGACAGCCACACCGCTGAAAAATCCACGTTGGAAAGGTTCATTAACGCTAAAACCAATTTGTTCACTTTTGGAGCTGCCACAGAAAAACATTGGCGCTAATGGCCACAAAAAGGTGGGGGAGCACCAGCTTTCCAGCGGGTACTGAATTTCGAGCCCATTATATTTACAACTTCGGTGTTCCTGGATCATAGTCAGCCATTTCAAGTCACTTCCATGGTGTTCGGTTTTCATGTGACCCTCCCCACTCAATGGTCAGGCGTTAAGTGGAGCAAGCCCACCACCTCCTCAATGATCTTCGTTGAAGGTCAGAACCATTTTCACAGTCAGGCTGCATTAAAATATTCTTGGCGAGCTGCCTGTGTATTACGTACATTATCAGGCAGCTTGCTGATTGGGTGGGGCGGGGGGGGAGGGGCTACAATCCGGCAATATTTATTCGAAGGAGGAGCAAGCGATCATGGTGGGTGCCAGGGAGGGTCCGGCAGTAAAACGCTTTACCTAGAGTGTGTGCGGAGTGGCCTCCAGCAGTCCCATGAAGGAGATGGTTAGACTGCTCTCAGTCCCACTGGGCAATGGCCTGCGCAGCGATGCGCCTATTTGAACACTAATGTCAGGGCCCCTGATCAATGAGACTCCCGCCTGTTTCGGCAGGAACACTCGGTAATTCCTCACTGTCTCCAAACATGGTGGCAGGTGGGCGGACGATGGCTGTATCACTTTCCTACAATACTACAGTGGCAACACTTCAAAAGTACTTCAACAGCTCTAAAGCACTTTGGGACCTCCTGAGGTTGTGTAAGGCGCTAAATATATGGAAGTTACTTCACCTTTCTTTCTCAATCTCCAACTTCTCTGATCATGCCACAATCTACAGCTTTTGCAACGAAAGGTGGGCATCAGCAAATCACTATGTCTTTAAGGGAATGGTAGCATAGTGGTTATATTACTGGACTAATAATTCAATGGTCTGGACATGATCCAGCGACATGAGTTCAAATCCCACCACAACAGCTGGGGAATTTAAATTCAGTTAATTAAATAAATCTGGAAGAAAAAGCAAGTATCAGTCATGGTGACCATGAATAACTGATAAGGGGTTATGGGGAGCGGGCAGGGAAGTGGACCTGAGTCCATGATTGGATCAGCCACGATCGTATTAAATGGCGGAGCAGGCTCGAGGGGCCGTATGGCCTACTCTGCTCCTATTTCTTATGTTCTTATGAAACCAGCAGATTGTTGTAAAAACTCATCTGGTTCACTAATGTTCTTTCGGGAAGGAAATCAATGTCCTTACCTTGTCTGGCCTCCATGTGATTCCAGACCCACAGCAATGTGGTTGCTTAACTGCCCTCTGAAATGGTCTAGCAAGCCACTCAGTTAAGGGCAATTAGGGATGGGCAATAAATGTTGGCTGTGCCAAAGATGCCCAAATCCCATTAAAACTGACCTTATCCTCTCCTGCTCTTTTCACCCACAAGAATGTCCTGCACAGTGCACCGTGACCCTTCACAGTTTTCTCAACAGAAACAGATACATTTTTATACAAAAGTGGAGTATTCCTCCTCTGCACTACTCATTGTATGCCTGTGAAAATGATGACAATTATGGATGACTCCTCATAACTAAAATCGTAGCATTGCAACTCCAAGGCTCATTTATTCATTTAAGTGGCATTAGCATTCAATATGGTGCATAATTTCTGTTGTCTGAAATGGCCACCTAATGTAAAAAAGCAACAGGAAGCTAATAGATTAACCGATGTACAATTTATGTTTAAGAAAACTGACTTTTAATGTGCTGGATCATGCTGCCTTTAATGCGCATCTCACAACCCAGGGTGGCAATATTCATATTTATCTCTTTTAGTTAAATGCTGAATTAATATTCTGGATCCAATGCAAAGATAAGGAATTTTGATACACATGATTATTTAATTCCTTGTAATAGCTAACAATTAAGAAAGACATCTTCAAGATGCCTTGATGCATGAGTATCTTCTGTGACATAATTTAGATTTTTAGTTGTAATGCAGCAAACTAATTTCCTTTGTCAAGTTAACGATCTGGAAAAATGTATTTCCTGCTCCTCCGTAGAAACAAAGAGATGTCCCGGCACTCAAAATCGGCATTTGTCCATAAATTACCAGGCTGCCAAACCAGAATCATATCCAAAACTCTACAGGGTTTGTCCGTAATTATTTTTTCTCTGGCATTCTTATCTTCGTAAAATGCTAAATATCCAGATAAGGAGAATTTCTTTTTAAAGATATCATCCATCATCATAGGCGGTCCCTCGCATCGAGGATGACTTGCTTCCATGCCAAAAAGGGATGAGTTCACAGGTCTTTCAATGAAGGACCCAATATTACAAGTCCTGAACTATATATTGAAGGGTGGAAGATGCCTGTGCGTGGATTTTTTTAAC
The DNA here is from genome assembly GCF_044704955.1 of Pristiophorus japonicus. NCBI lineage: Eukaryota > Metazoa > Chordata > Chondrichthyes > Pristiophoridae > Pristiophorus > Pristiophorus japonicus. The sequence continues at coordinate 515,207,896 of NC_091977.1, read as the reverse complement.
GTGTGGTGGCCATTGCACACCAGCCACCACACGGGCTCGACAGTGGCAAGGGTTAACCAAGACGACTGGAGACCAGCTCTGCTGCAATGGCACTACCATGTAGGTATATTGCATACTGGGTCATGACTGAGCAATGATGTACTGGTGAGCAGTGATGTACACGAGTGAATAAGTAATCACTTGGTATCATTACTGCATTGTGACTGGCTTATGATTACATAATATATCATTTAATTGTTTATATATCTATAAAAATATACATATTGATTGATTACTGGTCACCTCTCCCAATCTCTGTAACCTCCTCCAGCCCTCGACTCTCCGCGATCTCTGCGCTCCTCCAATTCTGGCCCTTACGCTTTCTCGATTTTCATCGCTCCACCATTGGCTTCAGTTGCCAAGGCCCTAAGCTCTGGAATTCCCTCCCTAAACCTCTACCTCTCTTTCCTCCTTTAAGACGCTCCTTAAAACCCACCTCTTTGACCAAGCTTTCGGTCATCTGCCCTAATATTTCCTTATGAGGCTCGGTGTCAAATGTTGTTTGATGGCACTGATGTGAAGCACCTTGGGACATTTTAGTACATTAAAGGTGTTGTTGTTGTGGCATTGCTTGCAGACAGAAAAGAAGTTGGGTTGGATTTTCGGCTGGTTGCCGCTTCAGTTTTTGCCCCGGAGGGGGGGCAATGGCGGTGGTAAGCTCTTCCGGGCAGGCGTCCAGCTTCTAGCACCCTGCTGGGGTTTGCGCGGCGCGGAGCAGTACAGCCCGGAAGAGATGAGCTGTTGTACAACGCCCCTAGTTGCGAAACCAGCTCGATTTTCTGGCTCCTGCCTGATCCGTAGCGCTCTGTGCTGGGACCGCCTGTGAAAGCGGGTAGTGGCTGCAGTGAGGTGAGTAATGGCGACCTCAGGTAAGTGTGATTGTTTATTATTTTATTTTTATTACAATTTATGTTGTAGTGGCGAGTTATGTACTGGGAATGTTTTTGGTGGGATTTTACTGGATTTTATTTTCTCCCCAGACCTCTCTCAGAGCGCTCCAAGGCCCGCTGTTTAGCTCGGGATTGTCACTTGCTCAGCTGGCCTAGCACCATAAGAGAGGTGTGTATCGCCTCTCCTAGCGCTCCATCCCACACTCAGGGCCCAACTGCCGAGATTGTTGACTGAGGCGCGGACAGTTCCCGGGCACAAACTTTACCGCCCCGCTGCCATTACCGCCCCGAAACAAGCAAAGCGTAAAATCCAGCCCGTTGTTTCTTTCTGTTGCTTGTGCCTCTCACTAAATGTTTCTCACTGCCTCTGTCTTTTTGTTTGTTTTTTATGTTTTCTCTCAGTGAGGCTGTTACATCTCGACAGTTGTCTCCGACTTTTTTTCATTCTTTTTCCCTCTTTATGTAAATCTTCCTTTCCCTCTTCTGCATCTCTCACACTCTCTCTATGTGTCGAGAACATCTTACTTTACTGATCTACTTAGGTTGTGCCTTTTAGCTTCTTCAAAGCCCAGACCATAATGTAACTGAGGCTGGGAAGAGGCTGTGGCAAAGAGGGCACCCTGTCAGCTGCTATAACATGGGTCAGGGGTTGCGCGAGAAGCTGGAGCTGGGAGGAGGCAGGGGCCCGCAGGGTAGAACAGAATGGGGAACAAGTTCCCAAAAGTGAGCTAAGGATGGGTGCTGAGCTAGAGGGGAATGCCTACTGCAGGTTAGCTGGTCTTCTCGTTGATATCCTGATAATCCAGAGCCGCTACCTTGGCCAGTACTGGTGAGTCCCAGAGCTGCTGCAGCATGCTTGGTGATTAGAGAAACTGGGAATTTCAGGTCTGGAAGAGAGCAGGAGCCTATGCTGAGAGGTAGCAGATTAGCTCAGATTGGATGAGAGGGGGTGGGGGTAGAAACACGATGCTGGGAGGGAGTGCAGCTAAGAATATAAGGAGAACCCAGAGTTAGTGAGTCTGTTAACACAGTGTCAGCTGTGGCTCAGTGGGTAGTACACTTGACTGAGTCAGAAGGCTGTGGGTTCATAAGAACATAAGAACATAAGAATTAGGAACAGGAGTAGGCCATCTAGCCCCTCGAGCCTGCTCCGCCATTCAACAAGATCATGGCTGATCTGGCCGTGGACTCAGCTCCACTTACCCGCCCGCTCCCCATAACCCTTAATTCCCTTATTGGTTAAAAATCTATCTATCTGTGATTTGAATACATTCAATGAGCTAGCCTCAACTGCTTCCTTGGGCAGAGAATTCCACAGATTCACAACCCTCTGGGAGAAAAAATTCCTTCTTAACTCGGTTTTAAATTGGCTCCCCCGTATTTTGAGGCTGTGCCCCCTAGTTCTAGTCTCCCCGACCAGTGGAAACAACCTCTCCGCCTCTATCTTGTCTATCCTTTTCATTATTTTAAATGTTTCTATAAGATCACCCCTCATCCTTCTGAACTCCAACGAGTAAAGACCCAGTCTACTCAATCTATCATCATAAGGTAACCCGCTCATCTCCGGAATCAGCCGAGTGAATCGTCTCTGTACCCCCTCCAAAGCTAGTATATCCTTCCTTAAGTAAGGTGACCAAAACTGCACGCAGTACTCCAGGTGCTGCTTCACCAATATCCTATACAGTTGCAGCAGGACCTCCCTGCTTTTGTACTCAATCCCTCTCGCAATGAAGGCCAACATTCCATTCGCCCACATTCCATTCGCCCACATTCCATTCGCCAACATTCAAGGCCCACACCAGAGACTTGAGCACATAAATCTAGGCTGGCACTCTAGTGCAGTGCTGAGAGTGTGCTGCAGTGTCAGAGTTGTCGTCATTTGGATGAGATGTTAAACTGAGGCCATGTCTGCTCTCTCAGGTGGACATAAAAGATCCTATGGCACTATATTGAAGAGGAGCAGGGGAGTTATCCCCGGTGTCCTGGCCAATATTTATCCCTCAATCAACATAACAAAAAAACAGATTACCTGGTCATTGTCACATTGCTGTTGGTAGGAGGTTGATGTGCACAAATTGGCTGCTGCGTTTCCTACATTACAACAGTGACTACACTCTTTCGTTCTTGACGTGAGGCAACACTGGACTGAGCCAAGCAGTGCATAATGAATGTCTTGGCCCAAAACAGATTAGCAAAAGTGTGGCATGGAGCTTGGGAGAGCAGCAGGAATGGGGTGTAGGCTCAGGGAGAGTGGCCAGAACTAGAATCACAGGTTGGGCCTCTATAGGAGGGAGCGGAGCAGAATCACAATTAAAATACTTGGGCAGGTCTTGGTTAGAGGAGCGAGTGGAGCTGGAACTGGAGCTGAAGTGTTTAGAATGTGCCCAAGGGAGGAAGTCAAGCAGAAGGGGAACACTTGAGCCATCCTGGGGGCAAAGCAAAGGATGGCCAGTCGGGGTGACGTTCCTTAGAGGATTAATGAGGTGGGGGGGGGCTAAAAATCACAGACCAATGTTGGGATTGATTGGTACTGTGGCGTCAGCTGATTAGCATAGACTTATCAACAATATTTGAAGCTCACTATATTATTACAATCCCACAATATTACAGGAACTTAGACAGGAGGGATCTGGACAGAGTAGATAAAGAGAAACTGTTCCCATTGGCAGAAGGGTCGAGAAATAGAGGACACAGATTTAAGGTGATTGGCAAAAGAACCAAAGGCGACATGAGGAAAACTTTTTTACGCAGCGAGTGGTTAGGATCTGGAATGCACTGCCCGAGAGGATGGTGGAGGCAGACACAACCGTGGCTTTCAAAGGGAATTGGATAAGTACCTGAAGGAAAATAATTTACAGGTCTACGGGGAAAGGGCGGGAGAGTGGGACTAGCAGAGTGATCTTGCAGAGTGTCGGCATGGGCTCGACAGGCCAAATGGCCTCCCATTCTATGATTCTATGATTTTTAATGCGTTAAATATATACATAGATAGTTGGACAGATTGAGGGTGGCTGAATGGAAGGACTGAAAGCCAGATAGCTATTTCTGACCCCACTTTTGGTCTTATTTAAATTTGGTCAGCATTGTCAAACTCGGGGGGGGCTAATGAGCTCATGGGAGTTTTGCAACATTGATGTAGTTTGACTTGATTTCTCTTGTTCTCTAATTTCCTGAGCTGATGTCTTAACAGAGAGGCAACCAAAGCTACAGTGGGAACAGGTATGAGGTTTTCCAGTTTGGAGAGCAAGGATTTGGATTGGTCTATTGATTGAGAAGGGATTGTGAAGAACCTTCTCGATCGTCCACTCCATACATTGCTGTGCGGTGCCACACATTCAATTAACAACAGAGAGCACCAGGCGGCTTTGGTAATAAATTTCCGAGCCTGCTATTTAAAAGCAGCTGTAGACACGCACAAACCAACATTTTCACAAAGGGTGCAAGCATTTTCAGGAATGATTTTGGCCTTTCAAAGAACCGGAATGGTGTGTGAACATGAAGCAAGACAAATGTGAAAGCTTCCCACTTTGGAGAGACTGAGTTGTTAAAGACAACACCGGAGTGAAGCTAAGCTATCAATCTGAGATCAAAATGCCTGGCTCACATAATCATGCAGCGAAATTGGTTTAACCTCACTGATCTTTTTGAAAAGAAAGATTCTTTAGCTGTGTATTAAAAAAAACACACATTAGCTATACGATAATAGAATCTGCTTCATTTCACTTGTGAGAAGCCATGGATAACTCGAGCGCTCGGGAATTCTAAGGACTGCAGGAGGTTGAATATCACCAGAACACAACAAAAACTATTTTCAGCCCCATCTGGTATCAGCGCAGCCACTCCAGCTCCGAGACTTTTTTTATACTTCGTGAATTTTATGCTTATCGTGGTGCGGGAAATGGGACACTTTTCCATTTCCGGCTCCAGTGTCGGTGATCCAGTCACTACTGGATCCGATATAGCCTAGATTATACTATAGCCTCGTGTATTCAAGACAGAGATCGATAGATGTTTGGATATTGAGGGAATCAAAGGATATGCGGTTAGTGCAGAAAAGTGGAGTTGAGGTAGAAGATCAGCCATGATCTTATTGAATGGCGGAGCAGACTCGAGGGGCCAAATGGCCTACTCCTGTTACAAATTTTTATGTTCTTATGTTCATAGATAGACACGGAACATAGCTCTCTCTACTCTGGCCCAACAGTATGCCTCTGTCCCAAGCTCACCAGCATCCCTTGCAGAAAGTTTTCCATTTTATACGGAGCCTGGATCCTCTCTGAATGAGGGTGACTATAAACTGTGGTTTTGTAAGTGTGGGACCGTGCCAATTAGGAACTGGGGCTATGTTCACTAGGAACTGGATTTGGACTTTTCAACATGTTATGTTTACGAAAGGATATACTTGCTTTGGAGGCAGTTCAGAGAAGGTTCATTAGGTTGATTCCAGAGATGAGGAGGTTGACTTATGAGGAAAGGTTGAGTAGGTTGGGCCTCTACTCATTGGAATTCAGAAGAATGAGAGGTGATCTTATCGAAACGTATAAGATTATGAGGGGGCTTGACAAGGTGGATGCAGAGAGGATGTTTCCACTGATGGGGGAGACTAGAACTAGAGGGCATAATCTTAGAATAAGTGGCCGCCCATTTAAAACTGAGATGAGGAGAAATTTCTTCTCTCAGAGCGTTGTAAATCTGTGGAATTCGCTGCCTCAGAGAGCTGTGGAAGCTGGGACATTGAATAAATTTAAGACAGAAATAGACAGTTTCTTAAATGATAAGGGATTATGGGAAGCGGGCAGAGAAGTGGAGCTGAGTCCATGATCAGATCAGCCATGATCTTATTGAATGGCGGAGCTTGCTTGAGGAGCCGTATGGCCTACTCCTGCTCCTATTTCTTATGTTCTTATGTTCTTATAACATATTCCTTACTGTTAGTAGACTGAGCAGACTTTCATATCATTACACATGCTGATTTGAACCCATGTCATAGAGACAAAAGGCCACTGTCTAATGGCACCACCCAGTGTCTCATCCTACCTTCATATTAGAAAGAAATATAATTTGAGAAAATGACACTGAATTGGAGTTTTGAACAGACAACCCTTTTATTTCAGGTTATGTGACTATAGAGCATCAATATTATTCCAAGATCATACAGCCAGAAAATCCATAAATAGACCTTAAATAAACAGTCAGTTTCACACTCATGTCTGTTCCAATCAAGTGCAAATTCTGGAAATAATGAGTTGCGTATCAAACATAATATTAGATTGTGGCTTTAGTGTTTTCGAGCTCTACGATATGTCCATTATTGAAATAAATTGTAGCACAAGGAATAACTCTCGAAAGCATCAAGCAAAATGGTGCACCATGTATCAGATGTGAATTCCTTTATTTCCTGACTTCACCAACATTAACCTTCCTCAAAGTTCCAGGAAAATCAAACAATTGTCCCCCTCCCCAAGCAACTCGCCAAGGCTTCTTCGACAGCACCTTCCAAACCCGCAATCTCTACCACCTAGAAGGACAAGAGCAGCAGGTGCGTGGGAACACATTCACCTGCAAGTTCCCCTCCGAGTCACACACCATCCTGACTTGGAAATATATCGCCGTTCCTTCATCGTCGCTGGGTCAAAATCCTGGAACTCCCTCCCCAACAGCATTGTGGGAGTACCTTCACAGCACGGACTGCAGCGGTTCAAGAAGGTGGCTAACTGCCACCTTCTCGAGGGCAATTAGGAATGATCATATCCTACGAACAAATTTTTTTAAACTTAGTCTATTTGGGCATCACTTGAGGTCTAAAAAACCATGATTTATTCATAATCGGATCTCCTTCCAACTGAACTATTTTCATTTTCTTGCTGGAAGACTCCAAGTTATATCAAGTTAACTGGACCACATCATCCTTTCTATCTTGCACTCGAATGCACACCTCTCCTTCATCACACCTCTCCTGGTCCATAGGGACTCAGCCCACAGAGAAAGGAACACTCTGAGTTCAATCTCCAGTCTGTGATGTGTGGGTTGGTTTTAGTCAGAGCAATGTTAAAGTTTGTTGCAGTGCTCCTATGCTGCAATGAAAGGGAAATCAGTAAGGATTTTGAATCCGGATCCCTATCCATTGACCTAGAGTAAGAAATGTAGACATTGGTTGGGACCAGCATCGGGCTCAGCTGTCTTCCTCTCTTATGGTCAAACAGTCTTCTTTCAGATTGGCAGCATTGACAGCTGTCCGTTTCATCTTCAAGTGAAAGACTTAAAGATTATTATTAATGTATGGTGTAGGAGCAAGCATAGAATATAATGCTGCTGATTTCACAGTCTTGGTAATTCCCTCAAACCCCCGCCACATACACACACCACAGATGTAAAACCAGTCGTGCTGTCAAAGTTAATCACTTTTAATTGTAATGCCACTTGGAAGCACATGTTTGAAATTCAAGAATGTGACATATTATCTGGAAACCTCATTTTGCTGAAAATCTACATGATGCTACATGTTACAACTGCCTGCAGAGTTCAAACTCTTAATTGTTCAGACAATTCACTTCCTTTGCTATTTCTGGTTCTTGGTCAATTAAAGGCTTCATTATTTTCATCTGAATAAATATTGGCATAAAAGCCCAGTATGGTCCTCTCCAAGTCTGTCTTTGAGAATAAGGCCAAAGGTTTTCTTCATTGCTCTCTTTGTGAAGGTGCTGACTCATTCTGAGGCAGAGTTCCCTACGTGCTCCTCTGGTACCTCATCAAGCGGCACTCCCAGATGTGGGCTAAGACAGTGAGAACCCTAAACTTTCATCGGTCTGTTATACCGGAAGAACTGCAGCAGAACAGGCCATACGCCCACTGATGGCCTAAGATGGAGACGCCATCCTAAATGGGGTAATTAAAGAAAGAACTTTCATTTATATAGTACCTTTCACAACCTCAGGATGGCTGAAAGCACTTTACAACTCATGCATTTTGATATGTAGTCACTGTTGTAATGTAGGAAATGCGGCAACCAATTTGCACACAGTAAGCTCCCAAAGACAGCAGTGAGATAAATGACCAGATCATAGCGAGGGGATTTGAGTACAGGGGCAGGGAGGTGTTGCTACAGTTGTACAGGGCATTGGTGAGGCCACACCTGGAGTATTGTGTACAGTTTTGGTCTCCTAACCTGAGGAAGGACATTCTTGCTATTGAGGGAGTGCAGCGAAGGTTCACCAGACTGATTCCCAGGATGGCGGGACTGACCTATCAAGAAAGACTGGATCAACTGGGCTTGTATTCACTGGAGTTCAGAAGAATGAGAGGGGACCTCATAGAAACATTTAAAATTCTGACGGGGTTAGACAGGTTAGATGCAGGAAGAATGTTCCCAATGTTGGGGAAGTCCAGAACCAGAGGTCACAGTCTAAGGATAAGGGGTAAGCCATTTAGGACCGAGATGCGGAGGAACTTCTTCACCCAGAGAGTGGTGAACCTGTGGAATTCTCTACCACAGAAAGTTGTTGAGGCCAATTCACTAAATATATTCAAAAAGGAGTTAGATGAGGTCCTTACTACTAGGGGGATCAAGGGGTTTGGCGAGAAAGCAGGAATGGGGTACTGAAGTTGAATGTTCAGCCATGAACTCATTGAATGGCGGTGCAGGCTAGAAGGGCCGAATGGCCTACTCCTGCACCTATTTTCTATGTTTCTATGTTTCTATCTGTTTTTTAGGTGTTGGTTAAGGGACACATATTGTCCAGGACACAGTGAGAACTCCCCTGCTCTTCTTTGAATATTGCCGCGTGACCTTCTACATCCACCTGAGGGGTCAGAGATAACGGCACATCTGAAAGATGGCACCTCCAACAGTGCAGCACTCCCTTAGTACTGCACTGAACTTCAGCATGGATTACGTGCACAAGTCTCTTGAGCATGACTCAAGGAAGGTAACCGATCCCCTTCAAGATTGATTATCCTCCCCTGTAGACCTCTCAAAGGGTTCATCAGAACTCATCCTAGCTCTCGGCTGGCGTGAGTTCCGCTTAGGCCTCAAAGCGTACTGGGCAAAATTCCTGGCATAGCCCAGGAACTCCCTTAGACACATCCCCTTGACATTGGGGTGGTGGTTCCAAACACGAGATAAAAAGAGTGTTTGAAGACCAGGCCCTCAAAACTGCCACCAAGCTCATGGTCTACAGTGCTGTAGCAATACCTGCCCTCCTGTATGGCTCAGAGACATGGACCATGTACAGTAGACGCCTCAAGTCGCTGGAAAAATACCACCAACGATGTCTCCGCAAGATCCTACAAATCTCCTGGGAGGACAGGCGCACCAACATCAGCGTCCTCAACCAGGCTAACATCCCCAGCATTGAAGCACTGACCACACTTGATCAGCTCCACTGGGCAGACCACATAGTTCGCATGCCAAACACGAGACTCCCAAAGCAAGTGCTCTACTCGGAGCTCCTTCACGGCAAACGAGCCAAAGGTGGGTAGAGGAAACGTTACAGGGACACCCTCAAAGCCTCCCTGATAAAGTGCGACATCCCCACTGACACCTGGGAGTCCCTGGCCAAAGACTGCCCTAAGTGGAGAAAGTGCATCCAGGAGGGCACTGAGCAATTCGAGTCTCATTGCCAAGAGCATGCAGAAATCAAGTGCAGGCAGTGGAAAGAGCGTGCGGCAAACCAGTCCCACCCACCCTTTCCCTCAACGACTATCTGTTCCACCTGTGACAGGGTCAGTGGTTCTCGTATTGGACTATTCAGCCACCAAAGAACTCACTTCAGGGGCCCAAGTTTCCACAGGATAAAAAACGGGTGCCCCTCCGAGCTGGGCGCCCGTTTTTCGCGCCTAAAACGGCGGCAGACAAAAAACGCGCTATTCTTGAGCGCTTTGCAGCTCCTTGTCTGTTTGGCGCGGCGCCCAGGGGGGCGGAGCCTACACTCGCGCCGATTTTGTAAGTGGGAGGGGGCGGGTACTATTTAAATTAGTTTTTTTCCTGCCGGCAACACTGCGCGTGCGCGTTAGAGCATTCGCGCATGCTCAGTGTGAAGAAAACATTGGCACTCGGCCATTTTTGTAGTTCTTTGTAGCTGATTAATTTTTGAACATTTTTTAATAAAAGCACATTGCCATCAGCACATCAGCACTGAGGCTTCCCTTCTCACTGTCTCCTTCCCCTCCCTCCCCTCCGCGGCAACAAGCCGCTGTCTCCTTCCCCTCCCTCCCCTCCGCGGCAACAAGCCGCTGTCTCCTTCCCCTCCCTCCCCTCTCTCCACGGCAACAAGCCGCTGTCTCCTTCCCCTCCCTCCCCTCCCTCCACGGCAACAAGCCGCTGTCTCCTTCCCCTCCCTCCCCTCCCTCCACGGCAACAAGCCGCTGTCTCCTTCCCCTCCCTCCCCTCCCTCCACGGCAACAAGCCGCTGTCTCCTTCCCCTCCCTCCCCTGCGCGGCAACAAACTGCTGTCTCCTTCCCCTCCCTCCCCTCCCTCCACGGCAACAAGCTGCTGTCTCCTTCCCCTCCCTCCCCTCCCTCCACGGCAACAAGCTGCTGTCTCCTTCCCCTCCCTCCCCTGCGCGGCAATAAACGGCGGTTTCCTTCGAACGATGGCTGAAGCACTTTCACACAGGTAGGAAGATGGTTTATTTAATCTTTTCTTTGCTTATAAATGTTTATTCAGGTTGGATTTATTTGTATAATATTTGTAGAAGTATAAATAAGGATTGATTGTAGAATTTAATGACTTCCCTTCCCCCCCCCACCTCGTTCCGGACGCCTAATTTGTAACCTGCGCCTGATTTTTTAATGTGTAGAACAGGTTTTTTCAGTTCTACAAAAATCTTCACTGGCTCCATTCTACTTTAGTTTGGAGTACGTTTTCACTGTGGAAACTTTCAAATCAGGCGTCAGTGGCCGGACACGCCCCCTTTTGAAGAATAAATTCTGTTCTAAAGTAGAACTGTTCTACCTGACTAGAACTGCAGAAAAAAAAATGTGGAGCATTGCGATTTCTAAGATAGTCCGTTCTCCACCAGATGCTCCTAAAAATCAGGCGTAAATCATGTGGAAACTTGGGCCCCAGGAGTGGAAGCAAGTCTTCCTCGATTCCGAGGGACCACCTATGATGATGATGGGTTCCAAACATGGTCGCCCCCTACAGTAAAATGATCTGAGTGACATTTGGCCTCAGTGCCCCTGGACGAGAGAGGATTGAAATCAGCCACAGTTCTGGCTCTTGTTGCTGGCTGATCTCTGTGCAGCATGGGCACCAAGTTCTGTCCTATGTTCCGGCATCTGACTGAGAGATGGATTGGGAATCTATTAGAATTTCAGGAGCTGAGTGTCAGCAGGCTACGCCATTGCAGGGTCATCATAGCCAAGCTGGATTCTGTCCTCAGCCAGCAACCAGAATCAGTACTTGTCATCAGAAGTACTGGATAACAAGCAAGAGCCAGAACCGTGGCTGATTTCAATCCTCCCTAGTCCAGGGGCACTGAGATCCTACAGACCAACCATCACACTAGGGGCTAAAATTTCAGTATAGCCCCAGTTTGAGGTGGTGACACTGCCTGGTTGCTAACGTTAATACCAGGTGATGTTTACCGCCTCCAACTGGGATATTCACTTTTAGCGCCCCAAGAGGGGAGTGGAGCACTTAGGGAAGCGTCCCACACCCCTCTTAGGGTGCTAACCCTGATTCCTGGGGCGCCATCACTGAAGTTCAGCCGCTAGGAAACCGGCATCCCAGCGCCTAAAGGGGAGGTCAGCTGGACCACCCGAAAAGTTAATGAAAAGCCAAGGCAGCTAAACAACAGTGTCCAGCATCTAGGAGAGATGCATTAATGGGAAAAAGGTTTTATTTTAACTGCCCACCTGCTCCCCCTCGGACATATCGTCCCGGCAGCTTCTCTGCGATGCCTGCTTGCCCTGTTGGAAGTAGCGGCAGGCGCTACGGCAGGCGAAAGCAGTCAAGTTCATGACCACGGGGCTGAGGGAGTGTTGCACACTTGGTGACATCACCAAGTGGGTGGTGCTCGAGTGTGCAGCGCCTCCAGTAAACCGCCACTGAAGTTTGCGGGGGGCACTGACAGCGCGTCGCTCAGTCGGTAAGCATTTAGCGGCCTGTTAGCGCCCCTCTCCAGGCACTAACAGGTCACGCTAATTCAATGAATTTCTAACCCTGGTGCTTTCCCCTAATCGATATGGCTCGGTTATACATTACTCAGTGCATTTACCTACTACACCACTGGGGGCAGCGTAACCCCAACCTATCTGTTCAGCAACATCAGCTACCACTTCTCAGTCTACTGTTAACTTTAACCCTGCCGTGCATTATTTCAACTGGCTTCTTGTTCGAGTGACTTCCAAGTTGGAGTTGCAGATTGATGTGCTACAGTGACAGATGTTTTCATTAATTCTGGGAACTCTTAGTATGTCAGGTTAAAGCAGTGCAAGTGTGAAAAATCTGCCGCTTTGCATCATGAAAAAAAGCCCAGCAGAATGCAGCAGCTCCTGCATTTTTATTCCCCCCATCAGCCTCCCCCGCCACTTAACCCACGCTGTGCGATAACTCATCGCCTCACCTGACTCCTTCACAGGAGTCCATTTGTCACTGCCAAGTCCAATCTGCTTCAGTTATGTTTGGCTGAAGGCTCAGAGGAGGAACCCTGTAGGGTAAACTAAAGATAAACTAGCTTGTTTTATAATGCATCAAACCTCAGCCTCCTTGCTCCCATTGGTGTTGCAGCAGGCACAATTCCATGAATATAATGAACCTCTCCATCCTATAAAATGTTACGGAAAATAAATCACTTTTATTTTTGCTAATGAATGGATCTTATTAACGTTGTATATGGAGGTAATTTTTACCGAATTTCCTGCTCCTGCACCTGGAACTGTTAGTTTGCGAACACAGGAGAATCAGTTGGAGGGGAGTACACCTGATTTTCCTTCCATTTATATTAAGGAATAAAAAAATTGGGCAGGTACCATTACGGTACACTCCTCCCCACCGATTTTCCTGATCTCGCTGTGCCCAGGTGATCCAATAGCTCCAAACGCAGGAGCAGGAAAATCTGTTCCGCAGAAGCTAAATAGCTGGTCTTTCATATATGGCTGCCGGCACCATTGATTTCAGCTTTAGGGGTGGATTTTCCGGTCCTTTGCGTTCCATTCTTCGCCTCGGAGTGGCGGTGAGGTCTTCTGGGCGGGCGGTCAGCCTCCAGCGCCCCGCGGGGGTTCTTGGGGCCGTGTTTGCGGCCCCGCGGTGCCATAGCCCTGGTTGTGACACCAGCGCACTTTATGTTGTGGTGGTGTGGGCTATATAATGGGAATGTTTTTGTGGGGTAGTTTTTTTTCAGGTTTTTTTTTTCTCCCCAGACGTCTCTTGGAGCGCTCCCGGCCCGGCTCTTTAGCTCGGGATTTTCCCATGCTGACGCCCAAGAGAGGTGTACAACATCTCCCTTGGCGCAGCATCCCAGACTCATGGCTCAGCTGCCCAATTTTGATGACTGAGGCAGAAAACTGTTCCCCGGCGCAAACTTTAATGCCCCGCCACCATTACCGCCCCGAAATCATCAATGTCGAAAATCCAGCCCTTAGAATTCGTGGGGATGGGGCTGGTGTCCCTGGCAGGGCAAACTACCTGCCGCCTCAGGGGGTGTGTATAACCAGGTCAGTAATAGCATTTTTTGTATTGCTGAGCTGAGTAGAGACATCCCAATAACACCGGGGACAGTTCACAGCCAGAAAACAGAAGCCAAGAGCGTGACTTTAAAGCATCCATGCACATGCACCAATTTTAGTTTTGCCACTGGTGCTCTGCGGGGTGATTTTCAGAGCATCATCAGTCAAGAAAGAAAAATATATTTTTTAAATTCATTGGATATGGGCGATGCCAGCATTTATTGCCCACCCTAATTGCCCTCGAGAAGTGGTGGTGAGCCGCTTTCTTGACAACCGAGTGGCTTGCTAGGAAATTCAGAGGGCAGTTAAGAGTCAACCAGACCAGGTAAGGATGGCAGATTTCCTTCCCGAAAGGACATTAGTGAACCAGTTGAGTTTTTACAATAATCTAGTCGTTACATGATCACCATCACTGATACTGGCCTTTTATTCCAGATTTTTATTTAACTAACTGAATTTAAATTCCCCAGCTGCCATGGTGGGATTTGAACTCGTGTCTCTGAATCTCTCGGCCTTTGGATTATTAGTCCAGTAACATAACCACTATGCACCTCTTGTGCTGGACATCAAGAAAACCTGCAATTAGGGATAGCACCTTTTCCCAAGCTCAGAGGCAGTCTGAGTTTGAGATGATGATTGAGTTCTGATAGTGATTTTGCTGGGATTAAAAAAAAATGCTAACTGATGTCTCTACGTCATTCTAGATCGATGCAAATTGGTCTTCTGTTTGAAAAATTGGACTTATGGTACCTCATACATCCTGAAAGTTCCAGACACCACACTCAAAACTCGAAATGGCTATCCTTTTACACTCAATTATAATCAAATTATTTACTTTGCAATACAGTAGATAAAATGTGTTGCTTACCAATAAATGTATTTTCAAAGTACCTTTATCATTGATTAACCATAGGAGGAGTGTTCATGTCTGTTTTATTCGTGTAGGCTCAGAAGTGCACTTGTTGTGGTGGGAGCAGTCTTTCTGCATCAGGGTTCTGTTTTACTCTCCTGAATGCAGGTATTCATTTAACAATGTGGGTTTCTGGAGCTCACCATATATATACACACACAAGAACATAAGAAGCAGGAATAGGCCATTTGGCACCTCGAGCCTGCTCCACCATTCAATAAGATCAAGCTGATTTTCTACCTCAACTCATCTTGCCTGCACTATCCCTATATTCCTTGATTCCCTTAATATCCAAATATAAATATATATATATATAAAACTTTTTTGTTCATGTTTACTGTTATCAGCTTTTTATTTCCAGATTTCTTTCTTTTAAAATGGATTCAAATTCTCAAAACTACCACAGTAGGATTGAAACAACATGGTCTACTTAGATTGCTAGGCCAGCGACATAACCACGACACCAACATACCAATGGATAATTTAAAGCTTCTGTCTTTAAATCTGTCTCCCCCACTGCGAGTGTGAGATTGCGCAATTACCTTTTTTATGTCAATGTGTTGTTACCAAAGAACAAACTAAACTGGTGAAAAAAGAGCAATTGCCTGGTTATGAGATAGACCATTTGGTCCCAAACCTACTCGCACAATCAGAATTTTCCCCTCTGCAATCTTCACAATTGTCATATTTCGAAATCTGCAGATTAGGGGGTCACATCTGCCTTCTCAGTTGGATTCTCAGAAGGTTCACCAGACTGGTTCCTGGGATGGGGGGGGGGGGGGAGGGTGGAATTGTCCTCTGAGGAGAGAGTGAGTAGACTGGACCTATATTCTCTCGAGTTTAGAAGAATGAGAGGTGATCTCATTGAAACATACACAATTCTTACAAGGCTTGACAGGATAGATGCAGGGAGGATGTTTCCTCTGGCTGGGGAGTCTAGAACTAGGGGTCACAGTCTCAGAATAAGGGGTCGGCCATTTAGGACTGAGATGAGGAGAAATGTCTTCACTCAGAGGGTGGTGAATCTTTGGAATTCTCTACCCCAGAGGCCTGTGGAGGCTCAGTCACTGAGTATATTCAAGACCGAGATCAATAGATTTTTTGGGAATGAAGGGATATGGGGATTGTGCAGGAAAGTGGAGTTGAGGTAGATGTTCAGCCACGATCTTATTGAATGGTGGAGCAGGCTCGAGGGGCCGAACGGCCTACTCCTGCTCCTAGTTCTTATGTTCTTATTTGAAAGTTCCAATAGTACTATTCAAAGAAGAGTTCAGAAGAGTTCGCTCAGTGTGCTGGCTAATATTTCTCTCTCAGCCATCATTAAAACCATCTATCTGGCCATCTACCTCATTGCTGTGTGCCAATTCACTTACAGAACACTGACTAGGCTTCAAAAGTAGTTAATTGGCTGTGAAGCACTTTGGGACATCCTGTGGCTGTGAAAAGTGATGTCTAAATTCAAATTCTTTCTTTTTTATTTCTTCTATTCCCCTTAACAGACCAATTCAGTTTCACAAAGAAAGGACTGTCACTTTAAAGTTTTATAGATTTTCATGATTCCTCACCATATTTGATCTTCTTCAGTGTTCCTTTGCACCTAAAAACCAATTGCTCTAAAGTATTATTTTTGCAGTATGATTCTGATGCTGAGTAGGTTTGGCAATTCTCGTTGGGATCTATTACGGGAGGTTTCAGCGCATGACCTCCCACCTCCGACCTCCCCACTTTCCCGCCATTCGCCACCTGACACCTCCATCCTTGCATTGTACCATCGGCCCATGCTGATTGCAACGTGAATAGAATGACGTTGCCCCATTGGATGGCTATTAGTTAAATAGTCTTTTTTTCCATCTCTAAATTTATTTCATAGAATCGAAGAATCATAGAAATTTACAGCATAGGAAGAGGCCATTTCGGCCCATCGTGTCTGTGCCGGCCGACCAAGAGCTAACCAGTCTAATCCCACTTTCCAGCCCTGTAGGTTACGGCACTTTAAGTGCACATCAAAGTGATTTAAAAATATGGTGAGGCTTTCTGCCTCTACCACCTTTTCAGGCATTTAATGTCACTATGATGCTTTTGTAGCTGTGATGGGTAATCTTTAATCCTGGAGGCACCAGGACAATCTGAGAGGATTGACAGCCATAATGAGGAGGCTCCCTTGAAATGGGAGTCCTGGTGCCTAATGTCCTGTGGAATCTTTAGACATGGTATTTTTCCAAAACTACTGAATTAGCCAGCCAGACCATCTGATGCTTTGGCAGAGAGGTATATTACAAAAAAATGGGTCAGCCATCCTAGTCTCTCTAATATTCTCAGTGGAGCTCAGGAGTTAATGAAAGGGACTAAACAATGTCTCATTATCACATGCTCCAAATTCATAATTCGTTGTATCAGCCAGTGGTTCAGTGGGTAGCACTCTCGCTCTCTGAGGCAGAAGGTTGTGGGGTCTAAGTCCCACTTCAGAGACTTGGGAGCAGAAAAATCTAGGCTGAGACTCCCGGGTAGTACCAAAGGAGTGCTGCACTGTCAGAGGCGCCGTCTTTCTAAACCGCAGATGCTAAACCGCAGCCCCATCTGCTCGCTCAGGTGGACGTAAAAGATCCCATGGCACTATAACGAAGAACAGGGGGGTTCTCCCCAGTATCTTAGCCATTATTTATCCCTCAATCAACATAACCAAAAAACAGATTATCTGGACATTATTGCATCGCTATTTGTGGGAGCTTGCTGTGTACAAATTAGCTGCCGCCTTTCCCACATTTCTACATTCCATAAGTACTTCATTGGCTATAAAGCAATTTGGGACATCCTGATGTCTTTTCTCTTCTTTTACTGCCACGTTTACTGAACTAG
Source organism: Pristiophorus japonicus (assembly GCF_044704955.1). Classification (NCBI taxonomy): domain Eukaryota; kingdom Metazoa; phylum Chordata; class Chondrichthyes; family Pristiophoridae; genus Pristiophorus; species Pristiophorus japonicus. The sequence goes on along the minus strand of NC_091977.1, from coordinate 515,190,531 downwards.
GGCTGCACTTATGTTTTGTTTTAAAATGTCTTCCAAGGCCATGGCCAACAATGGTGCACATCATTGTAACCACCTTCCCTGTTTAAATTCTCTGAGAAACATCACTTTTAAAACTATCGTGTTCCATCTATATACGTCACTGAAACTCTTGCCACAACTCCCCAAATAACGACTAATATTTTTTTCAAGATATTAAGGGGAACAGAAAGGGTAGTTAGTGAGAAACGATTTCCGCTGGTTGGGGATTCCAGGGGTAAGGGGCATAATCTAAAAATTAGAGCCAGACCTTTCAGGAGTGAAATTGGGAAACACTTCGACACACAAAGGGGTGGTAGAGGTTTGGAACTCTCTTCCGCAAACGGCAACTGATGCTGGGTCAATTGTTAATTTTGAAGCTGAGGTTGATAGCTTTTTGTTAACCAAAGGTATGAAAGGATATGGCTCAAAGGCGGGTATATGGAGTTAAGTCGCAGATCAGCCATGATCTCATTGAATGGCGGAACAGGCTCGAGGGGCTGTATGGCCTACTCCTGTTCCTATGACAAGGGTTTGGAATAAACACACTGCAAATGCCAGGATTCAATTCACATCACAGATAAAACTGCACAAAAAAAACCTCAGAGAAAGCATACTGCTGCCAGTTGCAAATATAATAGCAGGTATTTTAGTTCAGTGTCACAATTGTTCCCATTTGAACAGATGGTATTTAAGAGGGATTAATGCTAGTGTTTTGGTGCGGAAAGGAATCATCTATCTCTATATATATTACATATGCATTATTCTAGATATGTAAAGCCAGTTAAGCACTAGAACATCCAGTTGCTGACTGTGACTGTGAAATTGGTGCGTTTATTGCATCTCCACGAGAAGGAGAGGAAAGGACAATTACTGCTGCCATCAAAGCAGACAGACCAACAACATTCAGCCAAGAGCAAATGGAAAGTCTGCAGACAACATTAAATTGCTAACCCTCTGAAAACAAGGCATCATGTTTGAATTGTGTCATAGTACACAATTCAATTGTTTACATTCGTGACAGACTTCAAAACAATAAATACCTCCATTACGATATTATTTATTCTTGACTGATTTTTTTAAACAGAATGATCTTTCCAAATCACAGTCTGGCTAATACCGGGTTCAGTTTTACTCACAAGCCACATAAAGGCTTTACTTGCAGCAGAAATGACACAGCAAAGATTGATTGCAAGTGTCGAGGAGATGGACTAAATGGATATAATAGTCCAGAAGGAAAGCAGTTGAGTAGATTTTGTCAAACTCTAAAACGTCAAATGGCCCACAGAAAGTAAATGTACAGTATTCATTTTGTTTTCTTGAGACGACACTGGCAAGGTCACATTTAATGCTCATCCTTAGTGGTCCTGAGGGCATGAAGAGTTAACCATGTGGCCTGGAACTGAAGTCACATATGGACCAGACCTGTTGGGAGTGTCAGGTTTCTTTCCCTGAACGACGTTATTGATCGCGCTTGGTAGGTTGCATGGTCGTTTTTGGTGTCAGCCCACAAATCACCAGATTTATTGAATTCAATTTCACAACTGGCCCTGGTGGGATTTAAATACACACAAACCAAGCACCATAACCACTAGGCTATCGTATCCATAAATACATCAAGAAGGATCAGCGAGCAAAAGTGGGATTTAGGGACAGGTAAATTTGGAATGGACATTGGAGTTGTTCCAAATACAATTAGGTGCTATGGTGGGAGAGCTAATACACTAATGTTGATGAGCAACAGGCCAAATGGTCTTTTCTAATCCTCGATTTTTCTTATCTTCTAATTATAAACCATCATGTAAGTAAATAGTGAGATTCAGATGTTCCTAATGTTCCTACACTTTAGTCTGAATACCATTGGTACAACAATCTCAAGGATGTTGACACTCACTGCAGGTCCCTCATTTTAAGCAAAGTTCACTTCAGGAAAGCAGCTAAATGTAAACATTTTTTAAAAAGCATTACTTTTGATTCATTTTCACTGAGACAGGATAACCTGTATTTATGACGTATTTTGTTGTTATAAATGTTTTGAACGTACAGAATTCCCTGCATATGTCAGAGCAGGATGATAAAACCATGAAAAGGTCAACTGTATATTGGGTTTTACAAACAGGGCAACAACTGTACATATCCAACATATATTGCAAGTCCTGTGTATACATGCACTTCCTGTCAAGTAACACTTATCCTGGTCACATTTTTATAATCACAGATCTTCCATAGTTAAACCAGAAGTAGGTGCGTTTGCGGCAGGTTGAGGTCGGGTTTCATAATTTTACCAATTTAACGCCCTGTGACCCTCTCCCGCTTGTCATGCAGGGTTAAAGTTTCCCCTTTGGTCTCCACGGTAGGTAATGCTATTGCTTACTTACCTTTGAGAACCTCCCAGCACGATATGGAAAACATTGCTCCCTAGGATCACTCACCTTGTGGTTTCAAAATCTGACATTTACAGTAACTGGGAGCCCATGCCAGCCTACAGCAGGACTTGGGCTGACAAGTGGCTGGTAATATTTGTGCTATATGAGCGCCAGACAATGAGAATATCCAACAAGAGAATTCCCAATCACCTCTCCCTGACTTTCAATGGCACTATCATCACTGAGTCTCCCATTATCAACACCCTAGGATTTCCTACATTACAACAGTGACTTTGCTACCAAAGTACTTCATTGGCTGTGAAGCACTTTGGGACGTCCTGAGGTCATGAAAGGTGCTATATAATTGCAAGTCTTTTCTTTTATGACCCCCACTGTGCAAGAGCTCAACTGGACCAGCAATATCAATACAGTGACTACAAAAGCTGTCCGGAGGCTGTTGGCAAGTGGCTCATGTCCTGGCCCCACAATGCCTCTTTGCCATCGACATGGCTTAAATGAGGAGTGTGAAGAAATGCACACTACTCGCTTGGTTGGACAAAGCTACAACAACACCAAAGAAGTTCAACACCACCCAGGACAATGCAGTTCGCTTGATTGGCCCTCCTGCCACAGAGCTCAATAGCTATCACCTACACTACCAGCACATTATGGCTGCAAGGTGTAGTATCTATCTAGGAATATATGAAGTTATTCACTTTGGTAGGAAGATTAGAAAAGAAAAATATTATTTAAATGGAGACATTACTGAATGATGCGGTACAGAGGGATCTGGGTATCCTCGTACATAAGAACATAAGAAATAGGAGCAGGATTAAGCAAATTGGCCCCTCGAGCCTGCTCCGCCATTTAATAAGATCATGGCTGATCTGATCATGAACTCAGCTCCACTTCCCTGCCACTCCCCATAACCCTTTATTGCCTTATTGCTCAAAAATCTGTCTATCTCCACCTTAAATATATTCAATGACCCAGCCTCCACAGGTCTCTGGGGCAGAGAATTCCACAGATTTACAACCGTCTGAGAGAAAGAATTCCTCCTCATCTCAGTTTTAAATGGGCGGCTCCTTATTCTGAGACTATGTCTCATAGTTTTAGTTTATTATGAGTGGAAATATCCTCTTTGCATCCACCTTGTTGAGCCCCCTCATTATCTTATATATTTCAATAAGGTCACCTCTCATTCTTCTAAACTGCAAAGAGTATAGGCCCAACCTACTCAACCTATCTTCATAAGTCAACCCCCTCATCTACGGAATCAACCTGGTGAACCTTCTCTGAACTGCCTCCAATGCAAGTATATCCCTCCTTAAATACAGAGACCAAAACTGTATGCAGTACTCTAGGTGTGGCCTCATGAATGCCCTGTACAGTTGTAGCAGGACTTCTCTGCTTTTATACTCTATCCCCCTTGCAATAAAGGCCAACATTCCATTTGCCTTCCTGATTACTTGCTTACCTGCATACTAACTTTTTGTGTTTCATGCACAATGACCCCAGGTCCTTCTGTACTGCAGCACTTTGCAATTTTTCTGCATTTAAATAATAATTTGCTTTTCTATTTTTTCTGCCAAAGTGGATAAACTCACATTTTCCCACATTATACGCCATCTGCCAAATTTTTATCCACTCACTTAGCCTGTCTATATCCCTTTGCAGATTTCTTGTGTCCTCCTCATAATTTGCTCTCCCACCCATCTGTTTTCTGTTAGTTAGCCAATTCTCTATCCATATATTACCTCCAACCCCATGAGCTTTTATCTTGTGCAGTAACCTTTTATGTGGCACCTTATCAAATGCCTCCTGGAAATCCAAATACAGCACATCTGCTGGTTCCCCCTTATCCACCCTGCTCATTACATCCTCAAAGAACTCCAGCAAATTTGTCAAACATGATTTCCCTTTCATAAAACTAAGTTGATTCTGCTTGATTGAATTTTGCTTTTCCAAATGTCCTGCTACTGCTTCCTTAATAATGGACTTCAGCATTTTCCCAACGACAGATGTTAGGCTAACTGGTCTATAGTTTCCTACTTTCTGTCTGCCTCCTTTTTTAAATCATCATCATAGGCAGTCCCTCAGAGATGAGGATGACTTGCTTCCACTCTAAAAGTGAGTTCTCAAGTGACTGGAGATTCCAATGCGGGACCTACAGTCTCTGTCACAGGTTGGGCAGACAGTGGTTGAAGGAAAAATGGGTGGGGAGCCCGGGTTGATGCACGCTCCTTCTGTATACGCTTGATTTCTGCTTGTTCTCGGCGATGGGACTTGAGGTGCTCAGCACCCTCTCGGATGATCTTCCTCTACTTTGGGCGGTCTTGGGCCTAGGATTCCCTAGTGTCGGTGGGAATGTTGCACTTTATCAAGGAGGCTTTGAGGGTGTCCTTGAAGCATTTCCTCTGCCCACCTGGGACTTGCTTGCCGTGTTGAAACTCCGCATAGAGCGCTGGCTTTTGGAGTCTTGTGTCGGGCATGCAGATGATGTGGCCCACCCAATAGAGCTGATCAAGCGTTGTCAATGCTTCGATGCTGGGGATGTTGGCCTGATTGAGAACACTGACATTGGTACGTCTATCCTGCCAATGGTTTTTGCAGGATCTTGCAGAGGCAGCGTTGGTGGTACTTCTCCAGCGTTTTGAGGTGTCTCCTCTACATAGTCCACGCCTCTGAGCCATATAGGAATGCAGGTATCACTACTGCCCTGTAGATCATAAGCTTGGTGCTGGATTTGAGGTCCTGGTCTTCAAACACTCTCTTCCTCAGGCGACCGAAGGCTGCGCTGGCACACTGAAGGCGGTGTTGGGCCTCGTCGTCAATATCTGCTCTTGCTGACATTTAAATAGGGGAGTTACATTGCGGTTTTTCAATCCACTGGGCCCTCCCCAATATCCAGTTAATTTTGGTAGATTACAACCAATGCATCCACAACCTCTGCATCCACTTCTTTTAAGACCCTATGATGCAAGCCATCATGAAACAGAAAACGTTAGCATGCAGGTACAGTAAAGAATTAGGAGGGCAAATGGAATGTTGGCCTTTATTACAAGGGGGGGGGGGGGCGGGGGGGAAGTATAAAAGTAGGGAAGTCCTGCTACAACTGTACAGGGTACTGGTGAGACCACTCCTGAAGTACTGCGTATAGTTTTGGTCCACTTATTTAAGGAGGGATTTCCTTGCATTGGAGGCAGTTCAGAGAAGCTTCACTCAGTTGATTCCGGATATGAAGGGGTTGTCTTATAAGGAAAGGTTGAGCAGGTGGGGCATATAATCATTGCAGTTTATAAGAATGAGGAGGTGATCTTATTGAAACATATAAGATTCTGAGGAGGCTTGACAGGGTAGATGCTGAGAGGATGTTTCCCCTTGTGAGGGAATCTATAACTGGGGGGGGCATAGTTTCAGAATAATGAGTCGCCCTTTTAAGACGGAGATGTGGAGGAATTTCTTTTCACAGAGGGACATGAATCTTTGGAATTCTCTACACCAGAGAGCTGTGGAAGCTGAGTCATTGAATATATTCAAGGCAGAGTTAGACAGATTTTTGAACTACAGGGGAGTCAAGGGTTATGGGGAACAGGCAGGAAAGTGGAGTTGAGGCCAAGATCACATCAGCCATCATCTTATTGAATGGCGGAGCTCTTATGATGCACTGCAAGCAACTTGCCAAGCTTACGTCGACAGCATCTTCCAGCTCTGCGGCCTGAAGCACTGAGAAGGAGAACAGCAACAAAGTCGGGAGAACACCTGCAAGTTCCCTTCCAAGTCACACAGCTTCCTGATGTGGACATATATTGCCGTTCTTTCACTCTCATATCTAGTATCACTGTGGGAGTTCCATCAGCACAATGATTGCAGTGGTTCAAGGCAGTGCCCCATCACCTTCTCCAGAAACTAGGGATGGGCAATAAATGCAGTGTTGCCAGGATCGCACACATTTCAAGAATTTGTTTTTTTAAATGCTTAGTTAACCTATATATAAACTTTGATTTTAGAAAGTTTGGTATGGGTAGTACATTAGGCCTTCGTGTCACTGGGCTAGGTAGGAGACACAATCCAGCAAGGTTCCTGCTCCTGATTGCTACCCGGTGACTACTGTTTGAGGCAGCAGATGTCCAGAGTGAGAGCTCCCTAACGAGCTGCCATCCTGTCCGCCAGCATGGACCATATACAGCAGACACCTCAAAGCGCTGGAGAAGTACCATCAGCGCTGCCTCCGCAAGATCCTGCAAATCCACTGGGAGGATAGACGCACCAACGTCAGTGTTCTCGATCAGGCCAACATCCCCAGCATCGAAGCACTGACCACACTTGACCAGCTCCGCTGGGCAGGCCACATCGTCCGCATACCTGACACGAGACTCCCAAAGCGAGCATTCTATTCGGAACTCCTACACAGCAAGCGAGCCCCAGGTGGGCAGAGGAAACGTTTCAAGGACACCCTCAAAGCCTCCCTGGTAAAATGCAACATCCCCACCGTCACCTGGGAATCCCTGGCCCAAGACCGCCCTAAATGGAGGAAGAGCATCCGGGAGGGCGCTGAGCACCTCGAGTCGCGTCGTCGAGAGCATGCAGAAAACAAGCGCAGGCAGCGGAAGGAGCGTGCGGCAAACCAGACTCCCCGCCCACCCTTTCCTTCTTTCCTTCAACGACTGTCAGTTTCATCTGTGACAGAGACTGTAATTCCCATATTGGACTGTACAGTCACCTGAGAACTCACTTTTAGAGTGGAAGCAAGTCTTCCTCGATCTTGAGGACGTGCCTATGATGATGCCTGTTGGAGAATGCACATGTGTAGATGTGCAGAGAAGACAGTTTTCATGCCTCCCACTCCCAAATAGCCTGCTGACAACTTGACGTCCAGCTCAGATGTGATGAATAGCCCCTTTAGCAAGGTATTGTATGGCTGTCAGTGTGACAGCATAACTTAGCTCCTTGAGGAGGGAATAACATAGGGGCAATTTAAATTTAAAATACATCTTTTGCTGCATTAAAAGACGAAGGGGTTGAAATTGCCCCCTCTTTTAAGGCCCATTACCGCCTGTGAGATGTGGTAACGGGGCAGTAAGGCCTTTCTGCCCGGGGGCAGGCAGTGCGTAAGAGCGCGCTGGGAAGCATCCCAAAAAACCAAGTCCCAAATTTCGTTCCATTCTCTGCCCCATCTCAATGGGCGCTCCGTCTTCAGTTCATTCAAGTGATCCGCCATTTTGGCCCCGTAAACTTGAACCATCAAGCAACATATCAAAGTCCTTCTACTGTACAATGGAAGAAAACAGCTAAAACAGCTAGTATATAAAATACCTGACAATGGGGACAAATAAGCTTGAGTTGCCCACAGGGTTTCTAAATCACAAGTGACAATAATGCAAATAACAAGATTAACAGCCAGATATATGGCAGCATGAAGAAAGCAAAGCCATTTCTTGCCCAGCAACGATGCAGAAAGATATCATTTACTACTGGTAGTATTTTCTGTTTGCTGGAACAGCTGGAACACATCAGTGGCAGCAGAATACAGACATATTACCTCCCACTCCTGCTATTTTCTGAGAGTTGTGTAATAAATCACTCCAGCTCGGTCATAAAACAAATTAATGTACCTATCAAAAATACCCCTTAGTGCTGCTGACAAGTAATGAAGAACTGTTATGTACTCAAAGACATGTAATTTTTTTGTTATGGAACATTTGACGGAAAATTGTGGAAACATTATTATTACATGTTTGTTGAAAGACAATGTATGGTTAAACCAATGTAATCTTTACAGCCTTGTAGGTTTCCTGGAGTAGAGATGTTCTGCTACAGCAAAGAGGTAGATAGATAGATATAGGTATGCATATAGAATGAGCATCAGAGAACCATGCAAAGTACCTACACAAAGACATCATTACATACTATGTAAAGCAACAGGTCGGTCGTTATACAGTCAAAGAAAAATGGAATGAGATATACAATACACAAAGAAATGGCTAAATGCGAAGGAAATTATAACTGATACCTATACACATGTAAAGAGAAAAAAGAACTTGCATTTGTACAGTGGCTTTGCGGACTTGTCAGAAATCTCTCAAAGCGCTTTTAAAAAATTCATTCTCGGGATGTAGATGTTGCTGGCAACACCAGTGTTTATTGCCCATCCCTAGTTGTCCTAGTTTGATACAATCGCATTACTTGCTCAGTCACTCCAGAGGACAGTTCAGAGTCAATCACATTGGTGTGGGGCTGGAGTCACGTATAGGCCAGACCGGCTGAGGACAGCTTGTTTTTTCCCCAAAGAACCCGAATGAACCAGTTGGGTTTTTACCACATCCAGTAGCTTCATGCTTTTACCGACACCAGCTTTTCATTTGCAGATTCTTTTATAACTGAATTCAAATTATCACACTTCCGTGGTGGGAACTCTCTTTAGTTATTAGTCCAGGCTAGTTCAGTAACATAACCGCTACACTAGCGTATCTAACGGCTTCACATATGTCCTAGCCAATATTTACCCCTCAATCAACATCACTAAAACAGATTATCTAGTCATAAGCATGTTGCTTTCTGTGGGAGCTTGCTGGAAAAACATAGAAACATAGGGCCCAAGTTTCGAGCCGCGCCTAGAATGGCGTAGTCCCGACCTGGATGCCGTTTTTCGCACCACAAAGTGCGCCTAAAAAGAACCTCCAGATTCTCCAGCTCCCTGCAGGTCCTCTGGCCCTCGGCGCAGCGCAGCAGGAGCTGTAGGGGGCGGAGCCAGGTCCCTGCGCTGAAAACAGTGCCGGGACTTCTGCACATGCGCGCTACAGTGGACTTCTGCACATGCGCGCACCCCCCGGACTGGACCCGACCCGACTCCCGCTCCCCCCTCCCCCACCTCCGGACCGGACCCGACACCGACCCAACTCCTGCTTCCCACCCCCGGACCAGACCCGACTCGACCCCCCGGACTGGACCCAACCCGACTCACGCTCCCCCCTCCTCGCCCCCGCCTCCGGACCGGACCCGACACCGACACCGCCCCGACTCCCGGTCCCTGCCCCCGGACTGGATCCGACCTGACCTCCCTCCCCCCGACCTGACCTCCCTCTCCCTCCCTCCCCCCGACCCGAACCGACCTCCCTCCCACCAACCCCCCGACCCGCGCTCCCCCCGACCCGACCCAACGCCACCTACCTGTAAATCGGGTGCTGGGGACGGGCCCTGCCCGAAGTCTCGGGACCGGCCCGTTCAACCTCCCTCCCCCTTCTCCTTCCCCCCCCCCTGCCAAATCTCCTTCCCCCCCACCTCCTTTCTTCCCCTTCTCGCCTTTATCCCCTTCTACCCCCCTCTCCCTTCTCCCCCATCCTCCCCCATCCCTCCCCCTTCTCCCCCTCTGCTCCCCCCCTTTCTTCCTCTACCCCACTCCTCCCCCTCCCCTCGCTGTCAGAAACACAGGCACTGACAGGCAGAGAATGAGAGACACACACAGACAGACAGTGAGATAGAGACACTGACAGAGACGCACTGGGGGGGGGGCATCCCAGCAAGCTGTTGGAGGGCTCCCGGTGCTGCAGTCGGTAAGTAGAAAATGTTTTATTTATTGATTTTTTAAAAAATTATTTATTAATTTTTTTTGATTGATTTATTGGTTGATTTATTGATGTATTTATCATTTATTATTGATGATGGTTCTTTATTTGTAAAACTGAAGTGTTTAATGTTGGTAAACTTCCCTTTAAACCCCCCCCCCCACCATTCCCTACGCCTGATTTGTAACCTACGCCTGATTTTCTAAAGTGTAGACAAGGTTTTTTCTAGCGTACAAAAATCTTCACTTACTCCATTCTAAGTTAGTTTGGAGTAAGTTTTCACTGCCTAAACTTTGAAAACAGGCTTAAGTGGCCGGACACGCCCCCTTTTGAAAAAAAAATTCTGTTCCAAAGTGAAACTGTTCGAACTGACTAGAACTGGAGCAAACTAAATGACAAGAATTCCGATCTCCAAGATACTCCATTCTACACCAGTTGCTCCTAAAAATCAGGAGCAAATTATATGGAAACTTGGGGCCATAGAAATTAGGTGCAGGAGCAGGCCATTTGGCCCTTCGAGCCTGCACCGCTATTCAATAAGATCATGGCTGATCATTCAACCTCAGTATCCCTTTCCTGCTTTCTCTCCATACCCCTTGATCCCTTTGGCCGTAAGGGCCATATCTAACTCCCTTTTATATAGCTAAGTTCCATATCTAACGAACTGGCCTCAACAACTTTCTGCGCTAGAGAATTCCACAGCTTAACCACTCTGAGTGAAGAGGTTTCTCCTCATCTCGGTCCTAAATGGCTTACCCCTTATTCTTAGACTGTGACCCCTAGTTCTGGAACTCCCCAGCAATGGGAACATTCTTCCTGCCTCTAACCTGTCCAATCCAGTCATAATTTTATATGTTTCTATGAGATCCCCTCTCATTCTTCTAAACTCTAGTGGATACAAACCCAGTTGATCCAGTCTCTCCTCATATGTCAGTCCTGCCATCCCAGGAATCAATGTGGTGAACCTTCGCTGTACTCCCTCAATAGCAAGAATGTCATTCCTCAGATTAGGGGACCAAAAGTGAACACAATATTCCAGGTGTGGCCTCACCAAGGCTCTGTACAACTGCAGTAAGACCTCCCTGCTTCTATACTCAAATCCTCTAGCTATGAAGGCCAACATGCCATTTGCCTTCTTTACTGCCTACTGTACCTGCATGCCAAACTTCAATGCCTGATGTACCATGACACACAGGTCTCGTTGCACCTCCCCTTCTCCTAATCTGCCGCCATTGAGATAATATTCTGCCTTCGTGTTTTTGCCACCAAAGTGGATAATCTCACATTTATCTACATTATACTGCATCTGCCATGCATTTGCCCACTCACCTAACCTGTCCAAGTCACCCTGCAGTCTTTTAGCGTCCTCCTCACAGCTCATACCGCCACCCAGCTTAGTGTCACCTGCAAACTTGGAGATATTACATTCAATTCCTTCATCTAAATCATTGATGTATATTGTGAATAGCGGGATCCCAGCACTGAACCCTGCGGCACCCCACTAGTCACTGCCTGCCATTCTGAAAAGGACCTATTTATTCCGACTCTCTGCTTCCTGTCTGCCAACCAGTTCTCTATCCACGTCAATTACCCCCAATACCATGTGCTTTAATTTTGCTCTAATCTCTTGTGTGGGACCTTGTCAAAAGCCTTTTGAAAGTCCAAATAAACCACATCCACTGGTTCTCCCTTGTCCAATCTACTAGTTACATCCTCAAAAAATTCTAGAAGATTTGTCAAGCATGATTTCCCTTTCATAAATCCATGCTGATTTGGACCGATCCTGTCACTGCTTTCCAAATGCGCTGCTATTTCATCTTCAATAATTGAATTCCAACATTGTCCCCACCACTGATGTCAGGCTAACCAGTCTATAATTCCTCGTTTTCTCCCTCCTTTTTTAAAAAGTGGTGTTACATTAGCTGTGCGCAAATTGGCTGCTGCATCTCCTACATTACAATAGTGACTACATTTCAAAAAAAGTACTAAATTGGCTGTAAAGCGCTTTGGGACGTCCGGTGGTCATGAAAAGCACTATATAAATGCAAGTCCTTAAGTCTTTTTTTCACACACAATGAATGACTCTGAAGTACAATGAATGCTGTATGTAGAAAATGTGGTGGCTGGTGTGCACACAGCAAAGCGCATTGATACACTATGAAGACTGCAGTTACCCACAAAAATGATCAGGAGACAAGCCATATGTCAGGGCATTTTCTTGCTGCTGTTATTTTCATAGAATCATAGAAATTTACAGCATGGAAGGAGGCCATTTTGGCCCATCCTGTCCGCGCCAGCCAAAAAAGAGCTATTCAGCCTAATCCCAACTTTCCAGCTCTTGATCCGTAGCCCTGTAGGTTACGGCACTTCAAATGTACATCGAAGTACTTTTTTAAAGTGGTGAGGGTTTCTGCCTCTACCACCCTTTCAGACTCCCACCACCCTCGAGGTGAAAAAATTTTGACTGATTCAAAATATTTTAGGAGGGGTTTGGGATTTTAAGCAGGAAACTGCAGTCTTATCCGTTCGAGAATCCTTTAATCTTCATCATTTTTAGAATGAGGAGCAAATCCCAGCCAACTTGCCTCATTTTCACAGCAATGCTTGTATACTGAGAAATAGCAGAAATAGGATATCAAATCTTAATCAAGTCTTTTAACAGCCCTATTTTTATAAAAGGCTGCTAATGCTCAGATGTACTCTTTAAGCCATGAAAACCGAAGTCTGCTCTGGACAATTCTCCTGTGCTCAGACACTAATTGTTTTGCTGCTGTCAATACCTCAGCCTCAGCAACTTTAATTCCATTCAATTGAAATGAGGTTCACGTGACACCAGGCAGGAAATGTTCAGCAATTCAGTCTTAATTGTCAAATTAACCTTTTCTCTTCACAGCTCTGGTGTGTTCGAGATCGTTTTAAATATCATTTTACTATGAATAAAAATACTGCATTGCTGACTATTTTTGTAATGATTGAAAGCTTGCATCATGCAAAACGGGCCTATTCTAGCCAAAATAAATGTTACAGTTCAAAGATCGGGTTGGTGAGTATTTTTCACTGCAATTGACTACAGTCCTGGAATATATAACTATGTGATGAATAATAGAAATCTAGTTGGTGGGTCAGCAAGCGATTAGGTTTACAGTGCAGCCACCGTCTCGTCGAACACATTCATCCCCAGGAACTCCTTGCATCCCTTAATGCTCCTTCACTCTTAGAATTTTGTCTTTTGATAGCCAAGCTTCGCATTACTTGATCAGAGTTTTGCTTCCTGTTTCCTAGCCGTGGCTCAGCGGATGGAACCCTCTTGCCTCGGAGTCAGAAGGTTGTGGGTTCAAGTCGCACTCCAGAGACTTGAGCACAAAATCTAGGCTGACACTCCAGTGCAGTGCTGAGGGAGTGCTGCACTGTCAGAGATGCTGTTTTTCGGATGAGACGTTAAACCGAGGCCCCGTCTGCTCTCTCAGATGGGCGTAAAAGATCCTAAGGCATTACTTCGAAAAAGAACAGGGGAGTTATCACCGGTGTCCTGGCCAATATTTATCCGTCAATCAACATCACTAAAACAGAGTATCACATTGCTGTTTGTGGGAGCTTGCTGTGTGCAAATTGTCTGTCATGTTTCCTACACTACACTTCAAAAGTACTTAATTGGCTGTAAAGCGCTTTGAGACATCCGGTGACCGTGAAAGGTGTTATATAAATCCAAGTCTTTCTTCTTTCTTCTGTTCCGTACTATGGCTCCCAAAGAGTCCCAACATTTTACTTAAATTTCATCTTTTTTAAATACAGGGGAATTTCAAACTGACATTTGATTAGTTGGTTGAAAGACCAACAGTAGAGAAACTGTCAAGCCATGGTAGAAACATGAAGGTCTTGCTACTGTAAGGTTTACTCCAGCAGAGGGGGAGTGTGGAAATAATACAGTGTCGGTCAATGATCAGCATGATTTTTTTAAAAAGCTTCATGTAAAATGCTCAATTTCAGGGCATCGAGTTCAAAAGAAAGGCCACAGAAATAAAAAATTCCATTAAACAGCATTTACAAAACGGCCTGGTGCTACAAATCATTCTCTCTTGCAACACTGCAATTACTGGGCATGTCATTCACATATTTCCTTTTTTTTTTACCAAGGCTCTCTGCTACATTGGTAAGGGAAAAAATAGATGGAGCAACAAGAGGGGTTGTCTTTGTGTTCAGCTTTCTTAGGACCATTTTCTTGCAACACTGACTCTTTCTATTTCAGATCGGGGAAAAAACATAAGAAATAGGAACAGGAGTAGGCCATTTGGCCCCTCGAGCCTGCTCCGCCATTCAATAAGATCATGGCTGATCTGATCATGGACTCAGCTCCACTTCCCTACCCGCTCCTCATAACCCTTTATCCCTTATCGCTCAAAAATCTGTCTATCTCTGCTTTAAATATATTCAATGAGCCAGCCTCCACAGCTCTCTGGGGCAGAGAATTCCGCAGATTTACAACTCTCCAAAAGAAGAAATTCCTCCTCATCTCCGTTTTAAATGGGCGGCCCCTTATTCTGAGACTATGCCCCCTAGTTTTAGTTTCCCCTATGAAAGGAAATATCCTCTCTGCATCCACCTGGTCGAGCTCCCTCATTATCTTATATGTTTCGATAAGATCACCTCTCATTCTTCTGAACTCCAATGAACTCCAATAGGCCCAACCTACTCAGCCTATCTTCATAAGTCAACCCCCTCATCTCCAGAATCAACCTAGTGAGCCTTCTCTGAACAGCCTCCAATGCAAGTATATTCTTCCTTAAATACAGAGACCAAAACTGTACGCAGTACTCTAGGTGTGGCCTTACCAATACCCTGCACAGTTGTAGCAGGACTTCGCTGCTTTTATACACCATCACCCTTGCATTAAAGGCCAACATTCCATTTGTCTTCCTTACTTAGAAACATAGAAATATAGAAATTTACAGTGCAGAAGGAGGCCATTTCGGCCCAGCGTGTCCGCGCCGGCTTGACGAAGAGCCACACGGCTGTACCTGCATACAAACTTTTTGTGTTTCATGCACAAGAACCCCCAGGTCCCGCTGTATTGCAGCACTTTGCAATGTTTCTACATTTAAATTATAATTTGATTTTCTATTTTTTCTGCCAAAGTGGATAACCTCACATTTTCCCACATTATACTCCATCTGCCAAATTTTTGCCCACTCACTTAGCCTGTCTATATCCCTTTGCAGATTTTTTGTGTCCACCTTATAATTTGCTTTCCCACCCATCTTTGTATCATCAGTAAACTTGGCAACATTACACTCGGTCCCTTCATCCAAATCATTAATATAGATTGTAAATAGTTGAGGCCCCAGCACTGATCCCTGTGGCACCCCACTAGTTACTGTTTGCCAACTGGAAAATGACCAATTTATCCCGCCTCTCTGTTTTCTGTTGGTTAGCCAACCCAGTGATCTTTTATCTTGAACAGTAACCTTTTATGTGGCACGTTATCAAATGCCTTCTGGAAATCCAAATACACCATATCCACTGGTTCCCCCTTATCCACCCTGCTTGTTACATTCATAAAGAACTCCAGCAAATTTGTCAAACATGATTTCCCTTTCAGAAAACCATGCTGACTCTGCTTCATTAAATTTTGCTTTTCCAAATGTCCTGCTACTGCTTCCTTAATAATGGACCCATGCATTTTCCCAACAGATGTTAGGCTAACTGGTTTGTAGTTTCCTGCTTTCTGTTTGCCTCCTTTTTTAAATAGAGATGTTATATTTGCAGTTTTCCAATCCACTCTAATCTAGGGTGCTGTCATCATGTAATGCCAGCCTACAGACTGTGGGCTAAACTTTCCTTTGATTTTCGGCGGTTTCTCAGCGATTTTCTTGGCGGTACAGCTGTTTTTCCGCCCGGCGAAGGTTTCCCCCTTAGTTTTTTAATGGTATTGCCCAAATCTGAAAACGCCTGCCAGGACTAAACGGCCGATGTGCACCGCCGAGAAAATCATCAGGGCGTAAGTTTGGCTTAAACGGAAGCCCGTACAAATCGCCGAGGGAACCGTCCTGTGAAAGCTGCTTAAGCAGGGCGGTAGGTGAGTCTCCTGCAAAGAAAGGTAAGTTAAAGGTTCTTTATTTATTTTTTAAAAATTTTAAAACAGCGATTATGTGTAAAAGTGTCTTGGGAATTTTTTTTAACTTTTAATTATTTTTTTGTGAAATTTTTTTAAAGTTCTCCCCCCTCCCGAGGCCCAACCGCAGCCTTGGACTAAATTTTTAAAAAAACGCCCATTTTACTTTCCCCTTAACCGTTGAAAATAATGGTGCAAGACCCATTTTCTAGCCGGGCGATTAATTTTAATTAGTTTTAACTTAAAACTAGAAATTTTCACCACGTTAATAAAAAAGAAAAAGGGAAGGTGGCTCAACCGTGGCTATCAAGGGAAATCAGGGATAGTATTAAAGCCAAGGAAGTGGCATACAAATTGGCCAGAAATAGCAGCGAACCTGGGGACTGGGAGAAATTTAGAACTCAGCAGAGGAGGACAAAGGGTTTGATTAGGGCAGGGAAAATGGAGTACGAGAAGAAGCTTGCAGGGAACATTAAGACGGATTGCAAAAGTTTCTATAGGTATGTAAAGAGAAAAAGGTTAGTAAAGACAAACGTAGGTCCCCTGCAGTCAGAATCAGGGGAAGTCATAACGGGGAACAAAGAAATGGCAGACCAATTGAACAAGTACTTTGGTTCGGTATTCACTAAGGAGGATACAAACAACCTTCCGGATATAAAAGGGGTCAGAGGGTCTAGTAAGGAGGGGGAACTGAGGGAAATCTTTATTAGTCGGGAAATTGTGTTGGGGAAATTGATGGGATTGAAGGCCGATAAATCCCCAGGGCCTGATGGACTGCATCCCAGAGTACTTAAGGAGGTGGCCTTGGAAATAGCGGGTGCATTGACAGTTATTTTCCAACATTCCATTGACTCTGAATCAGTTCCTATGGAGTAGAGGGTAGCCAATGTAACCCCACTTTTTAAAAAAGGAGGGAGAGAGAAAGCAGGGAATTATAGACCGGTCAGTCTGACCTCAGTAGTGGGTAAAATGATGGAATCAATTATTAAGGATGTCATAGCAGTGCATCTGGAAAATGGTGACATGATAGGTCCAAGTCAGCATGGATTTGTGAAAGGGAAATCATGCTCGACAAATCTTCTGGAATTTTTTGAGGATGTTTCCAGTAAAGTGGACAAAGGAGAACCAGTTGATGTGGTATATTTGGACTTTCAGAAGGCTTTCGACAAGGTCCCACACAAGAGATTAATGTGCAAAGTTAAAGCACATGGGATTGGGGGTAGTGTGCTGACGTGGATTGAGAAATGGTTGTCAGACAGGAAGCAAAGACTAGGATTAAACGGGTACTTTTCAGAATGGCAGGCAGTGACTAGTGGGGTGCCGCAAGGTTCTGTGCTGGGGCCCCAGCTGTTTACATTGTACATTAATGATTTAGACGAGGGGATTAAATGCAGTATCTCCAAATTTGCGGATGACACTAAGTTGGGTGGCAGTGTGAGCTGCGAGGAGGATGCTATTAGGCTGCAGAGTGACTTGGATAGGTTAGGTGAGTGGGCAAATGCATGGCAGATGAAGTATAATGTGGATAAATGTGAGGTTATCCACTTTGGTGGTAAAAACAGAGAGACAGACTATTATCTGAATGGTGACAGATTAGGAAAAGGGGAGGTGCAACGAGACCTGGGTGTCATGGTACATCAGTCATTGAAGGTTAGCATGCAGGTACAGCAGGCGGTTAAGAAAGCAAATGGCATGTTGGCCTTCATAGCGAGGGGATTTGAATACAGGGGCAGGGAGGTGTTGCTACAGTTGTACAGGGCCTTGGTGAGGCCACACCTGGAGTATTGTGTACAGTTTTGGTCTCCTAACTTGAGGAAGGACATTCTTGCTATTGAGGGAGTGCAGCGAAGATTCACCAGACTGATTCCCGGGATGGCGGGACTGACCTATCAAGAAAGACTGGATCAACTGGGCTTGTATTCACTGGAGTGAATGAGAGGGGACCTCATAGAAACGTTTAAAATTCTGACGGGTTTAGACAGGTTAGATGCAGGAAGAATGTTCCCAATGTTGGGGAAGTCCAGAACCAGGAGTCACAGTCTGAGGATAAGGGGTAAGCCATTTAGGACCGAGATGAGGAGAAACTTCTTCACCCAGAGAGTGGTGAACCTGTGGAATTCTCTACCACAGAAAGTAGTTGAGGCCAATTCACTAAATATATTCAAAAGGGAGTTAGATGAAGTCCTTACTACTCGGGGGATCAAGGGTTATGGCGAGAAAGCAGGAAGGGGGTACTGAAGTTTCATGTTCAGCCATGAACTCATTGAATGGCGGTGCAGGCTAGAAGGGATGAATGGCCTGCTCCTGCACCTATTTTCTATGTTTCTATGTTTCTATGTTACTTGCCAAACGTTAACGATTTTTTCTGGGCTGGCAATCGGGCATTGAGGGGCTCTTGGGAAAGTCTCGCCCTGTATCTCCTCACTACATTCTCACTGTATTGAAATCAGGGCTCTTATTCTTTCTCTGGAGTTCAAAACCATGCAACTCCTAAACTCCCTCAAACTTACATAAAAAAACATAAGTAGTATGAGCAGGAGTAGGCCTTACGGCCCCTCTAGCCTACTCCGCCATTCAATAAATCATGGCTGATCTGATCTTGGCCTCAACTCCACTTTCCTGCCTGTTCCCCATAATCCTTGACTCTCTGACAGTTCAAAAATTTGTCTATCTCCACCTTAAATATATTCAATGACTTAGCCTCCACAACTCTCTGGGGTAGAAAATTCCAAAGATTCACGACCCTCAGAGAAGAAATTCCTCTTCATCTCCGTCTTAAATGTGCGACCTCTTATTCTGAAACTATGTCTCCTAGTTCTATATTCGACCACGAGGGAAAGCATGCGCTGAGCATCTACCCTGTCAAACCCTCTCAGAATCTTATACGTTTCAATGGAAACCATCTCTTCCTTCTACTAATTCCAGGCTCTTAAAACCGAAACGTCTAAATCACATAACAGCTTCTTGATTTGCTTCATTTTCAATCAAGCTATGGACTTTGACCCGTTACATTGTTTTCTTGGTGTCCGGTGCTGCGGATTTTGCATTACGTTAGTTTCTTGGAAACGTTAATGGCCAAAATTTGTGATGGGTATGGCGGCGTAATGTGAGAGGTCATACTGTCTTTCAAATGCACAGCATATCTGGGATTTCCGCTTGCGTATGTGCAAAACCTCATTTCTGGCCCAGATTTGAGCTCCACCAACAGTCATAGAAACATAGAAACATAGAAAATAGGTGCAGGAGTAGGCCATTCGGCCCTCCGAGCCTGCACCACCATTCAATAAGTTCATGGCTGAACATGCAACTTCAGTACCCCATTCCTGCTTTGATCTCCCTAGTAGTAAGGATGTCATCTAACTCCTTTTTGAATATATTTAGTGAATTGGCCTCAACAACTTTCTGTGGTAGAGAATTCTACAGGTTCACCACTCTCTGGGTGAAGAAGTTTCTCCTCATCTCAGTCCTAAATGGCTTACCCCTTATTCTTAGACTGTGACCCCTGGTTCTGGACTTCCCCAACATTGGGAACATTCTTCCTGCATCCAACCTGTCTAAACCCGCATTTCTATGAGGTTCCCTCTCATTCTTCTGAACTCCAGTGAATACAAGCCCAGTTGATCCAGTCTTTCTTGATAGGTCAGTCCCGCCATCCCGGGAATCAGTCTGGTGAACCTTCGCTGCACTCCCTCAATAGAAAAAATGTCCTTCCTCAAGTTATGAGACCAAAACTGTACACAATACTTCAGGTGTGGCCTCACCAAGGCCCTGTACAACTGTAATAACACCTCCCTGCCCCTGTACTCAAATCCCCTTGCTATGAAGGCCAACATGCCATTTGCTTTCTTAACCGCCTGCTGTACCTGTATGCCAACCTTCAATGACTGATGTACCATGACACCCAGGTCTCGTTGCACCTCCCCTTTTCCTAATCTGTCACCATTCAGATAATAGTCTGTCTCTCTGTTTTTACCACCAAAGTGGATAACCTCACATTTATCCACATTATACTTCATCTGCCATGCATTTGCCCACTCACCTAACCTATCCAAGTCACTCTGCAGCCTCATAGCATCCTCCTCGCAGCTCACACTGCCACCCAACTTAGTGTCTTTTGCAAATTTGGAGATACTCATTTAATCCCCTCGTCTAAATCATTAATGTACAATGTAAACAGCTGGGGCCCCAGCACAGAACCTTGCGGTACCCCACTAGTCACTGCCTGCCATTCTGAAAAGTCCCCATTTACTCCTACTCTTTGCTTCCTGTCTGACAACCAGTTCTCAATCCACGTCAGCACACTACCCCCAATCCCATGTGCTTTAACTTTGCACATTAATCTCTTGTGTGGGACCTTGTCGAAAGCCTTCTGAAAGTCCAAATACACCACATCAACTGGTTCTCCCTTGTCCACTTTACTGGAAACATCCTCAAAAAATTCCAGAAGATTTGTCGAGCATGATTTCCCTTTCACAAATCAATGCTGACTTGGACCTATCATGTAACCTCTTTCCAAATGCGCTGCTATGACATCCTTAATAATTGATTCCATCATTTTACCCACTGTCAGGCTGACCGGTCTATAATTCCTTGTTTTCTCTCTCCCTCCGTTTTTAAAAAGTGGGGTTACATTGGCTACCTTCTACTCCATAGGAACTGATCCAGAGTCTATGGAATGTTGGAAAATGACTGTCAATGCATCCGCTATTTCCAAGGCCACCTCCTTAAGTACTCTGGGGTGCAGTCCATCAGGCCCTGGGGATTTATCGGCCTTCAATCCCATCAATTTCCCCAACACAATTTCCCGACTAATAAGGATTTCCCTCAGTTCCTCCTTCTTACTAGACCCTCTGACCCCTTTTATATCCGGAAGGTTGTTTGTGTCCTCCTTAGTGAATACCGAACCAAAGTACTTGTTCAATTGGTCTGCCATTTCTTTGTTCCCCGTTATGACTTCCCCTGATTCTGACTGCAGGGGACCTACGTTTGTCTTTACTAACCTTTTTCCCTTTACATATCTATAGAAGCTTTTGCAGTCCGTCTTAATGTTCCCTGCAAGCTTCCTCTCGTACTCTATTTTCTCTGCCCTAATCAAACCCTTTGTCGTCCTCTGTTGAGTTCTAAATTTCTCTCGGTCCCCGGTTCACTGATATTTCTGGCCAATTTGTATGCCACTTCCTTGGCTTTAATACTATCCCTGATTTCCCTTGATAGCCACGGTTGAGCCACCTTCTCTTTTTTATTTTTACGCCGGACAGGAATGTACAATTGTTGTAGTTCATCCATGCGGTCTCTAAATGTCTGCCATTGCCCATCCACAGTCAACCCCTTCAGTATCATTCGCCAATCTATCCTCGCCAATTCATTCCTCATACCTTCAAAGTTACCCTTCTTAAAGTTCTGGACCATGGTCTCTGAATTAACTGTTTCATTCTCCATCCTAATGTAGAATTCCACCATATTATGGTCACTCTTCCCCAAGGGGCCTCGCACAATGAGATTGCTAATTAATCCTCTCTCATTACACAACTCCAAATCTAAGATGGCCTCCCCCCTAGTTGGTTCCTTGACATATTGGTCTAGAAAACCATCCCTTATGCACTCCAGGAAATCCTCCTCCACCGTATTGCTTCCAGTTTGGTTAGCCCAATCTATATGCATATTACATACGAACATTTTATGGCTGATGGAAACAGGCCTGTTTGCACAGCATAAGGGGATACCACCTGACAAAT
This sequence comes from Pristiophorus japonicus, assembly GCF_044704955.1. Lineage (NCBI taxonomy): Eukaryota > Metazoa > Chordata > Chondrichthyes > Pristiophoridae > Pristiophorus > Pristiophorus japonicus. Next base: position 515,168,741 of record NC_091977.1, on the reverse strand, counting down.
CCAAGTAATTTAAAAAACTTATGAGGCCGGAAATGGAAGCATTTTAGGATTTTGTTCCTGGAAAATACTGATTTGCCCATGAAAATTTTGGAGAAAACGGTTGCTACATTGATATTTTTTTGCATCTATATGGAGCATAAGCTTAAAAAAAATCCAAACTTGACAGTATAGATGTTTATCCCTGAAGGCGCTAGTAATGAGAGTTTGTTATTTTTTCCTTTTCGGAGATTAAAAATGAACACGAGACCTTCTGTTTGGTGATTGGAGCACTGGCCCATGTGATCCCAGGTACGCCTCCACACAGGCTGTGTCCCTGGGATCAGTGGGCCGTTACGCAGCATCAAACAGCAAGTCCGCAAAGGAGGGTCCCCATCAGGTAAGTTTGTATTCTATTTGGATGCTCGCGGCGTATTCCGTCGGTACACCGCCGACCGCAAAATCCAGGCCAATAAGTCGTAAGGTTGATTGGCTCGGAATACGTCATCGCTGTCTGGATATTATAAGGATCCATGAACGTCCATCTGATGAAATTATATGGCCTAGCTGCTATAGTCATTAGCAGTAAAAGTTTGTCTTTCAAAAAGTTATATTACTCATAAGAAAAGAAAGACTTACATTTATATAGCGCCTTTCATGGCCACCGGACGTCTCAAAGCGCTTTGCAGCCAATGAAGTACGTTTGGAGGGTAGTCACTGTTGTAATGTGGGAAGCGCGGCAGTACACAGCCAGCTCACACAAACAGCAATGTGATAATGACCAGATAATCAGTTTTGTTTCGTTGATTCATCCATGTATATAGCATTTTAATTATTGAAGTATTATTTGGATATCAGCCAAATGCTCTCAAAACTCCTTACAGACCTGACTGAAAAAGATGAGAAGTACACAGTATAAGGTATGAAAAAAGCTCGTTATGTTTTGAGATTATTTAATAACAAGGTTCTTGCACTCAAAAATGAAACGGTTGACCTGTAACTCATTCTATTTGTTTGGTGGTAATCTTATGAAGCAGTTGTATAACAAGCCACGCGAGTAAACAAAACCCATTCATTTAGATTACTGAAATCTATATCACTACCAAGGTTAATCTTGTGTGGAGGCTCATAGATATCCAGATTGTGTGCTTCACTGGGAGGTGCTCTTTGACTGGTCAATGAAAGATCGTTGTAAAGGATGGCTTTCTACTGTAGTCCGTTCTATTTAGTGAATCAGGGCAGGACCCTGACAATACGTTGACTCATTTACTGAAGAGATATGGCAGCCCTATAACCCTGCCTTGGCTGTAAGCCATTAATGTGCAGACTTTTAAATATTGCTCCCTTCAAAACAGTGTTCAAAATGTTACTGGAATTTCAACAACAATGGGGCTAGATTTTCGTTCTGATGCTACCTCTGTTTATGTCCCGAAGGGGCGGTAATGGCTGTGGAAATGGGTATCACCCGGGGGTCGCTTTTGCGGAGGCGCTGATCAGTACCACCCAGGAGTGTCATGCCAGTGTGCAACGCCACCGGTTGCGATACCATTGTGAAATTTGTTTGGAACGGCGCCCGTAGTGCGCCGTTGTGGGACCGCCTGGGGAAGGGGGCGGTTCGAGCTGTTCCAACGGCAGTGAGGGAAGGAATGACGATGGGCCCAAGTTTCGAGCCGTGCCTAGAACGGCGCAGTCCCGACCTGGACGCCCGTTTTTCGCGCCATAAAGTGCGCCTAAAAAAACCCTCCAGATTCTACACCTCCCTGCAGGTCCCCTGGCCCTCGGCGCAGCGCAGCAGGAGCTGTAGGGGGTGGAGCCAAGTCCCCGCGCTGAAAACAGTGCCGGGACCTCTGCACATGCGCGCTACAGTGGGCGCGCATGTGCAGTAGCTCCAGGCGCCCGAAACTGTGTGGGAGGGGCCGAAGCACGCAGCCCCTAGCCCTGGCCCAATGGCCTCACTGGGGCTGCGTGGATAAGGCTCCTCCCACGGCCAGCTCCTGCTTCCTCCCGACCCAACTCGACTCCCGCTTCCTGCCTCCAGACCGGACCGATACCGACCCGACTCCCGCTTCCCCCCCCCCTCCCCCCGTCCCGGACCGGACCCGACACCAACCTGACTCCCGCTTCCCCCCCCGCCCCCGGACCCGACCCCCGCTCCCGCCCCCTCCTCCCCCCGCCCCCGGACTGGATCCGACCTGACCTCCCTCCCCCCGACCTGACCTCCCTCTCCCTCCCTCCCCCCGACGAAACAAACCTCCCTCCCTCCCTCCCATCACACCCCCCGACCCGCGCTCCCCCCGACCCTACCCAACGCCACCTACCTGTAAATCTGGTGCTGGGGACGGGCCCTGCCCGAAGTCTCGGGCCCCTTCTCCCTGCCCCTTCTCCTTCCCCTTCCCCCAATCTCCTCCCCGCCCCCCACAATCTCCTCCCCCCCCCCAATCTCCTCCCCCCCCCCAATCTCCTTCCCTCCCCAATCTCCTCCACCCCCAATCTCCTTTGCCCCCCCCCACAATCTCCTCCCCCCCCAATCACCTTCCCCCCATCTCCTTTCTCCCCCTCTCCCCCCCTCCCCCCCTCTCCTTTCTCCCCCTCTCCCCCCCTCCCCCCCTCTCCTCCATCCCTCCCCCTGCTCCCCCCTCTCTCCCTCTACCCCCCTTCTCCCCCTCCCCTCACTGTCAGAAACATAGACACTGACAGACAGAGAATGAAAGACACACACAGACAGACAGACAGAGAGATAGAGACACTGACAGAGACACACTGGGGTGGGGGGGGGGGGCATCCCAGCATGCTGTTGGAGGGCTCCCGGTGCTGCAGTCGGTAAGTAGAAAATGTTTTATTTATTGATTTTTTAAAAATTATTTCTTCTTAATTTTTTTTGATTGATTTATTGGTTGATTTATTGAAGTATTCATCATTTATTATTGATGATGGCTCTTTATTTGTAAAACTGAAGTGTTTAATGTTTGTAAACTTCCCTTAAACCCCCCCCCCACCACCCCCTATGCCTGATTTATAACCTACGCCTGATTTTCTAAAGTGTAGACAAGGTTTTTTCGAGCGTACAAAAATCTTCACTTACTCCATTCTAAGTTAGTTTGGAGTAAGTTTTCACTCATGAAACTTTGAAAACAGGCGTAAGTGGCCGGACACGCCCCCTTTTGAAAAATAAATTCTGTTCCAAAGTGAAACTGTTCGAACTGACTAGAACTGGAGCAAACTAAATGACGAGCATTCCGATTTCTAAGATACTCTGTTCTACACCAGTTGCTCCTAAAAATCAGGAGCAAATCATGTGGAAACTTGGGGCCTATATGAGGTAAGTGTGATTGTGTTTTTTGTTTTATTGTTGTGATTTATCTTTATGTGGGGTGAGCAAGGTATTGACAATGATTTTGTGGCGATTTTCTTTTTCCAGGGAAAACTCTCTTAGGGCGCTCCGAGACCGGTTCTTTAGCAACGGATTTTCAGTTGCTCAGCCGGCCTAGCGCCCTAAGCGAGGTAACCCCTCCCTTAGCGCTCCGCTCCACACTCGGGGCCCAGCTGCTGAATTTTGTGGCTGCAGACGCAAACCATTTCTCGATGCTAAATTTACCGCCCCGCCGCCATTATCGCCCGAAAAATCCTCCTTCCGAAAACCTAGCCCCAACCTGCTTTTCCTTAATTTCTGGAAATAATGTAGCAGTGCCAGAATAAGCACTGCACTTTTCTAAAGGTGGTTTGTTTTCTGATGGATAATGTGTACGTTTTACTGCCGGCATTACAGAGGTTCAGTGAATACAATGTACTTGGCATAAAATTCCATGTTAAAAACCCCCCAAAATAACAACCAAAATCAAAAGAGTAGATTTTGTTTGTGCTCTATGTATAAGGAACAATCCTTTTGTAAAGAAAGAATTTATGATTTCATTACACACAGCACAGAGGAAATCTTCTCCGCTTGAAAGGAAGATTGTCATCATCATAGGCAGTCCCTCGGAATCGAGGAAGACTTGCTTCCACCCCTGAAGTGAGTTCTTTGGTGGCTGAACAGTCCAATACGACAGCCACAGACTCTGTCACAGGTGGGACAGATAGTCATTGAGGGAAGGGGTGAGTGGGACTGGTTTGCCGCACGCTCTTTCCGCTGCCTGCGCTTGATTTCTGCATGCTCTCGGAGATGAGCACCCTCCCGGATGCACTTCCTCCACTTAGGGTGATGTTTGGCCAGGGACTCCCAGATGTCAGTGGGGATATTGAACTTTATCAGGGAGTCTTTGAGGGTGTCCTTGTAACGTTTCCGCTGTTCCACTACCCACCTTTGGCTCATTTGCCGTGAAGGAGCTCCGAGTAGAGTGCTTGCTTTGGGAGTCTCATGTCTGGCACGCGAACTATGTGGCCTGCCCAGCGGAGATGATCACATATGGTCGGTGCTTCAATGCTGGGGTTGTTAGCCTGGACGAGGACGCTGATGTTGGTGCGTCTGTCCTCCCAGGGGATTTGTAGGATCTTGCAGAGACATTGTTGATGGTATTTCTCCAGCGACTTGAGGTGTCTACTGTACTTGGCCCATGTCTCTGATCCATACATACGCTGAATTCTAATCAGGAAACTGCAGATCTAGTGCCGCAGTGAAAATATTTCAAATTTCCCGGTGAGGGTTTCATTTTTCTCCCTTTAATGAAGTCAATTTTTGCAGCATGATTTTCAAGATATCAATCAGTCCTGGGATTTGGAAGACTCCTTAGACGATGTTTTGTTATTAAACGGCCCCAATTTTAACTCCAGCTGGATTCCACGCTCAGGCCTGAGTTACACTTACAGTCAGGTCTCAATGATGTCATCAGGCCGCAGCATGCATCTGTAAAGAAGGATCCTGTTGGCTCCGGGTGCCTGTCCTTGCTGCCTGCTCAGGAGAGCAGGTTAAAATTACAGATGTCGCAATCATGGCGGCTTTTGGACAGGTGAGAGCCAGGGTGATTTTACCTGCCCACCCGCCAGGTTTTTTCTGAGCGAGTCGGGTTAAAATCGTGCCCCCGCCCCCCTCATATGTCTGGACATAGAATAACGCTCATCTATTTTACTGCGACTAAATACCACACCGCCAACCTTAGAGCCTCTATTTTACCTCAACTATATACTAACCCACCCTCTCGTGCACCAGTGTGATATTTTACAATTCCAATACTGCAATTTTCATGGGTCTCGAGGTGAGATTGCCAAGTGTCAATCAGTGTCAGTTTTGTTATATGAACTCATGTCTATTAGGAATTGGGATTAGATTGCCGAAACAAACTTCACAGAGGACTCTGACAGCCAGTAAGCCAAGATACTTTCATGTCATTGGTACGTGCTGGAGTTGAACTCATGGCTCAGCAATGAAAGGCAGTCATGCCGCCATCTAACAGCCCATACCTGAATGAGCCGTATATAAAATATTTATTATTTCACCATGGCACTCATGTTTGAAAGCTTACATTTTGTTTGTAATTTCAGATGACACATATTTCATTGGCACGAGCAGTAAGCCATAAGTCCACGTTGATGCCGCAAGGTCTATGAGAAGCAGGGTAAAGGCTACTTCTTATCTATATGATCCTTCCACTGCCTGCGCTTGATTTCTGCATGCTCTCGGCGGCGAGACTCAAGGTACTCAGTGCCCTCCCGGATGATCTTCTCCACTTAGGGCAGACTCTCGTCACCGAGAGCATGCAGAAAACAAGCGCAGACAGCAGAAGGAGTGTGCGGCAAACCAGACTCCCCACCCACCCTTTCCTTCAACCACTGTCTGCCCCACCTGTGACAGAGACTGTAATTCCCATATTGGACTGTACAGTCACCTGAGAACTCACTTTTAGAGTGGAAGCAAGTCTTCCTCGATTTTGAGGGACTGCCTATGATGATGGTGATCTATACGATACAGATTGGACTTCACTATATACAAGCCAGGTACTGAAACCCTCTCACTTCTTCAACCCAAGAGTAAAGCTCCTGTACTTGAATAAATTGCAACTGGTTCCTTACAAGGAGACACCCACTCCCAATTTCTTTCCTATTGAGGTACGGTAGCATCGTGCTTATGTTACTGGACTAGTAATCTAGAGGCCTGGAGCTCAATGAGTTCAAATCCCACCATGGCAGCTGGGGAATTTAAATTCAGTTAATTAAATAAATCTGGAATAAAAAACTAGTGTCATGAAACTACTGGATTATCGTAAAAACCCATCTGGTTCACTAATGTCCTTTAGGGAAGGAAATCTGCCGCCCTTACCTGGTCTGGCCTACTTGTGACTCCAGACCCACAGCAATGTGATTGATGCTTAACTGCCCTCTGAAATGGCCTAGCGAGCCACTCAGTTGTACCAAACCACTACAAAAAGAACGGTTCAAGAAGGAGGCTCACCACCATCTTCCTCAGGGCAATTAGGGATGGGCAATAAATGCTGGCCTTGCCAACGACCCCCATATCCTGTAAAATGAATACATAAATATATAATTATAGCTATTAAGTGAATAAGGAAAGCAGGAGGACTTCCCCAATAGTTCCACTGAACTAACAGTAAGGAGAATAATGCGAGGGCTGGTTGGAACTAAAGGTAGAGCCGAAGATAGCAGCTTTTCTATTGCTCCAAAGAAGTGTATTATTTTAGTGTTCCTATAAAAATTCAGCTACTCAGACAAATATGAAAGTTGGCTGTTTATATCCACATACATGCTTGCTTTCTGTGGCTCACTGCAAGTGAAAAAGATCACAGCAAAATGCAAGAAAGCTGAGAACTGTAAGAGACCAGAAGTAACAGACAGCCCAATAGAAAGCAACACAGTAGACCCTTCACTGGTATCGTTCCAGGAGCGAAGCAATAATCCTTAGAATAAGCAATGCAGAGAATCAATTGTGATGCCCAGGCAGATGCATTCTCAAGCTTTTACCAGCCAGGCTGACCTTTTCAAATATCTCTCTTGCTACTGGGAGAGCTTGTCTCTTACCAGATACCAATTTCTGAGGTCCTGAAGTAAAACAATTCATTTCACTGAGGTTCAATCAACACATTTGCTCTTTTCATTCATCTAGATGAAAGCAGCCACCACAGTGGAATATCTTGTCTGTTCATGCCATTTAGGAAAGGAGAGGAGAGAAATCTTGCTACTTCAAAAAAGTGCACAGGAGAGAAGGAGCGTGTAACCTGGTAGTTAGGTCAAGGCTTTTGTAGTGAAGAAAACCATACATTTTATTTTCGGGGAACTGAAAATCCATATTGTTCAAAATGCGCAGACACAAGAAATGCAATGAAGGTTATGAAGTATTCAACTTTTCCTGAACTGAGGATTCATACTCCCAGAAGCTCATGTTTCTTCCAAGGTACAAAGAACAACGCTCTCCCTAGTGGAGGTGAGAGTTTCGGGGTGGGGAGAGTGGGAGCGGGAATTCGCTGCTAGGATCAGTGGGAATGGTCTCTGGCGGTCAGAGGAGGGTCTGCAGGTGATCGGGGTGGGGGGGGGAGGGGAGGAGGAGGTGGGGGTGTAGAGCCTTGAGGCGATCAGTGTGGAGGCTGTTGGAGAGGGTGGAAGAGATCAGGCATCGAGTGGAGGGGGATGGGGGAACTCTGTGTGGGAGTAGAGTTTAACAATTTTGGAGGTACTGTAAAAACACTGGGATTGGATTTTTCTGCGTGCGGCAGAGTAATGGCACGGTGGGACCACCCCTCCAACTCCACCCTGATCCTGATCCATTTCCCTCGATCGGGGTTATTTGGGATGCATGATGGGCTCCCGGCAGGATTCCTTGCACCAACAGGGGACTCAGCAGGAGTGATGAGGGTAATGTGGCAGTGCTAGGATGGCATTGCTGCTGTAGCACCGGAATAGGCTGCAGGGGTCTTAAAAAAGACAAGAAAGCCCCAAGGATGAACAAACCTACCAGCTTTGTAGGCCTCGGCGGAAGCTGAGGCATACAAAATTAAATAAGGTCTGGGGGCTAAATTGGAAGCCGAGGTGGCGTCTACAGCGCCATCTTCCTGCATTAAGAAACTTTGAGCTGGATTTTCTGTTCCTGGCCGCCTGTGTTTTTACTCCAGAGGGGCAGCAATAAGCTCTTCTGGGCGAGCGGCCAGCTTCCTGTGCCCCCCGCCCCCCCGGGATTCTCGGGCTGGTTTCGGCAGGGAGCGGAGCATTACCGCCCTGGAAGAGGCGAGCCGGTGTGCAATGCCCTTAGTTGTGACACCGGATCGATTTTTGCCTCCCACCCAACCCGTAGTGTTGTGTAGAGCGACGTGATAGGACTGTAATGTATGTACATAAGGTCTGCCCACCATTAGGGGGCACTACCGTCGGAGGTCCGAGGGTCATAGGTACACTCGTGCTGGGCCCGGTATATAACCTGAAGTTCACCTTTATATCTTCACTTCTGGAAGCCATTAAAGACTGACAGCACGGAGTTCATTGCATCATTTCATACACTACAAGGACCACCTGTGAAAACGGGCGGTTCAACCTGTAGCGGCTGCCAAGAGGCAAGTAATGTCGACCTCAGGTAAGTGTGATTGTTTTTCATTTTTTATTTTTTGTGATTTATATAGTGGTGACGTGAGGTATTTTTTGGGAATGTTTTCTTTCAGATTTTTTTCTTCTCCCCAGGCCTCTGTTAGATCGCTCCGAGGCTAGCTCTTTAGCTCGGTATTTTCGCAGGGTAAGTCGGCCTAGCGCCCGACGAGAAGTGTGCAACGCCTCCCTTAGCGCTCCGCCCCACACTCAGGGCCCAGCTGAATAATTTTGCTGACTGAGGTGCAAACATCTTCCAGGCAGTATCAGGTCTGCCCTGCCGCCATTAACACCCAAAAATCTTAAAAGCCAAAAATCCAGCCCAACTTCGCTTTCTCTCTTCATTTCTTAGAGGCAGGGGCCGCTGGAGATGGACAGTGGGTCCATCAGTATTTGGGGAGGGGAGGCAGGTTGGCTTTGTGAATGGGAACCATTTGTCAGTATGCAATTCTGAGAGGGTGACTCACCCAGGGTATAGGCTTACGGTTTCACTGTTTGGGTGCTGGTAGCGATGTGTTTTCACCATTTTCTGTCTTGATTTAGCTCCTTTCATGCCTTTATGTCTTTTACATCGCCTTGCTGAGGCATCTTCATACATCCTCCATTTGTTTCCATCTCTTTCTGCATCTCAATGAAACCTCTTCGGGAATTCCACCTCTAACCTCTCTCCCCCTTTTAGATTTGCCATTGAACAGCTTATTAATCAGTTCTGATGAAGAGGCCACATCTGAAATGGTAGCTTGCCGTTTCTCTTTGCAGATGTTAATTGACCTGCTGTGTATTTCCAGAATTCCAGTACTTGCTGCTTCTTTTTATCTCTGCACTAATTGTAGTTGCCTCTTTGGTAAGAGAGATGTCACTACCAGAGACAAAATGGCCCTGATTTTAACTCGCGGTGGATTCCTTGCTCAGGCCTGCGTTAACATTACAGTCGGGTCTCAATGATGTTATTGGGCCACGTGTAAAAGACTTGCATTTATATAGTGCCTTTCACCACCACCGGATGTTTCAAAGCACTTTACAGCCAATGAACTACTTTTGGAGTATAGTCATTGTTGTAATGTAGGAAACACGGTAGCCAATTTGCGCACAAACAAGCACCCAAAAACAGTAATGTGATAATGACCAGATAATCTAATTTTTGTTATGCTGATTGAGGGATAAATATTGGCCAGGACAGCGTGGATAACTCCCCTGTTCTTCTTTGAAATAGTGGATCGTTTACATCCACCTGAGAGAGCTGATGTGGCCTCGGTTTAGAAACATAGAAACATAGAAAATAGGTGCAGGAGTAGGCCATTCGGCCCTTCGAGCCTGCACCGCCATTCAATAAGATCATGGCTGATCATTCCCTCAGTACCCCTTTCCTGCTTTCTCTTCATACCCCTTGATCCCCTTAACTGTAACTCCCTCTTGAATATATCCAATGAACTGGCATCAACAACTCTCTGCAGCAGCGAATTCCACAGGTTAACAACACTCTGAGTGAAGAAGTTTCCCCTCATCTCAGTCCTAAATGGCCCACCTCTGATCCTAAGACTATGTCCCCTGGTTCTGGACTTCCCCAACATTGGGAACATTCTTCCCGCATCTAACCTGTCCAGTCCCGTCAGAGTCTTATACGTTTCTATGAGATCCCCTCTCATCCTTCTAAACTCCAGTGAATACAGGGCCAGTTGATCCAGTCTCTCCTCATATGACAGTCCAGCCATGCCAGGAATCAGTCTGGTGAACCTTCGCTGCACTCCCTCAATAGCAAGAACGTCCTTCTTCAGATTAGGAGACCAAAACTGAACACAATATTCCAGGTGAGACCTCACCAAGGCCCCGTACAACTGCAGTAAGACCTCCCTGCTCCTATACTCAAATCCCCTAGCAATGAAGGCCAACATACCATTTGCCTTCTTCACCACCTGCTGTACCTGCATGCCAACTTTCAATGACTGATGAACCATGACACCCAAGTCTCATTGCACCTCCCCTTTTCCTAATCTGCCACCATTCAGATAATATACTGCCTTCGTGTTTTTGCCCCAAAGTATAAAACCTCACGTTTATCCACATTATACTGCATCTGCCATGCATTTGCCCACTCACCTAACCTGTCCAAGTCACCCTGCAGCCTCTTAGTGTCCCCCCTCACAGCGCCACCCTGTTTAGTGTCATCTGCAAACTTGGAGATATTACACTCAATTCCTTCATCTAAATCATTAATAGAAACATAGAAACATAGAAAATAGGTGCAGGAGTAGGCCATTCGGCCCTTCTAGCCTGCACCGCCATTCAATGAGTTCATGGCTGAACATGCAACTTCAGTACCCCCTTCCTGCTTTCTCGCCATACCCCTTGATCCCCCTAGTAGTAAGGACTTCATCTAACTCCTTTTTGAATATATTTAGTGAATTGGCCTCAACTACTTTCTGTGGTAGAGAATTCCACAGGTTCATCACTCTCTGGGTGAAGAAGTTTCTCCTCATCTCGGTCCTAAATGGCTTACCCCTTATCCTTAGACTGTGACCCCTGTGAACATTGGGAACATTCTTCCTGCATCTAACCTGTCTAAACCCGTCAGAATTTTAAATGTTTCTATGAGGTCCCCTCTCATTCTTCTGAACTCCAGTGAATACAAGCCCAGTTGATCCAGTCTTTCTTGATAGGTCAGTCCCACCATCCCGGGAATCAGTCTGGTGAACCTTCGCTGCACTCCCTCAATAGCAAGAATGTCCTTCCTCAAGTTAGGAGACCAAAACTGTACACAATACTCCAGGTGTGGCCTCACCAAGGCCCTGTACAACTGTAGCAACACCTCCCTGCCCCTGTACTCAAATCCCCTTGCTATGAAGGCCAACATGCTATTTGCTTTCTTAACCGCCTGCTGTACCTGCATGCCAACCTTCAATGACTGATGTACCATGACACCCAGGTCTCGTTGTACCTTCCCTTTTCCTAATCTGTCACCATTCAGATAATAGTCTGTCTCTCTGTTTTTACCATATGTATATTGTTTAATGTATATTGTAAAGAGCTGGGGTCCCAGCACTGAGCCCTGCGGCACCCCATTAGTCACTGCCTGCCATTCTGAAAAGGATCCATTTATCCCGACCCTCTGCTTCCTGTCTGCCAACCAGTTCTCTATCCACGTCAGTACATTACCCCCAATACCAGGCACTTTGATTTTGCACACCAATCTCTTGTGCGGGACATTGTCAAAAGCCTTTTGAAAGTCCAAATACACCACATCCACTGGTTCTCCCTTGTCCACTCTGCTAGTTATATCCTCAAAAAATTCCAGAAGATTCGTTGAGCATGATTTACCTTTCATAAATCCATGCTGACTTGGACCAATCCTGTCACTGCTTTCCAAATGCAGTGCTATTTCATCTTTAATAATTGATTCCAACATTTACCCCACTACTGATGTCAGGCTAACCGATCTATAATTACTTGTTTTCTCTCCCCCTCTCTTTTTAAAAAGTGGTGTTACATTAGCTACCCTCCAGTCCATAGGAACTGATCCAGAGTCGATAGACTGTTGGAAAATGATCACCAATGCATTCACTATTTCTAGGGCCACTTCCTTAAGTACTCTGGGATGCAGACTATCAGGCCCCGGGGATTTATCGCCCTTCAATCCCATCAATTTCCCGAACACAATTTCCCGCCTAATAAGGACATCCTTCAGTTCCTCCTCCTCACTAGACCCACTATCCCCTCGTACATTCTGAAGGTTATTTGTGTCTTCCTTCGTGAAGACAGAACCGAAGTATTTATTCAATTGGTCTGCCATTTCTTTGTTCCCCATTATAAATTCACCTGAATCCGACTGCAAGGGACCTACATTTGTCTTCACTAATCTTTTTCTCTTCACATATTTATAGAAGTTTTTGCAGTCAGTTTTTATGTGCCCTGCAAGCTTCCTCTCGTACTCTATTTTCCCCCTCTTAATTAAACCCTTAGTCCTCCTCTGTTGAATTATAAATTTCTCTCAGTCCTCAGTTTTGTTGCATTTTCTAGCCAATTTATATGCCTCTTCCTTGGTTTTAACACTATCCTTAATTTCCCTTGATAGCCACGGTTGAGCCATTTTATTTTTACTCCAGACAAGGATGTACAATTGCTGAAGTTCATCCATGTGATCTTTAATTGTTTGCCATTGCTTATCCACCGTCAACCATTTAAGTATCCTTTGCCAGTCTATTCTAGCCAATTCACGCCTCATGCCGTCGAAGTTACCTTTTCTTAAGTTCAGGACCCTAGTTTCTGAATTAACTGTGTCACTCCCCATCTTAATAAAGAATTCTACCATATTATGGTCACTCTTCCCCAAGGGGCCTTGCACAACAAGATTGCTAATTAGTCCCTTCTCATTACGCATCACCCAGTCTAGGATGGCCAGCTCTCTAGTTGGTTCCTCGACATATTGGTCTCGAAAACCATCCCTAATACACTCCAGGAAATCCTCCTTCACCGCATTGCTACCAGTTTGGTTAGCCCCATCTATATGTAGATTAAAGTCGCCCATGATAACTGCTGTACCTTTATTGCACACATCCCTTATTTCTTGTTTGATGCTGTCCCCAACCTCACTACTACTGTTTGGTGGTCTGTCCACAACTCCCACTGGCGTTTTCTGTCCTTTGGAATTCCGCAGCTCCACCCATACAGATTCCACATCATCCAGGCTAACGTCCCTCCTTACTATTGCATTAATTTCCTCTTTAACCAGCAACGCCACCCCGCCTCCTTTTCCTCTCTGCCTATCCTTCCTAAATGTTGAATACCCCTGGATGTTGAGTTCCCAGCCTTGCTCACCCTGGAGCCATGTCTCCATGATGCCAATTACATCATGCCCGTTAACTGCTGTCTGCGCAGTCAATTCTTCCACCTTATTCCGAATACTCCTCGAATTCAGGCTTGTCGTTTTAGAATCTTGCTGTAATGTGGCCTTCTTTTTTGTTTTTTGCCTTGGGTTTCTCTGCCCTCCACTTTTACTATTCTCCTTTCTATCTTTTGTTTCTGTCTCCATTTTATTTCCCTCTGTCTCCCTGCAGAGGTTCCCATCCCCCTGCCATGTTAGTTTAACTCCTGCCCAACAGCACTAGCAAACATTCCCCCTAGGACATTGGTTCCAGTCCTGCCCAGGTGCAGACCGTCCGGTTTGTACTGGTCCCACCTCCCCCAGAACTGGTTCCAATGTCCAAGGAATTTGAATCCCTCCCTGCTGCACCACTCCTCAAGCCACGTATTCATCTGAGCTATCCTGCGATTCATACTCTGACTAGCACGTGGTGGTAAAAACAGATAGACAGACTATTATCTGAATGGTGACAGATTAGGAAAAGGGGAGGTGCAAAGAGACCTGGGTGTCATGGTACATCAGTCATTGAAGATTGGCATGCAGGTGCAGCAGGCGGTTAAGAAAGCAAATGGCATGTTGGCCTTCATAGCAAGGGGATTTGAGTAAAGGGGCAGGGAGGTGTTGCTAAAGTTGTAAAGGGCCTTGGTGAGGCCACACCTGGAGTATTGTGTACAGTTTTGGTCTCCTAACCTGAGGAAGGACATTCTTGCTATTGAGGGAGTGAAGCAAAGGTTCACCAGACTGATTCCCGGGATGGCGGGACTGACCTATCAAGAAAGACTGGATCAACTGGGCTTGTATTCACTGGAGTTCAGAAAAATGAGAGGGGACCTCATAGAAACATTTAAAATTCTGACGGGGTTAGGCAGGTTAGATGCAGGAAGAATGTTCCCAATGTTGGGGAAGTCCAGAACCAGAGGTCACAGTCTAAGGATAAGGGGTAAGCCATTTAGGACCGAGATGCGGAGGAACTTCTTCACCCAGAGAGTGATGAACCTGTGGAATTCTCTACCACAGAAAGTTGTTGAGGCCAATTCACTAAATATATTCAAAAAGGAGTTAGATGAGGTCCTTACTACTAGGGGGATCAAGGGGTATGGCGAGAAAGCAGGAATGGGGTACTGAAGTTGAATGGCGGTGCAGGCTAGAAGGGCCGAATGGCCTACTCCTGCACCTATTTTCTATGTTTCTATGTTTCTATGAACTGGTAGCAATCCTGAGATTACTACTTTTGAGGGCCTACTTTTTAATTTAGCTCCGAGCTCCCTAAATTCATCTCGTAGGACCTCATCCCGTTTTTTTACCTGTATCATTGGTACCTATATGCACCACAACTGGCTGTTCACCCTCCCTTTTCAGAATGTCCTGCACCCGTTCCGAGACATCCTTGACCCTTGCTCCAGGGAGGCAACATACCATCCTGGAGTCTCTGTTGCAGCAGCAGAAACGCCTATCTATTCCCCTTGCAATCGAATTCCCTATCACTATTGCTCTCCCACTCTTTTTCCTGCCCTCTTGTGCAACAGAGCCACCCATGGTACCATGAACTTGGCTACTGCTGCTCCCCCCTGATGAGTCATCCCCCTCAACAGCTCTTCCTGCTGGTCTTCCATTCCCTATCTGGCTGTGCACCCTTTACCTGCGGTAAGACCAACTCGCTAAACGTGCTATTCACGTCATTCTGAGCATCGTGGATGCTCCAGAGTTCATCCACCCGCAGTTCCAGTGCCGCAATGTGGTCCGTCAGGATCTGGAGGCGGATACACTTCGTGGGGGACACCGGAAGCATCCCTGACTTCCCACATAGTACAGGAGAAACATAACACATGTCCGCGCTGTCCTGCCATGACTTAACCCCTCGATAAATTTAATTTCGCAACAACAATGCTAAATGTTACTTATTGATAAAGAAAAAAAAAGAGAAGCTACTCGCCAATCACCAGCCAATCAGTTACCCCCTTGGCTGTGATGTCACCTTTCAATTTCTTTTTTGCCTTCTCACCCTCCTGCAGCTGCACCGGCTGGGCCTTTATAGGCCGCTCGCCTCATGAACTCCCGCCTCCCGCCGCTCTCCTCGAACTGGTGGGCCTTTATCGGCCACTCGCCTCACGAACTCCCACCTCCCGCCGCTCTCCTCGAACTGTTGGGCCTTTATCGGCCGCTCGCCTCATGAACTCCCATCTCCCGCCGCTCTCCTCGAACTGTTAACGTCTCATCCGAAAGACGACACCTCCGACAGTGCAGCACTCTCTCAGCACTGTCCTGGAGTGTCAGCCTAGAATTTTGTGCTCAAGTCCCTGGAGTGGGACTTGAACCCACAACCTTCTGACATAGGGAGACCCCGTTGGCTCTGGGTCCGTGTCCTTGCTGCTTGCTCAGGATCGCAGGTTAAAATTGCAGATCATTTCTGTCCAAAGGACACTAAGAGCCAGGTTTCTGCTGAGCGTGTTGGATTAAAGACGGCCCCAATATTTCTGAATGTAGTTTTCAAAAACAAAAATCATCCCTTCATTTGAATGCACGCACACCATTCTAGCCGAGTACCAGCTCAAGGGTCAAAGGTTGTTAATCAAGTCATTAGATAACTTTAAGGCAAGTCGTCGCCTACTGATGCTTAGTGCAAATTGCTTTTTCTTGAAATGACGTTAGCTTGATTGCTCTTATGTTTAATAGGACACAGGAAATGAAATGGCGTAAATAGTCACCATCACCTTGCCTCCGCTGCGAAAATTTATCAGCATCAAACTGTCCTCTACAGAATCTATTTGTCAAGTTATTAGCATCAAAATAACATCACCCCGAAGACATCAATGACCTTTACATGAATGCAAAATGACACAAGCCTGCTAATTTTGAGGAGGCTTGCACAGATAACCTAATCTTGTCAGTGTAGATCTATAGGCTTGTCACAGAGAGAAATGTATGAGCCTTGTTGCAATTAATGCAATCTTTCTGTACAAGCTATACCAGTAGAATTTAATTAATGCTTTCATGCAGTATATGTATTTGAAACTGCTGGAATGTAATAGCTTTGCTTTTTTTTCTACGGTTCGAGTATCTGAACAGCAAAGGTTACCAATTCCGATACTAACCTGACTTGACAGTAAGCAAGGAGCTATTATCTACAACAAGATTTTAATTTACTTCCTCGTTCTAGTTTTAATGGATTTTCTAAAACTTGGTTTCTGCGGTGAAGATATTCATTAATTTCTTCTGTTTAATAATTCTGTTTTTATATTGTGTGCAACTTTTCCCATACCAAAGAATTTAATGTTCTAAATGGCAGTCACTAGTCCCCACTACATATTCTGCTGTGATACGTGTATTTGTATTCCCATTAAACTAATGTTGCCCCAAACACACAGCGGCTCAATGGACACGTTAAAAAGGGAGAAGGTAGGTTAAACCTACTGGGCGAGACCCAGAGAGTTTTGAATAACCACTTGCTCATCCTGTCGACAACAACGGTACAAGTTGGAAGATATCCATTTTTTTAAACTCTTGGGATGTGGATGTTGCTGGCAAGACAGGCATTTATTGTCAATCGCTAGTTTCTCTGGGAAGATGGTGGAGGGCCTTTTGGAAGTACTGCAGTTTGTGTGGTGAAGGTGCTCCAAAATGTGGCTATGGAGGGATTTCTAGGATTTTGATGATGAACAAATAACGAAATCAGCCCAATTCAGGATGGTGTTTGACTTGAAAGGGATCTTGGAGGCGATGGTGCTCCCATGCAGCTGCTGCCCTTGTCCTTCGAGATGGAGGTCGAGCTTTGGGCGATGATGCCAAAGAAGCCTAGGCGAGTTTTTACAGTACACCTTGTAGATAGGGCACACTGCAGCCACGGCATGGAGGTGTTGGATGTTTAGACTAGTGGATGAGGTACCAATTAGTTGGTTGTTGGGATCCATAGTCTTAGCTGTGCCCTCAACCATTTAACCAATAAGGGAATTAAGGGTTATGGGGAGCGGGCGGGTAAGTGGAACTGAGTCCACAGCCAGATCAGCCATAATCTTGTTGAATGGCGGAGCAGGCTCGAGGGGCTAGATGGCCTACTCCTGTTCCTAATTCTTATATTCTTATGTTCTTAACTCGGTTTCTCTCCACAGATGCTGTCTGACCCACTGAGCGTTCCCAGCATTTTCTGTTGTTATTTCAGATTACAGCATCCGCAGTGTTTTGCTTTTGTGTTTGAGTTATTCCCGGTGTCCTGATCAATATTTATCCCTCAATCAAATTTACTAAAGCAGATTATCTGGTCATTATTACATTGCTGTTTGTGGGAGCTTGCTGTGCATAAATTGGCTGCCGCGTTTCCTAAGTTACAACAGTGACTACACTTCAAAAAGTACTTAATTGGCTGTAAAGCTCTCTGGGACGTCCTGTGGTCATGAAAGGTGCTATCGAAATGTAAGTCTTTCCTTTTTTTTTATCAATGCTCACATTGGATGATGAATGGGAATTTTTGCTACTGAGTTTTCATATTTTCCTCTATTGAACAAGACAAAAATCTAAAAGTCTCTAGCCAAGGACCTGACCGATATGTTGCATCTCTTCAGCTTCTCTCCTTCTCTTCTGCAGAACTTGGACTCTTTGCTGGTACAATTCCATGGTCTCTGGGCACCATCCAGTATCTTGTTCAACTGGCCAGTATTCACAGGTCGGCCTTGTCAGTGGCTCCAACAGCCTATCGCAGCACAAGGGACATTGTACTGAGCTTTGAACTTCCCCTTGCACGACAGACACAAACATGTCCAGTTGGGTTCCGAGATGGTGATCGGCAGTGGGATGCGTGGCTGGATTTCCCCCTCCCTAAACCCAGTATACCGAGGCCAATTGGGGCACCTCTATGATTGCATTGGCTGGTCTGTCTCATATGGAGAAAGGCTGGATCGACTGGGCTTATATTCACTGGAATTTAGAAGAATGAGAGGGGATCTCAGAGAAACACATAAATTTCTGACGGGATTGGACAGGTTAGATGCAGGAAGAATGTTCCTGATATTGGGGAAGTCCAGAACCAGGGGTCACAGTCTAAGGATAAGGGGTAAGCCATTTAGGACCGAGATGAGGAGAAACTTCTTCACTCAGAGAATTGTGAACCTGTGGAATTCTCTACCACAGAAAGTTGTTGAGGCCAGTTCGTTAGATATATTCAAAAGGGAGTTAGATGTGGCCCTTACGGCTAAAGGGATCAAGGGGTATGGAGAGAAAGCAGGAATGGGGTACTGAAGTTGCATGATCAGCCATGATCATATTGAATTGGTGATGCAGGCTCGAAGGGACGAATGGCTTGCTCCTGCACCTATTTTCTATGTTCCATGTTTCTATGTCGCTCAACAGGAACTGAATCTGATTTGCGTGGATCAGCTATACATTGGATAAAGCCAGTATCTGAGCTTCTTAGTCCATCAGTCATATGAGACAGGACACCGAGCTTTCCATCTATACCTGGTCAACGGATGTTAAAGATCCTATGATACTCTTCCAAAAAAAGAGTTCCAGCCAACTTGCCTCCCTCAACAAATAAACACATTCACTGGTCACTATTACAGAGAATCATAGAAAAATTACGACACAGGAGGCGGCTATTTGGCCCATCGTGTCTGTGTCGGTCGAAAAAGATCGACCCAGCCTAATCCCACCTTCCAGCACTGGCCTTGTAGATTAGGGCTCTTTGGGCTGGATTTTCAGCTTTCACCGTTTTTGGGCGAAAAAGTAAGCGATATGTGAAAATTACCGCCCAATTAGCGTTAGCAATTAATTGCCTAACTTTTGGCACTTGGGGATCTGCGTCAGGGATGCAGCGCAAAGGGAAACACTGCACTATTATTCTGAGCGCAAAAACGGGACCCACGCCAACATTAGTGCGGGGCCGGGAGCGCTATTCAAAAAACATTACCAACACCCTTACCTGACAAATCGCTGCAAAAATATAAAAAAATTACTTTAACTTAGCTTTTTTTCCAGTTTTTCCAACTTACCGTTGCCGGCAGGGCTGGACCACCATGTTTTCCCTGGCAGTCTTCGGGGCGCGGCGTACGTTGTCGCAATCCGAGTCATTCCACCCCAGTGCAGCTCTCCCTGGCGCTGCTTCCAAACACCGCCACAAAAACTGAGCCGAGGATCGTGACCGGGCGAGAAACAGCTGAGCGCCCGGTTTTTCACCGCGGTTGGTCAAAACGTGGCGACAACCCAGTCACAAACCCGCCAAAAATCCAGCTGTTTAAGTGCACTTCCAAATTTTAAATGTGGTGAGGGTTTCTGCCGCTGCCACCCTTTCAGGCAGTGAGTTCCAGACCCCCACCACCCTCTCAGTGAAGAAACGTTTCCTTATCTCCTCTCTCATCCTTCTACCATCTACTTTAAATCTATGCCCCCTGGTTATTGACCCCTCTGCTAAGAGAAACATGTCCTTCCTATCCACTCTATCCAGGCCCCCCATAATTTTATACACCTCAATTAAATCTCCCCTCAGCCTCCTCTGTTCCAAGGAAAACAACCCCAGCCTATCCAATCTTTCCTCCTAGCTGAAGTTTTCCAGTTCTGGCAACATCCTTGTAAATCTCCTCTGCACCCTTTCTAGTGCAATCACATCTTTCCTGTAATGTGGTGACCAGAACTGCACGCAGTACTCTAGCTGTGGCCTAAGTAGTTCTCAGGTATTCAACTGTCATTGTAGCCCATGTATAAACTGACCTAAGTTGTACATTGTGAGAACACTGACCACTAGGTGGTGAACTTGTGGGAGACATTCCTAACCTGGACTCTCAGGTATAAAAGGGGAAGCTCCACCCACCTTCTGCACTTCAGTGCTGGCTAATAAAGGTTACTGGTCACAGAGTGACCTTCTCTCAAGTATGGGCCTCGTGTGCATTTGTACTGTATCGTAAGGACATATTAGTAGTGTTTTATACGGTTCAGGCATGGCTGTTGATGAGTTTGTTGCTGGCACAAAATGAGTAGTGCGTTCACCTGCATGATAGTCACTACATTAAAAGTAATTAATTATGTAATATTCTTTGAGACATTTTAACATGTTAAGATACTGTGTACTTGCAAGTATTTTTTAATAATATCATCTTTCATCAGTTACTGTGACCTCTTTTGTGTACAAGACTTTTGTCTTTGGAATAATTACTACATATAGGCATCATTATTAAATTTAATTTTAGGTCAAGTAAGAATGACAACAGTTTAATTAGTCTTTGTATATATGTACATGGCTCCATTCAAATGTGTCTTTCATTCACAAATAACTTTGATCTCAGTGTAGAATTACGACCTGTCAAATTGGTTCCCATTCACTCCACTTATTCTGATATAAAATGTAATTCTGATCCTGAAATAAACCTTCACCTCATTAATCCTGCTTTGAACACAATGAACACTGTTAGAACCTTGCTTAATTTTAACAGAGAGATTTAGAAAATTATGTCAAAATTTATTCGGCAACCATATGGATTTTCAGGAATCAGAAAAAAATAATGTTTGGATATCTTTTATTGGACCAACATGAGACTGAAAGTGCATAAGCTTTCACATTCAGAGAGAGCCTGTGTTTTTTTGTCGAAGGAAGGTTTGTTTGTGATCTAGTTCTCTGGTCTAGTCACATGCCCAAAACTATTTATAACAAATTAAAAATGTCTTCACATTTGTGAAAATAGTAAAGCAGATTCAGTTACACGATGACAGGCTGAATAAATAACAACAACTTGCATTTATATAGCTCCTTTAAGGTAGGAAAACATCCCAAGGTGCTTAACAGGAGCGTTAGCAAACAAAATTTGGCACCAAGCCACACAAGGAGAAATTAGGGCAGATGACCAAAAGCTTGGTCAAAGAGGTAGGTTTTATAGAGCCTCTTAAAGGAGGAGAGAGTTAGAGAGGTGGAGAGGTTTAGGGAGGGAATTCCAGAACTCAGGGCCTTGGCAACAGAAGGCATGGCCACCTTTGGTTGAGCGATTAAAATTGGGGATGCATAAGAGGCCAGAATTGGAGGGATCGTGGAGGATCATGGGGCTGGAGGAGGCTACAGAGATAGAGATAATTGATTTTGAAACCAAGATCCTTCCATCAGATGGAAACAAAAAGACATCTCTGATCTCAAAGACTACTTCTGCACTTTCATGATGATCCAAAAAAAGACAACCAAGGCTTCAAAATTGGCCTCCTTAGCGCCTCCAGTTATCGTCTCCGGGGGGCGCGAACGGGACATAAGAACATAAGAATTAGGAACAGGAGTAGGCCATCTAGCCCCTCGAGTCTGCTCCGCCATTCAATAAGATCATGGCTGATCTGGCCATGGACTCAGCTCCACTTACCCGCCCTCTCCCCGTAACCCTTAATTCCCTTATTGGTTAAAAATCTATCTATCTGTGACTTGAATACATTCAATGAGCTAGCCTCAACTGCTTCCTTGGGCAGAGAATTCCACAGATTCACAACCCTCTGGGAGAAGAAATTCCTTCTTAACTCGGTTTAAATTGACTCCCCCGTATTTTGAGGCTGTGCCCCCTAGTTCTAGTCTCCCTGACCAGTGGAAACAACCTCTCTGCCTCTATCTTGTCTATCCCTTTCATGATTTTAAATGTTTCTATAAGATCACCCCTCATCCTTCTGAACTCCAACGAGTAAAGACCCAGTCTACTCAATCTATCATCATAAGGTAACCCCCTCATCTCCAGAATCAGCCTAGTGAATCGTCTCTGTACCCGCTCCAAAGCCAGTATATCCTTCCTTAAGTAAGGTGGCCAAAACTGCACGCAGTACTCCAGGTGCGGCCTTACCAACACCCTATACAGTTGCAGCAGGACCTCCCTGCTTTTGTACTCCATCCCTCTTGCAATGAAGGCCAACATTCCATTCGCCTTCCTGATTACCTGCTGCACCTGCAAACTAACTTTTTGGGATTCATGCACAAGGACCCCCAGGTCCCTCTGCACCGCAACATGTTGTAATTTCTCCCCATTCAAATAATATTCCCTTTTACTGTTTTTTTTCCCAAGGTGGATGACCTCACACTTTACGACATTGTATTCCATCTGCCAAACCTTCGCCCATTCGCTTAAACTATCCAAATCTCTTTGCAGCCTCTCTGTGTCCTCTACACAACCCGCTTTCCCACTAATCTTTGTGTCATCTGCAAATTTTGTTACACTACACTCTGTCCCCTCTTCCAGGTCATCTATGTATATTGTAAACAGTTGTGGTCCCAGCACCGATCCTTATGGCACACCACTAACCACTGATTTCCAACCCGAAAAGGACCCATTTATCCCGACCCTCTGCTTTCTGTTCACCAGCCAATTCTCTATCCATGCTAATATATTTCCTCTGACTCCACGTACCTCTATCTTCTGCAGTAACCTTTTGTGTGGCACCTAATCGAATGCCTTTTGGTAATCTAAATACACCACATCAATCGGTACACCTCTATCCACCATGCTCGTTATATCCTCAAAGAATTCTAGTAAATTAGTTAAACATGATTTCCCTTCATGAATCCATGCTGCGTCTGCTTGATTGCACTATTCCTATCCAGATATCCCGCTATTTCTTTCTTAATGATAGTTTCAAGCATTTTCCCCACTACAGATGTTAAACTAACCGGCCTCTAGTTACCTGCCTTTTGTCTGCCCCCTTTTTTAAACAGAGGTGTTACATTAGCTGCTTTCCAATCCGCTGGTACCTCCCCAGAGTCCAGAGAATTTTGGTAGATTATAACGAATGCATCTGCTATAACTTCCGCCATCTCTTTTAATACCCTGGGATGCATTTCATCAGGACCAGGGGACTTGTCTACCTTGAGTCCCATTAGCCTGTCCAGCACTACCCCCCTAGTGATAGTGATTGTCTCAAGGTCCTCCCTTCTCACATTCACGTGACCAGCAATTTATGGCATGGTTTTTGTGTCTTCCACTGTGAAGACCGAAGCAAAATAATTGTTTAAGGTTTCAGCCATTTCCACATTTCCCATTATTAAATCCCCCTTCTCATCTTCTAATGGACCAACATTTACTTTCGTCACTCTTTTGCGTTTTATATATCTGTAAAAGCTTTTACTATCTGTTTTTATGTTTTGCTCAAGTTTACCTTCGAAATCTATCTTTCCTTTCTTTATTGCTTTTTTAGTCATTCTTTGCTGTTCTTAAAAATTTTCACAATCCTCCAGTTTCCCACTAACCTTGGCCACCTTATACGCATTGGTCTTTGATTTGATACTCTCCTTTATTTCCTTGGTTATCCACGGCTGGTTATCCCTTCTCTTACCGCCCTTCTTTTTCACTGGAATATATTTTTGTTGCGCACTATGAAAGAGCTCCTTAAAAGTCCTCCACTGTTCCTCAATTGTGCCATCGTTTAGTCTGTGTTTCCAGTGTACTTTAGCCAACTCTGTCCTCATCCCACTGTAGTCCCCTTTGTTTAAGCAAAGTACGCTCGTTTCTGACACAACTTCCTCACCCTCAATCTGTATTACAAATTCAACCATACTGTGATCACTCATTCCGAGAGGATCTTTTACTCGGAGATCGTTTATTTTTCCTGTCTCATTACACAGGACCAGATCTAAGATAGCTTGCTCTCTTGTAGGTTCTGTTATATACTGTTCTAAGAAACAATCCCGTATGCATTCTATGAATTCCTCCTCCAGGCTACCCCGTGCGATTTGAGTTGACCAATCGATATGTAGGTTAAAATCCCCCATGACTACTGCCGTTCCTTTTTCACATGCCTCCATTATTCCCTTGATTATTGCCCGCCCCACCGTGAAGTTATTATTTGGGGGCCTATAAACTATGCCCACCAGTAACTTTTTCTCCTTACTATCTCTAATCTCCACCCACAATGATTTAACATTTTGTTCATTAGAGCCAATACCGTCTCTCACAACTGCCCTGATATCATCCTTTATTAACAGAGCTACCCGACCTCCTTTCCCTTCTTGTCTTTCTTTCCGAATCGTCAGATACCCCTGTATGTTTAATTCCCAGTCTTGGCCACCCTGCAACCATGTTTCTGTAATGGCCACCAAATCATACCCATTTGTAATGATTTGTGCCGTCAACTCATTTACTTTACTTCGAATGCTGCGTGCATTTAGGTAGAGTGTTTTAATCCTAGTTTTTAAACCATGATTTTTAGTTTTGACCCCTCCTGCAGCCCCTTTATATTCAGTGGCCCTTTTTGTTTCTTGCCTTGGGTTTCTCTGCCCTCCACTTTTACTCATCTCCTTTCTGTCTTTTGCTTTTGTCTCCTTTTTGTTTCCCTCTGACTCCCTGCATTGGTTCTCATCCCCCTGCCATATTAGTTTAACTCCTCCACAACAGCACTAGCAAACACTCCCCCTAGGACATTGGTTCCGGTCCTGCCCAGGTGCAGACCGTCCGGTTTGTACTGGTCCCACCTCCCCCAGAACCGGTTCCAATGCCCCAGGAATTTGAATCCCTCCCTGCTGCAGCACTGCTCAAGCCACATATTCATCTGCACTATCCTGCGATTCCTACTCTGACAAACACGTGGCACTGGTAGCAATCCCGAGATTACTACTTTTGAGGTCCTACTTTTTAATTTAGCTCCTAGCTCCTGAAATTCGTCTTGTAGGACCTCATCCCTTTTTTTACCTATGTCGTTGGTACCAATGTGCACCATGACAACTGGCTGTTCTCCCTCCCTTTTTAGAATGTCCTGCACCCGCTCCGAGACATCCTTGACCCTTGCACCAGGGAGGCAACATACCATCCTGGAGCCTCGGTTGCGGCTGCAGAAACGCCTATCTATTCCCCTTACAATTGAATCCCCTATCACTATCGCTCTCCCACTCTTTTTCCTACCCTCCTGTGCAGCAGAGCCAGCCACAGTGCCATGAACTTGGCTGCTGCTGCCCTCCCCTGATGAGTCATCCCCCTCAACAGTACTCAAAGCAGTGTATCTGTTTTGCAGGGGGATGACCGCAGGGGACCCCTGCACTACCTTCCTTGCACTGCTCTTCCTGCTGGTCTTCCATTCCCTAGCTGGCTGTGGACCCTTCACCTGCGAGAAGACCAACTCGCTACACGTGCTACTCACGTCATTCTCAGCATCGTGGATGCTCCAGAATGAATCCACCCTCACCTCCAATTCTGCAACGCGGTCCGTCAGGAGCTGGAGGCGGATACACTTCCCGCACATGTCGTCGTCAGGGACACTGGAAGTGTCCCTGAGTTCCCACATGGTACAGGAGGAGCATATCACATGACCGAGCTCTCCTGCCATGACTTAACCCTTAGATACACTTAAATTGACAACAACAATGTTAACAGGTTACTTACTGATATAAATAAGAAAAAGAAAAGCTACTCACCAATCACCAGCCAATCACTTACTCCCTTGGCTGTGACGTCACCTTTTGATTTCTTTCTACTTCTTTTTTGCCATCTCTCCCCGCTGCAGCTGCACAAGTACGCCTCTCGCTGCCGCTGGGCCTTTATAGGCCTCACCAACGCCACGCACTCCCACCGCCTCTCGCTGCGCCTTCATAGGCCTCACCAACGCCACGCACTCCCGCCTCTCGGACTGCCGCCGCCTCTCGCTGCCGCTGGGCCTTTTATAGGCCTCACCAACCACGCACTCCCGCCTCTCGGATTGCTAAACACTGATGGACCGGGCGCAGCGAGAAGATTGACTCTTGCCATATTCGGCTGGAGGTTTGCGGCGGCGGTACGGCGTTGCACTGCGATCTCCTTTGCTTGGAGATCCTGACATCATCGTCGTGCGGATCACCCCTGTAGCGCCCCGAACCCAAACTTTGGTTTTGCCCCCTGCAACATTGCCGGGCAAAAACACCGGCAGCTGCAGGAGCTGTTCATCGGGAGGCCGGGCGCTTCGGGGGCAATGCTTAAAGGGGAGGTGACCAAGGGAAGTAAAAAAAAAAATTTCAAATCTCTCTTTGACCTTTTTTTCCTTGTTTCCTGCCCACGATCAATCAGCCCGGCACTCTGCTGCGGTGCATCGGGCTGATCGGGCCGGATCGCCACTGTCGTCGGGGAGAAGGTGAGTTCTTCCTTTGCAGAGCCTGCAGCGATGGCCATTCCCTTTAAGGGAGGAATGAGCCTTCCAACGCGGCAGTGCTGCATGGCCCAGTGTGCAGTGCTGCACCACTATTGCCCCGCCTGCTGTCTCTTGCGCTCCAGGAAGGAAGTGAAGCGTTGATTTAGTGCTCCACTTCCTTCAGGTGCTCAAACGGCGAATTTTTTTAAAGTTTGAAAACATTAGCGCTGGGTGCTAATTTTTCAAACTTTTACAAGCTGGTGCCCCAAACAGGGTGCTCCTAAATTTCTCCCCCAAATATTTTGGCTCTCTGATTCTTGGGAACTGTATGGCTATTGATTCATTTTCCATATTAAAATACAGTTAATTTGGTGTATACATGAAACTTGTTTCTAAACTTCTATACAACTCGAGGTTTAAAAAATGAAAGCAAATTTATTTCACGTTTAGTCAAAAAATGTATTAAATGCAATGAAAAGCAATTGCACAGTATGCATTATTGAAAGCACTCGATTTACAACATAGTTTGTGACCCAGTAATCAGCATAATGTGTTTCACCCATGATTGCTTTTTTGTAAGCCCTACATTTATTAATGTCATTTTCTGCAGTCACCATATGTACACAGAAACATAGAAATTTACAGCGCAGAAGGAGGCCATTCCGGCCCATCGTGTCTGCGCCGGCCAACAAAGAGCAACACGGCCCTTATCAGCAGCCCAAAAGGTCCCAGAAACCATAAGCCTAGCATTGCAGAGACTTGCACTGATGTCAAATCAACTGATACTTGGGTTTCTTCTGATTGGCCATGTCAGGAGCTCAGTCACTAACACAAAACGCCAAGGGGAAGGGTAATGGCAGGCTACCACTGTAGTCCCTCACTGGTGAGGGAATGGAGAGCAATCCATATTATTAGACCACAACAACAACAACAACAACAACTTGTATTTATATAGCACCTTTAACGTAGTAAACTGTCCCAAGGCACTTCACAGGAGTGTTATAAGACAAAACAAATAAATTTGTCACTGAGCCACATAAGAAGAAATTTGCAGATGCTTGGTCGTTTTAAGGAGCATCGTAAAGGAGGAAAGAGAGGTAGAGGGGCGGAGAGATTTAGGGAGGGAGTTCCACGGTGGTTGAGAAGATCGGTGGCTGCAGAAATGTAACGGTGAATGGAGGGCCAAAGGCTGGACAGTTGGAGTTGATAAATGCAGTTGTAAGAGAGTTGGGAGAGAGTTTTTTCCAGGGGAAGACGCAGAAGGAAGTAGGGTTGGTGGGGGGGAGGGGGGAGGGTGGGGGAGGCAGATGTGGGTGGAGGACGATACAAGGAAATGGTCAGAGATGGCCTTACCTGTAATTGGCACAGTAGGAATAGTGAGGCCACGAGAGATGGCAAGGTCAAGGGGGTAGCCATGAATATGGGTTGGAGAGTTCACGTGGAGGGAGAGATTAACGATTATTAAACTAGGGCCAGGAATTCACTTGGAATGGCTCCCGCTGCGCCACCATACTTTGCGGGAATTGCGACACATGCAAACGGGATTTCCGCTGCATATCTGCTGAAGTTAGTGTGGTGAACCGGGTGCAGCTCCGAGGAACTTTCTGGCCCAAACCTCTCCAAACATCAGGCCAGATTGTGGAGCACAGAGATTGGCACTCAATCTAATTAAACAGTTCCTGAACATCAAGAGATAATATGGACTCTACAACACTTACTTATTCTGCTGAATATCGTTTCTGAACGTTCTACCTGCTCTTCAAAGATACTTGAACCAAACTCCACAATACCTGCGCTTGCATTTCCATTATTCAACCCGAATTATTTAGTTTCCACATGTGATATTTCAATGCTCCCAGCTCACTGGAGTATTTGACCTTTTCTGTCTATACTTCTCCCTGCTATACTTTCCTAACAAGACATGCCTCTTTACTGAGGAGGTTCAACAACAGAGCATTTTCTACTTTCTTTTGCTGAGAGTCTGCTTTGAGTATTCTCACTTGCGGCTTGTTCATTTTGTATACGTGTTTAGTCAGTAAATCTCATTCCTTGACAGACCTTTTTAATCTGAAGGAACAAGCTGGGTACCAGGTCCTCAAACATTAATGCTAAAGTTTTGAACAGTATATTAAAATCATAATTAAAGAAGGAGATTGGGCGGGGGTGGGGGGGGGGGGCGGAGAAGAAATATTAAGATTGATTTTAATGGGAATATTGGCAAATGTGTACAGTTTTGGGGGCAGAAATTCCCCTGCGCCCTGTTTGGACATTTATCGCCCGGCCCGGAGGTTCCACCCCCGGTGTGGAATTTGTCCCTTCCGCCCCTCAATGGAGACGGAGCGCTATCGGAAGCGGTGGCACGCTCCGGAGCCCAGCGCCCCACCGGCAACGTCAGCGCTGCGCGGACGGTCCGCGTAGCGCTAAAGCGGCGGCACACCCCTCCCCTTCAATTAAAGGATAGGGCCACTGCGTGCTCTGCAGTCCCTTTGGCGACCGCCATTGGGCCAGCAGGGATGCTCTCGACCGGGCCAGCAGCCCGGCATCCATAACGGAGTGCCGGGCTGCAGGATGGCGGCCAGGTTGGTGCAAGGGCCGCCATTGTCGGGCCGACAGAAAAATATGGCGACCCACGCACTAACGGCCTCCCCTTTAAGGGGCACGCCGGTGGCGGATGTCTGCTAGCCTCGCGGGTTGCGAAGCTGCCAGTGACATCCACTGGTGTCATCCTCGCCGCACGCGGGGCAATTCCCCCCCCCGCGGGGCAGTGAGGGTCGGCGGAGGGCAGTGAGGGGAATCGGCGTGCCATCATTGCCGTGCGTGCGCCAGTCGGGGCGCAAATTGCGGGATGTGGCGCTAACGGCATAATGCCGCCTCCCCGCCCCCCCAAAACCTCCTGGGCAATTTCTCTGGAGATACTCTCGACCCCCTTCCCTCGGAGGCACTTACGGGGCTATAAAAAAGGGCAGTTTCGCATAGTTTGTGCCTCCAGTTAGGGCGCAAACGATTTCTCGCCTGGTGGGCGGGGGGGCAAAGCCGGCTCGCGAGAAATTGCGCGGAGTTAGTGGAAGCGAAAATCCGGCAGCAACCCCCTCCCGCTAGAAGCACCCCAGGCGGCGCCGCCGGCGACGATGACATCACTGCCGTGCGCAGCGACCCGTTTTCGCGGAAATTGGGAAGCGCTCCGTGAAGCCGCGTATCATTGGAAAATTTGCACGCTTACCACCCCAGACACGCCCCCGTGAGGAAATGGAGAGCCCGACATTGTGCTCCACTTACTCTCGGGGGCGGTGACCCCAATTTCGCGGCCAGGATGAGACTTCTGCGACGGCCGCAGAGAGTTCCGCCTCGCCTCGGTTACCAGCCCCAAACGGGGCGATACCGAACTTCGCCCTCTAAGGTGCTGAGAGGGCTTGACAGTGAGGCTATCTTCCCTGGCTGAGAGTCTCAAACTAGGGGTCATAGTCTCAGGATAAAGGGCCTCCTATTTAGGAGTGAGGTGAGGAGCAAACTTCTTCATTCAGAGATTTGTGAATCTTTGGAATTCTCTACCCCAAAGGACTGTGAATGCTCAGTCGATGAGTATATTCAAGGCTGAGATAGATAGATTTTTGGATTCTAGGGGAATCAAGAGATATGGGGATTGAGTGGAAATGTGGAGTTGAGCTCGAAGTTCATCCATGATCTTATTGAAGGGGCAGAGCAGGCTCGAGGGGCCGAATGGCCTACTCCTGCTCCTATTTCTTATGTTCTTAATAGTGTCAATAGGTAAGGAGCACGCTAACCAAATGCCTCCTGTCTAGTGTGTGAGAGAAAGCTTGAACATTACAAACTGGATTTATCATTAATGCGGTACAAAACATGGGCGGGGAAGTTGGTTAGTGGATAAACCATTGTCTGTCATTTCAATAACATTTATAATTGAATATCCTTTAAATTCCTTCACGTGCAGCTTAACATAAGGGGTAAAATGTCTTTAATCCAAATAAATGCACTACCCATTTGAGGCATCCAGCAGGTATATTAATCAGCTGTAGCTGTTTACAAAAACATATCTTTCTATCATTTCTGATGATCGTAACTCTAAATTCAATATTGCATTGGACCATCCTGAGAACTAGAGGCTCAACCCAATTATAATTGCTCTTTCACAATGCCATAAATGACCTTGCTTGCTTGTGCTGGATGGCGCAGGTAATAGGGAGGGGTAGAGGAATGATTTGTCACTTGGGCAGCCATAGCTGATTATTTTACGATTTACAACAGGCTGGATTTGAAAATGCGCGTCAGGGAATTCTGAGGGGATTTAGAAAGTCTGTATTGAAAGCCCAACATAGGACCAAGCTGAGGCTCAAGGCTTCACACACAACTATTCTGCAATCTAAATGTTGCATCTCTATTTGGCAAACAAATTCTCTACTTTCAGCCAAATATAAGTACAAGCACTTGGACAAAAATAATGGACAGCATTAAGGCTTTTGACATCATTGCTTTGGATAACAATCTATACTCAATAAAAAGCGGTTAGAAAGAATTAATACCCAAAGCAAATGCTATTTCAGGCAAGATAGCAATGTTAATTATTGAGGGCATGCACAGTCACTTCATCACATTTATTTCAAAAAAAAATTAATCAGTTTCAAAAATTGACCATTAATTTTACAATTGTTTTGCTTCTGTTGCTTATATTAGTATTTCTGCCTGAGCTGCGGCTATTAATGGCACTGAGGGGAAAGCTGGCCCAGAGAAGTCATCAGGGTCAACAATTGTCATCTTCACCACCCGGGCAGTAATCTAGAAATCTAGCTGAGTGGATCGCCAGACTGTTATAGAACCCGCCCGATTTTTATCCTATTGATTTCACCAGAATGGGAATCGCGCAGGTTCTATAACGCGCGGGATACACCCTTGTCAGTGCACTGCCCGGGCAGAGAGGATGAAAACTTACCTCACTGTGTCGGACGGGAGGACGGACTGGTTGCACAGCTAAAG
Source organism: Pristiophorus japonicus (assembly GCF_044704955.1). Classification (NCBI taxonomy): domain Eukaryota; kingdom Metazoa; phylum Chordata; class Chondrichthyes; family Pristiophoridae; genus Pristiophorus; species Pristiophorus japonicus. The sequence goes on along the minus strand of NC_091977.1, from coordinate 515,137,375 downwards.
CTGAAACTTCCTGAGTAGGGAATCATCACCAACAAAACTTGCATTTATATAGTGTCTTTAACAACAACAACTTGCATTTATATAGTGTTTTAACAACAAAAACTTGCATTTATATAGTATCTTTAACAACAACAACTTGCATTTATATAGTGTTTTAACAACAACAACTTGCATTTATATAGTGCCTTTAACAACAACTTTTAATTTATATAGTGCCGTTAACAACAACAACTTGCATTTATATAGTGCCGTTAACAACTTGCATTTATATAGTGCCTTTAACAACAACAACAACAACTTGCATTTATATACCTTTAACATAGTAAAACGTCCCAAAGTGCTTCACAGGAGTGTTATGAGACAAAACAAATAAATTTGACACCGAGCCACATCAAAAGAAATTATAGCAATTTGGTCAAAGAGGTAGATTTTAAGGAGAAAAGAGATGTAGAGAGGCGGAGAGGTTTAGGGAGGGAGTTCCAGAGCTTAGGGCCCAGGCAACTGAAGGCACGGCCGCCAATGGTTGAGCAGTTATAATCAGGGATGCTCAAGAGGGAAAAATTTGAGGAGCGCAGACATCTCTGGGGTTGAGAGGCTGAGGGAGATTACAGAGGTAGGGAGGGGCAAGGCCTTGGAGGGGTTAACATAGTAAAACATCCCAAGACACTTCACAGAAGTGTTAGCAGACTATATATGACACCACGTTACATAAGGAAATTTTAGGACAGGTGACCAAATGCTTGCTCAAAGAGGTAGGTTTTAAGGAGCGTCTTAAAGGAGGAGAGGCGGAGAGGTTCAGGGAAGGAATCCTATAGCTTAAGGCCTCGGCAACAGAAGGCACGGCTGCCAATGGTGGAGCAATGAAAAATGGGTGATACACAAGTGGCCTGAATTGGAGGAGCGCAGAGATCTTGCAGGGTTGTAGGGCTGGAGGAGGTTATAGAGATAGGGAGGGGCAAGGCCATGGAGGGATTTGAAAACAAGGATGAAAATTTCTGAGACCAACACAAGAAATGTGCATCATTGTGGTTGCAGTGACATAACACGTAAACAACACGATCGTGTTTTCAGCTTAATGACACATTTCGATGTGATTTACAGCTGTACAGCTAAGAAAAGGTTTATCAAGGCGGTCCTTTGTAAAGGCCTTTACAAGAACAACAGCATCACAAAGACGAAGCACTTTAAATCTGAACTCCACCCTCCTGAAAATCCGAGGAGGATAATAAGACAAAGATTTTCTGCACCGTGTGGGAAGGTAATCTCAGTTTAATATACACGAAGCACACCAACATGGAGATCTGTTACCCCAGGATTCCTATCAAATAATAAACACAGTTGGATGGCAGATCTGGTGGGTCTGTTTCTGGTCAACTGTCATTCAACCGAATGGGAACTGCATCCTTCCTGATCCTGAGTCTATAACTAAAATTCAACAACTGAATAGCAACTGAGACTTGAGACCTGACTGCTGCAGAATATTTGAATGGGGTTTTGAGATTTAAAAATACTTGCTTCAGATTACTGGTTCCCTTTAACACGATTCATGTTGATCCAACTCCTTCAAAAAGTTGGGCTGAGTAACGCTTCCCTTCCAGCTCTTCGAATGATACAGTCTGGGCTTCAGGGCTTTAACGGGTGTTCTTAAACATTTTTGCCCCAGTTGTTGCAAGATCACAGGGCTCATTTACCTCTGCCAATTAACATACAATTACAGAGGGAAAACAGGCACTAATCTTTAAAACTGAGATGAGAGGGAATGTCTTCTCTCTGAGGGTTGTAAACCTGTGGAATTCTCTGCCCCAGAGAGCTGTGGAGGCTGGGTCATTGCATATATTTAAGGCGGAGATAGACAGATTTTTGAGCGATAAGGGAGTAAAGGGTTATGGGGAGCGGGCAGGGAAGTGGAGCTGAGTCCATGATCAGATCAGCCATGATCTTATTGAATGGCGAAGGAGGCTCGAGGGGCCGAATGGCCTTATCCTGCTCCTATTTCTTATGTTCTTATGGTCTAATGTGCCGATTCTGCTCCTGAATAGCACTGTATGTGAACTTCTTCTGTGGCCTTTCGGCTGTCTGCCCCAACTGGAGCTGAAGGGGGCATAGCAATGTAAATTTCATGCAAATAAATCTCCGCTATCTTTCCTCTGATGGCACTAGATGCAGTTCAGGGCGGGGGTGGGGGTTGCAAACTGCTCCCAGAAAATCCTGGTGTTATTGATTCCAGAATTGCTACTTCAGTGCCATCTATTTCTGGCCTCATGAGCCTCCCCAATTTCCATCTCCCCACTGGTGGTGGTCTTGCCTTCAGCAGCCTACGGGCCCTGAATTCTGGAATTCTCACCCTCTGCCTCTCCACCTTTCTACCCCCTTAAAGACGCTCCCACGCCCTGGCCAACATTCATCCCTCAACCAACGCCACTGAAACGGATTATCTGGCCATTATCTCATTGCTGCCTGTGGGAGCTTGCTGTGCGCAAATTGGCTGCTGCGTTTCGTACATTACAACAGTGATTACACTTCACAGAGCATCTCATTGGCTGTAAAGCGCTTTCGAACATCCTGAATTCACAAAAAGAGTTATATAAATGCAAGTCTTTCCTTCTTAAAACATACCTCTTTGGCCAAGTTTCCTGTCCTAATATCTCTTTATGTGGCTCGGTGTCAAATTTTATTTGAACACCTTCCTGTGATGCGCTCCGGGACGTTTTACTATGTTAGAGGCTTCCTTTGAATGCAAGTTGTTCTTGTGTTGTGGTCTTCGGGAGCAAGCTGGTGTTATCAAGAAAGGTGTTTAATTTTTGGTTTTTTTGAATAAAAATTGGCTCTTGCCACTTCAGGACATGTTTCAGAATTCCGTTATTCTCTTGCGTTTAATTATGGAGGCCATGTTCAGTATTGTCCTCACCCCTCCTCCCTTCTGCACTTTGGCTCAATGGAAGCTAAGTGAGGGGAAACAATCACAAGCCACTTTGACACCTGCTGAGGTCATTCACCTCAGCCTCTCCGAAGCCATGAACAATCATCTAGAACATAAGCACATAAGAAATACGAGCAGAAGTAGGCTATACAGCCCCTCGAACCTGCTCCGCTGTTCAATAAGATCATGGCTGATCTGATCTTGGCCTGAACTCCACTTTCCTGCCTGTTCTCCATAACCCTTGACTCCCTTATAATTCAAGAATCTGTCTATCTCAGCCTTGAATATATTCAATGACCCAGCTTCCACAGCTCTCTGGGTAGAGAATTCCACAGATTCACGACCCTCAGAGAAGAAATTCCTCCTCACCTCCGTCTTAAATGGGTGACCCCTTATTCGAAAGCTATGCCCCTCTAGTTCTAGATTTTCCCACGAGGGGAAACATCCTCTTTGCATCTACTCAGAATCTTTTATGTTTCAATAAGATCATCTCTCATTCTTCTAAACTCCAATGAGTACAGGCCCAACCTGCTCAACTTTTCCTCATAATACAACCCCTTCATCCCAGGAATCAACCGAGTGAAACTTCTCGGAACTAACTCCAATGGAAGTATACCCCTCCCTGTACGCAGTAGTCCAGGTGTGGTCTCACTAACAGTTGCAGCAAGACTTCCCTACCTTTCCCTACCACTGAGTCATAATTGGCAGACCCTCGAAATCGAGGAAGACTCGCTTCCACTCTAAAAGTGAGTTCTCAGGTGACTGAACAGTCCAATATGGGAATTACAGTCTCTGTCACAGGTGGAACAGACAGTAGTTGGAGGAAAGAGTGGGTGGGGAATCTGGTTTGTTGCACGCTCCTTCCGCTGCCTGTGTTTGTTTTCTGCGTGCTCTCAGCGACGAGACTCGAGGTGCTCAGCGCCCTCCCGGATGCTCTTCCTCCACTTATTGCGGTCTTTGGCCAGGGACTCCCAGGTGTCGGTGGGGATGTTGCACTTTATCAAGGAGGCTTTGAGGGTACTGAGCAGGAATGCCCCCTCTCCCTGGTTAAATCACCACGCTCATCCTGTCCCCCTACAGTCACATTCTTCACAACCACACTTCTTTTCCTCGTACTGCTTGGCACCATGAGGCCACCCTCTAACAAGCTCCCTCTGAGGCAGCCTGCAGGGGGCAGCTGCATTGCTGCTTGGAGAGCACTGTTGTCCTGGCAAAACAAAACAAACTCATTCACAGTTGCCGAAGCCTTAAATAAATGTGAAGACCAGCAACTTGCAATTCACAGCTTCTGACATACGTACATTCATTTGCAACTAGTCATTCTTCATCAGAAGGTGCCCAGATAAAATCTTGCCCCATCACCTGCAAAACACTCAAGTCCTCTGAGTATAACTCCTTCAATGGTACTGGTGCCTATACGGAGGCCCGCCTGAACATACAAAAACCAGAGACTTCTGACTTTCTCACAGGGTATAACTCCTTCAATAGTACTGGGGCCTATACGGAGGCCCGCCTGGATGTACAAAAACATTGTCTGACCTGCTGCCTGCCTGCCGAGGCCCCAGTTCTTGCCCACTGGGATCGGCCTTCCCTGCCCCTCTCCACCAGCATCATGCCCCTCACCCCCTGCCACTCTTGTTTGGCTCAGTGTTGGATTCTCCGCCCCCTTCCTCTCCCCACAATTGTCGCGAGCTATAGTAGGGGCGCACACAGCCCACCGTCAGCATGTAAATGAGGCTCGAGCCTCAAAATGGCTCTGACCTCACGGTGGCAATCACATGGGCAGTGTGCCCACTCCACCCACGGTTCACCCACAGTGCGCCTCAGGATAAAATCGGCCCTCGTGTGACCTGTCACCTTTCCAGTCAAAGGTTCTCATGCCAACAGCGTCGGTGAATTTTCCCACTTTAATTGCGTCCACGCCTAGTTCATATGCCTGCCCTGTCATGCTTGTTGATAGGATTTCCCCAGTAACGTGACGGCCCGTGACTCCATCCTTGCTGGCTCTGGCCACTAGGTGGTGTGGTGGAACACATTTGTCAAACTTTAGCTGACAATCATTTCACCTGTCAGTGTTCCCTCAGCAACCGTGAATTTTAATGTCAAAAATAAGGGTTTTTAAAAAGTGCTAAACATGAAAGATTACATATGTCACAATAACATGATTAAATAGCACAATGAAATATCAGAACTGCAAACCTCTGTGGTGTTAGCTGTCAGCTCAGTGGGTAAGCCTCTCGCCTCAGAGTCGGAAGGTTGTGGATTCATAGAATCAAAGAATGATACAACACAGGAGGCCATTCCACCCGTCGAGCCTGTGCTGGCTCTTTGAAAGAGCTTTCCAATTAGTCCCACTCCCCTGTCCTTTCCCCACAACCCTGCAAATATTCCCACGTTACAACAGTGACTACACTCCAAAAAGAACTTCAATGGCTGTAAAGCAGCTTTGGGTCATGAAAGGCGCGAGATAAGTGCAAGTCTTTCTTCTTCTTTCTTTAAGTGGTAGAGTTTCCGACTTGGCCGCAATCCGGGGGAAAATTGCGCCCACAATTGCGCCCGTTTTAAAAAGTCTCTTTTTTCCCCCCTCCCCCAAGTTTCCGCTGAAACTCATTTGCATATTACCATGAACCAGCGCCATCAGGCAGCGTTTCAAAACTTAATTTTTTTTTAAGAATTTTGCTTTAAAAAATATTCCCTGAGATATTTAAGAGTGATTGTAAGAATGTCGATATGTTTTCAATGGTAACTTGGTACAGTTTGATTAATACAGTGAAAACCGCAGAAAATAAGAATTTTTAATCAGTGTCAATCCATCATCTGTGAGTAACCTGATTTTAAATGACCGAAAATTACTTTTCAAAAATACACAAATCTATTTCCTAGTTATGTTGGGGTACAGTAGACAGTTTCTTTGTAAATTTACAAAAGATTACATTCAAAAGCTTTTAAAAGGCTCCTGTTAGTATCCCTGTGCCCAAAGGTCCAGCTTAATCTTTGGAGCCTCCTCGAAGGCCCGCAAACGAGCACACTTAGCGGAAACTCGTCAGGGTGATAAATCCATCATGGGGTGTGGCCTGATTTGTGGGTGGGGCGGTCTTCTAACGCGATGTTTTTAAAACTAGTGCAAAAGATCGCAGAAAGTCAATTTGTGCCGAACGCAATCTTTGGTTAAAACCCTGTGATCTTTTGCGCCAGTTATGCAGATTTTAGACAAAGTCCGGTGAGAAAAATTGCGCAATCGAGCGGAACCTCCAAGTGGAATGATTTATCCAATTCCCTTTTGAAAGTTACAACTGAATCTGCTTCCACCGCCCTTTCAAACAGTGCATTCCAGATCATAACAACTTACTACAGAAACATTCTATTTTCTCCTCATCTCGTCTCTGGTCATTTTGCCAATGACCTTAAATCTGTGTCCTTCTGCCACTGGAAACAGTTTGTCCTTATTTACTCCATCAGTGCGGTCCTAGAACAGGGGTTAGGCCCCTCATTAACATCTGCAAGGAGTGTAGCACCTGTTGCAGGCAGCCACCCTGGACGCCTGCCGAGCCACCTTGGCCAATAAGGCAGGTGCAGATCAGGCGTGGGGGGTTGCGGCCCTGAAATTGGTTCTTTTTATCCCCACTTTCCACCTGGAAAATGGGAGCAACGAGGACCAATTTCTACCCCAGAACATCATACGAAGATGTTAATCTTTTGAACGCTAATAACGTGTAGGCTACAATTAGTCATTTGGCCCCCAAAGAGTGTCTAATTAAGGAGAATTTCCCTGTTAACATTAATCCTTGGTACCTATTTATAAGGAGCCTAGTCCATGTTGAAAAGATAGAGTAAAGGAACAGAGAAACTATTCAAAATGAAGATTGCATGCTGTTAAACAGAGGTGCAAAGAGCAGATCACAAAATGTTTAATTTGAAGTCATTGAGATAAAATTCTATCGGCATTTTTGAAGACGTTAACTAAACCTTCTACTCACTGTTTCAAACAATAGGACTTGAATCAAAGTCCTATTGTGCTGAGTGATTCCAACAACAGTGATATCTGGTGCACGATAGCGCTAAGTGCTGTTAATCAGAGCCTGGAGAGGGACAAGGAAGCAGGGTCAAGGAGCACTCCAGTCAGTCCCCAGTTGGAGTTGCCTTGAGCAGGGAAGTACCAAGCAGCAGCAGTGATGTCCCACAAGAGGGGCAAGTGAAAATTAGAGGGCAGCCACTGAGGGGATTTGGTAAGGAGGAATTCAAAATAGAATCAAACATTACTTTCATCACGGTGGAACTATGCTGCAAGTGATGCAAATATGATTAGTAAACAAACAGGAGAAAAAAGTGCGATGAGGAATGAAACATAGGAACAGGAATAGGCCATTCAGCTCCTTGAGCGAATTCTGCCATTCAGTTTGATCATGGCTGATCTGTATCTTAATTCCATCGACCTGACTTGGTTCTGTAATCCTTAATACTCTTGCCTAATCAAAATCTATCCATGTCAATTGTGAAATGATCCATTGACCTAGCCTCAATAGCTTCTTGGGGGAGATAGTTCCAGATTTCCACGACCCTTTGTGTGAAGAAGTGCTTCCTGACATCACCCCTGAACGGCCGAGCTCTAATTGTAAGGTCTTGCCTCCTTGTTCTGGAGTCCCCCAGCAGAGAAAATAGCTTCTCTCTATCTACCATATCAATCATTATCTTAAGCACTGCAATTCAGGCCATTCAGGGGTGAAGTCAGGAAGCACTTCTTCACAAAAAGGGTTGTGGAAATCTGAAACTATCTCGCTACCACAGAGAATGGTTGAAGCGAATAGTATAGATGCATTTAAGGGGAGGGTAGACAAGCATATGAGGGAGAAGGGTATAGAGGGTTATGCTGATAGATTTAGATGAGGAAAGACGGGAGGAGGCTCGAGTGGAGCGTAAACACCGACATGGACTGGTTGGGCCGAATGGTTTGTTTCTGTGTCGTATATCCTATGTAATCCAATTGGATCACCCCTTAAGCTTCTATACTCGATGGTACACATCTAAAACATCACTGGGGTAATGTTCACCTTCACAGCCTGGGTGGCAATCAGGTGAGGTGGATCGCCCATCCATTCAGGAACCCGTCCCGTTTTCAATCCATTGATTTCAGGGGCAAAGGGCTGCAGGCAATCTACCCCCAGAAGTCTGAAGACACCAGAGTGTTAACAGTGCAGATCTTCGAGCATTATTGTGTTAGTTTGCTTGAGAAAACAATCTATAATTTACGTCCCAAAGTGACTCTAATCTTGCTTGGCTATCAATTCAAGATTCAAACCAATTTCAGCGGTTTCTATTTGCAGCCCATGTCCTGACTGGTAACACTGAAAAAGAGCACATTCCTGACTGGGACAGTATTTTGGGTGAAGGTGACAAGTATTGGATGTAACTGTGCCCTTCCATGACAAACCTGAAGTTAGTTAGTAATCTGCCAAGAACTTGTACACTGTCGAAAATAAACCTAAAAGTTCGCTGAAGAAACAAAACATTATCTCCTTTCAGTCTCTTGAACTATAACTTACATTCACATACATCAGACTGGTAACATAAAGGGACAATGTAGTCTCAGCGGAGAGTTTTTAGCTGCATTGAAAACTTAGCTGTTGTGTGGTATATTCATAGCTGGCAAGAATCGCACTCTGGGAGGCAGTGTATCTGCCAACTTAAAAAAATATATTTCCTTTAATTTTCTCTCCAAAGAAAGCAACAGAAAATAAAATAACAAAAAAAACAGATTGCTCTTTATTCCTACTGAAGACAAATGAATTCCTATTGAAGACATGTCACTCAGCAATAAAGTGATTCCCAGCCTGCCAGTTTATGCTCACATTCTACTGTTATTACTTCACATCACTACCAAAGCTTACAGAAGCACTAACGTCCCGATTGGCCATTCACAGTTTGCTCACTGCTGTTTTTTATTTGCATATACTGATGGACTTAAAGTTTGTTTCTCCTCCGACTCATGAAGCAAGGTTTTTAGGGAGAGAAATTGGCATCCTTTGCGCCTCTGGGTGGGGGCGGGGCGGGGGGGCGGTGATAATGGGCCGCTAACAGCTTAACGACCGGGCGCGGCAAAAGTACCGATGCTTCATGATTCTTTGCTTAAGAATTCATAGCAACACATTGCTATTAAGAATTCATTGGTTTCTTAACAAAGGTTTAACAATCACACTACACATTACCAGTTCATCCACTCGGCTCACAACTGCATACCTCATGGCGGATGACCTAGACCCAAATGACTGAGGTTTTCTCGAGTCTTGTGAACCTCACGACTTTGGCTAAGTCACTCACAATGCAACAGCTTGTGAGCATCCTTACAGGTGCATACATTACACCCGCGAACCTCCCTCGTGGGTTAGCGCTGGCGGTAAACCTTATCTCCTTGATCTGCTGCGCCCCCGGAGATCGTGGCATCGTTCGGTGCGCAGCACCCCGGTACTGCCCCGCATTCTAAATTCCCTTCTGCCCCCGGCAGCATCGCTGGCCACTTGGGGAGTGGTCATTAAAGGCACTGGTGGCCAGGAAGGCCCAGATTTTATTCTGAGTCCCCTGTGCTGCTTTTTAGAATGTTTCCCTTGGCGCGCTTGAGCAGCCCTGCACTCTCATACAGTGTTTGGAGCTGCTCTTCGTGGATCACAGGTCCCGTTGCCCACCAATCCCAGGCTTACCTTCAAAGAACGTCAGCAATGGCCCTTCTCTTTCAGGGAGGGAAGGAGCGAGTGAATCCGGCTGCCCTGCACGGGACATTGTGCAGCGCTCTGCCGCTACCGTCCCTCTTGCTCTGTTTAGCGCTCCAAGGGAAGTGGTAGCACGTGATTTGGCGCTCCACTTCCCTCCTGGAGCACTAAACAGGAAGTTCGCGTCCACTGCAATTGCGTAGCGCCCGGCGATACTTTTGTGCTCCCACAAAAGTTATCGTCCCAGTGGGGCGCTATGCAATTTCTAGCCCTTAGTGCTCACTCTGTGACTGTTTAATTCTCTGCTTTAGCACTACACACTGTCCTTTGCCAATCTTAATCACACTTCCCTAAACCTCTAATAGTCTAAATCAGAAAGACCCATTTAATAATTCATATTTATGGTAGCAACAGCTCGGTGAATATTTATTGAACCATTTGCAATTGCTATCCTTTCTTTCCCTGGCTCAATACTTCATTTGTTCCCTGTACTGTGGGTATGCAGTTACACCGTGCAATGTTTCCATTACGCTGTATGGCTGCATGGCTTTTGAATAGAAAAAACGCGCATGCGCTAAAGTATGAATGGGCCAGGCATTAAAAGAGCTATGCTCCCTCCAAAAATTAAACGGCATCATTGGTGACAACCTCATGTTTATAAACTAAAATGTACACTTTTTAATATTGTTTATATGGCGAGACCCTTTCTCTGTCACAAATGGAAAAAGAAAGACTTGCATTTATATAGCGTCTTTCACGACCACCGGCCTGCACTAATGATCCAGAGACACGCGTTCAAATCCCACCACGGCAGCTGGGGAATTTAAATTCAACTAATTAAATAAAACTGGAATTAAAAAAAAACTAGTATCAATAATGGTAGCCATGAAATTACTGGTTTGTCGTAAAACCCCAACTGGTTAATTAATGTCCTTTCAGTGAATGAATTCTACTGGTCTGGCCTGCATGTGACCCTTAACTACCCTGTGCGGTTCAAGGTGGCGGCTCACCACCACCTTCTCAAGCAATATTGATGGGCAACAAGGCCAATTGATGGCTGAGCCAGCAAAGCCCACATCCCATGAATGAATTCTTTGAATTTGTTCTGCAGAATTTGGGTAATTATTCATCTAAAACATTCCAGTACAGTTTGTGCGCCTGCGTTCTAATCTTAGAATTGGATTACTTTAGGCGATTAAAACAAATAATAGATAGCAGATCTCTGAGGCAAATCTGGAATACCTGCTAGAATACCGGGTGCCTGCAACAGAAACATGAAAGAAACAAATGTTGTGCATGGAAAAGAATGGATAAAAGCATGGAGCAGATCATTTTCAAAGCAGTTACTTACAGGTAATAAGTGTAGGACTGAGAGCTTCTTCTGCCAGGTGGGATGGTTGAAGGAGTTAGGCAGTGGGAAAGGATGGAATGAAAGGAAAAGAAAAGCAAATATTAATGGATCAAAGGAAAATCTAAATTAACTCCCTCCCTAATAAAAAAACACTAAAAGCTGTGGTGGTTGCAGCTTAAGCGAAGGTACATAAGAATGACTGCAGAATCAAAGCAACATACATTGAGCTAGAAATTCATCTCCTTTGCACCTCCCGTTAGCACCTCCGGGGGCCAATAATGGGGAAAAAGGAACGACTCCCGCTAAATTCCCCTGGAAGCGTGCGGCGACGGTAACCCCTAGCGCCACGATCTCCTGCACTCCGGGGATCGTGGCGTTATCATCCTGCTCATCACCCCAGCCGCGCCCCGGATCCAAACTTCAGTTCCACCCCTTGCAGCATCGCCGGGCGACAACACCGACAGCTGCAGGAGACGTTGCTAGGGAGACTGTCCGCTTGCGGAGCGGTAATTAAAGGTAAGGCCGCTGATCTGCATTAAAAAAATGTGTTTCTATCCCTTAGGTTGGCGACAAGGGACATCGTTGAAATGCAGAGCCTGCAGCGATGGCCTTTCCCTTTAAGGGAGGGAAGGAGTCTCAGATCCCGGGCAGTGCTGCACGGGACATTGAGCAGCGCTGCATCTCGACCGTCCCTCCTGCGTGGCTCAGCGCTCCAAGGGAAGTGGTGGTGCTTGATTTAGCGGTCCATTTCCTTCCTGGAGTACTAACACCCAATGTAGAGAAGGTTGAGAATCATTAGCGCCTGCCGCTAATTTTACCAGATTTCAAAAGTTAATGAATGCCCAATCGGGGTGCTACCAAACTCCCCCCGCCCTCTACCCCGCCCTCCCGCCGCACCCATATACATATACGCCATTGTCCTGAAAGCTGTGCAGGAAAGAATGCAAAAGGCAGGAGGCAACAGAGCAGAGTAGCTCTCGGGTAAGTGTAAACCACAAGATGATAGGAAGGGACAATATGTATGAATATAAAGGGGCTGCAGGAGGGGTCAAAACTAAAAATCATGATTTAAAAACTAGTATTAAAAACACTCTACCGAAACACACGCAGCATTCGAAATAAAGTAAATGAGTTGACGGCACAAATCATTACAAATGGGTATGATTTGGTGGCCATTACAGAAATGTGGTTGCAGGGTGGCCAAGACTGGGAATTAAACATACAGGGATATCTGATAATTCGGAAAGATAGACAAGAAGGGAAAGGAGGTGGGGTAGCTCTGTTAATAAAGGATGATATCAGGGCAGTTGTGAGAGACGATATTGGCTCTAATGAACAAAATGTTGAATCATTGTGGGTGGAGATTAGAGATAGTAAGGGGAAAAAGTCACTGGTGGGCGTAGTTTATAGGCCCCCAAATAATAACTTCACGGTGGGGCGGACAATAATCAAGGGAATAATGGAGGCATGTGAAAAAGGAACGGCAGTAATCATGGGGGATTTTAACCTACATATCGATTGGTCAAATCAAATCGCACGGGGTAGCCTGGAGGAGGAATTCATAGAATGCATACGGGATTGTTTCTTAGAACAGTATGTTACAGAACATACAAGGGAGCAAGCTATCTTAGATCTGGTCCTGTGTAATGAGACAGGAAAAATAAACGATCTCCGAGTAAAAGATCCTCTCGGAATGAGTGATCACAGTATGGTTGAATTTGTAATACAGATTGAGGGTGAGGAAGTTGTGTCAGAAACGAGCGTACTTTGCTTAAACAAAGGGGACTACAGTGGGATGAGGGCAGAGTTGGCTAAAGTACACTGGAAACACAGACTAAACGGTGGCACAATTGAGGAACAGTGGAGGACTTTTAAGGAGCTCTTTCATAGTGCGCAACAAAAATATATTCCAGTGAAAAAGGGCGGTAAGAGAAGGGATAACCAGCCGTGGATAACCAAGGAAATAAAGGAGAGTATCAAATCAAAAACCAATGCGTATAAGGTGGCCAAGGTTAGTGGGAAACTGGAGGATTGGGAAAATTTTTAAGAACAGCAAAGAATGACTAAAAAAGCAATAAAGAAAGGAAAGATAGATTTCGAAGGTAAACTTGAGCAAAACATAAAAACAGATAGTAAAAGCTTTTACAGATATATAAAATGGAAAAGAGTGACTAAATTAAATGTTGGTCCCTTAGAAGATGAGAAGGGGGATTTAATAATGGGAAATGTGGAAATGGCTGAAACCTTAAACAATTATTTTGCTTCGGTCTTCACAGTGGAAGACAAAAAAACCATGCCAAAAATTGCTGGTCACGGGAATGTGGAAAGGGAGGACCTTGAGACAATCACTATCACTAGGGGGGTAGTGCTGGACAGTCTAATGGGACTCAAGGTAGACAAGTCCCCTGGTCCTGATGAAATGCATCCCAGGGTATTAAAAGAGATGGCAGAAGTTATAGCAGATGCATTCGTTATAATCTACCAACATTCTCTGGACTCTGGGGAGGTACCAGCGGATTGGAAAGCAGGTAATGTAACGCCTCTGTTTAAAAAAGGGGGCAAACAAAAGGCAGGTAACTAGAGGCCGGTTAGTTTAACATCTGTAGTGGGGAAAATGCTTGAAGCTATCATTAAGGAAGAAATAGCGGGACATCTAGATAGGAATAGTGCAATCAAGCAGACGCAACATGGATTCATGAAGGGGAAATCATGTTTAACTAATTTATTGGAATTCTTTGAGGATATAACGAGCATGGTGGATAGAGGTGTATCGATGGATGTGGTGTATTTAGATTTCCAAAAGGCATTCGATAAGGTGCCACACAAATGGTTACTGCAGAAGATAAAGGTACGCGGAGTCAGAGGAAATGTATTAGCATGGATCGAGAATTGGCTGGCTAACAGAAAGCAGAGAGTCGGGATAAATGGGTCCTTTTCGGGTTGGAAATCGGTGGTTAGTGGTGTGCCACAGGGATCGGTGCTGGGACCACAACTGTTTACAATATACATCGATGACCTGGAAGAGGGGACAGAGTGTAGTGCAACAAAATTTGCAGATGACACAAAGATTAGTGGGAAAGCAGGTTGTGTAGAGGACACAGAGAGGCTGCAAAGAGATTTAGATAGGTTAAGCGAATGGGCTAAGGTTTGGCAGATGGAATACAATGTCTGAAAATGTGAGGTTATCCACCTTGGATAAAAAAATCAGTAAAAGGGAATATTATTTGAATGGGGAGAAATTACAACATGCTGCGGTGCAGAGGGACCTGGGGGTCCTTGTGCATGAATCCCAAAAAGTTAGTTTGCAGGTGCAGCAGGTAATCAGGAAGGTGAATGGAATGTTGGCCTTCATTGCGAGAGGAATGGAGTACAAAAGCAGGGAGGTCCTGCTGCAACTGTACAGGGTATTGGTAAGGCCGCACCTGGAGTACTGCGTGCAGTTTTGGTCACTTTACTTAAGGAAGGATATACTAGCCTTGGAGGGGTTACAGAGACGATTCACTAGGCTGATTCCGGAGATGAGAGGGTTACCTTATGATGTTAGATTGAATAGACTGGGTCTTTACTCGTTGGAGTTCAGAAGGATGAGTGAGGGGTGATCTTATAGAAACATGTAAAATAATGAAAGGGATAGCTAAGATAGAGGCAGAGAGGTTGTTTCCACTGGTCGGGCAGACTAGAACTCGGGGGCACAGCCTCAAAATACGGGGGAGCCAATTTAAAACCGAGTTGAGAAGGAATTTCTTCTCCCAGAGGGTTGTGAATCTGTGGAATTCTCTGCCCAAGGAAGCAGTTGAGGCTAGCTCATTGAATGTATTCAAGTCACAGATAGATAGATTTTTAACAATAAGGGAATTAAGGGTTATGGGGAGCGGGCGGGTAAGTGGAGCTGAGTCCACGGCCAGATCAGCCATGATCTTGTTGAATGGCGGAGCAGACTCGAGGGGCTAGATGGCCTACTCCTGTTCCTAATTCTTATGTTCTCATATTCTTATGTTATGTATTGATACTTTACACATACTTCATTGATGGTTGCACAGCTGATGGTGTAACATTGAGTCATTGCTGCTTTCATTGGCGCTGTGTTAATTTGGATTCCCAGGGGACCAATGACCATGGCCCGACTCCCAGCATTTACACAACTAAATTCGTTCCCTTATCCCGGCCAGGAAAATGATGAGACACAGTTTTTCACAGCATGCTGATGGAGTAAGGGAGCCGGATTTAGTAGTAGAACTGCTGGGAACCAACTCATGAATGTTAGTCTTGCACAATCCACAGGCCATTTAAGACAGAGATGAGGAGGATTTTTTTCACTCAGGGGGTTATGAATTTTTGCAATTCTCTGCCCCAGAGCGCTGTGGATGCTGAGTCTCTGAATATATTCAAGGCTGAGCTAGATAGATTTTTGGTCCCTAGGGGAATCAAGGGATATGGAGATCGGGCGGGAAAGTGGAGTTGTGATCGATGATCGGCCATGATCTTATTGAATGGCGGAGCAGGCTCAAGGGACCGTAGGGCCTACTCCTGCTCCTATTTCTTATGCTCTTACATTCTTAAACAGCAGCCATATAAAAGCAGCTGCTTTAAAAGGCACTAAAAATGGCTTCATTTATTCCGTGCCGGAGATGGATGGGTTTGGGAAGTCCAATTAGTTTCTGCTAAAATAGCTTGTCAATACCTAGCATCAGACCACATTAGATTATAATCTTATTTATAACAGCAGAGTATTATTTTTTTGTCACCAATATTTCCAAGAAATATTAAGGTGGCAGGACGCAATGTTGGAAGATGGAGGTGACACTGGGCAGCGAGCAGTAATGTTCAACGCTGTGAGGAAGGAGGATGTTGTGTGAGTTCCTACTGCTGCTTGGTTCCCGATCTGGGTGGGAGACACCAGGTGCACGTTATGGAGGAGTGATAAGGAAGAAGCAATCACATCGAGGTGTCCTTGCCAAGGAGGACACGCGATGGCCAACAGCTTGAGCTGCCAGTGGCAGCAGGCACACAAATCCAGGTGACTTTATTAACACTGGAATTCATTTCCTCTAAAAACAAAAGCAAAATACTGCGCAATCTAAAATAGAAACATAAAATGTGTCTGTGGGGAGAGAAATAGTTAACGTTTCAGCTAAATGACCTTATTCTGAGGAAAGGTCACCGACCTGAAACGGTAACTCTGTTTCTCTCTTTCTGCAGAAACTGCCTGACCTGCTGTGTATTTCCAGCATTTTTTGCTTTCATTCTAAATTTCATCCATCCACCTGTTTAACAAAACATTCTGAGTGCGTGTTTCCATGGGGCGCTTTGCCCGATCAGCCCCTGTAACTTCAGCACAAGGGTCGCGGAAATGTGGGGAAAGTAGGTTCAGAGGTGATGTCAGGAAACACTTCTTCACACAAAGGGCGGTGGAAATCTGGAACTTTCTCCCCAAAAAGCTGTTGAGGCTGAGGATCAATTGAATATTTCAAAACTGAGATGGATAGGTTTTTGATAGAAACATAGAAATTAGGTGCAGGAGTAGGCCATTCGGCCCTTTGAGCCTGCACCACCATTCAATAAGATCATGGCTGATCATTCACCTCAGTACCCCTTTCCTGCTTTCTCTCCATACCCCTTGATCCCTTTAGCCGTAAAGGCCACATCTAACTCCCTCTTGAATATATCCAACGAACTGGACTCAACAACTTTCCGTAGTAGAGAATTCCACAGGTTTACAATTCTCTGAGTGAAGAAGTTTCTCCTCATTTCGGTCCTAAATGGTTTGGCAAGGGAATGAAGAATTACAGAACCAAGGCAGATAAATGGAGTTGTGCCAATTGAATGGCAGAACAGGTTAGAGGGACTGAATGGCCTACTCCTGTTCCTATAACAGTTGCTATCAGAACCTGCAGCTGTGTCTCGTTATGACCAATGACATGTAAAATCCACTTGTTTTTTGTAACAGATTTATGAAAAATAATCTTATTCTGTCCCAGATATTACACTTTCTTGTTTGAACACTTCACAGCCCTGAAGATTATACAGAGGTTAGAAGAAATGGAGTCCTTCCAGCTTCTTGTGAATTTTTATATCATGTTAGGTGAAAATCTCCAAGCTTGAACAAATTGCTAGCATTCAAATCATGTCTTCTATCCTATGATTCCCTAACTCATCAACATCACAAATGAATTACTGTGGATTAGAGTCTAGGAAAATACACACACCTGGATTCTGTTTTTTATTCAGTCTCTTACAATCATTATTTCGGGGGTAATCTCAATCCTTTATTGTACCGCCCACCATTACATTTACATCCCACATCCTTGCTCAGACTGAAAATTGGGAATCTTCCCCAGCACCCCTGGCAGTATAGGCCTGGAGCTAGCTATTGAGAGGGAAGCTCCATTTGGGGTCATCTACTAATAACATGGGCACTTGCTACCTTGAAAATCATCCAGGTTTAACCCATGTCCTGCCACTCTGTGCCACCAAACCATTATCCAGCTACAACTCAATTCTTACTGCTGCGAGTTAGGGAGAAATTCCCCAGCGCCCCGATTGGGGTAGTAACCGCCTTGGGGCAGGACTTCCTGCGCCCGGCACGGAAATCCCATCCTGCCCACAAAATCGCGCGCTCCACTTCCTCTTTGGGCGGGTCCCGGGGGCGATGCTGCGGAGCGATCGGGAGCACTAAGCGTGCTGCTCCGGGTAGCGCTGACGCGGTTCAACGCCGCTCCCCTTCGCTTAAAGGGGAGGGCCGCTGCACACTCTGCATGGCCTCCGATGGCCTCCACTGGGCCACAGGGGCAGCGAGGTACTGGGCCTGCAGCCCGGCACCCAAAACAGAGTGCCAGGCTGCACGATGGGGAGAAGAAGTCGGGCCGAACGGTGAGCCGGAAAACCAGCAAGATGGCAGCGTGGGGCGCTTGCCACCTCCCCTTTAACTTCCGCCTCACGAACGGATGTCGGCCCAGTTCACGACCCGCGAGGCTGGCACTGTCACTGCTCGCTGCAGCCTTGTGGGCAAAATCGGCCACGGGGCGGAAAGGGGTCGGCGTGCACAGCAATGACATCTGGGAGCAACCCTCCCCTGCCCCCCGCCCGCTCCCCCCCCCCCCCCCCGGCGAACAGTTTTCGTGCCCCATTAGCGCTCCCCGGAGGCTCTAACGGGCATCGCAGAAATAGGCAGTTTCGACTGATTCGATTTTTGTTTCTAATATTTCAATTGTCCCGTTGTGGTCAGGTTGATGCTCAATGTTAATGAATAACAAGATGAATCACCTCGATGAATATTCAGGAATCGTATCAGAATTAGAAAGCTCAAATTATCATTGAAACCAAATTGAAAAATCACTTCAGAAAATTCTAGCAACCACTCCTCGGACGTATATTTTTGAAACAGTCTTTCATAAATAAAATAAAAGCTGGGAATGTACTGCTTCACTGTGTCTGCTTTAAAAATGTATTATCCGTAAAAGATAAACTGAAAATTTCTGACTGTGAGGGGGGTGGGGTGGGAGGTGTACACGGGGAAATTGACCAATATTTGCTCTCCAGTGACTCCACCATTCATATCATTACAACAAAGCAATACGCACATTTAATAAAGATAACAGCCACGGATTTCCACACGGTGAGCTACACCGTTATTACGCCAATAGAATAAAAATTTGCATCTGCTGGGGACCCAGAGAGGTATTTGCCCAAGGGTTTCTAAAGTCATATTTATTTATTTGCAAACACATTGAAGTAGTTCTGGGCGTGAATCCCGCACTTCCACATCAGACCACAATGTAATGTCCGCCACAATCACTTGACTCTCAGATGACTTCACTGCATGCCTCATCAATCTTTTCACTAAACTTTTCAAGAATTATGTCTATAGAAGGGCCAGTTGCAGCAAACAGCCAGACAAGTCAGCAGGGTGTGACACCAAGCAGGCACAGGACACAGAACTGTACTCACTTAGTCATCCTGGAGAAGCTGTAAGTCGGGAGGCACAGACTCCTAGGTCAGAATGGCAACAAATCAGCTAGGAACATCTCTTGTACCACCTGGAGGAAGCTGGAACTGGCATTGAGTGCCAACTCCCTCATGCCCAGTGGTGAAAGAAATTCAACGACCTCACCAGACAAAGCAAGGTAACACTTTGGTCACGCTTCCTTTTCTTCCTTACTCTGGGCTCAAGCACACTCTTGAGGCTGCTGTAGCGACACATACAACGAACCCTTCACAATGCACAACTGCTTAAGGGGGGGGGGAGGGCTCGAACTCAGGTTTTTGCACTCTGGTAACCAACAAGAACATAAGAATAGGCCAGCTAGCTCCTGTTGCGACATTTAATCAAATCGTAGCTGATCTATATATCAACATCTATCCGCATTTGGTCCACATCCCTTGATGCCCTTACCTAACAAAAAGCTATCAATTGCAGTCTTGAAAATTTGAATTGAGCCAGCACCCACAGCCCTTTGGGGAGAGAGGTCAGCTTCCACGACTCTTCTAACAGTGATTACTTATACGCACAGACCCAATTGCCAACATCTCATACTTCAGCCCTCCCATGTCATTTGACATACACTCTAGCCTTCTCTTCATTAATTCTATTTTCTTGCAGGAGAATTTGGCATGCAATGCCTGCCAGAGGCAGGCTATCAGATGGGGCATCCCCTCTTTAAAACCCCTCACGTCCTAATGGTCCTCTTGTTTGCCACTCCTGTAGAAGCTTGTGCCTATTGTAGCGCTCCTCGGCTGCTGCTTGGTCTGCTCCAACTAGGGCCATAATCCACAGAGACAGGGGTTAGGGTTGGGCACCCAGACTCCATCTGTTGCGGTGATTGTCTTCCCTGAAGAGGTCAGGGAGGGCCAAATTTCAAAGGATGAGGGCATCATGACAACCTCCAACACATTAGGTGTTGACAAGTAGGATGGTCTGCATGATGTGGCACACAATCCGTATTTTGAGCGTGGAAGCCCATCCCAATGAGCGAGTTCTCTGTGGGAACTCGCAAAGCAAGTCCCGTGAAAGCCTGCAACCCCATGAGGCTGGGTGGCCCTATCTTGCTGCTGTCCTGCGGTGATGCCAAAACGGAGGCATTTGCCAGTTCTCCTGACAAGAGCATCAGTGAGCTGACAAACGTATGCCCGTGATGCTGCCTGGCTGATAGTGTGGAGATCACCGATAATGAACCATATCAGTGTCACAACAGTAGCGTGGTCACCTTTGTACCCAGAGAGAGAGAGAACAGTGCGGGCAGAGGGCCTGGCTGCAGAGCGCCATGCAGTAGGTTCCACAATTGACCAATTGCCTCTTTGGTGGAACACACTCTTCTTATGCACAACTCCTCAGTAAAGTCTTCATCTAATCTGTGCTGCTTATATATTACGCGGCCCGGTGGGGGTGGGAGGGGGAGGGGGGGGGGGGAGAGGAGTTAATATCCGGTGCTGTGCATCCTCCTTAATTGCTGCCCTAACCCATTGCTCTGCCCTCTGCTCCTCCATGATAACAGCATACAAGGGTCGACCCAAAGGAAAGGCCAAACCTGGTCCTCACTGCAGGTAGAGGCGGCTGAAAATCTGTCACCCTGCCAGAAGCAAGTCCAGGTGCCTGTAGGCAGAATGGCAACATGAAGAAAATGCTCTAAAAGGCATTTTCCAGCTGCAGAATTTTTTATTCGTAATCTTCTGCGTCAGGAATCCTCACTTGCACCTGCATCAATTGAACTTGGAAGCAGCTGTGTCTCGTATATCTCAGTCCAAGTTACCCATAGTTTTTTTTTTATTTATTCATTGACGGGATGTGAGCGTTGGTGGCAAGCCCAGCATTTATTGCCCATCCCTAATTGCCTTCTTGAACCGCTGCAGTCCATGTGGTGAAGTTACTCCCGCAGTGCTGACTTTGTCGTAACGGTTTGTTACAATTGAGTGGCAGTTAAGAGTCAACCACATTGGTGTGGGTCTGAAGTCACATATAGGCCAGACTGGGTAAGGGCAGCAGATTTCCTTCCCTAAAGGACATAAGTGAACCAGATGGGTGTTTACAGAAATCCAATAGTTTCATGGTCACCCTTACTGAAACTAGCTATTTTCTTTTACTCCCAGATTTATTTAATTAACTGAATTTTTAAATGCCCCTAGCTACCATGGTGGGACTTGAACTTATTAGCCCAGACATCTAGTTTATAAGTCCAGCAACATAACCACTATGCAACCGTACAATCATAGTTCAGGTTTGCCAACTCTGGTTGGACTTATTCCTGGAGGTGTCATCACATGACCCCGCCCCCGCCCCCACACTCCTGCCATTGGTCGCCTGACATGTCCATCCTCACAGTGCTCCGCAGTTTTACACCAATTGGAAAGCCAACAGTCTTCATTACTTGATTGGCTGACAGACAAGAATCATCCAAACAGCCTTTTTTTTTAATCTCCATGTCCAATATTTTTCTAATCTATAAACAAAAGTCTTCAAAGGCCTTTTTTTCTTGAAGGCACAATTGTTTGAATGCCCCTGTGATTGTTCTCGCAGCAGTGTTCTGGAGGCTAGTCTTTCATTCCTGGAGACTGCAGGGCAACCCCTACCCATAGTTCATTAGGGTATAAAACCTGGAAACTGGGCCTTAGTTAGATGTATGCAAATTAGGTCAGTCCAGTGTCGGTAAGGCTCAAAAAGTGAGGGGGGACTCGCGAGAAGCAATTCAATGGAGGAAGCAGCTTCTACCTGATATTCCTGCTTAGGAAAATTCTTGCGCCATTTATGTAACACCGGTGGGCTGAAAGTGACAAGGTAATGTCTGTACCCCGCAGGGCAGTGCAGGCTCAGTTGCTGAGTATATTCAAGACAGAGATTGATAGATTTTTGGGAACTAAAGAAAGACTTGCATTTGTATAGCACCTTTCATGAACACCGGACGTCTCAAAGTGCTTTACAGCCAATGAAGAACTTTTGGGGTGCAGTCACTGTTGTCATGTAGGGAACGCGGCAGCCAATTTGCACACAGCCAGCTCCCACAAACAGCAATGTGATAATGACCAGCTCATCTGTTTTAGTGATGTTGATTGAGGGATAAATATTGGCCAGGACACCGTTAATAATAATCCCCTATTCTTCTTTGAAATAGTGCCGCGGAATCTTTTACGTCCGCCTGAGCATGCAGGCGGGGCCTCGGTTTAACGTCTCATCTGAAAGACAGCACCTCCGACTGTGCAGCACTCCCTCAGCACTGCACTGGGAGTGTCAGCCTAGATTTGTGTGCTCAAGTCCCTGGAGTGGGACCTGAACCCACAACCTTCTGACTTAGAGGTGAGTGTGCTACTATCTGAGCAACAGCTGACACGAAGGGAATTAAAGGATATTGGGATGCCTGTAGTACAGAACGATAACGTTAAGGTAGAAGATTAGCCATAAACTTGTTGAATGGCAGAGCAGGCTTAAAGGGCCAAATGGTCTATTCCTGCTCCTATTTCTTATGTTCTTAATGTGTTTTGGCTGGACAGGTTAGCAGTACTTAGTGGTTAACCTTTCAGATCTCCATTAGTTCTCTGCTGTGTGTCTGAAAATAACATGCTGTATTTCACTAAGATAAGTCTCACTCCACCTGTTCTCTTTAAGTAAACTATACGTCCTGTGAAAAGAAAATGGAATAAATATTTGTGGCACTTAATGATACAGATGAGTAAGCCTCTGCTACAGATACACAAGGCCTCACACTGCAAGCTTCTGTCATCTACTCACTACAACCTGGCTTTGCTCATTTCTTTTCTTACTATTCTTATCAAGCTTAGGCTTCTCAATAATAAATGGTGTTCAGCTTTGGCAGCGGGAACCTAGTCCAAAGAGTCTAAAATATTTGAGAACTCTTAAAAGTTTCCCTTTGATGAATCTTTCTTTGTCATGTGTGAAAAATCAGAATCTGTGTTAAGGACACAGTGATATCTGTCAATTTCTAGGCTGCATCAGCAGACATGCCGAGTTTTACTACAGAGAGGAGCTGGGGAGCTCTTCATCACTACACAGCACTGCACGATAGCTCAAACTATCGGAGTCCTCGTTATGTTTGTCTATATAGCTCGCCACTCACGTTTAATCTACAAACTATGAAGGATTGAAAATGATATCTCAAATCGCTGAAGTGAACAATGTATATATTTCGACTTGACTAGATGGTGGTGCCTTGAGGTTACGACACTCAGTAACAGAGTCTGTTATGTGATGTTTATTGTGTTATCTTTGAAAGACATTTGGAAACATCTGCGTTGTACTTCATAGACTGCATTGAAAAGGCCTTGTTAATTTCACAGTCACACGAAACTTGCCTGGAGCGATGAATGGATTTTTCTTAAGAAGCACTCCAAGTCTCTGAACGTGTCCAAGACACAATCAGGCACGGCCATTCATAAAACATGTACCTCACACATCTTCCCCATGCATTTTTATTCATACTTTAGATATCGCTGTCTTTATGGTTATTTCGGCAACTCACAGACATTTCCTGTAAAATGCAGACCCATTAATTGAGACCCATTTCAGCTGAGCTGCAACGCTATAGTGATATGTGCAACCTGTCACCATTTCCAATTAGAATAGCATCGGATATCCTTTGTGAATTCTCAAAGAGAGCTAAAGTGGGAGCCTCAGCATTCTTTCCCTCCTTTAAAAATATTTTAGATTAGCTTTTGCGAGAACTAATTGGGTAAATACACAGCTCATTAATACCGAACCATCTCGACCAGGAAATGTCCCACTTCGCTGACGGTCTGTGCTGAGTTATAATTATGTAACTACTGAGCCTGCGTGCTACATTGTAAATCTTCATAGCCACCAGATGACATTAAGAAAAGGTCTTAATGACGGACAATAAAATCCCACTTCATGGGGAGGTATAACAAAGCTGTTTCTCCAGTGATTTTAACCATGTGTGGATCACAACTCATTTAAAAAGTGTAGGCTGTATTACATTACATTGCTCATACTGCACTCGGGTGCTGATATTAGGACTCCCGATCTATAGGATAGTCTCGTTGTCACTATCTATCGGGAGCACCACAGAAATACTGAATTTGCATTGTTCGCATGCAGTCAGCCCATATCTGTACCAGTCCCATGCAATGCCCGAGGAATTGCACTGGGACAACATTTTCAATCTCCATGGACTTATTCTCCGCAAGATCCTACAAATCCCCTGGGAGGACAGACACACCAACGTTAGCGTCCTCGATCAGGCCAACATCCCCAGAATTGAAGCACTGACCACATTTGATCAGCTCCGCTGGGCAGGCTACATTGTTCGCATGCCAGACACGAGACTCCCAAAAGCAAGCGCTCTACTCGGAACCCCTTTACAGCAAGCGAGCCAAAGGTGGGCAGAGTAAACGTTACACGGACACCCTCAAAGCCTCCCTGATAAAGTGCAACATCCTCACTGACACCTGGGAGTCCCTGGCCAAAGACCGCCCGAAGTGGAGGAAGTACATTCGGGAGGGCGCTGAGCACCTCGAGTCTCATCACCGAGAGTATACAGAAATCAAGTGCAGACAGTGGAAAGAGTGTGCGGCAAACCAGTCCCACCCTCCCTTACCCTCAACGACTATCTGTCCCTCCTCTGACGGGGACTGTGGTTCTCGTATTGGACTGTTCAGCCACCAAAGGATTTATTTTTTATAGTGGAAGCAAGTCTTCCTCGATTCCGAGGAACTGCCTATGATGATGATGATGATGATGGACTTATTCAGAGCAAATAAACTTCACAGATTACACCAAAACCCTTTTTTTTTTTTTTAAATTATGTTGTATATCATTAACATTTATTTTACACTGATTCAGCCCCCTGATTTACAGTGACTCGGCCTCGGTTTTAACTCACGGTGAATTCCCTGCTCAGGCCGGAGTTAAAATCAGGGGATTGCAGCCCGTTAACGTCTGGTCTCATTGATGTTAACGGGCTGCAATATACAGACATAAAGGAGGACCCTGTTGGTTCTGAGCGCGAGAGCCAGGGCGATTATAACTGCTCACCCGCCAGGTTTCTGCTGAGCGAGGAGGATTAAAGTCACCCCACCCCACCCCCCCATAAGTTAAATTCTTTTCTTGTTGCATGGGATCCCATGAGTCTTATCAACATTTTGGGAGATTGCATTCTGTGATTTTGTCCATGTTTTTGTGTGGAACTGGAAAGCTTTGGTGATGCATACGTTTACTTCAATTGAGGAATAAATGTCTTTGCCTTTTAACACACGGGTCCATGCAATGAAAATACCATCAATCAAGCCCAGACAATTTCTATGGATATAGTGTGCTGCCACGACTCTCAGAACTGCACAAAGGCCAGGGTTCAAAGAGTTCAGCTTGCGATGCTTGCACCAATATTTTTTTCCGTTTGCCTCACTTACCTTTTCTTCACGATCAAAACAATGCCGAGGAAGATGATGACAAACAGAAGAATTCCGGCGATAACCCCGGCGATTTTCACAGTGTGGTCTGTCTGTTTTTCCGGCTCGTCGGCACTTGGTTTTCGAGTCGCGCCCCCTGAAAGGCAGCGAAGTCACAGAGGAGCAAAGTTAAAGAAACGTGAAGCCCACATTTATCTCCACTACCTACCTGTAAAAATAACCATACCTCTCTTGGACAATATCATTCAAAGACACAGGTAAAGAGATGCTGGCCTTGAAATTACACTGTGCGAAGATTAACATGTGATCACTTTAACGTGTTCATATTAAAAAAAATTGTGCCATGCTTTAGCAGAAGCACTAACTCACTTATTTTAAATGAGTTTGTATCTCCATTGAAATAGCAGACAGAGAAATGTAATATGAATGGATTAAATGTTCATATGCTGATCCTTAAACAGCAGACAATCATAGAATGGTTACAGCACAGAGCATAAGAACATAAGAAATAGGAGCAGGAGTAGGCCATTCAGCCCCTTGAGCCTGCTCCGCCATTTAATACGATCACGGCTGATCTTCTACCTCAATTCCACTTTCCTGCACTATCCCCATAATCCCTTTCTTCCCTTAATATCCAAAAATATATCGATCTCAGCCTTGAATATACTCAATGACTGAGCATCCACAGCCCTCTAGGGTAGAGAATTCCAAAGATTCACTGCCTGCTGAGTGAAGAAATTTCTCTTCAGCTCAGGAAGTCGCCATTCGGCCCGTCGAGCCTATGCCGGCTCTCTGCAAGAGCACTTCAGCTAGTCCCACTTCCCCTGCCCTTTCCCCCGTAGCCCTGCTAATTTTTTTCCTTCAGGTACTTATCCAATTCACTTTTGAAAGCCACGATTGAGTCTGCCCCCACCACCTTGCAGGCAGTGCGTTCCAGACCCCAACCACTCGGAGTAAAAAAAAATGTTTTCCTCATGTCACCTTTGGTTCTTTTGCCAATCACCTTGAAACATAATTTCGAGGCTATTGAATCTTAAACAAACAAAACATAATTTTTTTTTAATGACTTCTTTCTTTGGGTTATATAGCACCGTGGTAAACCGTGAGATAAAATTCACAATGCTGTCTGGCCCTTGCACAGGCTTTTTTTTGATAAAATTGTTATCAACCCACAAACAGCAGTGGAGCTTCATCAGCTCCATAGTAACTGTCACTCCTATACCTGAATACACTTGCCCGAGAAAAAAAGACAAGTCCTCTATCCACTGTTGATTAGCTAGGACTTAGCCCTCAAATATTTTCCATTAAAAGGCAATCATTCTTCCACCTGTTGCTCCAGTGTCTGAAGGATTGAGATAAGCTCATTTGCCAGGCATTCCATCTCTATTGTTCTTTTTTAAACAGTAGAGTACTTGCCACCTTTTAGAAATCCAAATCGTGGCTCCATCTCGTACGCAAACCGCTATTTCCCAGCAATTTATTCACAAACCGGGCAACTACTGAATGATCACAGTCCTGGCAGAAACATTTAATATCTGTTTGAATGAGATAACTAGCATCGAGCAGCGAGTGTATTGGCGCTTGGAGGCTTTCTTTATCAGCTACCATTTGCACTGTTACCGTATAATGTGATGGAATGTCAAAATAACATTTGTTGAAATACCCTGTCTCTTCTCTAAATCAGTTAACAATGAAAAACGCCAGGGAAAAAAGAATTAATTTTGTAGCACTGAATTAGTTTCTCCTCTTTCCCCCCCCACATCCATCCCAACCCCATTGTATCACAGTATCATACAGCACAGAAGGAGGCCATTCAGCCCATCGTGCCTGTAGAGCTCTCCAATTAGTCTCACTCCCCCTGCTCTTTTCCCACGTGGCCCTGTCATTTTTTTCCTTCAAGTATTTATCCAATTCCCTTTAGAAAGTTGCTATTGAATCTGCTTCCAGCATCCTTTCAGGCAGAGCATGCCCGATCACAACAGCTCACTGCGTAAAAAAAATGCTTCCTCATGTGTCGCCTCTGGTTCTTTTGCCAAACAGCTAGAGATTTGGTCATTTCTGCCTTATTTATTTTTAAGTTAACATATTAAAACATCAATCATCCAAGTAATCTCACTGTTAGAAAGCTGGCTGATTGTCCTGGATTCTGACCTAAATTTCCAATTGCTGGAGTTATATCCCATCTCTCAGTAAAATGCCCAAAGAAATCCTTGGATCTTTCCCTCTTCCTCTCCTGTAGACACTTAACTAAACTGGGGTAGAGCTCAGCTTGCTACCCTTGATAGCCTAGATGCTGGACAGGACATCGGAAGGTATTTGCCCCGGGGCACCCACACTAAAATGATCCTGTTCCCACACAATGTCCGCATGCCAGCGGGGGTCAGTGAATAACGATGAGGTGGAGGAGTCTAGGTTGATTTTCCATTTTTTGGTCTAGGGATAGGGAGAGGCCCACCATCGCCATGCCAACTGTGCTCAGGTAGGTTCAGGCCAGGAATCAAATCTGGTACCTTCTGAAATGCGTGGCTTGGTTACGCACTGGCAAACACAACTGCAAAAAGGAAGTGACTATACTGTGGCTTTATGCAATA
This sequence comes from Pristiophorus japonicus, assembly GCF_044704955.1. NCBI lineage: Eukaryota > Metazoa > Chordata > Chondrichthyes > Pristiophoridae > Pristiophorus > Pristiophorus japonicus. The sequence goes on along the minus strand of NC_091977.1, from coordinate 515,109,442 downwards.
GTTTCAAGTTAACATAAGAGCTACAAAAGTGAAAGCATTTTCCATTTACAGTTAATTTGCTTAAATAGTATACTCAGTTTGAACTAAATTGTCTATCAATCTATCCTGACATTACAGAGAAAGCAAAGAAACATTGCAAGTCATTTGTTTCAATAAAGTATCACTGCACATTCTTACACAGTGCACAATATGCAGACTCTTCATATTTTCACATTACTGTGCTGTGTCATAGCTTGGATAACCATGGTTGAAATGATAAATTTGTCTCACATATACAAGAAAAAGAGGGGCAATAAATCATAAATTACATTGGAGAGCATTAAAATGCATTTGGTTTGTGTTGCCGAAGGTATGAAAGTCTGTTTCAGTTTACATCAGGCTTCTTTGAGACAGATAAAGCTGACCCTCTACAACCGTGCCCATAGACCCGCACAAGAGTAAAATATAAAGTAGTTCAGGCTTTACCCAGCACCTCGGGACAGAAGGGAAAAGTCACCACAGTTGCCAAAACCTTGTACATAAGATAATATAAGCTGACATTTAAATGAGTTACCACTTCCATCAAAAGTAGACAAAGTGATATATAAACAATTGAGGGTTTGTACACTAATTAGCTCAGTAATTTCAGGTCTGTCACTTTGGTAAGATCACTTAGAAAATGTTTGACTAATATCTCTCCATTAAAAGAAAACATAATTGTATTTTACATATTCTAAGAATCATTTCTGGTTTTGTTTTATTTAGGCCACATTCACATGTTGGTTTTGATATTTCTGCATGCCCTACTTATCCATATTCGCGTACTGGCAACTATGAATTATAGAAGTTCACCCAAAAGTTATCAGGTGGACATTATTGTTTTGTTCTTTGCCACCACCAATTGCCATTCTGGCACAAGTATCCCCAATCGTACTCAGTCCTCCAAATACTGAAGGATTTACACAGCGTATGTAAATGTACCTTCTACCTCGACCTTAACTTAGTCACAAATGACCTGGAAAGAGGAGAAAGTCCATGCTTGCTATTCAAAATAACGGTATTATTTTTATTTTTCCTCATTCACCTAACCTCATTGGGTAAAGTACCAACAGATTATAGACCTGCAGGACAGTCCATTCTTAAAACAAGGACTTTTTCCCCAAACAAATATTTCATGTGTAATTTGGCAAACATTGTGAACACAAAATGATGCTATTCCACTAATCATTATCATAAAGCATATTATTTTTGAGTGCTGTTAATCTGACCTATGGTTGTTTTACCTTCCAATGTGATACTTTCGAAAAAGATAAAAAAGAAAGACTTGTGCCTTTCATGAGCTTAGGACGTCTCAAAGCGATTTATAGCCAGTGAAGTACTTTTTGGAGTATAGTCACTGTTGTAATGTAGGAAACGCGGCAGCCAATTTGCACACAAAAGCTCCCTCAAACAGCATTGTGATAATGAACAAATAATCTGTTTTTAGCGGTGTTGGTTAGGGATAAATATTGGCCAGGATACCCATGAGAACTCCCCTGCACTTCTTCAAAATAGTGCCACAGGATTTTTTACATACACCTGGGAGAGCAGACAGGGCCTCGGTTTAACATCTCATCCGAAAGACTGCACACCTCCGACAGTGCACCTCCCTCAGCACTGCACTGGAGGGTCAACCTAGATTTTGTGCTCAAGTCTCTGGAGTGGGACTTGAACAATTGTCGTGACTCCCAGATGATAGCAGCTAATCTCCGTACACTCTGGTGATTGAGACCTGCTGGTGTGTACCATCCCACCTTCTGACTCAGAGGTGACAGTTTTTCACAATGAGCCATAGCTGAGACTTTCTAAACTGTCCAAAAAAAGGCCAGTGAAATACAGACATTCGACCATAAGATGCCCTCAGCATATTTGATAAATACTAAGACAGGTCACATTTACAATCCTCAAGCTTTCTGTTAACTTATCTGGTAAATGCACTACCTGGGATGGTACACACCAGCAAGGCTCAATCACCAGAGTGTACAGAGATTAGCTGCTATCATCTGGGAGACACGACAATTGTTCACATTGCTCCTGGGCTCGGCAGATGAAAAATCAGCCAGGATTCATTATTTTGAGCAATCTCAGCCGATTCCTGCGGACATTCACTGGCAGAAGGTTTGGGCTTGGTTGTGGTACTTCCACAGTTGAATAGTCTTCTGACCCTTTCTGTGAAGACCCAAAAATGGAAAATGCTCACTTGGTGAGGGTGGCCAGTGCCCATAGAACGACATCCATTCCTGTGCATCTCGAGGCAGAACAGCCTCCCTGCACCAACCGTCCCTCTGGTTTAACTCCATCAATACCTCATTTTCATAGAAATCTGAATATATTCTTATTTCCTAAATCCTAGATCTAACTGCGCCCAAAGTATTCAAATGGTACTGTTGTCGTCTGTCCTGCAGGCCAATTTAGCAATTTTTTCTCAGAAATATATGCAAGCAAAGACAGTATTCCTCAGTCCAGTCAAGATTGTGTGAAAGGTCGGGATAGCCATACCTCTACGCACATTAGGCCCAATGAACCATTCACAGACAAAATGCAACATGAAAGCATGCAACGGAGAGATATCCTAAGTGCATGGGTTAGTGGCAAACTGCCAAGAGTAGGCACAGCAGGTTCAACTGAATGTCAAGAGTGAGAACAAAATGAGCTTGCTGTGTGGAAGGTAACAGAGAGAGGGAAAAAAACCTCGAAAACTGGAGAGAGAGAGAGTGAGCGAGCGGGAGTGAAGAAGAGGCAAAAAGAATGGCATGATGACTGGTCTGTACTTGAACGTCTGACCTGTTAGTTGGTTGTCGCCTGCAGCAGGGGCGATGCCAATGTATGGTGTTGTAAGCTGAGTCACAATTATCGCAGCTAAGGCAAAGGAAGATTTCCAGGTCAGCATGCATGAGAAAAAAGCCAGACTGAAGCTAGACTAGCAACAAGTGTTACTTAGCGACCATACTCCTCTATACATGTTACTATATATCTAAGAAAATGAGCATTACAGACAATGTTATATGTGAAACATACTTTGTTGATAACCCATTTCTTTTGGATACAAAATAATGTCAACACCTGCATCAATTTATTAACCCTTAAAGAACTACATCTCTTCCTAAAGACATTCCAAGCAGAAGAAATAATTGTTCCACTGACTTCATAACTTACCTTAATGTAGGTATGGTGCAAAAAAATTTCATTGACTTTTTCTCATTTTTATTCAGATATTTCCCCACCCACCCCTCTAGATCCACTTCTCTTGACCATGTGCCAATCCTCACCTAAGAGCACAGGCTCCATGTCTCTGCATTTCAACTAGAAACCAAGCAAGAGTGGTTCACATTAACCAGATCTCCAATTTCTCTCCTTCCTCCAACATGGGCAATGCTTTGCCTCTCTCCCCTTGCTCAGAACTTGCCCGAGGTTAAAGGTTCTTGCCCAATTATTCCCGCCACCTCCTCCTTGTATTAAATATTCTCCGTCTCATTCATTGCTTTGTTCTGCTCAGGATGTGCTCACAACAACCCAGCTGAGATTGGGAACTTGTTCTATGGGGAATCATGGACATCACTCCATATCCTGTTAATCTATAATACAGCATGTTATTAAACCAACACTACTGTAATTCTGGTCTATAGTTCCTTATTGTAATTATCTTCTAATGTTCCCCCTCATTGCCTTCTGTAAGCTAGCTCCTCAAAATAGCTCCTTTTCTACTGGCTGGACGGGTTGTCCGAGTCACTGGCTTTTTCCCAGCTGCTGCCAATCTTACTCTGTGACTGGCAGTTCAAGAGGTGAGCTTTTTGTAGTGAACAGCAGTCTAGTGGCCCAGTGTAGTGACAAAATTCTTCCTAATTATGTTTCTGATGGATTGATCGAGGAGCCCCGAGACGCATAATCATTTTATACTACTGTGCTGCTGCCTCGTCACCTCAGGTTTTAAATCACGCTATTGTGTCCGTAGCTATAATGATCATTTCTTTTGTTTTGCTTCAAACAGCGCTGAACTAGAAACCAAACGTCTTGAGAGTTCTTTTTCTTTTTCCATCTGAGTTCATTCTGCTTTGAGAAAAAAGTTTGGCAATTTGCAATGGATATTCTGCATTTCATGCACCAATACAGCACGAATTAGGATTGCTAATTGACCTGGCAGGTTTGATGGCATTGTGCAACTTTGAAATGACAGTGCGCAAACTTGTTGACATTTTTTAATATATCACGGTTACGGTAGTCTTTCCAGATTAAAGGCATTGTTCCATCATGCCACTCGCTCTTAATGTTATTCACACAGCCATTTTAAAATGACCACCTTCGTTTTGTATGAAGCAATCAAAGGTTGTCCATCGAATCACTGGCCCTGCTTGGAAGCCCGTAAAAATAAATCATAACTTTTTGATTTAGCCCTATTCTCCTGGCCTCTCTAGAATGTGCTAACCACTGCAGGATTATGGCTTCCCGAGCGCCAACAGCCAACCAGTACCTCACCTGAATGACTATCTTTCACACGTAACCCTAGACAGGGATGCAATATCCTCCAGGGTTTCTCCCACTCGCCAGAAGAACCGCAGATAAATGGCATTTACTGTGTCTCTGGGTTTCCGTGGCTCTTCCATTGAAGTTAAGGCTCAGAGGGAGAATCCCCCCGCCCCGCCTCCCCCCCCCACCCCCCCCCACCCCGCAGAGTCTTTGTGTTATTTAACCATGGAGGAGATGACAGCTACGCCCTATTGTCCATACAATCCTTAGATTGCAAAAGTGAATGCAGGCTACTCAACTGTTGCCACGGCTGAGGTCCATGTAACTCAGCGCAGAGCTGGGATAGAATCGTGGGACTTGCCTGGTTTGTTTGGCTCAGTATCCCACTAGCCAGTGCTTGCACCCACTAAACCTACAGACGGGTTGACCAATGTCATTTATACACACAAGACAGATGATGAAAGGTTGGAACTGAGAGTCGTGTTTCAACGCGCCAAGTTTCCTGCTCCTATCACAAACCATTTCAGGATTCAGAAGGTGGTTTCTTTCAACTTAAAAGTGGTCCTTTGAGGCTTAATAAAATCACATTAAATGGATACCTAAGTATACCATGAAAATAAAGCAGAAAAAAAGTCAGAGAATTCACTGGGTTATTGGTACACAATCATACTCGAATGCATCTAAAAAAAAATAATCGATTTATGTAAAGCAGAGTGCTGTTAAGCAGGGAACAACTCCTTAATTATTAGAATCATTTTCAGGCATCCAAAGAAGGTAAAAAAAGGATTAATATTTTCAGATACAATATTTTGAAGTGTGGTGCAATATTAATATTTATAAACCAATTGAAGTTGCCCAAACAAGTTGATGAAACCTAAAACAAGATGCAAATTCTGCCTAATTAGGTAACAAACAACTATCAAAGAACGTAGGAGCCATATTAAGGTATCATAGTATAAAGTAGTCATGACAAAAGTAAACATTTGTATCAAAATTCTGGCTGTCTAGAATATACACATTGGCACATATTTCCAACACCTTTTTAATGAGAAATAGGTGAATGCTATGACAGGTCTGTGGTACAAGAAAGTGAGAGAATGAAGACATACCTTTTGTGGCCACCCGGACGCAGTCAATTTTGGTTTCCTGTGACAAATTAAGAGGAAAAAATGTAATTTCTGGCGCTTCAGCTAAAGCAAACATAACTCATCACCAATTCTATTTAAAATCCATCGATAGGATCGACTTGGAGGAACAGCAATGTGTTTGGTCACATATTAACAATAGCTCTGAGCACATTCAGCGTGTATCACGGCAGCTGTTGACAATTGGAATGAAATGTACTTGGCATTTTAGATAAATACTTCAGTTAACGTTTATCTGCACAACAAAAGAAATTAATTGGCAAAGGGGGCGAAGAGCCTTCACTCCAGCAACTCATTGACCTTGGGTGCTGTAGAGGGAAGGCGTCACAACAATATATCTGACAATTTCAACAAAAAGAATCGACGGGGCTTTAGAGTTTGGCAATGTAAAAAGGAAGCCATTACTTTGCCTGGTAAAAACACTCCCTGACTGCCATAAATAGGTTCATCAGAAGCAAATTCTAAGGATTCAGGGAACAGCCATAAAGATGAATATGATCTGCTTGACTATGTTTCATAATGTTTCCTTTACTTAAAATGAAGTCACAATGTAACAGACAAGCACCAATTGTCTTTTTGAAGTATTACAGACATATGTAATGTTGTTTTGGGTAGAAGGAGCTAACAGTGTTCAGAATCGATTACAAATGAAGCACTTAAGAACATAAGAATATAAGGAACTAGAAAAGGTCATTCAACCCATTGCACTCGTTGCTTCCAGATCACATAGATGCACAATCTATCATGCACTCGACCCAAACCACTTCAGCTACAGAGGGAAGATGTTGCAAGGTTTCTCCCTGCACCTCAGCCCAAATGGTAATAACAACAACTTGCATTTATATAGTGCCTTTAAGGTAGTGAAACATCCCAAAGCGCTTTACAGGAGTATTATGGGATAAAAATTTGACACTGAGCCGCATAAGTAGAAATTAGAGGTAGGTGTTAAATGAAACAAAACTCCAAAATTCTTCTGTCACCTTGCATTCTACATAAACATTGTGGAATAATTTTCCTTTACGAACACATAATAACATAAGATATAGGAGCAGGAATAGGCCATACGGCCCCTCGAGCCTGCTCCACCACTTAATACGATCATGGCTGATCTGATCATGGACTCAGGTCTAATTCCCTGCCCGCTCCCCATAACCCCTTATTCCCTCATCGATTAAGAAACTGTTTATCTCTGTCTTAAATTTATTCAATGAACACATTTTCATGGTCCCTGCAGTTCAGAATTTATCTTATTCCATATAGCATTCAATTATATATCTTTTGGCTTGAGTTTTGTTTTAGATAGGAATCCTGCGCTTTGATAAAAAATATCAGTAATGAGGACTCGTCTCTGATGCAACTAAGGCCAATAAGTATTACTTTTTATTCTGCAGCTCACGTGTGGGTGAAGTTTGTGATGGACTGAGCAAAGAAAGGGTAACATAGCTTCTGCTAGCAATAAAGTAACAGTACATTTTATTTAAGGATGCTTGCTATGGAAATAGATAAAGATCCAGCTAAAGAAGAAGTTTGAATCATAGAAATTTACAGCGCAGAAGGAGGCCATTTGGCCCGTCATGTCTGTGCAGGCCAAAAAATAATTATCCAGCCTAATCCCACTTTCCAGCTCTGGGTCTGTAGCCTTGGCAGGTTACGGCACTTCAAGTGAATATCCAAGTACTTTTTAAATTCAATGCAAGATATCTGATAGCCACAATCCCTCACATGTCCAGTTCACAAATGTGCACTCTGAGAATCGGAGCGATTTGGGTATTTGGATTATGACAGCTACGGGGAACAGAGGAGAAATAATACAAAACAAAAAAAAAAAAATCAGGAAAAACACAACAGGTCAGTGAGCATCTGTGAAGAGAATAAAATAAGTCAATATGGCATCTGAGCCCCAAGAGGTGAACATGCCCAGTAATAGAACCAGAAAAAGGTTGGGCCGGGGGGAGAGGGAAAGAAAGAAACAAACAAACACAAAAGACATGTGAGTGTCAGCTGTGGCTCAGTGGCGTCTGAGTCAGAATGCTGTGTGTTCAAGTCCCACTTCAGGCACGTGAGCACAGTAATCCAGGCTGACCCTGTAGTGCAGGGAGTGCTGCACTGTTGATGGTGAGTCTTTCGGATGAGATGTTAAACCGAGGCCCTGTCTACTCTCCTAAATGGACGTAAAAGATCCCATGGTACTATTTCGAAGAAGAGCAGGGGAGTTATCCCCAGTGTCCTGACCAATATTTATCCCTCATCAACATAACCAGAAAACAGATTATCTGGTCATTATCACATTGCTGTTTGTGTTGTGGGAGCTTGCTGTGTGCAAATTGGCTGCCGACGTGACGACACTTCAATACTACTTCATTGGCTGTGCAGTGCTTTGAGGTGGTCGTGGAAGGCGCTATATAAATGCAAGTCTTTCTTTTTTTCTTAGCTGATGTAACAGATCATCTCAGTCAAGGAATGTAAAAAAGCATGCAAGAAATGGAAAGTCATTAGCACCTAATGCTAATTTTTCCAACTTTTAAAAGTTTGTGCCCCAAATGGGCTGCTCCTGAATTTCTCCCCCCAAGATTACTTAGTAATTTTGCATTAAAAATCATTTACCCACTATACTTGTCAATGTAATAAAAGATGATGCTGGTAAAACATGCAAAGAAACAAGTTGACATTGCTCTCTAACTTTCCTTAAGTAACTTGGCCAACATTTCCCAACTGACAAGGAGTACACGAGACACTCAGTAAAAACATGGTGAAAGATCAGCATTTCTGTAAGGTGTTTATAACAAAAACACCCCAAAGAATTAAAAATATGAATTAACATTACCTGCTAATTATCACCTAAAGGTAAAAATTTCATGCGATTTATATACAAGTGCATCAAAAGGAATACTATTTTCTTTCAGTGTCTCCTTAGATCTGTTAAATGCTGATAGGCAATTGCTTTTAAGTTTGCACTACTTTTTAAGGAATATTTACACTTCTTATGAGGAGAAGCAAATGGAAATAAATGTGCACAAACTGATATTTTTAATTCGTCCATTTTTGAATTATCTATCTCCCTTCTCTGATTCAGAGGATGTGCAAATGACCTGCTCTCATGCCTCACACCAAACCTCAAAGACAAGGAACACCCAAGGTGACTCAGAATCCTAATTTCCATCTCCTCCCATGGGGAAAGTCTCTCTTCCGCTTGGTGTCTGCCTCACTGTAGCTCCATTGAATTAGCTGAGTAAGGAATAGGGGCACCATACTGCATTTTACTATGCCACGCTGAAGCACGTATAGTACTAACATGCAATGTCCCTGGACTGTCAGACCAATACTGACCCAACTTTTTTAAAAAAGCATAAATTATCTATGAACAATCTAGAAACTATGGGCCCAAGTTTCCACATGATTTGCGCCTGATTTTTAGGAGCAACTGGTGGAGAACGGACTATCTTAGAAATCGCAATTCTCCACATTTTTCTTTCTGCAGTTCTAGTCAGTTAGAACAGTTTCACTTTGGAACAGAATTTTTTCTTCAAAAGGGGGCGTGTCCGGCCACTGACGCCTGATTTGAAAGTTTCCACAGTGAAAACGTACTCTAAACTAACTTAGAATGGAGCAAGTGAAGATTTTTGTAGAACTGAAAAAACCTTGTCTACACATTAAAAAATCAGGCGCAGGTTACAAATTAGGCGTCCGGAATGAGGTGGGGGGGGGGGGAGTGGGGGGGGGGGGGGGAAGGGAAGTTATTAAATTCTATAATAAATCCTTAGTTATACTTATACAAATATTATACAAATAAATCCAACCTGAATAAAAATTTATAAGCAAAGAAAAGATTAAATAAACCATCTTCCTACCTGTGTGAAAGTGCTTCCGCCAGGGAGAATGCTGCAGGATGCCTCACAAGTTGAGGCAGCCGTTTGTTCGACGGCAGGGGGGGGGGAGGAAGCCGTTCCAGATGGCGGGCGGGGGGGGGGGAGGGAGGGAGGGAGGGAGGGAGGGAGTGCGGGCCCGACCGACCGACCGAACGAACGCAGCGGGGGGGGGGAGGAAGCTGTTCCAGATGGCGGGCGGGGGGGGGGGAGGGAGACAGTGAGCAGCCATTTCCGACGGCAGGTGGGGGGGGAGGCTGTCGGGAAACGGCTGCCTCAACTTCTGAGGCTTCCTGCAGCCTTCTCACTGCTGCAAGAAGCCTCAGTGCTGATGTGCTGATGGCAATGTGCTTTTATTAAAAATGTTCAAAAATTAAACAGCTACAAAGAACTACAAAAATGGCCGAGTGCCAATGTTTCCTTCACACTGCGCATGCGCAAACGCTCCAACGCGCACGCGCAGGGTTTCCAGCAGGAAAAAAACTAATTTAAATGGTACCCGCCCCCTCCCACTTACAAAATCGGCGCGAGTGGTAGGCTCCGCCCCCCTGGGCGCCGCGCCAAGCAGACATGGAGCTGCAGGGCGCTCCAGAATCGCGCGTTTTTTTTCCGGCGCCATTTTCGGCAGGAAAAACGGGCGCCCAACTCGGAGGGGTGCCCGTTTTTTATCGTGTGGAAACTTGGTGCCATAGAAACATAGAAATTAGGTGCAGGAGTAGGCTATTTGGCCCTTCGAGCCTGCACCGCCATTCAATAAGATCATGGCTGATCATTCAACCTCAGTACCTCTTTCCTGCTTTCACTCCATACTCCTTGATCCCTTTGACCGTAAGGGCCATATCTAACTCCCTTTTGAATATATCTAATGAACTGGCCTCAACAACTTTCTGCGGTAGAGAATTCCACAGGTTAACCACTCTCTGAGTGAAGAAGTTTCTCCTCATCTTGGTCCTAAATGGCTTACCCTTTATTCTTAGACTGTGACCCCTGGTTCTGGAACTCCCCAGCAATGGGAAAATTCTTCCTGCCTCTATCCTGTCCAATCTAGTTTTATATCTACGTCCATTTGGCCGACACTGGTGACTTAATTAGCTATTGAGTTGTGATGCCCTTTTGAAGCACAGCAAATTTCTCCGACATAAATCTCCAACAGAACTCTGTGGAACGTGAACTTTGTGGACAACAGACTAGGTCTGGGTCAGAGTTGGCTATATTGCACTCTCACAGTTGCCTGCCTCGCACCATTTACTTTTGTGCATCACACTTGATGATCAGCCACTTGGGCGAGGTGCCATAGGATGGCCAGCTTCTGTACGACTGCAACCTATCGTGAGTCGGCACCCTCAGGAGCAGAGGAGGAGAAAACTGGGAGGATGGTGAAGCTTCAATAAAGAGTTTATAATTGACCAAACTTAGGGGGAGAAATTGGGGTCATTTGCACCTCCCGTTAGCGCCCCTGGGGGCTTTGCGACCGAGCATGGTGCAGCTAAAGACTCCCGCTAAATTCGGCGGGTGTTTAGTACTGGCGCTATGACATTGCGCCCCGATCTCTTGCGCCCGGAGAACGTGGCGTCACCGCCGTATGCGTGCCCCGAGATTGGGTTTCGCCCCTGAAGCTGCGCTGGGCGATGACAACGACAGCTTCAGGGGACGCGTAGCGGGCGGCCGGCCGCTACCGGGGCGGAATTTAAAGGGGTGGTGGCCGGCTGCTCCTGAAACAAATCTCCTGTTTTCTTTTCTGCTCTGGTGCTGCTTTGGACGTGGAGACGGTGCTGCGATCGATCAGCCTGAGTGCCCGGCTGATCGCGCGGCACCCCCGCTCCCCGGTGGTCCAAGTAAATGGGTTCCCAATATGCAGAGTGTGCAGCTTGGGCCCTTCCCTTTAATTCAGGGAAGAGCCCCTCGTATGCGGCACCGCTACGCGGCCCAGTGCGTAGTGCTGCTGAGCCGTACGCCCCGCCTCCACCCCAGAAAGGAAGTGGAACACTTTATTTAGTGCTTCACTTCCTTTAGGGGATGGTAACCCCAATTTATCACGAGAGGTAAGACTTCTGAACCTGGTGCATAGTCTCGCGAGTGTCAGCGCAAAGGGGACAGTACTGAATTTCCCGGCCTAACACTCTCTTACTGGTTTTCTCAGGAACTATGTTATCTCATAGTGGGCAGGGAACCAAATGAGCCAATTTGAACAAAGCAGATACTGTGCTTCTTGGATGCAAAGAAGGAATTAGCTATATTTCAAACAAACCTGCTTAACAGTAACTGAACTGCTGGATCACTCACTGCTTACCAGGCCCCATAATAGAAGTCCTATAAACATAGAAACATAGAAACTAGGTGCAGGAGTGGGCCATTCGGCTCTTCAAGCCTGCACCACCATTCAATATGATCATGGCTGATCATGCAACTTCAGTATCCCATTCCTGCTTTTTAACTCCCTAACTCCCTTTTGGCCCTTACGGCTAAAGGGATCAAGGGGTATGGAGAGAAAGCAGGAAAGGGGTACTGAGGTGAATGATTAGCCATGATCTTATTGAATGGTGGTGCAGGCTCGAAGGGCCGAATGGCCTACTCCTGCACCTATTTTCTATGTTTATATGTTTCTATGAATATATCTAATGAACTGGTCTCAAAGTCTGGGTACATGATAAGCACAGGTAATTACTAAGCCGTTGCTCGAGATGGATCTGTACCCTTTGAGTCAATGTTCAAGCTAGTTGCTTTAGAATTGCAATTTGCCTTGATATACGTGGTACTGCAAATGTTGTCCTTGTGTGGTCATTACAAACATCTGCATAAACATAACCACCAAGGAGCAGGTCATAATCTGCCAGCGTAGGAGTGAAAGGGCTCCATCTCCATTGGAGAATGGCACGCCAAGGTTTTTTTTTTCATTTTTACATGAAGTGTATGGACAAACAGATGGAAGTACATTAACTAAATAAACAAAAATAAAACAAACACTGGACATTTTATGGTTGCACCCAACCGTTACAGCTCTAGACACTTACCCCATTGGCTTTGCTCACTGCCTGAAAGTAAATGCTGTAACTCTTATGAGGGAGAAGTGGGGCATTCCAGTAGCCATTGTATGTCTTGTTATCTCCAATGGTAAAAGGTTGGGCTGCTTGAAGAGCATCCGGTGGAAATTCAGCGGCAAAGTAATGAGGGGAGTCTAAAATGGAGGCGTTATGGTAGGTGACGGGAACAAAGTAGCAGTCCAGAACATCAGTGGCCTTCTTGGTCCTGCGTGGACGTTCTTCCTCCACAATTACCTGGTAGGCACTAAAAAAGAAACAGAAAAAAAAATGAACTGAAGCATTAACAAGATTCATTGACAATAGCAGGGACCTTCCTGAAGATAGAAACTCCTTGCATGTAGGGGCGAGCCTGTTTTGGAGTTCTAATTTGATCCATTTTTGGGATATTTTGACCCATTTTCCCAAGGCCTTGGTTGGATTTATATTAAAAATGTAACCTTTGAATTAAATCTAACTCACAGCAACCCGAGGATGGGTACAATGTGCATTTTAGCGATATGGATCAGTTTATAGCATGTTGCTACTCGATATTACTTTGAACTAGGACACGAAGAGTCAGTTGATTCATCCCGACTTGTCAAGATAGTTTCATTCATTCTGAGAACAGCAAGAGCTAAGGCTGGAATTTCCTGGATCGCATTTCTGCTGAAAATAAGCCATAATTATCTCTCGTTTTTATGCCGATCTTGCTGATGGCATTCACGCTGAAATTTCCTCAGAATCTTTTTAGCATATGTCACACGATTAAAAAAATTGTAAAACAAGCGGGAATCAGTGCAAACATTTGGGCCCAATGAAATAGTGGGGATCCAAGGGACTAATAAGAGTGAGGAACTTAAAGTAGTTTATATAAGTAGAGAAAAAGTACTTGAGAAACTAATGGGACTTAAAGACAACAAATCACATGGACGTGATGGTCTACATCCTAGGGTTCTAAAAGGTGGCTGCAGAGATAGTGAACGCATTGTTTGTGATCTTCCAAAATTTGCTAGATTCTAGAATGGTCCCAGTGGATTGGATAGTGTTATAGCGAAAATTCTCCCCTAGGGCAGCGGCACCTGTAGCATAAGGTTAGAACTAAATATGTAACTCTAATACCATAAAAATGGCTACCCATGAAGCCTCAAGGGATTTCTGTTAGCTGAAATAGACCGCATTCCTGGAAACTGATAATTGTTGTTTCCCACACACAGGAGTAACAAGCAAACTTTGCAGATGTCTCTAATCAGCCAGGCCTCCGACAAAATGTTCTGGTGAATGTTAGGACAATACGACTCTGTAACAGGATTAAGATAAGGAGGCTATCCAAAGACAGCACCCAAGGACAGTAAGATACGGGGGGCCTGGACCATGTTACAAGATACATGAGTCATTCCTAGCAACACACCCCTTAGCAACACATCTCTTGGCAACACATGAGTCACTTTACGTTTAGAGACTAACTCTATCTATTGGTGTAATTGAATCTATAATCAGTATGATTGGATAGTGTCCAGCTGAAATGGGCTGATGTAACTGTAGTAAACTGTTGTAAAACATATAAAAATCCATGAAACCCTTTGTTCGGTGGAGAGTGGAATGCCTGGAGTTAACCAGAGGCTCTCTCCCCATTGGTGTAATAAAGGCCGCATTGGCATTGGAACCGACTCTGAGTGTTGAGTGATTCTTCTGATAAAACACTAACACTAACAGATAGCAAATATAATCCCACTATTCAAGAAAGGAGGGAGAGCGAAAACAGGGAATTATGGGCCAGTTAGCCTGACATTAATTTTGGGGAAAATGCTGTAATCCATTGTTAAGGAAGTGGTATCAGGGCACTTAGAAAATCATAATAAGATTAGGCAGAGTCAGTATGGTTTTATGAAAGGGAAATCGTGTTTAACAAATTTATTAGAGTTTTTTGAGGATGTAACTAGCTGAGTAGATAAAGGGGAACCAGTGGATGTATTATATTTGGATTTCCAAAAGGCATTCAATATGATGCCACATAAAAGGTTACTATGCAAGATAAGGTTTCATGAGGTTGGGGGATAATATAATAGTATGGATAGAGGATTGGTTAACAGACAGAAAACAGAAAGTAGGGATCACGGGTCATCTTCTGTTTGGCAGGCTGTAACTAGTAGTGTGCCATAAGAATCAATGCTTTGGCCTCAGTTATTTACAATCTATATTAATGACTTAGATGAAGGGACCAAGTGCAATGTATCCAAGTTTGCTGATGATAGAAAGCTAGGTGGGAAAGTGAGTTGCATGGAGAACACAAAGGCAGCAAAGGGACATAGACAGGTTAACTGAATGGGCAATAAGGTGGCAGATCGTATATAATGTGGTGAAATGTGAGGTTATTCACTTTGGTAGGAAGAATAGAAAAACAGAATATGTTTTAAATGGTGAGAAATTATTAAGTGTTGGTGTTCAGAGAGACTTAAGTGTCCTTATACAGAAAACACAGACAGTTAACCTACAGGTACAGCAAGTAATTAGGAAGGCAAGTGGCATGTTAGCCTTTATTGCAAGGAGGTTGAAGTACCAAAGTAAGGAAGTCTTACTACAATTGTGCAGGGCTTTGGTGAGACCATACCTGGAGTAATGTGCACAGTTTTGTTCTCCTTATCTGAAGAAGGACTTCGTTGCTTCAGAGGCGATGCAACAAAAGTTCACTAGATTGATTCCTGGGATGAGAGGGTTGTCCTTTGAGTAGAGATTGAGTTAAATGGCTGACCCCTTATTCTGAGACAATGCCCCCTACATTCCCCAGCCAGGGGAAACAACCTCTCAGCATCTACCCTGTCAATCCCTCTCAGAATCTTACTGTTTCAATGACATCACCTCTGATTCTTCTAAACTCCAGAGAGTACAGTCCCAATCTATTCAATCTCTCCTCATAGGACAACTGTCTCATCGCAGGATTGAGAAAAAAGGTAGGAACATAGGATTAAAACGACAGAACTGCCATGGCTAGCAGAAATGACAAACAGATTAGATGGGCCAAACGGTTCCTATGAGTCGTGGTAGCGGACATTAGTGTGTGGAATTCCTTTGGCCGCCATTTGTTAAAGCACGTCTTTGCTAAAATGGTAAACTAAGAAAGCTATTTGAATGGCTTAATGCTTTTGTTACTAATATTGCATAGTGCAAATTCAACTTAATAGCATTCATTCAATGAATTAAGTTAAGTGACACTTGGTAGCACAGTTGGTTGGAGCACCATTCTTTCACTCCTGGGACCAGAGTTTGAAGCAAGCCCAGAATAATGACATGAAAGCATAATCTCCCTGCCACCTGCAAGGACACTCAACTTGGTTTCCAATCTACAGCACATAACAGTCTGTAAGACAGTATCAATTAGCACTAAGCTGACAGTGTCAGCTGACAAAGATATATGGGGTGGGATATAGAAATGTCACATCCACGCTGAAGCATGCGCTTTTCTAAGGTCAGGACTTAAATTCATTAATAAGCCAGTTTAGGCAAAGCTTTACTCTGTATTTATGCTGTAGCATCAAGAATGCCTGATAGAAAACATTGTGTAAAAATTAGGGAAATCAATTCCTATGCCAGCATTTTAACATGTCAATTTAGTAAACACATTATTCACTGAAGGGAAAAAAACATTGATTGAATATCTTTCTGTGGGTGTGATTATTCACACACAAAAGCAGTCAGCCAAGCAACAGAACAAGTTGAGCAAGGCACACTACCAGTGAATCTTCTTGCTCTTTATCTTCACGTGTCTACCTCTGCCTCACTATTCTTGAGTTAATCACAGCTCATGCTTCTCTCTTAATGTCTCTGTCACACTGAGGGTGACTCTAAACTTTGGGCCATAGTCTAAAACTGGCAGCCACAAATCGGCATCTTTCCCAATTTTTATTTCCACTGACCTTTGGGAGAGAGGTAAAGCGGGCTGCCGATTCGCTGTTGCCCATTTTACACGGTCACCCAAAGTCAGAATTAGCCCCGCTGCCTCGCTATCATTCCCCTATCGTAGGCAAGGAATTTGGTCAGTTACTCAGGGATGCCGTGCTGTATAAAGTCCGTTGGGAGTGATGTGGGCCGGTCAGCAAGCCTTCCTGAGCTTCCTTAGGAAAGTCAAACACCTTGAGCTGCTTTTTTCCCATTTTTTTCAAGCTGCGCACAATTGTGGCAGGGATAGGGCACTGACAGAATGCAAGTATGTTTGCTGGTCAGCACAGGAAAAAAACAAACGGTAAAAAAATGGGAAATCAGATTATCCACATCACAAGTGCCTGTGAAAGGCAGCATTCATCTGATTATCCATATTGTTACTGTGTGACCCACGCACAACACACTATAATATGAAGCAGAACTGGTTTACCCGGGACATGATACTGCACTGAACCAGAACTGGTTTACCCGGGACATCACACTGTACTGAACCAGAACTGGTTCGGGACATCACAATACACTGAACCAGAACTGGTTTACCCGGGACATCACACTGTACTGAACCAGAACTGGTTTACCCGGGACATCACACTGTACTGAACCAGAACTGGTTTACCCGGGACATCACAATACACTGAACCAGAACTGATTTACCCGGGACATCACACTGTACTGAACCAGAACTGGTTTACCCGGGACATCACACTACACTGAACCAGAACTGGTTTACCCGGGACAGCACACTACACTGAACCAGAACTGGTTTGCTCGGGACATCACACGACAGTGTGAAGCAAACTGGTTTACCCGGTGTTAAGTCCTGACTCTAATGTACTGACTTACACGAGACACATGCTGAAGTCAAGGTCACTCAGGACCTGCACCTTTAATTCACAGCTCTCCAGTGCTGCACTTGCCTGAGACCTCCCTTTATATACCTCAGTGGGACAGGTATGGAGTGTCTCCTGCAAGTGCACCCCTGGTGGTAAGGTATGCTTATTGTTACAGGTCATATCCAGTTACAGTCATGTATAGCATGGTAAGATACAGTTATATATAGTAATGTGAGATACATGACATTACCCTCCCCCAAGGTCTTATTGCCTTTAATGATTCAGTCTCTCAGGTGGTCTGCGCTCTCGCGTGGAGCATCTTACTTGTGGTTCAGTTGTTTGCCTTGGTGCCTGTTTTTCGTTCGATGTGATTGCTGGTATCTCGCCTGGGCTGTCTGTTTCGTTCGATGTGTTCGCTGAAATCTCGCCTGGACTGTCTGTTGAGACTGCCCTTTCCTTAGGTTGTTCTACCTGTCTGTCCACCAGGTATGGTGTGAGTTCTACATTGTAGTCTGCCTCTGGTTCTTCAGTGATATCAGTGAATCTACTTTTTACTTGGTCTACATGCCTCCGGCAGGTTTGGCCATTGTCCATTTGTACAACCAGTAGCCTGTTTCCCTCTTTGTCTGTTACTGTCCCTGCAAGCCATTTGGGACCCCGGCCATAGTTTAGCACAAACACTTTGTCTCCTATCTCATTCCACCTCCCCTCGAATTTCGGTCATGGTACTCAGTTAGCTTTTGACACTTAGCCTCAACAATTTCATGCATGTCTGGGAGGATTAACGAGAGCCTGGTCTTTAAGGTTCGTTTCATCAATAGTTGTGCGGGGGATCCCCAGTCAACAAATGCGGATGAGATCTGTATGCCAGCAGCAGTCGCGACAGGCGGCTCTGCAGCATGGGACCTTGGATTCTGAGCATGCCTTGTTTAATGATCTGCACTGCTCGCTCCACCTGACCATTGGAGGCCGGCTTGAAAGGTGCCGTCTTAACGTGATTTATACCGTGGTCAACTATAAAATCGGGAAATTCTGCGCTGGTGAAGCACGGACCATTATCACTGACCAATATGTCAGGAATGCCGTGCATTGCAAACATGATTCTAAGGTTCTCCACAGTGGTGGAGGTGGTGCTCGAGTTTAAAATGGTGCACTCGATCCATTTTGAAAATGCATCAACGACTACGAGGAACATTTTGCCCATGAATGGGCCCGCATAGTCTACATGCACCCGCGACCACGGTTTGGTGGGCCAGGGCCAGGGGCTTAGGGGGGCCTCCCTGGGGGCATTACTGAGTTGGGCACAAATGGTGCACCGATGGACGCAGAGCTCCAAGTCCGCATCAATGCCAGGCCACCAGACATGAGATCTGGCCATGGCCTTCATAAGGACGATCTCCGGGAGCTCGCGATGGAGCTCCCGGACAAATGCCTCCCTGCCTTGTAAGGGCATATCTACTCTGCTGCCCCACATCAGGCAGTCTGCCTGTAGTGATAGTTCATGCATGCGCCTATGGAAGGGTTTGACCTCCTCGGGACAGGCATCGCAAGCCTCTGCCCAGTCACCGGTTAAAACGCATCTTTTAACTAGAGATAACGTGGGGTCGCTGGTCGTCCAGGCTCTGATTTGGCGAGCCGTCCTGGGCGAACCTGTGGATTCAAAGGCATTGATTGCCATGACCATCTCACAGTCCTGTTCGTCGGACCCTTCTGTGGTCACCAGGGGTAGCCTGCTAAGCGCGTCGGCACAGTTGTCTATGCCTGGTCTGTGCTTTATCGTGTAGTCGTAAGCCGCCAGCATGAGTGCCCACCGCTGAATGCGCGCCGAGGCGTTGGCATTGATTGCCTTGCACTCGGATAGTAGGGACATGAGGGGTTTGTGGTCGGTTTCTAACGCAAACTTGGCCCCGAAAAGGTATTGGGGCATCTTTTTGACACCGTACACGCACGCGAGCGCCTCCTTCTCAACCATACCGTACCCGCGCTACACCCGCGAAAGTGACCTGGAGGCATAAGCAACGGGCTGCAATTTACCCGCATCATTGACGTGCTATAAAATGCACCCGACCCCGTACGCTGACGCATCACACGTAAGGACTAACTTTTTACCTGGGTCAAAAAAGGCGAAAACACTGTTGGAACATAGAAGGTTGCGTGCGTTCTTGGGCGTCCCCCCAAAACCAATCGAGTAGTATGTGAAGAGGCTCCAGCAGCGTGCTCAAGTTCTGCATAAAGTTCCCAAAGTAATTGAGTAGCCCGAGAAAGGCGCGCAGTTCCGAGACATTCCGGGGCCTGGGTGTCAGGCGAATCGCTTTGGTTTTGGATTCGGTTGGGCGGATTCCATCAGCGGCAATCCTTCTGCCCAAAAATTTAACCACAGGCACGAGAAACAGACACTTGGATTTCTTAACTCTTAGGCCTGCCCGATCCAATCGACTTAGTACTTCCTCAAGATTGCGGAGATGAGAGTCGGTGTTCCTGCCCGTGATGAATATGTCATCTTGAAACACAACCGTCCCCGGGATGGACTTGAGCAGACTCTCCATGTTGCGCTGGAATATAGCAGCTGCCGACCTGATGCTGAATGGGCATCGATTGTACACAAAAAGGCCTCGATGTGTGTTGATGGTGGTGAGTAGCTTAGACTCTTCGGTCAGTTCTTGCGTCATATACGCAGATGTGAGGTCAAGTTTCGAGAAAAGTTTTCCTCCAGCCAACGTGGCAAATAGGTCCTCCGCTCTGGGCAGCGGGTATTGGTCCTGTAGGGAGACTCTGTTTATGGTAGACTTGTAATCCCCACAGATTAGCACGGATCCATCAGGCTTCATGACGGGGACGATGGGACTTGCCCAGTCGTTGAATTCCACGGGAGAAATGATGCCTTCACGCAGAAGCCGGTCCAGTTCGCTTTCAATCTTTTCCCTCATTACATAAGGCACAGCTCTAGCCCTGTGATGAACTGGTCTGGCATTCTGTGTGATGTAGATTCTAACTTTAGCCCCTTTACAGATGCCCACACCTGGCTGAAAGAGATGTTCAAAACGACTTAGAACTGTTGAGCAGGATGTTCCTCTGACGACATGGCGTGAACATCATCCCATTTCCAATTAAGTTCTGCTAGCCAGCTTCTCCCCAACAGGGCTGGGAGATCCCCGGGGACAATCTACAGGGAAGGTCGGTGCACCATCTCTTTGTGTGTGACTGAGAGCATGGCGCTGCCAAGGACTGGGACGATTTCTTTAGTATAGGTCCTTAGTTTGGTGTCTGTTGCTTTGTGAGTTTTGGTCTGTTGCTTTTGTGCAGCCACAGCTGTTCAAATTGTTGAACACTCATGAGAGATTGACTGGCCCCCGTGTCCAGTTCCATGTTGATGGGTATCCCGTTGAGTAGAACCCTCATCATAATTGGGGGCGTCTTGGTGTAAGAACAGTGGACATTGATCGTGTTAACCCGCTGTACCTCGGCGTCCCATGCACTGATCTAACCGTCTTCTGGTCCGCTTTCCGACCCTTTCAATTCGTATACCAGCCGAGTTGCTGTTTTTCTGCACATGTGAGCCAGATGCCCCGTGTAGTTGCAGTTTCTGCAAACGGCATGCTGAAATCGACACACCCTGGTTGAGTGCCTTCCCCCACATCTCCAACACAGACCGTTTCCATTGTTTCCGGAGGATGAGCTGCGTCTGGCTGATCTCCCTTGAGCTTCTCTCAATCTGTTGTTGATTGCTCGCATTGAGGTTGATCGGCCGTTCATGTGGCCCTTGATTTTGATGGCTTCTGGCGCCACTGTCTGCTGTTGAAGGCCTGCTCTCCTGCCTTTGTCTGTGTGTGGTGGTAGCAGTTTGTTTCACAATATGAACCCCTTGTTCCGATGCCTCGTTGGTTGTCGTACCCGAAGTATAGATCAGCCTCGTTTCTTCTTTGCCTGCCAAGAATGTCTATGCGACCAGTGCTGCTGCCTCTAGAGTCAAGTTATTGGCCTCTATAAGCTTTCGGAATATGCCTGCGTGGCCTATTCCTTCAATAAAAAAGTCTCTCAGTACTTCTCTCCTTAGTTCATCGGGGAACTCACATGAACTAGCCAGCCTCCGAAGTTCCGCCACGAAGTCGTGTATGCTTTGGCCCACACAGCGTCTGTAGTTGTAGAACCTGTGTCTGGCCATGTGTAGGCTGCTCGCTGGCTTCAGGTGGTCTCTCACCAGTGTGCTCAACTCCTCAAACGACTTGCTTGCTGGTTTCTCGGGTGCCAGCAGGTCTTTCATTAAAGCGTATGTTTTCGAGCCACAGCTGGTCAAGAGATGGGCTCTTTTCTTGTCTGCCTTATCGTCACCCAGCCAGTCTTTGGTCACAAAGCTTTGCTGGAGCCTTTCTATAAAGTCATCCCAATTGTCTTCATCCCAATAGTATTTCTCATCTGAGCTGTTGGTAGCCATTCTGTGGATTTTGTGATCCCGTAACTCGTCGCCACTGTTATGTCCTGACTCTAATGTACTGACTTACACGAGACACATGCTAAAGTCAAGGTCACTCAGGACTTGCACCTTTAATTCACAGCTCTCCAGTGCTGCACTTGCCTGAGACCTCCCTTTTTTATACCTCAGTAGGACAGGTATGGAGTGTCTCCTGCAAGTGCACCCCTCGTGGTAAGGTATGCTTATTGTTACAGGTCATATCCAGTTA
Source organism: Pristiophorus japonicus (assembly GCF_044704955.1). Classification (NCBI taxonomy): domain Eukaryota; kingdom Metazoa; phylum Chordata; class Chondrichthyes; family Pristiophoridae; genus Pristiophorus; species Pristiophorus japonicus. Next base: position 515,087,484 of record NC_091977.1, on the reverse strand, counting down.
CAGTCATGTATAGCATTGTGGAAGAAAGAATCTATGAATCTATGGCTTATGGAAAAGGGAAGGGTTAAATTCTGTTTTTGCTATGCTTAAAGAAATAATAGGACTAGAAAAATAGCCACGTTTTTTTAGCCTTGAAACTTAGAGATGCAATTAAATGACCATCTGGTATTAAAAGGGAGTCTCCTTTTATTTTGCTTATCAGACTGTGAACAGGGAGAAACTATGCAAGGATAGATAGAGTGTGTACCTCCTGAGACGACCTTTGTACTCGCGGGACTAATGAATAAGATTCCTTTTATATTTCTGTATTCAATTTCTGTATAAAGATAGGGACAATTTGCCTATACGGCAGAGTTTACTGCCTTGGTACGGTCCAAGCAGGCTCCCTGAGATATCTCGCTTTTTAAAATACAATTCTCTCGAAGTGCAGTTCTGAAAGTCTCCGCCTGAGTTAATTTAAGCTAATATTTCCTCGACAGATTCTGGCGTAGTCAGGCAGGATCTCTAAAAAAAACGAGATCCAAAAGAACTAAATTTAACTTTTAAAGAGAAAAGAGGAATTTTAAGGACCTTCCTAGCTGAAAGGAGGAAGGTGCCTAGGCCGTCCTAGCTGAAAGGGGGACGGGCCGCCGAGATCCCCGGGGGGTGAGGCATAAGGTAGCTACCGCAAAGAAGCTAAAATAACAAAAAGGCAAAAGGAGATCCCGAGCTGAGCAGAAAGGAGAACACCGGTGAGCGCTTTGTAAATTATTGTATATTTTGTAGGATTGTCCTAACTCTCATTTCAGAAAAAATCGCGAGACGTTGCACCCGGAAGAATGGGAAACGGCTCTAGTCGAGCAGGGCGCTCGCGCCCAGCTCCTAGAAAAGGAAAGAAGGACGACCTCTCAACTAAAAGAATGAAAGTACATCCTAAGACTGAGAAAAGAATCAGTAAGGTGGTAAAGCAACGAGAGAAGGTAGGAGATCCCATTGTGCCGCCCGGCTTGCCGGCGGACACTGTAATTAAAGAAACAGGAGACGACAGATACGCGGTAACGTTTAGTAGCGATTTGTACGGTTGGTCTGATGGGGATTGGCCATATGGAGGAAGTTTCAAATTGTCCTTAATTGAGGAATGGAGACAGACCACCAAAAATGGGACAGGGGACCCCACTTGGGATAAAGATTATATGGAGAATTGTTTAAAAAAAATATATATATATCAGCCGCCCCTAATCCTGTTAAGAAGCCAGTAGCCTTTCACAACTGGCTTGAGCAAACCTGTACCATTTATAACCCCCTCCCCGGAGATGTGAAATTATTACTGCAGGCAGCATATGGGTCCTCTTGGCAAGGGGTAAAAGATGAACCTTTGGCAGTGCAAACCTTGTTAAATTTTATGTTGCCACAACAAGCAAGAACATACAAAATAAAGGTTTTGGACTGGCAAGGAAAAAGTTGGAAAGAGACAGTTACAGTACTGGCTAACATGGATAGAGAGGGACTATTTACCTATAAGGAAAAAAGGCTAAAACAGGTCAGTAAATCAGCAAAAGGGACGAGGACAGGCACAAAATAATCAGCATAGGGATGCCCCGGAGGCTTAGTGGTACAGGCGGCAGCCCTCCGCTTATCGGCAGACATAGAAGAAAACCCTCTGGCAGTAGTAAAAGTAGGAGACACTTATGTGAAATTCCTGGTGGATACCGGTGCTACTATGTCTTCTGTACCATCCTCTGTGGGATTACCTGTAAGCAACACCACCGTCTTAAGTATGGGTGTGGCCGGTATTCCCATGAAAGAATTTTTATCTGAACCTACCAAATTGATAATTGAAGGACAATCAGTTAATGATGAGACTTTGATAGTCTCTAAAACAACACCTCTCCCTTTATTGGGAAGACAGACTTTGTGCAAACTAGGAGCCACAATTTATTGCACAAAGGAAGGAATGTTCATGGAGCTCCCTCCAAATAAAATCCATCAGTTCTTTAATGGGATTAAAGAAGAGAAAAGGGAGGATAATAAAGAAAAGGCTACCCTCTATTGTTGGCAATTGAATGGCAACTTCTATTCCCCCTTGATACATGAAGTCTATTAGACGCCATTCAGTTGCCAAGTAAGGTAGCCGTTATCAAATGTGCAGCTCACACAACCGGTGAGGATGAAGTATCAGTAGGAAATAGGAGGGCTGACGCAGCAGCCAAACAGGCCGTTTCGGCACAGGCAGACTGCCTTCAAGCAGTCTCAGTTTCCCCTTCACAGGTACTTGACATCCAACAACTTAAAACAGCCCAACAACAAGTTACCATGCAGGAAGGAAGAACTTGGGAAAACCAGGGTTGTTTTCTAAAAAACGACATTTGGTATCACCCTGATGGGCGAACTGTTTGCCCTAGATCTCTATTTTTGCCCCTGTCTCACCTAGCACACGGTCAGGCTCACATGGGCAAAGGAGGGATGATACATGCTATTAATGCACAGTGATATGCACCAGGAATAACAGTAGTAATTGAGAAAGTTGCTAGAACATGCCAAATTTGTCAACAAAATAATAGAGGTAAAACACCTGCTGAATATGATCATCTACCCCAACCAAGTATGCCCTTTGAAAATTTGCAAATTGACTTTGTCCACATGCCTCCAGTATCAGGTCTTAAGTATCTATTAGTCATAGTAGATATGTTCACAAGGTGGGTAGAAGCGTACGCCACTAGGAAAGACGATGCCCGAACAGTCGTAAAAATTCTATTTAAAGAAATAGTACCAAGATATGGGATACCTATGGGAATCAACTGTGACAGGGGAACCCACTTCACCGGAACAATAGTGCAAAACCTTGCAGAAGCGTTCGGGTTCCAGTGGAAGTTACATATACCATATCAGCCACAGTCCTCGGGAATGGTAGAAAGAGTAAATGGGATAATAAAATCTACCCTTACCAAGGTATGTCAGGAGACTGGACTGAAGTGGCCAGAAGCCTTACCATTAGTATTGTATACAATGAGAAACCAGAAAAACCGAAACACTGATTTAACACCACATGAAGCCTTATTGGGAAGACCAATGCCTACTGGCGTAAAACCACCACTGGCAGATGAAAAAATAGCATTAATTTGGAATGATGAAAAATCACTAAAGTATGCTCAGGCCATGTGTGAAATAGCAAGAAGTCTGCATGAACAAATAAAGCAGACACAGGTGCCCCCGTCGGAAGGAAATATGCACCCTTTCAGACCTGGAGATCAAGTGTTTGTAAAAACATTAAATAAAGAATCCTTTTCTCCTAGGTGGAAAGGACCGTATCAGATAATTCTCACAACACGAACCGCTTTGAAGTTGGAAAAGCACCCGAACTGGGTGCATGCAACCCGCTGTAAATATTATTTCCCCGACGAATTACAGCCGAAGGAAAAGGCATTGAACCAGGACGTACTACGGTCGCCCGACTAAGAAAACAGCCATCTTCTCGCTGAAGAACTGTACCTGCTCTTGTTTTAAATATTTGGACTTGAAAATATTGCCCAAATTTCACGGACGGATGTCAGAGCTCATTTGTGTGCCAGTTTGGGCCTTTATTATTTGGGTCACTGTTACAATAACAACACGTCCACACGATAGTAACAACTTAATTCAAGAGTGGTATAGAAACAAACAAGAAAGGGAAGATGGGAAGGGACTCTTGGAAAAATTATAAATGGACGTTAGGGTATACTGATCATTTTAGCGACAGGGAACTCCCGGCAGGAGGAAGAAGTCCTAAAAGAAGGAAGAGTATGGAAGGGAAATATGGTATGGGAAAGAAGTAATAGTATGATGCAGCAAGGCAATTTTATATGCCCAGTAGACCAAAGTTGTAAGGTCGGGAATTTTACGGCACGATGTAAGGCATGTGGAATGAAGGAAGAAAGAGGGGAGTTCCAGTTTATATTGGGGAAAGGGTATCAGTTGTTCATAGAATACCAGGCCGATGTGTGGATGAAGTGTACCCGGAGCACAGGGAAAAACAAGAGATGGGGGTACATAGGAGGGCCGGACGAGAGAAAAGACTTCCTCCGTTATTCATATACAAGTATGGTAGAAGGGCAGCGGATGTTGTGCATGAATAACACCCTGGTGAATGGAGGAGACCCATTTGTGGTAAAATGGTCAGTAAAAGAATCCGGCCACCCAGAAGACCGGGACCCGGATCTAAAAAGGATACTGACCACTTGCATCCCAGTGGTAAGATCCCCAGGTGTATTAAATCTAACAATACGAATTAAATATCCCCCAAAGAAGATGGTTGCCACACAACCAGTGTTAAGGTATCTTTTGAAAAAGAAAGACCCCAAAGAAAGAAACGGGATGCATTAGAGACTGTGTTAGGTGGAGTGGGAGCAGGAATAGGAGCACTGAACTCCATGGATAGAGACCCTACAAAATAAAATCCAGGCCGTCGGAGGACTGGTAGGGGAAGATATAAAAATCAGAAATGCCTGGGATGAAGGATTACAGCAATTACAGATATCAGGTTACGTCATAAATGAAATGACCTGGCAACAGAATGAAGGGATAGAGAAGGAAATAGAGAACCTAATGAAAGAACAACAGGGAGTAAACAAGTACACCCATTGCCTGTTTAAAAGAAATGATCAGACAGCTATTAAGAGCCGAGTTAGAAAGGAAAATATTATCCTTCCATGCTAACACATGGGAAAGGTTGCTGGAAATTAACAAAAGAGATAAGCTTCTTAATTTAACCATTAGCCCTCAAAAAAAAAGATATACCAGTTGTAATCTGGATGGAATTTTGTATAAACCCCCCATTAATAAATGTGTGAGAAGAGTTTACACCCTGTATGACCCTGAAGTAAAAAGAACTTATACCTTTGGGCAGTGGCAAAATGAAGAAAAATATCTGTCTATGCACAAGATTGAACCCTTATCCCCTGTAATTAATTTGACCAGACTGCACAATTTGATACGGAATGACAAGAAAATTGAGGAAGCTCTGTCAAAGCAAGGCAGAGACATCCACCAATTTAGAGTCGAAATGAGTTACAAGAAGGGGCAGCTAGTGAGAATCGCAGATGAAGTCACCTCTTTGACAGTACATCACTGGTGGGATGTGTTTACCGGATGGTCCCCAAAAGCTACAGCAGTACTGAAGCTTGCTATACACCCCATAGTAATCGTAGGCGTGGTTATGCTTGTATTATTAATAATCCTTTGCGGAATGTGGATAAAATTAAAAAATGTAATTAGTCAAGTAATAAACCCCCTTTTGCTCAAGAAGAGAATATAGGAAATTGTGTTGATCTAAAAAATAAAAAGATCAACAAGGAGGGAATTGTGGAAGAAAGAATCTATGAATCTATGGCTTATGAAAAGGGAAGGGTTAAATTCTGTTTTTGCTATGCTTAAAGAAATAATAGGACTAGAAAAATAGCCACGTTTTTTTAGCCTTGAAACTTAGAGATGCAATTAAATGACCATCTGGTATTAAAAGGGAGTCTCCTTTTATTCTGCTTATCAGACTGTGAACAGGGAGAAACTATGCAAGGATAGATAGAGTGTGTACCTCCCGAGACGACCTTTGTACTCGCGGGACTAATGAATAAGATTCCTTTTATATTTCTGTATTCAATTTCTGTATAAAGATAGGGACAATTTGCCTGTATGGCAGAGTTTTCTGCCTTGGTACGGTCCAAGCAGGCTCTCCGAGATATCTCGCTTTTTAAAATACAATTCTCTCGAAGTGCAGTTCTGAAAGTCTCCGCCTGAGTTAATTTAAGCTAATATTTCCTCGACAAGCATGGTAAAATACAGTTTATATACTGTAATGTGAGATACATGACACCCGGGACATCACACTACACTGAACCAGAACTGGTTTACCCAGGACATCACACTGCACTGAACCAGAACTGGTTTACCCGGGACATCACACTGTATTGAACCAGAACTGGTTCACCCAGAACATCACACTGTACTGAACCAGAACTGGTTTACCTGGAACATCACACGACAGTGTGAACCAGAACTGGTTTACCCGGGACATCACACTATATAGTGTGAACCAGAACTGGTTTACCCGGGATGTCACACTGTACTGAACCAGAACTGGTTTACCCGGGACACCACATGACAGTGTGAACCAGAACTGGTTTACCCGGGACATCACACTGCACTGAACCAGAACTGGTTTACCTGGAACATCACACGACAGTGTGAACCAGAACTGGTTAACCCGGGTCACCACACTTCAGTGTGAACCAGAACTGGTTTACCCGGGACATCACATTACAGTGTGAACCAGAACTGGTTTACCTGACAGGTTAGGTTTCCCCATTTACCATCAAACCAGTTTACTGTGGTTAATCCTGCAGATCTGTATCAATTCCAAATATAAAAAATGAAAAATCAAATATGGTTTATTCTACCTAGAAAACATTTTGTTTCCAACAATGAAATACCATATTTCTTAATTTGTTAAGACAGTGTTCATGCTTACATGGATTACATAGGATATACTGCACAGAAACAGGCCATTCAGCCCAACCAGTCTATGCCAGCGTTTATGCTCCACTCGAGCCTGCTCCCGTCTTTCCTCATCTAAATCTATCCGCATAACCCTCTATTCCCTTCTCCCTCATATGCTTGTCCAGCCTCCCCTTAAATGCATCGATACTATTCACTTCAACCATTCCCTGTGGTAGCAAGTTCTACATTCTCACCACGCTTTGGGTAAAGACATTTCATCTGAATTCCCTACTGGATTTCTTGGTGACTGATGACCTCTAGTTTTGTTCTTCCTCACAAGTGGAAACATTCTCTGTGTCCTACTCTATCAAAACCTTTCATAATTTTAAAGACCTCCATTAGTTCAAATGAAAAGAGACCCAACCTGTTCATGCTTTCCTGATAGGTATAATCTCGCATTTCTGGCATGATCCTTGTAAATCTTTTTTACTCCCTTACTTTCATACAATTTCCTGTTGTGATGTGCAGTGCATAATGCAAATTCCCTGGGAGGATGGACTCACCAACATCAGTGTTGTCGATCAGGTCAACATCGCCAGCATCAAAGCACTGACCACACTCAACCAGCTCCGTTGGGCAGGCCACATCGTCCACATGCCCGACACAAGACTCCTAAAGCAAGCACTCTACTCGGAACTTCTACACAGCAAGCGAGCCCCAGGTGGGCAGAGGAAACGTTTCAAGGACACCCTCAAAGCCTCCTTGATAAAATGCAACATCCCCACCGACCCCAGAGATTCAGTAGGAAACATTACTTCCCAGTTTTTAAAAAAAGATAAATGTCTAAGTGGTTAAATTATTTGCTGCATCCTATAAAAATAGTTGCATCACCACTCAGATCTCATATCTATTTACTGTTTAATAATTTAAGCATGTAAAGGTCAAACGTCTCATTTTTCCTATATGCTAAACAGAATAAAGGCTAATTAAAAAAAAACTACGCTTGGGCTTTCTGCACACTGTTATGATGTATTAAGAGTGTAACCTGCTCCAAAGCCCAATAGTTCCAAAGCTTTAGCATTTGCTTCACTACCCAGATGTCATTTGTTTTTCCCCCTCCTCTCCTGATGGCAGTGACCAGGGTTACTGGTTTATACTGACTGAGCTTTTACGAGATGAGATTCTGGGATTTAAAAAATTTTATATTAAATCCACTATGTTCCTCCCATTGACTTATTTTTAGGTTCCCTTGTACCCTTGGTATTTTGTCTTCTTCCCCGACTGTGGAAATGGATACAAAGTATTAATTTAACAAGCACCATTTGCTTATTGTCCATTAATGTCTCGTCTGCACCCGTCTTTCATAAGAACATTAGAAATAGGAGCAGGAGTAGGCCACTCAGCCCTTCGAGCCTGCTCCGCCATTCAATATCATGTCTGATCTTCTACCTCAACTCCACCTCCTCCATTGTCCCCATATCCCTTAATTGCCTTAGTATCCAAAAATCTATCGATCTCTGTCTTGAATATACTCAATGACTAAGCACCCACAGCCCTCTGGGGTAGAGAATTCCAAAGATTCACAACCCTCTGAGTGAAGAAACTTCTCCTCATCTCAGTCCTAAATGGCCAACCCCTTATTCTGAGATTGTGACCCCCTGTTCTAGACTCCCCAGCCAGGAAACATCCTCCCTGATCTACCCTGTCAAGCCCCTTAAGAAAGTTATACATTTAAATAAAATCACCTCCAATTCTTTAAAAGTCTATGGAATATAGGCCTAGTCTACTCAATTTCTGCTTATAGGATAATCACCCCAAACCAGGAATCAATCTAGTGAACCTTCTTAATATTTCACCATTTAAAAAAAAAATCGCTTTTCTATTTTTCCCACCAATTATATTTCATCTGCCATGTTCATGCCCACTCACTTACCATATCACTTTGCAGGCTCTTTTCATCCTCCTCACAACTTACTTTCCTACCTAGCTTTGTATTACCAGAAAACTTGGATACATTGCACTCGGTTCCCTCATCTAAGTCATTGAACAACTTGAACAACCTACCACCAACCTGTCTCAAATCTAGAAGACCATTTTGGACTGTTGCTGAAACCCTTCAGCGATCTCCCCTCAGCATTGAGGATCGATGGCAAAATGCGACATACGGAATGGATTCCTTACAGAGGACCCCACAGTACAACCTGAAGGATCAAACCTTCCTCACAAACAGTGGACAAGCATCAACCGCCTCAGAACTGGTCATGGTAGATGCTGCAAGTTTCTCCATAGGATGGAGGTGGAGAAAGTGAAAGGGACCTACCTGCTAGATACTGGTGCTTCCAGCACCCTTTTATATGAAGATAACCCAGCTACCTCACCTCTATCGAACGGGGTCCCGTACAGTCGAATGGGGTTCACAGGCAATGAGCAAACTGGTTCGTTTTCCATCCCGCTCACCATTCAGTTAGGGACACTCAAAACCAAATGGAAGTGGGTCCTGATGAAATGGGAGCAGAAGGGAAAAGGGATCCTGGGGGCTGATTTTATCATTGGCCACCAGATCCTAGTGGATCTCAGGAACCACTGTCTATGGGGAGCCATAGTGACTGACAGGGAAGGTGAGGTGGCGGTGATCCCAGAAAAGGGGGCCAAGGGAACATTGTGTACCGTGAAGCCAAAGGAGGGTTATGACTTGGAATTACTGGTCAGTAACATCCCAGTGGAGTACCAGGCATATGTATGGGCACACCTTGCAGCATTCGCCACCCACAAACATGACTGTGGTAGGGTAACGGGGGTGGAAGTTAGTATAGTAGGGGACCCCATGACCCACCCACAGAAGCAAAATAACTTCCCCAGGGAGGCAGAGGCAGACCTGACAACGGCGCTGGGATCACTGGTAGAGCAAGGGTTGTTAAGACCAATAGCAACCCATGTGAACTCTCCACTAAGAAACCGGACAACTCATGGAGGGCCACCATGGACTATCGAGTACTAAATAAGAATATCCCTGCCTGTGCACCCACTGTAGCAGCCATAGCGGATCTCATAGGGAGTATTCCTGCATCCGCGACCACTTTCACGGTGCTGGACATTTCAAATGGGTTTTGGTCCATTCCTTTAAAACTGGAAGACCAGTACAAGTTCGCTTTTACCTTTAAGGGCCAACAATACACGTGGAACTGTCTTCCCCAAGGCTTCCACAATAGTCCCAGCATTTTTCACCAATGCATGGCGAACTGTTTAAAGGGCTTTAGCAGACCCCAGCAGTTGGTGCAGTATGTGGATGACCTGCTTCTGTTCACCGATCAGGGGGAGGAACATGGCCCACTGCTGGCTGAGCTGCTGGAGCTGCTAAAAGAAGAAGGGTTTAAAGTAAACCTCAAGAAGGCACAGATCGGCCAGAAGGAAGTCAAATTCCTGGGGCTGACTGTGCGCGTTGGGGAAAGGGCCATAGACAAGGCTAGAAGGGAGGCAGTACAGGAGTTACCAGCCCCCAACACAGTGACAGGGGTAAGGTCCTTTCTAGGGCTCACCGGGTACTGCAGAGACTTCATTGAGGATTATGCAGCCACCGCAGCCCCTCTGCTCAGGCTCCTACACAAGGAGGTAGAGTGGGACTGGGATGAGGGTTGCGAGGCAGCATTTAATCAGCTCAAGAAGGACTTGCAGACCGCACCAGCCTTGGGAGCGATAGATGTAGGAAAGGAGTTTTTCCTGGAGGTGGCAGCCAGCGGGGACAGTTTGAGCTCAGTGCTGCATCAAGAGCGGCACGGCCAGCTGAGATCGGTGGTTTACTCCTCCAGGATCCTCACAGATGTGGAGAAGGGGTACTCCAACTGTGAGAGACACACATTGGGCAGTGAAAAGATCTTTGATCTTCACGGGAGGGTCTCCTCTAACAGTCCTAACCCACCACACACCTACTCAGATGCTCCTAGATGGGAGGATTAAGGATGGGACGGTGAGCAGTGCCCGCATTGCTCGCTGGACCCTGCTCCTCTCCCAGATGGACCTCAGTAGAAGGCCCTCGCGAGCCAAGGCTTGCAGCCAAACTAATCTATCCAGGGAAAGCCCACAGGTGCTCCATAGAAGGGGTATGGGAGGTAAACATTGGCCTTCGGGCTGGGTTACACCCTACAGGCTGGGACATCTACGTGGACGGATCCAGCACGGTATCTGCTGGCGAGCGACTCACTGGGTGCGGAGTCTATGACCCAAGGGCAGGTATTGCCCTGGCAATCAAGCTCCCCAGCACCATGAGCGCCCAGCACGCTGAACTGTCCGCCGTAATGTACGTGGTGACCCACCCCGAGGAATTCCCTACCCCGTACACGATTTGCTCGGACAGTATGTTCACCTGCAATTCATGTACGGAGTAACTGGCTATCTGGTCCTGTCGCGGATACACGTCCGCTGACGGGAGACCCCTGGCAATCAAGCCCCTGCTGGAGAAAATCATGACAGCGGTGGGGGAAGAAGGAAAGGTCTACATACATAAGGTGAAGGCCCATTCAAAAACTGAACCCCGTGCAGAAGGAAACCAACAGGCTGACAAACTGGCCAAAGAAGGTGCCCGCACTGGAAAGTTCTGGGACCCCTATGACACCGGCCGCATAGCAGCGGTCAAGAATAAGAACAGGGCAGCAGAGAGTACAGGGATAGCTTTGGCCCCGGACTTAAAAACAGTTCAGGCACAGGACCCAGTCCTGAAAGCTGTCCTGAACGCGCTAGCTAGAGGAGAGAGAGTAGAAGGTCCGTACGGCACAGCAGCCATTACCGTTAAGGAAGGCATGCTGTTTAAAGAGGGACAATGGGTCGTGCCACAGCAGCACCAGAGGGAATTCCTAAAACTGGCCCATGAGGGTCCAGGAGCGGGACACCCCGGGCCTGAGACCACCTGGCAACAGGTGGAACAGGCAGGTTGGTGGCCGAGACTCAGGGAGGACGTCCGCGAGTTCTGTGCGAACTGCCTGGTATGTGCTGCGAACAACCCTGACCCCCAGAAAAGGAAGGTGTCCCGAGGACATGTCAGGAGGGTAGAGGGACCATGGCAGTCAATCCAAATTGACTACATCGGGCCCCTACCCACCGCCCAGGGAGGCTACAAATACTGCCTAGTCCTGGTGGACGTGTTCTCAAAATGGGTTGAAGCCTTCCCCTGCCGAACAGCCACCGCACTAGGGACAGCTAAGATTCTAGTGAGGGAAGTGTTCTCCCGGTGGGGACTCCCACAGTATGTGGAGTCGGACCAGGGGAGCCATTTCACCGGGCAGGTAATGCAGGCAACCCTTAAGGTGCTCGGCATTGAGGGGAAATGGCACGTTGCCCACAATCCACAGTCATCTGGTATTGTGGAGCGTTTGAACCGCACCATTAAAGAAAGGCTGCGGAAGGAGACGGGAGACTCACCCCAAAAGTGGGTGGAGGTCTTACCGTTGGTCCTAATGGGGATCAGAGCTAGCCAGTCAAAGAGCACCGGGTATTCCCCATACGAGCTCATGACTGGCCGGATCATGCGGACCCCCACCCATGTCCTAGCCCCGGTGCTCACAGAAGGTCAGCTCAGAGAGGTGAACAGGGATCGGTTTGTCAGGAACCTGTTTGAACACCTCAAACAGATTCACTGGCAGGCTGCTAGTAACATGGGCAGACAGCATCAGGGGAACCGATTGCTGCTAGAACCCAGCGAACACCACGAATGGGAGATAGGGGACCAGGTCATGGTGAGGAACTATGTTCGGGTCGGGGTTTTTGAAGCATTATATATGGGGCCATACAGTATTGGGACAAGGCAAGCCCGATGGTCTATGCCATAAAGCTGCCCCGCAGTACTAAGTGGTTCCACATCAACCAGTGCAAGCTGTACAACCCAGGGTCAGCCAAGCACAGAGGGCAGCCGGGAGGGGTGAACCGTCCTCAGGACAGGGACCCTCCGTTGGCTGCCCCCGACGGTGGAGGGCCCACAGGGAATGTGGCAGGCTCAGAAACCGTGTCTATAGGGGCGGTGAATTGCAGTACTGGAGGGGCTATCCCACCCATCGTTTGGGATTCGGACGCACCCCCAGGAACCCAAGCCCTGAGAAGGACCCTCCGTACACCACGGCCAAAGATATAGTGGTCACCGGCATCTGAGCCTCAGCGATTCTACCCTAGGAGAAGGGCAGCCCGACAGGAAAGGCCGAAGGTCAGAAGTACAGAGTAGGGACCATCAGCCAGCCGCCTCCAGCGGTGAGGGATTCACAGGAGCAGTAGCAACGAGCTGCCCCAGAGACAAGGGTCTCCAGCTCACCGGCTGCGGGGAAACCCTAGCATCCAGGCGGCTATCAGGCCGCACAAGGCATGGGCCTGACAGGGACTAACCAGGCCACCCAGAGACGGATGGCGCTTGTACATAGCTCTAATTTTAGTTTAAGGCAGCTGACTGCACCATTTTACATTTTAAGGTTTAGTTTAGAATTGAGGGTAATGTTGCAGTGATGTTTAGGTGATTATTTTGAGTTTGTCTTGTGTGTCATCCAGCTTGAGAGCAGTTCTCAAGGGCAGGATCCAGACATTACTGGGTGATGGACAAACCTCAGGAGATCAATTTATGTTGTTTAATTTTAATCTATGTTTTTTTCCTTCTGTAATGTGGTTGTACGTTGCCTATATGCTGGTGAATATAATGTAACTGAAATGAAATGTAACTGTGCTGAAATGCAATTGTACTGATTGAAACCCCTCCAAGCTGGGAGGGTATAAATGTAAAAAGTTTGTACCTGTAAAGGGAAAAGTGTGCATCTATGGTGATGTTGCATAAGTGTAATGCATTTTGGGTATTAGTTTAGCTAATTTACGGGGAAGGTTATCTCTTGGGAGTCAGGAACTTTGCTCACCTCGAAGATGATACCATAAGTGATATGGTATCACAGGGGGGAATGTAGAATTTACCAATATCTCGCAAAGATTCCAGGTACCTTTCCCCTGCAGAGGAGAAGAATCCATTTCTGGGCTTTTAAAATGAGTTGAAAGGGGCAGACGAAGCCTGCGGGGGATAAAAGGGGATGCATTCATGGAGACCCCCCCCCCCCGCAATGTTTGGACTCATAGGAAAGGGAATTCAAAATGGACCTAAATTACAGAAGCTTGAGATCCCCTAAACATCTATGGGAAGGAGCATATCAATTTTAAGATTCTACAACATTTTTGGCTGCAAAAAAGAGTTACCAAATGCAGGAGGTGGGGCCAACCTCTGAAGCAAATTCGTGCATTAAGGATCCCAGGCTATTCACCCTCTAAGAGATAATCGAATTACCCAATCAAGCACAATGGAAATCATGGTCAAGAAACTGGACAATCCTAAAACAATGCAAAACCAGTGATAGCACATTCTCACACCCTAATCGAGTTACTGCTGACAAAGGAGACATTTGAAAATCAATGGACAGAACAGTTTAAACAGAGCCCAAGAAATTTGATGGGAGATAACGGAGCCTTTTTTGGGGATATATCTATCCCCCAGTTTTACAAGGAAAGACTAGCAGAACACAGACTCGAGCAGATCACAGACTCGAAAGGAACGCAGACAGACACAAGCAGCCTGCTTGCTCTACAGTGAAGAAATGGAATAGTGAAGGAAACGACCAGAATTCATCAGGAACTGACCGAGCACAAGGCCCACGAAATGGAAGGTTGTCAGGAACCAAATTGACAACCACTCTACAATCTACTTCTGAACGACCCAACGGGGGAGAAATGACCAAAAAGGACGAACTAAAACTATTCCTAACTAAAGAAAGTGGGTACTTACCCCATACATCCAAAACGCAACTTAGCGCATCAACGGACACACCCCAACCGAAAACGATGCAGTCCGAAGTCCTCTCCTCCGTCCGGGGTGCGGCTCGCCTAGAAGGCCAAGTGCAGCGAACCCCGAAACCGTGATTGACCGGCAACTGTCTAAAGGGATTAGTGAGCATAGCCCCTGAAACCTCAGAGCTATAACTTAGTTAGTTAGGGGAATTGGGAGGGGGGAGGCTGGGATAACTTGTGTAAATGTATCTGCATTCTCCTTTTTACCCCATTTAGAGTTTAAGCTGTATTCCTTTCCCCACAGGCTGTAATTTGACATTTTATTCAATGTGTTGTACCCCCCAGTGTGTATTGATCTGTGTGTGTTATTAAAGGTGTGCCTTTTACTTCTTTTTAAACACAATGGGCCCAAGTTTCCACAAGAAAAAAAACGGGCGCCCCTCCGAGCTGGGCGCCCGTTTCTCGCGCTTAAAACGGCACCTAAAAAAATCCTCGGTATTCTCCACCTACTTACAGGTCCTCTGGCCCTCGGCGCAGCCAGCACAAGCTGTGGGGGGGGGCGGAGCCAGGTCCCGGCGCTGAAAACAGTGCTGGGACCTCTGCACATGTGCGCTACAGTCGACACGCAAGTGCAGTAGCTCCAGGCGCCGAACTGTGTGGGAGGGGCCCGAAGCACGCAACCCCTAGCCCTGGCCGAACGGCCTCACTGGGGCTGCGTGAATGAGGCTCCTCCCACGGCCAGCTCCTGCTCCCCGCCCGACCAGACCCGACACTCGCTTCCCCCCCCCCCCGCCGACCCGACACCCGCTCCCCCTCCCCCCCGCCGACCAGACACCCACTCCCCCCCCCCGCCGACCCGACCCGCGCTCCTGTTCCCCGACCCAACCCGAGCTCCTGTTCTCTGACCCGACCCGCCCCGCCCCCTCTCTCGCCCCCCCCCCCCGCTCTCTCTCCCCGCCCCCCGCTCTCCCCCCCTCTCTACCCCCCCCGCTCTCTCTCTCCCTCCCTCCCCTCTCCTCTCTCTCCCTCCCTCCCCTCTCCTACCTCCTCCCCCCTCCCCCCTCTCTCTCCCTCCCTCCCTCTCCCTCCCCCCCTCTCTCTCCCTCCCTCCCTCTCCCTCCCCCTCTCTCTCTCTCTCTCTCTCTCTCTCTCTCCCTCCCTCCCCCTCTCTCTCTCTCCCTCCCTCCCTCCCTCCACCCCCCCTCTCTCTCTCTCTCTCCCTCCCTCCCCCTCTCTCTCTCTCTCACTCCCTCCCTCCTCTCTCTCCCTCCCTCCCTCCTCTCTCTCCCTCCCTCCCTCCCTCCCCCTCTCTCTCTCTCTCTTTCTCTCTCCCTCCCTCCGTCCTCCCCCCCTCCCTCCCCCCTCTCTCCCTCCCTCCCCCCCTCTCTCCCTCCCTCCCCCTCCCCCCTCTCTCTCTCCCTCCCCCCCTCTCTCTCTCCCTCCCTCCCTCCCCCCCTCTCTCTCTCCCTCCCTCCCTCCCCCCCTCTCTCTCTCCCTCCCTCCCTCCCCCCCTCTCTCTCTCCCTCCCTCCCTCCCCCCTCTCTCCCTCCCTCCCTCCCCCCCTCTCTCTCTCCCTCCCTCCCCCCTCCCTCCCTTCCTCCCTCCCTCTCTCTCTCTCTCTCTCCCTCCCTCCCTCTCTCTTTCCCTCCCTCCCTCCTTCCCTCCCTCCCCCCTCTCTCTCTCTCTCCCTCTCCCTCTCTCCCTCTCCCTCTCTCTCCCCCTCCCGCTCAGCGGCATGAACGGCTGCAGAATTCTCCCTGGCTGAAGCACTTTCACACAGGTAGGAAGATGGTTTATTTAATCTTTTCTTGGCTTATAAATGTTTATTCAGGTTGGATTTTTTTGTATAATATTTGTAGAAGTATAAATAAGGATTTATTGTCGAATTTAATGAGTTCCCTTCCCCCCCCCTCCCCCCCCCACCTCGTTCCGGACGCCTAATTTGTAACCTGCGCCTGATTTTTTAATGTGTAGAACAGGTTTTTTCAGTTCTACAAAAATCTTCACTGGCTCCATTCTACTTTAGTTTGGAGTACATTTTCACTGTGGAAACTTTCAAATCAGGCGTCAGTGGCCGGACACGCCCCCTTTTGAAGAAAAAATTTTGTTCTAAACTAGAACTGTTCTACCTGACTAGAACTGCAGGAAAAAAAAATGTGGAGAATTGCGATTTCTAAAATAGTCCGTTCTCCACCAGTTGCTCTTAAAAATCAGGCGCGAATCATGTGGAAACTTGGGCCCATTAAAACCATACCTGCTTCCTACCTTGAAACCGATTGTCTGTCCAAGTCTGTCACGGTCCCTTCATAATTCCAGTGTCTAGAACCAAGGGTGTGGGAGCAATTCGGAACCGCTCATATAAGGTCAGAAGGGAAAGCTGACCCCCTGCAAACCACCCCTTACAGGTGAAAAATTAAAGCATCCCCATCATGCGACTGTGGAGCTCCTAATCAGACCCTGGAGCAAAGCTTTTGATAAGGTCCCACATGGCAGACTGGTCACAAAAGTAAAAGATGGGATCAAGGCAAAGTGGCAAGTTGGATCCAAAATTGGCTCAGAGGCAGGAAGCAAAAGGTAATGTTTGATGGCCGTTTTTGCGACTGGAAAGATGTTTCCAGTGGGGTTCCACAGGGCTCAGTACTAGGTCCCTTGCTTTTTGTGATATACTTCAATGATCTAGACTTGAATAAAGGGGGTATGATTAAGAAGTTTGCAGATGATATTAAAATCGGCTTTGTGGTTGATAATGAAGAAGAAAGCTGCGGAATGCAGGAAGATATCAATGAACTGGTCAGGTGGGCAGAGCAGTGGCAAATGGAATTTAATCCAGTGAAGTGTGAGATAATCCATTTGGGGAGGGCGAACAAGGAAAGGGAATACACATTAAATGGTAGGACATTGAGAAGTGGAGAGGAATAAAGGGACCTTGGAATGCATGTCCACAGATCCCTGAAAGTAGCAGGCCAGGTCGATAAGGTGGTTAAGAAGGCATACTGAATGCTTGCCTTTATTAGCCGATGCACAGAATAAAAAAGCGGGGGAGTTATGCTTGAACTGTATAAATCACTGGTTAGGCCACAGCTGGAGTACTGCGTGCAGTTCTGGTCACCGCATTACAGGAAGGACGTGATTGCACTGAAGAGGGTACAGAGGAGATTTACGAGGATGTTGCCGGGAGTGGAGAATCTAAGACAGATTAGATAGGCTGGATTTGTTTTCATTGGAACAGAGGAGGCTGAAGGGAGACCTCTTAGAGGTGCATAAAATTATGAGGGGCCTACATATAGTGGATAGAAAGGGCCTATTTCCCTTAGCAGAGGGGTCAACAACCAGGGTCATTAGTAGAAGGTTTAGAAGGGATTTGAGGGGAAATTTCTTCACCCAGAGGGTTGTGGGGGTCTGGAATTCACTGCCTGAAAGGGTGGTAGAGGCAGAAACCCTCACCACATTTAAAATGTATTTGGATGTGCACATGAAATGTCGTAACCTGCAGGGTTACGGACCAAGAGCAGGAAAGTGGGATTAGGCTGGATAGCCTCTTGTTGGCCGGCATGGACCCAATGGGCCGTAATGGCCTCCTTCCGTGCTGTAAATTTCAATGATTCTATGATTCTATGATCATTAAGCACTTTCGCAGGCATGCTGTTACACCAGAAGCTTTGGCCTGGATATAAGAACATAAGAAATAGGAACAGGAGTAGGCCATATGGCCACTCATGCCTGCTCCGCCATGCAATAAGATCATGGCTGATCTGATCATAGACTCAGCTCCACTTCCCCACCTGCTCCCCATAACCCCTTATCCCTTTATCGTTTAAGAAACTGTCTACTTCTGTCTTAAATTTATTCAATGTTCCAGCTTCCACAGCTCTCCGAGACAGCGAATTCCACAGATTTACATCCCTCTAAGAGAAGAAATTTCTCATCATCTCTGTTTTAAATGGGCGGCTCCTTATTCTAATATTGTGCCCTCTAGTTCTATCTCCCCCATCAGTGGAAACATCCTCCCTGCATCCACCTTGTCAAGCACTGACAGGATCGGTCCAAGTCAGCATGGATTTATGAAAGGGAAATCATGCTTGACAAGTTTCCTAGAATTTTTTGAGGATGTAACTAGTAGAGTGGACAAGGGAAAACCAGTGGATGTGGTGTATTTGGACTTTCAAAAAGCTTTTGACAAGATCCCACACAAGAGATTGTTGTGCAAAATTAAAGCACATGGTATTGGGGGTAATGTATTGACGTGAATAGAGAACTGGCTGGTAGACAAGAAGCAGAGAGTCGGGATAAACTGGTCCTTTTCAGAATGGCAGATGGTGATTAGTGGGGTGCCGCAGGGCTCAGTGCTGGGACCCCAGCTATTTACAATATACATCAATGATTTGGATGAAGGAATTGAGTGTAATATCTCCAAGTTTGCAGATGACACTAAGCTGGGTGGTGGTGTGAGCTGTGAGGAGGATGCTAAGAGACTGCAGGGTGACTTGGACAGGTTAGGTTAATGGGAAAATGCATGGCAGATGCAGTATAATGTGGATAAATGTGAGGTTATCCACTTTGGTGGCAAAAACGTGAAAACAGAATATTATCTGAATGGCGGCAGATAAGGAAAAGGGGAGGTGCAACGAGACCTGGGTGTCATGGTACATCAGTCATTGAAAGTTAGCATGCAGGTATAGCAGGCGGTGAAGAAGGCAAAAGGCATGTTGCCCTTCATAGCTAGGGGATTTGAGTATAGGAGCAGGGAGGTCTTACTGCAGTTGTACAGGGGCTTGATGAGGCCTCACTTGGAATATTGTGTTCAGTTTTGGTCTCCTAATCTGAGGAAGGATGTTCTTATTTTGAGGGAGTGCAGTGAAGGTTCACCAGACTGATTCCCGGGATGGCAGGACTGACATATGAGGAGAGATTGGATTGACTGGGTCTGTATTCACTGGAGTTCAGAAGAATGAGAGGGGATCTCATAGAAACATATAAAAAACTGACGGGACTGGACAGGTTAAATGCAGGAAGAATGTTCCCGATGTTGGGGAAGTCCACAACCAGGGGTCACAGTCTAAGGATAAGGGGTAAGCCATTTAGGACCAAGATGAGGAGAAACTTCTTCATTCATAGAGTTGTGAACCAGTGGAATTCTCTACCGAAGAGATTTGTTGATGCCAGTTCATTAGCTATATTCAAGAGGGAGTTAGATATGGCCCTTATGGCTAAACAGATCAAGGGGTATGGAGAGAAAGCAGGAAAGGGGTACTGAGGTGAATAATCAGCCATGATCATATTGAATGGTGGTGCAGACTCAAAGGGCCGAATGGCCTACTCCTGCACCTATTTTCTATGTTTCTATGTTTCAAGCCCCCTCTTATGTTTCAATACGATCACCTCTTATTCTTCTGAATTCCAATGAGTAGAGGCCCAACTACTCAACCTCTCCTCATAAGTCAACCCCCTTATCCCTGGAATCAACCAAGTGAACCTTCTCTGAACTGCCTCCAAAACAAGTATATCCTTTCGCAAATATTGAAACCAAAACTGCCCGTAGTAATCAAGGTGTGGCCTCACCAATACCTTATATAGCTGTAGTAAGACTTCCCTGCTTTTATACTCCATCCCCTTTGCAATAAAGGCCAAGATACCATTGGCCATCCTGATCACTTGCTGTACCTGCATACTATCCTTTTGTGTTTCATGCACTTTGAAATCTTTCTCCATTTAAATAATAACTTGCTCTTTGATTTTTTCTGCCAAAGTGCATAACCTCACACTTTCTAACATTATACTCTATCTGCCAAATTTTTGCCCACTCAGTTAGCCTGTCTATGTTCCTTTGCAGATTTTTTGTGTCCTCCTCGCATATTGCTTTTCCTCCCATCTTTGTATCGTCAGCAAACTTGGTTACATTACACTCAGTCCCTTCTTCCAAGTCGTTAATATAGATTGTAAATAGTTGGACTCCCAGCACTCATCCCTGCGTCAGCCCACTAGTTACTGATTGCCAACCAGATAATGAACCATTTATCCCGACTCTCTGTTCTCTGTTAGTTAGCCAATCCTCTATCCATGCCAATATATTACCCCCAACCCTGTGAACTTTTATCTTGTGCAGTAACCTTTTATGTGGCACCTTGTCAAATGCCTTCTGGAAATCCAAATACACCACATCCACTGGTTCCCCTTTATCCACCCTGTTCGTTACATCCTCAAAGAACTCCAGCAAATTTGTCAAACATGACTTCCTCTTCATAAATCCATGCTGACTCTGCCTGACTGAATTTTGCTTTTCCAAATGTCCTGCTACTGCTTCTTTAATAATGGACTCCAACATTTTCCCAATCACAGATGTTAGGCTAACTGGTCTATAGTTTCCTGCTTTTTGTCTGCCTCCTTTTTTAAATAGGGGCGTTACATTTGCAGTTTTCCAATCTGCTGGGACCTCCCCAGAATCCAGGGAATTTTGGTAAATTACAACCACTGACTTAGATATTGACATTTGATTTGCTTTGCTGCTACCATATGAAAGAAGAAGATTGATATAGATTGTAAATATCTCAGGCCCAGGTACCCCACTAGTTACAGCCTGCCAAACCATAAATGACCGAATATGCAGGCAATACTCATCTTAATCTCTTACCCTTCTCTTGACTAACTGTGCTGTCAGACTGCCAATCTGACAGTGATCCCCTTTACAACTCTCTCTCTCTTAATATAAAAGCTTTTGCTATTAGCTTAGGTATCATTTGCAAGTTTTTTTTCATATTCCTTTTGTCAACTCATTACTTTAGTTTATCCCTTTGTTGCTTTTTATAACTCGCCCAGTCAGGTAGATTTCCACTATTCCTTGAATTTGTGTAAGCCTTTTCTTGATACTGTCTCTTACCTTATTTGTTCACCATAGTTGCTTAACTACACAAGTGTTTTATATCGTACCAAATGCTTCTTCAAATTCCCACTGTTTTGTCTTGGGTATATCCACCAACAGTTCAGCCAGTTTACTGTGGTCAATTTATTTCACATCTTTTCAAAGTTTGCCTTACTTAAAGTTAAAACCTCGGACTGTGACCTTTTCAAACCTAATGTCAAATTCAATAATACTATGTTTGCTATTTGCAAGGTACTCCCTTACCAAGAAAACTGTCCCAAATACATCCAAGAAATTCATTGTTTTGCATTTCCAGACCATAAGGAAATTGAAATCTCCCAATATAACCACATTGTTTTTGCTACATTCTTCCTCGATCTTCATATTTATACATTCCTCTAATGTATTACTACTATCAGGTCAGAAAAAAGCTCCTAACAGAGTCTTGTATGCTTAACACTACCCAATCACCCGGATTGAAAAGCCTTCTTTCTACCATTCATTTTCTGCAAAGAACTTAAGAACATAAGAAATAGGAGCAGGAGTAGGCCATTTGGCCCCTTGAACCTGCTCCGCCATTCAATAAGATCATGGCTGATCTGATCATGGACTCAGCTCCACTTCCCTGCCCGCTCCAGATAACCCTTTACTCCCTTATCGCTCAAAAATCTGTCGATCTCCGCCTTCAATATATTCAATGACCCAGCCTCCACAGTTCTCTGGGGCAGAGAATTCCACAGATTTACAACCCTCTGAGAGAAGAAATTCCTCCTCATCTCCCCGAGTTTTAGTTTCCCCTATGAGTGGAAATATCCTCTTTACATCAGTGGCCCTGGTGATGACGCTTGCTGAGTTTCTCTGGTACCTCCCCAAAAAGGCCACCATCACGTGTGAGACCCTTCCCTCTCCCCATGGTATTAGACCATGGAGTGAGGGAGCGAGTGGGGTAGGGGTTGGGAGGAAATCACAGCCAAGCTTCTTCTTCTCCCAGTGTTTTGAACTCATTTTTAAAAGAGAAAAGTAGAATTAAAGTTAATACGATAAAATCTGACCTGCAGTCTAATTGGATACTGTGTAGAGTGGGAAAACCAAACTGGTTTGTATTTCTATTTGAGCTGCTGAGTGTTTTCCAGAATTTTCTGTTTTTATTTCAGATTTAACGCATCTGATGCCTTTTGCTTTTGTATTCAAGTCCCTTTTCAAATATTTTTCATTCTGGATTTTATCATCTCAGGGGGAATGGCAATAGAACAGATCAGTGTAAATCACATTGGAATTCTGAAGAATGAGAGGTGATCTTATCGAAACATATGAGATAATGAGGGGGCTCGACAAGGTGGATGCAGAGAGGAGATTTCCACTCATAGCGGAAACTAGAACTAGAGAACGTAGTTTCAGAATAAGGGGTCGCCCATTTAAAACTGAGATGAGGAGGAATTTCTTTTAAAGGGTTGTAAATCCATGGAATTCTCCGCCCCAGAGAGCAGTGGAGGCTGGGTCATTGGATATATTTAAGACGGAGTTAGACAGATTTTTGAGCGATAAGCGAGTAAAGGGTTGTGGGGAGCGGGCAGGGAAGTGGAGCTGAGTCCATGATCAGATCAGTCATGATCTTATTGAATGGCAGATTAGGCTCAAGGGGCCAAATAAGAACATAAGAACATAAGAATTAGGAACAGGAGTAGGCCATCTAGCCCCTCGAGCCTGCTCCGCCATTCAACATCTGGCCGTGGACTCAGCTCCACTTAGCCGCCCGGTCCCCGTAACCCTTAATTCCCTTATTGGTTAAAAATCTATCTATCTGTGATTTGAATACATTCAATGAGCTCGCCTCAACTGCTTCCTTGAGCAGAGAATTCCACAGATTCACAACCCTCTGGGAGAAGAAATTCCTTCTCAACTCGATTTTAAATTGGCTCCCCCTTATTGTGAGGCTGTGCCCCCTAGTTCTAGTCTCCCCGACCAGTGGAAACAACCTCTCTACCTCTATCTTGTCTATCCCTTTCATGATTTTAAATGTTTCTATAAGATCACCCATCATCCTTCTGAACTCCAACAAGTAAAGACCCAGTCTACTCAATCTATCGTCATAAGGTAACCTCCTCATCTCTGGAATCAGCCTAGTGAATCGTCTCTGTACCCCCTCCAAAGCTAGTGTATCCTTCCTTAAGAAAGGTGACCAAAACTGCACGCAGTACTCCAGGTGCAGCCTCACCAATACCCTATAAAATGCAGCAGGACCTGCCCTGCTTTTGTACTCCATCCCTCTCGCAATGAAGGCCAACATTCCATTCGCCTTCCTGATTACCTGCTGCATCTGCAAACTAACTTTTTGGGATTCATGCACAAGGACCCCCAGGTCCCTCTGCACCGCAGCATGTTGTAATTTCTCCCCATTCAAATAATATTCCCTTTTACTGTTTTCTTTTCCAAGGTGGATGACCTCACATTTTCCGACATTGTATTCCACCTGCCAAACCTTAGCCCTTTCGCTTAACCTATCCAAATCTCTTTGCAGCCTCTCTGTGTCCTCTACACAACCCGCTTTCCCACTAATCTTTGTGTCATCTGCAAATTTTGTTACACTACACTCTGTCCCCTCTTCCAGGTCATCTATGCATATTGTAAACAGTGTGGTCCCAGCACCGATCCCTGTGGCACACTACTAACCACCGATTTCCAACCCGAAAAGAACCTATTTATCCCGACTCTCTGCTTTCTGTTAGCTAGCCAATTCTCTATCCATGCTAATACATTTCCTCTAACTCCGCGTACCTTTATCTTCTGCAGTAACCTTTTGTGTGGCACCTTATCGAATGCCTTTTGGAAATCTAAATACACCACATCCATCAGTACAGCTCTATCCACCATGCTCGTTATATCCTCAAAGAATTCCAGTATATTAGTTAACATGATTTCCCCTTCATGAATCCATGTTGCCTCTGCTTGACTGCACGATTTCTATCTAGATGTCCCGCTATTTCTTCCTTAATGATAGCTTCAAGCATTTTCCCCACTACAGATGTTAAACTAACCGGCCTATAGTTACCTGCCTTTTGTCTGCCCCCTTTTTTAAACAGAGGCGTTACATTAGCTGCTTTCCAATCCGATGGTACCTCCCAGAGTCCAGAGAATTTTGGTAGATTATAACGAATGCATCTGCTATAACTTCCGCCATCTGTTTTAATACCCTGGGATGCATTTCATCAGGACCAGGGGACTTGTCTACCTTGAGTCCCATTAGCCTGTCCAGCATTACCCCCCTAGTGATAGTGATTATCTCAAGGTCCTCCCTTCCCACATTCCCGTGACCAGCAATTTTTGGCATGGTTTTTGTGTCTTCCACTATGAAGACCGAAGCAAAATAATTGTTTAAGGTCTCAGCCATTTCCATATTTCCCATTATTAAATCCCCCTTCTCATCTTCTAATGGACCAGCATTTACTTTAGTCACTCTTTTCCGTTTTATATATCGGTAAAAGCTTTTACTATCTGCCTACTCCTGTTCCTATTTCTTATGTTCTTATCATCATCATCATCATAGGCAGTCCCTCGGGATCGAGGATGACTTGCTTCCACATTAAGAATGAGTACTCAGGTGACTGATTAACTCATTTTAAACAGTGGCAGATGCCTGTGAGTGAATTCTTTTAATGTGGGGTGGCCGGTCTACACCAGCCACTACCCGGGCTTGACGGAGCAAGGTCTTGGTCCAGTAGCAAGGGGATCCAAGACGACTGGAGACCAGGCTCTGTCGCATGTGACAATACATACACACAAACTCAAACATACTCCTACTGTCCTTCTTCCTTCCTCCTTCCCACAGGACCTGTCTGCCCGTGGAATTCATAGTACGCAATGTAAATCGCAATTAACAACCAGCAGCAGCCCTGTTATATCTCAGGGAATTTAATATTTACAGATGTAGCGGGGGAGTCACTATCATTATGCACAGGGTGAAAAGTGTAGAATAAAGTATCTGGAAACATCTGGGTAGTCTCGGTATAAGGTAGAGGACATACCTCTGTTTATTAGATGTCTGATGTTGACATCAACCACAAAACTGACTGCAGGATTTCCCAAGCTCAGCAGTGTAAAGGGTTAAATCAATAGCTAACGGTGTACAAGTCCAGATGTATGACCTGGATCTCCATTGATGTTAGTTCAGTTCCTCTGACTTGTTGGGTTCAGTTCCTCCTTTGAGCCAGTTTCCCTGACAATGTGATCAATAGTCACTCAGCACAAACTAGGAATTGAGCCTAGGACCTTCTAGTCTGCACAGCTTAGAAACGCATCACTAGGAAGTTATTTTTGTAGTAAAAAAACTAGTGAGAAGAATCACTGACCCAATTGTGACAGACATTGTTGCATAGTATATATAGGAACAGGAGTAGGGCCTTCAGCCCCTCGAGGCTGTTCCCCCATTCAATGAGATCATGGCTGATATGCGACCTCACTCCATATACTCTCCTTTGGCCAATATCTCTTAATATCTTTAGTTAACAAAAAGCTATCAATCTCTGATTTAAAATGAACAATTGATCTAGCATCAGTTGCCGTTTGCGGAAGAGACTTTGTGTGTAGAAGTGTTTCCTAATTTCACTCCTGAAATGTCTGGCTTTAATCTTTAGACTATGCCCGCTTAGTCCTAGACTCCCCAAACAGCAGAAATAGTTTCTCCCGATCTATTCCCTTTAATAGCTTGAAAATTTCGATCAGATCATCCCTTAACCTTCTAAATTCTAGGCAATTCAGCTCTCCTCGTAACTTAACCCTTGAAGTCCGGGTATCATTCTGGTAAACCTACGCTGCACTCCCTCCAAAGCCTGTATATCCTCCCTAAGGTGTGCTGCCCAGAACTGCTCAAGGTACTCCAGGTGTGGTCTAACCAAGATTTTGTATAGCTGCAACTTAACTTCTACCCCCTTGTATTCTAGTCCTCTAGATATAAAGGCCAGCATTCCAGTAGCCTTTTTGATTATTTTCTGTACCTGCTCATGACATTTTAATGATCTGTGTACCTGGATCCCCAAGTCCTCTTTGGACCTCCACTGTTTTTAGCTTTTCACCACTTAGAAACTATATCAAAGTTACTTGAAGAAATGAAGAAGTGGTTGAGCCTAAGTGATACAAGCCAAGCTAGCAAAATGAGGAGTGCTCACGACAATCCCTCTTCAAAAAGACAGCTGTTTGAAAAGCTTTGCAAATCTCTCAAAATGTTCTCCAACTGTGATGAGAAGAAAAGTTCTCTTAGACTTGCAAATGTTATTGTAAACTGAAAATCTTTTAGTACAAAATTTATTCCGAAATTAGCATGATATTCCAATTGAACCTGAGCATTTCAAATAGTAGTTTAATAAGTGTGTGTTGCTTTTTTCCCCTTCCGGATATGATCTCCAGATCACATGAATGGGGAGAAATGACATGAAACATCCCTGGAGACCAGCTTTATTTCTTCAAAGGAAAAGAACAGCAAGCTGAAGAGCACTGAGCTATCTGAAAGGTTTAATAAGAATAAAAGCCTGGTTACCAATCAAGTCATATTCTCCATAAGCTGTTTGAAGATACTATTAGCGCTCACTTCTCTGCTCCATCGGCTAGTCCAATAGCCCACCCCTGGCTTGCAATGCAATGCTCAAATCCTAACCTTTAATGACACTTGAACTTCCCCGCTTGCCTCAATGCTGAGTTCACCAACTCACAACTTGATCGATCCTCCTCAACTTAAAGTCAGAGCGAAAAGAAATACTTGCATTTACATAGAGCCTTCCGCGTCATTGAAATGCTGCAAGCTGCTTCACACAACGGATTACAGTGACTGTAGTTATAGAAAGACATGACTTGAAGGATAGAAAGGAGACAAATGTGTCGACAAAATTGTTCCAGATTTTTTTAGTCATCTTTTTCTAGATGATACAGTATATCCCATTGGGATTTTTGTTTAACTTCAATATTTGAAAAGCAGAATTTGCAATTTTTTAAATTCGTTTTTTGGGATGTGGGCGTCGCTGGCAAGGCCCAGCATTTATAGCCCATCCCTAATAGCCCTTGAGAAGGTGGTGGTGGTGAGCTGCCTTCTTGAACCGCTGCAGTCCGCATGGTTTATTGTTATTATTGTTTCTTGTAGCGGTTTGTTACACCTGAGTTGCTCACTAGGCCATTTCAGAGGGCAGTTAAGAGTCAACCACATTGCTGTGGGTCTGGAGAACATGTAGGCCAGACCAGGTAGGACGGCAGATTTCCTTCCCTGAAGGACATTGGTGAACCAGATGGGTTTTTAATGACAAATTTCACAGTCACCATTACTGATACTAGTTTTTTTATTCCAGATTTATTTAATCAACTGAATTTAAATTCCCCAGCTGCCGTGGTGGGATGTGAACTCACGTCTCCAGATTATTAGTCCAGGTCTCTGGATTACTAGTCCATAACCACTATACTACCGTTTACATATTAGCCTGACCACACCCCAAAGTGTTTCAAATCCGTTGAATATTGTGTAAGCAATTACAAAATCCAATTTCCAAATACCAAAGTCCACAAAAAGCAACTAAACGAATCACCAATTAATCAGAGTTTTTTTTTGCTGGTGGTAGTTGAGGGAAGAACATTTGCCAAGACACTGGGAGAAAACATTGCTCTATCTCAAATCATTCCTGAATAAGCAGGCAGCATCTTCAACATGGCAACACAGAAGTGTTAACCTGGATCATGTTCTCAGGTGCTGGAGTGGGGTTGAACCCAAAACCTTCTGACTTAGAGATGAGAATGCCAGCACTGAATCCAGCTGGCACCAACAAAAGTTGCAGATGCATTGATAATTTTCCATAGAACTTTGTTAAAAATTAAAGCTGGGGGAAAATCTGACAAAATTAATTCACTGTCCTGATAATTCAGTGGGCTGAATTTTATACTGGATGAGACGGTTACACTATCCCCGGTGTAAATGTAGAGGAGCAAAAGATAAGTGTTGTAAAACCTATTTAAAAATGTTTCTGTCTGCCCACACCCCGCCGCGCCCCTGCTACGCCAAGCCCACCCCCCCCGCAACACCCCGCTCAGCCCTGCAAAAAAACAAACTTGCTTGGAAAAGGAAAATGTGGCTTCAGATTAAAAAATCACCCAGTGTTTATGGACATATCTACTGAAGCAGATATTTTTCAAAGACAAAAGAGGAAGTCACTTGAAGACTGATCAACTACTTTTCAGTCAATGAGGTGGTAAGTTAGCATTGCCAAATGATACGGCATAAACTCCCTGCCTTATCGCTAGAATTTATTAGACAATTAAGGTTCACTATTTCTCATTGCAAGGAACCAGGGTCAGAGACTTAAAAAACATTAGAATTAGGAGCAGGAGTAGGCCATACGGCCCTTTGAGCCTGCCCCGCCATTCAATAAGATCATGGCTGATCTTTGAATTCAATTCCACTTTCCCGCCCGATCCCCATATACCTTGATTCCCCTAGAGTCCAAAAATCTTTGAATATACTCAAAGACTCAGCATGCACAGCCCTCTGGGACAGAGAGTTCCAATGATTCACAACCCTCTGAGTGAAGAAATTCCTGCTCATCTCAGTCTTAAATGGCCGACCCCTTTTCCTGAGACTGTGCCCCCTAGTTCTAGACTGTTCAGCCAAGGGAATCAACCTCTTAGCATCTACCCTGTCAATCCCCCTCAGAATCTTATATGTTTCAATGAGATCACCTCTCATTCTTCTAAATGCCAGAGAATATAGGCCCAATCTACTCAACCCCTCCTCATAGGACAACTGCTGGGTCAAAATCCCGGAACGCTCTCCCTAATAGCACTGTGGGAGTACCTTCACCACACGGACTGCAGCGGTTCAGGAAGGTAGCTCACTACCACCTTCCCGAGGGCAATTAGGAATGGGCACTAAATGCTGGCCTTGCCAGCGACGCCCACATCCCATGAATGAATTTTTTTTTAAATCATCCCTATTGTCATTTAAACACTCCTGCCTGCCACCTGATCACAGACCTCAGGGAATGAAGAGATATGGGGATCGGGTGGGAAAGTGGAATTGAGGTAGAAGATCAGCCATGATCGAGGGGCCGTATGGTCTATTCCTGCTCCTATTTCTTATGCTGCCTGACCTGCTGAGTATTCCCAGCATTTTCTGTTTATATTTCAGATTTCCAGTATCCGTAATATTTTGATTTTGTGTAAGAGACTTGGGAACTTGCTGCCTGGCATCATCAGTTTGAAAGTGGTGTGTTTCAAGGCAGCAGTCTCACGTTGTGATTGGCCTGTTGATGAGATAATGATTGGTGCACATAAAATTGGTTGAGTACAGTGTGGCACATGATTGATGTCTCATGAATTTTGAGACAATTTCAAGGAAGGCAGCTTGTTAAGGATGAGTAATGTAGGATACAAGGTAGGATAGGCATTCTGGAGTTTTGCTTTTGTTAAGGCAAGGAAAATTTTTCAGAACTCTTCCTCAGGAGATAGAATGAGTCATGTAGAACCCATGAAACTACAATTTATACAGGCTGTGATTTCATCTACCGAGGCACATCTGGGGCAGCCGGGGTGTGGAGTGAGGGGTCAGGGCATGTTGCCTGCACCATCCCGCTCTCTACAAGTGATTTTTCCTTGATGGGGCTTGCTATGCCCACCCTGCGAGGTTCCCGACCAATTAAAAGGAAGTGGGTCTGATGATGTCATCTGATGATGCGTCATCAGCCTGTTTCCTTAAAGGGACCATGTCCACATTGATTTTGACAGTTGTGCTGTCAGTGTTCTGCAGCACTGAGGTGCTGAAAATACTGACAAACACTGCACAGAAGTAAGTGCAGGACTGCACCCAGGCGCTCCCATCACTCTCTCCACATGCTTATGGAGAGAGTCACACACGCAGGCAGGTTATCTTCCCTTCCAATGGGCCGAGGAGACTTTCCCAGGAGACCAATGCAGCCTGGTTGCACATTGCACAGGAGGGAACAAGCAGGGATGTCATCAGGAGAACCTGACTGCAGTGGTGCAAACCTTTCAATGATCTCAGTAGATCACGAAATGTTACTACAATGCCACACTCAACCTCATCCTGCTGTCCCACTCATCACAGCCCCATCACTCTTCCTTCCCTACCCTACTCCTGCACATCCTTACTCACACTAACATACCTTGCACCTCCACCCACCCCTCTCTATCTACATTATCACTTCCCCATCTCACTAGCCACTCCTCACACTCACCCTCATCCTTGTCTAATCATACCAAATAACAACACATAAGGGTAGGCACTTGGGTGTTTTATCCAATGTGCATGTAAAGTTTGTGATAATGTGTTGTCAAACATTGAAACTTTTATTTTCAACACTTTGCATTCTTGGACAGATCTGTGTACATCTTTGGAAGTGGCTTAGTGAGTTGCAGTGAATGGTGAGACATAACGCCCCCACCCCCCACAATGCTAATGAGTGTGAAAGGAATGGCTTGGGCATTGTACGGATGTTTTATGGTGCTGGTGTGGGGTGGTGCCAACCTGGCACATCATGTGGCAGCCAGGGTGTACAGCATCAAGTGAAATAAATCTGGCCATGGCGAAGCCATCCCTGGTGTCCCGGGCAGCAATGTGGTCAGGTGATAATGCCCTGTGGCCTGTGCAGCATCAGTTGATTGCGGAGACGGGTTGGTGTTGCTGTTGATGTGCTTAATGTGTGGTGTGTTGGTGTTGGGGCTGATCGTGGTGGGATTCTGAGGACCAATGAGAGATTTTCTTCAAGGACACTGATGCTGATGGAATAGATGGCAGGTGAGGTTGAGATGATAGAAGCGATCTGTCAATGGTGAGAGAGGTTGTTCCAAGGAGGTGAGGGTGGGCAGAGAGTTTACTCCAAACACTTCCAACCTCCATAAAACTCAAATGTGTCTTCCAAATCCTGAACACTCCAGCTTCTGAGATTGGAAAGTAAACAACTGTGAAATGGTAGCTTTTATACCACATTTGCAGCTTTCAACTTTTCAGAAGAATGGAACACCTGATCTACTTACCTGACGTGATCCCCGAGCACTGTGAACCTCATGAAAAAGCTGGAAAGGTGGTATGTACAGGGCTAAATGGTGTTTAAATGACTTTTAGCAACCTCTTTCATCTAAATTGTGTCCACCGCCGCTTGGTGTCGGGTCTGTTAAGCGCCGACAGATCCGACACATGGGGGCATGCTCCCAACCCGCTGTCAATCATTTCCATTTTGACAGCTGACCCACCATGATCTCACCCACTGAGAGGGGGGCTCTCAGTGCCGGTAAACTTGCTCCCAAAATGTCTGTAGTGCAAGCAGGCTCAATGGAGTAAAAGGCTTTTTCTAGTTCCATGTCTTCTTATATTCTTAAACCTCAACTAATTATCAATGGCAAAATAGTTATATTATTCAAGAAAAATATCAAAACAGGAAACTTCAATTTTTTAATTTCCGAAGTACTCGTATAATCTTCTTTATCATTACATTTCCAGTTTAGATTGAAGTCAGAAATATATTCAGCTTTGAGCTTCCTCAAAGCAGCTGTCTGAAAGCCCCAGGTAGTGACATTTTGATGCACAGTATGTGCTCTGATTGTAGCACAAAAGGGAAAAGATGTCCATCTGCCACTACTGAAAATAAATTGGATGTAAGCTCTTTGGCATGTTTAGAATCATTTCCTTCTATTTTAGGGCACAGTGCTATATTTTGCCACACTTGAAAAGAAAATGTGTTGTCTGTGTTTTAAACTGAAAGGTTGTGGGCTAGCTGATGGCAGAGGTCCCTTTTTCAATGCCGACCAGATGGATACCCACCCATTATGAAAAATGGAACACACTTCATCAACATTTGCGCGATCACTTTAAGTGAGCTGAGAGCCTGTATCTGATTTTGATTTCATCTCAATGGGGAACACCAAAAAGGTATACTAAAAATCCTACATTACAGCTCCTGTTTGATTAGTACTCCCTGAATTTTACAAAATGAAACATCTACATATTAATTGACATTTTTTATTGAGCATTCCTAAATTCCATTAGACGTATTTGCTATTTATTCCATTCTTTAGAATACATAAAGTATTTGGAATGATGAATTTTCATGGACACATAGAGCCAACCACAAATTCAACACATATACTGTAATAAATCAAAAAAACTCATTAGACTTTAACAACCAATGACGCTGGCTTATATTTAGCAAATACTCATGTATGAAAGTGCTGTTCTGTTAAAGATTACAACAGATTAAGAACCCAGTGTAATTCATTGATACTATGCAAAAAGCAACCCTGTAAATTTCATTAAATTTTGGATTGACTTCAACAGACAATTATTTTTCAACCAAAGAGTTTTAGTGGTGCTCTCACCTTTGGATGAAAAGTTTGCAGGGGCAAACTCCACAAGGATTTATACCCAGTTGTTAATACAGGTTGAACCTCCCTTACCCAGAACCCTCGGGAACTAGCATGTTCTGGATAAGGGATTTTTCCAGACGAGGGGTGGTCACGTTAAATTGGATGGTACCGGTACTGAGCAAAGGGGTATCGGGGCTGGCTGGCTTGGGGCTGGGAGTGTAGCAGAGAGATCATGGGGGTGGCGGTGGATCACAGGGTCAGGCCAGCGATTGCGGGAGTCGGCAGCGAGGAAGAACTTCCATTTGTTCATGTCGGAGTTCTGCGCATGCGCCACCCAGTGGCCGGGAATGTTTCTGGACCAGGGGTGGTTCTGGATAAGGGAGTTCTGGATAAGGGAGGTTCAACCAGTACTGAGTATGGGGAGGTGGTGGTCTGTTTAGTTTCAGGGATTGTCATATTATTTCAACCCAAGTCCTCGCTCTGAATGCAAGAGAAACAAGAAACCCAACTGTAACAGTAACACTTGATCCCAAACTCCCAAAGAATCCCAAATAAAGAAATAACTTGCATTTATATAGCATCTTCAATATCCTCAAGATATCCTAAAACTCGTCATAAGTCATAAAATACCTTTTTAAATGTAGTCACTGTTGTAATGTAGGTAGGTGTGGCGGCCAATTTGCAGACGGCAAGTTCTCAGATTAATGAGATTAATGACCAGATAATCTATTTTTAGTGACATTGATTGAGGGATAAATATCGACTAGGATACCAGGAGAACTGTCCTGCTCCTCTATGAATAGTGCCCACGGGATCTTTTACATCCAGCTGAGAAGGTAGACATTTGCTTATCTGCACCCTAATGTGTGTGCATCAGACTGGATTCTGGTTAAATATTTTCAACATGAAAAGAGTTTAGAAATGCTACCCTACAGCTTCCCTTGTGTGAAAAAAAAATGAACCGCATCGGTAGTAATTGCATGGTCTCAATTTATGAAATGGTTGTCAATCAACACTGAATTTTACTGAGATTTCAGGCACATTTTCAGAGCGCCATATTACATAGCTCTTTGAATTATCTAATAATGAACTTCAGGGAACTTACACAAGCAATTTGCACCTTGTTTGCTCATATCTTCCACTATAAGATTAAAATGCTTAAAATTCTCACACATTCAGTATTTGTCACTTTAATTCCT
Source organism: Pristiophorus japonicus (assembly GCF_044704955.1). Lineage (NCBI taxonomy): Eukaryota > Metazoa > Chordata > Chondrichthyes > Pristiophoridae > Pristiophorus > Pristiophorus japonicus. The sequence continues at coordinate 515,053,842 of NC_091977.1, read as the reverse complement.
CACTAACCCTTCATTATTGGGATAAGATCTGTCATAAACTGCAGTAGAATATTACCTAGATACTGTAAATGTGCTTTGTGCTCTTTCAACCATAACTCATTACGAGAACTTTCACAGCATCAATAACTCACCATCGCCCTTTTCGTTCGGCTGACTATTTAGTGATAAAATCTGATATAATAAAATATTAATTATGACCAAGAGGCTGCATTGGAAATAGGAACTCAATTATGGCTCACATATTGTGAATGAAGGGCAGGGCAAAAAATCCTTATGGTTTTTAGAGGACTCGATATATTAAAGAGCCCTAGAAGGTTAGAATGCGATTTATCTCATTTTTTTAAAGAGTTGAAGAATGCTTTACAGTCGTGATGGAATTCTAATGCTAAGTTACACTTTGCCCCTAAATAATACTTAACTTAGGAAGTTTCTACATAAACTTGATCTGTTCTTGCCTTTCTATATTTAGCTATCAGTAAAACCACAATCTTTGAAGGAAAAACTTACAATTGGCTTGGGCTAGTCCTGACATTGCAATTCCCTTGAATCATACATTTGTCACAACATGTGCAGTTCCCTAGGGCTGATAGCTGGTAGCTAACGGCGATGAAATAACAGCAATCCTTGTCTGTGCTCTGGGCAAGCACATATAGAAAACACTGAAAGTGAGGGAGTATCAAGTTTATTCAGTCATTTCAATTAACTATTACCTGATATTGTTGCTATAGCAATATTACTGCCGTGAAATTGTCTCATTTCAGTGCTCTTCTTATTTTGGTTTTATACACAGTGAATGAGATCACTCAAATTGTTTCACATGGGTAAACACAATGGATAGGGAATTATTCCCAGGACGCATTCATACTTGTTTCATAGGATCAAGAAAGACTCTTGGGAACTGATCCATGTTCTACCGTAGAAACTGCATAGCTTCACCCCTAGAATTAGTTGATCCACGCAATTGCTCCCCAAACTGTTAAAGTGAAAACATTTGAGGGTGTCATTCCCTCGCCATTATTTGTAGCGCAGTGGTCAACATATTCGAGTTCCATTCCTGTCTTAACACAACAGTCAATTTGTTTGCAAATGGCCGACCGAGCCACACAGTGGTGTTCAAGAAGGCGGCTCACCACCACCTTCTCAAGGGCAATTAGGGATGGGCAATAAATGCTGGCCTTGTCGGCGACGCCCACATCCTGTGAATGAATTAAAAAAAAATAAACAAGCTAACGACTGCATTAAAATAGCGCAGAGAGGAATTTAATGTGAATATGGTAACCAGTGCTAACAGTACAATTCCCTGGCTCCTATCCCTGTTCTTCATATGTGACCTGAAGTAAGAAAATTATGAATGTCAAGTGTCACTCTCTTCCAAGTTAATTTTATTTGAGGTAATCATTTATGCGCAGTGCAAAGTCAGACCGGGTTCTCTTTCCTACACTGTGGTAACTTAGGAGAGTAACCGCTCCCCATTGTTAATGAACAGTACTAATCTGTGATGCATGGGTAGCACTCTCGTCTCTGAGTCACAAGGTTGTGGGTTCAAGTTCCACTCTAGAGACTTTGAGCACAAAAATCTAGGCTGACACTCCACTGCAGTACTGAGGGAGTGCTGCACTGTCGGAGGTGCCGTCTTTCAGATGAGTCGTTAAACTGAGGCCCCGTCTGCCCTCTCAGGTGGACGTAAAAGATCCCATGGCATTATTTTGAAGAAGAGCAGGGGAGTTATCCCCAGTGTCCTGGGTAATACTTCATTGGCTGTGAAACATAGAAACATAGAAAATAGGTGCAGGAATAGGCCATTCGAGCCTGCACCACCATTCAATAAGATCATGACTGATCATGCAACTTTAGTACACCATTCCTGCATTCTCTCCATAGCCCTTGATCCCTTTAGCCATAAGGGCCACATTTAACTCCCTTTTGAATATATCTAACGAACTGGCCTCAACAACTTTCTGTGGTAGAGAATTCCACAGGTTCACAATTCTCTGAGTGAAGAAGTTTCTCCTCATCTCGGTCCTAAATGGCTTACCCCTTATCCTTAGACTGTGACCCCTGGTTCTGGACTTTCCCAACATCGGGAACATTCTTCCTGCATCTAACCTGTCCAATCCCATTAGAATGTTATATGTTTCTATGAGATCCCTTCTCATTCTTCTAAATTCCAGTGAATATAAGCCTAGTCAATCCAGTCTTTCTTCATATGTCAGTCCTGCCGTCCCGGGAATCAGTCTGGTAAACCTTCGCTGCACTCCCTCAATAGCAAGAATGTCCTTCCTCAGATTAGGAGACCAAAACTGTACACAATATTCAAGGTGTGGCCTCACCAAGGTCCTGTACAACTGCAGTAAGACCTCCCTGCTCCTATACTCAAATCCCCGAGCTATGAAGGCCAACATGCCATTGGCCTTCTTCACCGCCTGCCAACTTTCAATGACTGATGTACCATGACAACCAGGTCTCGTTGCACCTCCCCTTTTCCTAATCTGTGAAGCACTTTGGGATGTCCCGAGGTCATGAAAGGTGCAATATAAATGCAAGTATTTCTTTTTTCTTTTTATCTTTTAGAGCAAGCACCCGTGGTGTGGACCTGCTTGCCCATGTTTGTGGTTAAATCTGTGCACTGAAGCTTCCAACATTCCAGACAGCAGCTCCCTTCTAGTCACTGTGGGACATTCAAATCTGCTGTGTTTGGCACGCATTGTTACTAATCGTTTCTGGAGCATACCAGCTCCTCCCGTCAGACACAGTCTTGAAGCATCCTGCCTGATAAACAGATGACCATCAGACAAGTAATGCAGCAGGACCCATTGTCTTCAACATCCACGATCTCAGCCACACAACCTTTCCGTTCTACTCAACAAATTCCAGGCTAAGCTGCAGAGCAGTCAAACAGGATTCGAGCGGATAGCTTCAGGGGAAGAGCTATCAGCAGCACAGCTGTAATGAGCTGAATAGCCTTCTTCTGTGCTGTAATTTCTATGATGTCTGTCTCCTCACCTCACCCTGTCACATTACAGAAGCCATTGTGACGTTTGCCTGCTTACAATGTCTGCAGGGCAAAACCGACTCTCCATGACTGGAGAGTCATGCTTCTGTTATTGCTACAAAATACATCAGCTTGGAAGGCACCTTAATAAAATATTTATTGATCGAATCATTATGTAGATTGGGCGAGATCACAATATTAGGTGTCATAAACCTGCAATGTTCTATCTGCTCTTAACTTTTAACATTTTATAATTATTATAATATCGCAGAGGAGGAGAAAGAGAGGTAACAAAATATTTTTTAAAAGCATCTCGATCAAGTATGAGAGTAGGACAAAAAACTGCCGTGGAAGTGATGGAAGATGTGTTAATATTGTCGTACGAGTGCATGTAATAAGCATTCTGCATGATCCGCTGCTGTTGTGGCAGAACATGGAGAAAGACACAAGAGCTTTTTGGAAATAATACTTCCCGCACCAAGCAATACAAACCACATGGAGTACTGAATTCATTGAAATATGCGTACGGTTAGTTTGAGCTTGCATGTGTTTGGTGTCATCCAGTACGTCCCAGATTTTACATTTTGTGCAAAATGGAAAAGATCAAATAGAAGGAAAATTGGAATAGGTTTTGCTGCAGTGCGAATGATCAGTTCTAGGAATTATCTCTCATTCTGTGTTTTATCTGAAAACACAGAATGAAAGATAATTCCATGAGCTTCTTTAAAAAGTGTTTCAACCCCAAACATTTGTTACCAAGGAAGTATCCAGTGCACTGATTGTTGGGCTCAATAAGTATCACTCTTGACTCAATCAGTTCAAGCCCCGATTAACCCTCTTGTTCCACAACCAATACTGCCAAAACAAAGCCAAGGAGCTGCTCATTGCTCTCATTGTTGTTTGTGGGATTTTGCGGTGTTCAAAATGGCTGCCTCGTATGCTTACACAATAACAGTGACTACACTTCAAATGTATCTGCTTGATTTAAGATGTAGCATGGATGTCATCTGGAGCACCTGTGTGATTCTGGTATGGTAGTGTACTGGTTGTGCTACTGAACTAGTAAACCGGAGGCCTGGACTCATAATCCAGAAGATGTGAGTTTAAGTCCCACTATGGCAGTATTGAAGCATTTGAAATCAGTTTTAAAAATCTAGAATTAATTAGTTAAAGTGAACAGGGCAGGCACGCAGTTAAAATACCAGTGCCAAGAGCTGCTGCCTCTTTCCCGCTCGATTGCTACCCATGCCATCTTACTTGGGCCCTTTTTTTTAGGCAGCTGAGTCACCCGCCTGATTCAGGCGAGAATTTCATTAATATATGCCAGTCAGGATCCTGTGAGCTTCATGGGGCCCAATGGCATTTTAATGGCCTACTGAGAGGGGTGCCCACCGCGGATGTGCTGCTCAGTAAAATCTGATGGGGGAGAAGAGGAAACGTAAGTGAAAATCTTTCCTCAGTGGAGTCAGGAGGAGCAGGATGGCTCCTCTGGGCCACACAAGTAAAGTCTGGGCCTTCGCTGCCCTGGGCTACTCCACATCACCCCCTCCCCCACCACCTGTCATGTAATGGCCCCAATCCCCCTTCCCTGATGTTACAGCCTTCAGGCCCGTGATTGAGTTCCGCCCAAAGCCGGCCTGCTGTCTCTTTCCGCCTGGGTTTGACCAAGCCGCTGGCAAGATGTAAGTGAGACCCAGCTGTAAAAGATCAGCCAAAGCCTCCCAAGGAGACTCCCGGGTTCGGTGACCACCTGCTCTACCCACCCTCACTCCCCCACCCCCCACCCCGCCATCCCATGGCTGAGGTATTTAATTCAGGAAGTGGGTATGTGTCAGGCTGGTAATGTATGCCCTCAGCATTGGCTGCAGATACTGCGTACAGCAATTTGTTTCACTTGCTTGAGCTCATCCAAAAAGAAATTGGCTAAGCGACAGGAAACAGAGAGTAGTGGTGAACGGTTGTTTTTCGGACTGGAGTAAAGCACACAGTGGTGTTCCCCAGGGGTCAGTACTTGGACCACTGAGTTTCTTGAAATATATATATATGACTTGGACTTTGGGGTGCAGGGCACAATTTCAACATTTTCAGATGACACAAAACTTGGAAGTATAGTGAACAGTGTGAAGGATCGTGATAGACTTCAAGAAGATATAGCTCAGACTGGTGGAATGGGTGGACACGTAGCAGATGAAATTTAATGCAGAAAAGTGCAAAGTGATACATTTTGGTAGGAAGAACGAGGAGAGGCAATGTGAACCAAAGGATACAATTCTAAAGACGGTGCATGAACAGAGAGACCTGGGGGTATATGTGCACAAATCACTGAAGGTGGTAGGGCAGGTTGAGAAAGCGGTTGAAAAAGTATACGGGATCCTGGGCTTCATAAATGGAGGCATAGAGAACAAAAGCAAGGAAGTTATGATGAACCTTTATAGAACAGTGGTTCGACCTCAACAATACAACAACTTGTGTTTATATAGCACCTTTCAACATTGTGAAATGTCCCAAGGCACTTCTCAGGAGTGTTACGAGATAAAAATTTGACTGTAGTATTGTGTCCAATTCTGGGCACCGCACTTTAGGAAGGATGTGAAGGCCTTAGAGAGGGTGCAGAAAAGATTTACAAGAAAGGTTCCAGGGACGAGAGACTTCAGTTACACGGATAGACTGGAGAAGCTGGGGTTGTTCTCCCAGAGCAGAGAAGATTGAGAGAAGATTCGATAGAGGTGTTAAAAACCATGAGGGGTCTGGACAGAGTAGATAGAGAGAAACTGTTCCCATTGGCAGAAGGGTCAAGAACCAGAGGGCACAGATTTAAGGTGATTTGCAGAAGAACCAAAGGCGATATCAGGAAAACCTTTTTACGCAGCGAGTGGTTAGGATCTGGAATACACTGCCTGAAAGGGGGGTGGAGGCAGACTCAATTGTGACTTTCAAAAGGGAATTGGATAAGTACCTTCAGGAAAAAAATTGGCAGGGCTACGAGACAAGGGTGGGGGAGTGAGACCAGCTGAAGTGTTCTTGCAAAGAGCCATTCACAGGCTCGAATGGCGTCCTACTGTGCTGTAACCATTCTATGATTGTAAAACGCTGCTATCCACTGTATTACATCACAGCAATTCCCGTTCACCCATCACCCATCGCACCTCTCTATCTCTGTAATCTGCTCCAGCCTCACAACAAGCCTCCGGGATCTTAGCACTCCTCTAATTCTGGCCTCCCCCTGTGCAAAACGGGCCTATATGCTCTGGAGTTTAGAAGAATGAGAGGTGGTCTCATTGAAACATACAAGATTCTGAAAGGGATTGACAGGGTAGATGCTGAGAGGTTGTTTCCCCTGACTGGAGTGTCTAGAACTAAGGGCACAGTCTCAGGATATGGGGGTAGGCCATTTAAGACAGAGATGAGGAGGAATTTCTTCATTCATCTTTGGAATTCTCTGCCCCAGAGGGCTGTGGATGCTGAGTCTCTGAATATATTCAAGGCTGAGATTGATAGATTTTTGGATTCTAGGGGAATCAAGGGATATGGAGCGGGCAGGAAAGTGGAGTTGAGGTCGATGTTCAGCCATGATCTTACTGAATGGCGGCACAGGCTGGAGGGGCCATGGGGCCTACTCCTACTCCTATTTCTTATGTTCTTATATTCTTATGGCCTCTTGTGCTGCCCCGATTTCTTTCATTCCACTATTTGCGGCCGTGTCTTCAGCTGCCTTGGCCCTAAGCTCTGGAATTCCCTACCTAAACCTCTTCACCTCGCTACCTCTTTCTGCTTCTTCAAAATGCTCCTTAAAACCAACCTCTTGAACCAAGCTGTTAGTCACCTGCCCTAATATCTCACGTGTCTCCGTGTCAAATTATTTTTGATAACACTCCTGTGAAGCGCCTTGGGATGTTTTACTATGTTAAAGATGCAAGTTGTTGGTTTTTTTGTTGTTGTAGAGGACGTAGAACCCATTTATGAGAGAGACTGAATATGCTGAACCTGAGAGAAAATCTCATGCCAGCACAATATTTGTAACAGTGGCCTTGCAACCAGAGGCATTGATGTTTTACTGTCCACCGGTTGCCATAGATACTAAACTGCCTGGTCGAATTCAGTACACATTTTATTGACTACACAAAGTGCGGATGGCCAGAAAGTAGTGTGTACATTGACTGTACCAAGGCACGACTGCTGTGAACCGACAGTCAAGCATCATTACTTGTGAGGCTTAACTTACTACTTCCAGTCCAGATCTGGCATGTGACGATGCATCTTGCCTGGACTGGTATTTATATTTGTGCCCCCCCCAACACTCCCCACCCCACCAAAGTTCAACTATTAGAACGGTTGAAAACTCCCCATCTTAAAGTGTAATATTCTTACATGACAAAAATTACCAGTAATAGATAATGGAGCAGGTAATCCAAACTAATTTCTCGGGAGAGATCGTGTGACCCAGCCTGACACCAATTAAATCCCGCAATAGTGCCCTGCCAGATATATTTCACTATTCAGACTACAAGATGACAACCAATTATGCGGTTTTGACGTGGCCTTGACTGAATTGTGACCTGGAGAACAGATTTATTTTTTATGCATTTTGACAGAAAAGGACTTACTTTCAATTTAGACAGTTGCAGAAAAGCATTTAAATCTCATTTGTGAGCTTTTAATGTTAATCATTGTAACTCTCACATATCACTGCCATTGATCTCTAGAACATACATTAACAACACTCTGGGGGATATTTCTATGCCCCCTGTGTCTTGTTCACATTAAAGGTCTAGCAGGCAGATACTACCTGACCCTGCTTGTTCAGAATCAGAATTGCATAATAATTGTCTTTTAGGATTTTAAATGGATTGGGAAAAACATACAACACAGGCCACTGAAGGCAAAGTTTCCATTATCACACAAATCCCACTCTAAGGACTGATCGAACATTTCATGTTTGATTTTATTTGATTGGGGTCAAGATTTGCAGCGTTTTAAATGCTTTTTAATTCGACCTGTTCCACCAGAGTTTTCAGGGAATGGAATAAGAGATGACTGTCTCGGTTAGATTATGTGCTCAGAATCCTAACTTTGTCTATCTATTCAAAGAGCAGTGCCTATGTTTTATACCGGGAAGAGGCTGCATGAACATCCCAGTCCTCAATGATGGCAGAACCCAGCATGTGAGTGCAAAAGACAAGACTGAAGCACCTGCGACTATCTTTAGCCAAGAGTCCCGAGTGGATGACCCTTCTTGGCCTCCTCCTGAAGTTTCCACCACCATAGATACAAGTCTTTCGCAAATTCGACTCACGCCCGTCACATCAAGAAAGGGCTGAGTGCACTAGGCTATTGGCCCAGACAACATCCTGACTGCAGTGCTGAAGACTTGCGTTCCAGAACTTGCCTCCAGCCAAGCTGTTCCAATACAATTACAACACTGGCATCTGTGTACCGTTTTAGTCTCCTTACCTAAGGAAGGATATATTTGCAACAGAGGTTCACCAGACTGATTCCTGGGATGGGGGGGATTGTCCTATCAGGAGAGATTGAAAAGACTAAGCCTATAAACTCTAGAGTTTAGAAGAATGAGAGGTGATCTCATTGAAACATACAAAATTCTTACAGGGCTTGACAGGGTAGATGTAGGGAGGATGGGGAGTCTAGAATCAGGGATCACAGTTTCAGAATAAGGGATCGGCCATTTAGGACTGAGATGAGGAAAAATGTCTTCACTCAGAGGGTGGTGAATCTTTGGAATTCTCTACCCCAGAGGCCTATGGTGGTTCAGTCGTTGAGTATATTCAAGATGGAAATCGATAGATTTTTGGACATTAAGGGAATCAAGGGATATGGGGATAGTGCAAGAAAGCGAAGTTGAGGTAGAAGATCAGCCATGATCTTATTGAGTAGCGGAGCAGGTTGGAGGGCCAAATGGCCTACTCCTGCTCCTATTTCTTATGTTCTTACCTGACAATGTAGAAAATTGTGCAGGTATGTCCTGTCCACAAAATGCAGGACAAATCCAAAGCAGCTAACTACCATCCTATCAGTTTATTCCCAATCGTCAAGCAAAGTGATGGAAGAAATCGTCAAGAGTGATTTACTTCTATTGTTGTCGTCAATGACAGCATCCCACCACCACATTTGTGTCCCATTGATGAATTTGCTTGAATCATATGTGAGTCCTAACGATGGGTATATGATAACAGTGTGGTCGCCGATGGGTTGCATATCTTACTCGTCCATGTGTCCTGATGATCGAAAGGTGGGTGTCAGATGGTCTATGTGCCTTGATGGGTAGTGAGAGTGTGTGATAACAGTGTGGGTAACTGATGGTGCACACGCCCTGATGTTCCATGTAAGCTGATGTGAAATGTGCATTAACAGTGTGAGTAACTGCTGGTGCTCATGTCCTGATGTTCCATATAAGCTGATGTGAAATGTGCATTAACAGTGTGGGTAACTGCTGGTGCTCATGTCCTGATGAGGAATGCATGATGATGGCCTATCTCAACAGTGGTGACCTAAAATGGGCAATATAGATTTGGCCACTTGTTATACACCTCGCCCGACTTTCCTTCCAACAATGGAACAAATCGGGCGGCTGATCCAATATCACCTGCTTTGCCCCTCTGCCAAAAGATAAAATGTGTTTTCAGCTTGCCACCAGACACTGAAATACTTCTCAGATTGTCCAACTGTAAACACATTAGAATTGTGGCACGGTTTTGAAAAAAGAGAGATTTGCATTTATATAGCGCCTTTCATGTCTTAAGCGCTTTACAGACAATGAAGTACTTTTGAAGTGTAGTCAGTGTTGTAATGTGGGAAATGCGGCAGCCAATAGCACTGTGAAAATGACCAGATAGTGTGTTTGTGATGTTGGTTGAGGGATAAATATTGGCCAGGGGATAACTCCCCTGCTCTTCTTCGGATAGTGCCATGGGATCTTTTACGTCCACCTAAGAGGGCAGATGGGGTCTCGGTTTAACGTCTCACCCAAAGAACAAGACGTTTTGCGGCTGTCAGCTCAGTTTCACAATGAATGAATGATCTTTGTTCATACAAGGGAAGGACTGGAGATAATTAAACTTATCATTGGTAATTAAGTTGCTGTAATAAAAATTAAATGCTTTGTCAAACAAAATGAAAACGATCATTAGAATTAAGTATAGTGATAACAAATGGCGCTTAATGTAATATGTAAGAAAAACATTTAAAACCTAGAAAAGACACATCAGATTATATTTTAAAATTAATTTAAGTTATTCTATCGAAGAAAGAAAGACTTGCATTTATATGGCCTTTCATGAGCTCAGGATGCCTGAAAGCGTTTTACAGCCAAAGAAGTACTTTTTGGAATGTAGTCACTGTTGTAATGTAGGAAATACGGCAGAGATTTGCGCACAGCAAGCTCCCACAGACAGCAATGTGATAATGACCAGATAATCTGTTTTTGTTATGTTGATTGAGGGATAAATATAGGCCAGGATACCGGGGATAACTCTCCTGTTCTTCTTTGAAATAATGCCATGGGATCTTTCACGTCCACCTGAAAGGACAGACGGGGCCTCGGTTTAACGTCTCATCTGAAAGTCGATACCTCTGAAAATGCAGCATTTCCTCAGCACTGGACTGGAGTGTCAGCCTGGACTATGGGCTCAAGTCCCTGGAGTGGAGCTTGAACCCATGCACTTTCAGACTCAGAGGTGAGAGTGCTACCCACTGAGGCATGGTTGACACTGTGTCAGGCTCCCACTTATAGTCGAAAATTTGTGTTTCTGAGATTGGTTTAAACTATTTAAATTTAAGTTCAATTGCTATAGTGAGGCCTACATTTCTGATGTAGCAGGATATAGTCTGAACTTTGCACCTCCCCAAGTGCTGACCCTGCTGAGTTTCCTGGTAGCTAGGCTCTTTTCAAATTATTTTGCAGGCTCGTGGCAGAATTCCTGGTGCTATAAAGTCATCTGCCTTAGAAGGGGAGGGGGCATGGGGGAGAGGAGGGAAAGTCATTTGCTGCAGTCCACATGGCTGTTATGTTCAGAATAACTCCACAAGACTGTATACTGTAAGCTCAAACTGTTGTGACCTTGGTCTCTTTAATGTAACTCCAGAGTGAGGAAGCAGCATGGCAGACTGCCTTTTATACCTGCTTGCCCAGGGTGTGCAGGTGACCCTTGGGTCTCCCACAGGTGCGCCCCCTGGTGGCAAGTCTTACACACTAGTAAACTTTACATACATAACAATGGCTGCATTTCAATTTTGTTTTTAAGCATCTCTTTCCTGGTGAATTGATCTCTCTGCAATCGATTTCACTAGCCTTGGCTGACCATAAATGTTTACAGCTCCCCTGCATTGCCTTAGCAACACTGGATGTTGGGAATGGAACGGTGCTGCGTTCAGCGTTGCTAAGGTGTTAATAAGAGAAAACATTTCAGAATAAGGGGCCGCCCATTTAAAACAGAATTGAGGAGGGATTTCTTCTCTCAGAGGGTCATGAGTCTTTGGAATTCTCTGCCCAGAGAGCTGTGGAGGCTGGGTCATTGAATATATTTAAGCTGGAGACAGATAGATTTGTGAACGATAAGGGAGTCAAGGGTTATGGGGAGTGGGCAGGGAAGTGGAGTTGTGGCCAAGATCATATCAGCCAGGATTGTATTGAATGGCGGAGCAGGCTCAACAGGCCAAATGGCCTACTCCTGCTCCTATTTCTTATGTCCTTATTTCCGATGCTTTATTCCCATTGTTATTTGAAGGTGCCTACTGCAAATATTGGCAGGCAGATACTGTCACTTCCAGTGGACAATCGCAGAAGTGTCAGCAGACACCTGGGAGCCAGTGAGATGGCGTCTCAACCTATCCTGGTCCGACCAACATTCAGGGAGCACGTATGAAAAATGCAGGCCTACAGTTCACTCGTTGGCAGCGGCACTCCTAGGATGGCTCATGTGGAAAATGGAAAAAAGAAAGAAGGACTTACATTTATATAGCGCCTTTCATGACCATGCGCTTCACAGATAATGAAGTACTCTTTGGAGGGTGGTCATTGTTGTAATGGAAACGTGGCAGCCAACTGGGACACTGGGAAGCTGGGACATTAAATAAATTTAAGACAGAAACAGACATTTTCTTAAACGATAAGGGGATAAGGGGAGCAGGCGGGGAAGTGGAGCTGAGTCCATGATCAGATCAGCCATGATCTTATTGAATGGTGGAGCAGGCTCGAGGGGCCTTATGGCCTACTCCTGCTCCAATTTCTTATGTTCTATGTAACTTGCCCACAGCAAACTCCTACAAACAGCAATGTGATAATTATTGTGTTCCTAACATAGATGAGGCTGCACACAGGGAGGTTAAAGTAACAGTGACCTCAGTCTTTATTAAGACACTCCAGAGTGAGGAATCGGCCTTAGGGGCTCCCAAGGGATGCTGCGATCCCTTTGGACTTCAGGGGATGAGCTCCCTAGTGGCGGAACATGGGAGTGCATGCTTTACAGATACACAACATCACCCTCCCCACCCCCCCCAAAGTCAAAGTGAAAACTATTTAAAACGTGAGGCAGTCGGCAACCTATCTTTCCCTGGTGGACCGCCTCGGTACAAATGTCTGTTCTGGTGTGTTGGCTGTGCCCTCGCTGGGCTGGTGTGTTGTTGGCCCTGCAGGGCTGCTAGGTGAGCCTGGCCTTGCTGGGCTGTTGGGCATGATGGGTTCGATTTCCTGGTCCGGCATGGTGTCATTGATCCTTTGGGTGTGTGTTGTGAGCTCGAAAAAGGTGGTGTCTGCTGCAGGTTGTTCAGGGCAGTTTGTGAACCGTAGCCTCATTTGGTCCAGGTGATTTCTGCAAATTTGTCTATTGTCTAATTTAATTACAAACACCCTATTCCCTTCTTTAGCTATCACTGTGCTCACAATCCACTTGGGACCATGTCCATAGTTTCGCACATACACAGGGTCATTCAGATCAATTTCCCGTGACACAGTGGCGTGACCATCATTTACATTTTGTTGCTACCGTCTGCTCTCTACCTGATCATGCAGGTTGGGGTGAACCAGCGAGAGTCTGCTTTTAAGTGTCCTTTTCATGAGTAGTTCAGCCGGGGGCACCCCTGTGTGCGAGTGGGGTCTCGTGCAGTAGCTGAGCAGTATTCGGGACAGGCGGGTTTGGCGTGAGCCTTCTGTGACTCGTTTAAGGCTCTGTTTGATGGTTTGTACTGCCCGCCCTGCCTGTCCATTGGAGGCTGGTTTAAACGGAGCCGAGGTGACATGTTTGATCCCATTGCGGGTCATGAATTCTTTAAATTCAGCACTGGTGAAACATGGCCCGTTGTCACTGACCAGTATGTCAGGCAGGCTGTGGGTGGCAAACATGGCCCTCTGGCTTTCAATGGTGGCGGTGGCGGTGCTTCCCAACATTATTTCACACTCAATCCATTTTGAAAAAGCATCCACCACCACCAGGAACATTTTACCGAGAAACAGGTCCGCATAGTCGACATGGATCCTCGACCATGGCCTGGAGGGCCAGGACCACAAACTTAGTGGTGCCTCTCTGGGCGCGTTGCTCAACTGAGCACACACACTGCATTGCCGCACGCAGGACTCTAAGTCAGAGTCGATACCGGGCCACCACACATGGGATCTGGCTATCGCTTTCATCATTACTATACCCGGGTGTGTGCTGTGGAGATCCGAGATGAACGTCTCCCTGCCCTTTTTTGGTAGCACTACGCGGTTACCCCACAACAGGCAGTCTGCCTGAATGGACAGCTCGTCCTTTCGCCGCTGGAACGGCTTGATTGGCTCTTGCATTTCAACGGGGATGTTGGCCCAGCTCCCATGAAGTACACAGTTTTTGACTAGGGACAGCAGAGGATCTTGGCTAGTCCAAGTCCTAATCTGGCGAGCTGTGACAGGTGATTAATCATTTTCAAACGCTTCCATGACCATCAACAAGTCTGCGGGCTGCGCCACCATCAACAAGTTTGCAGGCTGCACCATTTCCACCCCCGTGGTGGGCAATGGTAGCCGACTAAGAGCATCCGCATCGTTTTCGGTGCCTGGCCTGTAGCGGACGGTATAGTTATACGTTGATAGCGCGAGTGCCCACCTTTGTATGTGGGCTGAGGCATTAGTATTTATCCCCTTGTTTTCAGCAAATAGGGGTGAGGGGCTTGTGATCGGTTTCCAGCTCAAATTTGAGCCCAAACAGGTACTGATGAATTTTCTTTACCCCGAACACACACGCTAATGCCTCTTTCTCAATCATGCTGTCAGCCCTCTCGGCCTTAGACAAGCTCCTGGAAGCATAGACGACAGGTTGCAACTTCCCCGCAATGTTAGTTTGTTGTAATACACACCCGACTCCGTACGACGACGCGTCACATGCTAGCACAAGTCTTTTACACGGGTTATACAATACAAGCAGCTTGTTGGAGCATAAAATATTTCTGGCTTTCTTAAAAGCAATTACTTGTTTTATTACCCCATACCCAGTTCTCACCTTTGCGCAATAACACATGTAAGGGCTCTAAAAGGGTGCTTAACCCCGGTAGGAAGTTACCAAAATAGTTGAGGAGTCCCAGGCACGATCGCAGCTCCGTGACGTTCTGTGGCCTGGGCGCGTTCCTGATCGCCTCTGTCTTGGCATCTGTGGGCCGAATGCCGTCCGCTGCGATCTTTCGCCCCAAAAACTCTACTTCTGTTGCCATGAAGACACATTTTGACATCTTCAGCCGCAGCCCTACGCGATCCAGTTGCTGGACGACCTCCTCCAGGTTTTGTAGGTGCTCGGCGGTGTCCCGACCCGTGACCAATATGTTGCTCTGAAAGACCACCGACTTGAGTAGGCTCTCTATGTTTCTCTGGAAGATCGCTGCAGCTGACCGAATTCCAAACGGGCATCTGTTGTAGGTGAACAGTCCCTTGTGTGTGTTGATGCAGGTGAGGCCCTTTGAAGACTCCTCCAGCTCCTGCATCATGTAGGCCGAAGTCAGGTCAAGCTTGGTGAACATCTTGCCTCCTGCCAGCGTCGCAAATAGGTCGCCTGCCTTAGGTAGCGGGTATTGGTCCTGTAGCAAGAAACGATTAATAGTTACTTTATAATCGCCGCAAATCCTGACCGTGCCATCACTTTTGAGTACTGGAACAATCGGGCTGGCCCACTCGCTGAATTCCACTGGGGAGATGATGCCCTCGCATTGCAGCCTGTCCAGCTCGATTTCCACTCTCTCCCTCATCATTTGAGGTACCGCTCGCACCTTGTGGTGAATGGATCGTGCCTCTGGGACCAAGTGGATCCGCACCTTCACCCCGGAAAAGTTTCCAATGCCTGGCTCAAAAAGGGAAGGAAATTTGTTAAGAACCTGGGTACATGAGGCCTCATCGACATGTGATAGCGCTCAGATGTCATCCCAGTTCCAGCGGATTTTGCCCAGACAGCTCCTTCCAAGCAATGTGGGGCCATCGCCCGGGACAATCCAGAGTGGCAGTTCGTGCACCGTGCCCTCGTAGGTGACCTTGACCATGGCGCTGCCCAAGACAGTGATAAGCTCTTTGGTGTACGTTCTCAGTTTCGTGTGGATGGGGGTCGGTGTCTCTACAGTGAAAAGTTTTCATAGGATGGTCTCGTGGCCAATGCCCAGTACAAAAAAGTCTCTGAGCATTTGCTGCAGGTAGCCATCAAACTTACATTGTCGTGCCAGTCGCCTGAGCTCGGCGACGTAGCTCGCCACT
Source organism: Pristiophorus japonicus (assembly GCF_044704955.1). Classification (NCBI taxonomy): domain Eukaryota; kingdom Metazoa; phylum Chordata; class Chondrichthyes; family Pristiophoridae; genus Pristiophorus; species Pristiophorus japonicus. The sequence goes on along the minus strand of NC_091977.1, from coordinate 515,038,132 downwards.
TCCTGACCTTCAGATCGCTGGCACGTGTAGAACCAATACCTCGTCATCAGCACACTCTCTCCTCGGGTTAAGATGCTCCCAAACCAGTTTACACAGCTTCTCATACAACTTATCTGTGGGTTTCACTGGAGCCAGAAGATTCTTCATGAGGCTGTAGGTCGGTGCCTCGCAGACTGTGAGAAGGACTGCTCTCCTTTTTGCAGCGCTTCCCTCTCCGTCCAGCTCGTTGGCTACAAAGTACTGGTCTAGCCGTTCGACATAGGTTTCCCAATCCTCACCCTCCGAGAACTTCTCCGGGATGCCCACAGTTTGCTGCATCTTTGCGTTGGATTCGTATTGTCGTCGCCAGTTATTGTGTTCCTAACACAGATGAGGCTGCACATAGGGAGGTTAAATAACAGTGACCTTAGTCTTTAATAAGACACTCCAGTGAATAACAGGCCTTAGAGGCCGGCTTATATACAGTGCTCCCAAGGGATGCTGGGATCCCTTGGGACTTCAGAGATGAGCTCCCTGGTGGTGGAACATGGGAGTGCATGCTTTACAGATACACAACAATAATGACCAGATAATCTGTTTTTGTGATGTTAATTGAGGGATAAATATTGTCCGGAACACCAGGGATAACTCCCCTGCTCTTCTTCAAAATAGTGCCATGGGATCTTTTACGTCCACCTGCGAGAGCAGACGAAAGATGGCACTTGCAACAGCGCAGCACTCTGTCAGCACTGCACTGGAGTGGGACTTGAACCCACAACCTTCTGACACAGAAGTGAGTGTTCTCCCCACTGAGCCATAGCTGACACTAGCTGATAATAGCGCCCTTCTGTTGATGGGGTTTGGGCGCATAGTCGGGGGGCAGAGGTGTCGAGGGAGTTTTACTTTGCATTTCCTGTACTGTGTCTGAACTCAGTGCTGACGATGTGCCTGTAAAAGTAATCCATCCCTCAGCACTTGCTTGCAACCTTCATTTTTGATGAACACCAAAAATATAAAACGTGCATTTACACTTTAATAAGATGACAGTGGCGGAACACTGCAATTTTCCACTAATCTGCTGCAGATTAAATTCCAATAATTCCAGGCGACATCACAAAGTTAGTCGTTCAATAACAATGTCACCACACATCAACTGAATGAAGCTACTTAGTTGCGATATCAGCCATGACACATGCTGGCAATGAAACATTTGTCGGCCTTCTGCAGATGACAGCATAATAGATCAGCCGCCTTCTTTTGTTGTACAACACACTTTTGTCATTAAAGATAATGGGTGCACGGGAGTGATTATTATATCACCCCAGCTGAACCTGTGAGCAAATGATTCCCTTGCCGTCACTCGCACTCTGACATTACTCTCCGACGTAATTACAATCTACCATTCTCTCTGAAATTGCACGGTCGTCATCACGAGCAATTACCATGGCAACGGTAAAAAGTAACAAAGATACCCGGAGCGAGGACTGTAGGATACTCTGGGAATTCAGAGGATACCAGACACCACAGAACAAAGCGTGAGCGAGCTCTAATCAGTAAACCCAGGCCCGTCTGCTCTGTCAGGTGGACGTAAATGATCCGATGGCACTCTTTCAAAGAAGAACATGGGGAGTTATCCCCGATGGCCTGGTCCAATATTTATCCTTCAATCAACATCACTAAAACAGATTATCTGGTCATTATCATGTGCTGTTTGTGGGAGCTTGCTGTGTGAAAATTAGCTGCCGCATTTCCAATATTACAACAGTGACTAATCTTCAAAACGTATTTAATTGGCTGTAAAGCGCTTTGGAACGTCCGGTGGTGGTGAAAGCCGCAATAGAAATGAAAGTCTTCCTTTCATTTCTTTCACTGCTACCTGAGGTCGTGCTTCTCCACCGCCCCCCCCAGGCCCAAACCCCCCATCCCCAACCACGACACCTCCTTCCCACCCTGACAAAGGCTGTATCCTCGGCATAAACTTCTAAAAGCACTTTTGAAGTCAATCTACTGTCCATGGCTTTTAGCACAGGGGACAGAGATATGGGTAGTTGTCGTTCACCTAGTTACAGACAGGAAAATGAGCCAAAATCCTGCCTATGCTCCCTACCCAGTGATCTGTCCTGGAAATGCATGAGTGGCCTGGTTCGAGTTTATCTCTGACAGCCCAAGGGCAAAATAATCTCCCAACGCACACTGTAAAGGCTCACACATGAATATGGGCCGCATGGATAAGATAGCAGAGGTTCACCTAATCAACTTTCTGGAGAAGAGGGATAGAAATATACATTCAAAGAACAACACGTCTAGTACACCAAGGCTTTTCCCCACCACAGAATTCCTGCTCAGTGCATAGCATCGAAACACAAAACCCTGATCCAAATATAAAATATGCCCCAATTTTCTGCTTCATTGTGAATATTCAGTACACTGAATATAATTGGTGCGTTGCCAATGGCAGCTGGAGGCAGCAGTGTAATTTGAAAGTTTAATTAATTTATTAAGTTATGTTATTATTAATTGTTTCCTGTTGATTTTGATCTGATTGAATTGCTGAATGAGGTACAAAAATTTGCAAACGGATTTTCTTTGTGCAGTTTCTTTGTGTGTCAGTCGTAGCTCAGTGGGTAGCACTCTCGCCTCTGAGTCCCTCTTCAGGAAATTCACAAAATCATAGAACCATTGAATGGTTACAGCACAGTAGAAGGCCGTTCGCCTCCGTCGAGCCTGTGCCGGTTCTCTGCAAGAGCACCTCAGCTAGTCCCACTCCCCTGCCCTTTCCCCATAGCCCTGCAAAAAACATTTTCTCAGCTACTTATCCAACTCCCTTATGAAAGCCACGATTGAATCTGCCTCCACTACCCTTTCAGGCAGTGTATTCCAGATCCTAACCACTCGCTGTGTGGAAAAGTTTTTTCTCATGTCGTGTTTGATTCTTTTGCCAATCACCTTAAATGTGAGTCCTCTGGTTCTTGACCCTTCTGCTTTTGGGAATAGTTTCTCTCGAACTACTCTGTCCAGACACCTCATGATTTTGAACATCTCGATCAAATTTCCTCTCAACATTCTCTGCTCTGAGAACAACCACAGCTTTTCCAGTCTATCCACATAACTGAAGTCCCTCCTCCCTGGAACCATTCTCGTAAATCTTTTCTGCACCCTCTTCAAGGCCTTCACATCCTCCTAAAGTGCGATGCCCGGAATTAGACACAATACTCCAGTTGAGGCCGAACCAGTTTTTTTAATACAGGTTCATCATAATTTCCATGCTTTTTTACTCTATAGCTCTATTCATGAAGCCCAGGATCCCATAAGCATTTTTATCCCCTTTCTCAACCTGCCCTGCCACCTTCAGCGATTTGTGCCCATATTCCCCCAGGTCTCTCTGTTCATGCACCCCCTTTAGGATTGTATCCTTTAGTGTATATTATCTCTCCTCATTCTTTCTACCAAAATGTATCACCGCACTTTTCTGCATTAAATTTCATCTGCCACGTGTCCACTCATTCCACTAGCCTGTCTTTGTCCTCTTGAAATCTATCACTATCCCCATCACTGTTCACTATACTTCCAAGTTTTGTGTCATCTGCAAATTTTTTAATTGTGCCCTGTACACCCACATGCAAGTCATTAATATATATCAAGAAAAGCAGTGGTCCTCGGACCGACCCCTGGGGAACACCACTGTATACCTTCCCCCAGTCTGAAAAAGAACCGTTCACACTACGCTCTGTTTCCTATCACTTAGTCAATTTCGTATCCAAGCTGCCACTGTCCCTTTTATTCCATAGGCTTTAACTTTGCTGGCAAGCCTATTATGTGGCTTTTGGAAATCCGTGTACACCACATCTTCCGCATTGCCCTCATCAACCCTCTCTGTTATCTCATCAAAAAACTCGATCAAGTTGGTTAAACACGATTTGCCTTTAACAAATCCATGCTGGCCTTCCTGAATTAATCCATACTTGTCCAAGTGACTGTGAATTTTGTCCCTGATTATTGTTTCTAAAAGCTTCCCCACTACCGATGTTAAACTGACCAGCCTATAATTACTGGGTTTAATCTTTACACACTTTTTTGGATATGGGTGTAACATCTGAAATTCTCCAGTCTTCTGGCACCACCCTCGTTTCTAAGGAGGATTGGAAGATTATGGCCAGTACCTCCGCAATTTCTTCCTTCACTTCCCTCAGTGCCCTAGGATGCATCCCATCCAGTCCCGATGACTTATCTATTTTAAGTACTGCCAGCCTTTGTAATACCTCATCTTTCTCAATTCTTCTCCCTTCCAGTATCTCCTCTACCTCCTCCTTCACGATGTCTATGGCAGCATCTTCTTCCCTGGTGAAGACAGATGCAAAGTACTAATTTACTATCTCAACCATATTGTCTGCCTTCATGCGTAGGTCTCCTTTTTAGTCCCTATTTGGCCGCACCCCTCTTCTTACTACCCGTTTACTATTTATATGCCTATAGAAGACTTTGGAATTACCTTTTATGTTGGCTGCCATTCGATTCTCATACCTCACTTTGACCCTCTTATTTGCTTTTTCACTTCTCCGCTGAACTTTCTCTATTTAGCCTGATTCGCAAATGTATTCTCGACCTGACATCTGTCATATGCCCTCTCTTTCTGCTTCATTTTACTCTCTTCTAACTCTTTCATCATCCAGGGAGCTCTGACTTTAGTTGCCCCTTAGTGGAAATGTACCTCGACTGTACCCAAACTATTTCCTCTTTAAAGGCAGCCCATTGTTCCACGACAGTTTTGCCTGCCAATCTTTGATTCCAATTTACCCGGGCCACAACTGTTCTAAACCAACTGAAAGTTGGCTTCCTCCAATTATGTCTTTTTACTCTAGATTGCTCCCTGACTTGAGCACAAAAATCTAGGCTGACACTCCAGTGCAGTACTATACAGTTGGAGCTACCGTCTTTTGGATGCTCCCTCAGGTGGATGGAAAGGATCCCATGGCATTATTTCGAAGAAGAGCAGGGGAGTTATCCCTTGTGTCCTGGCCAATATTTATCCCCCAATCAACATAACAAAAAACAGATATCTGGTCATTATCACATTGCTGTTTTTGGGAGCTTTCTGTGCACAAATTAGCTGCCACATTTCCTACATTACAACAGTGACTACACTTCAAAAAGTACTTCATTGCTTGTAAAGAGCTTTGGGACGTCCGACGGCGGTGAAAGGCGCTATATAAATGCAAGTCTTCAGAATTGTGACTGAAGCACAACATTTCTTGGAAAAAGAACTGTCAGAATTTAGCTGGACAGTTCCAGCAATTTTTCAAACCTACAAGAAGGAAGCTGCTTTCTGTGTTCCACGTGCAACAAGATTATAAAACTTCTATAAAGCAATTTATGATTTTGATGCACAGAGAGACTTTTCTATTGTGTTTTGTTTGATTGTGGAAAATAAATGAATGGCGCATGACATAGAAGGACATCAAGAACATTCGTGGATTGTGGGAGAAAGGGAATGCAAGAAGTCTTGACATGGTGAGAATAAAAAGGGAAGGGAAAATATGTAAAACACCATATTTGGAGTTCAGGGGAACAAGAGAGAAAAGTTCAGTGGAGAAGAAGCCATAATGGCATCAATAAGCAGAGAGAGAGAGGGAGAGAGAGAGAAAGAGAGATAGATTGTAATGAGGAGAGGCAAAGAGGCTAAGGGTGAGGGAAGGAATTCCTATTAGACAAAAAGCTTTGTGGGCGATATTGCCCCTTTTTATAGCCCCATTAGCGCCTCCGGAGGGCGGTAACGGGGCACAGTGGCATTTTTGCCCATTACCGCCTCCTGGGAAATTGCCCTGGAGGTTTGGGGGGGGGGGGGTGCTGTCCTGTGCGCACCGACCCCTTAATACCCGGCTTTAAAGCGGAGGCCTTTAGCGCCTAGGGCCACCATCTTTATTTGTGGGTCAACTCTTGGATCGACCCGACAATGGCAGCCCTCGCAGCCATCGTGCAGCTTGGCACATCATTTTGGATGCCGGGCCGCTGGCCCAGTCGATCGGGTCCCTAGTAGCCCAGTGGCAGCCACCAAAAGGCCTGTAGAGTGCGCAGAGGCCCTCCCCTTTAATAGGATCACCCCGGGATGATCCTATTAAAGGATGCATGGCCCAATTCCATGTCGGGGTTGGGACTTCCGTGCCGGGCATAGGAAGTCTCGGCCCCGGAAAGCCACCACCCCCAAACGGGGCGAGAGGCAATGTCTTTTGCAACCTTACTAGGAGTGAGAGAGAAGAGCCTTCCCAGATATAGGAGCATTTTTCACATCTGGAATAAACTTTTATCGAAGATAATATGTGGCTGTTATCTAATACACTAGGCGATGGAACTTATTCCACCAATTAGAAGTGTTTTCCCACAAGTCACCAGCAGCTGAAGAAAAGAACATCAACACTCACTGTCATCACTGAGGTCAGCTGTTACCATAGCAACTCACAGCATAATAATTCTCACCCCGTTCTCTTTGCGCAAACACCACAAAGAAATCACAACACTACACGCAGCTGACAAAATCAAACATCCTCACACTGAACTCCCTCGATGGTTCAGTTGTCAAGTCAGCGTGTAACTGAGTAATACAGAGCAGAGTGTCACAGGTGCTTGATCTGTGCCGAGGTAGCTGATCTCAGCGCGTACTGCCAGTAGGAGTCCTACAAATTACTTCAGCAACCTGGCCGATGATGAAGAAAATCAACTTTGTTGGACTTGATTGCCATCAAGTGACCCTTACGGGAATGGTAGCATAGTAGTAATGTTACTGGACTGGTATAGTACTAATGATCTAGACTGTACTGGACGAGGGGCCTGGACAAATGATCCAGAGACATGAATTCAATCCCACCTCGAGTAATGGTGACCATGAAACTACCGGATTGTTGTAAAAACCCATCTGGTTCACTAATGTCTGTTAGGGAAGGAAATCTGCCGTCCTTACCCGGTCTGGCCTATATTTGACTCCAGACCCCAGCAAAGTGGTTGATTCTTAACTACCCTCTGAAATAGCCTGGCAAGCCACTCAAGGGCAATTAGGGATGGGCAATAAATGCTGGCCTTGCCATGGATACCCAAATCCTGTGAACGAATAAAAATAAGCCGCTTAACATGATTGAATAGCCGGCCAAAGTCCCTGTGCTCACAGACCTACATTGGTTTCTGTTCAATTCCCTCTATGGCCTTGCCCCCTCCTATCTCTGTGATCTCCTCCAGCCCTATAGCCCTCCGAAATCTCTGCACTCCTCCAATTCTGGCCTTTCGCGCATCCCCGGTTTCTTTTACTCCAACATTGGCGGCCATGCCTTCTGCTACCTGGGCCCTAAGCTTTGGAATTCCCTCCCTAAACCTCTCTGCCTCTCTACCCTCTCTACTCCAGAGGGCTGTGAAGGTTCAGTCGTTGAGTGTATTCAGGACAGAGATCGATAGATCTTTGGATACTGAGGGACTTGGGATATGGGGTAAGTGCAAGAAGGTGAAGCTGAGGTCGAAGACCAGCCATAGTCTTAAGAAATGGCGGAATAGGTTCGAAGAGTCAAGATGCTTACTCCTGCTCCTATTTCTCATGTTCTTACCACTCTCTCCTTCTTTAAGATGCTCCTTAAAATGTACCTCTTTGACCAAGCTTTTGGTCACCTGTCCTAATACCCCTTTGTGACTTAGTGTCAAACTATGTCTGTTTATGCTCCTGTGGAGCAACTTGGGATGTTTTACTATGTTAAAGGCGCAATATAAATGCAAGTTATTGTTGCCAACAACTAGTGGATGTGGTATATTTGGATTTCCAGAAGGCATTCAATAAGGGGCCGCATAAGAGGTTACTGCACAAGATAAAAGCTCATGGGGTTGGGGGTAATATATTAGCATGGATAGAGGAGTGGCTAACTAACAGAAAAGAGAGAGTCTGGATAAATGGGTCATTTTCCGGTTGGCAAACAATGACTAGTGGGGTGCCGCAGGGATCGGTGCTGGGTCCTCAACTATTTACAATCTATATTAATGACTTGGATGAAGGGACCGAGTGTAATGTAACCAAGTTTGCTGATATAAAGATGGGTGGGAAAGCAAACTGTGAGGAGGACACAAATAATCTGCAAAGGAATACAGAGAGGCTAAGTGAGTGGGCAAACATTTGGCAGATGGAGTATAATGTGGGAAAATGTGAGGTTATCCACTTTGGCAGAAATAATAGAAAAGAAAATTATAATTTAAATGGAGAAAAATTGCAAAGTGCTGCTGTACACAGGGACCTGGGGTCCTTGTGCATGAAACACAAAAAACTAATATGCAGGTACAGCAAGTAATCAGGAAGGCCAATGGAATGTTGGCCTTTATTGCAAGGGGGATAGAGTATAAAAGCAGAGAAGTATTGCTACAACTGTACAGGGTATTGATGAGGTCACACCTAGAGTACTGCGTACAGTTTTGGTCTCCATATTTAAGGAAAGATATACTTGCATTGTAGGCCGTTCAGAGAAGGGTTCACTAGGTTGACTCCGGAGATGAGGGGGTTGACTTATGAAGATAGGTTGAGTAGGTTGGGTCTATACTCATTGGAGTTCAGAAGAATGAGAGATGATCTTATTGAAGCACATAAAATAATGAGGGGGCTCGACAAGGTGGATGCAGAGAGGATATTTCCACTCATAGGGGAAACTAAAGCTAGGGGACATAGTTTCAGAATAAGGGGCCGCCCATTTAAAACTGAGACGAGGAGAAATTTCTTCTCTCAGAGAGTTGCAAATCAATGGCATTGTTTGCCATAGGGAGCTGTGGAGGCAGGGTCATTGAATATATTTAAGACGAGATCGACAGATTTTTGAGCGTTAAAGGAATAAATGGTTTTGGGGAGCGGACAGGGAAGTGGAGCTGAGCCCATGATCAGATCAGCCATGATATTATTGAATGGCGGAGCAGGCTCGAGAGGCCAAATGGCCTACTCCTGCTCCTATTTCTTATGTTCTTATTTTAACACTAAACCTCTAGCCTCATACAAGATGAATATCCACAAGGTAACAGAATCTGCCTATCCCCTGAATCAACAACTTCAGCCAATTAATTTTTTTGGAGTAGGAACAATTAAAAAAAAGTCTTAATGCTGCTTTTCAGCACCATGGCAACCAAGAGAATAACTTCACATAACTTATCATTACACCTTCATCAGCATCACCGCTAAATAAGACGAACATAATATTACCACAGTCTACTTTTGAAGTACAGTTTTTAACTAATTAAACCATTGTTGCCTAAATTCCTTTTTAATTTAATGTTATTTGATAAATCAACCATCATAATAAAATAAAATTTTTCAGCTCTGTTATAATACTCAGCTGAGGCACAAACAGTCCTTCAATCCATTCCCAACTGAATACTTCATATGAACTGTCTGGACTGCAGCTAAATACTATGACACGTTGCTTCATCGTGGTCCATACAGACCTAAACACTACTACCACAGCACAATAAATTCATTCTCAGTTTCTTCTCCCATCCCAGTTTCCTCTTTTCCCTTGAATAGAATTGGAGGAAATTTTCCATTTTGTTCCAGTGGCACAATCTCAGAAAATTAGCTGCAGAGACTCTTGTTGAATGACATAGGATTACACAGGATATATGGCACAGATACAGGCCATTCGGCCCAACCAGTCCACTCCGGCGTTTATGCTCCACTCGTGCCTCCTCCCGACTTTCCAAATCTAAAGCTATCAGCATAATCCTCTAGTCCCTTCTCCCTCATATGCTTGTCTAGCCTTCCCTTAAATGCATCTATATTATTCACTTCAACCACTCCCTGTGGCAGTGAGTTCCATATTCTCACCACCCTATTGGATTTCTTGGTGACTATCTTATATTGATGGCCTCTCGTCATGTTCTTCCCCACAAATGGAAACAATCTCTGTGTCTACTCTATCAAAACCTTTCATAATTTTAAAGACCTCTATGAAGTCACCCCTCAGCTTTCTTTTTTCAATCGAAAAGAGACCCAGCCTGTTCATCCTTTCCTGATAGGTAGCTCCTCGCATTTCTGGCATAATCCTTGTAAATCCTCTCTGCACTCCCTCCAGTGCCTCTATATCCTTTCTATATTCCAGTGAAAAAGAAGGGCGGTAAGAGAAGGGATAACCAGCCGTGGATAACCAAGGAAATAAAGGAGAGTATCAAATTAAAAACCAATGCGTATAAGATGGCCAAGGTTAGTGGGAAACTAGAAGATTGGGAACATTTTAAACGACAGCAAAGAATGACAAAGAGAGCAATAAAGAAAGGAAAGATAGATTACGAAAGTAACTTTGTGCAAAACATAAAAACAGATAGTGAAAGCTTTTACCGATATACAAAACGGAACAGAGTGACTAAAGTAAATGTTGGTCCCTTAGAAGATGAGAAGGGGGATTTAATAATGGGAAATATGGAAATGGCTGAGACCTTAAACAATTATTTTGCTTCGGTCTTCACAGTGGAAGACACAAAAACCATGCCAAAAATTGCTGGTTACTGGAATGTGGAAAGGGAGACAATCACTATCACTAGTGGGGTAGTGCTGGACAGGCTAATGGATCTCAATGTAGACAAGTCCCCTGGTCCTGATGAAATGCATCCCAGGGTATTAAAGGAGATGGCGGAAGTTATAGCAGATGCATTCGTTATAATCGACCAAAATTCTCTGGACTCTGGGGAGATATCATCGGATTGGAAAGCAGCTAATGTAACGCCTCTGTTTAAAAAAGGGGGCAGACAAAAGGCAGGTAACTATAGGCCGGTTAGTTTAACATCTGTAGTGGGGAAAATGCTTGAAACTATCATTAAGGAAGAAATAGCAGGACATCTAGATAGAAATAGTGCAATCAAGCAGACGCAGCATGGATTCATGAAGGGGAAATCATGTTTTACTAATTTACTGGAATTCTTTGAGGATATAACGAGCATGGTGGATAGAGGTGTACTGATGGATGTGGTGTATTTAGATTTCCAAAAGGCATTCGATAAGGTGCCACACAAAAGGTTACTGCAGAAGATAAAGGTACGCGGAGTCAGAGGAAATGTATTAGCATGGATAGAGAATTGGCTGGCTAACAGAAAGCAGAGAGTCGGGATAAATGCGTCCTTTTCGGGTTGGAAATCTGTGGTTAGTGGTGTGCCACAGGGATCGGTGCTGGGACCACAACTGTTTACAATATACATAGATGACCTGGAAGAGGGGACAGAGTGTAGTGTAGCAAAATTTGCAGATGACACAAAGATTAGTGGGAAAGCGGGTTGTGTAGAGGACAGAGAGAGGCTGCAAAGAGATTTAGATAGGTTAAGTGAATGGACTAAGATTTGGCAGATGGAATACAATGTCAGAAAATGTGAGGTCATCCACCTTGGAAAAAAAAACAGTAAAAGGGAATATTATTTGAATGGGGAGAAATTACAACATGCTGCGGTGCATAGGGACCTGGGGGTCCTTGTGCATGAAACTCTTTTGAGTTTACCTGCAAAACATAAAAACATTAAACGGTGCCACCCGACCTGGGTGACACTCCAGACATTTACAAGGCCCTTTTTTTCCCCCCCTTTTTTTTTTGTGTTTTTCTTTTTTGGTTTTTTTTTTTGGGCACTAAATTCACAATTTTCCCCAGTGCCCCCTATAAAAGGGAAGGGGGACACTAAAAGCACCGGCAATAAAAACAAATTAAACTTAAAAAAAACGTAAAATCAAATTAAAATTTGGTTGCCGGGCGTGATGATGCACTCCAGTCCCTCCGGTGCCCACCTCTCGTCCTTGTGCATGAATCCCAAAAAGTTAGTTTGCAGGTGCAGCAGGTAATCAGGAAGGCAAATGGAATGTTGGCCTTCTTGCGAGAGGGATGGAGTACAAAAGCAGGGAGGTCCTGCTGCAAAAGTACAGGGTATTGGTGAGGCCACACCTGGAGTACTGCGTGCAGTTTTGGTCACCTTACTTAAGGAAGGATATACTAGCTTTGGAGGGGGTACAGAGACGATTCACTCGGCTGATTCCGGAGATGAGGGGGTTACCTTATGATGATAGATTGAGTAGACTGGGTCTTTACTCGTTGGAGTTCAGAAGGATGAGGGGTGATCTTATAGAAACATTTAAAATAATGAAAGGGATAGACAAGATAGAGGCAGAGAGGTTGTTTCCACTGGTCGGGGAGACTAGAATTAGGGGCACAGCCTCAAAATACGGTGGAGCCAATTTAAAACCGAGTTGAGAAGGAATTTCTTCTCCCAGAGGGTTGTGAATCTGTGGAATTCTCTGCCCAGGGAAGCAGTTGAGGCTAGCTCATGAAATGTATTCAAATCACAGATAGATAGATTTTTTAACCAATAAGGGAATTAAGGGTTATGGGGAGCAGGCGGGTAAGTGGAGCTGAGTCCACGGCCAGATCAGCCATGATCTTGTTGAGTGGCGGAGCAGGCTCGAGGGGCTAGATGGCCTACTCCTGTTCCTAATTCTTATGTTCTTATATGTTCTTATCATATGGCAACCAGGATTGTACGTAGTACTCCAAGTGTGGTCTAACCAAGGTGCGCATAACTTCACTTCTTTTTAATTCTATCCCTCTAGAAATAAACCCTAGTACTAGGTTTGCTTTTTAATGGCCTTGTTAATCTGGAATATATGAGTCTATCACATTCAGCAAAGCATTTATCAAGTTAGCTACTGGATGTATCTTTTCAAAAAAAATTCTAACAAAGTAACATGCAGATAAAATACCTGCATCACAGGAAATTAATGAAGTATGGGGAAGTTTGAAATATAATGGCCCCGAAGAGAAGACGTGCTCTTGCAGAGAGCCAGCACAGGCTTCATGGGCCGAATGGCCTCCTTCTGTGCTGTAACCATTCTATGGTACTATCTGCAGCCAGTCCAATACTCTCCTGCTGTAACTTTGGTGGGTGTCCACTAGAACAACAGGAAATCAGGCCTCTTCCTACCTCAAACATGGCCAACTTTGTAAGAGGGGATGGGGCCAGAGGCAGGGAGGCCACACGTCAGAATTCTCGCTCCCAGGGCCTACATATGGTTGATGGAGGAATACCTGATTGGTGTAACTTTCTAGCAACCAGCTTGGGGGAACCATCTGATGCTTTTGGGGTTGTGATCATGGCTTGGACCTCCAAAGAACAAAGCTAAATTGTTTTGTTAAATTGTTAAAGCATTTGCTTTTAAAGGGGACGGTGGAGGCAGCTCTCTGTTTGTGAGGACCCAGCGTTCCCCCGTGCCCTCACCCTCCCGGCCAGGCAATCTGTAGCCGGATTTTTGGCTTCTTCGTCAGGCCAGCACCCCAGATGTGCTCCGAGTGGAATGGGTACCCTTTCGTAGGACACAAATCAGAGAACCTCCCTGATCCCAGAATGTGTTCTGCGGCCAGCAGTGGAGATTCCTGGCAGTTATGCAGAAAATTGCCCAAAATGTGGGCTTTTGGCGTCAGTGTTCATTTTGTTCATGAAGAAACTTTATGTAACACACGGACAATTCAATTGTCCAGTTCAGAAAAAAGAAAGAACTTACATTTATATAGCACCTTTCCTGACCTCAGGGCGTCACAATGCATTGCACAATAATTTTTGAAGTACAGTCCCTGTTTTAATATAGGGAAACATGACCGCCAAATATGTAAATAGCAAGGCCTCACAAGTAGCAATAAGAAATACTGTTTTAGCGATGTTGGTGGAGGAGTAAATGTTAGCAGTGCTGTAGGAGAACTGCCCTAACTTTTGTTCCAAAAAGTACAATGAAATCTTTTGCAGCCACCTGAAAGATTAGCCTCAGTTTAAGGTCTGATCCCAAAGACAGCACTTCCGACAGCGCAGCGCTCCCTCAGTACTGCACTGAGGTTCTCCTGCTCATCCGCTGTAACATTGATGGGAAAATCGCAGAAGCCCCAGAAAAACAGAGTGTGTCATTTTCCCGGAGTTTCTGAGGCTCTTCAACTCCCCCCCCCCGCCCCCCCCAACCCCCATCCCGCCAAGTTATGGTGGGCGAGCGGGAGAACTCCTATGCGGAAATTCACCTGCGATGTGCTTAAATCTCTGGAGTGGTGCTTGAGTCCATAACCTTCAGTCCTTCTGTCTCCGAAGAGAAAGTGCGATGACTGATACAAGGCTGGCACCTTTGCTCCTGCAGTGACTATGCTCAAGACATTTTGATCTTTCTTTCCTCCCCATTTCCCCCTCTTTATTCCCTCAAGAGAAGCACTGAACTTCCATTAAGTGCTGGTGCTCTGATCAATAAACTGGCAGCAATTACTTTGTTCTGTATGTTCAAGCAGAAGAACTATAGTTGCATTGTAACAAGATCGATAAGAAGTTGTCCTCACTCAAGAGAGCTATAAAAATGAAGTGAGATGAATTTTAAAAAGAGCCAATTTACTGATTGATTCACAATAAACATGCTAACTGCAAGGCTTGTCCCTGTTATCATCTCCTTCAGTGTAACAGCCCAGAAAGGTGACAAGAGCAATGAAGTTTCAATAATATTTTAGACCAGTACCATGTTGTTGAGCCTAGAGGGTTGGATTTTTAGCATATGAAGGGTTCTATTATATACATGGGGTTGAAGTTTTAGTGTATAGAAGTGTGGATTGTTTGTATAGATGGCTTAATATTTTTTGTACATATTGGACTTGGATTCTTAAGGGTAGGAATTAGACTCCACCGTACCTGATCTTTGGGGGAGCAGAATGGGGCTCCATGGACTAGCAGCACTGTGGTGAACTTGGGACCTACAACCACAACAGCAACTTGCATTTTCTAGCACCTTTAACTTAGTAAAACGTCCCAAAGCGCTTCACTATCAAATTAAATTTGACACCGAGCTACAGAAGGAGGTATTAGGACAGATGACCAAAAACTTGGTCAAAGAGGTAGGTTTTAAGGAGAGTCTTAAAGGAGGAGAGAGAGGTAGAGAGGCGGATAGGTTTAAGGAGTGAATTCCAGAGCTTAGGGCCCAGGCAGCTGAAGGCACAACCACCGATGGTGGAGCGATTAAACTCGGGGTTGTGCAAGAGGCCAGAATTAGAGGAACACAGAGATCTCGGGGTGGGGGGGGTTGTGGGGCTGGAGGGGATTAGAGAGATAAGGAGGAGCGAGGCCATGGAGGGATTTTAAAACAAGGATGAGAATTTTAAAAATCAGGGCATTAGCGGACTGGGAGCCAATGTAGGTCGGTGAGCACAGGGGTGATGGATAAACAGGACTTGGTGCAAGTTAGGACATGGGCAGCAGAATTTTGGATAAGTTTAAGTTTATGTATGGTGGAAGATGGGAGGCCTAAGTAAAGAGGAGACTGGGCCTACATTGCAGGAATACTGGAGAAATTATCAGGGATGCAAGGACCGGTGGAGTGGAGAGGTCCTGGAGCATTGCGGAGGGGAAGTGAATGATGTGGCATTATTAAGGTGAGGGCTGAGGTCTGGACAATTCAACAGGAATAGTAGCATTAAGGGAGAAGCAGCTGAAGTTTTCACATCTGACTTTCCATGTCTCTTTTGTTGCCATTCTCCACTGCTAAAATAGAACCATAGAATGATCCAGCACAGAAGGAGGCCATTCAACCTGTCATACCTGTGCCGGCTCTTTGAAAGTGCTATCCAATTAGTCTCACTCCCCTGCTCTTGCCCCCGGAGCCCTACAAATATTTCCCCAGTTTAGACAGGTGTGACAGAACAAGCCTGACAAAAACGCATGAGAGGAAAGTGTTTCAGGGAGTAACTTTACTCAAAGGAAGTACATGAATACACAAAGCTCTTAATATAGACAGCAACACCTTGCATTTATATAGTGCCCTAAATGCAATAAAGCATCCCAAGGCACTTCATAGTTATCGGGCAAAATTGACACCGAGCCACGTGAGGAGATATTAGGACAGGTGGTCAAATGCTTGATCAAAGAGGTAGGTTTAAGGAGCGTCTTAGTGGAAGAGAAGGAGAGGTAGAGAGGCGGAGAGGCGGAGAGGTTTAGGGAGGGAATTCCTGAGCTTGGAGCTAGACAGCTGAAGGCACGGCCGCCAATGGTGGGGCGAAGGAGACTGGGGATGCTCAAGAGGCCAGAATTGGAGGAGAGCAGAGCTCTCGTGAGGGTTATAGGCCTGAAGGGGGTTACAGAGGTAGGGAGGGACGAGGCCATGGAGGGATGCGAACACAAGTAATAAAGATTTATCAAGGAGCAGATTCATGGTTACACTAGTAATGATTATCTCTCAATTTATACACAACATTCTCAGCCGTGGCTCTATAGGTAGCCCCCTTGCCTCTGAGTCAGAAGATTGTCGGTTCAAGTCCCATTCCAGAGACTTGAGCACAAAAATCAAGGCTCACAGTAGCGAGGCAGTGTTGGAGCAGCCATCTTTCAGATGAGATGTTAAACCGAGGCCCCATCTGCTCCCTCAGGTGGATGTAAGAGATCCCATGACACTCTTTTGAAGAAGAGCAGGGGAGTTATCCCCAGTTTCCTAGCCAATAATTATCCCTCAATCAACATCACTAACACAAATTATCTGATCATTAACACATTGCTGTGTGTGGGAGCTTGCTGTGCGCAAATAGACTGCTGTGTTTCCTACATTACAGCACAGACTACACATCAAAAGTACTTCATTGGCTGTAAAGTGCTTTGGGACGTACAATGGTCATGACAGGTGCTACATAAATGCAAGTGTTTCTTTTTTTTCTTTAACAGGCTTGCCCACCTATCCAAATGGAGAACTGGGTGATCGTACTATAATCTAATCATAATGTCAAAATCGTGAAATATATTGAAAATGAGAAAATACTTTGCAGAAATCACTTATGTGTACTTTTCTTAAAAAATACAATTTCTGGGTAGATTATTCTAGAATACAGCACTAAAATATGTAGCTCAATTCCAAATTCTGTTTTCAAAGTGTTAGTGTTGATGCTAGTCTCATGTTTGCTTTCCACATTCTAAACAAATAAATAGAATCCTGCCATGTAGCCCCCGACTGCTAGTTTAGATAATGTTTATTTCCTATCCAATTATCTGTTGCATGCTGCATTGGTAAACATATTTTCCAAATATCAGTCATCTCTAGGGACATTATTAAATGTAAAAAAATGTAATTTAGTTATAGAAAACACCACAGTTCAGTCCACATGAACTTTAAGATAAGTCTTTTGGTGAGTGAAAGCCATACATTCGGTGATATCAGTTTCAAGGCTGGAAAGATTTGAAACAAGATGCACAGGAGCAAGACACCTCTTCTGCTTCCTCACCAGAAATAATGAGCGTAAGGCACGCGGATGTGTAGCTGATATGATGCATACTATACGCAAGAAACTTTCGCATAATTATAAAGTGGTCCTTGAGAGGCAAGCAAGTTACATCAAGCAACAGAACACACACTAAAGTGAAATAAAAACAGAACATGCTGGAAATACTCAGCAGGTCAGGCAGTACCTGTGGAGAGAGAAATAGAGTTAACGTGTCAGGTCGATGACCCTTCGTCAGAACTAGAAAAAAATTAGAGATGTAACAGGTTTTTAAGCACGTGTAGGGGTAGGAAAAAGGGGGGAGGGGAGGAAAGAACAAAAGGGAAGGTCGGTGATGGGGTGGCAGGCAGGAGAGATTAGAGAGACAAAAGGGATGATGGTGCAAGGCAAAAGGAGAGGGTAATGGAACAAGTTAAGAAACAAAAGATGAGTCTAGATAGAGTGTAAATTGAAATGGCAGAATCATCAACAGCTGCCGTGGGAAAGAGAGGAAAAAACAGAAGAAAAAAAAAGAAAAAAAAAATAGGGGCAGGGTTGAACTCGATGTTGAGTCCAGAAGGCTATAAAGTGCCTAAATGAAAGATGAGGTGCTGTTCCTCAAGTCATTGCTCCTTAACGCAGCTTAAAATCTGTACCAGTTTTTCGCTCAAGCAAACTAAAAGTAATCCAACTGTCCTACTCTTTCCTCATAGACCAAAATATTCCTCTACTTCAAGTATTTATTCAGTTTTCCCAGCAAAGGGAATGGTCTCTTCCCCAACCCACCCTGTGGCAAAGCATGGACTGCTCCGACAACCCATTGCATCGAGACCTGAATTGCTATCCTCATTTTGTTAATGACAACTACTTAATGACAATTTTGAATTGATGTTCCTTCATCACCAACTGACCACAATAGTCTTTCCCTTTTCCTCAGTTAAAAGCTTCATAATTTAAAAAAACTCTATTTAATATTCTCTTAGTCTTCTCTGCTTCAATGGAAATAATTGCAGTGGGGTAGATTTTGACATTGTGTGATTGAGTAAAGTGGGTGATAGTGAATCGTTTGCCCATTTTGCATCCAATTTTTTATTTCCATTGACATTTAAAACAGTGAGGATATAGAAGTTTACAAATGTTTTGTACAAAATGTTACATAACATTTTTGTATTCAGAGCCTAGTGGATGGTACTTTTACAAAAAACAACTTTTGCTTTATAGTTACTTTTTAATAAAGCACTATTCTTTAAAACTTGCCCAAAGAATCATAGAATGGTTACAGCACAGGTGGCCATTCGGCCTGTCGAGCCCGTGCCGGCTCTCTGCAAGAGCACCTCAGCTAGTCCCACTCCCCTGCCCTTCCCCCATAGCCCTGCAAGATTTTTTTCCTTCAGGTCCTTATCCAATTCCCTTTTGAAAGCCATGACTGAGCCTGCCGCCTTTCAGGCAATGCATTCCAGATCGTAACCATTCGCTCTGTAAAAAGTTTTTCCTCACCTTTGGTTCTTTTGCCAATAACCTTGAATCTGTGTCCTCTCGTTCTCGACCCTTCTGCCAATGGGAACAGTTTTCCTCCATTTGCTCTGTCTAGACCCCTCATGATTTTGAACACCTCTATCAAATCTCTTCTCAACCTTCTCTGCTCTAAGGAGAACAACCCCAGCTTCTCTAGTCTATCCACGTAACTGAAGTCCCTCATCCCTGGAATCATTCTCGTAAATCTGTTCTGCACACTCTCAAGGCCTTCACATCCTTCCTAAAGTGCAGTGCCCAGAATTGGACACAATACTCCAGTTGAGGCCAAACTAATGTTTTATACAGGTTCATCATAGTTTCCTTGCTTTTGTACTCTTTGTCTTTATTTATAAGCCTCGGATCCCGTATGCTTTTTTAATTGCTTTCTCAACTGTACAACAGCGCCAGGACCAATATTCTCGCAGGGAGTTTTGCTAGTGCTGTTGGGGAGAGTTTAAATTAGCTTGACAAGGGAATGGGAACCTGAGAATGAATTCAAAAGGGAAGGAAGTAAAGCAGAAGTTGGATAGCAAGAATCTAGAAAGCGAATTTGTAAGACAGAGAAAACAGGGTTTAGTATATAATAAGCAAGGAGGTCTTCCTATGTTGAATGGTATATATTTTAATGCAAAGAGGATAGCGAATAAGGCGGATGAGCACAGGTAGACACTTGAGAGTATGACATTATAGCCATTACAGAAACATGGCTGAAAGAGGGGCAAATTTGGCAGATCAATATTCCTGGCTGCAGGATTTTTAGACAAGATAGAGAGTGGGGGTAAAAAGGGGGGGGGAGGGGTCGCGGTACTGATTAAAGAAACTATCACAGCAGTGAGGAGGGATGATATGTTCGAGGGATAAATCAAATGAGGCCATATGGGTCGAATTGAAAAATAAAAAAGGGGCGATCACAGTGCTGGCCGTGTATTATAGACCCCCAAACAGTGGGAGGGAGATAGAGGAGCAAATATGTAGGCAAATTGCTGTGAAGTCTAAAAACCATAGGATAGTAATAGTAAGGGATTTTAACTATCCAAATAATGATTGGGACAAATTTAGTGTGAAGGGTATAGTGAGTGCGGAATTCTTGAAATGCATTCAAGAGAACTTTTTTAGTCAGTATGTAGCAAGCCCAACACGAGAGGGGGCGGTTTTGGATTTAGTTTTGAGGAATGAAGCTGGGCAGGTTGAAGGGGTATTAGTGGGAGAGCACTTGGGAGCCAGTGACCATAATTCAGTCAGATTCAAGTTGGTTATGGATAAAGACAAGAATAGGCCTGGAATAAAAGTTCTGAGTTGGGGCAAAGCTAATTTTGCTAAGTTAAGGAGTGATTTGGCCATAGTGGACTGGAAACAGCTACTTGTGGGTAAATCGGTGTCAGAACAGTGGGAGGCATTTAAGGAGAAGATCCGAAAGGCTCAGGCCAAACATGTGCCCTTAAAGAAAAAGGCTGGAAAAATAATTCTAGAGACCCCTGGATGTCTAGGGACTTACAGGAAAGGATTAAGAAAAAAAAGGGAAGCTTATGTCACATATCAATGGCTAAATACTTTAGAATCTTTAGAGGAATATAGAAAGTTAAAAGGCAAAATTAAAAAGGATATTAGGAATGCTAAGAGAGAGCACGAGAAATTCGTGGCCAGTAAAATTAAGGAAAACCCTAAGATGTTCTATAAATATATTAAGAGTAAGAGGGTAACTAAAAGAAAGGGTAGGGCCTATTAGAGACCATGAGGGTAATCTTTGTGTGGAGGCAGACGATGTTGGTAGGGTTCTTAACAAATACTTTGCATCTGTTTTCACAAAGGAAAGGGGTAATGCAGATACTGCTACTGAGAAGGAGTGTGATATTCTGGATGAAATAAATATAATGAGACAGGAAGTATTAAGGGATTTAGCAGCTTTGAAAGTAGATAAGTCCCCAGGCCCGGATGAAATGCATCCCAGGCTGTTGAGCGAAGTAAAGGAGGAAATAGCAGAGGCCTTGATCATCATTTTCCAGTCCTCTTTGGATTTGGGCATGGTGCCGGAGGATTGGAGGACTGCTAATGTAGTACCCTTGTTTAAGAAGGAAAAAAGGGATAGGCCGAGTAATTACAGGCCTGTCAACCTAACCTCAGTGGTGGGAAAATTATTGGAAAAAATCCTGAACGACAGGATAAATCTGCATTTGGAAAGGCAAGGATTAATTAGGGACAGTCAGCATGGAATTGTTCAGGGAAGATCCTGTTTGACTAACCTGATTGAATTTTTTGAGGAGGTAACTAAGAGGGTCGATGAGGGTAATGCATGCGATGTAGTAAAAATGGACTTTAGCAAAGCTTTTGATATGGTCCTACATGGTAGACTGATCATGAAGGTTAAAGCCCATGGGATCCAGGGCAAAGTGACAAGTTGGATCCAAAATTGGCTTGGAGTATGAAGCAAAGGGTAATGGTTGATGGATGTTTTTGTGACTGGAAGAATGTTTCCAGTGGGGTTCCGCAGGGCTCAATACTGGGTCCCTTGCTTTTTGTGGTATATATCAATGATTCAGATTTGAATATAGGGAGTATGATTAAGAAGTTTGCAGATGACACCAAAATTGGCTGTGTGGTTGATAATGAAGAGGAAAGTCATGGGCTGCAGGAGGATATCAATCTACTGGTCAGGTGGGCAGGGCAGTGGCAAATGGAATTTAATTCAGAGAAGTGTGAGGTGATGCACTTTGGGAGGGCTAATAAGGAAAGGGTATACACATTAAGCAGTAGGCCACTTAATAGTGTAGATGAACAAAGGGACCTTGGAGTGCTTGTCCACAGATCCCTGAAAGTAGCAGGCCAGGTGGATAAGGTGGTTAAGAAGGCATACGGAATGTTTGCCTTTATTGGCCGAGGAATATAAGAGCAAGGAGGTTATGCTTAAATTGTATAATACTTTGGTTAGGCCACAGCTGGAGTACTGCATGCAGTTCTGTTTGCCGTATTATAGGAAGGACGTAATTGCACTAGAAGGGGTGCAGAGGAGATTCACTAGGATGCTGCCTGGAATGGAGAATCTTAGTTATGAAGACAGATTGAACAGGCTGGGTTTATTCTCATTGGAACAGAGGAGGTTGAGAGGAGACCTCATCGAGGTGCACAAAATATTGAGGGGCCTGGACATAGTAAGGGTCTATTTCGATTGGTGGAGGGGTCTATTATGAGGGGGCATAGTTTTAAGTTGGTGGAAGGTTTAGAGAGGATTTGAGGAGGGGCTTCTTTATGCAGAGGGTTGTGGGGATCTGGAACTTGCTGCCTGGAAGAGTGGTGGATGCAGAAACCTTTACCTCTTTTTAAGAGATGGTTGGATGGGCACATAGTGCTGTAACCTGCAGGGTTATGGACCTAGAGCTGGTAATTGGGATTAGACTGGATGACCTTTTGTTGGACGGAGCAGATATAATGGTAAGTACTGCAGGGAATTGAATATGGCCAGGGTGATCTCCTGGACTAGTGTCGATTGCCTGGATGGGTCAGAGAGGATTTTCCCCAGATTTTTTTCTCCCTAAATTGACCTGGATTTTTATCTGGTTTTTGCCTCTCCCAGGAGATCACATGACTCCAGTTGAGGTGGAGTGTACAATGTTTCAGTATAAGGGATGTCGCAGTTGTGTGAGGCGGACTGATTGGGCTGGGTGCTCTTTGCCTTTCCGTCATTGTTCATAGGTTTATATGTAACCTTTAGGGCTGCTGACCAAGGGCTGTGCGGCTCTTTGTTGGCCGGCGTGGACAAAATGGGCTAAAATGGCCTCCTTCTGCGCTGTAAATTTCTATGTTTCAACACTGCTCTGCTACCTACCACGATTTATGCAGATAGACTCCCAGGTCTCTTGGTTCTTGCACACCCTTTAGAATTGTAACCTTTAGTTTATATTGTCTCTCCTTGTTCTTCCGACCAAAACATATCACTTTGTACTTTTCTGTATTAAATTTCATCTGGCACGTATCCGCCCATTTCACCAGCCTGTCTATGTCTTCTTGAAACATAGAAACATAGAAAAAAGGTGCAGGAGTAGGCCATTCGGCTCTTCGAGCCTGCACCACCATTCAATAAGATCATGGCTGATCATTCACCTCAGCACCTCTTTCCTGCTTTCTCTCCATACCCCTTGATCCCTTTAGCCGTAAGGGCCATATCTAACTCCCCCTTGAATATATCCAATGAACTCGCATCAACAACTCTCTGCGGTAGAGAATTCCACAGGTTAACAACTCTCTGAGTGAAGAAGTTTCTCCTCATCTCAGTCCTAAATGGCTTACCCCTTATCCTTAGACTGTGTCCCCTGGTTCTGGACTTCCCCAACATCGGGAACATTCTTCCTGCATCTAACCTGTCCAGTCCCGTCAGAATTTTTAATGTTTCTATGAGATCTCCTCTCATCCTTCTAAACTCCCATGAATAAAGGCCCAGTCGATCCAGTCTCTCCTCATATGTCAGTCCAGCCATCCCGGAAATCAGTCCGGTGAACCTTCGCTGCACTCCCTCAATAGCAAGAACGTCCTTACTCAGATTAGGAGACCAAAACTGAACCCAATATTCCAGGTGAGGCATCACCAAAGTCCCATACAACTGCAGTAAGACCTCCCTGCTCCTATACTCAAAACCCCTAGCTATGAAGGCCAACAAATCATTTGCCTTCTTCACAGCTTGCTGTACCTGCATGCCAAATTTCAATGACTGATATACCATGACACCCAGGTCTCGTTGCACCTCCCCTTTTTCTAAGCTGCCGCCATTCAGATAATATTCTGCCTTCGTGTTTTTGCCCCCAAAGTGGATAACGTCACATTTATCCACATTATACTGCATCTGCCATGCGTTTGCCCACTCACCTAACCTGTCCAAGTCACCCTACAGCCTCTTAGCGTCCTCCTCACAGCTCACACCACCACCTAGCTCAGTGTCATCTGAAAACTTGGAGATATAACACTCAATTCCTTCATCCAAATCATGAATGTATATTGTAAACAGCTGGGGTCCCAGCACTGAGCCCTGCGGCAGCCTACTAGTCACTGCTTGCCATTCTGAAAAGGACCGGTTTATCCCGACTCTCTGCTTCTTTTCTGCCAACCAGTTCTCTATTCACGTCAGTACAATATCCCCAAAACCATGTGCTTTAATTTATCACACCAATCTCTTGTGTGGGACCTTGTCAAAAGCCTTTTCAAAGTCCAAATACACCACATCCACTGGTTCTCCCTTGTCCACTCTACTAGTTACATCCTCAAAAAATTCCAGAAGATTTGTCAAGCATGATTTCGCTTTCATAAATTCATGTTGAGTTGGACCGATCCTGTCACTGCTTTCCAAATGTGCTGTTATTTCATCTTTAATAATTGATTCTAACATTTTCCCACTACTGATGTCAGGCTAACCGGTCTATAATTACCCGTTTTCTCTCTCCCTCCTTTTTTTAAAAAGTGGTGTTACATTAGCTACCCTCCAGTCCATAGGAGCTGATCCAGAGTTGATAGACTGTTGGAAAATGATCACCAATGCATCCACTATTTCTAGGGCCACTTTCTTAAGAACTCTGGGATGCAGACAATCAGGCCCCGGGGATTTATCGGCTTTCAATCCTATCAATTTCCCGAACACAAGTTCCAGCCTAATAAGGATATCCTTCAATTCCTCCTTCTCACTAGAACCCTCGGTCCCCTAATACTTCCGGGAAGGTTATTTGTGTCTTTCTTTGTGAAGGCAGAACCAAAGTATTTGTTGAACTGGTCTGCCATTTCTTTGTTCCCCATTATAAATTCACCTGAATCTGAATGCAAGGGGCCTACATTTGTCTTCATTATCTTTTTCTCTTAACATATCTATAGAAGCTTTTGCAGTCAGTTTTTATGTTCCCGGCAAGCTTCCTCTCATACTCTATTTTCCCCCTTCTAATTAAACTCTTTGTCCTCCTCTGCTGTATTCAAAATTTCTCCCATTCCTCAGGGTTGCTGCTTTTTATCACCAATTTTTATGCCTCTTCCTTGGATTTAATACTATCCTTAATTTCCCTTGTTAGCCACGGTTGAGCCACCTTCCCCGTTTTATTTTTACTCCAGACAGGGATGTACAATTGTTGAAGTTCATCCATGTGATCTTTAAATGTTTGCCATTGCCTATCCACCATCAACCCTTTAAGTATCATTTGCCAGTCTATTCCAGCCAATTCATGTCTCATACCATCGAAGTTACCTTTCCTTAAGTTCAGGACCCTAGTCTCTGAATCAACTGTGTCATTCTCCATCTAAATAAAGAATTCTACCATATTATGGTCACTCTTCCCCAAGGGGCTTCGCACAACAAGATTGCTAGTTAGTCCTTTCTCATTACACATCACCCAGTCTAGCATGGCCAGCCCTCTAGTTGGTTCCTCGACATATTGGTCGAAAAAACCATCCCTAATACACTCCAGGAAATCCTCCTCCACGGTATTGCTACTTGTTTAGTTAGCCCAATTTATATGTAGATTAAAGTCACCCATGATAACTGCTGTACCTTTATTGTTTTTCTTGTTTGATGCTGTCCCCAACCTGACTACTACTGTTTGGTGGTCTGTACACAACTCCCACTAGCGTTTTCTGCCCTTTGGTATTCCGTAGCTCCACCCATACAGATTCCACATCATCCAAGCTAATGTCCTTCCTTACTATTGCGTTAATTTCCTCTTTAACCAGCAACGCTACCCCACCTCCTTTTCCTTTCTGTCTATCCTTCTTGAATGTTGAATACCCCTGTATGTTGAGTTCCCAGCCTTGGTCACCCTGGAGCCATGTCTCCGTGATGCCAATTATATCATATTCATTAATTGCTGCCTGTGCAGTTAATTTGTCCACTTTATTATGAATACTCCTCGCATTGAGGCACAGAGCCTTCAGGCTTGTCTTTTTAATACACTTTGCCCTTTTAGAATTTTGCTGCAATGTGGCCCTTTTTGATTTTTGCCTTGGGTTTCTCTGTCCTCCACTTTTACTTTTCTTCTTTCTATCTTTTGCTTCTGCCCGCATTCTACTTTCCTCTGTCTCATCCCCCTGCCATATTAGGACATTGTTCCGGTCCTGCACAGGTGCAGACCATCTGCAGGCCTGGATTTTATGGTAAGAATAAAGGTGATGCTTTCAGCGCTTATCATTCCGGTGTCTGTACATGCGGAAGTAAATGCGGAAATCAGTACATTTGTGTCCGAGTTGCCCTGCTCCTCCAGACCATTCGCTCTAACAGTATCTCGCCCAGAGACTCGGCATTGAAACACATCTAACGTTGTGAAGTTGCGGTACGTACCCACTAGATAACCATTCCCACATTACAACAGTGACTCCACTCCAAAAGTACTTCATTGTCTCTAAAGCGCTTTGAGATGTCTGGTGGTCGTGAAAGGCGCTATATAAATCCAAGTTTTTCTTTTTTTCATTAAACACACCAGAAAAAGTTTGGGCTTGTCCAATCAAGTCTAACTGAATTTTTAAACAGTACAATAAATCTTAATTACTCCTAAATAACCTCTCTGGCACTGACCATTTACTTTTAAAAGTGTGGAGTTAATTATTGTTGGAGATTTTTTAAAAAAATGTAAAATTGAAATCATTTTTAAAAACTTTTTCTTTGTTTATTTTACCTCTCTTTCTTAATCCCATCTTTCCTTCCCTCTCTTTATTTCGCTTTTCTGTACATGAGTTGGCATTGAATTAACAAATTACACTTCCTCGTTTCGACTCTGCACGGTGCAGTAAGGATTCTTCAATCTGATTGGTTAAGGAGACACACGTTGCTTGCCCTGGTCACACCGCTCCCAGATGCCCTGTTTTAGAATTCTAATTATCATATGTCGCACTGCAAATGCCCCCAGAGAACATGTGGGCAAGTGTGAGTGTAATGAATGGAAAGTGTCATTGGTTTACCGCTGACTGCAAAATGCGGGACCAATATATCTCAGGTTTATCCCTCAACCAACATCACTACAACAGATTATCTGGTCGTTATCACATTGCGGTTTGTGGGACCTGACTGTGTACAAATTAGCTGCAGCGTTTCCCACAATACAACAGTGGCTATAGTACTTAATTGGCTGCGAAGTGCTTTGGGATGTCCTGAAGTCATGAAAGGCGCTATATAAATGCAAGTCTTGCTTTCTTAATGTGTTGTGATACATTGGAAAAAAAAATTTAATGGCAGCTAAGAGTTAAATAAGAAGATAACATTTTGAGCAGATGCCTCTTTCAAAATCTCATGATTGCCAACAAATGGGCCCAGATTTGAACTTCCCCCACTTGGCGGTAACAGGGGCGAGGGTGGGGGGCGGGGTCGTTAAAATCAGGGTCATGACCTACCCCTTCTGATCCCACTGCCTTCCTACCATTTCAGATGTTACTCTGCTCTTTTGAGCAGGCAAGCAGGACATCCGACCTAAGCTAACGGGATCTTGTTTAAATATGCAGATGATGTAATTGGGGTACAATCTGACATTTTACTTGGGGGGCCTGTCAGGCTAGACCTGCCGGGAGGTGGATTGTGGGCCAGGAGATGCCAAAGGCTGGTAAGTTTTTACATTTTTATTTCAGGTGTCCTTGAGGCCGAGAAGGAGGAGGCCTCTTCCTCCGGGCCACACAACAAAGCTTGGGCCTTGCCCCGTGCTTCACTCCTGTCCCCCCCTCCCAATTGCATCGAGAGATCCCCCTACAAGTTAGCTGACTACAGGGATCCCATCCCACGAATTCCCGGCTTCAGCCTCCTGCCGTCCAAATTCCAGCTCTGGCCCAACGGCCAGGCAGCGGATCCAGCCCATGTCAGGCGGGTGTCACAGAACATTTGTGGAAATGAGACCCAGCCAGACTTCGATGTCCCAGACTCGCAGGGTGCACACCCGCTTCAGGGCTTGGCACTGCACCCACCCACCCCCTCAGTAAACTCAAGGCCATGATATCACAGTTCACCCCCACAATCCAAAACAGTCGTGGTCAAAGGAATTGAGTGGAAACCAAGCAAAAGATTTCCGCTGTGAGCAAAATCATGACCACATTTACATAAGAACATATTTATGATCTCCTTACAAATAGCAAGCAGAGTAAATCCGTCCTCCCCAGAGGTTCCGTACAGAGACACAGGGAATTTGCAGTGATACCTCAGGGCTGACTATAATTGTCCTAGTGAGCAACTTTTGCATGACACTCAAGCAAGCCTGAAGGCAGAATGCCTGCAAAGAGGTCTAATCGCCCATCATTTAAAAAAAATCCCCGAGATTAAATCTACACATTGTGAAATGATGTTTCATTGATCAACAATTTGCTCATTCCTGAGATATTCTACAAACCAATGATAGAGATTTCAGGTAGCTATTCTTTGTGAATGATAGTCATTGGCTGGTTGCTAGGAGATGAGTGGGAGAGGTACATATTGATTTACAGACTAATTTCCCTCCTGTAATGTATTTGCTTCATGGGTTCTTTACTTAAGAATGCGTAGCAACACATTGCTATTAAGAACTAGTTGGTTTATTAGCAAAGGTTTAACAATCGCACTACATATTACCAGTTCATCCAACAGGCTAACAACCACCTGCCTCATCATGGATCCCCTGAACCCAACTGGCAGGGGTTTTATTGAGTCTTGTGAACATCACGTGACTGGCTAAGCCACTCCCAACTCAACAGCTCTATAACTATTTTGTTGCAACCAATCAAGTGCCCCCTGGTTAAAAAGGGGGAGGGGAGGCTCACTCCAAAAACTTCAATCAAGTGCCCCCTTGTGTTTTTTTTTTGTTTTTTGTTCTTTTTTTTGAGGCGACCAAAAACACAAATTATACAAGTGTCCCCTGGCTAAAAGGGGGGGGGGAGGCGAGCACTAAAACCAGCAAATTAAACAAATTAAACTTTAAACTTAAATGATCAAATTAAAATTTGGTTGCCGGGAGTGATGATGCACTCCAGTCCCTCCGGCGCCCAACTCTCGCAGAAGGCCGTAAGCGTACCGGTGGACACCGCGCGCTCCATCTCCAGGGACATCCTGGTTCGGATGTAACCGCGGAAGAGAGGCAGGCAGTCTGGGTGAATGACCCCCTCGACCGCCGGCTGATGGCTCCCTTGGCCATGCCCAGGAGCAGTCCTACGAGGCGGCCTTCCAATCTGCCCGCTCCCCTCCGCACAGGGTGCCCGAAGATCAGGAGTGTGTCGGACCGAAGTGCAACCAGAATTTGAGGAGCAGCCCCTTCAGATATTGGAAGAGAGGCTGCAACCTCGCACACTCAATATACACATGGAACATGGACTCCTCTAGACCGCAGAAATTAATTACAGGCGGTCTGGCAGCCCGTGAACTGACTTAAAAACTTATTGCACGGGACTGCTCCGTGCAACACCCTCCAGGCCAAGTCTCAACAGCTCTACAACTATTTTTGCAGAAAACAATTAAATTAAATGCCCCTGATTAAAGGGGGGGGGGCGCACACCAAAGACTTTCAAACAAGTGTTCCCTTGTTTTTTTTGGGGGGGCACTAAAAACACAAATTATATTAGTGCCCCCTGGCTAAAAGGGGGGAGGGGCACAAAAACTGGCACAATAAACAAGTTAAACTTTAGACATTTAAAATCAAATTAAAATTTGGTTGCCGGGGAAGATGATGCACTCCAGTCCCTCCGGATGCCCATCTCTCGCGGAAGGCCGCGAGCGTACCGGTGGACACCGCATGCTCCATCTCCAGGGACACCCTGGCTCGGATGTAACCGCGGAAGAAAGACAAGCAGTCGGGCTGAATGACCCCCTCGACCGCCCACTGCCTGGACCGGCTGATCGCCCCCTTGGCCGTGCCCAGGAGCAGTCCTAAGAGGAGGCCTTCTGACCTGCCTGCTCTCCTCCACACAGGATGCCCAAAGATCTGGAGTATGGGACTGAAGTGCAACCAGAATTTGAGGAGCAGCCCCTTCAGATATTGGAAGAGGGGCTGCAACCTTGCACACTCAATATACAC
Source organism: Pristiophorus japonicus (assembly GCF_044704955.1). NCBI lineage: Eukaryota > Metazoa > Chordata > Chondrichthyes > Pristiophoridae > Pristiophorus > Pristiophorus japonicus. Next base: position 515,008,437 of record NC_091977.1, on the reverse strand, counting down.
ATGGAACACGGACTCCTCTGGACTACAGAAATTAGTGGCAGCCTGGGAGCCCGTGAACCGACTTAAAAACTTATTGCACGGGACTGCTCCGTGCAACACCCTCCAGACCAAGTCTCAACAGCTCGACAAACCTGTGAACAGGTGCATACATTAACCTCCCTCCCTATATATATGCACCTAACTTTTACTTCATGACATTCGCCTGAACAATTATAGCGAACTAAAAGAAATCATGATAGAAAATTAGAGTTGTGTATCTGTAGTTCACTGGGAAGCATAGTAAACAAGTCTTGATGAAATATCGAGAAGCCATGAAAGAAATAATCCTCCAACTATTGTTATCTAAAGCCTCTGACAGTGCCATTTGCCACTTGGATTCCTGCACAAGAATATCCATTACACCCTATAGGCCTTTTATATCTGCACATGTAACTGTACTTAGCTGTCATAATAAATAATAGCATTAGTTATAGCAGTATAATTATTTTTAGTCAGCACCACAATGTTTGAGAATTGTCAAATGAAGTTGCTGAGAAATCTACATCTACATTGATAATGAACAGGAAAGTCATGGGCTGCAGGAGGATATCAATCTACTGGTCAGGTGGACAGAGCAGTGGCAAATGAAATTTAATTCAGAGAAGTGTGAGGTGATGCACTTTGGGAGGGCTAATAAGGAAAGGGTATACACATTAAGCAGTAGGCCACTTAATAATTTAGATGAACAAGGGAACTTTGGAGTGCTTGTCCACAGATCGCTGAAAATAGCAGGCCAGGTGGATAAAGTGGTTAAGAAGGCATACGGAATGTTTGCCTTTATTAGCTGAGGTATAGAATATAAGAGCAGTGAGGTTATGCTTAAATTGTATAATACTTTGATTAGGCCACAACTGGAGTACTGTGTGCAGTTCTGGTCGGCGTGTTATAGGAAGGACGTGATTGCACTAGAGAGGCTGCAGAGGAGATTTACTAGGATGCTGCCTGGAATGGAGAATCTTAGTTATGAGGACAGATTGGATAGGCTGGATTTGTTCTCATTGGAACAGACGAGGTTGAGAGGAGACCTCATTGAGGTGTACAAAATATTGAAGGACCTGGACAAAGTGGATAGTAAGGACCTATTTCCATTGGTGGAGGGGTCTATTATGAGGGGGCATAGTTTTAAGGTGATTGGTGGAAAGTTCAGAGGGGATTTGAGGGGGGGCTTCTTAAAGCAGAGGGTTGTGGGGATCTGGAGCTTTCTGCCTGGAAGAGTGGTGGATGCAGAAACCCTCATCACTTTTAAGAGATGGTTGGATGGGCACTTAAAGTGCAGTAACTGGAAGCGTTACGGACCTAGAGCTGGTAATTGGGATTAGACTGGATGACCTTTTGTTGGACGGTGCAGATATAATGGTAAGTACTGCAGGGAATAGAATACGGCCAGGGTGATCTCCTGGACTAGTTTCGATCACCTGGATGGGTCGGAGAGGAATTTTCCCAGATTTTTTCTCCCTAAATTGGCCTGGAATTTTATCTGGTTTTTGCCTCTCCCAGGAGATCACATGGCTCCGGTTGGGGTGGAGTGTAGAATGTTTCAGTATAAGGGGTGTCGCAGTTGTGTGAGGCAGACCTATTGGGCTGGGTGCTCTTTGCCTTTCCGTCATTGTTCATAGGTTTATATGTAACCTTTAGGGCTGCTGACAAAGGGCTGTGCAGCTCTTTGTTGGCCTGCGAGGACACGATGGGCCAAGATGGCCTCCTTCTGCGCTATAAATTTCTATGTTTCTATGTTTACATTCTGTTTTCCCAATATGAAGTACGCACCCTCTCCTTGTAAGGAGTCACTCCACTTACCCAGGCCCAGCGAGCTTAAGCACAAGTTAGCAGAGTCAAATCTTCAGGAGCCCCAAGTGTGCCTCGAGTCACCGCTACAGTGTAACCAGCTAAGACTGCACAGCTTACCTGAGTTGCTTCTCACTGCCCCTCAAGCCAGGACCACCACACCCACTGGAGCATTGGCTTGCAGGAGAAATCTGAGCCTCAAGATGACAGGTGTGCTGCTCCAGATTGCATTAGTAAATCTGGCTGGCTAATCAATAATCAACCTCCCCTGGGATATTGTTATGTATCAGATTACTTGGTCATTACGGGCTGATTTGGTTCCAAGTTTCCATCACCAGGCATCTCATGCTGGAGACATCTCAGTCCACCCAACTCTACCCGAAGTGGACAGTCACCAGTTGGTTGTCAGACAACTGACAAGTATAGGCGCGAGCTCTCACTAGGTGGACAGCAAGTGCCAGAAGCTCCTCACAAGTAGGATGGTGAGCAGTGCGACTCACCATAAGATGTCTGAGTGCATCCTCTAGCAAGGACACATACCATCATCATCATAGGCAGTCCCTCGGAATCGAGGAAGATTTGCTTCCACTCTTAGAATGAGTCCCTAGGTGGCTGAACAGTCCAATAGGAGAACCACAGTTCCTGTCACAGGTGGGACAGATAGTTGTTGAGGGAAGGGGTGGGTGGGACTGGTTTGCCGCACGCTCTTTCCGCTGCCTGCGCTTGATTTCTGCACGCTCTCGCCGTTGAGACTCGAGGTGCTCAGCGCCCTTCCGGATGCACTTCCTCCACTTAGGGCGGTCTTTGGCCAGGGACTCCCAGGTGTCAGTGAGGATGTTGCACTTTTTCAGGGATGCTTTGAGGGTGTCCCTGTAATGTTTCCTCTGACCACCTTTAGCTGTTTGCCGTGAAGGAGTTCCGAGTAGAGCGCTTACTTTGGGTGTCTCGTGTCTGGCATGCGAACTAGGTGGCCTGCCCAGCGGAGCTGATCGAGTGTGGTCAGTTCTTCAATGCTGGGGACGTTGACCTGGTCGAGGATACTAATGTTGGTGCGTCCTCCCAAGGGATTTGTAAGATCTTGCGGAGGTATCGTTGGTGGTATTTCTCCAGCGACTTGAGGTGTCTTACTGTACATGGTCCATGTCTCTGAGCCATACAGGAGGGCGGGTATTACTACAGCCCTGTCGACCATGAGCACCGAATAACGGTTACACTGATTGCAGACATAAAACCTCAGCTTAAGCCTCTTACCTTTTCAGCAGGAACACCGTTGAGGATTTGGAATCCAAAACAGCCAGCTGATTCAAAGCTTTGTCGAACTACAGGAGAAGTTACCCAACGTGAGCACTAAGAAGGTCTTTAGCATCAGTATACAAGTCACATACATTTTGATCACTGCATCAGTTTACATGAAATCATATTATAAAATCTCTTCCCCCTCCCCTAGTTCAGCTATCAGTAAGGAAGATAAGAAACAAAGGCAATTGCAAAAGCTATCATCTCAATTAAACATTGTGTAAAAGCAAGTGACGCATTGATTCTTCTACCTGACAGGAGCTCCTCTTCTCTGGGCAGGCTTCAGCAGAACAGTCACTGTGCTGTCGGTCTGGTTCAAAGGTGCATCATAATCATATGCTGGCATGGATGGTGCTACAAAATCAGACAACAAAATAAGTATATTGTTAAGTCTTCTCACTATGTAATTATCTCAAATACAGAATTTAAAAGCAGGTCATCAGCATTCTCATTATTTCCACCGCCATGCAATACAATCACAACACCACATAATGCAAAGCTGCATGCAGTATCTTTGCAATCATGATCATCGTAACAGTGATGGTAGATCTACGAGCATCACCACAAAACAAACTGGAAAGCAGAAAACCACTAAAAACTGTCAATTAAAAACGAAAAGATGGGAGGCCATGAATTGAAGGTCGTTCCATGCTGCTGGGCTTCGAATGACTCTATCAACTGATAAAGTTCACAATGTTGTCTGAACCTAACTGGCATGCTTCAGAGAGTACTGAGTGGCTGAAGTCTAGAATCAAAATTTGTGGATGACATTATAAACTTGAAGTGGAAGGGTCTCAGTGACTTACAGCCAGGTTGCAGTAATTTGTCACAGCAGCATAAAAACACATTCCATGCTAAATATTTGCGATGTCACGCACTCCAAACCAATTGTTATTCTCTGTAACACACTTTAGACCAACTGTTATTCTCTATAACACGTTTTAAACTAATTGTTATTCTCTGCAACATGTTTTAAACTAATTGCTATTCTCTCGAACATACTCCAAATAAATTGTTATTCTCTGTAACACAGACCAAACCAATGGTCATTCTCTGTAATACGCACTTCAAAAGAAACTGCTATTCTCGGTAACACCTTCCAAACCAATTGTTAGTCTCTGTAAAACACACTTCAAAGCAACTGTTATTCTCAGTAATGCACTCATAAGTCATCTCCTTTGCATACTGCACACTTTACTACTTTACATCCCCACTGACACCTGGGAGTCACTGGCCAAAGACTGCCCTACGTGGAGGAAGTGCATCCGGGAGGGCGCTGAGCATGCAGAAACCAAGCACAGGCAGCAGAAAGAGCGTGCGGCAAATCAGTTCCACCCTCCCCTTCCCTCAATGACTATCTGTCCCACCTGTGACAGGGACTGTGGTTCTCGTATTGGACTGTTCAGCCACCTAAGAACTCATTTTAAGAGTGGAAGCAAGTCTTCCTCGATTCCGAGGGACTGCCTATGATGATGACTTTACATATGTAAGAGATGTTCAGCCTCTGTTATTCTCCTTACAGCACACTCCCAGTAATTTGTTGTTTTCTATGTAATCGATGTCAAAGTGTTAATAAGAGTTTACGGTAATACTGGGATTGCCTTTTCTTTTAGTTAGTTTTGCGCAGTCAGGAAAATCCATTCCATAAAATAAAAATTATTAATTTGCTGCAGTGAAGAGACTTAAACTGTAAAAACATACTGGATTGTGATAAGTGACTCTACCATTCTTGATTAAAGGAACATATTACCTGCTGTGTCTGTGCTTCTCTGCACCTTAACTACTTTGCCTTGTACAACTTCAACTGAAAGGCAAATAGGAGCAATGCTATCTTAGCCTCTAAACTGTGCATCTCAGTATGGATCCACGTTATATTACAGCAAGTGTCAAATTAATGAATAATTGCACCCACTTAAATCATTGCTTCACTCGATTGTTTAAAGGACTGTCCACGTTTACCGCATTTTTCATAAACACCTTCCCTAAAAACAGTTCAAGAAAAAGACCGATGTGAATTTGCAAAGCTGCCTGGCTATCAGTGACTCCAAACGTACGTTGAATATATAAAGTGACTGCAATGTAAACTCTTTTATCATCATCTGGGTGGTGCCACTAACCAAACGGTTTGCAATAAGCCACTGCTTTGCCAATTTTTAAAAACTCATTTTTTCCCAAGCCAGCCAATGTTCTCGCTCCTCGCAGGTAATTGGTAGAAGGATTAGAGGGGAGTTGAGGAGAACTTTTTTCACCCAGAGGGTGGGAGGGGTTTGGAACTCACAGCCTGAAAGGGTGGTAGAGGCAGAAACCCTGATCACATTTAAGAAGTAGTTGGATTATGCACTTTAAGTGCCGTAACATACAGGGCTACGGACCAAGTGCTGGAAAGTGAGATTAGGCTGGAGAGCTCTTTTTCGGCCGACATGGACAGGATAGGCCGAATAGCCTCCTTCTGTGTCACACACTTCTATAATTCTCTTCTCTTGAGTTGTGTTGGATAAAATTCCACGGGTGTCAGATGTCCGCGATATCATGTCCAAGTGGCCACTTTTCATTTGCGAGTCCAGACAGCAAGTATGAGCAGAGTATTCTATTCGGAGCATCATATCCGTGTCTGATCCCATCCTTCATTCAATCACCACATACAAGCACTTTCACAGCAGGAGTCACTGAATTCTCCCTTCCCCGAGTCTCAGGCTCTTGCATAATCTACTTGGATGACCTGTATGTTGAAGCCAATTGTAAGCCTGCCAAATTTGTTGACAATGAAAAAATAGAGACTAATAAAGACAGAGATGAAGCAAAAGATTTGTAACAGGGTTTAGATTGGCTATGTAATTGCACAGACATGTGGTAAATCAACCGTAACACTGATAAATGTAAAATATTGCACAAAGATTGAAGAAAAAACATGCACATAAATCAGGATCGGTTCGGTAGTTGTTACGTTACTGGACTAGTGATCTGGACTAACAATTTGGTAGAACGTGAGTTCAAATCCCACCATGGCCAGTTTGAGAATTTGAATTATTTTTCATGCCTAGAAATTGTTCCTTGCATTTATTTACAATTATCTCACAGGCAAAGGCATCGAGAGTACATCATCTACTGTTAGGTAAATGCAAGATAAGGAGGAATTTCAACCCAAACAGAGTAAAACTCCCCAAACTGTCTCTTGATAGGAACTTAAGAAATAGGAGCAGGAGTAGGCCATTCGTCCCTTGAGCCTGCTTGGCCATTCTTCTATCTTAACTCCAACTTCTCGCACTATCCCCATATCCCTTGGTTCATTTAATATCCAAAAATCTATCGCACTCTGTCTTGAATACACATTTGCTGCCTCCCAATCTGCATGGACCGTTCTAGAATGTAGGGATCTCCAAAAGATCAAAACTAATGCATCTACTGGTGAGGCCACACCTGGAATACTGCTTGCAGTTTTGGTTTCCATATTTACAAAAGGATATACTTGCTGTGGAGGCAGTTCAGAGAAAGTTCACAAAGTTGATCCCGGGGATGAGTGGATTGACTTGTGAGGAAAGGTTGAGTAGGTTGGGCCTCCACTCATTGGAATTCAGAAGAATGAGAGGTGATCTTATAGAAACATAAAAGATTATGAGGGGGCTTGACAAGGTGGATGCAGAGAGGATGTTTCCACTGGTGGGAGAGACTAGAACTAGAGGGCATGATCTTAGAATAAGCAGCCGCCCATTTAGAACTGAGATGAGGAGAAATTTCTTCTCTCAGACGGTTGTGAATCTGTGGAATTCATTGCCTCAGAGAGCTGTGGAAGCTGGGACATTAAATAAATTTAAGACAGAAATAGACAGTTTCTTAAACGATAAGGAGATAAGAGGTTAAGAGGGGGAGCGGGCAGGGAAGTGGAGCTGAATCCATGGTCATGTCAGCCATGATCTTATTGAATGGCGGAGCAGGCTCGAGGGGCCTTATGGCCTACTCCTGCTCCTATTTCTTATATTCTTATGTTCTTGTGTACTATCTCTGTAGTCACCTCTATTAAAACCATGGGATGTAGGCAATCAGATCCAAGGTATTGTTCGCATTTAGTCCCATTAATTTCTCCAGTACTATTTTTTTACTAATACTGATTTCTTTAAGTTCCTTATTCTCTCTAGACCCTTGGTTCCACACTATTTCTGGAAAGGTATTTGTGGCTCCTTCTGTGAAGGCTGATACAAAGTATTTGTTTAATGTCTCTGCATATAGTTTGGGTTAACCAAGTTGGTAGCAATACGGTGGAGGAGGATTTCCTGAAGGGTACTAGGGATGGCTTTCTAGACGAATATGTTGAGGAACCAACTCGAGAACTGGCCATCCTAGACTGGGTGTTGTGTAATGAGAGAGGATTAATTCGCAATCTTGTTGTGCGAGGCCCCCTGGGGAAGAGTGACCATAATATGGTAGAAATCTTTATTAAGATGGAGAGTGACACAGTTAATTCAGAGACTAGGGTCCTGAACTGAAGGAAACGTAACTTCGATGGGATGAGACGTGAATTGGCTAGGATAGACTGGCAAATGATACTTGAAGATTGACAGTGGATAGGCAATGGCAGACATTTATAGATTACATGGATGAACTTCAACAACTGTACATCCCTGTTTGGAGTAAAAATAAAAAGGGGCAGGTGGCTCAACCGTGGCTAACAAGAGAAATTAGGGATAGTGTTAAATCCAAGAAAGAGGCAAATAAACTGGCGAGAAAAAGCAGCAAACCTGAGGACTGGGAGAAATTTAAAATTCAGCAGAGGAGGACAAAGGGTCTAATTAGGAGGGGGAAAATAGAGTATGAGAGAAAGCTTGCAGGGAACATAAAAACTGACTGCAAAAGCTTCTATAGATATGTGAAGAGAAAAAGATTAGTGAAGACCAACGTAGGTCCTTTGCAGACAGAATCAGGTGAATTTATAATGGGGAACAAAGAAATGGCAGACCAATTGAACAAATACTTTGGATCTGTCTTCATTAAGGAAGACACAAATAGCTTTCCGGAAATACTATGGGTTCGAGGGTCTAGCGAAAAGAAGGAACTGAAGGAAATCATATTAGGGAAATTGATGGGATTGAAGGCTGATAAATCCCCAGGGCCTGATAGACTGCACCTCAGAGTACTTAAGCAAGTGGCTCTAGAAATAGTGGATGCATTGGTGATCATTTTCCAACATTCTATTGACTCTGGATCAGTTCCTATGGACTGGAGGGTAGCTAATGTAACACCACTTTTTAAAAAAGGAGGGAGAGAGAAAACGGGGAATTATAGACCGGTTAGCCTGTCATCGGTGATGGAGAAAATGTTGGAACCAATTATTAAAGATGAAATAGCAGCGCATTTGGAAAGCAGTGACAGGATCGGTCCAAGTCAGCATGGATTTATGAAAAGGAAATCATGCTTGACAAATCTTCTAGAATTTTTTGAGGATGTAACTAGTAGAGTGGACAAGGGAGAACCGGTGGATGTGGTGTATTTGGACTTTCAAAAGGCTTTTGACAAGGTCTCACGGAAGAAATTAGTGTGCAAAATCAAAACACATGGTCATGGGGGTAATTTATTGACGTGGATAGAGAACTGATTGGCAGACAGGAAGCAGAGAGTCAGGATAAACAGGTCCTTTTCAGAATAGCAGGCAGTGACCAGTGGGGTGCCGCAGGGCTCAGTGCTGGGACCCCAGCTATTTACAATATACATTAATGATTTAGATAAAGGAATTGAGTGTAATATCTTCAAGTTTGCAGATGACACGAAGCTGGGTGGCGGTGTGAGCTGTGAGGAGGATGCTAAGAGACTGCAGGGTGACTTGGACAGGTTAGGTGAGTGGGCAAATGCATGGCAGATGCAGTATAATGTGGATAAATGTGAGATTATCCACTTTGGTGGCAAAAACAGGAAGACAGAATATTATCTGAATGGTGACAGATTAGGAAAAGGGGAGGTGCAACAAGACCTGGGTGTCATGGTACATCAGTCATTGAAGTTTGGCATGCAGGTACAGCAGGTGGTGAAGAAGGCAAATGGCATGTTGGCCTTCATAGCTAGAGGATTTGAGTAAAGGAGCAGGGAGGTCTTATTGCAGTTGTACAGAGCCTTGGTGAGGCCACACCTGGAATATTGTGTTCAGTTGTGGTCCCCTAATCTGAGCAAGGACATTCTTACTATTAAGGGACTTCAGCGAAGGTTCACCAGATTGATTCATGGGATGGCAGGACTGACATATGAGGAGAGACTGGATTAACTGGGCTTGTATCCACTGGAGTTTAGAAGAATGAGAGGGGATCTCATAGAAACATATAAAATTCTGACGGGATTGGACAGATTAGAGGCAGGAAGAATGTTCCTGTTGCTGGGGAGTTCCAGAACCAGGGGTCACAGTCTAAGAATAAGGGATAAGCCATTTAGGACCGAGATGAGGAGAAGCTTCTTCACTCAGAGAGTGATTAACCTGTGGAATTCTCTACCATAGAAAGTTGTTGAGGCCAGTTCGTCAGATATATTCTAAAGGGAGTTAGATATGGCCCTGATGTCCAAAGGGATCAGGAAGTATGGAGAGAAAGCAGGAAAGAGTTACTGAGGTTGAATGATCAGCCATGTTCTTATTGAATGGCGGTGCAGGCTCGAAGGGCCGAATGGCCTGCTCCTGCACCTAATTTCGATGTTTCTATGTTTCTATTTCCTTATTCTCCATTATAATTTATCCTGCCTCTGCCTGTAAAAGACCCACATTTACTTTTGCGAATCTCTCCCTTTTCACATACTTTTACAATCTCGTTTTATATCTCTTGCTAGTTTACTCTCATTCTATTTTATCTCTCTATCAATTTTTTGATCATCCAGTACAGAATTCTAAATTCCTGCTAATCTTCAGGCTCAATTTTCTTTTTGGCAACATTATAAGCTTCTTTCTTGAATCTAATACTCTATGTAACTTCTCGTGTTAGCTAATCAGATAACCCTCTCGTCTGACATTCCCATTTCCAACACCAGCTATGTTTTAACCTTCTGCAGGAGATTCCAAATTAGTGATAAGCAGAGTATAATTATGTAATTTTTCGACTGTGGATTCACAGGTACACTTGGAAGTAAATTTAAGCTGATCCAAATTTTCACTTAATTTGACCGTCAGCAAATTAGAGGGTACGGTTGCATTGTGGTCATGTTACTAGACTAGTAATCCAGAGGCCTAGAATAATGAAACAGAGACATGAGTTCAAATCCCACCATGGCAGCTGGGGAATTTAAATTTATTTTATTAAATAAATCTGGATTTTTTAAAAAAAAACTAGTATCAGTAATGGTGACAATGAAACTACTAGATTATCTGCTGTCCTTACCCGATCAGGCCAATTTGCAATTCAGACCAGCAGCAATTTGATTGATTCTTAACTGCCCTCTGAAATGGCCGAGTGAGCGACTCAGTCATACCAAATCACTATAAAGAGGTATGCTGCCTTCACCATTGTTGTAGGAGGTAGGCACCTTTAGAATATACCAGAATACTAGGCATTAGGCACCTGCTAGATATATCTAAACGCATATAAGTTTAAAGTGGCCACACATAAAATGGCTGCCCAGGCATGATGGGAAATCAGGTAGTCAAGCTGTGAACTGTTGAATGTTCAATGACCGAGCAATAACCCTGTGAGGCCCACTATAGGAATGCCTTGGATGCAGGATAAGAATAATGAGGAGAGAACCCATCTCCCATATTCAAGGCCATAAACCAATTAATTCCCCAGGAAGAAAGAGATAAGAGAACCCATCTCCTGTAAACAAGGTTAGAAACCAATTATTTCTCCAAGAAGAAAGAACTAGTGAGAGAACCTATATCAATCAGCCCAAGCTGACAAAAGACGAACACATGGTTCCTGAGACATAAGGGGAATTCTATTGGGTTAAAATAACCTATATGTAATCTATAATCATTGTGATTGGCTTGTGTCCAGCCGTGATGGGCTGTGTAGCTGTAGTAAAATGTTTTGTAACTGTTGTGAAACATATAAAGGTGCATGTAATCCTTTGTTCTGTGAAGAGAAACCTGGATACGGTCCTGAGTTTTTCCTTCCCGCTGAGCGTAATAAAGCTGCTTCAGCATTGGAACCGACCCTGAGTGTTGAGTGATTCTTCTAAGAAAACACTAACGCTAACAACCATACAGACTGCAGTGGTTCAAGAAGGACAATTAAGGATGCCAGCAACAGCCACATCCCACGCACTGATAAAAAAAAAAATTCCTCAACGCTCGTTCATTTGTAATTCATTTCATAAATACAAGTAGATTACTGTACTTTTCTACTGGCAATAGAGTTATTTTCAACTGTTGCTGCTTTCAATTTTTCATAATTTCTAATAGTTTTGGTGAAATCTTTAGCTGTGAGTTTGGGAGATGATATCACAGAATTGCACACATTTGCAGTGTTAGCATCCAATATAGACATAAAGGGGGAGAAATTGGCCACCTTTTCACCTCCCATTAGCGCCTCCAGGGGGCAGTAATAAGGCGGTAAGCTACCGACCGGGCGCGGTGAAATCACCGACGTCCGCGATCTTCCCTGGCGGGTTTGCGCTGGCGCTAAAATTTACCTCCTCGATCTCCTGCACCACGGAAATCGTGACATCATCCGGTGCGCAGCGCCCAGTTATCGCCCCAGATGTAAAATTCGCTTCCGCCCCCTGCAGCATCACTGGGCATCAACAACGGCAGCTGCAGGAGGCGTTGTCACCTCGGTCGGCCGCTTGGGGAGCGCTAAGTAAAGGCAGTGGTGGTCAGGTAGGCCAAAATGTTATTATGTCTCCAGTGTTTTACTTATTGCTTTTTTTGGACCCAGTGATTGCTCAGCCCTGCACTCTCTGAGTGCTTGGGGCTGCAATGCACGTATCGCAGGCGTCATCGACGAACATACACAGCCTTAGGCTTCAATGACCCCAGTATTGGCCCTTCCTTTTAAGCGAGGGAAGGAGCCTGTACAGACGGCAGCGCTGCACGGAACAGTGTTCAGCGCTCTGCCAATACCGCCCCTCTCACTCCCTTTAGCGCTCTAAGGGAAGTGGTAGCGCTTGAGTTAGCGCTCCACTTCCCTCTTGGAGTGCTGAAGCCGAGGTTCCCAGCAGAATCTAATGTTTAGTGCCCGGTGAAAGCTATCGCCCCAAATGGGACGCTATGCAATTTCGACTCCAGAGTTCCTTTAACTCTGTCCCAACATCTATTGACCTCAAGCATGTTTGGAAAATTGCTGTAACCAAACTCACCTGGCCCCTTGAGCCTGCTCCACCATTTAATAAGATCATGGCTGATGTGATCATGGACTCAGCTCCATTTCCCTGCCTGCTCCCCACAACCCTCGACTCCCTTATCGCTCAAAAATCTGCCTATCTCCGCCTTATATATATTCAAAGACCCCAGCCTCCACAGCTCCCTAGGGCAGAGAATTCCAAAGATTTACAACCCTCAGAGAAGGAATTCCTCCACATCTCAGTTTTAAATGGGTGGCCCCTTATTCTGAGACTATGTCCCCCAGTTTTAGTTACCCCTATGATTGGAAATATCCTCTCTGCATCCACCTTGTCGAACCCCCTCATTATCTTATATGTTTCGATAAGATCACCTCTCATTCTTCTAAACTCCAACCTACTCAACCTATCGTCATAAGTCAACCTCTCATCTCCGGAATCAACCTAGTGAACCTTCTCTGAACTGCCTCCAAAGCAAGCAGACTAAACGGTGGCACAATTGAGGAACAGTGGAGGACTTTTAAGGAGATCTTTCATAGTGCACAACAAAAATATATTCCAGTGAAAAAGAAGGCTGGTAAGAGAAGGGATAACCAGCCATGGATAACCAAGGAAATAAAGGAGAGTATCAAATCAAAGACCAATGCGTATAAGGTGGCCAAGGTTAGTGGGAAAGTAGAAGATTGGGAAAATTTTAAACAACAGCAAAGAATGATTAAAAAAGCAATAAAGAAAGGAAAGATAGATTACGAAGGTAAACTTGCGCAAAACATAAAAACAAATAGTAAAAGCTTTTACAGATATATAAAATGGAAAAGAGTGACTAAAGTAAATGTTGGTCCCTTAGAAGATGAGAAGGGGGCTGAGAAGGGGGAAATGTGGAAATGGCTGAGACCTTAAACAATTATTTTGCTTCGGTCTTCACAGTGGAAGACAGAAAAACCATGCCAAAAATTGCTGGTCACAGGAATGTGGGAAGGGAGGACCTTGAGACAATCACTATTACTAGGGGGGTAGTGCTGGACAGGCTAATGGGACTCAAGGTAGACAAGTCCCCTGGTCCTGATGAATTGCATTCCAGGGTATTAAAAGAGATGGCGGAAGTTATAGCAGATGCATTCGTTATAATCTACCAAAATTCTCTGGACTCTGGGGAGGTACCAGCAGATTGGAAAGCAGCTAATGTAACGTCTCTGTTTAAAAAAGGGGGCAGGCAAAAGGCAGGTAACTATAGGCTGGTTAGTTTAACATCTGTAGTGGGGAAAATGCTTGAAGCTATCATTAAGGAAGAAAAAGCGGGACATCTAGATAGGAATAGTGCTATCAAGCAGACACAGCATGGATTCATGAAGGGGAAATCATGTTTAACTAATTTACTGGAATTCTTTGAGGATATAACGAGCATGGTGGATAGAGGTATTCCGATGGATGTGGTGTATTTAGATTTCCAAAAGGCATTCGATAAGGTGCCACACAAAAGGTTATTGCAGAAGATAGAGGTATGTGGAGTCAGTGGAAATGTATTACCATGGATAGAGAATTGGCTGGCGAACAGAAAGCAGAGAGTCGGGATAAATGGGTCCTTTTCAGGTTGGAAATCGGTGGTTAGTGATGTGCCACAGGGATCGGTGCTGGGACCACAACTGTTTACAATATACATAGATGACCTGGAAGAGGGGACAGAGTGTAGTGTAACAAAATTTGCAGATGACACAAAGATTCATGGGAAAGCGGGTTGTGTAGAGGACACAGAGAGGCTGCAAAGAGATTGGATAGGTTAAGTGAATGGGCTAAGGTTTGGCAGATGGAATACAATGTCGGAAAGTGTGAGGTCATCCACCTTGGGAAAAAAAACAGTAAAAGGGAATATTATTTGAATGGGGAGAAATTACAACATGCTGCGGTGCAGAGGGACCTGGGGGTCCTTGTGCATGAATCCCAAAAAGTTAGTTTGCAGGTGCAGCAGGTAATCAGGAAGGCGAATGGAATGTTGGCCTTCATTGCGAGAGGGATGGAGTACAAAAGCAGGGAGGTCCTGCTGCAACTGTATAGGGTATTGGTAAGGCTGCACCTGGAGTACTGCGTGCAGTTTTGGTCACCTTACTTAAGGAAGGATATACTGGCTTTGGAGGGGGTACAGAGACGATTCACTCGGCTGATTCCGGAGATGAGGGGGTTACCTTATGATGATAGATTGAGTAGACTGGGTCTTTACTCATTGGAGTTCAGGAGGATGAGGGGTGATCTTATCGAAACATTTAAAATAATGAAAGGGATAGACAAGATAGAGGCGGAGAGGTTGTTTCCACTGGTCGGGGAGACTAGAACTAGGGGGCACAGCCTCAAAATACAGGGGTGCCAATTTAAAACCGAGTTGAGAAGGAATTTCTTCTCCCAGAGGGTTGTGAATCTGTGGAATTCTCTGCCCAAGGAAGCAGTTGAGGCTAGCTCATTGAATGTATTCAAGTCACAGATAGATAGATTTTTAACCAATAAGGGAATTAAGGGTTACGGGAAGCGGGCGGGTAAGTGGAGCTGAGTCCACGGCCAGATCAGCCATGATCTTATTGAATGGCGGAGCAGGCGCGAGGGGCTAGATGGCCTACTCCTGTTCCTAATTCTTATGTTCTTATGTTCTTATCCTTCTTTCAATATGGAAACCAAAACTGTACGCAGTACTCTAGGTGTGGCGTCACCAATACTCTGCACAGTTGTAGCAGGACTTCTCTGCTTTTATACTCTATCCCCCTTCCAATAAAGGCCAGCATTCCATTTGCCTTCCTGATTACTTGCTGTACCTGCATACTAACTTTTTGGCTGCCAGGCCGATGGCCGGGCCGAAACCCTCCCTGGTGGCCCAGTGGACTCAACTTTTAGAATCGCGCAAGCTCTCCCCTTTAAGTGAAGGGGAGAGCCATGGTGACACGGTGCAGTGATGACATCATCAGCGTTACACTGATGACTGACAGCGGTGGACACTACACCCCCTCCGCCCCTCTCATGTGCTAACCGCCGCACGACCGCCCCCATTATGAGCGACTTTCAGTCCGCCAAAAAAAAAAGCCAACGAGTGCAATTTCACTCAAGAGGCCACCTCAGCCACTGCAGCGGTGAAAACACTAGAAATGGGGTCAGTGAGCCCCGTTTCCAGCTGTGAGCAAATTCAGCCCCATTATCTGGTCAGTATCACATTGCTTTTTGTGGGAGCTTGCTGTGCACAAATCGACTGCCGTGTTTCCTACATTACAACTCAAAAAGTATTTCACTGGCTGTAAAGCGCTTTGGGACTGCCTGAGGTCATGAAAGGCGCTATATAAATGCAAGTCTTGCTTTTTTTAAAACACAGACATTTTTTCACCTCTGCATAGGACCAGGTGGAGAGTATGGGGCTTAGAGTTACTGCTTAAACCTCTCAGGAAGTTCTAAAGTTTGAAACTGCAAAAATGCATTCTTGAAGACAATTTTGAGAAATAACCCTAAGTTTTTGTTTTCTCCCTCAAACAAATCATGTTTCTGAACTGCTGATTACCAGACAGTAGAAGATGATTGAAAGCAATACCTGATATCTTTGTAGTAAACTGTTTAGTGACAGGAAGCCCACAGCCTTTGACAGTGCTGGCCCGGAGAGTGAAGGAATAGGTGGTCCCCGGGTACAGGCCAACAAACAGGTGGTGCGTCTCATTCCCCAGCTTGAACACACGTCCGCTTTGGTTCGATAAATCAATCTCGGGATCAAAGGAACCGATGCCATTGTAGAAGACCTATTTGGAGAGGTAAAAGAATAAAGAAGTGATAAAAAAAAAAGGCTGTGCAGATGAAAAGAGATTGTATCATTATCCAGTAAACCCTCTTGATGTATGCACTGTCAGGCTTCTGATATTGCATTTCTGTGAAACCTGGAATAAGATGTACAAAAGTTAGTGCGAGACAATAAACTCCAGAAAGTTATTACTCATACATATTCAGGCCCTTTTCCAGGTGGGTGGAGTAGTTCAAGGTTTCTCCTAATAACCTAGCGATTATCTGATGTTACAGTGTCAAATTTCTAATGTATAACGTGTATTTTATTCTTCTTCCCTTCTGAGGATGTAGCTAAAATGATGACCGGTAGAGGTCATTTCATTAATCAGGATGGTAAGTGGTTGGCTTAACATCTATTCAATTGCAGATAATGAGCAAAGCTTCAGAAATTGATCTTCTTTGAGAAATAAAGATCACGACAGTAACAAAGGATTTTAATACAGAAACGGAACCGCCATAGACTTCCAGGGCAGGTACCTTCCGATGCAACAGAAAGCAGAGAGTCGGGATAAATGAGTCATTTTCAGGTCGGCAATCGGTGGTTAGTGGTGTGCCACAGGGATCGGTGCTGGGACCACAACTGTTTATAATATACATAGATGACCTGGAAGAGGGGACAGAGTGTAGTGTAACAAAATTTGCAGATTGACACAAAGATTCGTGGGAAAGCGGGTTGTGTAGAGGACACAGAGAGGCTGCAAAGAGATTTAGATAGGTTAAGCGAATGGGCTAAGGTTTGGCAGATGGAATACAATGTCGGAAAATGTGAGGTCATCCATCTTGGGAAAAAAAACAGTAAAAGGGAATATTATTTGAATGGGGAGAAATTACAACATGCTGCGGTGCAGAGGGACCTGGGGGTACTTGTTCATGAATCCCAAAAAGTTAGTTTGCAGGTGCAGCAGGTAATCAGGAAGGCGAATGGAATGTTGGCCTTCATTGCGAGAGGGATGGAGTACAAAAACAGGGAGGTCCTGCTGCTACTGTACAGTGTATTGGTGAGGTCGCATCTGGAGTACTGCGTGCAGTTTTGGTCACCTTACTTAAGGAAGGATATACTAGCTTTGGAGGGGGTACAGAGACGATTCACTAGGCTGATTCCGGAGATGAGGGGGTTACCTTATGATGATAGATTGGGTAGACTGGGTCTTTACTCGTTGGAGTTCAGAAGGATGAGGGGTGATCTTATAGAAACATTTAAAATAATGAAAGGGATAGACAAGATAGAGGCAGAGAGGTTGTTTTCACTGGTCGGGGACACTCGAACTAGGGGGCACAGCCTCAAAGTACGGGGGAGCCAATTTAAAAACCGAGTTGAGAAGGAATTTCCTCTCCCAGAGAGTTGTGAATCTGTGGAATTCCCTGCCCAAGGAAGCAGTTGAGGCTAGCTCATTTAATGTATTCAAATCACAGATAGATAGATTTTTAACCAATAAGCCAATTAAGGGTTACGGGGAGCGGACGGGTAAGTGGAGCTGAGTCCATGGCCAGATCAGCCATGATCTTGTTGAATGGCGGAGCAGGCTCGAGGGGCTAGATGGCCTACTCCTGTTCCTAATTTTTATGTTCTTATGTTCTTATGTTCTTATTTCTTTTTAGGGTAGAAATCCGGCTCGGGTGACGGCGCAAAGAGGGCGGCATCGGATTGCTCGCCCATTATACGCAACGCCTGAGATTTAATCTCATTGGCTGCAATGTAACTCTGAGACGAATTTCTCCCCTTTCAAGTCTAAAATCCTGTTTTACAGCTTATAAAAAATTATTGGCAGCTTACATTTTGGCCCGCAGCTGAAAGTACTGATCATAAATAGAAAACATAGAAAATAGGTGCAGGAGTAGGCCATTTGGCCCTTCGAGCCTGCACCGATTTATTCTTTCTGAATATTCGTGAAAATGTCTTGTCAGTCAGGTTCTCGTGACGCGCAGAGCAGAATCTGATGAAGTTAAGCTAAGTCACAGGGCCTCACATTTTGCCATCTTTACTTTCTTCTCCCCTCATATCTTGAGATAATTTTTCCAATGGAAATGAAAATAGGAGGAGATGTATAACACATGACCCCCACTGACCTTTTGCTGGGTTACAATTTCATGGGTGCGTGTTTCTCTCGAGGCCGGTGCTCCCTTTTTATGTGTAAGTCTAGACAGTGAGTATCAGCAAGCTATTTTGTCATGGGGAGAATCACGACCGAGCCTGATGCTATTCTTATCCAACATAAGCATTCATTCCACGAGGTGTCGGTGGATAGTAGAAGTCAGGAACAGGAATCCTGGCTGATTTGCTCCCTCCCTATTGCAGCAGCACTGTGGCCAATTGTTGTCCCCAAATCACAGACTGAATCTGGGATCGTTCTGGTCGTGTAAGGCTCAGTTCCACTTGCTGTGTGCCTGCTTGGAGGGTCAGCTGGCTTTAAGAACAATATGATGTCATTTTTTGGCACTGTACATTACATTTTTTCAAACCTTTAGTTTCATTTTTCCAAGATGTAAAGTTGGAAGTCAGAAAATATACACAGGAACACAAAATACTGAGGAAATGTGAAACAAAAAAATTGTAACATGCGCGTATAAAGTAGAAACACAAAGGTAAACAACACAAATGTACGCATACAACCGAACAACAAAATGGGGTAACTAAGTCAGGGTTCATAGATTCCAATATTATCAGAGCCTCCCTCAGACATTAAAAAAGGAGGGAGAGAGAAAACAGGGAATTATAGACCGGTCAGCCTGGCATCGGTAGTGGGTAAAATGATGGAATCAATTATTAAGGATGTCATAGCAGTGCATTTGGAAAGAGGTGACATGATAGGTCCAAGTCAGCATGGATTTGTGAAAGGGAAATCATGCTTGACAAATCTTCTGGAATTTTTTGAGGATGTTTCCAGTAGAGTGGACAAGGGAGAACCAGTTGATGTGGTATATTTGGACTTTCAGAAGGCGTTTGACAAGGTCCCACACAAGAGATTGATGTGCAAAGTTAGAGCACATGGGATTGGGGGTAGTGTACTGACATGGATTGAGAACTGGTTGTCAGACAGGAAGCAAAGAGTAGGAGTAAATGGGTACTTTTCAGAATGGCAGGCAGTGACTAGTGGGGTACCGCAAGGTTCTGTGCTGGGGCCCCAGCTGTTTACACTGTACATTAATGATTTAGATGAGGGGATTAAATGTAGTATCTCCAAATTTGCAGATGACACTAAGTTGGGTGGCAGTGTGAGCTGCGAGGAGGATGCGTGAGGCTGCAGAGCGACTTGGATAGGTTAGGTGAGTGGGCAAATGCATGGCAGATGAAGTATAATGTGGATAAATGTGAGGTTATCCACTTTGGTGGTAAAAACAGAGAGACAGACTATTATCTGAATGGTGACAGATTAGGAAAAGGGGAGGTGCAAAGAGACCTGGGTGTCATGGTACATCAGTCATTGAAGGTTGGCATGCAGGTGCAGCAGGCGGTTAAGAAAGCAAATGGTATGTTGGCCTTCATAGCGAGGGGATTTGAGTACAGGGGCAGAGAGGTGTTGCTACAGTTGTACAGGGCATTGGTGAGGCCACACCTGGAGTATTGTGTACAGTTTTGGTCTCCTAACCTGAGGAAGGACATTCTTGCTATTGAGGGAGTGCAGCGAAGGTTCACCAGACTGATTCCCGGGATGGCGGGACTGACCTATCAAGAAAGACTGGATCAACTGGGCTTGTATTCACTGGAGTTCAGAAGAATGAGAGGGGACCTCATAGAAACATTTAAAATTCTGACAGGTTTAGACAGGTTAGATGCAGGAAGAATGTTCCCAATGTTGGGGAAGTCCAGAACCAGAGGTCACAGTCTAAGGATAAGGGGTAAGCCATTTAGGACCGAGATGCGGAGGAACTTCTTCACCCAGAGAGTGGTGAACCTGTGGAATTCTCTACCACAGAAAGTTGTTGAGGCCAATTCACTAAATATATTCAAAAAGGAGTTAGATGAGGTCCTTACTACTAGGGGGATCAAGGGGTATGGCGAGAAAGCAGGAATGGGGTACTGAAGTTGAATGTTCAGCCATGAACTCATTGAATGGCGGTGCAGGCTAGAAGGGCCGAATGGCCTACTCCTGCACCTATTTTCTATGTTTCTATGTTTCTATTACTTCACCTATGAACAGAACAAGACATCCCATCACAGTGAAAATCCATACAGCAGGTGCTAGGGCCACAGAGCAATAATAGCTCACCATATTTGAAATCTGGCATTGCTGTAGAAATACAACAACTTATAATCAAATCGAAGCCACTGAGCAATTAACTGGAGCATTGGGTCATTAATGTGTGGCAGCATGGAGTGATGCAGCACAGGTCTGGTTCCACCACCTTTCTCCCACCCGCTCCCCTCCCCCCATCAGTTCCTGATTTCAACGTCGTGAGAGGAGGGTGTTGAAGTGAGGTAACTCTTTCCCCACAGGAAGGGAGGGGGTAAAGAGCAGCAGAAAATCATCTTTCATCGCTCTTAAGTGTCAACTGTGGCTCAGTGGGTAGCACACTCACCTCTGAGTCAGAAGGTTGTGGGTTCAAATCTCACTCCAGGGACTTGAGCACAAAAATCTCAGCTGACACTCCAGTGCAGTGCTGAGAGAGTGCACTGCACTGTCGGAGGTGCCGTCTTACGGATGAAACTTTAAACCGTGGCCCTGTCTGCTCTCTCGGGCGGACGTAAAAGATCCCATGGCGCTATTTCAAAGAAGAGCAGGGGAGTTATCTGCGGTGTCCTGGCCAATATTTATCCCTCAATTAACATCACAAAAACAGATTATCTGGTCATTATCACATTGCTGTTTGTGGGAGTTTGCTGGGCACAAATTGGCTGCCGCGTTTCCCACATTACAACCATGACTACACCCCAAAAGTACTTCATTGGCTGTGAAGTGCTTTGAAACATCTGGTGGTCGTGATAGGCGCTATATAAATATGTCTTTCTTTCTTACTTAACTTGTGATGGTTGATCTTAGGTCCTGCTGGAAAGAGGGAGAGCAGGTTGTCTGGCCACCCACAGTTGGAAGACATACATCCACCCTGACGAGCCAGGGAGGTGAGGAGCCCTGAGGTATTTTTATGAAAACTGTGTTGTACAGTATGAACGGCAGACTTTATTTGATGGCACATGGGGTGAATCAACAGCCATGGTTACTCAGTACATAGAAGCGTTCAGGACTGGAGAAAAAATCATTAACAGTCAACTAGCCAGTCCTCAAAGATCAAAACATATTATTAGATTATTCCATGTTGTTTCAGGAATTGAGCATGTATACATACACCCCACTGAGCTGCTAATGCTCCTTAAAAGCACTCAGCACCAGCTCAAGCTATTGCCCTGATGAACATCCCTACCATGCAGGGTGGAAATGGGAATTAAAGAGCCAGCCGCACCATCAGGACCCCAATAAAAATGAAGTAGTTATAAAGAATGATGAATGATTTGGACTTTGTTCTATAATGTTAATTGTGTTGTGCTTTTTTTGGTGTTTAACAGGGAAAACTGATGTGGTTATGAGGAGAACTGACTTGGACAGAACTTATTTGGAAGAGCTGCTGAGCCCAACATGGTGAGGAAGTTGAATTCGCACACAACATAGCTGCATGATATCATTCCTCATCATCATAGGCGGTCCCTCGTATCGAGGATGACTTGCTTCTATGCCAAAAATGGAGGAGTTCACAGGTGTTCCAGGTCCCGAACTACATGTTGAAGGGTGGAAGATGCCTGTGCATTGAGTTTTTTAGCGTGGGGTGGCCGTTGCACACCAACCACCACACGGGCTTGACAAAGCTAGTTCTTGATCCAGTGGCAAGGATTAATCAAGACGACTGGAAACCAGCTCTGCTGCACAGACCTAGTACGCACACATATCACGGGCTCCCTAGGTTAACGATTATCCTGAGTGCTGTTAATTCAACTCCCTCCTGCTCTCAGATTCAATAACTCCTTACAACCAGTTCCTTTCAGAATTCACCGTTTAATTTTTTTTAAATCGATAGATCAACAGACTGAAAAATAACAACTCTTTTCATTTTGAATAATTTTAAATGGGGTGCTAATGGTGAAGCTCCCTCTTGAATACAGTGAGAATTCAACTAGCCTGACAGCTTAGTGATCAACTTAGTTACCATCCAGGAATTTATGTTGATCAGGGAAGTCCTAGGTTCAGTCCCTCGTCTGTGTTGGGTTCACTGAGCCCAGTATAGGTGTGACTATTGATCTCAGCACCTTTGTGCCAGGAAGAAAGGTTGCATTTATATAGCGCCTTTCACGACCTTAGAATGTCCCAAAGTGCTTTGCAACCGATGAAGTACTTTTTTGTAATGTAGAAAATGTTGCAGCCAATTTGCGCACAGCAAGCTCTCACAAACATCAATGTGATAATGACCAGGTAATCTGGTTTTTTTTTAGTGATGTTGATTGAGGGATAAATATTGACTAGGACACTGGGTCTAACTCCCCTGCTCTTCTTCAAATAGTACCATGGGACTTTTTATGTCCACCTGAGAGGGCAGACAGTGCCTTGGTTTTAATATTTTATCCAGAAGACGGCACCTCCGACAGTGTAGCCTAGACTTCTGTGCTCAAAGAAGGGCAAAGTCTGATAGGGCTCCCACTCTTGATTGCTATCATGTGAAATTCGCTGTTTAGACTCAAACATGTGAAGAATTGCCACTTGAATGAGGTCCCATTTTGTTCTCGGGATGGAGGCAAAACTAGCAAAGCCACATTTATTGCCTTCATCTAGTTCCCTCAGGAACATTGTGGTTGGCCTTTTTGAACCTCTACAACCTTCTGTGAATTTAAGAGTAATTGGTGTATATTACCTTTAATATGACTCACAGTTACAAATGTTACCTTTATACTGGGAATATTAACTCAGAAATACTCCTCAAACATATAATCTGAGTACTTTAGATATCAAAACTTCAATCCTTTGCTGATTATATGGCACTTGGAGCATGTTCCTGTTCAGAATATGGGTCCCCTTATGTTAATATAATGGCGATTGCAGCAAATGGGTTGTAATGATAAAGCTTCTGTGGTATCAGATAAATAAAAATCAGTTGAATGAAAGCCAATCAGGTTGGTTAACTGTTACTTGGGATGGTAACATAGGGTTAAATTATTGGGGTTGTAAATTTAAGTTTTAGGAATTTGAGGCAAATATAAATTGCATCGTTTGTTTTGTCCAAAATTGAGATCAATTACTAAGGCGTCAAACCATTTATAGATTTAAGTTTAAAAACAAACGTATGGGGGAGGGAAGGATGTTGTGATGATTGGGCCCCACCAGGTGTGGATGAAGTACTTCAAAAAGTATTTTTCTTCTCTCCATTTATTTGGTTGTGTGAAGGATGGGAAGATTACATTGGAACATTTGTATCGCAGTTAATGCGTTTTGAGCTGGATACCAGCCAGTGTTTATACAGTGGATGCTTTAATTTTGCAGTTTCTAATTCAATCTGAAATAAGAACAATTTTATTTGTAACAATAACTATAAGAGAGACACCACCACACCTCTGCCCCGCGCCCCCCGCCCCCCTTCTCCACCCCGCCAGCCTCGTGTTCTCCGCACTTCATTCTGACTGCTCTCTTAGAAAGAGTGCATTTTAGATCTGAGCTTCCTTTTCACCAAGGCGACAGACGAAGGAAGCAATTCAGTCTGTCCTTCCATAAAAAGCTGTGGCTCCCCTCCGTAAACCTCACCCGGTCTACTCGGAACTCCTTCACGGCAAACGAGCCAAAGGTGGGCAGAGGAAACGTTACAAGGACAGCCTCAAAGCCTCCCTGATAAAGTGCAACATCCCCACTTACACCTGGAGTCCCTGGCCAAAGATCACCCTAAGTGGAGGAAGTGCATCCGGGAGGGCGCTGAGCACCTCGAGTCTCATCGCCGAGAGCGTGCAGAAATCAAGCGCAGGCAGCGGAAAGAGCGTGCGGCAAACCAGACTCCCCACCCACCCTTTCCCTTAACGACTGTCTGTCCCACCTGTGACAGGGACTGTGGTTCTCGTATTGGACTATTCAGCCACCTAAGGACTCATTTTAAGAGTGGAGGCAATTCTTCCTCGATTCCGAGGGGCTGCCTACGATGATGATGAAACCTCACCCGTGAAACACAGTCACTAACTTCACACGCTGCAAACCGTCAAGTTTCTGCCCAGCACAGCCTCTCCCCTGGCTTCAGACTGACTACCGAGGAGGAGGGCAAGCAGCCAAATGAGCCCACAATTGGAAGCTCCTGCCAGGTGAGCAAACCCCCGAAAGCATTACAAGGAATTATTGGCCCTGTTTCTCTCACATATTCGACCCACCTGTAAATGTATTGCGACTCAGGGATCAAACAGGGAATTTTTGCTATTGTACTCCGATTTACTAAAATAGATCAACCAACAGCCACATGATGCCTTGGCCTCAGTGGGAGGATGAGCATCGGCCTCTGGAATGCCTCCGAAAGTTTTTGTCTCCACTTCCCTAACTGTTTCCTGCCAACAGTTCTGCATTTGTTTTCACCCATTTGTACCTACGTCCCCCTAGCCCTTTAAATAGTGCTTCAGATATATCTCCAGATTCCCTCAGTTTAAGTCTGAAAGAGCCATCGGTCCTTATCACTCTGACCTCCAGGGTTTTTATATTTCCCTTGTGCCTCGAGAAGTGTTGTAAGACATGTTTACATAAGAACATTAGAAATAGGAGCAGGAGTAGGCCATTCAGCCCCTCGAGCCTGCTCCGCCATTCATTGAGAGCAAGGCTGATGTTCGACCTCAACTCCACTTTCCTGCACTATCCACATATCTCTTGATTCCCTTAATATCCAAAAATCTATTGATCTCTGTCTTGAATATACTCAGTGACTGAGCCTCCACAGCCCTCTGGGGTGGAGAATTCCAAAGATTCTCAATCCTCTGAGTGAAAAAAATTCTCCTCATCTCAGTCCTAAATGGCCGACCTCTTATTCTGAGACTGTGACCCCTGGTTCTAGACTCCCCAGCCAGGGGAAACATCCTCCCTGCATCTACCCTGTCAAGCTCTGTAAGAATTTTTGTATGTTTCAATGAGATCACATCTCATTCTTCTAAACTCTAGAGAATATAGGCCCAGTCTACTCAATCTCTCTTCATAGGACAACCCCCCATCCCAGGAATCCGTCTGGTGAACCTTTGTTGCACTCCCTCTATGGCAACTATATCTTTCCTTAGATAAGGAGGCCAAAACTGTACACAATACTCCAGGTGTGGTCTCACCAGGGCCCTATATAATTGCAGTAAGACGTCTAAACTCTTATACTCAAATCCTCTTGTAATAAAGATTTATTCCTTGTGCGAAAGTGCTGACTGCTGCCCAGTTCACAGCTCTATCAGGTAACGTCCAGCCGAGGGCCCCTGGGAGTTGAGCTTAGCTCGCAGTCAATAAAATATCACTTCATAACTTGTGTCAACATACATCAGATGCATTTCAAATAGACCAACCACAAAACAATAATCTGACTCTGTAATATATATAGCTCCACCTGTGGACTCCTGTGGCTCTGCAGCCAGTGTTGTTTATAATAAAGGGAACAGGTCACCTGACACTGGTGAGTTCCAGTATGTTCTGCCATCTTAAGGCTGTGTGTGATTCTGTGAGTTACTGAAAATATAACAATGGCGACAAAGAAGGGTTTATCGGGAAAAAAAGCTGACATTTTTGTTGGTGGAGGATTCAGTCAGCCGACAGTGAGACTTTGAGAGCTTCTCTGTTTTGATTAACAGCTATAAATCCAAGGTAAATTACAAGCACACTTGTTTGAACTGCCAGAGTCCAGATGGCTGCGCCTATGGGAATAATTGGGCATTTGGGGAGTTTCAACGTGACCGTGAAAGTTTCAGAGAGTATGTGGAGCGGCTAAAAATGTTTTTCACCGCAAATAATATAATCGAAGTCCCCAATGATGAAAATCATAACCGGGTGGTGTTGGAATGACAAAGGGTGATTTTCTTAACTGCAGCAGGGCCCGATATGTATGCCAAAGGATGCAACACTTAAGCAGTTAGAACAGCACTACAGCCCTGAGCCCCTGGAAATTGCTGAAAGTTATCATTTCGGTATACGAGATCAGTTAACCGAAGAAAATATCAGTGACTACATTGTAGCATTAAAAAAAAGCTATCTATTCACTGTAATTTCAGAAATTTTCAGGACCGAGAATTGCGTGACCATTTTGTTTGTGGGATGAAAAATGATGTGATCAGAAAAAAGTTATTGACAACTCCTAACTTGACTTTTGATTTAGCATGTCAGACAGCTAAGTCAACGAACATGGCCGACAAATATTCCCGAGAATTTCATACTATTTTCAGTCATCAGAAAACCGAGGTGAATTGCCTGCAGGTTAAAAGTAAAAGGCAGTTGGGCCCCAAAGTCTCAGAAATTGGAAATGGTAACAGAGCATTGAAGTCCTGCTATCGGTGCCTGGGACAACACATTGCTTAAAGTTGTCCATATGTGAAGGCAGAGTGTTTCATCTGCAGGAAAACTGGGCATCTCGCAAAGGCATGCCGACTGAAGGGTAAACCAGCTTTCAAAGCTATGAGTAGAAATCCCCAGAGACTACATAGCATGGAAGAAAAACAACAGGATGAGGAGGTTTTAGAGCCACACGTCGTCAGGAGCACGAGGTTAGCTAACAGCGATTGGAAAAGTATCATAATCCACATAGTTGTTGCAGGAACCAAGATATCCATGGAAATCGACACTGGTGCATCCATGAGTGTAGTACCTGAATCGCTATACCTCGACAAATTGCGTGATTTCTCATTGGAGAAATCCAAGATAGAGCTGCGAGACTACTCGGGAGCGAACATTCCTGTGTTAGGTTGTATCACTGTACCGGTGAAATACAAGGATCAATTTCAGAGCTTGCATCTCTTAGTAGTGGCAGGAGACAAGCCTGCCTTACTAGAAAGAAATTGGTTGGGATCACTGAAGCTGGATTGGAGTGAGATTTTTCATGTTGAAACAAAATTTGCATCAAAGGATGATGTCATCAAGAATTATCCGAAGGTGTTCTGCGAAACAGACAGTCCGATTCAAGGCTTCAAGGCGAGTGTCAAGGTACAGAAGGATGCTAGATCGGTTTACTGCAAGCCACGTTCCATACCATATGCACTCAAGGAGAAAGTTGAGCAAGAACTCAAAAGACCAGAGACTGAGAACATTATTTCTAAGATACATCTATGTAATTGGGCTACACCCATTGTTGTTGTATCTAAGTCCGATGGTAAGGTAAGATTGTGTGGTGATTATAAAGTAGCCGTAAACCAGGTTCTAGAGGGTAATGTCCCCAATACATTGCCAAATGTAGAAGATTTGTTCACAACACTGACAGGTGGTCAGATCTTCTCAAAGTTGAATGTTACGAATGCCTACTTACAGCTTGAACTAGATAAGGAGTCCAAGTCATGCTTGACTATAAATACTCATCTAGGCCTATATCAATTTAATAGGCTGCCATTTGGAGTGTCTTTGCCCCTGCCATATTCCAAGGGGTGATGAACCAGATTTTGCAAGATATTGAAGGGGTAGTATATTATTTAGATGACATACTAATTTCAGCATCAAATAGGCAAATTCATAATAACATACTGGATGAAGTCGTCAAATGGCTAGAGAAGTACAGAGTACAAGTGTCTGCTCGCAAGTGTGAGTTATTTTAAAACTCAGTGGAGTACTTAGGGCACAGAGTAGACAAAGATGGTTTATATCCAACCAAGGTAAAGCTGGATGCGATCAGAAATGCACCCACTCCTAAGAATGTCACTGACCTTCGATCATTTTTGGGTCTTTTAGACTATTATGGGAAGTTCCTACCAAATTTGGCTGCAGTATTACATCCACTGAATGAATTATTGAAAAAACATGTCCATTAGAAGTGGTCAGAAGAATGCAATACAGCATTCAAGGAGTGTAAAAGCAAATTGGTAGGGAGCATCATGTTAGTTCACTATGACGTATCTAAGGAGATCAAGCTAACATCTGATGCCTCTCCATATGGAGTTGGGGCAGTGATCTCTCATGTATAACGTAGTGGGGAGGAGAGACCAATTGCTTTTGCTTCACGCACTCTCAGTGCCAGTGAGCGTAATTGTGCACAAATCAAAAGGGAAGCTTTGGCATTAATTTTTGGGGTCAAGAAGTTCCACAGATACTTATATGGTCTTAAGTTTACCATCATTACAGACCATAAGCCCCTGACAGCAATCCTCCATCCAAAGTCCCCAGTTCCAACATTAGCTGCAGCCCGAATGCAGAGATGGGCTTTGATTTTGTCCGCATATACATATGATATTGAATACAGATGATCAGCTGATCACAGTAATGCTGATGCTATGTCTAGATTGCCTTCCCCATCACAAGTTACACCCGATAGGGAAGAAGTGTTCTATTTTTCATACATTGATGAACTGCCAGTCACAGCTGAAGAGATTGGTAGAGCAACCAAACGTGACCCAATTATGTCAAAAGTGTATTGCAAATGGCTGGCCAAATCATGTAACAGACAAAGATATTCATCCATTCTTCATTCGAAGGAATGAATTAACAGTCGATAAAGATTGTATCATGTGGGGTGCAAGAATAGTTATACCAAATAAATTCAGGTCCAAATTATTAGGAGACCTCCATGACCAGCACCTGGGAATGTGCTTGACCAAGAGTTTTGCACACAGTTACTTATGGTGGCCAGGTCTTGATAAAGATATAGAGTACATCGTCAGTCAGTGTACAACATGTCAATCGGTAAGCAAGAACCCATCATCAGTACCATTACAACCATGGAAATGGCCTCCCAGGGTGTGGCAAAGGCTACATATTGATTTTGCTGAGCTAGAAGGACAACAATTGTTCACTGTGATTGATAGCCATTCGAAGTGGGTCGAGGTGTTTCCAATGTGGAAAATAACAACGAGTAAAACACTAGAAATTTTACGAAGATTATTTTCTTCATTTGGCCTCCCAGAAGAAATCGTTTCTGATAATGGACCACAATTTCATTCAGAAGAATTTGTACAGTTCACGAGCAAAAATGGTGTGAAACATACCACTGTACCACCCTACTTCAAATGGTGCAGGAGAGCGCACTGTACAAATTGTAAAACGTGCCCTCATCAAACAGATGTTGAATCCAACTCCAAAGAAACGACAGTTGTCATTGGACCACAAATTGGCTAATTTTCTAATACTCCTCATACAACTACTGGTAGAACACCAGCAGTGTTGTTTCTCAAATGATAGCCACAAACCAGATTCTCGTTGTTAAAACCAAACTTGGCACAGTCCGTAGAAGAGACACAATTAAGACAGAAAGAGAATCATGATAGAGGCAGAGTAAAAGAGAGAAGTGTGAAATTAAATTAGAAAGTGAGAGTGAAGAACCATCACCATAAATAGTTAAAGTGGTTACCAGGAAGCGTGGTGAAGATATGTGGTCCTCGCACATATTTGTTCAAGATATTTGATCATGAACAGGTTAGGTTTGTTCACATTGATCATATTTTACCTGCAGACGTGGAAGTAGTTGAAGGTGGGAATGATTCAATTATTTCTGACTCATCAGTTAGTTTTGATAAACCAGTAGCATATCCTACATCCAATGTACTGGAAACAAATCCAAGAGAAAGTCAGAATTTAAGTCTGAGTCTGAGTCAGGCAGACAAACAGTCTGAAGTTAGAGAGAGTTCAAATGGAAATCAAGGACATCCCTTGAAGGAAAACTTTCCTCAGGATCAGCCTCGAATGAGTTTAAATTCAACACCATGTTTGGAAGGTTCTGTTCGAGAGTGAAGGTATCCTCTTCAAAACAGAAAACAAGTGGTTAAGCTTGATTTGTAAATATGGCAAAATAAGTTCATATCTTTTGTTATGTATAACCATGCAAGTTATGTATGATGATTATTTTATTGTCATTACTTCTTCATTAAGGAGGGAGAAATGTTATATATATATAGCTCCACCTGTAGACTCCTGTGGCACTGCTCCAATGCTGTTTATAATAAAGGGAACAGGTCACCTGACTCTGGTGAGTCCGGTATGTTCTGCCATCTTAAGGCTGTGTGTGTTTCTGTGAGTTACTGAGAATATAACAGATTCGAGTTTGCAACAATCAGCCTTATTACCTCCTGTTAAAAACTGTGAAAAGTCCAGGGAAATTGAAAATGTGCCCTCAGCTTTATAGCAAATATAAAACTAGCCCTAACATAATGGTTTACTGCCATGTCCTTCACTTCTAGGACCCGGAATCAATCAATGTCAGACTTGTGGGATAAAACATTTCCTCTGTCTTTCTCAGCTGCGAGATACTATGTGAAATAAATGTGGGTGGTTTTAATATGGTTCCTAGTGAGTACAAGGGGATGGCATGAAAGCATAATTCATAACAAAGCTAGCCGTCCCACTCAGAGTCCACAAGGACAGCTGCTGCAGTAAGTGGAACAAGTAACACTGGTACATTGGAGGGAGGTGCACTTCCTCATTGTGTGCAATATGAAAAGAGCACGATCGTGCTGCAGTGTACATGTCTTGTCAGATCTAATCTGAGAATGGCCCAGCAATTAGCGTGTCTTTATTTTTTTCCGAGCAGTGGCAGGACTGAGTTGGTTGCAACATAATGCTATTTCTCTCCGTACTCTCGATTTATTTATTCTCAGCTTAAAAAAATTTATATAGCACCTTTCATGACCGCCGGACGTCTCAAAGCGCTTTACAGCCAATGAAATACATTTGAAGTGTTGTCACTGTTGTTATATGGGAAACACGGCAGCCAATTTGCACACAAGCAAGCTCCCACAAACAATAATGTGATAATGACCAGATAATCTGTTTTTGTTATGTTGATTGAGGGATAAATATTGGCCAGTGCAGAAGAAATATTGACTGGGGGAAGAGAGAGATCAGGAGAGAGAGAGAGAGACCGGGAGGAGAGAGAGAGAGAGAGACCGGGAGGAGAGAGAGAGATCAGGTGAGAGAAAGAGAGAGATTGCGGAGAGAGAGACGGGGGGGCGGGGGGGAAGAGAGAGACACGAGGGGAGAGAGAGAGAGAGAAGTGGGGGGGAGAGAGAGAGAGAGAAGTGGGGAGAGAAAGAGAGAGAGAGACGGGAGCGAGAGAGAGAGAGAAACGGGGGAGAGAGAGAGAGAGAGAGAGAGACTGGGGGAGAGAGATGGGGGGAGAGAGAGAGCGAGAGAGAGAGACTGGGGAGAGAGAGAGAGACGGGGAAGGAGAGAGAGAGACTGTGGAGAGAGAGAGAGAGAGAGAGAGAGAGACTGGGGTAGAGAGAGACTGAGGGGAGAGAGACAAAGACTGGGGGGAGCGAGGCAGGTGGCCTCTGTCCACATCAATTTCCTCATGGAGGCTACGTCAACCTCCGGTGTGTCTGAGTTTTTTTACACATGTGTCACCCTGTGCAAACATACATGTAAGGCAATCAATACCCGCTGCGTTATTAAGTGTATTTTTGTATAAAATGTTCCTGTTTGCATGTTGTACGAATGGAGCAAGAGTTGAGTTGTTTTCAAACAATGGTCCAGGAATTTCCGGAGCAGGACAGCTCGCTGCGTTCCCCATCAGTTAGATTTGTGCCCTGGTCCTTCAGCTCAAAACATTTCCACACTGCGAATTGCTGCAAATGCAAGCTGATAATGGGGCGGTGAGGTCAACAGGGCATCTGGGACCTTGTAGAACAACTGGTCCAAAAGTCTTATCTCCTTAACCACTGAGATTTAAGGATTGAGAAACAAACAGAGGAACGACAGAAGGAAATAGGGTGAATTAGAGTCAAATCAGGTACAGAAAGAGAAATAGAGGGAAAGAAAAGTTGGATTACGAGAGAGAAAAGAAAGAGACAGAAAGGAAAAGTAAGAAAAAAATAAAATATTGAGGGGTAGAAATTCGGTATCGCCCGCTCTGAGGCGGTGATGCTGTCAGGGCGCTACCTTTAGCACTGGGCAATGACTACCACCTCAAAGTGGGACATTCAGTTGTATCACCCCAAGAGGAGAGTGGAGCACAAAGGGAAGCGTTGCGCAATCCTCTTAGGGCGCCAAAGGCCCACCGCGGGGCGGTAGCGCTTCTAAACTTGTGGCGCTAGGATACCGGTATCCTCGTGCCTGAAGAGGAGGTGAGGTCAACCATCTGCAACTTGCAAAAAAAATGGAAGGTACGCTACCAACAACCTTCCACAAGGTAAGAGAGGTAAGTAATTGCTCAAAATTTGATTCTCAACACTAACTCTTCATTCCCTGCGATAGTGCCCTAGGATCCTCAATGTGCTGTCTGCTTCCCCCTGTTGGGGTAGCGCCAGGCGCCATGGCAGGCGAAAGCAGTAAATTTCGGAAACGCGTCGCAAAGTGGGTATTGCACAGACTTGATGTCACTTAGTGGGTGGCGCTAGAGTGCGCAGCACTAAACCATGAGTGAAGTTCGCGGCAAGCTGTCATAGCGTGGCACTTGGGCGGGAGGTATTTAGTGGTCCCTAAGCACTTCCCTCTGGCACGAATGGTGCTGCTAAACAATCAAATTACTCCCCCTTAAATTTTAAACTTTAAAAATCTCTAAGAATAATTTACTACCTGTAGGAATGAGACGCCACAGTTTTAATTATTCCTTTTCATGTCCGGAGAGGATGAGAGGCATTGCAGGAACATAACTCTCCTCATTAAAAAGGTACTTACGCTGTTAAGTACCAGCCCTACCTTTCTGTGGCAAGATTCATTGGTAATTGCTGAGCAAGTGCACCAACTTCTTGACACGCACGGGAAGATTGAGGATGAGCGGTAGTTTTCACGAGGCTAACGGGGGAGCGATGCCAATCATCCAACAATTTGTGGCGATTCGCAACTCACAGGGTACCTCTTCCATGTCACAAATTGCTGGACGATTTACACACCAACAACGGCCAACACATTAAACTCGCCATTATTTTGCCAGCAAATTCTGGCCCACTGTTGTTTGCTGTGCACAGAAAAGGAGGTGCTGTGAGTCAACTGCTTCCAGATATAAGCATTATATTAAAGGGCTGTTTCCTAAATTTTGGGTCCGTTTCTGCCCCATGGCTTGGGTAAAAGCTGCCAGGATGTGTAGAGTTGCCAGTAGCGGTCGGTCTGCCTGCTTGTCCATTTTAAGAGCTTTAATACACACTCAGGTGACCATGGAATGCAAACACGTGATGTCCACCAACTGATGGAAAGCTTTCCGTTGCAGCTGGGCACCACAAGGCACCTGTTATAAAGAGGATTTGAGTATAAGAGTAAAGACGTCTTACTGCAATTATATTGGGCCCTGGTGAGACCGTACCTGGAGTATTGTGTACAGTTTTGGTCTCCTTACCTAAGGAAGGATATACTTGCCAATGAGAGAGTGCAACAAAGCCTCAGAAGACTGATTCCTGAGATGGGGGATTGTCCTATGATGAGAGATTGTGTAGAATTTACCTACCTTCTCTCGAGTTTAAAAGAATCAGAAGTGATCTCATTGAAACATACAAAATTCTTATAGGGCTTGACAGGGTAGATGCAGGGAGGATGTTTCCCCTGGCTGGGGAGTCTAGAACCAGCGGTCACAGTCTCAGAATAAGGGGTTGGCCATTTAGGGCTGAGATGAAGAGAAATGTCTTCACTCAGAGGGTTGTGAATCTTTGGAATTCTCTAGCCCAGAGGGCTGTGGAGGCTCAGTCATTGAATATATTCAAGACAGAGAGCAATAGATTTTTGGATATTAACAGAATCAAGAGATACGGGGATATTGCAGGAAAGTGGAGTTGAGGTAGAAGATCAGCCATGCTCATACTGAATGGCGGAGCAGGCTCGAGGGGGCGAGTGGCCTACTCCTGCTCCTATTTCTAATGTTCTTATGTCACATGATATTCTATTAGGTGCAATTACCCAGGAGGGTACATGAAGAATGTTTGGTGGAATTCCACATGACAATGCCACCCTTACTGTCCTATTTGAAATGGTGCATCCAAGTGCGGCCATTCTTAGCGTTAAGCTGCACTTTTTCCCAATGTTGGTCATCTTTGGTCACCCAGCGGGCTGGGTGAGCAGGTCAAAGGACCTCCTGGTGGGGCTTCAGACTGCAAGATCGCTGGCAGAGATCTCGCAAATGCCTGGGTGACCACAGAGCAGAAGCATGTGGCATTCCACCGGTTCATTTAAGCTTTCCACAGCTGGTGGGCACCTCAAGCGGTCAACTTCTTGGGTACCCATGCAGGAGAGTACTCTTTTGATCTGGAAATAAGTATTCTAGTTTAGATAGACCGCATATTATTTTATTAGAGGCAACCTTCCAAGTGAGTCTTTAAAGAACGTTTGGTGGCATTTGGCATATTTATTGGAGAAAAAGAGTTAAATTATATTGGGAACTTGTGGACAATTAATCTGATCTTTAGGATTGTTTTAGCTTTGTACAAAGTAAAGTGAACTGATACTGCCACCAGTCAGATAAAATCTACAAAATTGTTGGAATTCATTATCCTGGGAAGGTCATAACAGGGATGCACGTATCACTTTTTTATTACAGTACTTTCAGAGACAGTGCTATTAAATAAACCATTCACTCTGAAAGGATCAATATCTACCATACAAATTTACAATAAATGGCTACTTCCATCAGCATTGGATTTATATTAAGAGGAACATAGGAATATTCAGCCTGGATTGGGCTGCTAAGTGGCAAGAAGCATTTGCACCACCACATTGCCAGGCAATGAGCATCTCCAACAAGCAAGAGTCTAACCACTGCCCCGTGACATTCAATGGCATTACCATCACCAAATCCCCAACCATCAACATCCCGGGGGTCAATATTAACCAGAAACTTAACTGGACCAACATAAATATAGTGTGGCTACAAGAGCAGGTCAGAGGCTGAGAATTCTGTGATGAGTGTCTCACCCCGACTCCCCAAAGTCTTTCCACAACTACAAGGCACAAGTCAGGAGTGTAATGGAATACTCTCCACTTGCATTAATGAGTGCAGCTCCAACAACACTCAAGCAGCTCAATAACTTCCAGGACAAAGCAGCCCGCATGATTGACACCCCATCCACCACCTCAAACATTCATCCTCTCCTCCACCAGCACACAGTATCTACTGTGTGCACCATCTACAAGATGCACTGCTGCAACTTGCCAAGGCTTCTTCGGCAGCACCTCTCAAACCCACGACCTCTACCACCTAGAAGGACAAGGGCAGCAGGTGCATGGGAACACCATCACCTCCAAGTTACCCTCCAAGTCACACATCATTCTGACTTGGAAATATATCCCCATTTCTGCACCATCACTGCATCAATATCCTGGCACTCCCTCCCAAACAGCATTGTGGGAGTACCTTTACCTCACGGACCGCAGTGGTTCAAGGCGGCGGTTCACCACCACCTTCTCAAGGGCAATTAGGGATGGGCAATAAATGCTGGCCTTGCCAGCGACGTTCACATCCCATGAATGAATAAAAAATGTCCCTCAAGCCTGTTCCTTCATTATAGATAATTGCTGATATGAATCTTAACTCCATTTACCTTCTTTGGTTCCATATCCCTTATTACCCTCACCTAAAAAAAATCTTTCAATCTCTGTTTTGAAATTTTCAATTGACCTAATGTCAACAGTTTTTTGGGGGAAAGTGTTCCAGATCTCCACTAGCCTTTGTGTAAAGTGCTTCCCGACATAATCCCGAGATGGCCCAATTCTAATTTTCAGGTTATATTCCATTGTCCTGGACTCCCCCACCAGAGGACATAGTTTTTCTATATCTACCCGATCACGTCTCACAGAGATGGCTCAAATAGAATCAGAGAAGGGTTACAGCACAGATGGAGGCCATTCGGTCCGTCGAGCCTGTGCCGTGTCTCTGCAAGAGCACTTCAGCTCGTCCCATTCCCCCGCCCTTTCCCTGTAGTCCTGCAATTATTTTTCCTTCAGGTACTTATCCAATTCCCTTTTGAAAGCCACAGTTGAATCTGCCTCCACCACCCTTTCAGGCAGTGCATTCCAGATCCTAACCACGCACTGCGTAAAAAAGTTTTTTCTCATGTCATGTTTGGTTCTTCTGCCAATGACCTTAAATCTGTGTCCTCTGGTTCTTGACCCTTCCGCGAATGGGAACAGTTTCTCTCTGTTTACTCTGTCTAGACCCCCCATGATTTTGAACACCTCTATCAAATCCCCTCTCAACCTTCTCTACTCTGAGGAGAACAACCCCAGCTTCTCCAGTCTATCCACATAACTGAAGTCCCTCATCCCTGGAACCTTTCTTGTAAATCTTTTCTGCACCCTCTCCAAAGCCTCCACATCCTTCCTAAAGTGCTGTGCCCAGAACTGGACACAATACTCCAGTTGAGGCCAAACCAGTGTTTTTCCAAAGGTTCATCATAATTTCCTCGCTTTTGTACTCCATGCCTCTATTTATAAAGTCCAGGATTCCATATGCTTTTTTAACCACTTTCTCAGCCTACCCTGCCCCTTCAACGATTTGTGCACATACACCCTCAGGTCTCTCTGTTCATGCACCCCCTTTAGAATTGTACCTTTTAGTGTATATTGCCTCTCCTCGTTCTTCCTACCAAAAAGTCTCACTTCGTACTTTTCTGTATTAAATTTTTTCTGCCACGTGTCCGCCCATTCCACCAGCCTGTCTATGTCTTCTTGAAGTCTATCACTATCCTCCTCACTGTTCACTATACTTCCAAGTTTTGTGTCATCTGCAAATTGTGAAATTGCTTCACATACAATCAATTATTTTGAAGTGTAGTGACTGCCTTTATGTAATTAAACAAGGGAGGGATATTGGAACAGAAAGATCCTCCAAACAGCAGTAGGATGAACGGCCATTAATTTGTTTCAGTAATATTAGTTGACTGACACTGGGAGGATTCTTTGCATATTTTGGCATCTTCACTGTCTGCCTTAAATCATGAAGAAGGCAGACGGAAACCTTGTCTTAATGTCTCATCTGAAGGACATAACCTCTGACAAGGCAGCACTCCCTCAGTACTGTAGTGAAGTGTCAGCTGAGATTTTGTGTTTAAGTCCTAGTGTGGAGCTACATAAGAACATAAGAACATAAGAATTAGTAACAGGAGTAGGCCATCTAGCCCCTCGAGCCTGCTCCGCCATTCAAAAAGATCATGGCTGATCTGGCCGTGGACTCAGCTCCACTTACCCACCCGCTCCCCGTAACCCTTAATTCCCTTATTGGTTAAAAATCTATCTATCTGTGATTTGAATACATTCAATGAGCTAGCCTCAACTGCTTCAATGGGCAGAGAATTCCACAGATTCACAAGCCTCTGGGAGAAGAAATTCCTTCTCAACTCGGTTTTAAATTGTCTCCCCCGTATTTTGAGGCTGTGCCCCCTAGTTCTAGTCTCCCCAACCAGTGGAAACAACCTCTCTGCCTCTATCTTGTCTATCCCTTTCATTATTTTAAATGTTTCTATAAGATCCCCCCTCATCCTTCTGAACTCCAACGAGTAAAGACCCAGTCTACTCAATCTATCATCATAACGTAACCCCCTCATCTCCAGAATCAGCCTAGTGAATCGTCTCTGTACCCCCTCCAAGTCTAGTATATTCTTCCTTAAGTAAGGTGACCAAAACTGCACGCAGTACTCCAGGTGTGGCCTCACCAATACCCTGTACAGTTGCAGCAGGACCTCCCTGCTTTTGTACTCCATCCCTCTCGCAATGAAGGCCAACATTCCATTCGCCTTCCTGATTACCTACTGCACCTGCAAACTAACTTTTTGGGATTCATACACAAGGACCCCCAGGTCCCTCTGCTCCGCAGCATGTTGTAATTTCTCCCCATTCAAATAATATTCCTTTTTACTGTTTTTTTCCCAAGGTGGATGACCTCACACTTTCCGACATTGTATTCCATCTGCCAAACCTTAGCCCATTCGCTTAACCTATCTAAATCTCTTTGCAGCCTCTCTGTGTCCTCTACACAACCCGCTTTCCCACTAATCTTTGTGTCATCTGCAAATTTTGTTACACTACACTCTGTCTCCTCTTCCAGGTCATCCATGTATATTATAAACAGTTGTGGTCCCAGCACCGATCCCTGTGGCACGCCACTAACCACCGATTTCCAACCCGAAAAGGACCCATTTATCCAGACTCTCTGCTTTCTGTTAGCCAGCCAATTCTCAATCCATGCTAATACATTTCCTCTGACTCCGCGTACCTTTATCTTCTGCAGTAACCTTTTGTGTGGCACTTTTTCGAATGCCTTTTGGAAATCTAAATACACCACATCCATTGGTACACCTCTATCCACTGTGCTCATTATATCCTCAAAGAATTCCAGTAAATGAGTTAAACATGATTTCCCCTTCATGAATCCATGCTGTGTCTGCTTGATTGCACTATTCCTATCTAGATGTCCCGCTATGTCTTCCTTAATGATAGCTTCAAGCATTTTCCCCACTATTAACCTGCCTTTTGTCTGCCCCCTTTTTTAAACAGAGGCGTTACATTAGCTGCTTTCCAATCCGCTGGTACTTCCCCAGAGTCCAGAAAATTTTGATAGATTATAACGAATGCATTCCGCCATCTGTTTTAATACCCTGGGATGCATTTCATCTGGACCAGGGGACTTGTCTATCTTGAGTCCCATTAGCCTGTCCAGCACTACCTCCCTAGTGATAGTGATTGTCTCAAGGTCCTCCCTTCCCACATTCCCGTGACCAGCAATTTTTGGCATGGTTTTTGTGTCTTGCATTGTGAAGACCGAAGCAAAATAATTGTTTAAGGTCTCAGCCATTTCCACATTTCCCATTATTAAATCCCCCTTCTCATCTTCTAAGGGACCAACATTTACTTTAGTCACTCTGTTCCGTTTTATATATCGGTAAAAGCTTTTACTATCTGTTTTTATGTTTTGCGCAAGTTTACTTTCGGAATCTATCTTTTCTTTCTTTATTGCTTTCTTAGTCATTCTTTGCTGTCATTTAAAATTTTCCCAATCTTCTAGTTTCCCACTAACCTTGGCCACCTTTTATGCATTGGTCTTTAATTTGATACAACCCACAAGCTTCTAAAGCCGAGGCGGATGTATTACCCACTGAGACAAGCAGACAAATGTCAGACACTACTGAGGCATGAGGAGCTTTCCAAGTGGAATGCATCACATGATGGAGTCATGGTTAAGCTTTGTGTGGAATCTAAAAGATGTGTTTAACAGATGAATCTGTTAGAGAGCAGTCAGAACCAATGCAATCAGTTCAGATGAAGCTTTGAAAGTCCACTCATCCTGTCGCACATATAATCATCCAGCATGCACATCACCCTGTTTGGCCCAGTAACTTTTCCAAACCAGGATGGCAGCAACTTTCACTATTTAAGAGAAATATTTTAAGAAAAATATCTTTCAAAAATGAATAGAATTAAGTAAATAACTAAATATTATTTTGGTTCATATAAATAATGTGGGCATTATACTGTCTGTAACAATCAAGTGGGCATTATACTGTCCGTATAATAAAGGGGGCATATTATCCATATAAATAAAGTGGGCATTATACTGTCTGTATGAATCAAGTGGGCATTATATTGTCCGTATAATAAAGGGGGCATAATATTATCCATATAAATAAGTCTATAAATTTACAGTTGTAGCTCGTACTAAGCTATGTTGGGCCTGTGTATATTGGGGCACTATGGTATGAGGAGCAGGAACTACGGCTTTGAACACACGATTTCAAAACCACAGTTACAACAAATGTGAGCATTCTTCTTCATCTAATTCTATCATTTAAAAAAATAATAATATCCTCAAACAGTGAAGGTTGCTGACATGATCGGTTTGGAGAAGTTACTGAGCTGAACAGGTTGTTACATCTGCTGTCTACTGTTAGACAATCACCACGGGAGCAAGATGATGAGAGGACTTCCAGAGCCTTCCTCTGACATAACTTCATTGTTTCTGACTGCTCTCTGAAAGATTCATCTGTTAACATAATCCAGTTTTAGTGAATGCGCTCCTTTATATTATAGAGAAATCTTGGGGAAAGGCCCATATACATGGTAGAAACACATTGCGGCCCTGTGGGCAAAGAGTTGAGCCCATCCACGGCCAGGCTCAAAATGGTAGAATAAATCTAAGTGATGGTGACAATAGTTGTTTACTTTTTGCCTCTAATGGCACCCAGCAGCAGCAAACATAAACCTTTTCCAAGTGGGCATAAGAACATAAGAAATAGGAGCAGGCATAAACCATTTGGCCCCTCGAGCCTGCTCTACCATTCGATAAGATCGTGGTTGATCTTTAACCTCAACTCTACTTTCTCACCTGATCCCCATATCCCTTGATTCCCTGAGATCCAAAAATCTATCTATCTCAGCCTTAAATATACTCAGTGACTGAGCATCCACAGGCCTTTGTGGTAGAGAATTCCAAAGATTCACAACCCTCTGATTGAAGAAATTTCTCCTCATCTCAGTCCTAAATGGCCGACCCCTTATCCTGAGACTGTGACCCCTGGTTCTAGACACTCCAGCCAGGGAAATAGTCTCTCAGGATCTCAGTGGAGTTATAGTGCAGTGTTATATGGAGTTACATGTGGCTAATTGGGAATCCAGATCCGCCCAATTGTGTTTTTGATAAGTAAATAAAAAATGAGCACGAGACACTTTCGTTCAGCATGTGATCTCAATACTCGTTTTTGTTCAGCATATCCATGTGCTCTTTAATCTTTTTGAGAGTTTGTTGGTAAGATGCTAACAAGAAGAGCAGAGTGTGCCAGTGCTTTTTGATCGCCTTGTGTGCTTTACGTCTTTTGGTTAATACTTATTGGCCATCTGCTGAAATGATGTGACAACTACATGGAAACCCCAGCAACATTGTATGGAGAGGGGAGCTCGGTCACTGTGGTCAGCTCGACCAATTGGAATAACTGCTCCAGACCAGCAGAAGAAATCTGCCCAACCAATAATGAGCAGCTACAACAGTGCATGTCATGGCAACGGACAAGAAGGATCCAATCACGTTGTGGATGGAGAGCGAGGGCAGGTCTAGATTAGCTCACTATGCGAGTCAAGACTTTCAGCAATCACTCTGATGAAATCAAAGTACCTAGAAGCTGCACGATGGTGTGTTAACTCTGATCAATTATTGGCAGAATTCCAAATGTTGGTGTAAGAGAAAGACTGTAAAATTTCACACTGCATGGCAATAGATGTTTGTTATGTAAATATACACGTGAAGTACATATGCCTGTATTGTGTGAATTTATTAAAATTAGTACATGTAGCTAAAACAGTGTTGCATGGCCATGGCTGTCCACGATTTCTGTTGGACAACATTGTTATAGTGGAGGTATAGTGCCTCTGACTGCACCCAATGTTCAGAGACAACAGGTGAAACCACCTCCC
Organism: Pristiophorus japonicus; assembly: GCF_044704955.1. Taxonomy (NCBI): domain Eukaryota; kingdom Metazoa; phylum Chordata; class Chondrichthyes; family Pristiophoridae; genus Pristiophorus; species Pristiophorus japonicus. Next base: position 514,966,858 of record NC_091977.1, on the reverse strand, counting down.
ATGTGGCGTTAGAGTGGAGTTATAGTCCTTGTGATAGCACTAGTGCCACTTTGTTTATATTACTGCCTCTCGGAGGCAACATTGTGATTTAAAAGGGGGATTAGTTCCTGTCAGTGTCAGGCTCAGGAACTCCTCTCAGCTAGTTGAGTTATAGGACCAATTTCTTTCTATTTCAGCCCATCTGGCCGCCACCAGAGTTCAGTAGCAGAATACAAAGTTCACTATCGATATATTTCTCACCTATTGACTCTCTAACTCCACTGTAAAATGACTCATGGGGTGGGGAGGGGGGAGAGGGTAATTTTAACCCCAAAAAACAGGTGGGTTGGGGTTGGATGGAAGGTTAAAGAGTTAAAAAAAAACCTCAATCTCAGCCTCCAAACCGCCGACTTCTGGTTTTAACGGAGGTGGGATGGGGCGCAGGCAGTCAACCCGCTCCCAGGAGGCGGGTCGCACATTTAAATACGATAATGAGGCTGCTCCACCATTACAAATTTACCTCTGGCTGTTGGGCTTTACCGAGCCTTGGTGAACCCATCAGCTAAAGGGAAGCGAGGACTGCAGGATCCAGGAGTAAGTGTCTTTCCACTTAGCTGCTGGATTCAGCGTTCTGACTCACCCACCCTGTGTGATCAGATACTGCTCTCCCCCAACATCCCCCTCCGCCGAGAGCTCCGATTCCCCCCCCTCCCCGAGGCCTCCGATTTCCCCTCGACCTCCAAACCCCAACGGCCCCCAATCGCCTTCCCGGCCACCTCCCTACGGCCCTGATCCTCCGTCAGTCCCCCGCACCCCTTTGATCATGCTCCAGTCCCCCCGATCATCCTCGGGCCCCGATTCACCCCCGATCTCTCCCTCCCTTCGTCCTCTCTGCGGCCCAGTGCCGTGGGCCTACCCAGACGCAGCCATCCAGCCTCTCCGTCTGGCTGGCTGAGCGTGCGAAACAGGGCTTTAAGATGTTAATCAGGCCCTGACATTAAATTTGGCAGGGCCTGAGGGAAACCCGTTTTCCTGGGTTTTTCCAACTGCTTTCCAGCTCCTCCGCTCCCTACCCACCTCCTGATTAAGATTCCGGCTATTGTTCATCCTCAACCCGCTCTCTGATCAGACCAATCCAACACTCACCATCCTCGTTGTGAGGTAGTTACTTTTGACAATTCATTCATATTAGTAATAAACTAATGTTTTCAACTTTGAATAACTTTTTTTGATATGCTCATTTCCAGGGTCACTGCATGAAATGTCCCTCCAATGGGTAATCACCTGTTTTAACAGATCACTTGTTCTTGGCAGACTAGGTGGTCCTATAATCGTCACTAGAATCCTCCTCAACTGTCTTCTCCCTGTGGCTGAGGAGTTCCTCCCTGAATCACAGTACGGATTTCGTTCCCTACGGGGCACAACGGACATGATTTTTTACAGCGCGACAGCTGCAAGAAAAATACAGGGAACAGCACCAACTCTTGTACATGCCGTTCTTTGACCTTACAAAGGCCTTTGACACTGTCTACTGTGAGGGACTATGGAGCGTCCTCCTCCATTTGGACTGCCCCCAAAAGTTTGTCGCCATCCTCCGCCTGCTCCATGACGACATGCAGGCCATGACCCTGAAGAATGGATCTATTACAGACCCAATCCATGTCCGGACCGGAGTCAAGCAGGGCTGCGTTATTGCGCCAACCCTCTTCTCAATCTTCCTCGCCACAATGCTCCACCTCACACTCAACAAACTCCCCGCTGGAGTGGAACTAAACTACAGAACCATTTGGAACCTGTTCAACCTGCACCGTCTCCAGGCCAGATCCAAGACCGTCCCAACCTGTCGTCGAACTACAGTACGCGGACGACGCATGCGTCTGCACACATTCAGAGACTGAACTCCAAGTCATAGTCAACATTTTCACTGAGGTGTATGAAAGCATGGGCCTTACACTAAACATCCGTAAGACAAAGGTCCTCCACCAGCCTGACCCTGTCACACAGCACTACCCCCCAGTCATCAAGATCCATGGCGCGGCCCTGGACAACATGGACCACTTTCCATACCTCGGGAGCCTATTCTCAACAAGGGCAGACATCGACGACAAGATTCAACACCGCCTAGAGTGTGCCAGTCCTGAGGAAAAGAGTGTTCGAAGATCAGGCCCTCAAATCTTTTACCAAGCTCATGGTCTAAAGGGCTGTAGTGATACCTGCCCTCCTGTATGTCTCAGAGATGTGGACCATATACAGTAGACACCTCAAATCGCTGGAGAAATACCACCAACGATGTCTCCGCAAGATCCTGCAAATTCCCTGGGAGGACAAACGCACCAACGTTAGCATCTCGACCAGGCCAACATCTCCAACATCGAAGCACTGACCACACTCGACCAGCTCCGCTGGGCGGATGCCTGACACAAGACCCCCAAAGCAAGTGCTCTACTCAGAATTCCTACATGGCAAGCGAGCCCATTGTGGGCAGAGGAAACGTTTCAAGGACACCCTCAAAGCCTCCTTGATAAAATGCAACATCCCCACCGACACCTGGGAGTCCCTGGCCAAAGACTGACCAAAGTGGAGGAAGTGCATCCGGGAGGGCGCCGAGCACCTTGAGTCTCATCGCCAAGAGCATGCAGAGAGCATGCAGAAACCAAGCGCAGGCAGCGGAAGGAACATGTGGCAAACCTGTCCCACCCACCCTTTCGTTCAACGACTATCTGTCCCACCTTTGACAGAGACTGTAATTCCCATATTGGACTGTTCAGTCACCTAAGGACTCATTTTTAGAGTGGAAGCAAGTCTTCCTCGATTTCGAGGGACTGCCTATGATGATGGTCTTATAATACAAGTTCCATTGTATATGTGATCTGTCCATTCACCTTCCCTCCTCTGAGCTTGATCCCCTTGCTGTACTTGGGCAATGCTAAACAGTTGCAAGGGTTTCACGTGTCAATACCCTTCAGGATCTTGAAAACCTCAATAGCCCCTCTCAGTCTTCACTTCTCTCAAATAATTTATTTCATTCGTACAAAAGTAGATAAAAAATGGATTTTAATCTGAATTCCATCTTTTTTAACCCTGGTCCTGAAAAAAAAGAGCAAAACATTTATAATTGAAAGAGTTACGATTGAAAATGGATAAAATGGTGAGTCAGGCTGCAGTTCCCACACTACTCAGAAAGAGCTCATTAAAAAGCAATGTCATAATGATGTGAAGAGCTGAAGGTCTTTAGATAATCGAGTAATACCAATGGATTTTATCTCATGTACATCAAACGTTGTACTGGGTTTTTCAGTGAGATCGAACAAGAGTTTGATGTAAAGAATTTGCTGGTGTGATCATTAATGGTACAGGACTACAGGTTAAGGTATTACACGTTGAGAATAGTTGAGACTAAATGCAACAAGCTGTGGTACTGAGCCAGGCTATGAAGGACGCAGGCCCATGCTGAGTCAGCTGGGTGGACCCCGATCCTCCTCTGGCTCCCGACCACCTCTTGATCACCCCGCTCCCTCCCTCCCCGCGGTCCAATGCCGTGGGCCTACCCAGGCGCAGCCATTCAGCCTCTCCGTCTGGCTGACTGCACGTGGGAAACAGAGCTTTGCGATATTACTCAGGCCCTGACGTTAAATTCGGCAGGGCCTGAGGGAATCCCATTCTCCCGGGTTTTCCAATTGCTTTCCCGCTCCCCCGCTCCCTACCCGCCTCCGGATTAAAATTCCGGCAATTGGATCAGCCTCAACCTGCTCTCTGACCAGTCCAATCCAAACACTCACCGTCCTCAGTGTGAGTTAGTTACTTTTTATATTTCATTCATATTATTAATAAAATAGGGTTGGCAGTATGAGTGCTTTATTTTCCTGTAGAGACAGAGTCGACCAGCATTCCTTCTTCAGTGACCATAAAGCCTGCTGAACGTGCATGTGACTGGGTCGTTAAATAAGGAGAAGATCACACCTATTTGTGGGGACACCCTCACCCCCTATTTGAGCAGTCTCTTACAATCTAGGCTCATACATTAAGAATGAGTAATTAACTGAATAAGCAGAGGGCACCGGTACCATGATGCTGAATCCCAGCAAGAGTCGGCAACTTCAGGCCCCTGAGGAGGGATAAGGAAGCACCTCAGGGGAGAAAAAAAAATTCGAACAATCACAAAACACTAATTGCCCGACTGGCAATGAATGACATTTCAAGAGGAATGACTCGGATCTGCAGAAGACCTTTAACCAGGGCGCTCTCCTGTTAAATTATTGTGTTTTTTGCTTGACCACGTTATGAAAGATGAGACCAGAGACCAAGTTAAATTGCTCAAGTAATTTATTCAAAGCAAATCAATCTGGAGCGATCTATAATCAAGATCAAGTGATTGCTTTGAGATGTGCCTGTGTTCCAGCTGAGGCCAGGCCAACATTTCCCGCAGGTATTTTAGTCAGCAGGAAATGTGCATCTGATTGCACATACTTGACAAAGTAATGGGAAATTACGCCAACTTAAGCTGCTCTTTTATTGGTTCTGCGCCATTCGCAGTGACACCAGCTCTCGCCACGAGGTACTCCGCAGTTGGCGACAACAACCTATGCACGCTTGTTGAATCGCTTCGTTAACCCATGTTTTTTCCTGGGTCATCAGCGGAGCTAGAATTAGCAAATCCAGTAAGCTAACTTGAATGTTGTCCTTGACTGCATAAGCACTGCACCTCAGAAGCAAGCTTAATATATGCTGTTAAGTTGGCTGTAAAGCGCTTTGAAATGTCTGGTGGTCATGAAAGGCGCTATATAAATCTGTCTTTCTTTTTCTTTTTATAAATATAATTTAAAATCGTCTTTATTCAGAAGCCCACATACTGACAGTCTCACCACAGTGACATGAATTAGCACCCACTTCAAGAGTCACAGGTTCCCCCAGCCCCCCGTGTTTACTGTGGTTGAATATTTTCAGTGAAGCAAAATGACAGACCGTGACATCGCAGCAATTGGCAGTAAGGAGTTACTGAGGGTGGCAGTGAGGAAGCTGAATTAGCATCAGGAGAGATGTGAAAGAAAAGAAAGACTTGCATTTATATAGCTCCTTTCACAACCACGTACTTTTGGAGTGTAGTCACTGTTGTAAAGTAGGAAACGCGGCAGCCAATTTGCACACAGCAAGCTCCCACAAACAGCAATGTGATAATGACCAGATAATCTGTTTTTGTTATGTTGATTGAGGGATAAATATTGGCCAGGACACCGGGGATAACTCCCCTACACTTCTTCAAAGTAGTGCCCTGGGATCTTTTACATCCACTGGAGAGAGCAGATGGGGCCTTGGTTTAACGACCCATTTGAAAGACGGCACATCTGACAGTGCAGCACTCCCTCAGCACTGCACTGGAGTGTCAGCCTAGATTTATGTGTTCAGGTTCCTGGAGTGGGATTTAAATCCACAACCCAGGCGGCTTTACTTTATTTGTTAATTCAGCTTCCTCAAACTGCATTTTCCTGAATGTATTCGGTGCCAGTTGCCTCCGGCATTGCAATCTTGCAGTGGGGTTTCAAACAGGCGTCAAGCAAAGGGTCGAACACCTGTTTCAGGCATGAGCGCCTGATGCCAATTTTATCTTCCATTGTTTGACGTTATAACCTTCAAGATTTGGAATACACTTTTGAGCTTTACGCAGGTTGGCCGTGTTTCGAGTAAACACTCTATCCACTGTCACCTCCTTGGAACAACTTCTCTTAACACTGACAGATACCTTCTGTCATCTCAGCTTCATCTGCCATCTATTCCATCAGCATCGGTGCCCTTGATAAAATGTCACCTTGATCCTCAGAATCCCACCATCACCAGACACACCAGCATCACCGACAACAACACCAACCGTCTCCGCAATCATCTGATGTTGCACAGTACATAGGGCATCAGCACCCGACCACATTGCTGCCTGGGAGGCCAGGGATGGCCTCACCATGGCTAGATGGACTTCACTTGATGCTGTACACCCTGGCTGCCACACAATGCGTCAGGTTGGCACCACATCACACCAACACCATAAAACATCCCTGCAATGCCCAAGGCATTCTTTTCACATTCATTTTTCATCACCATTGCGGGGGGTAACATTACGTCTCACCATTCACTGGGCTAGATTTTCCTCAACCCCTTTTGTCGGTGCACTCAGCCGAGATGCGCCGACTTTGTGTGCTCAAAACGGCGCCAAAAAACTTACTGAGTATCCTGGCCCCTCTGCCGAGTGTCTTGGGTCCTGGCGCGACGTCCATGGTGAAGTGGGGGGCGGAGCTACAGCCCTGTGCCGAAAACACTGCCGGCAGCTGTCCGCATGCACAGTGGAGTTTGGGCGCATGCTCCTCGCCCTCTCAGCGTGTCCTGCAAGCTGTCAGCAGGACCTGATGCACGTCACCCCTATCCCTGGCCGAATGGTCTCCCGCACCGGCCCGCGAGCAACTTGTTTCTGCCGATTTGAGCCCCTGAAAGGAGTTGATCTCAAGTTTCTAAGGAACATGTGGTTTGCCAAGAAGCACTACAAGAAAGGAACGGGGAAGGTTGAAGGCAAAAAATAAAAAGGACCAACCATCTTGATGAGCTAACATCTACTGTCCTTGAGAATGGCAGCCCTGTGATATATTGTATTCCAAATTGTTTATTTTAAATAAAACCCAAGTGGTTGGAACTTTAAAAAAGAACTTGTTTCTGGCATAAAGGTAGGACTTCTATTTTTTATTTGTTATTGATTGATTGCGTATTACTTTTTGTGGTTTCTTTAGTGCTTTGTAAGTCTTGGTGCAGGTCCTCAGCTTCCTTCTATTTTTTATTTGTTATTGAATGCTTATTTTTGTGCTTTGTTTAGTGCTTTGTAAGTCTTGGTGCTTTAAATGTACTTACCTGCGCCGATTTCTTAAGGTTTTTCAGAGCTGGCCACATATGCTGACCTAAGTCGATTTGGAGTAAGTTTTAGCTGGCCAAAGTGGCATAAATGGCCAAAACTGGCGTAAGTGTCTGGGAACGCCACCTTTTGAAAAAAAAACACAACTAAAAAAATAATCGTACCTAACTGAGTTACTCTGGAGCAAGTTGATTGGGGAAAGTGGCGTTTTTTAACTTACGCCAGAAAAACCAACTTACTCCAAGTTACAGCCAAAATTGAGCCCATTTATTTAAGTCACTTCCAAAGGTGCACGTAAATCTGTCCAAAAGTGTTGAAAATAAAGATTTCAATGTTTGACAACACATTTACAGAAACGTGACATGAACATTGGCTAAAAGACTCAAATGCCTCCCCTTGTGTGTTGTTAGTTTGTATGATTGGATAAGGATGAGGGTGAGTGTGAGGGCTAGCTAGTGAGATGGGGATGTGATAATCTAGATAGAGAGAGGGTTGGGTGGAGGTGCAAGGGAAGTAAGGATGTGCAGGACTAGGGTAGGGAAGGCAGAGTGGGATGTGATGAGTGGCACAGCAGGATGAGGTTGAATGTGGCTTTGCAGTAATGTTTTGTGATCCACTGAGATCATTGAAAGGTTTACGCTACTGCAGCCTGACGACATCCCTGCTTGTGTCCTGCTGTACAATGTGCAACCAGGCTACATTGGTGTCCTGAGGAGGTCTCTTCCACCCATTGGAAGGGAAGACAACCTCCACGCGCGCTGTGATTCCCTCCGCAAGGATATGGAGGGAGTCATGGGAGAGCCTGGGTGCAACCGTGCACCTCTGTGCAGTGCTTGTCAGTGTTTGCAGCACCTCAACGCTGTAGAACACTGACAGCACAACTGTCAAAATGAATTTGGACATGGTCCCTTTAAGGAAACCGGCTGATGACGCATCATCAAATGGCGTCATTAGATCTCTTCCTTTTAATTGGCTGGGAACCTCGCAGGGTGGGTTAACAAGCCCAATCAGGGCAAAATCACTTCAACCGAGTGCGATGGAGCCGGGAGCGGACTCTCAGTAGGCCACCTACCTGGGCCATACTTAGCCTGCTTCGGTTGGCAAAATCACAGCTTTAGATTCTATTTCCTGAATCACTGAAGGGTAAAATAACATAATTTCAAATTGCTAAATGCCAGCATTATTGTGATATTTCTATAACCTTTACAGAGCAGTACTGGGTCTAAATCTCTGCTGAGGTTTTAGTACTCTCATATGGTCCAACAGTTGAAACAAAACTCATGAACTGTGTGGGACTGACTAATATAGACAAGAAACGCCCGAGGTTCAACACCCTGCCTCTGCTCAGTTAGCTGACGTCGGCTAGAGCGTTAGTAGCGGTTCACAGTGCGCACAGCACATAAGAACATAAGAAATAGGAGCAGGAGTAGGCCACCTGGTCCCTCCAGCCTGCTCTACCATTTAATAAGATCATGGCTGCTCTGATCATGAACTCAGCTCCACTTCCCTGCCCGCTCCCCATAACTCTTTATTCCCTTATCGCTCAAAAATCAGTCCATCTCCGTCTTAAATATATTCAATGACCCAGCCTCCACAGCTCTTTGGGGCAGAGAATTCCATAGATTTACAACCCTCAGAGAAGAAATTCCTCCTCATCTCAGTTTTAAATGGGGGGCTCCTTATTCTGAGACTATGTCACCAAGTGTTAGTTTCCCCTATGAGTGGAAATATCCTCTCTGCATCCACCTTGTCGAGCTCCCTCATTATAGAAACATAGAAAATAGGTGCAGGAGTAGGCCATTCGGCCCTTCTAGCCTGCACCGCCATTCAATGAGTTCATGGCTGAACATTCAACTTCAGTACCCCCTTCCTGCTTTCTCGCCATACCCCTTGATCCCCCTAGCAGTAAGGACCTCATCTAACTCCTTTTTGAATATATTTAGTGAATTGGCCTCAACAACTTTCTGTGGTCGAGAATTCCACAGGTTCACCACTCTCTGGGTGAAGAAGTTCCTCCGCATCTCGGTCCTAAATGGCTTACCCCTTATCCTTAGACTGTGACCTCTGGTTCTGGACTTCCCCAACATTGGGAACATTCTTCCTGCATCTAACCTGTCTAACCCCGTCAGAATTTTAAATGTTTCTATGAGGTCCCCTCTCATTCTTCTGAACTCCAGTGAATACAAGCCCAGTTGATCCAGTCTTTCTTGATAGGTCAGTCCCGCCATCCCGGGAATCAGTCTGGTGAACCTTCGCTGCACTCCCTCAATAGCAAGAATGTCCTTCCTCAGGTTAGGAGACCAAAACTGTACACAATACTCCAGGTGTGGCCTCACCAATGCCCTGTACAACTGTAGCAACACCTCCCTGCCCCTGTACTCAAATCCCCTTGCTATGAAGGCCAACATGCCATTTGCTTTCTTAACCGCCTGCTGCACCTGCATGCCAACCTTCAATGACTGATGTACCACGACACCCAGGTCTCTTTGCACCTCCCCTTTTCCTAATCTGTCACCATTCAGATAATAGTCTGTCTCTCTGTTTTTACCACCAAAGTGGATAACCTCACATTTATCCACATTATACTTCATCTGCCTTGCATTTGCTCACTCACCTAACCTATCCAAGTCGCTCTGCAGCCTCACAGCATCCTCCTCGCAGCTCACACTGCCACTCAACTTAGTGTCATCCGCAAATTTGGAGATACTACATTTAATCCCCTCATCTAAATCATTAATGTACAGTGTAAACAACTGGGGCCCCAGCACAGAACCTTGCGGTACCCCACTAGTCACTGCCTGCCATTCTGAAAAGTACCCATTTACTCCTACTCTTTGCTTCCTGTCTGACAACCAGTTCTCAATCCATGTCAGCACACTACCCCCAATCCCATGTGCTCTAACTTTGCACATCAATCTCTTGTGTGGGACCTTGTCGAACGTCTTCTGAAAGTCCAAATATACCACATCAACTGGTACTCCTTTGTCCACTCTACATGTTTTGATAAGATCACCTCTCATTCTTCTGAACTTCATCCAAGTATAGCCCAACCTACTCAACCTTTCTTCATAAGACAACCCCCTCATCTCCAGAATCAACCTAGTGAATCTTCTCTGAACAGCCTCCAATGCAAGTATATCCTTCCTTAAATACGGAGACCAAAACTGTACACAGTACTCTAGGTGTGGCCTCACCAATACCCTGTACAGTTGTAGCAGGACTTCTCTGCTTTTATACTTCATCCCCGTTGCAATAAAGGCCAACATTCCCTTTGCCTTCATGATTACTTGCTGTACCTGCATACTAACTTTATGTATTTCATGCACAAGGACCCCAGGTCCTTCTGTACTGCAGCATTTTGCAATTTTTCTCCAGTTAAATGATAATTTGCTTTTCTCTTATTTCTGCCAAAGTGGATAACCTCACATTTTCCCACATTATACTCCATCTGCCAAATGTTTGCCCACTCACTTAGCCTGTCTATATCCCCTTACAAATTGTTTGTGTCCTCCTCACAATTTGCTTTCCCACCCATCTTTGTATCATCAGCAAACTTGGCAACATTACACTTGGTCTCTTCATCCAAGTCATTCATATAGATTGTAAATAGTTCAGGACCCAGCACTGATCCCTGCGGCATCTTACTAGTCACTGTTTGCCAACCAGAAAATGACTTATTTAGTTAGCTAATCCTCTATCCATGCTAATATATTACCCCCAACCCCGTGAACTTTTATCTTAGGCAGTAACCTTCAATGTGGCATCTTATCGAATGCCTTCTGGAAATCCAAATACACCACATCCACTGGTTCCCCCTTATCCACCCTGCCCGTTACAGCCTCAAAGAACTCCAGAAAATTTGTCAAACATGATTTCCATGTTGACTCTGCTTGATTGAATTATGCTTTTCCAAATGTCCTGCTACTGCTTCCTTAATAATGGACTCCAGCATTTTTCCAACCACAGATGTTAGGCTAACTGGTCTATAGTTTCCTGCTTTTTGTTTAAATAGTGGCATTACATCTGCGGTTTTCCAATCCGCTGGGACCGCCCCAGAATCCAGGGAACTTTGGTAGATTACAAACAATGCATCCACTATCTCTGCAGCCACTTATTTTAAGACTCTAGGATGTAAGCCATCAGGTCCAGGGGACTTGTCTGCCTTTAGTCCCATTATTTTATCAAGTACTACTTCATTAGTGATAGTGATAGTGGTTCCTCCCTCCCTATAGCTCCTTGATTATCCACTAATTTGATGTTTTTAGTGTCTTTTACCGTGAAGACCAATACAAAATATTTGTTCAAGAACATAAGAACATAAGAATTAGGAACAGGAGTAGGCCATCTAGCCCCTCGAGCCTGCTCCGCCATTCAAAAAGATCATGGCTGATCTGGCCGTGGACTCAGCTCCACTTACCCGCCTGCTCCCCATAACCCTTAATTCCCTTATTGGTTAAAAATCTATCTATCTGTGACTTGAATACATTCAATGAGCTAGCCTCAACTGATTCCCTGGGCAGAGAATTCCACAGATTCACAAGCCTCTGGGAGAAGAAATTCCTTCTCAACTCGGTTTTAAATTGGCTCCCCCGTATTTTGAGGCTGTGCCCCCTAGTTCTAGCCTCCCCGACCAGTGGAAACAACCTCTCTGCCTCTATCTTGTCTATCCCTTTCATTATTTTAAATGTTTTTATAAGATCACCCCTCATCCTTCTGAACTCCAACGAGTAAAGACCCAGTCTACTCAATCTATCATCATAAGGTAACCGCCTCATCTCCGGAATCAGCCTAGTGAATCGTCTCTGTACCCCCTCCAAGGCTAGTATATCCTTCCTTAAGTAAGGTGACCAAAACTGCACGCAGTACTCCAGGTGTGGCATCACCAATACCCTGTACAGTTGCAGCAGGACCTCCCTGCTTTTGTACTCCATTCCCCTTGCAATGAAGGCCAACATTCCATTCGCCTTCCTGATTATCTGCTGTACCTGAAAACTAACTTTTTGGGATTCATGCACAAGGACCCCCAGGTCCCTCTGCACCGCAGCATGTTGTAATTTCTCCCCATTCAAATAATATTCCCTGTTACTGTTTTTTTTCCCCAAAGTGGATGACCTCACATTTTCCGACATTTTATTCCATCTGCCAAACCTTAGCCCATTCGCTTAACCTATCCAAATCTCTTTGCAGCCTCTCTGTGTCCTCTACACAACCTGCATTCCCACTAATCTTTGTGTCATCTGCAAATTTTGTTACACTACACTCTGTCCCTTCTTCCAGGTCATCTATGTATATTGTAAACAGTTGTGGTCCCAGCACCGATCCCTGTGGCACACCACTAACCACCAATTTCCAACCTGAAAAGGCCCCATTTATCCCGACTCTCTGCTTTCTGCTAGCCAGCCAATTCTCTATCCATGCTAATACATTTCCTCTGAATCCGCGTACCTCTATCTTCTGCAGTAACCTTTTGTGTGGCACCTTATCGAATGCCTTTTGGAAATCTAAATACACCACATCCATCGGTACACCTCTATCCACCATGCTCGTTATATCCTCAAAGAATTCCAGTAAATTAGTTAAACATGATTTCCCCTTCATGAATCCATGTTGCATCTGCTTGATTGCACTATTCCTGTCTAAATGTCTCGCTATTTCTTCCTTAATGATAGCTTCAAGCATTTTCCCCACTACAGATGTTAAACTAACCGGCCTATAGTTACCTGCCTTTTGTCTGCCCCTTTTTTTAAACAGAGGCGTTACATTAGCTGCTTTCCAATCCACTGGTACCTCCCCAGAGTCCAGAGAATTTTGGTAGATTATAACGAATGCATTTGCTATAACTTCCGCCATCTCTTTTAATACCCTGGGATGCATTTCATCAGGACCAGGGGACTTGTCTACCTTGAGTCCCACTAGCCTGTCCAGCACTACCTTCCTAGTGATAGTGATTGTCTCAAGGTCCTCCCTTCCCACATTCACGTGACCAGCAATTTTTGGCATGGTTTTTGTGTCTTCCACTGTGAAGACCGAAGCAAAATAATTGTTTAAGGTCTAGCCATTTCCACATTTCCCATTACTAAATCCCCCTTCTCATCTTCTAAAGGACCAACATTTACTTTAGTCACTCTTTTTCTTTTTATATATCGGTAAAAGCTTTTACTATCTGTTTTTATGTTTTGCGCAAGTTTACTTTCGTAATCTATCTTTCCGTTCTTTATTGCTTTCTTAGTCATACTTTGCTGTCGTTTAAAATTTTCCCAATCTTCGTCTCTGACATTTCCCTGTTCTGCATTATTAATTTCCCAGTCTCATCCTCTAGGGGACTAATATTTACTTTAGCCACTCTTTTTTTTTTATGTGCCTGTAGAAACTCATGCTATCTGTTTTTATATTTCGTGCTAGTTTACTTTCATAATCTATCTTCCCTCTCTTCATTTTTTTTAGTCGTCCTTTGCTGGTTTTTAAAAGTTTCCCAATCCTCTGGCCTCCCCAACTATTTACAATCTATATTAACGACTTGGAAGAAGGGACTGAGTGGAACGTAGCCAAGTTTGCTGACGATACAAAGATGGGAGGAAAATCAATGTGTGAAGAGGACACAAAAAATCTGCAAAAGGACATAGACAGGCTAACTGAGTGGGCAAAAATTTAGCATATGGAGTATAATGTTGGAAAGTATGACGTCATGCACTTTGGCAGAAAAAAATCAAAGAGCAAGTTATTATTTAAATGGAGAAAGATTGCAAAGTGCCGCAGTACAGCGAGACCTGGGGGTACTTGTGCATGAACCATAAAAGGATAGTGTGCAGGTACAGCAAGTGATCAGGAAGGCCAATGGTATTTTAGTCTTTATTGCAAAGAGGATGGAGTATAAAAGCAGGGAAGTCTTGGCCACATTGTATGCCCTTGTTTTCAATTTGACACCATCCCTTATTCCCTTAGTTAGCCACGCATGGTTATCCCTTCTCTGACAGTCTTTCCCTCTCATTGGGATATATTTTTGTTGCGAGTTATGAAATATCTCCTTAAATGTCTGCCACTGCTCATCAATCGTCCTATACTTTAATCTATTTTCCCAGTCTACTTTAGCCAACTCTGCCCTCATACCTTTGTAGTCTTCTTTACTTAAGCTTTGGACACTGATTTGGGAACCAAATTTCTCACCCTCCAACTGAATTTGAAATTCAACCATGTTATGGTCACTCATTCCTGGAGGATCCTTTACTATGAGATCATGTATTAATCTTGTCTTATTACACAATATCAGATCTAAGAGAGCCTGCTCCCTGGTTGGTTCCACAACGTACTGTTCAAGGCAACTCTCTATGAACACTCTATGAACTCTTCCTGAAGGCTACCCTGGCCAATTTGCTTTGTCCAATCAATAAGAAAGTTAAAAGCATACATGATTATTGCCATTCCTTTATTGGAAGCCTCCATTATTTCTTGATTTACACTCCTTCCAACAGTGTAGCTTCTGTTTGGGGGCCTATAGACTACGCCCACCAATGACTTTTCCCCCTTATTATTCCTTATCTCCACCCAAACTGATTCAACATCTTGATCCTCTGAGCCAATATCGTTTCTCACTAACGCACTGATCCCATCCTTTATTCACAGTGCTTGAGAGAGAGAGAGAGAGAGAGAGAGAGAAGGTGAGAGAGAGAGAGAGAGAGAAAAGCCGCGAGAGAGAGGGCAAGAGAGAGAGAGAGAGAAGGCGAGAGAGAGAGAGAGTGCTACCCCACCTCCTTTTCTGTCTCCTTCTGAATTGTCAAATACCCCTGAATATTTAGTTCCCAGTCCTGGTCACCTTGCAACCACGTCTCTGAAATGGCTATCAGATCATACTGATTTGTATATTATTTGTGCCGTTAATTTGTCTATTTTGTTACGAATGCTACGTGCATTCAGATAAAGAGCTTTTAAATTTGTTTTTTTTTTAAACTATTTTTTCCTGCTTTGATCCCACTTTCTGATTCACCTTTATGTTTATACATTCTGTCCCTTCCTGGCACGCTTTGGTTTGCATTTCTTCCAGTGCTGCCCTGCTCTACTGCCTTCTCCTTATTCTTTGACTTTTTAAATTTTCGTTCAGCTGAATCCTCCCCCCACTATTTAGTTGGAAGCCCTCTCTGCAGCCCGAGGATCACACATGACAAATGGCCACTGGAGGCCTGCTGGATCCTGTGCAACAGTAACCTGGCAATTGTCAGTGCCAGCAGTGGAGAAGGGGAAAAAAGCCTGGAGGAAATGTAACAAAAGTCAAACTCCAAAACTGCAGGGACATTCAGAAGCTCCGACTGTGCTGTATTACCATTTCAGTGGAATGTGCTCCCAAAAGCAATTTGCCCTTCTGAATATTTCAGTGAGGACACGTTAGGGCTGACTTTCTTCTATTTTGAATCGTGGAACACTCAGTGGTGCAAAGCCAAAGAAAATGGATGAAGATCCATAAAGCTGGGCCTCTACCCCCTTGATACTTCCTGAGGCTTCTCCAGTTTGGTGGAGGGTGCAAAGCAGCAGTGCATTCAGCAAGTGAAACCGCATAGAAATGAAGCAGGAGTAACGTCTCAATGCCTTTCGCCTCAATTTCCTGCCTCTATGCTTGCCGAATACACCAACAGATGTTCCCCTCACTACTTCTGCCAGCAGAATGAAAGCTGTCGGAGGGACAAGCAACAAGCACATGGAAGCCCCGAAAGGATAAGTAATTTCTTTCTTTACAGGATCAGTAGGAGGACAGTCAGGGCTGGAGACTTTCTGCCTGCACTTTGTGGGCAGCAATCAGAGGGCCCCATCACTACATGCTGTTTAGGCTTCTAAGTGGGGGAGAAATTCATGTAATTTGCATCTAACGTTAGCACCCCGCTAGCGCTGCCAGCGAAGTTAGCGGATACGCACACCAGTAGTGCCCCGGGACGCTGCCCCGGCAATGACAACATCATCGGCATGCGCAGCGACCCGTTTTCGTGCCGGAGCGAAGATTCAGTCGTGCCTCGTGAAGCCACCATGGGCGATGCTCACGCCAGCTTCGCAGGTCACGAACCACGCCACGCTCTGCTCGCGGGGAGAAAATTAAAGGGCAGGTACGGCGCGCAATATTTTTCAAATGGCCAACTTACCGGTCGCGGCCTCGCCTTGTCCAACTCGCGGGGTCCGTGCCATGATGTTGCAGCCCAGCATTCCGCATCTGTGCTGACATGGCACCCCGCTCCCCGGTGGTGAAGTAAGTGGTGGCCCCTTCTCTCCGATGCAGAGTCGGCAGCGTGCCTGCCCCTTTAATGGAAGGGGAGGGCCCTGCGCTCTGCACTGTGCTGGAAAATTCCCGCCTTAAGCACCCAGTCTCGCCCCGAGAGGAAGCGGAGCACGTGACATTGCGTTCCACTTCCTCTCGGGGACGGTAAACCCAATTTTGCTGCTGGGGCGGGACCTCCGCGCCGGGAACAGGAAGTCCCGCCTCTCAGCGGTTACGATTCCCAAACGGGGCAGTACCGAATTTAGCCCCCAAGGCCGATTAAACTGACCTGACCAGAAATACATGCAGGTTCAGGACAGGCGGAGCTCACTATGGGTTAAGTGTAGGGGGAAAAAATCAGTCCTGTTATTATTTTCCCCTATTGGAGTATTTTCTTTCTCACAAGATGAAAACAATTAAGAGCGCATTAGAAGGTGGGGAATTATAATTCCCTCAAGTCGGTGTGGGAAGAAAAGTCAGCCCATGTTCCCAGGCCTGATCATTAGCCAACGACCACCTGCCAGAAAGTACGTGTACTGTATGCACCTGTGAGTATGCTCACAGGTTTGTACAGCTGTTGTTGAGCCTATGACCATACTAGTCTGAAAAAGCCCAATCTCGTCTGATCTCAGATGCAAAGCAGAGTAAGGTCTAGTTAGTACTTGGAAGGAAGACCGATTGGGAATACCAGGTGCTGCAGATATTTGCTGTCACCACAGGCTGGTCACAACATTCACATTGCTGTCAACCAATCGCTTCTCCCTCCTGCGTTCAATTTCTATCTCACCCTCTCCATTTATGGCCAAGATGGCCATTAACCAGTCCGGTCAAGGGGGTCGTTCAGGCCGACTGCCTGCCTCTCTTCTGCGGGTACATTCGAGCCAGAGTGTCCCTGGAGATGCGGCACGCGGTGTTCACCGGTACGGTCGTGACCTTCCGCGAGAGGTGGGCACCAGAGGGACTGGAGTGCATCATCACCCCCAGCAACCAAATTTTAAGTTGATGGTCAAACATTCATTTGTTTATTTGTCAGTTTTAGTGCCCCTTTAATAAGGGTGCATTTGATTTACAGATCAACTAAAAATAGTTGTAGAGCTGTTGCATTGTGAGTGGCTTAGCCAGTCACGTGTTGTTCGCAAGACTCAATAAAACCCCAGTCAGTTGGGTCTAGGTTATCTACCATGAGGTATGCAGTTGTGAGCCTCGTGGATGAACTGGTAATGTGTTGTGTGATTGTTAAACCTTTGTTAATAAACCAACTAATAGCAATGTGTTGCTATGAATCCTTAAGCAAAGAACCCATGAAGCAAATACATTACAATATGTGTGCGGATGTCAGGGAGGATGTGATTGGGATGTGATTGGGTGAATAGCTTGCCAACACTCATTGTCTAATCTCACACGTGAAGGACGGCCACTTGCCAAGGTACCAAGGGGGGGTACAAATGCCCATTAAAAAAAGATCAAACTTTAACAGGAGATTGCACTTTTAAAAGCAACAAGGTGAAAATCTGAGAGAAAGAAAGAGCAGACTTTTAATTCATGAAGTGTATCCTCCATCATGTGCACAACTCACATTCAAGACCAGGAACCATGACAAAAGGAACATATAAATATATTTACAGTGTTTCATAATCACCTCCTCAAAAGTGTTGTTATGGTTATAGATGGGAAAATGGAGACAAATATACCAAAATAATAATACGCATATTTTTCACTGTGTGAAGTATAGAATTGCAAACTGCAAAATTGCGCAGCCATAAAATATATATTTTTACCTCATAAAGCGTGATAATACCAAATGTTTCAATCGGCTCCTTCCATTGTAGATACATCTTCTCCTCGAAGGTGCTTCCTTGCACTGAGTCGATGGGGATTGCACCAGGCACTAATGGGCAGACATAAAAAAAAAGTCAAAGGAAGGAATACGATTTTCTCTATCTACCTGACAGGGACATAGCTGCTTCGAATCTCTAGTGACATGTAATGGTCTGTAATCTTCACTCATTGTCAATGGAAACTCAACCTGCGGAGTTCAGTTTCATGACCTTAGCATCCACAAAACACGTAATGGCTGCTGAGGAACTTCAGAAGCACACCTTTGCAAAGGAAAGGCACAGAGACTATGGTACTGGCTGGACAACTCATGCCTGACAGTCACAAGAGAGTTATGGTCTAATTCCTCAGGCCAGATTAAAATAAAATTACTTTGTGTTTCTCCTTGGAAAGGTTTGATAGATTCTGGATAGAAACATTTCTAGTTTATCTTCCTCTTAAAAATATAGAAATATTTTATTTATTTATGACCTGGAGGAAGCAGATTATTGAGAACCAATATATTATGACTTCCTTGATGCAGTCCATTGAGGACCAATTGCAGAAGCCATCTTAATTGACAAAGTACCACATAATAGACATGTTAGCAAAATTGAAGCCCACTGGCTAAGGGACAGAAAGCAGAGAGCAGTGGAGAATGATTGTTTTTTCAGACTGGAGGGAGGTTTACTGTTCCCCAGGGGTTGGTATTAGGGACACTACTTTTTTTGATATATAGAACAGAGCGGTTAAGTTTCGGGCCGCGCCTAGAACGGCGCAGCCCCGACATGGATGCCCGTTTTTCGCGCCTAAATGCGCGACAAAAATGTACCTTGCAATTCTTGGGCTCCCTGCAGGTCCCTCGGAGCTCGGCGCAGCGCACAGACATCAGCGGAGGGCAGAGCCACAGAGTTGCGCCGATTCTGCAAGTGCAGGGGGGTGCGGCTAAGTTAAATGGGAGAACATCGTGCCAGCAGCCCTGCGCGTGCGCGTTGGAGCATGCGCGCACACGCAGTAGACCATAAATATTGGCACTCGGCCATTTTTAAAGGAACTTGAAGAAAAGTGCTGATTTGTTTCGTGGACCTCTGGAAAGGCTTGGGATTGAATTTTGGTGATTTTTTTGTGCCTGAAGGAGTGCTTTTAGCAGCACTGTTGAAGAAATCACCTGCTGAAATCAGTGAGTGCTGCTTTTTGCTGCTAAACTTTCAGAACAGGTGCTGCATCGGTGCATGCAAAATTCGGACTGTGTGTTTTGAAAAATAACTGTGTCAATGGAACAACGTCCACCAAAAACAAAGAATTTCTTGCATGAGGGAGTGGAGATATTAGTAAACGTCATTGAACAGAGATGGTAGGAGCTGGATACCAGCAACAGAAGTCGCATAAAAGTGCCACCTAAGGAAATGAAGAAATGTTGGAACCAAGTTGCAGAAGATTACTGCGCAGTGGTGCATATCATGAGAACTGGAAGCCAGTGTAAAAAGAAATGGCCCGGCCTTCGTCAAGTAGTTAGTGCAAGTAATATTTTCATTTTTTAATGTAATTGTAATTGTCATGTGACTATCTGTATGTCCAACCCTGCAGAAAGACGCACTCTGTAAAAAGTTATATTTTACTCTTTGCAGAAGAAATTGGCCCACAACAAAAGGGAAGCAACTCGAACAGGAGGAAGCACGCCCAATCTGCATCCACTGACACCCTTGGAACAGAGGGTAGCTGTCATGATGAGTCGTACATGGAGAAAAGCAATTAGTACAGCATAAGCTGGGCCCGCACATCGTGGCCCTTCAAATCAACCTGCTGCCTGGCCGGCTATGTGTGAGAGTACTCATGCCACCCATCCTTCCCCCTCTCTTGTTGTTAAACATTTGACTGTTCTGATATATTTTGCAGAACATGATGATGATGATGATGATTCAAATTCCTGGGAAAGTGCAACCGGTTCTGGGGGAGGTGGGACCAGTACAAACTGGACAGTCTGCACCTGGGCAGGACCGGAGCCAATGTCCTAGGGGGAGTGTTTGCTAGTGCTGTTGGGGAGGAGTTAAACTAATATGGCAGGGGGATGGGAACCTATGCAGGGAGACAGAGGGAAGTAGAATGGGGGCAGAAGCAAAAGATAGAAAAAAGATAAGTAAAAGTGGAGGGCAGAGAAATCTAAGGCAAAAAGCAAAAAGGGCCACATTACACCAAAATTATAAAGGGGCAAAGTCTGTTAGAAAGACAAGCCAGAAGGCTCTGCGCTTCAATGCAAGGAGTATTCGAAATAAGGTGGACGAATTAACTGTGCAGATAGCAGTTAACGGATATGATGTAATTGGCATCACGGAGACATGGCTCCAGGGGGTGACCAAGGCTAGGAACTCAACATCCAGGGGTATTCAACATTTAGGAAGGATAGACAGAAAGGAAAAGGAGGCGGGGTGGCATTGCTGGTTAAAGAGGAAATTAATGCAATAGTAAGAAAGGACATGAGCTTGGATGATGTGGAATCGGTATGGGTGGAGCTACGGAATACCAAAGGGCAGAAAATGCGAGTGGGAGTTGTGTACAGACCACCAAACAGTAATAGTGAGGTTGGGGACAGCATCAAACAAAATATTAGGGATTCATGCAATAAAGGTACAGCAGTTATCATTGGTGACTTTAATCTACATATTGATTGGGCTAACCAAACTGGTAGCAATGCGGTGGAGGAGGATCTCCCGGAGTGTATTAGGGATGGTTTTCTAGACCAATATGTCGAGGAACCAACTAGGGAGCTAGCCATCCTAGACTGGGTGATGTGTAATGAGAAAGGACTAATTAGCAATCTTGTTGTGCGAGGCCCCTTGGGGAAGAGTGACCATAACATGGTAGAATTCTTTATTAAGATGGAGAGTGACACAGTTAATTCAGAAACTAGGTTCCTGAACTTAAGGAAAGGTAACTTTGATGTTTTGAGGCGTGAATTAGCTAGAATAGACTGGCAAATGATACTTAAAGGGTTGACGGTGGATAGGCAATGGCAAACATTTAAAGATCACATGGATGAACTTCAGCAATTGTACATCCCTGTTTGGAGTAAAAATAAAACGGGAAAGGTGGCTCAACCGTGGCTAACAAGGAAAATTAAGGATAGTGTTAAATCCAAGGAAGAGGCATATAAATTGGGCAGAAAAAGCAACAAACCTGAGGACTGGGAGAAATTTAGAATTCAGCAGAGGAGGACAAAGGGTTTAATTAAGAGGGGGGAAATAGAGTACGAGAAGAAGCTTGCCAGGCATATAAAAACTGACTGCAAAAGCTTCTATAAATATGTGAAGAGAAAAAGATTAGTGAAGACAAATGTAGGTCCCTAGCAGTCGGATTCAGGTGAATTTATAATGTGGAACAAAGAAATAGCAGACCAATTAAACAAATACTTTGGTTCTGTCTTCACTAAGGATGACACAAATAACCTTGCGGAAGTACTAGGGGACCGAGGGTCTAGTGAGAAGGAGGAACTGAAGGATATCCTTATTAGGCGGGAAATTGTGTTCGGGAAATTGATGGGATTGAAAGCCGATAAATCCCCGGGGCCTGATAGTCTGCATCCCAGAGTACTTAAGGAAGTGGCCCTAGAAATAGTGGATGCATTGGTGATCATTTTCCAACAGTGTATCGACTCTGGATCAGTTCCTATGGACTGGAGGGTAGCTAATGTAACACCACATTTTTAAAAAGGGAGGGAGAGAGAAAGTGGGTACTTACAGACCGGTTAGCCTGACATCAGTAGTAGGGAAAATGTTGGAATCAATTATTAAGGATGAAATAGCAGCGCATTTGGAAAGCAGTGAGAGGATCGGTCCAAGTCAGCATGGATTTATGAAGGGGAAATCATGCTTGATAAATCTTCGAGAATTTTTTGAGGCTGTAACTAGTAGACAAGGGTGAACCAGTGGATGTGGTGTATTTGGATTTTCAAAAGGCTTTTGACAAGGTCCCACACAAGAGATTGGTGTGCAAAATCAAAGCGCATGGTATTGGGGGTAATGTAATGACGTGGATAGAGAACTGGTTGGCAGACAGGAAGCAGAGAGTCGGGATAAACGGGTTCTTTTCAGAATGGCAGGCAGTGACTAGTGGAGTGCCGCAGGGCTCAGTGCTGGGAACCCAGCTCTTTACAATATGCATCAATGATTTGGATGAAGGAATTGAGTGTAATATCTCCAAGTTTGCAGATGACACTAAACTGGGTGGCGGTGTGAGCTGTGAGGGGGACGCTAGGAGGCTGCAGAGTGACTGGGCAGATGCAGTATAATGTGGATAAATGTGGGGCAAAAACACGAAGACAGAATATTATCTGAATGGCAGCAGATTAGGAAAAGGAGACCTGGGTGTCATGGTTCATCAGTCCTTGAAAGTTGGCATACAGGTATAGCAGGCGGTGAAGAAGGCAAATGGTATGTTGGCCTTAATAGCTAGGGGATTTGAGTATAGGAGCAGGGAGGTCTTACTGCAGTTGTACAGGGCCTTGGTGAGGCCTCACCTGGAATATTGTGTACAGTTTTGGTCTCCTAATCTGAGGAAGGACGTTCTTGCTATTGAGGGAGTGCAGCGAAGGTTCACCAGACTGATTCCCAGGATAGCACGACTGACATATGAGGAGAGACTGGATCAACTGGGCCTTTATACATTGGAGTTTAGAAGGATGAGAGGGGATCTCATAGAAACATATAAGATTCTGACGGAGCGGGACTGCTTAGATGCGGGTAGAATGTTCCCGATGTTGGGAAGTCCAGAACCAGGGGACATAGTCTTAGGATAAGGGGTAGGCCATATAGAACTGAGATAAGGAGAAACTTCTTCACTCAGAGAGCTGCTAACCTGTGGAATTCCCTGTCGCAGAGAGTTTTTGATGCCAGTTCATTGAATATATTCAAGAGGGAGTTAGATATGGCCCTTACGGCTAAGGGGATCAAGGGGTATGGAGAGAAAGCAGGAAAGGGGTACTGAGGGAATGATCAGCCATGATCTTATTGAATAGTGGTGCAGGCTCGAAAGGCTGAAAGGCCTACTCCTACACCTATTTTCTATGTTTCTATGATGATGGCAACTCTGAGGATCCTGAAGATCCAGAACAAGAACCAGTATAACCAGATGCGGACGATCCAGATTGGATGATGGCGGCGATGACTGAAATGTCTACAGGGGAGACCTTCCAAATTAATGTTTATGAGCCCACATTAAGGGGCATCAGAGTTTCAACCCCTTGCATCGGATCTGGTTCCACCTTCCATGGTTTTGATTCTGCTGTTGCGGGTCCCAGTGCTGCTGCTGGTGTAATGCAGCAGTTTATAGCCAGTGCACCACCATCTGAGCATGCGCCTCCCACACTCATAGGTTCTGGTTCCACCTTCCATGGTTTTGATTCCGACATGCAAGTCCCAGTGGTGCTGGTGATATCATGGAGCAGTTTACACTCATTCACTCACCATCCCAGCCCATGGCTCGCACTCGGGTGCTGCCGTCTGGAACACCGAGCATCCCACCATCCCTGCCCGCACCTCCCTGTGTCGTGGTGTCGTTTGGAACATCGAGCGCCCCACCGTCCCTGCCTGCACCTTCCAGTGTAGTGGTGCCGCGAGGCAGACCCAGGCAGAGGAGAAGGAGATTGGAGACAAGCTCTCCTGAGATGCAGCGTGCAACAGATGTGGCTCAGGTTGTGGCATTGGGTGTGGAGACCAATGAGCTTACCCGATCACTCATCGGTGGCGTCAGTGCAGTGGGTGAAGAGGTGACAGTCCTGACAGGAGAAATAGCAGTAATGACACGGGAACTTAAGGAGGGAATGTCCGAGGGAGTGCAATCGACGGCACAGGCCGTCAGGGAGGGCATGCAACTGATGGCACACGCCCTCATGGAGATAACTGCTGCAATAAGGGGCACACAGCCCAGCCAATCAAATGACACCCCCATGAAGAAGTGAACATTCACTGAGATATGGATGAGACATGGTTGCAGCCTTTCTTTGCTGCTTTTGTTCTTGTTCTTGATGTAGCTGTAGTAGCGTTTTTCAAATTAAAATTGTTTTGTAAGTTTTGTAACTTTACAACTTATAAGTGATCTTTGGGTTTTGAAGTGATCTTACAGTGTAAATGCTCTCACTTTTTGTAACATATTTAATTTTGCACCTAAAAGTGATCTTGAAGTTTAAGTGATCTGAAGAGTGTAAGATTTTTCACGTTGAAATTGTTTTGTAACTTATGTAACTTTACAAGTTTATAAGTGATCTTCAAGAGTCATATTAAAAAGTAAAGTTTGATACAACAAATATTTTATTCCAGTGACGTTAACTTTTCAATAAAATATTTTTTCATTAAAACTGAATCATGTTCCATGAACACAATACAACGTCAGAACAACTCCAAAGAATAAACATGTCCATGCACAACAGGTGTCGCAGAGCCCTCAGGCATTAGAAATTGAAGCGTTCACGGATAAGCTGCTGGTGCAGGGCTCGAGCAATCATTAAAGGAGCACGATGGACGGCCCTCCTCCAACCTCGTGCTCCGGCATCAGGCACTTGCATGCTTTCCTGATCGTCGTCATCATCCTCATCCTGCTCTTCCAAATTACTATCAGACACTGGACCCTCACGTGGGTCTTCTGGTTCCATTACCAGTTCCTGCTGCCTCATGATGGCTAAGTTATGGAGCATGCAGCACACAACAGTGAAGTGACCGACAATCTGAGGAGAGTATTGCAAGTGGCCTCCGGAATGGTCCAGGCATCGGAATCGCTGTTTCAATATGCCAATGGTCCTCTCAATGATGCTGCGTGTCGCAATGTGCGCCATGTTGTATTGACGGTCAGCTTCTGTCCGTGTCACGCGTAGGGGCGTCATGAGCAGGTGGCCAGGCCGTACCCTTTGTCTCCCAGTAGCCAGCTCTGCCCTTCTGGCTGCTGCTCAAACATGTCAGATATAACGCTGTTGCGTAGGATGAACGCATCATTCGTGCTGCCAGGGTATCTCGCATCGACTGACATGACACATGAGCTGCACATTGATGGAGTGGAAACCTTTTCTATTCCTGTACTGCTCGGAATCCTCCACAAGGCGATGTGGGTACAATCAATGCAGCCCTGTACCTTTGGGAAGCCAACAATCCTGAAGAAGCCCACAGCCCTCTCATGGACCGCTTGTGCGGTCATTGGTAACTTGATCAAGTAATTCCTCCGCACATACAGTGCAGCCGTGACCTGGTAAACGCAGGCATGTATTCCACTTTGAGAGATGGCACACACATCTCCAGTTGTAGTCTGAAACGATCCCGAGGCATAGAAGGCAAGTGCAGCTTTTACCTTCACTTCAACAGACAAGGCAGTTGGCGTTCTGCTTCTGGGCTGCAAATCTGCTCACAGCATATCACAGATCTCAATCACAACTTCTCTGCGGAAATGCAGCCTTTTGACACAATCAGCCTCGCTCATGTCCAGGTATGAATGCCTGACTCTATATTGCCAACGTGGGTAAGGTCTCCTGCCCATCAGCCTAAGGGCTATGATGTTCCTGGTGCAGTGAGCTCGAATCAATTCTCTCCTATGCAGTGAATTGCTGGCGAACCATTGCATAATCCGTGGTGTTGACAATGCAGCACCCATATTGCAATTACAAATTTAAGTTTCAAACTGGCTATCTGGCTGCCTCTCCCTCCCGGTGCTTTGCACGCCTACCCTGTCCCCTGGCCGAATGACCTCAGCCTCCCTTGCAGATCGAAGGCTGCTTGCTGTTTCTTCGGCTGCCGTCGAGTCACTGGCGCGCCCGTCTCCTACATGGAAGGCCTGCCTGAAGCACCGCAGCTCGAAGACTGCTGCTGCTTCACACAGGTAGGAATATTCAATATTTTGTATTTGCTTTGTTTATAATTTTTTATTCAGGATGGCTCTTTATTTGTATAAGTAAGACTGTTGAATGCTTGTAAAATTTAATTACTTCCCTTCCCCCGCCCCTCGTTCCCTACGCCTGATTTGTAACCTACGCCTGATTTCTAAAGTGTAGGCAAGGTTTTTCTGAGCGTAAAAAATCTATACTTACTCCAGTCTTCACTGCCTAAACTTTCAAAACAGGCGTAAGTGGCCGGACACGCCCCCTTTTGAAAAAAGAAATCTGTTCCAAAATGAAACTGTTCCAACTGACTGGAACTGGAGAAAACTAAATGCAGAGAATTGCAATTTCTAAGATAGTCTATTCTAAATCAGTTGCTCCAAAAAAATAGGAGCAACTCACGCCGAAAGTTGAGCCCAGAGAAACATAGAAAATAGGTACAGGAGTAGGCCATTCGGCCCTCGAGTCTGCACCACCATTCAATAAGATCATGGCTGATCATTCACCTCAGTATCCCTGTTCTGCTTTCCCTCCATACCCCTTGATCCCTTTAGCCATAAGGGCCATATCTAACTCCCTCTTGAATATATCCAATGAACTGGCATCAACAGCTCTCTGCGGTAGGGAATTCCACAGGTTAACATCTCTCTGAGTGAAGAAGTTTCTCCTCATCTCAGTCCTAAATGGCTTACCCCTTATCCTTAGACTGTGTCCCCTGGTTCTGGACTTCCCCAACATCGGGAACATTCTTCCTGCATCTAACCTGTCCAGTCCCGTCAGAATTTTATATGTTTCTATGAGATCCCCTCTCATCCTTCGAAACTCCAGTGAATACAGGCCCAGTCGATCCAGTCTCTCCTCATATGTCAATCCTGTCATCCCGGGAATCAGTCTAGTGAACCTTCGCTGCACTCCCTCAATAGCAAGAAAGTCCTTCCTCAGATTAGGAGACCAAACTGAACACAATATTCCAGGTGAGGCTTCACCAAGGCTCTGTACAACTGCAGTAAGACCTCCCTGCTCCTATATTCAAATCCCCTAGCTATGAAGGCCAACATACCATTTGCTTTCTTCACTGCCTGCTGTACCTGCATGCCAACTTTCAATGACTGATGTACCATGACACCCAGGTCTCGTTGCACCTCCCCTTCTCCGAATCTGCCGCCATTCAGATAATATTCTGCCTTCGTGTTTTTGCCACCAAATTGGATAACCTCACATTTATCCACTTTATACTGCATCTGCCATGCATTTGCCCACTTACCTAACCTGTCCAAGTCACCCTGCAGTCTCTTAGCATCCTCCTCACAGCTCACACCGCCACCCAGCTTAGTGTCATCTGTAAACTTGGAGATATTGCACTCAATTCCTTCATCTAAATCATTAAGGTATATTGTAAAGAGCTGGGATCCCAGCACTGAGCCCTGCGGCACCCCACTAGTCACTGCCTGCCATTCTGAAAAGGACCCGTTTATCCCGACTCTCTGCTTCCTGTCTGCCAACCAGTTCTCTATCCACGTCAGTTCAGTACCCCCAAAACCACGTGCATTAATTTTGCACACCAATCTCTTGTGTGGGATCTTATCAAAAGCCTTTTGAAAGTCAAAATACACCACATCCACTGATTCTTACTTGTCCACTCTACCAGTTACATCCTCAAAAAATTCCATGATTTCCCTTTCATAAATCCATGCTGACTTGGACCGATCCTGTCACTGCTTTCCAAATGTGCAGCTATTTCATCTTTAATAATTGATTCCAACATTTTCCCCACTATTGATGTCAGGCTAACCAGTCTATAATTACCCGTTTTCTCTCTCCCTCCTTTCTTAAAAAGTGGTGTTACATTAGCTACCCTCCAGTCCATAGGAACTGATCCAGAGTCGATCGATTGTTGGAAAGTGATCACTAATGCATCCACTATTTCTAGGGCTACTTCCTTAAGTACTCTGGGATGCAGACTATCAGGCCCCAGGGATTTATCGGCCTTCAATCCCATCAATTTCCTTAACACAATTTCCCGCCGAATAAGGATTTCCTTCAGTTCCTCTTTCTCACTAGACCCTCGGTCCCCTAGTATTTCCGGAAGGTTATTTGTGTCTTCCTTAGTGAAGACAGAACCAAAGTATTTGTTTAACTGCTCCACCATTTCTTTGTTCCCCATTATAAATTCACCTGAATCTGATTGCAAGGGACCTACTTTTGTCTTCACTAATCTTTTTCTCTTCACATATCTATAGAAGCTTTTGCAGTCAGTTTTTATGTTCCCAGCAAGCTTTCTCTCATACTCTATTTTCCCCTTCCTAATTAAATCCTTTGTCCTCCTCTGCTGTATTATAAAATTTTCCCAGTCCTCAGGTTTGCTGCTTTTTCTGGCCAATATATGGTGATCATATTAATGACCTGGAATTGGCAAAATTTCAAAGTTTGTAAATGAAACTTGGAAATGTAATAAACCATGAGGAGGATAATAACAGACTTCAGGAGACCATAGGCTGGTGAAATGAGCAGACACATGAAAGATGAAATTTAATGCAGAAAAGTGTGAGATGATTAATTTTGGTAGGAAGAATGAAGAGAGTCAAGATAAATTAAATGGTACAATTTTAAAGGGGGTGCAGGAACAGAGAGGCCTGGGGGTGTATGTCCACAAATCTTTGAAGGTGACAGGACAAGTTTGCAGGGTTATGGGGAAAGAGCTCGGGTATGGGACCAAATTCGACAATACAGGCATGACAGGCTGAATGGCCTCCTTCTGTGCTGTAAGATTCTTTGGGCGAGACTTTTCACTTTGCTGTCTATCGACCAAAAAATGGGCGATGTTCCAGCATCGTTTGATGTCCCAGCCTTGCCGATCACTGACTCATCGCCCATTTTTTATATGCCGATTTTTCACTCGGCGATAGGCCAGCATTGTTAAATGGGCAAAGCAGAAGGTCAGCGATGTGATGTGCGCCCAATGAACGGCCAGCAATGTGGAAGGCACAAGCCTCCCTAGCAACGGTCTTCTGCGCATGCAATTTTTTATATTTTTTCCGGTTGACAGCATTTTACGCATTTCGGGAGGTCAGGGGTCATCCACACATGCGCAGAAGGCTATTTGTGGTGGGGGAAGAGAGAGAGTGAGGAGGAGGAGAGAGCTAGCATTGGAGTGAGAGAGAGGAGAAAGTGAGAAGAGCGAATTTAAATCAAAGTAAATATGATAATATTGTGAGAAGATATTTAGGAGCAAAAGGAGATATATTTGAAAAACGTAAATTCAAAATACAAAAACTTAAAAGATAAATATTCATCAATATGTCAGCATTGTCGTCTGAGAGTGTGGAGGAGGCTCACAAAAGGGCCAAGCCCTTCTCAGATGAAGCAAACGAGGCCCTCGTTCAGGAGGTTCAGGAGGTGGGGCGAGTTAACCCGGGATGGCAGTGGGAAACTCCCACACCGGACATACAGGAAAATATGGGCCGAGATTTCCAACATCGTCTCAGCGGCGTTTAATGAGGCGAGGGAGTCCGACCAATGCCGCAAGCGTTGGAACAGCCTGGTCGCGTCAACAAGAGTAAGTACAGATTTTACATTGTATTGATGAACATTGTAATTATAATTTTAATATTAAATTTGTACATTAGCTCCTGACTTTGCAGACCTCAATGGAGATTGTATTAGAGAGAGATATGCTTGTGTCAATTGTCACCTCGTAGCCCCGATATCTTATAACTGTTGAAAGATCTTTCCATGATAGTATACATACCATACAACTTATGCCATGCACTTTGCCAATTTTGCAGAGGAAGATTCCCAACAACCGTGCCCAACAGAGGCATATGGGAGGGGGCACAGCTGCCTTACAACCAATGACTGATATTGAGGCGCGCGCTGCGACTCTAGTGGGGAGCCACAGTTGAGCGCCACCTCCCATGGACCCTTGCATTTGCTTGAAATAAAACCGGTTCAACCTAAGGTTTTGTTTGTTTGATTCCGTTGTCATTATACAGAGGGCCAAGGGCGAGGTGTTGATCTCCTATATCAGGTAATCCGCCCTGAGGAAGAGAAGTCTTCCTTTTACCCCAAAAATTGACGCTGCGAGCAGGGTAAGGACCCTCTGACCTGGATGATGTGACAGCTAGCAATGGCAGTGAGCATGTTTTTGTACCACCTGCAGCTGTAGCATTGACGGGGAATGAGGTAATCTGTATAAAGAACTAATCTGTAGAACAAAGTTATAGCGAACCACGGAAGGACGAAAACAAAGGTAGGGGATAGGTGTATTGCCTGAAGAAGAAGGAATACAACCTAAAAAGGGGGCAGGTACCCCAGGATGTTTAGAAAAACTGGCCAGTGGGATAAAATGAAGACCAAAGGGGGTCTCTGAGATATGGACCAAAAGGGTCCCGGGTATAAATGCTAGCAGGAAAGATAAAGATAAAACCGACACTTCCAGTTGGAGTAACCAGATTAGGGAGGCAAGCAGTATTGTTAGAGGGGTCCAAAGGCTTGGAAACAGTACACGGACGTTAGAGGGGTCCAAAGGCTTGGAAACAGTATACGGAATCTGGTAGCAGGGTAAACATACCCAGACGAAAAAGTGTTTGTGATTAAGTTGCTGAAAAAAGGATCAGCTGTATTTGGTATGAATGTCTGTCTTTAAGTGAAAGTATTCACGTGGAAGCTTTCTTGACTGTTGAATAAGTGCTGTAAAAAACATTAAATTCACAATGGACAGCTTGTTTTTATCAAAAGATAAAAGATGCAACCTTGAAGCTAGACGGCTAAAAACAAAACAAAACGAATGTCTAATTAGGAAGAAAGTGTTTGTGATTGTCTTATGTAGTTTAAATTTAAAAATTCATGGAGGCACAAGCCCTCTGTGTAAAATGTTTGTTAGATACAAAACCTAATTTGAAGAAAGGTTAAAAAATTGGAAAAGAGATAAAAGACACTCTAAGTTGATAATGATTTAAAATTACGAGAAAGTTTCACTGCAGCAAAGGAGATTTAAATTTCGGGTTTGTAAACCTTTTCAAAATGGACGGTGCTTATCGAGGAGATAACGAAGGGAAAAGATCTAAGCTATGCGAACTCAGCAAAGGAAGGGGGGAAAAAACTGGGAATGGAACCGGCACGGGAGTTTTAGCTTTTGTGCCGAGAGAAATAAAACACAAGATTTGCTCAGTGAACAGGATCTTAAAAAACAAAATGCTGGAATGTATATGGCTTGTGTGAAAATGTAAAAGGTGTGGCAGTTTCCCTGATTGTTTTGACTATGATTTACAGAGCTAAGAAAAATAAGCCACGTTTGCCAGCACTTTATTTTAAATTGGATTTCAGTAAACAAAATAGCTAGTAAAAATGTGTGCTCTTATTTTAAATCAATTAAAAAAATCTTTGGCAAGTATTTGAATTGGAAGTTTAGAAACAATTGGAGTTTAATCTAAAATGCTGTCTTTCCCGATGAGAATGTTTTATTTAAAATTAATGACAGCTTTACTAATGATTTCTGCTGTTTTAACGGATTTGTAATTTCTAAGCCAGTTTTGAAAGTACAAAGACTTGGAAAAAATTCTGAAATCGGGAAAGGTTTAAAAAATTACACAAAGTCATGTAATGATGTCAGGCCTTCTTACAAACCTGTAAAGGAGTTAACCCTTTCCATTGACAGCTGTTTTATACTGGACATGATTAATTTGGGTCTCTTAATAAAAGAAATGAAAAAGCAATGATGGCAGCCAGAAGACTCACCTGATAGAGACAGAGGAAATGATGGGATAGTCAGAATAAGAATAGATACTCAAACAAAACAAATTCAAGAGTTAGAAGCTGAGATAAACAAGCTGGAAGAGATAAAAGACGGGACCGGATGGATAATGCAGTGCACATCCGTAGCAAAGAATGCAAAAATTGGAATTCCTCAAGCACGGGATGTTTAAAGACGGGCTAGGAGAAGCCCATCCAAAGATAATTAAGTTGGGATTTAGAATGCGGGATGAAATTTGGAGTGGGCAGAACACATAGAGGTGTTAAAGTCAGAACAAAGGGAGAAGATAGCAAAAATAGCAGCAGCGACGGTAGCAGCAGAGACGAAGGGGGAGGAGACACCCACCTCCCCCCGCGCAGCTCCCCTTCTGTTTTAGCTGCAATAAGGGAGGAGGCGCAGGAAGGCAAGGCCCGCAACAGGCAAAGAATGGTGCACCCTTTTGCAGTATGTGGATGATATCCTTATTGCCTCCAGTACAGAACGACAACACATACTAGCTTTAACTACAGTGCTCAGAGCTCTACAGAGTGCGGGATTCAAAATAAATCCAAGGAAAGTGCAGGTGGGAAGGAGCAAAGTAACATATCTCGGATACACAATATCACAAGGGAAGAGACCGATGCCCGAGGTCAGAAAGGAAACAATTCGATCAATGCCCAGGCCAGGAGCTGTGAAAGGGGTCAGGCAGGTACGAGGGCTATTCAACTACTGCAGAAATGCCGAGATCAGGAAATTGTGATTGTAAGGTTAAAACAAGCTCTCACAAGTGCTCCAGCCCTGGGATTACCTGAACAGAATAGGCCCTTCCACACCTATACCCACCACAGTAAAGATCATTACATGGGGACAGGC
The DNA here is from genome assembly GCF_044704955.1 of Pristiophorus japonicus. NCBI lineage: Eukaryota > Metazoa > Chordata > Chondrichthyes > Pristiophoridae > Pristiophorus > Pristiophorus japonicus. The sequence goes on along the minus strand of NC_091977.1, from coordinate 514,934,487 downwards.
ACAGGCCAGTGGCATAGTAAGATTGGGACACATACCCAGCATACCTGAGTAGAATTGCTTAACACAGGAAGGCTAAAATCGGTATCTGACGTGCAAAGCGAAGGGCTTGGTGGGAAGCAATGCTCTTACCCCCCCCCAACGGGATGGTAACAATAAAAGACAACTGTAACAACCCTGCAGGATGGATCATTATGGAGGGAAAGGAGCATCAGTGTAGCCCGACAGGAGAAGACGAGGGAAATAGTCAGGCTTGAGGAGGCAGACATGGATCTATATGTAGATGGGTCTCGGCGCTATATCAACGGGACACACGGGATGGGATGGGCCGTGGTAGATAGCAGCAGACAGGTTAGAAGGGAAGGACGGCTAGAAGGGGGCTTATCAGCTCAAGTGGCTGAATTGGTGGCTCTCACCGAGACTCTGAGGCTGGCTAAGGGAAAAACTTGCACATTATATGATAGCCTGGAGCAGACGGGGATACATGACCTCAGGAGGAGGGCCAATTAAACATGAGGAGATTGTTAAAAAAATTAGTGGAAGCCTCCCTCCTACCCCAGGAGTGTGCGAAAGGTCAAAACGCATATAAAAATTACCGATCAACATCAACAGGGAAATGCATGGGCAGACGAGGCAGCCAAGTGGGTGGTGGAGACAGGCACACTGGCCGGGGAGACCCAGATCGGAGCATGTACAATCGGGTCTGAGGAAGTAAACATGTTTAAGGTACAGGGAGAAACCACTCCACAGGAAAAGGAGGGGTGAAAGCAGAGAGGAGCCCAACAAGGGACCGACGGGATATGGAGGAAAGATGGGAATGTGGTGGCCCTGGAATGCATCCAGAGGAGCCTATTAAATTTATACCATACAGATAGAACCATCACTCAGAGAGTTGTCAACCTGTGGAATTCTCTTCCGCAGAGAGTTGTTGATGCCAGTTCGTTAGATATATTCAAGAGGGAGTTAGATATGGCCCTTAAGACTAAAGGGATCAAGGGGTATGGAGAGAGAGCAGGAATGGGGTACTGAGGTGAATAATTAGCCATGATCTTATTGAATGGTGGTGCAAGCTCGAAGGGCCGAATTGCGTACTCCTGCACCTATTTTCTATGTTTCTATGTTTCTATGATAAGCTCGATGTCCAGATGCTGGTGGTGGAAGGGAATGGGTAGAGATATAGAGGACCACTGTAGAAAGTGCGTGACATGCGCAAAATATAACTCAGGGGGGAAAGTAAAGGTCAGAGTGGGACATAAACCCCGACCGAAAGGACCCTGGGAAAATTGACAGATAGATTTTACTGGACCATTACCCAGCAACAAGGGGAAGACATACTGCCTAGTTATATTACCCCAATGGGGAATGCCACTACAGCTGGACTCAGATGAAGGTACACACTTCACAGGGAAGATAATGAAACAGGTCTGCGTTTTACTAGGGATCAGGCAAAAATATCCCATATCATCCGCAATCTTCCGGATTGGGGGAACGAATGAATAGGACCTTAAAAGTGGCCCTAGCCGAGGCAATTAAAGAGACCGGAAAGGGATGGGTAGACAGGTTACCCCGAGTACTGATGAAGCTCAGGGCAACCCCTAGTCCGTCGACAGGACCTGATACCCTTTGAACCAATGAGATTGCCAGAAGTCTTAGTTACAGGAAACGAGGACCTAATAAAGACAGGATACGGAGGTTTGTGATGGAACTCTGTTAGCAGTTACATGATTTAAAAGCACAGGCTAGAAATCAGCAAGTAATCAAGGACTTCGAGAACGACACTAAAGAACAGAAGGCCCAAATACCCCAAAGGCATCAGTCAGGTGATGGTGAGGATGGTAAGGGACACGTGCGTCTGCGTAGTTATAAGGGGTATCAGCAAGTGGAAACACTGGACCCAGTTCAAAAAGCATGGTCACTAACTAACCGGTGACGACTGGGAAATATTGTTTTTTTGCAGGACTCTGGTGCTCGTGGGAACAACGTGGGGTAACACAGCCTCAAATCAAGGACAACAGGCTGAGGGACAGCAAGGCCTGTATTACAGGGACTCGGGCGACATTAGTTGTGAAAAAGAATCAAAAACGCTGATGGTGACGGACGGAGCAACAGTAGACTTAACTAACGGGACTTAAAACAATGCAAGAAGGAAACGAAACAACATTGGGGATGGGCCAATAATATGGGACCAATAATTAGTGGGAATAAGACCGCGGTGTGTTTTATAATCAGGAGAGACAAAGATGGTGGTGGAGGCTCATCGCCCGAGATGGACCCACCAACACGGCCCCACCCACAACTTTAGCAACAGTGATCACTACCAGTGCCCCGACCACCACACCCCCCAGCGCCATAAACGTGTCCAACTATGAATGCTGGGGCAAAAGGGGGATTGATAAGGCAGACCAAGGATAAGATACACTTCGGGGTATGCCAGAGAATAATTACTGCATTCCTAAATTTAACAGACTTAACCATCCCCAACCTCTGCAGGTTAAACACTATAAGCCTGTATAAAAACCTGACCCTGCGGTCACTTAAAGGCCCTGAATTAAAAACCATAAAGTTTAATGTGGATAGAGGGTCAGTTAAAAAGCGGGAGCAGAGAAAAAGAGGGATACTAGAACTGGTGGGCGCAGGATACACGGCGAGAGTTGCGACGGTAAACACTATAGATGATCGAGTTGACGCCCTAACACGAACCTTACAAGGACTGTTGAAGAGAAATGAGGGAGAAACTTGCGTGCGGTACCATGACAAACCAGAAATGTAACTGAAGAGAACAACAGTACTAAGAGTCTCAGCATAGATGATTGTTATAAAAATAACCAAGTTGCTTAATGTCGAGATCCACTACGAATGATCAAAGATGACTGTGGATATGACCAAGTGGACGGGTGCACCTCGAGTATCACCCCCCCCCCCCCCGCCGAATACAGGACTACACAATTATTGCTGTTCCATGAGGAAATGGAGATTGGAGATTGATGTGTGAGCACCATGGCAACTGAAATGAAGAAAGGAACACCTCATGCACCATTATAGAAACTGACTTCTGCTTTACTTCGCTTGACGAGACAGATATAAATGGGTTTATTATAACCCCTGAGCTAAAGGATGGGACGATGATGGACATTACCTGAGGAGGTTATGTGAAGGCCATCGGGCCACAAGGAAAACCGATACTCGAACTGAAAGAGGAACAAACTCGACTGAATTGGACACCATGCGACAACATAGAGGATACCCCAGGCGGGCATAAATTCAACAACATAGAGAAGACCCCAGGTGGAGGAAAGATAGAAGAAACAGAGGATACCCCAGACGGGGCATAATTCAAACACCGAGAAAATGTTGGCCAGAAAGGACTTATACACGAACTATGCTGGGCTCAATGTACTGGTTATAGCGCGAGGGCACTCAGCTTGCTAGTATTATCCTGCAAAAAGGTGTAACTGACATAAGAGGCAGGCCTTAGCCTGTACTATAGTTAAAACATTGAATAAAGGGAATCTTAGGATAAGGGGTAGGCCATTTAGGACTGAGATGAGGAGAATCTTCTTCACTCAGAGAGTTGTTAACCTGTGGAATTCCCTGCTGCAGAGAGTTGTTGATGCCAGTTTATTGGATATATTCAAGAGAGAGTTAGATATGGCCCTTTTGGTCAAAGGGATCAAGGGGTATGGAGAGAAAGCAGGAAAGGGGTACTGAGGGAATGATCAGCCATGATCTTATTGAATGGTGGTGCAGGCTCGAAGGGCCGAATGGCCTACTTCTGCACCTATTTCCTATGTTTCTACGTTTCTATGTAGACAGTCCGGCAGAAAGGACTTATTTGGTATAATCTTGATGGGAAAGCCAACAGGTAGGTCCTGCAGCTCGGGAAGTAGTGCTTGCTACCCAAGCAAAAGGACAACCCTGGAAGCTCACCCATGAGGAATGAATTGGGAAATGGCCTATCTTGGGCATTTGACCACGGGCCATAAGGGGGGAATTGTAAGGGATATCGAATTGTAGCAGGCAAAGAGCAGACAGATAGGTGGTCATAGCACAATGCTGAAGGTAGTGAACTAATCAATATAAGGAGGGTCTGAGGAATAATTGCCTATGTATGCAACACTTGCTTATGTAGGTAGAGCACACTTATAATGCATTAAAACTGTATGGTTAACCTTAGTAACACTTAATAAACCAGCCGGAGGATGCAGTTACAATTTTGATTAGAAGTCTCTGAGGAAGAGATAAGAAAGCCAATATTTTGGAACAGTTACTTCAGGCAACATATAGACAATGGCAAAGTCAAATCATGGAACAACACAATTAACATATGATGGGAGATGGACAATTGCATGTACCACTCAGAGCCAGTCTGATCAGAGTCGACAAATCAATGTAACTCCGCTGATAGCAAAAGACCTATCGATGATTTTGTAGGAGGGTAGCTCCTCTCCAAAACCTGTATAAATTATACTTGAAACCTCTTGTATTTTGAAGGTTCCACGATTGAACCCTCCCTTGCATTTGCTCGAAATAAAGCCAATTGAACCTAAGGTTTTGTTTGTTTAATTCCATGGTCGTTATACGGAGGGCAAAGGGCGCGGTATCAATTACCTATGTCAGGTAGTCCGCCCCGAGGGAGAGAAGTCTTCCTTTTACCCCAACAATTACATTTTTACAATTTACAATTGTTGTGCACTTTCTTATAATAACGTAATAACATATTAATGTAAACAATGGCCAACCAGACCGGGCAAGAATGTAACGTAACTCAACGCTAACGCAAACGCAACCGTTGTTTTGCGATAACCGTAACTGTAACTCTCACTGTCCACAATGAAAGTTTATGCAAAGCGTTCATTTATGAGCTGCTCATGTAACAGTTTTTCAGCCGCGTAACTCCCACGGGGTTTTTCCAGTCTTGAAGGTGGGCGTGGAGGCATGGGTTCAGCGCATAAGTTAAGAACACTGCTACAAACACCATATGGGGTCCGTGGCTTTGTTAATACAGGCATAGAATGCAAATGCAAGTTATGCTAAATTTTATAAAACACTAATCAGGCCTCAGCTGGATTACTGTGTTCAATTCTGGGCACCACATTTTAGGAAGGATGTCAAGGCCTGAAAGAGAGTGCATAAGAGATTTACTAGTACAGTACCAGGGATGGGGGACTTCAGTTATGTTGAGAGACTGGAGAAGCTGGCGTTGTTCTACATAGAGCAGAGAAAAAAAAGAAAGACTTGGATTTATATGGTGCCTTTCACGACCACCAGACGTCTCAAAGTGCTTTACAGTCAATGAAGTACTTCTGGAGTGTAGTCACTGCTGTAATGTAGGAAACGTAGCAGCCAATTTTCACACAAGCAAGCTCCCACAAACAGCAATATGAAAATGACCAGATAATCTGTTTCTTTGTTATGTTGATTGAGGGATAAATATTGGCCAAGACACCGTGGATAACTCCCCTGAAGGTCAAGGGGAGATTTGATAGAGGTGTTCAAAATCATGAAGGATTTTGACAGAGTAAATAAGGAGAAACTGTTTCCAGTGACAGAAGGGTCAGTAACCAGTGGACACAGATTGGCAAAAGAACCAGAGGCAACATGAGGAAATATTTTTTACGCAGGGAGTTGTTGTGATCTAGAATACATGGTCTGAAAGTGTGGTGGAAGCAGATTTGAGTAGCATTCAAAAGAGAATTAGAAAAATAGCTGAAGAGAAAAAATTACAGGGCTGTGGGGAAAGTACGGGGGAGTGGGACTAATTGGATAACTCTACCAAAGAGCCGTCGCATGCACAACGGGCCAAATGGCCTCCTTCTGTGCTGATTATAATTTAATTGGTGGATCAAAGCTCACATCAGAAGGGAGTTGCTGCCAGTGGAAGCTGCTAGTTTGAGTCTGCAAGGAAGTGCATGGTATTAAAGTTGAAATGTTTGTTTTAAGTTACAGTAGATTTCTCTTGGGTGGGAAAAAGAGGAGAGAAGCAGTAGTTTCTGTGACCATGAGTTGGAATGTCATGATCTGGGGTCCCTAAACCATAACTTGTGGTGCAGGTGGTCCAGCTCAAAGTAATAACTGGCAGTCAGTGCGATTACGTGGAGAAAATCAATCCACCATGTAGCCTTTAGGAAGGAAGTGGTGGTATAAGCGATGTCATGAAGGGAAATGGTGATCTACATGGAAGTTGAGTCATTGAAATATATTCAAAGCTGAGGTAGACAGATTCTTGAACTCTAGGGGTTATGGGGAACGGGCAGGAAAGTGGAGTTGAGGCCAAGATCAGATCAGCCATGATCTTATTGAATGGCGGAGTAGGCTCAAGGGGCCTTATGGGCTATTCCTGCTCCTATTTCTTATGTTCTTATGTTTCACCTCAGGGTGAAAAGCAATGTGTTATGGAGGATAGATGCAGGAAGCAGTGGTCTGGGTAATTGCAGTACAAGAAGCCCTTGGTCTAGGTGATTAAGCAGCCTGTAGTCATCCAATCTTGGGAAGTGAAGCAAAATCCTTAGGGATTAACACAGCAATCAAACATTTCCAGCGGGAAGTGCGCAGGGGCAGAGGGAAATGGTACAAAATAGCTGATGATGGGAAAACTGTGTAAATATGATTTTTATATATACCAATTTTCAGACCACAAAAAAAAAAGCGATTCAACTGTCAAAAACATCAACTAATAGCAGTGGTGGAATATTAGCTGAGGGCCAAAAAGAGCTGACTCATTAAGATGTACAAGGTGCCTGTTTGCAGAAGTTAATCTCAATCGAATTTCATAAAACATTACTCGCTACATAGAACAGAAGCAGAAAATCCTGGAGATGTACAGCCTACTGAAATGGGAAGAATTGTGCCACGAATTTGTGGCCCATCCAGCACATACCTGCCGCAACTTCAACAGGAGTACGCCGGAAGGGATGGATATTAGGACGGGGCCTGTACTCGTCACGTCCAGGCCTTTTGGCGGAGATTCCGGGATAGTCTGCTGGGGTGGAAGCACTAACATCCCAAAACAAGGCCCAAGAGGCGGATGGCCAGTTCCTGCTTTCCTGACCTTCGGAGGAATCTGGCACAGGTTCAACTAAAGTACTTGGTGAACTCCACCTGCTAACTCACGGAAGTGCTGCTCACCTGGGGGCCCAGGCTACGCACAGACACGATCGGCCAAATGGCCTCCTTCTGTGCCATAAATTTCTATGATTCCATGATTCAGGCCGTGATTGTGGCCGGGTCAGGGTTTATTTTTTTTTAAATATTCAAATCTGCAGCCTTTTTGAAGGGGGCCGGACAAAATGTTTTACTGGAGGAGGGAGCCAGCAACCCCTTCCAAGAGCTGGTAAGTAGTGCCAGACTTTTCAGTGAATAGGGCAAGGTTGCCTCGTTTGACATGACCCCCACTGCTGCAGTCTCTCGCCAGAGGGGTGATAATGAATGGGCGATCCCCTGACCCTGAAATATTGGCAGGGTCGGCGTCAGAGGCTTTTGGTCACCTGCCCTAATTTCTCCTCATCCAACATTGTGGATTCAAGTCCCACTCCAGGGACTTGAGCATAAAAATCTAGGCTGACACTCCAGTGCAGTGCTGAGGGAGTGCTGCACTGTTGGAGGTGCCATCTTTCGGATGAGACGTTAAACCGAGGCCCCATCTGTTCTCTCGGGTGGACGTAAAAGATCCCACAGCACTATTTCGAAGAAGCGCAGGGGAGTTATCCCCGGTATCCTAGCCAATATTTATCCCTCAATCAACGTAACAAAACAAATTAACTGGTCATTATTACAGGGGAGCTTGCTGTGGTCAAATTGGCTGCTGCGTTTCCTACATTACAACAGTGACTACACTCCAAAAGTAGCTCATTGGCTGTAAAGCGCTTTGAGACGTCCGGTGGTTGTGAAAGGCGCTATATAAATGCAAGTCTTTCTTTTTCTTTCTATGTGGCTCGGTGTCAAATTTATTGTCTCATAATACTCCTGTAAAGCGCCTTGGGGCGTTTCACTACCTTAAAGGCGCTATATAAATACAAGTTGTTGTTGTTGTTGTTATTGAATCTACTTGCATCACCCTTTCAGGCAATGCACTCCAGATCAATATTTCACCTCAAAATTTTCCTGTAACTCTGAACAGGTTGGAATTTAAAATCAATATTTAGAAAGAAGTTACAGGAGTGAATCCATTGGGTAATAATAATTCACCAATGTAACGCAGTTGCTGCAGAATTGAACCCATGGTGTTGGCACGAGCAGGAATGCCTCCTGCTGCCAGGGGTCAGTCAAGCTAATAACAAACAGATGTTCATTAGGAGCAGGGAATGTCGACAGTCTCTTGTGGAAAACACTGCTGCCATGACATGTCTATCCTGAAACACTGCAGGCTGAGAGGATTTGGGAAGAAATTGTTTATATTGTAGTTCCAAATAAAATCTAAATCTAATATGTGTCAGCTGAAGAATATGTTCCAGAATTACATTTTAATTTACCTTTCAAACCTTCAACAACTATATCTCCACTCATATATGAAGCCTATAGTGACTCATGAAAACCATCACAGATTCTGCTTAATGCAGTCCCATTGTATCTGGCATTGATACTAATGAACGCAACTAAACTATTGAGTCAATGGCATAATACACTCATGGCTTTATCAGTCTTGTGCTGCTTATTTGCATTCATTGGTATCAATGCCAAATACAATATCACAAACAGACATGCACTTGTGCTTACTATTTATACACTGCTTTTTTATTTTTTTTTGTATTTCCCTCCACTTCAGTTTTTCCCTCTTTCCCGAAGGCACTGGCTCAGGCTGGGATATGGTTCTATAACTGCTTGACACACAGTGAAAATAGTGACATAGAAACAAAGAAAATAGGTGCAGGAGTAGGCCATTCAGGCCTTCGAGCCTGCACCACCATTCAATAAAATCATGGCTGATCATTCAACCTCAGTACCCCTTTCCAGTTTTCTCTCCATACGCCTTGATCCCTCTAGCCGTAAGGGCCATATCTAACTCCCTTTTGAATATATCTAACGAACTGGCCGCAACAACTTTCTGTGGTAGAGAATTCCACAGGTTCACAATTCTCTGGGTGAAGAAGTTTCTCCTCATCTCAGTCCTAAATGGCTTACCCTTTATCCTTAGATTGTGACCCCTGGTTCTGGACTTCCCCAGCATCGGGAACATTCTTCCTGCCTCTAACCTGTCCAATCCTGTCAGAATTTTGTATGTTTCTATGAGATAAAATACTTCCTCCCCATCGTGGAAGTGAACCCCAGTCTCCCACGTGACAGGCAGGGATACTCACCACTATACTAACGAGGAAATAGACTTCACCCCCCCACCCCACTTGTCAACTTTCTCCACCAATTTCCTTCCTTCCTTTCTGCTCTTCTGATGGCATTCACCTCTTGTTGTGGTTTGTTCCCATACTAGCAACAATTTCCCAAGTGGCCATTATTAATGTGTGAGCTGTGACTATTTGAACATGTGCACCACAGTAAAACCCTTTCCTGTCCTCTCTTGATGTCCATGAGGACACTTCCAAGGAACCCTATCCAATCCTTTTCTTCATCCTAGCGTAGGATATTGAAGCCAATCAGACCCTCTCGACTACCATCCTGGCTCAAATTAACCAAGTAGAAGTAGACTTGGGACATATCTGGTAGTATGGTTTAGCATCACATCAGATGGTGACTATGTTACTGAATGACAGTTCATATTGTTTAAGTCTGAATTTCTTAAGTCATTGTGTACTATTTGCAGTGGTAGATGCTGGTGTGGTACCTGATGGTTTCTCACGTTGTTTTCTTGTGTTAGGATTTGCCTCTGTCTATTGCGGTCGGAGGCTTTGTGTGGGCGGATGCCTCCGACCGAAAATTTCTGGTAATTGGGACTAGACTGGATAACCTCTTGTTGGCTGGTGCAGATACGATGGTAAGTACTGCAGTGAATCGAATACGGCCAGGGTGATCTCCTGGACTAGTTTCGATCACCTGGATGGGTCGGAGAGGAATTTCCCAGATTTTTTTTTCCCTAATTGGTCTGGGTTTTTATCTGTTTTTTGCTTCTCTCAGGAGACCACATGGCTCCGATCGGGGTGGAGTGTAGAATGTTTCAGTATAAGAGGTGTCGCAGTTGTGTGAGGCAGACAGGGTGGGCTGGGTACTCTTGACCTTTCCGCCACTGTTCATTGTTCATATGTAATCTTCAGGGCTGCTGACCGAGGGCCGTGCGGCTCTTTGTCGGCCGGCGCGGACACGATGGGCCGAAATGGCCTCCTTCTGCGCTGTGGATTTCTATGTTTCTATGTTTACGAAAATACCTGGTGGTCCCAGTGGAACGAGACTTGTGATCCGAGGCCTAGCTGCACAGTCCAACGTAGGGGCCCACGTATTCCAGGAGCGTATGCGCAGTCTGGGATCACGTGGGCCGGACCAACCAATGAAAATGGCGTAACCCCATTCACAGTAATGGTGAATTCTGTTTCCATGAATGGGCATATCCCCAAAAACATAAACATTTTAAATAAATAAAAAAAACACTTCTCATATTTAAAATTAATTGAAATTGAATGTAATTAAATGTTTTAGACAAAAAATTATATTTTTGAATTTTTTTTAATATGTTTCAATAGGGGTAAAAATAAACTTATCTTAATGGACAGGGTTTTTAATATAAAAATTGTAATTGCTTTTGAAAGAACATTTTAATTCCATGGTGTTGCTAAAAGTCTAGTTCATTCCTTCGTGTGTCCCAAGAAGGCATGGACACAGTAAAAGTCATCCAGCAATTTGATTTTGTATTTTAATCAAGGAAACAGTTTGTAAGTTCATATTTAATGTGAATATTTTATTATATATAGTTGGTATGTAGGCAAGAACCCCTTTTGTGTATTCAGAAATAAAATGTTATTTTTCTATCTTTTAAAACTCCTATACTGGTAAAAGCAGGCCTGCTTTTACCAGGCGTAAGAGTTTGAGGGACATTCGCTGGGCAGGAGTTGGACAAATAGCCCAAATCTCTGCCCGAGAATGTCCTTTTCCCGGGGATGTGTGTGATCTGTCAAAAGACAAGTGCCAGTTCTCGACCCACGAAGGCCCTTCTCCCAGCGATGCGTTGGAACTGTCAAAAAAACCTGTTTCTCGGTGCATACGCTTCGCGTGCTGAGAACCAACAGTCCCGGGCCCCCATGGGTGCGGTGCGTGCGCACATGGTACGCGCCGGTAGGGACACTGATTTTTGACCCATGGTATTAGGATTTGCCTCAGTCTATAATATTTCTATGAAGACGACCACAAGGAAAGCAGACTACACACAAACTGTTTGTGTTGGTGTGTAAGTGTATGCATTCTTATATACATGTGGACACATGCATTTGTCAGTGAGAGTCAGAAGACACAAAGTTCCTGGCTAACTCAATCTACAGAACCACATTCCTAGTTTTGCACAGCTATTTGAGGGCTCATTGTTGCACATATGCATGTCTCTTGCCTTGGAGCTTCTGTGCAGAATGAATTAAATCTAACCTTTTTTACAGCATGGCTTAGATTTTTATCTTCACTGCCTGGGTGGTAATCTAGCAGAGCGGATTACCTACCCTTTATTGAATACTCCTGACTTCAATGCTCTCTTTTAGGTGGGTGATCTGCTTCACCAGATTATTGCCCAGGTGGTGAAGATTAAAATCTATCCCCTTGCCATCCATTTGATTGCCATCCCATTCACTGGCTTAAACATCCACTCCCTCCACCATCGAAGTATCGTGGCTGCAGTGTGTATTATATCCAAAATCCATGATCTCTACCACCCAGAAGGACAAGGGCAGCACATGCATGGGAACACCACCACCTCCAAGTTTGCTTCCATGTCACATGCCATCTCTGCCGTTCCTTCACTGCAAAGTAGGTACAGCACAGAAACAAGCCATTTGGCCCAACTGGTTGATGCCGATGTTTATGCTCCACACAAATCTTTCCAGAGATTGAAACCGGTGAGGAACCTTAGGCCTGGCCCGCCTGAGACCTTGGAGGAGATTTTAACTGCCAATGGATTCTGGCTAGGAACCCGTTGGTTTCAGTTAGATTCTCACCTGCCCACAGAAGTAAAGACCAGGGCTGCCAGCCTACAGCAAAGTTTGGGCAACTTCCGGCTGCCTACTCACTCAGGTAAGTGTGGGGCTAGGGCTTCCAGGGATTCTCACAGTAGGGAAGTGCGTTGGTGTCTGGAGCAGAGGAGGCCTCACCTGTGTTTGTGGGGTCCGGAGGAGCGCTTACCTTCAATGGCCTCTAATCCTCTTCATTTTTTTAGTATTCGTTCGTGGGATGTGGGCGTAGCTGGCGAGACCAGCATTTATTGCCCATCCATAATTGCCCTCGAGAAGGTGGAGGTGAGCTGCCTTCTTGACAACAGAGTAGCTTGCTGGGCAATTTCAGAGGGCAGTTATAAGTTGGGTCTGGAGTCACATATAGGCCAGAATGGGTAAGGGCAGTGTATTTCCTTCCCTAAAGGACATTAGTGAACTAGCTGGGTTTTTACGATAATCCAATACTTTCATGGTCACCATTATTGATACTGGCTTTTTTAAATTCCAGATTTAATTTACTGAATTTAAATTCCACAGCTGCTGTGGTGGGATTTGAACTCATGTCTCTGAATCGTTAGTCCAGGCCTCTAGATAACTCGTCCATTAACAGAACCGCTATGCTACCGTATCCCATCTTCTGACGAGAGTCCTGCTCACGGGAAAGACGCAGTGGCTTCCTCGCTGAGGTCAGAGTTATAATAGCGGTTGGGGCCCGGTAATGTCACTGGATCCCCATCTGCATATTTGAAGAAGGTTCGCACCACCTTCTCAGAAGAGTCGGTTAAGATCAGTGGGATCTAGGTGGGGCACCGGAGGATAAGTCACCGGGCGTGTGGGGTTAAAATTGAATGCTACACACCCGGGTTTGAATATTATTTGAATATGCCAATCAATTACATTGCTGTCACATCATCTTTGACTCTCAAACTTTGACAGTACTGTACAATATTTATTACTTACCATCTTCATCTGTCTGGATTGTAAGCTCGTCACTTTCCTTTCGTCCCTCGGAGTTCATCAGGACCAGCTTCACGCTGACGTTAGTGTATGGCGACAGACCACGTAGGGTATACTGTGGTCGAATATGTCCAGTCTCCTGGCAGACCTCTTCACCCACATGCTCTTGACCTCCCACCACATACCGGTAATGGGCGGTAAGGTTGAAGGTGTGGCAGCGGGTCACATTGTAACCAAATGGCTCCCAACGGATTGTGATTTGCCGGGACTTGATCTCCACAACTTCCATATTCCTCGGACCATGCATGGGATCTATTAAAAGGAAAAAGAATATCCGTCATTACTCCAGAATATCCATCATTGCGGGAAGGTTTCTTCTGTGCTAAGAAATCATAAACTTGTTATAAAGAAATTGTTCATCATTTTGTGCATTAGAGAGCAAGAGGAAAACTATCCCATCTCATTTAGAAGTATGAACTAGTCTTCTAAACTGTTCAATAATTTTCAAAACATTATCATCTTTCATAAACTGATGTTCTTTGAAAATCATGATTCCTCAGCGACCTGAAACGTTAACTCAGTTTCTCGCCTGACCTGCTGAGTATTTCCAGTATTTATTTCAGATTTCCAGCATCCGCAATATCTCGCTTTTGTTCAAAGTGGTGACTTATTCCCACTTCCTTTCCTCCATTCAAGTTCACAAGTGAAGAAATACAATTTTGCTCTTTACTGGAAGTCAGTCAGACCAGCAATCATGTAACTCATTGGGTAATCTACACAACAAATCCAGCAATCTTAAAGAAAGTCCAAGGCCTAGAAATTGGCCTCCTTAACAACCAATGTTATCATCTCGGGGGGAGGGGGTTGAGGGGCACTAATAAGTCGCTAACAACCTACCGACTGGGCCCGGCAAAATGAACGACTCCCACTAAATTGGCCGGGAAGTTTGCAGTGGCGGTAACACTGCGCCCGGAGATTGTGATGTCATTGTCCTGCGCATCGTCCCGGTAGCATCCTGGACCCGAACTTCGGTTCCTCCCCCTGCAGCATTGCCGGGTCCAATACAGACAGCTGCAGGAGGCCTTGTTCAGGAGGCCAGCCGCTTCAGGGATGCAAGTTAAAGGGGATGTTGGTACGGTAAATATAAAACATTTCTGCAATGCATAATTTCAATCTTTTCCATTTCTCTTCGACCGTGATCGATCAGCCCGGCACTCTGCTGGAGTGCATGTGGCTGATCGGACCGGATTGCGACTGCCGTCGGGGACCAGCTCACTGGTCCCAATGCAGAGCCTGCAGCTGTGGCCCTTCCCTTTAAGGGAGGGAAGGAGCCCTGGGATCGCGGCTGCGCTGCACGGGACATTGTGTAGCGCTGCACCACTACCGCCCGCCTGCTTCCTTCAATGCTCCAGGAAGGAAGCGGCGCCCTTGATTTAGTGCTCCACTTCCTTCCTGGAGCGCTAACACTGAATTTACAGAAAGCCGAGAACCATTAGCACCTGGTGCTAATTTTTCCTGCTTTCAAAATAGCACCTCAGGCAGGGCACTCGCAAATTTCCCCCCCCAAATCACTTGACCAATTATGATTCAACCTGCCTGTTTATCCCCAGCTCTCGTTACTTCTAAGTTAGTAATAATCGCCACATGGTCAAAATAAAACAGACATTCCGCGTGAAGCATTGAAACTTGCTGTCACCGAGAAGATCTCTGAATAATGATGACAAGTATCGAGGTTAAACATAACAACAGTTTGGTCATTTTGGGAGGGCGGTGGAGATGAGACATTAGGTTTAGTATGAACTTCAACCCCAGTAAATACCATTTCATATTCAATTATATTCCTGTCAAAAGCCAACATTCTGATTTAACAATAGCTTCTAACCTTCACTTGATCCTGAGCCCAGAGCAGCAAATGTTTGATACTGATAAAGTATAAATGTTTGATACTGATACTTGGGAAGATGTATTGTCTTTGTTTATTAATGCTGTAGACATGAAGGACATTGACTTTAAACACTTTTATATATCATACAGTCACAATTTTGATATTCTACTCATAAAAGAATGACAAATCAGACTAAAAAGAAATTCCAGTTAATAGAGACAGTTTTCTTTCAACTCTATCACCAAGTGGCAATAGAATGCAAATATGAATGAATTCAAACATCTTAACCTAGTCTTATTTTGAGATAGTTAGCTGTAGGGCATCAAAATCATTTCCTTGCTGTGACAGTGACAGACAGTAATCATTTGCAATGGACCATGCATCAAAGGCTTATTTGTGAGGGGAATGCATCAACTAAATGGTCTTTATCAGTGTTCTGTCCTATTCAAGCATGTATCAGGCTTTTGTACAAACATGTATTTTACATTTTCATTGACCCGGCTGACAAAATATATCTGGAGGGAAATAAAAAGTCTCCTGTATATTCATTCAAAGGAACACGGCCACAAGTCAATCACTGGAGTGTTTTAGATTGCACACGTTTGCTGGGATGAAGATAATTACTTTGCGACTGCCAACCCAATAGCTCTGTGTGGCATTAAACATGAAAAGACGTATTTGTGGTTAGCTGAGCTGGGTTGCTCTTTCAGCAGACGAGACTTTGTGGGGCTTAATTCTACATGTGACCACTTGCGCAATGAAGAACAAATCTTGGCCTTGCAAGGGGATCTGCTCTATGAGAGAAGAGTACTTGTAATTGTACTAAGACAAGAAGAGCTGCTCTGGATTACTGTCCTTAAGCAGAGGCTTTGTGTGCTTTCATATCACATACAAACACTGGCACCAGCAATACTTTGTGGACTGTTTTCTGAGCCACATTCAACACTTGGGCTCGAGAGAATTCATTTACCAAATCTTCCCCTCAAGATAAACCACTTTAAAAAACTTATTCCCGAAGTACGATACAAAGGCAAGGCATTTTATATTAGTAAAAGTTACCACAGCTGTTATGACGGTTATGTAAGAAATGGCATCCAAATTATATCGGAGACTCATTAAAATATAAAACTCTAGCATGATAACCATTATATAAATTATTATGCTATTAATATAATTTGAGGATCAGATCCATTCAGGTTTTTAATCAAAAGCTTTTCAAGCTTAATTTTAATTGATGTGTACAACTGTTGTGCTTGCGATAAATAGTTTGATTGAATTAGTAAACAATCCTGCATTGGCAGTGTTCAACAACACAGGTTGTATTGTTGCTGTATATGGCAATGTTTAACTTCCCCGGTAAATTTGAGCATTTAGCGCTCATTAATGGACGGAATAACATGCGCAGATGCTAACCTCCATGTCCGGATTTCCAATATGTGCTCTAAACACACGAAGTTTTGCACCAATGGCAGTAAATTGTTCAATTAATTCCCCACCCCCATCAGAAGTACTCTGCTGTTCTGATCATCTAATCATTTGAAGCAACATCATTGCCTTTGAGAGAAGTTAGAGGCAAACAATGAAGATGATGTCACTTTAATTCTCCGCTCCACTCCCACTCTGACCTCTCTGTCCTCGGCCTCCTACAATGTTCCAATGAAACTCAACCAAAGCTCGAGGATCAGCAACTCATCTTTCGATTAGGCACTTTACAGCCTTCCGGACACAACACTGAGTTTAACAATTTCAGATCATAACCTGCCCCCATTTTTTTGGATGGCAGCCACCTCTTCTCGAGCCAACTTTTGTTCCTTTACTTGTCCCATTACCATCCCCTTTTGCCTCGCACCATCAACCCTTTTGTCATTTAATTGTTCCTGCCTTTCACCCTATCACAGACCTTCCCTTTTGTTCATTTCCTCCCATCCCCCTTTCCCTGCCCCTGCACTTGCTTAAAAACCTGTTAAAAGATCATCGACCTGAAACGTTAACTGTTTCTCGCTCCAAATGCGGCCTGACCTGCTGAGTATTTCCAGCATTTTCTGTTTTTATTTAAGATCATGTTGAGTATTTGGAACTTAACAAAGAATGGTGAAAAATAAATAGCTGGGTCTCTTTGGAAAAGATGAAATTTGGAGGTGACCGCATTGAAGTTTTCAAGATTATGAAAATTATCAAACAGGTTTGATGCTGGCAAGTTTTTCACTGTTGGGGAAGGGTTCAAATACCAAAGAATACAGGTCATAAATTAGGAATAAGGGAAGTCAACTGAAACATTCCCATCCACAGGTTCTATAGAGTTGCAGCATAACTTACCAGAGACAGTGACAGGAGCAGGGAATATGGGTGGGATCAAGAGATATATTTCTGGAGAGAGAAGGGAATGAGAGATATGGAGGAAGGTGGATCTTTTGAAAAAATGACAGGGATGTTGGTCATAATGTTCCTAAAACTTCTTGTGTTATTATTGCTTGTTTTGAATGTTAATTACTCATCTCTTTCCTTCATATTAAGCTGCCTTTTCTGCACTGTTATATTTAGACACAAGACATGGCTCTCTAGAATGCTTGAAGAGTTGTGGTATGCTAAAATGAATAAACAAGCCACAAGAGCACACAGTGTATGGAGAAGGCTCATTTATTCATCCTGACAAAGCACAGGCTTAATTATAATGTGCAGTACACAATACCAGTGACTGTCCAATTGCCTGGGGCAATGGGAATTAATGACAGGGCGAGTAACCTCGTCTCATACTTATCTGCCTTAAATAATCAGCTGTAACATTTAAAGTACAAAAAGGAAAGAAAAACAAATTGTTTTCCTGGCTGACAGCAGCAGAGAAGGCAGTGGATTGCCATGAGCAAAGACAGCTACTGCATTCCCCCCCCTGTGCTCATCACAATGAAGCACTCCAGCAATGGAATTGGATCACACGTCCAACCAGTGTCAGCTTCAAGCACCCCTGGGTCATACTGAGCACAGCCAGAGGCAGGGCAGACATATGCTCGGCGCCTCCCCAGAGAAATGTGTCCTAGCAGCTTCCTATTTGATCTGTCGGAGTGAGCTTGTCAATTTGCTGCCAATTAGCAGGCAGTTGGAGGATATGGCCGTACATCCATTCGGACCTGGGCTAAGGCTTCTCTAACTCAATTCGCAAAGGACCATCAAATTAACTCAGACCCCCCCCCCCCCCCGAGGTGAAAGGGAAAAGTGCTAATCAGAACTGCTACTTCCATTGTGGGTAGGCCACAGCTGTCCCTTGCTGCCCATCTGCTACCTGTCACAGCTCTTTGCCTTGCAGTGCATGGTACCATGGCAGATAGATGTACGATCAGAGCTGTCACTCCAGCTGATCAGATTTGAGACTGCACCAACTGGGTTAAAGGTGAATGATAGTACAAAAAAAAATCATTCTCATTTGCCAGTGCAGTACAACACAAATCACATTTTTAAGCATATCGTACTCGCATGGAGTTTTCGCGCACTTCTAATCAGAGTGTAGGTTGTAGCAGACAGTGAAAAGTCTACACAGCAAGCATTTTGCAATAAATTCCATTATGAATGCCAGCTGAGACTGGAAATAAACAACAGTCTCTGAGCTGTCAAGTAGCCGAGAGAACAAATACGAGGTACGCAGCACCCCAGATATTATTTTAGGAGTTACTCAATGTAAGAATAAAGATATATCTGCCCAACAGTGAGTTGTTGTGATAAGACAACAAGGATAGTGTGTGAACACATTGACCATAGAGTGGTAATACACTGGCTCATTCCCTATATAATGAATTGCTCAGCCATCTTTGTCAGGGGAGCCACAAAACAGAGTCAAAGGCTGCAATTTCCCCGACCTCAGTGGGTCCAGTATGGCCAGGGTCAGTGGCGGGACCCGACCTCGCTGCTGGCTCCGGCCTGCTGTGTAGAAGTGATCTTGCATTGATTGGGCTTGTTAAGCCCGCCCAGTGCATTTCCCGGCCAATTGAAAGAAGCGGGTCAGATGAACTCATTTAATGATGCGTCATCAGCCGGATTCCTTAAAGGGACCATGCACAAATTTAGTGTGACAGTTGTGCTATCAGTGTTCTACAGCATTGTGGTGCTGCAAACACTGACAAGCACTGCACAGTTGCACTTAGGCTCTCCCATGACTCCCTCCATATGCTTATGGAGGGAGTCACAGCATGCTGGGAGGGCCTCTTCCCTTCCAATGGGCAGAAGAGACCTCCCCAGGAGATGAAAAGAGTCTGGTTGCACATTGCACAGGAGGGCACAAGCAGGGATGTCATCAGGAAGACCTGGCTGCAGTGGCAAAAACCTTTCAATGATCTCAGTAGATCACAAAATGTTATTGCAAAGCAACACTCAACCTCATCCTGCTGTGCCACTCATCACATCCCCATCCCTACCCTACTTCTACAAATTCTTAGTCACACCAACTTACCTTGCACCTCCGCCCATCCTCGCTAACAACATTATCACATCCCCATCTCACTAGCCAGCCCTTACACTCACCCTCATCCTTGTCCAATCATACAAACTAACAACACACAAGGGTAGGCACCTAGGTGTTTTATCCAATGTTCATGTAAAGTTTCTGTTAATGTGCTGTCAATCATTGAAATCTTTATTTTCAACACTTTGAATCTTGGACAGATTTGTGTGCATCTTTGAAAGGAGCTTAGTGAGTTGCAATGAATGGTGAGACAGAACGGTAATCCCGTGCAATGGTGATGAGTGTGAAAAAATGGCTTGGGCATTGTACGAATGCTTTATGGTGTAGGTGTGGGATGGTGCCAACCTGGTGCATTATGTGGCAGACAGGGTGTACAGCATCAAATGAAGTTAATCTGGCTATGGTGAAGCTATCCCTGGCATCCCGGGCAGCAATGTGGTCATGTGCTGTATCCTGTACTATGTGCAGCACCGTGGTTGGTGTTGTTGTTGGTGTTCCTGGTGTGCCTGGTGATGTTGGTGTTGGGGCTGATTGTGGTGGGATTCTGAGGACCAAGGTGAGATAGTTTCAATGGCACCAATGCTAATTTAATAGATGGCAGGTGAAGTAGAGATGACAGAAGCGATCTGTCAATGGTGAGAGAGGTTGTTCCAATAAGGTGACAGTGGATAGAGAGATTGCTCCAAACAATTGCAATCTGCATAAAGTTCAATCTACCTTCAAAATGCAGTAAGCAATATCTTTTGATCATGGAAATTGAACAGCTAAGAGATGGGAGCTTTTATAGCACAATTGCAGCTGTCAAATAAATAAATGAATTCATCGTCACACAACTCCCGACGTTCTTACCTGAGCATAAACCCCGTGGACAATCTGGTAAAATGGTAAGTTCAGCTCAAAATTCTTTTTAATAGGCTTTTAACAAGGTCATAATGACCAACATTGCCTCCCCTACCGCCGTGTGTCAGGTCTGTTCAGCGTTGACAGACCCAGCATCTGGGAAAGTAGCATGTCAGCGGGTTGACAACAGGGTCTCGACCAGCTGTCAATCATTTTAAATTTAACAGTTGACCCACCATCCATCCCGCCCGCCTAACCTGGGTAGGGAGATGATCCATCCCAGCTCATTCCTCCTTCGGTAGAAACCTATGCTTCCACTTTCACAGCAGCTAAATGGCTCGTGAATTACTCCAGGATGTTTTGCATCCATTACCACACCACTAAAAGTATTAATCACTTTTTTGCATAATGAAGTTATTCCTGATAATAGTCTTCAACTTGCCCTTTACAAATCCATATTTGTACTTACTTACCCGAACCCGAAAGAATGAGGAGAGGACTTATAAACTAAATGGTATAATCCTGGAGCGGGTGCACGAACAGAGAGACCTTGGGGTATATGTGCATAAATCGTTGAAGCTGACAAGGCAGGCTAGATGGCACGAGCTGGACACCAGCAGAGGTCACATAAAAGTTTCACCAAAAAAAATAAAGAAACGCTGGAACCAACTTGCAGAAGATTACTGTGCAATGGTGGCCACCCCGAGGTCTGGAGGGCAGTGCAAAAAGAAGTGGGGGGACCTTGGTCAAGTAGTCAGTGTTTATTAACTGGAATTGCAATTGTAAATGTGACCAGCTGTATATGTCCCACCCAGCAGAAAGACATCCTCTCTAAAAAGTTATATTTTCCTCTTTGCAGAGGAAGGTGGCACACAACAAAAGGGAAAGAACTCGAACAGAAGGAGGCCCGGCAAATCTGCAGCCACTGACGTCCTTGGAAGACAGGGTCGCTGCTTTGATGGGTCCTGCCTGGAGAAAAGCAACCACCACTGCACAAGCTGGGCCCACACTCGAGGGAGAGGGTAAGTCCTGCAAATTCCACAGTCTGGCTTTGCTAAATGTTAAGTACTGCGCGGGCTAGCCATGCTTCGGTTCATGGGGATGTCTCCGTCAGCTACGCTTCGGTTGATGCAATGTGCTATCATTCATCGTGGTCCTTCAAATCAGCCTGCTGCCTGCGCTGTGTGAGTCTACTCATGCACCCACCCTGCCCCCTCCTCTGCTGCTAATCATTTGTCTGTTCTGTTATATTTTGCAGAACTTGAGGCCAACCCTGACGAGGCTGAAGCCAATACAGAAGAAGATTCAGACCCGAATGAGCCTGAAGAGGAGAGCATCTTCCAATCCCACCTTCCAGACCAAGAACATCATGGTGAGGGGAGGATGAAGTCCGCACTGTTGTACTCACTCTGGAGGAGGTGCTGTGCCGCCCATTGAGGTGCTAGCCCCTTTCCTGAGCAATATGAGTGTTGGGACATTCCATGGTTTCACACAGTCCAAGGCTGCGGGTTCCAGTGAGGTGCAGCGAGCCATACCCAGGGTGGGAGGGGAAGGAGAGCTCAACAGAGCTCTCCTGAGGTGCAGGATCTAACAGATGTGGTTCAGATGATGGCAATGAGTAGGAAGAGCATTGACCTTACGCGATCACACCTGGACACCATCAGTGGGGGTGGGTGATGAGGGATCGGAACTGTCGGGTGAAGTAACAATACTCTCGTGAGAAATGGGAAGTCTGTCCGGGAACATGAGGGTAGCTGAAACACTGTCTCTGAACATGAAGGAGGGAATGTTGCAGGTAGTTGACATGCTGTCGGAAAATATGAGGGAGGGAATGTCGGAGGTAGCTGCTGTAATAAGGGAACACGCTCAGACCCCGCGCCCATGACGGAATCAACTGCCATTCCCACTCCAATCCCTAGACCAACCTCTGAAGATGTCCAAGCCACGCCTTCCGCATTACCACCTGCCTACGCCCCTCATCAAGAATGTGCATTACCCGAGATGCTTGAAAGAATAAACTTGACATCAACCCAAAAAACATTGTGCCACCGCCTACGGGCACCAGGACCAAGCGCAGCAGGTAGTCTTACAATAAGGTGGAGGAGAGATGGGTGCAGCCTTTCTTTGCTGCTGCTGTTGCTGTTATTATTATTGTTGTTACTGTTGTAACTGTTCTCAAATTAAAAGTTTTTTGCAAGTGATGTACATTTTGTAAGTGATCTTAAAGTTTATAAGTGATCTTAAAGTTTGTAGGTGATCTTAAAGTTTGTAAGTGATCTTAACTGAAAACTTTAAGGTTTGATACAAGAATATTTTTACAAAATTTAAGCTAAGTACAAACAACTTTTGAATAAAATATATTTTAAATTATAACTGAATCATTTACATTATTTGTTGTATTATTAACACAACTTTTTGAACTTAAGAAGAATCATTTCCATTATTTGTTCCATTATTTTTAATGTGCGCTGTTTTTTCTTAAGTGCCCAGAAGATTTTTTGGGAGTGGTCACATACGCTGCCCTAGGAAAAATGTAAATTGGCCAAAACTTGCTTAAATGCGAAAAACTGGTGCAGATATCAGGTTAGCCCATGATGTTAAAAAATCCTAACCTAAAAAAATCGTAACTAACTGAGTTACGCTGGCGCAGAAACTTTGGGGAAACTTGGAGATTTTAATTATCTCAAAAATACGTGGCAAATTGTGAACTTCAACCCAGTCCTTAGCCAAATAGTTATTGTTATACATGTAAACTTGTATTTACTCTGTACAGCCACCAGAGGGCTCATTCCCTGGAGTCCCAAGGGATCCCATAGTCCCTTGGGAGCACAGGTATTTAAGGAAGCTTCACAGGTTGGAGAAGCACTCTGGAGACCTGCAATAAAAGGCTAAGGTCACACTTTACTTTGAGCTCACAGTGTTCAGTCTGACTCTTTCTCCATACACAACAGTTATCCAGGTTCCTTTTAACACTCATGATCTATTTTAGGTGGTCTCTTTTAAAAAGAAGAAAGTTGGTGTTCACCTAATTGAAGTTTTCAAGAGTATGAAAGAGATTAACAAATCCAACCCAAGCAAATTGTTCAGCGTGATGAAGGGTTCAAGATCCAGGGGCCACAGTTTATACACAGGGGAAGGTAACTAGAATATTTTTACCTGCAGAAGGTATAGAGTTGTGGAATCAGGGACGGTAATGGAATCCATTCCACAAATTTACTATGCTGTGAGAAAAATAATCTGTTAATGTCTTGTGAATTTTGGAATATTAAAAAAATGTCAAAGATAGCAAAAGTCCATTCACACAATGAAGATCATTCCAAGAGTGCATTAATACTCCCATCATTGGTATGTAGTTGTATTTCAAGTAATCCCAACGTTTTTGGTCCCTATGACCTTGGTGGGTTAACCCCAAAGTACTTGAATGTGTTGTCGCTTTGCAAATCCGTGACCATCTTTCTCTGAATTCAATGTTTGAATCCCTTCAATCTGGTTTACACCCCTACCGAAACGGCTCTCAAAGTCACAAATGACATCCTTTATGACTGCAACGAAGGTAAATTATCCCTTCTCATCCTCCTGGATCTGTCTGCAGCCTTTGACACAGTCGTCAAGCTAGATGGGACTGCACTTGCCTGGTTCCATTCTTATCTATCTAATCGTAGCCAGAAAACCTCCTGCATTGTTACCTCTGGTGTCCCCCAAGGATCGATCCTTGGCCCCCTCCTATTTCTCATTTATATGCTACCCCTTGGCGATATCATCCGAAAACACGGAGTCAGTTTCCACATATACGCTGACGGCACCCAGCTCTACCTCTCCACCATTTCTCTTGACCCCTCCTTGGTATCTAAATTGTTAGACAGCTTGTCCGACATCCAGTACTGGATGAGGAGACATTTTCTCCAATTAAATATTGGGAAGACCGAAGTCATTGTCTTTGGTCCCTGCCACAAACTGCGTTCCCGAACCACTGACTCCATCCCTCTTGCTAGCATCTATCTGAGGCTGAACCAGATTGATCGCAACTTAGGCGTCATATTTGATTCTAAAATGAGTTTATGTCACATATCCGTGGTATAACTAAAACCGGCTTTTTCCACCTCCGTAACATTGGTCGCCTCCACCACTGCCTCAGCTCTTCAGCTGCTGAAATCCTCATCCATGTCTTTGTTACCTCTAGACTTGACTACTCCAACTCACTCCTGGATGGCCTTCCACATTCTACACTATGTAAACTTGAGGTCATCCAAACCTCAGCAGCCCATATCCTAACACGCACCAAGTCACTATCACCCATCACCCCTGTGCTCGCTGACCTACACTGGCTCCCAGTTAAACAACGTCTCGATTTCAAAATTCTCATTCGTATTTACAAATCCATCCATGGCCTCGCCCCTCCCTATCTCTCTAATCTATTTCAGCCTCACAGCCCCACAAGATGTCTGCGCTCCTCAAATTCTGCCCTCTTGAGCATCCCTCATTATAACTGCTCAACCATCGGTGACCATGCCTTCAGCTGTTTGGGTCCTAAACTATGGAACTCCTTCCCTAAACCTCTCCGCCTCTCTTTCTTCCTTTAAGACGCTCCTTAAAACCTACCTCTTTAAACAAGCTTTTGGTCATCTGCCGTAATTTCTTCTTATGTGGTTCGGTGTCAAATTTATCTGTTTTGTCTTATAACACTGCTGTGAAGCGATTTGGGATGTTTTATTACGTTAAAGGTGCGATATAAATAAAAGTTGGTGTTATTCCAAACAGTTCTCACACTTTGACTAATTAAGCTTCCCTGGTATTTGTCCTAAAATTTTTCACCAATTTGATATCACTGATCACCCTATCACTGATATGCTAACAGGGTGAAGTGAAATAGGGTTAGAGGAGGCTCGTGTGGAGCAAAAACACTGGCACAGACCTGTTGGGCCGAATGGCCTGTTTTGGCACTGTAATTTCTCTAGAATTCTATGTAATTTCCATTGATGCGCACTGGTTCCAATTTCTTGGTGTACTTTGAAATACTAAGCTGGGATTCCCTTCTTTAGACTATTTAACATTTTCTATACATATGAGCATAAGAAATAGGAGCAGAAGTAGGCCATACGGCCCCTCGAGCACGCTCCACCATTTAATACTATCATGGCTGATCCGATCATGGACTCAGGTCCACTTCCCTGCCTGCTCCCCATAACTCCTTAAACTCTTATCAGTTAAGAAACAGTCTACCTCTGTTTTAAATGTATTCAATGACCCAGCTTCCAAAGCTCTCTGAGGCAGCGAATTCCACACATTTACAACCCTCTGAGAGAAGAAATTCCTCCTCATCTCAATACAATCAATGATTTAGATGAAGGAATTGAGTGTAAAAAAAAATCCAAGTTTGCAGATGATACTAAGCTGGGTGGCAGTGTGAGCTGCGAGGAGGATGCTAAGAGGCTGCAGGGTGACTTGGACAGGTTAGGTGAGTGGGCAAATGCATGGCTGATGCAGTATAATGTGGATAAATGTGAGGTTATCCATTTTGGTGACAAAAACACAAGGGCAGAATATTATCTGAATGGCGACAGATTAGGAAAAGGGGAGGTGCAACGAGACCTGGGTGTCATGGTACATCAGTCATTGAAAGTTGGCATGCAGGTACAACAGGCGATGAAGAAGGCAAATGGTATGTTGGCCTTCATAGCTAGGGGATTTGAGTATAGGAGCAGGGAGGTCTTACTGCAGTTGTACAGGGCCTTGGTGAGGCCTCACCTGGAATATTGTGTTCAGTTTTGGTCTTCTAATCTGAGGAAGGACATTCTTGCTATTGAGGGAGTGCAGCGAAGGTTCACCAGACTGATTCCAGGGATGGCAGGACTGACATATGAGGAGAGACTGGATCGACTGGGCCGGTATTCACTGGAGTTTAGAAGAATGAGAGGGGATCTCATAGAAACATATAAAATACTGAATAGGTTAGATGCAGGAAGAATGTTCCCGATGGTGGGAACCTAGAACCAGGGGACACAGTCTAAGGATAAGGGGTAAGCCATTTAGGACCGAGATGAGGAGAAACTTCTTCACTCAGAGAGTTGTTAACCTGTGGAATTCTCTACCGCAGAGAGTTGTTGATGCCAGTTTGTTGGATATATTCAAGAGGGAGTTAGATGTGGCCCTTACGGCTAAAGGGTTCAAGGGGTATAGAGAGAAAACAGGAAAGGGGTACCGAGGTGAATGATCAGCCATGATCTTATTGAATGGCCTACTCCTGCACCTATTCTATGTTTTGAATGGGCGGCCCCTTATTCTAAGATGATGCCCCCTCGTTCTAGTCTCCCCTATCAGTGGAAACATCCTCTCTGCATCCACCTTGTCAAGCCCCCTCATAATCTTATACATTTCGATAAGATCACCTCTCATTTTCCTGAATTCGAATGTGTAGAGACCCAACCTACTCACATCACCCTTCAACAACCTTCTTTATCCACTATAAAACTTAAACTTCTGTAATCTTTAAGCTCATTCCCTTTACACTCAGATTCAATCTAGTCTTTTTTGGTGTCCCTTTTTAATGGAAAGATATTTTTTTATGACACGCCGATCAGAACTGAGTTGGGCTGATTTCCCCAATCGGGCACTCCCAACGAGACGTGGCACTCAGTGGAGCCATCACAGGCCCGAAGCCTCCAAATTTACCTCCACTCATTTAAACCAACAGAAAATCAGAGGCTTCGGCCCAGTCAGTGCCTGACCAGTGCTCCCTTCAAACACCACTCTTGACAGGATTGCTGAACTGGGGAGCCAGGCTAAGGGAAACACAAACCGAGAATATGCTGGAAATTTCAAACAAAAATAGGTAATGGTGGGAATACACAGCAGGTTTGGCAGTATCAGTGGAGTGACCGGATCGGAGGAGGTTCTGGACTGAAAGAGAAGCAACCATTTTAATAGAATTAGAGAAAAAGTGGAGGGGAGGAGGAAGAGAAAAAAATCCAATTAAAGAGAAACACGAGTGCAGAAAGTTCTGGAAGACTGGCATTTGTAATGGAGAAATCCGTATGGGTTCAGCTGCGGTGTTGATCTTTCTTCATTACAGGGCTGGCAGTCCCACTGTGTTTTGTCAGCACTGTTTTAATTTCACACTTGCACTGACAATCTTCCTGGCCTTATTCTTGATGACTCCCATTTTCTCACCTTTGTCTGTGGGTGGGCCTGCTGACTGTCTTGAGCTATTTGCATAATCTTTTCTCCTACTGCCTGCCTGCAAAGATCTTTTGTTTCAGCACGATATTTAACGGACTGCAGGTTAGTCAACCTATTAATTCCAACTCAGTGCCTCCCATTTTTTTCTAATTCTACACCAATGTTTGCTCATATTTCGGTCTTCAGTTCGAAAGGAGGATCGTGCCTGAACTATCAACCTGTCTTTTCTCTCTATGATACACGCAGGCCTGCTATGTCTTTCCCGTATTTTCTGCCTTTGTTCCAGTATTGTACGTGTGGTCTGATCAATGAACTGTAAAGCTTTAGTACAAATTCTGTGAAATTACATTCTGGTCGCCAAAACAAACTATTTCACAGAGAGCGCCACCACTGGCTGCATCCTATTACGTTGTTATCCCCATGCATGTTCTCCTCCAGCCTTCACTTTGAAATAGATTCTATTATTTAACTTATTATTGATGTTAAGCTAATAGGTTTGTAGTTGTCTGGGTCAGCCCCTCATATGCATTACTTTTGTCTGCTTCCAGTCTTGCAGAATCTCGGTGGTGTTCAGTGATTTCTCCATAATAATAACTGTCACTCCACAAATTTCCCCCTAGGCTACCTTCAGCACCTAGGATATATCCCATGCAAAAGCAAAAAATCTGACAAAGGGTCACAGACCTGAAACGTTAGCTCTGTTTCTCTCTCCGCAGATGCTGCCTGACCTGCTGCGTGTTATCAGCATTTTCTGCCTCTGTTACAGGATATATCCCAATTGTCCCCATAATATCTTAGTTTTAAGTTCCCTTAATTTACCATGTACATCTTTCCTGTGATGTATTCGTTGTAAGCTCCCTGTGAACAACCTATACATCAAATCCTTTCCTTTGCAACCTCGCCAATGGGAGATCCATCCCTTGCATTACACAGAATAAATTTAAGACAGAGATAGACAGTTTCTTAACCGATAAGGGATTAAGGGGTTATGGGGAGCAGGCAGGGAAGTGGACCTGAGTCCATGATTGGATCAGCCATGATCATATTAAATGGCGGAGCAGGCTCGAGGGGGCGTATGGCCTACTCCTATTTCTTATGTTCTTATGTAATTGAATAGTATTTATAGCACAGAAAGAGACCATTCGGCCCAACAGATTTAGGCCGGTGTTTATGCTCCACACAAGCTTCCTCGCACCTTGGGATTGGATTGTCTGCATCTCTTCTGCTCCAATGTACTGTACATCAATTTTCCCTAAGTTATTGATGATGTAAAGACAATGGGACATAAAGGCAGTTTTTTGCAACGCAATGGCGGCCATAACACTACTGACCTCATCACCACTGCGCGCATTTCAGATCCCGATTTCTTTGCGCTCTCCAAAATACCAAAATCGTTAGAAGCAGAGAAATTTATGGCACAGGAAGAAGGCCATTCGGCCCATCGTGTCTGTGCTGGCCGAAAAAGAGCCATTCAGCCTAATCCCACTTCCAGCTCTTGGTCCGTAGCCCTCTACGTTACTGAACTATCCATGTTCTTTTTAAATGCGATGAGGGTCCCTGCCTCTACCATCCTATCAGGCAGTAATTTCCAAACCCCCACCAACCTCTGGGTGAAAAAAGTTCTCCTCAACTCCCCTCTAAACCTCCTACCAATTATTTTAAATCTATGCCCCTTGGTTATTGATCCCTCTGCGAAGGGAAATAGGTCC
This sequence comes from Pristiophorus japonicus, assembly GCF_044704955.1. Classification (NCBI taxonomy): domain Eukaryota; kingdom Metazoa; phylum Chordata; class Chondrichthyes; family Pristiophoridae; genus Pristiophorus; species Pristiophorus japonicus. The sequence continues at coordinate 514,905,402 of NC_091977.1, read as the reverse complement.
TTCCTATCCACTCTATCTAGGCCCCTCATAATTTTATACACCTCAATTAAGTCTCTCCTCAGCCTCCTCTGCTCCAAAGAAACCCCCAGCTTATCCAATCTTTCCTCATAGTCCATCAACATAAAGCATTAGCGAGCATCAGCAAGTAATCGCTTGTTAACCAAAGAAATTTCAGAAAGTATATTTATTGCACCCCGGAGGCAGCTCGACAAAGAAATATCATCAACAACATGGTGGCCCATTGACACTGCTATGAGATTAGAGGAACAGAGTGACATTGTAATGTGCACTCAGATAGTCAGACACAACAGCACTAGAGAACTAATATGGAGATAATTCTAAAACATTAAGCAGGCCCTTAATGTAGTGCTTCTTTATTACTACACTACATCAATGTTCAGATATCGCTGCCCTCAGCCAATGCTGCCGGCAGCATGGTGGTTTCAAGTATATGTTCATTAATGGCTTGGGTAATTGTTTTGCTTGCATCAATTAAACAATCAATTTGGTACATTCTAAACATCACAAATATTTAAACTGTTCTCACAGTGCGAGAAAAAATGATCAGCTTGTCTCACAACACACTTCAACTTCAGGGGAAAACATCACACCACTTTTAGCTGCGTAGGAATAGTTCGTTTGACATCACAAATTAGCCAAAACATAAACGCTTTTGGCTAGTTGCATTTCAAGTTTTAGGAAGTGCCCTTTATTGCGTGTGTGGCATCGGTGATGAAATGGCGAGAGTTGAAAGTAGCTCAAAGATACCGAGCCTTCCTTTTTTTGTTGGTGTCAGTACAATGACAGACATTAAATCTGTCATTATGATGAACAGAGACATGGAAAGCAATAGATAACCAAGTACTTGAATGTACTTTGAAGCAATGGTTTCTAATGAATATTTCTTGCCAATTATTTTGCATAACTACCCACTAGGTACAGCCACAATTAACATTGGGTAATTGTGTCATTAGTCAGTCTCTCGAGGTGATGGTGTGGTGTGCCAATAGCGCAGACTAATAAATGGGTTCTTACCCTGTGACTGGCAGCTCAGATACTTAAAAACATATTTTGTCAGCTAATTTAAAATTAATGCCATAGCACTGGCATCCATCATAGAGTTTTTGAAAGTTATAGCATTGGGATATTCTGTTGTAACGTGTATTTTGTTGTCTGGCGACTTTTATGACCTTCTTATGTTATGATGTTCAGGTTGCACAATAAGAGTGATTTAACTGCGCAATGGCTCAGGCCCTGCCCTGTGAAACTCAGTCATAGGGAAGAGGAAGGTCCCAGGTTCAACTCCTGGCCCGTGTTGTATTGGTCGATCTCAGCCAGGTTCTGCAATTGACCTTGGTGACCCTGGACTGCAGAAAGGGAGAATCGCTCAAGATCCTGCTTCTGATTGCTATCATAGAATCATAGGATAGTACAGCACAGAAGGAGCCATTCAGCCCGTCGAATCCGCACCGGCTCTTTCGAAGAGCAATGCAGTTAGTCGCACTCCCCCACTCTTTCCCCATATCCTGTCATTTTTTCTCCTTCAAGTATTTATCCAATTCTGTCTTGAAGGCTACTATTGAATCTGTATCCACCACCCCATCAGGCAGTGCTTTCCAAATCCTAACCATTATTGCTTAAAAAAAGTTTGCTCTCCTGTTGCCTCTGGTTCTTTTGCTAATCACCTTAAATCTGTGCCATCTGGTTGCCAATCCTTCAGCCATTGGAAACAATTTCTATTTACTTACTCTATCTAAACCTGACATGGTTTTAATTATCATCAGAGGCAGTCCCTCGGAAGCGAGGAAGACGTGCTTCCACTCCTGAAGTGAGTTCTTTGGTGGTTGAACAGTCCAATATGAGAGCCACAGACTCTGTCACAGATGTGACAGATAGTCGTTGAGGGAAGGGGTGGGTGGGACTGGTTTGCCGCACACTCTTTCCTTTGCCTGCGCTTGATTTCTGCATGCTCTCGGTGTTGAGACTCGAGGTGCTCAGCGCCCTCTCGGATGCACTTCCTCCACTTAGGGCGGTCTTGGGCCAGGGACTCCCAGGTGTCAGTGGGGATGTCGCACTTTATCAGGGAGTCTTTGAGGGTGTCCTTGTAGCGTTTCCGCTGCCCACCTTTGGCTTGTTTTCCATGAAGGAGTTCCGAGTAGAGCACTTGCTTTGGGAGTCTCGTGTCTGACATGCAAACTATGTGGCATGCCCAGCGGAGCTGATCGAGTGTGGTCAGTGCTTCACTGTTAGCCTGGATGAGGACGCTGATGTTGGTGCAGCTGTCCTCCCAGGTGATTTGCAGGATCTTGCAGAGACATCATTGGTGATATATCTCCAGCGACTTGAGGTGTCTTCTGTACATGGTCCATGTCTCTGAGCCATACAGAAGGGCAGGTATTACTACAGCCCTGTAGACCATGAGCTTTGTGGCAGTTTTGAGGGCCTGGTCTTCAAACACTCTTTTCCTCAGGTATCTGAAGGCTGCACTGGCGCACTGGAGGTGGTGTTGGACCTCGTCGTCAATATCTGCTCTTGTTGATAGGAGGCTCCCGCGATATGGGAAGTGGTCATGGTATCCAGGGCTGCGCCGTGGATCTTGATGACTAGGGGGCAGTGCCATGCGGTGAGGACAGGCTGGTGGAAGACCTTTGTCTTATGGATGTTTAGCATATGGCCCATGCTTTCGTACACCTCAGTAAATACGTCGACTATGTCCTGGAGTTCCGCCTCTGTGTGTGCACAGACGCAGGCATCGTCCGCGTACTGTAGCTCGACGACAGAGGTTGGGGTGATCTTGGACCTGGCCTGGAGACGGCGCAGGTTGAACAGGTTCCCACTGGTTCTGCAGTTTAGTTCCACTCCAACGGGAAGCTTGTTGGCTGTGAGGTGGAGAATGGTTGCGAGAAAGATTGAGAAGAGGATTGGGGCGATGACGCAGCCTTGTTTGACCCCAGTCCGGACTTGGATTGGGTCACTGTTGGCGTGGATATACGACCTCATCTCTCTCATCTGGAGGGAGGAGAGCATGCCGGGGGATCTCAGAGATGCAGTAATCGTGAACATCTTTAAAAAAAGGGGACAAGTCCGACTGCGGCAACTATCAGCCCCTGGGAAAGTCATCGCCAGAGTCCTCCTCAACCGCCTTCTTCCCATGGCCGAAGAGCTCCTCCCGGAATCACAGTGCAGATTTTGTCCCCTACGGGGCACAACGGACATGATTTTTGCAGCGCGACAGCTCCTGGAAAAATGCAGGGAACAGCGCCAGCCCTTATACATAGAAACATAGAAACATAGAAACATAGAAAATAGGTGCAGGAGTAGGCCATTCGGCCCTTCCAGCCTGCACCGCCATTCAATGAGTTCATGGCTGAACATGCAACTTCAGTACCCCATTCCTGCTTTCTCACCATACCCCTTGATCCCCCTAGTAGTAAGGACTTCATCTAACTCCCTTTTGAATATATTTAGTGAATTGGCCTCAACAACTTTCTGTGGTAGAGAATTCCACAGGTTCACCACTCTCTGGGTGAAGAAGTTTCTCCTCATCTCGGTCCTAAATGGCTTACCCCTTATCCTTAGACTGTGACCCCTGGTTCTGGACTTCCCCAACATTGGGAACATTCTTCCTGCATCTAACCTGTCTAAACCCATCAGAATTTTAAACGTTTCTATGAGGTCCCCTCTCATTCTTCTGAACTCCAGTGAATACAAGCCCAGTTGATCCAATCTTTCTTGATAGGTCAGTCCCACCATCCCGGGAATCAGTTTGGTGAACCTTCGCTGCACTCCCTCAATAGCAAGAATGTCCTTCCTCAGGTTAGGAGACCAAAACTGTACACAATACTCCAGGTGTGGCCTCACCAAGGCCCTGTACAACTGGAGCAACACCCACCTGCCCCTGTACTCAAATCCCCTCGCTATGAAGGCCAACATGCCATTTGCTTTCTTAACCGCCTGCTGTACCTGCATGCCAACCTTCAATGACTGATGTACCATGACACTCGGGTCTCGTTGCACCTCCCCTTTTCCTAATCTGTTACCATTCAGATAATAGTCTGTCTCTCTGTTTTTACCACCAAAGTGGATAACCTCACATTCATCCACATTATACTTCATCTGCCATGGATTTGCCCACTCACCTAACCGATCCAAGTTGCTCTGCAGCCTCAAAGCATCCTCCTCGCAGCTCACGCTGCCACCCAACTTAATGTCATCCGCAAATTTGGAGATACTACATTTAATCCCCTCGTCTAAATCATTAATGCACAGTGTAAACAGCTGGGGCCCCAGCATAGAACCTTGCGGTACCCCACTAGTCACTGCCTGCCATTCTAAAACGTCCCCATTTACTCCTACTCTTTTCTTCCTGTCTGACAACCAGTTCTCAATCCATGTCAGCACACTACCCCCAATCCCATGTGCTTTAACTTTGCACATTAATCTCTTGTGTGGGACCTTGTCGAAAGCCTTCTGAAAGTCCAAATATACCACATCCACGGGTTCTCCCTTGTCCACTCTACTTGAAACATCCTCAAAAAATTCCAGAAGATTTGTCAAGCATGCTTTCCCTTTCACAAATCCATGCTGACTTGGACCTATCATGTCAACTCTTTCCAAATGCACTGCTATGACATCCTTAATAATTGATTACATCATTTTACCCACTACCGATGTCAGGCTGACCGGTCTATAATTCCCTGTTTTGTCTCTCCCTCCTTTTTTAAAAAGTGGGGTTACATGCGAACTAGGTGGCCTGCCCAGTGGAGCTGATCAAGTGTGGTCAGTGCTTCGATGCTGGGGATGTTGACCTGGTCGAGAACGCTAATGTTTGTGCGTCTGTCCTCCCAGGGGATTTGTAGGATCTTGGAGACATCGTTGGTGGTATTTCTCCAGCCACTTGAGGTGTCTACTGTACATGGTCCACGTCTCTGAGCCATACAGGAGGGCGGGTATTACTACGACCCTGTAGACCATGAGCTTGGTGACAGTTTTGAGGGCCTGGTCTTCAAGCACTCTCTTTTCCTCAGGCGGCCGAAGGCTGTACTGGAGGCAGTGCTGGATCTCGTCGTCAATGCCTGCTCTTGTTGATAGGAGACTCCCGAGATAAGGGACGTTGTCCAGGGCCGCGCCGTAGATCTTGATGTCTGGGGGGCAGTGCTGTGCGGCGAGGACAGGCTGGTGGAGGATCTTTGTCTTACTGATGTGCTGTACCTGCCTTGGGAATATACAGTGAGACAGCGTAGAGGGAGCTTTAACCTGTAACCCGTGCTGTACCTGCCCTGGGAGTGTTTGATGGGACAGTGTAGAGGGAGCTTTACTCTGTATGTAACCCATGCTGTTACTGACCTGAGACAGTGTAGAGGGAGCCTTACTGTGTATCTAACCTGAGCTGTACCTGCCCTGGGAGTGTTTGATAGGACAGTGTAGAGGGAGCTTTACACTCTATCTAACCCAAGCTGTAACTGGCCCGTGACTCTTTGATGGGACAGTGAAGAGAGAGAAATTACTCTGTATCTAACACATACTTTCCCTGCCCTGGGATTGTTTGAAGGTATAGCGTAGAGGGAGTTTTACTCTGTATCGAACCCGTGCTGTACCTGGCCTGGGAGTGTTTGATGGGTTCGTGTAGAGGGAGATTTACTCTGTATCTAACCCAAGCTGTAACTGGCTCGTGGCCCTGTGATGGGACAGTGAGAGAGAGAAATTACTCTGTATCTAACCTGTACTTTCCCTGCCCCTCATAATTTTATACACCTCAATGAGGTCTCCTCTCAGCCTCCTCTGTTCCAAGGAAAACAAATCCAGCCTATCCAATCTGTCCTTATAGCTAAGATTCTCCACTCCCGGCAACATCCTCGTAAATCTCCTCTGTACCCTCTCCAATGCAATCACATTCTTCCTGTAATGCGTTGACCAGAACTGCACGTAGTACTCTAACTGTGGCCTAACCAGTGTTTTATACAGTACAAGTATAAACCCCCTGCTCTTGTATTCTATGTGTCGGCTAATAAACATAGAAACATAGAAACATAGAAAATAGTGCAGGAGCAGGCCATTCAGCCCTTCTAGCCTGCACCGCCATTCAATGAGTTCATGGCTGAACATGAAACTTCAGTACCCCCTTCCTGCTTTCTCGCCATAACCCTTGATTCCCCCGAGTAGTAAGGACTTCATCTAACTCCCTTTTGAATATATTTAGTGAATTGGCCTCAACTACTTTCTGTGGTAGAGAATTCCACAGGTTCACCACTCTCTGGGTGAAGAAGTTTCTCCTCATCTCGGTCCTAAATGGCTTACCCCTTATCCTCAGACTGTGACCCCTGGTTCTGGACTTCCCCAACATTGGGAACATTCTTTCTGCATCTAACCTGTCTAAACCCGTCAGAATTTTAAACGTTTCTATGAGGTCCCCTCTCATTCTTCTGAACTCCAGTGAATACAAGCCCAGTTGATCCAATCTTTCTTGATAGGTCAGTCCCACCATCCCGGGAATCAGTCTGGTGAACCTTCGCTGCACTCCCTCAATAGCAAGAATGTCCTTCCTCAGGTTAGGAGACCAAAACTGTACACAATACTCCAGGTGTGGCCTTCTTCGACCTTACAAAGGCCTTTGACACGGTCAACTGCGAGGATCTGTGGTTTTAAACACCTCTACCAAATCTCCTCTTAGCCTTCCCTGCTCTAAGGAGAACAACCCCAGCTTCTCCAGTCTATCGATATCATTGTAATCGCTCATTCCTGGAACCATTCTAGTAAATCGCTTCTGTACCCTCTCCAAAGCCTTCACATGCTTCCTAAAGTTTGGTGCCTAGAACGTGACACAATATTCTAAGCTAGTGTTTTATACAGGTTCAGCATGACTTCCTGGCTTTGGTACTCTGTTCCAATGACTCCTGCTGGAAAAAACACACATGGGGATGCTTCAGATGAGCACAGGATCAGAACCGACTCCCCCACTCCCCATTCCAAGTCAAAAGGCCTGTTCCCACATGAAGATTGGCCTCACTTGGGTGAGGTGCCAGAGAGCAGCCAAAGCTCTAGGAACTGTAGCCCCTCACCGTGCAGGTCGATAGTTTCAGGAGGGAATGGGAGGAAACTAGAGGGAGGAACAAATAAAAAGAACATTAATCATTTTTATTATCAGACTAGTTTTATGATAGGTGTTTGTTTATTATTCAGCTTGTTTGGACAATGGTGCTTTACAAAGTCTCTCAGTGAGAGCCAAACATCCAGCCAGTTATGTCCCTTCATTTATTTTTAGAGATCTGAAGGTTTAATAACACCAAGGAAAGAAGTAATAATGAGTGAAATGGTTTTGGTTGTATAGCTCACGTCTACCAGATCTAAAGTTGCACTGTAAAAGTACTCAGATTTCATTATGAATTAGACAGCCTCACCTCAGAGGGTTGATTGAAAATTTGACCTCCCCAGTGAAGTATAGCTTTCCTCATGAATACAAATTAGACAAAAGTAATAGTAAGAACATAAGAAATAGGAACAGGAGTAGGCCATTCGCCTCTTCGAGCCTGCTCCGCCATTCAATAAGTTCATGGCTGATCCTATTGCTCAACTCTACCTTCCCACCCGATCCCCATATTCCTTAATTACTGTAATTTTCCAAAAATCCATTGATCGCTGTCCTGAATATACTCAACGACTGAGCCTCCACAGCTCTCTGGGATAGAGAATTCCAAAGATTCGCTGCCCATTGAGTGAAGAAATTTCTCCTCATCTCAGTCCTAAATAGCCAACCTCTTATTCTGAGACTGTGACCTCTGGTTCTAGACTCCCCAGCCAGGGGAGACATCCTCCCTGAATCTACCGTTACACCCCTCAGTGAGATCACCTCTCATTCATCTAAATGCTAAGGAATATAGACCAAGTCTCCTCATACGACAATCCCCCCACCTCAGAATCAGTTTGATGAATCTTTTTTTTTTTAATCATTTTTTTTTATTTTCATGTATTTGGTATTTTACTTTCCTATAAAGCACTTTCTTTCTCTCAATGTTAAAGAACTTGCAATTTATAAAACAACTTATCATGTTCCCAAATTGCTTCACAACCAATAAATTCCTTTTGAAGTGCAGTCACTGTTGTTATGTAAGCTAATGCTGCAGCCAATTTTCACACAGCAAGATCACTCGAGCAGATAGGATAGATGACCAGTTAATCTGTTTTATTTATGATGGTGTTCGCTGAGGGAGGAATTTTGGCTAGGGCCCCAGAACATCTTTAAGTAGTGCCATGGGATCTGTCGCATTCATCTGAACTGGTAAATAGGGCTTTTGTTTAACATCTCATCTGAAAGACTGCACCCATGACAATACAGCATTCCCTCAGCTCTGCACTGAGGTGTCAGCCCAGATTATGTGCTGACATGAGGCTTTTCTGACTCAGAGGTACCAACTGAGCCAAGCTGATACTGGTTATATCACTTACAGTGTCAGCTGTGGCTCAGTGGGTAGAACTCTTGCCTCTGAATCCAAAGGTTGTGGGTTCAAGTCCCAATCTAGGAAATTAAGCATAAAATTTCATGCTGACACTCCAGTATAGTATTGAGAGAGTGCTGCATTGTTGAAGGTGTCACCTTTTGGATGAGACATTAAAGCAAGGCCAAATCTGCTCTCTCAAGTGGACGTAAAAGATCCCATGGCATTATTTCGAACAAGAACAGGGGAGTTATCCCCGGTGTCCTGGCCAAGACTTATCCCTCAATCAACATAAAAAAACAGATTATCTGCTCATTATCACATTGCTGTTTGTGGGAGTTTGCTTGTGCACAAAATTGGCAGCCGCGTTTCCTACATTATAACAGTGACTACACTCCAAAAGTACTTCATTGGCTGTAAAGCGCTTTGAGACGTCAGGTGATCGTGAAAGGCACTATATAAATGTAAGTCTTTCTTTCTTTCTTATTCTGCAACATTATTTGACAGATAAAGTATTGGAGTAAGTCATTTAGCCATCAAGGCTGCTCCTCCATGGCACTGACCCAATCAGTAAGTAGAGTCGTGGGTACGGTGGGAGGGGATCAGTGGGCGAATTTAATGTAGAACTGGGAGGAAGCTCCAGCGTAAGGTAAGTAAAAAAAAATTAGAAGTTACCTTTCCGAAGGCATCCTCCAATAGTCCCTTTGAGTGCACTAACTGCGCTAGCTGTGATCAGTCGCGAATGTATTTTGGAAAGGGGAGCCTTAAAAAGGTGTTAGTCCTTCTATTTGCACAGCAAAGGGCCCAACAGCTGTTTCAGAAGTGGATCCTGGATGACTAAATAGGAGCCTTTAGCACAGAATGTGCAAGTGCACGCAGTCCGTCATATTAGATGCTTATGTGCCCATTTTATGTCTGTAAAACTAGTGTGGCAGCAATGAATTTCTAGCCCCTGCCCCCCGCTCCCCCTCCCTCCTCCTTCCCCCATCAGGGCCTGAGCTAACTGGAGCTAAATGGAGTGAAATCTCTCGTGAGGAGGAAGTCTCACTGTGCTTCAAGCTCATCTTCTACAATTTACACGCTAGCTGTTCAGTATAAAATGTGCAATAAAATTTCTTTTGTTCCAAAGCTGTAGATGCAATGTAATTGCAGACGAATACAGTGCCACAACATTTATAGACTAATTATACTGCACAGAGTGCATTTATGTACAGCAGCTTTTGGCTTTATAGGTAAGCACATTGTGTAGCGTCAATTAGCGGAAAAGTTGGTTTTCAGGCAACGGTGGGAGATGAACTCCGACAGGTAGTCTGTCCCAGCTTCTGTTTCACACCCACTTAAGTATAACTGCTGGCTGTACAAAGTAAAGTTCATAAAATTCCCAGGGGGTGCAGTAGAACTTGGGAACTTTTCAAACTTCACGTTTTAATCATTTTAGCACTAACAGAGACAGCTGACTCTCCACTAATACGGAAATGTGACTAGCAACCAGTGGCTAGAAGCTGGCTTACGAACATATGGAATTAATGGGCAGGAATAGACCAGCTGGTCGACTGAGCCTGGCCCACACCACAATTATATAAATTACATAGGATATACAGCACAGAAACAGCTCATTCGGCCCAACCAGTCCATGCCGGTGTTTATGCTCCACTTGAGCATCCACCATCCTTCCTCATCTAACTCTATCAGCATAACCCTACATTCCCTTCTCCCTCAAATGCTTGTCCAGCCTCCCCATAAATGCATCTCTCTTATATTGATAGTCTCTAATTTTGCATTTCCCCACAAGTGGAATCACACTCTCTCCCTGTGGCTACTCTACCAAAACCTCTCATAATTTTGGCAGGAATATCATGATAGACACTTCCTACACACTTACACACTCCCCCACCCCAAATAGCTATGTAACCTCCTAGGAGAAACAAATCAAAGCAGAGAAAAATACAGGGCCAATAAGAGTAAAAATACTCTGTAAATTTCCTTTCCAAATCCCTCAGGCGATCCAGGAGAACACATGGATAAAGTGCTATCTATAAAGACACTTACCTTCTATATGATGCAAGATAGGGGAGTTAGATGTGGCCCTTATGGCTAAAGGGATCAAGGGGTATGGAGAGAAAGCAGGAATGGGGTACTGAAGTTGCATGATCAGCCATGATCATATTGAATGGTGGTGCAGGCTCGAAGGGCCGAATGGCCTACTCCTGCACCTACTTTCTATGTTTCTATGTTTCTATCGCTGCCCAGGTCAAGAACCGGTCCAGCTGCCTCTTGAAGGCTCACGGAGAGTCAACGCACACCACATCAGCATGCAATGTATTCCAGAGGCTCGCTATTCTCTGGGAAAGAAAAACCTTCCAACATCCAGTCTATCCCTAATCTTGCACGGTTTAAACTCCTGCCCCGTGTTCCTCCCCAACCTGGGATAATCGATCAATAAGCATGCTTTCCAGCACGTGGCTCTTTTAATAATGCTTTCAACAAATCGAATGTCAGTCCTTCAATGTCCTCTCTGTATGTGCTCCAGCTCTAGACCAAATTTTTTGTCCAATTTCTGAATGAGACTGGCCACCCAGAGTTATAGGAAACGAAGGGATGAATTCCCACGGAGGGTCTTCTGCTCGTCCGCTTTAACTTCGGAGGAAGGACAGCATGGACGGAATTTCTGATGCATTGCCGCCAAAGTTAGGGCAGGTGAGCAGGAGAACCTCGGCTAATATTGAAATGTAACCAATGGCTAGAAGCGGTCTTACTGTAAGAAATCATGAATTGGAAGAAATAGCGAAGCCAAAAAGACTCTTCAGCCTGGTGTTAGAATTGAAAATTCATTCCATGGTACAATAGCTAAAGCTACTTGAACAGCGTGAACATAAATAACTGATAACAGGCAGCTCCAAACATCTGAAGGCCAAGAATTACATGTCTGACTCCAACCTTGGGAGGATAAACAGGAAAGACATGTGAAGGGGAGGGTTTCACCTCAGAGTTGAGACAAAGAACTCGACATGTCATAGGTTAAATGGTCCTGTCTATATCCTACACCAGGCCCAACCCTAAAAATAGAAGAAAATAAGAATAGAAGAACATAAGAAATAGGAGCAGGAGTAGGCCACCTGGCTCCTCTAGCCTGCTCTGCCATTTAATAAGATCATGGATGATCTGATCATGGACTCAGCTCCACTTCCCTGCCCACTTCCCATAACCCTTTATTCCCTTATCGCTCAAAAATCTGACTATCTCCGCCTTAAATATATTCAATAACCCGGCCTCCATAGCTCTCTGGGGCAGAGAATTCCACAGATTTACAACCCTCTGAGAGAAGAAATTCCTCCTCATCTCAGTTTTAAATGGGCGGCCCCTTATTCTGAGACTATGTCCCCTAGTTTTAGTTTCCCCCATGAGTGGAAATATCCTCTCTGCATCCACCTTGTCGAGCCTCCTCATTATCTTATATGTTTCAATAAGATCAGCTCTCATTCTTCTGAACTCCAATGTGTATAGGCCCAACCTATCAACCTATCTTCATAAGTCAACTCCCTCATCTCCGGAATCAACCGAGTGAACCTTCTCTGAACAGCCTCCACTGCAAATATATCCTTCCTTAATTATGGAGACCAACACTGTACGCAGTACTCTAGGTGTGACCTCACCAATACCCTGTATAGTTGTAGCAGGACTTCTCTGCTTTTATACTCTATCCCCCTTGCAATAAAGGCCAACATTCCATTTGCCTTTCTGATTACTTGCTGTAACTGTATACTAACTTTTTGCATTTCATGCACAAGGACCTCAGGTCCCTGTGACTTACAGCACTTTGCAATTTTTCTCCATTTAAATTATAATTTGCTTTTCTATTTTTTCTGCCACACATGTAAGGATAACCTCACATTTTCGCACAATATACTCCATCTGCCATATTTTGCCCACTCACTTAGCCTCTCTATATCCCTTTGCAGATTTTTGTGTTCTCGCAATTTGCTTTCCCACCCATCTTTGTATCATCAGCAAACTTAGCTACATTACACTCGGTCCCTTCATCCAAGTCATTAATATAGATTGTAAATAGTTGAGGCCCCAGCACCGATCCCTGCGGCACCCCACTAGTTACTGTGTGCCAACCAGAAAATGACCCATTTATCCTGACTCTCTGTTTTCTGTTAGTTAGGCAATCCTCTATCCATGCTAATATATTACCCTCAACCCTGTGAACTTTTATCTTGTGAAGTAACCTTTTATGTGGCCCCTTATCAAATGCCTTCTGGAAATCCAAATACACCACACCCACTGGTCCCCCCTTATCCACCCTGCTCGTTACATCCTCAAAGAACTCCAGCAAATTTGTCAAACGTGATTTCCCTTTCATAAAACCATGCTGACTCTGCTTGATTGAATTATGAAAAATGTCCTGTTACTGCTTCCTTAATAATGGATTCCAGCATTTTCCCAATGACAGACATTAGGCTAACTGGTCTATAGTTTCCTGCTTTCTGTCTGCCTCCCTTTTTAAATAGGGGCGTTACATTTGCGGTTTTCCAATCCACTGGGACCGCCCCAGAATCCAGGGAATTTTGGTAGATTACAACCAAAGCATCCACTATCTCTGTAGTCACTTCTTTTAAGACCATAGGATCTAAGCCATCAGATCCAGGGGATTGGTCCACCTATAGTCCCATTATTTTACCGTGTACTTCTTCTGTAATGATAGTGATTGTATTAAGTTCCTCCCTCCCTAAAGCATCTTGATTATCCACTATTGGGATGTTTTTAGTGTCTTCTACCATGAAGACCGATTCAAAATATTTGGTCAACGTCTCTACCATTTCCCTGTTCCCCAGAAATACCTAGAAGGCATTTCAGGGCAGACTGTGACGATAAGAACTGTTCGTGCCACCAGCCGTCTGTCCGATCGGGACCAATACCAGCTACTTGTCAGGGTCGTATGTCTACTATGTCTATCCTGATTGTATGTTGTTTGCCGTTTGTCAGACACGAGACTCCCTAAGCAAATGCTTTATGTAGGTCTCCCTTACGGCAAACGAGTCAAAAGTGGGCAGCGGAAACGTTGCAAAGACACCTCAAAGCCTCCCTGGTAAAGTGCGACATCACCACTGACACCTGGGAGACCCTGGCTGAAGACCACCTTAGGTGGAGAAAGTGCATCCGGGAGGGTGCTGAGCTCTTCGAATCTCAACGGCGAGAGCGTGAAGTGGTCAAGCGCAGACAGCAGAAGGAGCGTGTGGCAAGCCAGTCCCACCCAACCCTTCCCTCGGCGAATGTCTGTTCCACCTGTGACAGAGTCTGTGGCTCTCGTATTGAATTGTTCAGTCACCAAAGAACTCACTTCAGGAGTGGAAGCAAGTCTTCCTCGATTCCGAGGGACTGATGATGATGATGTATGTTATGTTTGACTATATTTGAACTATCACTCCTTAAACTACAATGCTTTATGACTCCTAAGACCATTTTGGTATAAGTGTGTGACATAGAAACTTAGAAATATAGAAAATAGATGCCGGAGCAGGACATTCGGCCCTTTGAGCCTGCACCTCCATTCAATATGATCATGGCTGATCATGCAACTTCAGTACCCCATTCCTGCCTTCTCTCCATACCCCTTGATCCCTTTAGCCATAAGGGCCACATCTAACTCCCTTTTGAATATATCTAATGAACTGGCCTCAACAACTTTCTGTGGTACAGAATTCCACAGGTTCACAATTCTCTGGGTGACAAAGTTTCTCCTCATCTCGGTCCTATATGGCTTACCCCTTATCCTTAGACTGTGACCTCTGGTTCTGGACTTCCCCAACATCGGAAAGATTCTTCCTGCAGCTAACCTGTCCAATCCCGTCAGAATTTTATCTGCTTCTTTGGGATCCCCTCTAAATTCCAGTGAATATAAGCCTAGTCGATCCAGTCTTTCTTCATATGTCAATCCTGCCATCCTGGGAATCAGTCTGGTGAACCTTCGCTGCACTCCCTCAATAGCAAGAATGTCTTTCCTCTGATTAGGAGACCAAAACTGCACACAATACTCAAGGTGTGGTCTCACCAAGGCCCTGTACAACTGCAGCAAGACCTCCCTGCTCCTATACTCAAATCCTCTCGCTATGAAGGCCAACATGCCATTTGCTTTCTTAACTGCCTGCTATACCTGCATGCCTACTTTCAATGACTGAGGTACCATGACACCCAGGTCTCGTTGCACCTCCCCTTTTACTAATCTAGCACCAATCTGCCTTCCTGTTTTTGCCACCAAAGTGGATAACCTCACACTTATCCACATTATACTGCATCTGCCATGCATTTGTCCACTCACCTAACCTGTCCAAGTCACCCTGCAGCCTCTTCGCGTCCTCCTCACAGCTCACACCGCCACCCACCCACCTGCAAACTTGGAGATATTACATTCAATTCCTTCGTCTAATCCTGTGATCCTAATTACATTACGAACATACAAAAATCACCCCTGCCCCTCCTCTTGTGACTTAAATAATCGTGTTCTGAATGTGGAGCAGTAAAATTCTAATTTCACCTTTATTCAAGGTTCTTTGTGAATTCCTTGAAAGGAACAGGTATCATTTTCTTAAGGTTTAAAAAGAACATTATGCTGCAACAGTTCAACTTTTGCTGACAGAAACCGATTCCCAGTGTTCTGTTTGAAAGAGGCTGCATCAAATCGGCTGGGTAATAGATATATTGGCAGATATGAAAGCTGGCCCATGTCTCTTAAGCACTCATTCACACTGTTGTTACATGAAGTAAGCAGCATCTGTAAATGCTTAACATTACATCCCCATGTAAAGTGCTCAAAATCAGGCAAGATTTCCATTGTTTGGAACAGAAAAGTACAAGCCCCTACATATACACACCCTTTGTTATCTAGCTCCTAGCACCAGTCCACTTTATCATTTCATCAACTCTATTCCAGTTTACTTTCTCACTTCTGTGGAATAGACTATGAGGAGATAATTGCCACAAAACCACCCACTGCTTTCACCTTCCCTACTCACTCGAAAAAATAATGAAATTGCTACAAGCAACCAGCAATGCTGAGGGAACTAGGACAGCTCGAGCCGGTCTTATCATCATCAGAAGTGCAATGTGAGGCTTCTCTCAGGGATATAGTTTGAGCCCACAAAGCCTGACCCTGTGTAAACCTGATGCGAGCTGTTCTGAATTCCCTCAATGGTTCCTGTAGCCCTTTTAAAGGTGTCCTCAATGCTAATGTCAGCCTAGCTTCCAGTAGTTCAATGCTGCCAGTTGCTGTTGTGACGTAAAAGAGCCTTTCAGCCGAGCTTCTAGCCCCTGGCATTTATCGCTCCACATTTAATCAGTGCCGCTGCAGATCGAGCTTTGTTTTTCCCAAAGAAAATGAAATAGGACAAGAACTAAATGTAGCGCTCGGATCAATTCTCATTTCAGGTTCAATTCACAGGACAATCTTGTGGAACTTAGACTTTAAATTCCATTACAACAATCTGTGCTATTTTGAAAGCTCAATTTTAAGGACCCATGTGACAATTGGCTTGATCTCCAGATACCATGGCCAACAGTCGAGGGCAGATTGAAGCTTTACTGAGCTTCCTCGAACGATATATTAGCATTTCTGGTATAAAATTGGCACATTTTATTCAACCATTATAAAAATGCATTAATCCTGTGCACAGAGTTTTCACAATCAGCAAAGTCTGTTTTTGGGGGGCTAACTGTTTATTAATGTGGACTGGGTCCTCTCTGAACTCCCACTGTCCTTCAACAGCGCATACATTCCATTGGAGTAATGCAATCCACTGACTATGTGGCCCAATGAGTGTCGGTGTTGCCAAGGAAATGGTATTTATTATGACATAGGGACTTTGGGTATATCTCCAGCTCCCTGTTTATATAAAACTGACCCCAAAGCAAAAGAGGCAAGTCTTGGACTCCTCAGTGATTCCTCCATATTTCAATGGACCGATATAGAGCAGTGCACATGTAGTGTACAGCCTCGTAGCGCTCTCTGAGCTCTGTTTAGTCTGAACCAAAGACCCATGCTGTACAAACTGTACCAGAATGATCTTTAAAATGTAAACAGACCCAACGTTTCAGCTTTCTTCCACTGCTGTGTTTCGAAATGGGGAGGATATTCAGCAGGACATGCTTTGTGACAGAAATGATGTTTACACGAGGGTTCTGTCCATCCTCAAGCGATATAAGGTCCAAACATTGACCTAACATTTGATATTGGTCTGAGCCATTGAAAGATACTGAAATAAGTGAATGGATGAAGCAAAATTAAGCAGGTGGTCACTAAAGGCATTGCATTGCACACTGTGGCATTGGCCACATTATTTCAAGGTATGGCAATGTTCCATTTACAACACAGACTAAGTGTAATCAAAGTGTTCTTATCGCATCTATTTAAGATATTCGTATGGTTATGCTATCAGAAAAATTGTATTCCAACCAATTTCTATTAATGTTGTGCCCATATGCCTTGTGTGATACTCTCAATTTTTTTTTATTCGTTCATAGGATGTGGGCATCGTTGGCAAGGCCAGCATTTATTGCCCATCCTTAATTGTCCTTGAGAAGGTGGTGGTGAGCCGTCTTTGTGAACCGCTGTAGTCCGTGTAGTGAAGGTACTCCCACAGTGCTTTTCTGGGGGGAGCTCCAGGATTTTGATATTAAGGGGAACAGATGGGGTAGATAGAGATCAACTATTTCCGCTGTTTGGGAATTTAGGGGTTGGGGGCATAGCCTAAAAATTAGACTTTCAGGAGTGAAATTAGAAACACTTCTACACACAAAGGGTGGTAGAAGTTTGGAACTCTCTTCTGCAATCATCAACTGATGCTAGATCAATTGTTCATTTTAAATCTGAGATTGATAACTTTATGTTAACCAAAGGTATTAAGGGATATGGGCCAAAGGCGGGTATATGGAGTTAGATCGCAGATCAGCCATGATCCCATTGAATGGTGGAACAGTCTCAAGGGGCTGAATGGCCTACTCCTATTCCCTCTGTTCAAATCCTGACAGTGTAGTTCAACCAGTCTCTTGAACCAGTGCTGTTTATATAAACAGCTTTAGGGGTAGAGGAGCGAGAGAGGGGAGAGGGAGATGGGGACGGGAGGGCGAACAGCAAATCCCCAGGATTAGAGCCTATAGTTTATCATAAAGGACACAATTTATAGAAATTTGCTCTGTTTATTTCAGGTGCTGCTGAATAATGTTAATATTCAGTGCATGCAGGATAGGTGATTAGTGACTAGAAATATGGAAAAGAATACATAATGGTCAGCCCATTAATCATTTTAATTTAGTTGTATTTTTTCAATTTGATACTAACTTCTGTGATGTAAAATCGTACCCAATAGTGATGGGAATTAATCACTTTGCTTCTATGGTTGTAAGTCACAACCATGCATTGACTACAGCTCCTCACTAGACCACACCCTCCAGATAGTCCTGAGTTACAGCCACACAGCTGCCAAAGTGTATTGCTATATGCCAAGGTGGTTCTGAATCATAGCTATTGCAATGGTGTGTCATTATATCTCCACTCTGCTCCTGTAGTCCTGATTCAGTCTTGGACATCCACCACAATCTCCCCACCCTTGCCATATTTGACCCTGAAATGAGCTTTCGGCCACATATCCACAGTATAACTAAGACCGCCCATTTTCCACCTCCGTAACATTGCCTGTCTCCGCCCTTGCCTCAGCTCATCTGCTGCTGAAGCCCTCATCCATGCCTTTGTTACCTCTAGACTTAACTATTCCAATGCAATCCTGGCTGGCCTCCCACATTCTACCTTACGTAAACTAGAGGTGATCCAAAACTTAATTGCCTGTGTCCTAACACGCAACAAGTCCCACTCACCCATCACCCTTGTGATCGTTGATTGGCTGCCGGTTAAGCAAAGCCTCAATTTCAAAATTCTTATCCTTGTTTTCAAATCCTTCCATGGCCTTGCCCCTCCCTATCTCTGTAGTCTCCTCCAGCCCCACAATCCCTTGAGATGTCTGTGCTCCTCTAATTCTGCCCTCTTGAGCATCTCTGATTATAATCACTCAACCATTGGTGACTATGCCTTCTGAAGTCTTGCTACAGCTATACAGGGTATTGGTGAGGCCACACCTGGAATACTGCATGCAGTTTTGGTTTCCATATTTACGAAAGGATATACTTGCTTTGGAGGCAGTTCAGAGAAGATTCACTAGGTTGATTCCAGAGATGAGGGGGTTGACTTATCAGGAAAGGTTAAGTAAGTTGTGCCTCTACTCATTGGAATTCAGAAGAATGAGAGGTGATCTTATCGAAACGTATAAGATTATGAGGGGGCTTGACAAGGTGTATGCAGAGAGGATGTTTCCACTGATGGGGGAGACTAGAACTAGGGGGCATAATCTTAGAATAAGGGGCCACCCATTTAAAACTGAGATGAAGAGCAATTTCTTCGCCCAGAGGGTTGTAAATCTGTGGAATTCGCTGCCTCAGAGAGCTGTGGAAGCTGGGACATTGAATAAATTTAAGACAGAAATGGACAGTTTCTTAAACGATAAGGGGTTATGGGGAGCGGGCAGGGAAGTGGAGTTGAGTCCATGATCATGATCTATTGAATGATGGAGCAGGCTCGAGGGGTCTTATGGCCTACTCTTGTTCCTATTTCTTATGTTCTTATGTTGCCTAGGCCATAAGCTCTAGAACTCCCTGCCTAAACCTCTCTACCTCTCTTTCCTCATTCAAAACGCTTCTTAAAACCTACCTCTTTGACCAAGCTTTTGGTCACCTGCGCTAAATTCTCCTTATGTGGCTCGGTGTCAAATCTTTTGTCTCATAATAAATTTCACTACTTTAAAGGTGCTATATAAATACAAGTTATTATTGTTGTTGCCACTGACTCTAGCACAATCACAGGCTGAAGCATACTGTATTCAGCATCTGCTCAACCTCAAGTTGAGCTTCTGACTCCATACCCTCTTCAACCCAAAGACTGTCGACTTCCATCTCCATAACATCGGCCACTCCTCTCTTATCTCAGCCCAACTGCTGCTGAAGCCCTTATCCATGTCTGTGTCAGCTCCCAACTCGACTATTTTGATGATCTCCTGGCCAACCTCCTGCTCTTCATCCTCTATAAACTTCAGCTCCATAACACATTATAGCCCATATCCTATCCCGCAACAAGTCCTGCTCACCCATCACCTCTTTGTTCCCTAAAGCTTCAGGTTCACAATCGTTGTGTTTATATATCCTTTATGGCTTGACTATGTGTGCAACTTTCAGTGTTACAGCCCCTCTCCTCTGACTTCTGGGTCCCTCTGAATACAGCCTCTTTGTGCATTACCCTCCCATTACGGGCCATGCCTTGATCCGTCTATGCCCCACCCTGTAGAATTCTCTCCCTAAAGCCCTCTGCCCCTCCGCCTCCCTCTTCACCTTTAAGACCCACCTCTTTGGCCAAGCTTCTCATCGTTCCTCCGAATATCTCCTTTGGCTCGGTGTCCAATTTTAACTAGCACCTCTGAGAAATGCCTTGAAATGTTTTTCGACATTAAAGGTGCCATATAGAATCACGGAAAGGTTGCAGCACAAAAAGAGGCCATTCGGCCTGTCGAGCCTGTGCTGGCTCTTTGCAAGAGCACTTTTAAGCTAGTCCCACTCCCCCAAGTTATTGTTAGAAACTGAAACAGCCTGCTGGTGCAACAGGTTAATTAAAATGTAATTTATGTAAAAGGATTGAGAGAAATTGATATCAATATCGAGTCTCCCTCATCCCACTGTTCTCAGTGTGAATTATAAATTTGTTGGAGAGGAGTGGGTTAGTACACTGTCCTGTTACATTCAGAAATTGGTTTTGAATTTGACCGCATCTCATGGGATAAAACATCTCCTCTCTCTCGTTACTGAGAGAGTCTTATCTGAAATGAGCTTGGGAAGTCTCAATTGCAGTGTGTGTGGGCCCAAAGCATAATATCAGCCATAATTCAGCACAAATTACCACTAAATTGGTAATTCACACAGTTGCAGATGAGAGTGCTCTTTTGCAGTTTGAATTGAGGCAACCACATTGGTGCAAAAATGTGCCATTACCGACCTGGGAGTTTGTGACACTGCTTCTCAATGGTAAAAGGTGGGGGGCAAAAAATCTCAGTGTCTACCGCACCTTGATGAATGTTAATTCCCACATTATGTTCAACTAAAAAGCTGTTGTAGTTGTATAAATATAGGAGTGGGTTTTCGCTCGGTACAGTATTTTCAGACAGCTAATCTGCAGGGTCTCAGGCCGGGCATCCAGTAGTGCCGGCCTCATTTAAATATTGCCTGTGGGCTATATGTGGAAAGCCAGAGGTCCCGGGACAGTCTGAGTCTCTGGGTCGCCGCAATATCGAGCTGCCTAAACTTCCAGGCCCAGATAAAAGGTAGGTCGGTTGTAATGTATTTGCTTCATGGGTTCTTTGTTTAAAACTTCATAGCGATTGCTATTAAGAACTAGTTGATTTATTAGCAACGGTTCAACAATCACATTACCCATTCATTCACTAGGCTCACAACTGCATACCTCGTCATGGATGACCGAGACCCAACTGACTGGGGTTTTATTGAGTCTTGTGAACATCACATGACTGGCTAAGCCACCCATCATCATCACCATAGGCAGTCCCTCAGAATCGAGGAAGACTTGCTTTCGCTCCTGAAGTGAGTTTTTTGGTGGCTGAACACTCCAATACGAGAGCCACAGACTCTGTCACAGGTGGGACAGACATTCATCGAGGGAAGGGGTAGGTGGGACTGGTTTGCCGCACCCGCCTTCCGCTGCCTGCGCTTGACCTCTTCACGCTCTCGCCGTTGAGATTCGAAGAGCTCAACGCTCTCCTGGATGCACTTTCTCCACCTAGGGTGGTCTTCGGCCAGGGACTCCCAGGTGTCAGTGGTGATGTCGCACTTTATCAGGGAGGCTTTGAGGGTGTCCTTGCAATGTTTCCACTATCCACCTTTGGCTCGTTTGCTGTGAAGGAGCTCCGCATAGAGCATCCGCATAGAGGGAGTCTCATCTGGCATGCGAACTATGTGGCCTGCCCAGCGAAGCTGATCGAGTGTGGTCAGTGCTTAAATGCTGAGAATGTTAGCCTGGATGAGGTCACTGATGTTGGTGCGTCTGTCCTCCCAGGGGATTTGCAGGATCTTGCGGAAACATCATTGGTGATATATCTCCAGCGACTTGAGGTGTCTTCTGTACATCGTCCATGCCTCTGATCCATACAGGAGGCCAGGTATTGCTACAGCCCTGTAGACCATGAGCTTGGTGGTAGATTTGAGGGCCTGGTCTTAGAACACCCTTTTCCTCAAGCGGCCGAAGGCTGCACTAGTGCACTGGAGGTGGTGTTGAATCTCCGCATCAATGTCTGCTCTTGTTGATAAGAGGCTCCCGAGGTATGGGAAATGCCACTCACAATGCAACAGCTCTACAAACCTGTGAGCACACTCACAGGTGCATACATTACAGTCGAGGGCAGGGTTGTCCATTCTCGGAATGTGGGGCCAGGGCGGTAAGGAGGATCCCAGTGCAGCAGCAGCCAAGGTGTGAATCTTTGGAATTCTCTACTCCAGAGGACTGTAGATGCTCAGTTGTTTAGTCTATCCAAGACAGAGATCAGTACATTTTTGGATGTTAAGGGAAGTAAGGGATATGGGAATCGGGCAGGAAAGTGGGCTGAGGTAGAAGATCAGCCATGATCCAACTGAATGGCAGAACAGCTTGAGAGGCCGAATGGTCTACTCCTGCTCCTAATCTTTATGTTACTGGTGTGGAGTCACAAGAAGCACTCCTGCTTCTCCTGACCTCACAAAAATAAGCAAGTACTTACATTTGGACTGAAGTTCAGCTGGCGGCAGCGCACACATTGCATTGGGCTGAGTCTTAAGTGCGTGAGGACCTATGAAGATCACTGGACCTCCCCCCATTTAAATACCTAAATTAACTGTGCACTCTGGCAGCCAGGCTGATATTCTGAGGATCCGGACATACAAACATACAACATGGTCGGGAGGAAAAGACCAGCTGGTCCATCAAGTCTACCCCAAACCTCGATGGTCTCAGCGACGACAGGAACAGGACAGTAAACTACTCCCCATGATTCACAGGGCGGGGTGGTGGGGGGGGGGGATTACCCCATTTCCAACAGGTCTCAAAAGTTCCCCATTGGTATCAAAGATATGTGCGCGATGATCAAAATGAACGTGTTGAAAGGAATTATTAACGATTTACATTGTGTACTTGGGTACCCACAGACCTAGAGCAGCGTCACCATGGCCCAGTAATGTGGGCCAACGTAAGCCATGACTGCACCTCCGTGCCGAGATTGCTTTGGGGTGGGTTTTGAACTTGCCGCCTGGGTGTGAAGCTCACATTGCAGATGGCCCACCCGTTAGAGACACATATAAGAGAATGAGGGGGCTCGACAAGGTGGATACAGAGAGGATATTTCCACTCAGAGGGGAAACTAAAACTAGGGGACATAATCTCAGAATAAGGGGCTGTCTATTTAAAACTGAGATGAGGAGGAATTTCTTCTCTCAGAGCGTTGTAAATCTGTGGAATTCTCTGTCCCAGAGAGCTGTGGAGGCTGGGTCATTAAATATATTTAAGGCAGAGATAGACAGATTTTTGAGCAATAAGGGATTAAAAGGTTATGGGGAGCGGGCAGGGAAGTGGAGCTGAGTCCATGATCAGCTCAGCCATGATCTTATTAAATGGTGGAGCAGGCTCGAGGGGCTAAATGAGCTACTCCTGCTACTATTTCTTATGTTCTTATGAAATGAATGGAAAAAACAACAACAACTTGTATTTATATATCACCTTTAATGTAGTGAAACATCCTAAGGCGCTTCCACGAGCATTATGAGATAAAAAATGTAAAAATTCGATACCAAGCCGCATAAGTAGAAATTAGCGCAGGTCAAAAAGGAATGTTTTAAGGAGCGTCTTGAAGGAGGAAAGAGAGGTAGAGATGTAGAGAGGTTTAGACAGGGAGTACCAGAGCTTGGGGCCTAGGCAGCAGAAGGTACGGCCACCAATGGTTGAGCGATTAAAATCAGGGATGCTCAAGAGGGCAGAAATAGAGAAGCGCAGACATTTTGAAGGGGCGGGGGGTTGTGGGGCTGGAGGAGATTACAGAGATAGATAAATCGTGCAGTATTAGAGGAGCGCAGACATTTTGGCCGGGGGGGGGTTGTGGGGCTGGAGGAGATTACAGAGTTGGGTAAATCGGGTCGTTTCTCTAATCGGTGGCCAATCAGAACATTAATTTACATCCAGGCAGCAAGTGTAAAATCTAATTCATCGTGTCATATGACTATGACATAGGAACCACTTCCATTGTATGAATATATATTACAAGAAAATCCCTGGATGAAGGATCATCGACCTGAAACGTTAACTCTGTCACTCTCTCCACAGGTGCTGCTGAGTATTTCAAGCATTTTCTGTTTTTATCCCTGGATGATGAAGCTACGTTATTATTATAGTGATATGGAGAAAGCATCTTTAGAAACAACTCTCATTTACAGAATTAATTCTTCGACTTGAATCATTGGACTTTACATTTCAAGTTCACATTCTGTAAGACTTTTTTCAGCTAAAGCAAATAATATGCACACATCAGTAATTTCATGGTCCGTACTCGATAATAAACCGGATAGTGGTTACCCAACAGTCACTGGTAAGTCGATTCACAACGATATATTAGTTTCATATTCTGCAACAATAGCTAAAGAGAGCCAAGCTGCTGCATCGGGCTGGCTTTGTCTTATGAAACATAGAAACATAGAAAATAGGTGCAGGAGTAGGTCATTCGGCCCTTCGAGCCTGCACTACCATTCAATATGATCATGACTGATCATGCAATATCAATACCCCCTTCCTGCTTTCTCTCCATACCACTTGATTCCTTTAGCCATAAGGGCCACATCTAACTCCCTTTTGAATATATCGAACGAACTGGCCTCAACAACTTTCTGTGGTAGAGAATTCCACAGGTTCACAATTCTCCGAGTGAAGAAGTTTATCCTCATCTCGGTCCTAAATGGCTTACCCCTTATCCTTAGACTGTGATCCCTGGTTCTGCACTTCCCCAACATCGGGAACATTCTTCTTGCTTCTAACCCGATCAATCCTGTCAGAATTTTATATGTTTCTATGAGATCCCCTCTCATTCTTCTACATTCCAGTGAATATAAGCCTAGTCGATCCAGTCGTTCTTCATATGTCAGTCCTGCCATCCCGGGAATCCGTCTGGTGAACCTTCGCTGCACTCCCTCAACAGCAAGAATGTCCTTCCTCAGATTAGGAGACTAAAACTGCACACAATACTTATGAAGGGTCGTATTTCAAGTTTGTTCCTTTCATCAAGGTACCCCTTGCTCTGAATAAATAGTGCAGCGAGCGACCGGCCAGCAGCCCAACACCCAGGACGGAGCGCTGGGCCACACGATGGCGGTCCAAACCGCGCTAGGGTCACCATCGTCGAGTCGACCCGAGAGTCGTCCGACAAAAAAGGATGGCAGCCCGAGGTGCTGGCGCCCTCCCCTTTATTCACCGCCCCGAGAGCGGATGTCCGCTCAGCCAAGGCAACCTCCCGGGCAATTTCTCGGGAGGCAGTAGCGCCCCCCCCTCCCCCGGCTGAAAACTGACATCCGCTGGAGATGCTATAAAAAGGAGCAATTTCGCCCCAACTTAAAAAAAATGCATTCCCCATCAGCCTACCTCCCCCTACCCACCAATTAAATGCCTATTTGCAATTGTTAAACACACTGGATAAAATGAGTGCATTTTGCAAACATGGACAGTTTCAACTGATTCAGGAGTGAAATGGCCAAAGTATGAGATCGATGAAAATGTTTCACACTTTGCAGTCTGGGATCAGTACAAAATGATATCTCGTCCCCACAATGTATGCAATACAATGAGGAAAAGACACTTCATAAATCATGGGGCTATGCTGCGGTGTACTTTTAGAAGAGCAACATGCCAAAATGGACACCATTCCAAAACGTTACTGTGGGGTTTAGC
The DNA here is from genome assembly GCF_044704955.1 of Pristiophorus japonicus. Classification (NCBI taxonomy): domain Eukaryota; kingdom Metazoa; phylum Chordata; class Chondrichthyes; family Pristiophoridae; genus Pristiophorus; species Pristiophorus japonicus. The sequence goes on along the minus strand of NC_091977.1, from coordinate 514,879,908 downwards.
TCAGACATGCCATAAACAATCACAGCTTGTGTTTTTTGGATAACCACCAAACTAAGATTTTATGAGCACAGCCAGACTGTGAAAGATGATGCCGGCTCCAAGCAGTCCTTCTTGTTTTATGAACTGCATATGTTTGCTAAATTCAGATCATAGTACAGCGCTCGCAGCAAGGCATCAATGTAAATCTTTTCAATCTTAATTCACAAGGTGATATGAACGCGTATGGCTCATTTTTCAAGCCATTACAAGGGTGAATGAAGTCGACAGAATGGCATAAAATTAAGAAAGTGGGAGCTCATTTGAAAGGGAGCAGACGGCTCCCTTTCAAACATATTATTGCGTTTGCTTGAAGTCTTATTATGTAAGGTGACGTCAATGTGGAAACTGTAGAATGTGGAAACTGTAGCATCATTAATTAGAACCTTATGGATGAATGTTTCAGAAGCTGCCTATTCTCTACGCTTTTTTAAAAATTTCATTCTTAAAATGTTAGTCTTTTAGACACATTTCAGGGCTTCTTGTGCATCAGTCACTTCAAGGAGACGATTATGTTGTCCTACTTTTGTTCTTCCTCTTCTGAAGGCACCGCTCCTGTTGAGATGAAATTCTGCAGACACTGCCAGCCCTCTGATAATCCATCCATTCTTCATGTGTGCTCACAGATGGTGAGTATTTATAGGCTCTGGAGGATATCACAGTCCAATCTGATCCCCTCCGTGCTTCACCCCTCCCCCCCCCCACTGCCCCCCCCCCCAATCACATTCCAGAACTAGGAACCCTTTCATTTTTTTCCCTCTCATTTAGCCAGAGACTTTGCGCGGTGACCCCTCAGCACTGTGCACTGACTCCTTACCGCCGGCACGAGCTGATGTCAACGCCAGCTTCGACAACAAAACTGGCCACTCCCTCAGGACGAATTAATCACCATTGGGGAATCTCCGCTAATTGCGCTCGTTTGCGGGCTTTTGAACAGGCTTCTAAAATTACGCTGGATCTTTTGGGCACAAGAACACTAATAAGAACGTTTTATAAGCTTTTGAATCTAATTTTTACGAAGAATCTGATTACTGGAGCCCAATATAACTAGCAAATGGTTCTGTGTATTTTTAAAGAAAGTTATTTTCAGTCATTTAAAATCGGGTTGCTCACAGGTGATGGAATGACACGGTGATTAAAAATGCTGATTTCTTTTGTGATAAACACATTTTCAGCTGTATTAATCAAACGACACCTTAAATATATCAAGGAATATTATTTTAAAACAAAATTAAATAAAATTACATTTGAAAAGGTTGCCCAATTGCACTGGTTCGAAGGGATGGCTATCACGGAGTTTGAGTGGCCGATCGAATTTTTCGATTGGCCGCCGCGGTCGGGTGATTTTTCCTCCCCGAGCCATATTCAGCTCGGGACGGGGGGGGGATTTGAGCGGTGTACACTTCTGCCAGTAACTTTCCAGCAGTGAGCTCTGCAGCGTGCGGGCCACTGGAAAGCAGCAAGGACAAGGATTTTCAACTGCAAAAAGGTAAGACTTTTCCCGGCAGTGCCCCCACAAGGTATTCGATGCGGTGCTCAAACGCCACACCGCTGGAGTGTTCCCACAATCGGGGCCCTTTGGTAGGGAAGTAGTTTTATTAATTTTACTGTTTTTATTTCAGATTCCAGCATCCACTGTATTTATCTTTTCATAGTTTTATTATTAGTGTTTTTATGTCAGATTACATCATCCACTGTATTTATCTTTAGTTTTATTAATTGTTTTGGTTCCATTCAATCTGCTGAGTGCTGCTCAGAGGTTTGCACATACTTTTGTACAACTTTGAGGTCTGACTCTTTAGTGGAGACCTGTGGGCTGCAGAGACCTGCTGGGCAGGGTTCACCCTGAGGATGGAAGGAGGGTTGGGAGGGCGACACCTGGTACACCTGCTCAGAAGCAGGGCGGCACACAGGAGGGCAAGGGGGTCAACAGCCATGATTCATTCACTCTGCGCCAGGCCAGTGTGCACGCTGTCTTCACCGGCCCAAATCAGGATTGCGCTTGGCTGCTTGGGAGCAAGGGATATCCCTTGTCCACTTGGCTGATCACTACACCGCGGAACCCCAGGGCAGTGCCAGAACAGGCATACAATGACGCTCATTGTGCCACCAGGTGCATCATCGAGCAATGCATAGGCATCTTTAAGCAGAGATTCCGGTGCCTGGACCGCTCTGGTGGCACCTTGCACTACTTTCCTCAACGGGTCTCCATAATTGTCGTGGTCTGCTGCAGGCTGCACAACCTGGCCATCATGAGGGACAGCCGCTGGAGGTCGAGCCAGCAGTATCACCCGAGGATGAGGAGGAAGAGGAGGAGGCGCAGGAGGAGAAGGAGGAGATCCCCGTTGCCCCAGAGCTAGGAGGCGTCGACCCATCGCCATCCTGGAAGGGCCGGGTGCAGACTGGCCAGGACCCTCCTGGGAGGGTGCGTCCCACATATATGGAGGTGCCTGACACCTCCCCTGCAATCTCCCTCCATGCATTATGTACTACCTGTCTGCCAGGTCTACCCATGTCAGGAAACAGTATTCTTCTTCTGTCCTCCACACCGTCCATCAGTGTCTCCAGCTCCATATCAGTAAATCTGTTGGCTCTCCTTGCATCTCTTACACCAGCCATCCTTCCAAACTCTTTCCCCCCCTCAGGGCCTTGCTGCAAACCTTGGCCTTTAAAAAGGCCAGGGAACAGCTGGCTCATTAGAAACCCTTATCTGCATGCTGAATTTCTCAGTGGTGATAACGCTCAAATTAAGAAAGCCACACTGCTGAAAAATCCACTTTGGAAGGGTTCATTAGCGCTGGAACCCATTTGTTCACTTTTGGAGCTGAATATGGGGTGGCCACGAAAAAACATTGGCACTAATGACCACAAAAAGGGGGGGGGGGGGAAGCACCTGCTTTCCGGCGGGTGCTGAATTTCGGGCCTTTTGTGTTTGGCGATATGCAAATGAGCATGAGCGGAAACTGGAGAAAATTTTTTTCTCAAAACGGGGTAAGATTTTGGACACAGTTTGCGCCTGGATTGCCGATTGTGCCCAAAAGCGTAAACCCTTTTACACGGTAGAGCCCCCTTTCGACAGAAGCCGTTGAAAATGTGTGTATCTGGCTGTGGAGCTCCCTGCTATTTGGGCTTCGAGAGGAGAGGGCAGGTTCACACAGGCCATTCACGTCACATCGATGACTTGCACGATGAGTTGAGCTGGCAGCTTCCAGCAACTAGCTGTATTCACTGCCGGCAGCACTGCACCTCCGGCAGCACAAGTTAAAAAACCACCACTCGCATTGTGTCTGAGTGATGGTGGAGGCATCTCATTTGGATCACAGAATTGCCACCGGTGAGCTGGGATGTTTGTGGCAATTTAATATAAATGGAGCCCTGCAATGTCTTTGCGCTGTCTTGAAATTCAAATGAAATTTTAATGATGCAGAGAGCAGAAATGAAGGTCAATGGTGCCGTTGTCATCACAGTTAACGCCTGTAAAGTGCATAACCTCTTTGCCATTGAAGTGCACTCACTAATCAAGGATTCATGGCAAATTAAAATGGAACGCTCGCTGGAGCGAGTTCGACTATTTTAGATCAGCTTCAATTACTTTTCTTTCGGGGGGCCTATAATTTTAAAAAAAAACTTACAATCCTTGGCATCCCTCAGAAACTCTTCAAATACATAAATGATCTGTATTCTGTAGAAAATACTGAACAGAAAAAGAGTACAGTTCTCTACTTTCATCAGATACCTTCACTGAGTCATAGGAACTTCAACCAACAGGTAAGGAAGCTAAAAGGTTTCCTTGAACAAATACATCCCCGGAAGGATTATAATGGGGCCTGTCATACAGAACAAGTGTTGAAATATTTATCAGAGAATCTTAGGATGCTACGGCACAGGAGGAGGCCATTCAGTCTTTTGGATTAGACGTTAAACCAAGGCCCCGCGTAAAAGATCCCATGGCAGTATCTCGAAGAAGAGCAGGGGGTGTTATCCCCGGTGTCCTGGCCAATATTTATCCCTCAATCAACATAACAAAAACAAATTATCTGGTCATTATCACATTGCTGTTTGTGGGAGCTTGCTGTGCACAAATTGGCTGCTGCATTTCCTACATTACAACAGTGACTACACTCCAAAAGTACTTCATTGGCTGTAAAGCGCTTTGAGACATCCGGTGGTTGGGAAAGGCGCGATATAAATGCAAGCCTTTCTTCCTTTCATTCAGCCTATCATGCCTGTGCAGGCTCTTTGGTAGAGCTCATCATCATAGGCTTGTCGCTCGAAACGAGGATAACTTGCTTCCAAGCCAAAAAAGGACGTTCACAGGTGTTTCAATGAAGGATCCGAACTACATCCTGGAAGGTAGAAGATGCCTGTGTGTGGATTTTTTTAACGTGTGGTGGCCGTTCCACACCAGCCAGCACACGGGCTTGACAGAGCTAGGTCTTGGTCCAGTGGCAAGGATTACCCGAGACGACTGGAGACCAGCTCTGCTGCACGGACCTAGTGCGTGCATGTATCGCAGTGTGGGCTGGTCCGTGCTGCCCTGGGCCTCTGGCCCCGAACTCGCGCCTCCCCTGGGCCCCGATCATGTCCCTCTGCAACACTTGTCTCTTTTTATCACTTTTTAACCCAAACACTTTCATCTTTTTTAACTGGACATTCTCCACTAAGGACTGCCGTGTCTCTCTCCATCCTCCTGACATCGTTTCCTGCCTTATCCCATAAGGTCCCACTTTAGACACAATCCACTCATTAAGAAATGACCGGACCTCATCTGGAATATTCCCTAATCCTCCCATTACTAACTGGAGATCCATTTAAGTCACGACAGCGAAGAGAACTGATGTGCGGGAAACACTTCTTCGAACAACTTGGTAGAGCTATCCAATTAATCTCAACCTGTCCCCACCCCACCCCGACACTTTGCCCACAGCCCTGTCATTTTTTTCCCATCACGTATTTACCCAATTCTCTATTACTATCGAATCTGCTTCCACCACCCTTAATGTGCTGTTGGGGAGGGGTTAAACTATTATGGCAGGGAGATGGGAACCTATGCAGGGAGACAGAGGGAAGTAGAATGGGGGCAGAAGCAAAAGATAGAAAGAAGAAAAGTAAAAGTGGAGGGCAGAGAAACCCAAGGCAAAAGTCAAAAAGGGCCACATTACAGCAAAATTCTAAAGAGGCAAAGTGTGTTAAAAAGACAAGCCTGAAGGCTCTGTGCCTCAATGCGAGGAGTATTCAGAATAAGGTGGACGAATTAACTGCGCAGGCAGCAATTAATGAATATGTTATAATTGGCATTACGGAGACATGGCTCCAGGGTGACAAAGGCTTGGAACTCAACATCCAGGGGTATTCAACATTCAGGAAGGATAGACAGAAAGGAAAAGGAGGTGGGGTAGCATTACTGGTTAAAGAGGAAGTTAACGCAATAGTAAGGAAGGACATTAGCTTGGATGATGTGGAATCTATATGAGTGAAGGTGCGGAATACCAAAGGGCAGAAAACGCCAGTGGGAGTTGTGTACAGACCACCAAACAGTAGTAGTGAGGTTGGGGACAGCATCAAACAAGAAATTAGGGATAAAGCTACAGCAGTTATCATGGGCGACTTTAATCTACATATAGATTGGGCTAACCAAACTGGTAGCAATACGGTGGAGGAGGATTTCCTAGAGTGTATTAGAGATGGTTTTTGAGACCAGTATGTCAAGGAACCAACTAGAGGCCTGGCCACCCGAGATTGGGTGATGTGTAATGATAAAGGACTAATTAGCAATTTTGTTGTGCAAGGCCCCTTGGGGAAAAGTGACCATAAAATGTAAGAATTCTTTATTAAGATGGAGAGTAATTCAGAGACTCAGGTCTTGAACTTATGGAAAGGTAACTTCGATGGTATGAGATGTGAATCGGCTAGAATAGACTGGTAAATGATACTTAAAGGGTTGACAGTGGATAGACAATGGTAGACATTTAAATATCGCATGGATGAACTTCAACAATTGTAGATCCCTGTCTGGAGTAAAAATAAAACGGGGAAGGTGGCTCAACCGTGGCTAACAAGGGAAATTAAGGATAGTGTTAAATCCAAGGAAGAGGCATATAAATTGGCCAGAAAATGCAGCAAACCTGAGGACTGGAAGAAATTTAGAATTCAGCAGAGGGGGACAAAATGTTTAATTAGGAGGGGGAAAATAGAGTATGAGAAGAAGCTTGCCGGGAACATAAAAACTGACTGCAAAAGCTTCTATAGATATGTGAAGAGAAAAAGATTAATGAAGTCAAATGTAGGTCCCTTGCAGTCAGATTCAGGTGAATTTATAATGGGGAACAAAGAAATGGCAGACCAGTTGAACAAATACTTTGGTTCTGTCTTCACGAAGGAAGACACAAATAGCCTTCTGGAAATACTAGGGGTCCAAGGGTCTAGTGAGAAGGAAGAACTGAAGGAAATCCTTATTAGTCAGGAAATTGTCTTCGGGAAGTTAATGGGATAAATCCTCGGGGCCTGATAGTCTGCATCCCAGAGTACTTAAGGCCCTAGAAATAGTGGATGCATTGGTGATCATTTTCCAACAGTCTAGCGACTCTGGTTCAGTTCCTATGGACTGGAGGGTAGCTAATGTAACACCACTTTTTAAAAAAGGAGGGAGAGAGAAAACGGGTAATTATAGACTGGATAGCCTGACATCAGTAGTGGGGAAAATGTTGGAATCAATTATTAAAGATGAAATAGGAGCACATTTGGAAAGCAGTGACAGGATCGGTCCAAGTGAGCATGGATTTATGAAAGGGAAATCAAGCTCGACAAATCTTCTGGAATTTTTTCAGGATGTAACTAGTAGAGTGGACAAGGGAGAACCAGTGGATGTGGTATATTTGGACTTTCAGAAGGCTTTTGACAAGGTCCCACACAAAAGATTCTTGTGCAAAATTAAAGCACATGGTATTGGAGGTAATGTACTGACGTGGATAGAGCACTGGTTGGCAGACAGGAAACAGAGAGTTGAGATAAACAGGTCCTTTTCAGAATGGCAGGCAGTGACTAATGGGGTGCCGCAGGGCTCAGTGCTGGGACTCTAGCTCTTTACAATATACATTAATGATTTAGATGAAGGAATTGAGTGTAATCTCCAAGTTTGCAGATGACACTAAGCTGGGTGGCGGTGTGAGCTGTGAGGAGGATGCTAAGAGGCTCCAGGTTGACTTGGACAGGTTTGGTGAATGGTCAAATGCATGGCAGATGCAGTATAATGTGGATAAATGTGAGGTTAAAACACGAAGGCAGAATATTATCTGGATGGCGCCAGATTAGGAAAAGGGGAAGTGCAATGAGACCTGAGTGTCATGGTTCATCAGTCATTGAAAGTTTGCATGCAGGTACAGTAGGCGGTGAAGAAGGAAAATGGTATGTTGGCCTTCATAGCTAGGGGATTTGAGTATAGGAGCAGGGAGGTCTTACTGCAATTGTACAGGGCCTTGGTGAGGCCTCACCTGGAATATTGTGTTCAGTTTTGGGCTCCTAATCTGAGGAAGGACATACATGCTATTGAGGGAATGCAGCGAAGGTTCACCAGACAGATTCCCGGGATGGCAGGACTGACATATGAGGAGAGACTGGATCAACTGGGCCTGTATTCACTGGCATTTAGAAGGATGAGAGGGGATCTCAAAGAAACATATAAAATTCTGACGGGACTGGACAGGTTAGATGCAGGAAGAATGTTCCCGATGTTGGGGAAGTCCAGAACCAGAAGACACAGTCTAAGAATAAGGGGTGAGCCATTTAGGACTGAGATGAAGAGAAACTTCTTCACTCAGAGAGTTGTTAACCTGTGGAATTCTCTACTGCAGAGAGTTGTTGTGGCCAGTTCCTTGGATATATTCAAGAGGGAGTTAGATATGGCCCTTACAGCTAAAGGGATTAAGGGGTATGGAGAGAAAACAGGAAAGGGAAAGTGAGGTGAATGATCAGTCATGATCTTATTGAATGGTGATTCAGGCTCGAAGGGCCGAATGGCCTACTCCTGCACCTATTTTCTATGTTTCTATGTTAAAGATTTTTATAATGTAAACATTATTAAATCCCAACACTGGTCAGGTTTTGTATTATTTTAATCTCAGCTGTGTGACCTTCAGATTTGTCACCTGTCGAATGTCCTGCCAGTTAATTGAGGAAATTCCGGGTTTGTGAAAACATTCACATTGTGTACACGACAAAAAAGACTCCTCAATCGAAGACTCAAAGCGGCGGGGGATGGGGCAGCTTTTCAAGTCGAGCCCAATACAGGCCCGATATCGTCAGTGGACCCGCGGGGCCTGCACATTTCCTTGGCTCAGGCCTCATGTAGATTTTACCGGCGAATTAATGTGAGCCAAACACACGCTCCACGACAGTTCCTGGGCCGGCCGAGAAAATCAATTGGCCGACTGGTGGGGCCTGTTTGGGGATCGAGGAAGCAGATCCGGGGCGTGGCGGGGGGCGGGGTGCAGAAATGGGCAAAAGCTCACCTTCTCTGAGTGGCCTCGAGCAGTCCCTTTAAGGACCGCTGATTAGGCCACTCGGCAGCTGGGAAAACCGCAACCAGCCCGCACCTTGTGCACTTCTCCATGGAAGTTACACAAAACCCCAATTCTGATATTTAAACAGTCGCCTGCCTGTTTTGGGCAGCATGCTGGGCTTCCATTGAAAGGCCTGCCTGAAGATTGAATCAGGTGGGCACATGGGTATCCAAGGTCCCTACCAGATTTTCACCTGCCCAGTCACCAGCAGACCAGCCCAAGGCAGTGCCACAGAAGAGGGCACCTGACCAAGCACAGCAAGTTTGTCAGAGATCTGATCTGCGAGGACTGTGGTTTTGCCCCCTATGAAAGGCGTGCAATGGAATTACTTAAGGTCTCTTTAGACAAGCGTGTGCTCAAATTCATCAAAAAGAGAGTTGGTACCCACATCCATGCCCAGAGGAAGAGAGAAGGACTCAGCAATGTGCTGCCAGCAATGAGAAAGGCAGCTGCAAAGAAAGATTCATCTGTACAAATTTACAACCATTAAAGTTATTTCAAAAAGTTTTTTTAAAAAACCTATATAAAATCAGTTTGGGCAGTTCCTGGTGGGAACTCACATTTATTGCTCGAAAGAAAAAGACTGTTCTTTCAGGAAATGCTCTTTTGTTAAATGCTTGGTCATTGTGGCATTGATCTTACACATGCAAAATTTGCATTTGGAAACAATTATGTGACAGTTCTGAGGGAAAATGATTATTACTGACTAAAAGTGAATTGATTTACCGTTCCACAGAGATGTTCGTGTTGCTCACAGAGTGCTGCATGTAAAGCATTCATTTGCTGAATTAAGTCCCAGTTGTTTCCTTATACTTTATCATATTGCAGGAGGGAGATATTTCCAAGCAGCTCTCTTTCCATTCATTACATTAGCAGCCATTTCTGTGAGGGCGAGATCTGATGGATCAGTTCAACACTTCTTCCAATTGTTGCAATGGAAAATGTGACAATTGGTTGCATATGTAGCAGTGAATATAGATGGGGCCAGCTGTCAGAATGTTAAAAATAGTGTGAGATCTGTACAATACGCAGCATGTCTGGGACAGACTTTCACATTGATCATGAGAGCATAAGAACTAGGAGCAGGAGTAGGCCATTCGGCCCCTCGAGTCTGCTCCGTAATTCAGTAAGAGCATGGCTGATCTTCTAACACAACTCCACTTTCCTGCACTAATCCCTTAATTGCCTTAATATCCAAAAATCTGCCGATCTCGGTCTTGAATATATTCATCGGCTGAGCACTCCGATCCAGGGTAGAGAATTCCAAAGATTCACCACCCTCTGAGTGAAGAAGTTTCTCCTCATCTCAGTCCTAAATGGCCGACCCCTTATTCTGAGACTGTGACCTCTGGTTCTGGACTCCCCAGCCCAGGGGGAAACATCCTCCCTGCATCCACCCTGTCAAGCCCTGTAAGAATTTTACATGTTGCAATGAGTGCACCTATTATATTTCTAAATTCTTGGTAATTTAGACTTTGGGCCGAAAATTCAGAGCCGCCCCAGGTCCCAGCCGCGAGGCGGGAGTTCCTGCGGCAGGCGCAGAGGTCCCACCCCCAGAGCGATATTGGGCTTACCACCCCCAACAGAAACTGCAGCGCAATTGGGATGCAAAGGGACGTGACGTTTCCTGCACGGCACGGTGAGATGCATAGCGCTGGCAAGAAGACAGGGCTCCCACCTTCCATTAAAGGGGAGGGCCAAGCTGTTGGCTCTGTGGGAGGGAAAGGGGGCCATCGCTGGATCACCAGGGAGCGGGATGCTGTGGCTGTAGCACAACATACAAGCGGCGTGAACATTGACTGAACAAGTCAAGAAAGTAAGCCATACAGCCATCACATTTCCATCTGGATCCTATACCAGGAGGCATAGAAACATAGAAAATAGGTGCAGGAGTAGGCCATTCAGCCCTTCTAGCCTGCACCACCATTCAATGAGTTCATGGCTGAACATGCAACTTCAGTACCCCATTCCTGCTTTCTCGCCATACCCCTTGATCCCCCTAGTAGTAAGGACTTCATCTAACTCCTTTTTGAATATATTTAGTGAATTGGCCTCAACAACTTTCTGCGGTAGAGAATTCCACAGGTTCACCACTCTCTGGGTGAAGAAGTTTCTCCTCATCTCGGTCCTAAATGGCTTACCCCTTATCCTTAGACTGTGACCCCTGGTTCTGGACTTCCCCAACATTGGGAACATTCTTCCTGCATCTAACCTGTCTAAACCCATCAGAATTTTAAACGTTTCTATGAGATCCCCTCTCATTCTTCTGAACTCCAGTGAATACAAGCCCAGTTGATCCAGTCTTTCTTGATAGGTCAGTCCCGCCATCCCGGGAATCAGTCTGGTGAACCTTCGCTGCACTCCCTCAATAGCAACAATGTCCTTCCCCAAGTTAGGAGACCAAAACTGTACACAATACTCCAGGTGTGGCCTCACCAAGGCCCTGTACAACTGTAGCAACACCTCCCTGCCCCTGTACTCAAATCCCCTCGCTATGAAGGCCAACATGCCATTTGCTTTCTTAACCGCCTGCTGTACCTGCATGCCAACCTTCAATGACTGATGTACCATGACACCCAGGTCTCGTTGCACCTTCCCTTTTCCTAATCTGTCACCATTCAGATAATAGTCTGTCTCTCTGTTTTTAACAACCAAAGTGGATAACCTCACATTTATCCACATTATACTTCATCTGCCATGCATTTTCCCACTCACCTAACCTATCCAAGTCACTCTGCAGCCTCATAGAATCCTCCTCGCAGCTCACACTGCCACCCAACTTAGTGTCATCCGCAAATTTGGAGACACTACATTTAATCCCCTCGTCTAAATCATTAATGTACAGTGTAAACAGCTGGGGCCCCAGTACAGAACCTTGCGGTACCCCACTAGTCACTGCCTGCCATTCTGAAAAGTACCCATTTATTCCAACTCTTTGCTTCCTGTCTGACAACCAGTTCTCAATCCATGTCAGCACACTACCCCCAATCCCATGTGCTTTAACTTTGCACATTAATCTCTTGTGTGGGACCTTGTCGAAAGCCTTCTGAAAGTCCAAATATACCACATCAACTGGTTCTCCCTTGTCCACTCTACTGGAAACATCCTCAAAAAATTCCAGAAGATTTGTCAAGCATGATTTCCCTTTCACAAATCCATGCTGACTTGGACCTATCATGTCACCTCTTTCCAAATGCCAGCACCTTCTTTATGTTAAAAGAAAATAGAAAGAAAGACTTGCATTTATATAGCGTCTTTCAGAACTGCCGGATGTCTCAAAGCGCTTTACAGCCAATGAAGTACTTTTTGAAGTGTAATCGCTGTTGTAATGTAGGAAACGCGGCAGCCAATTTGCACACAGCAAGCTCCCACAAACAGCTATGTGATAACTACCAGATAATCTGTTTTTGTTATGTTGATTGAGGGATAAATATTGGCCAGGGCACCGGGGATAACTTCATGGGATCGTGCCATGAACTTTTACGTCCATCTGAGAGAGGAGAAGGGGCCTTGGTTTAACGTCTCACCCGAAAGACAGCATATCCAACAGTGCAGTGCTCCCTCAGCACTGCACTGGAGTGCCCGCCTAGATTTTTTTGTGCTCATATCCCTGGAGTGGGACTTGAACTCACAATCTTCTGACTCAGAAGTGAGAGTGCTACCCATCGAGCCATGGCTGGCATGTAAAAACTAACCTCTGAATGTGGTCCTGATTCTCTCAGTTCACCATCGGTCGTGGTATTTTAGAAAGAAGATGTTCACAATGTCGCTACACATAGCAACCGAAGCAATTCCCCTCCCCTGTGCCCCCTCCCCGCGCCCCTCCCCCCCAGCAGGTTGGTAAATTCAGTCAGGCCCCGAGGGAACAGCGCCGAAGGAAAGACGGGAACTTGTTGTGGGGAGAGCGACTCACCCTGGCCAAGGCCAGGGAGGACTGGACATCTGCCTAACATCTTGGCCACAGAATGGTAAATGACACAGATAAAAACTAAAGATGGGGCGGGGGAAACGAAAGAAACCTCTGAAAATAAAACTAAGGGAGAGAAAACAACCCAATAAACGTTCAAATCGGCTGGCTTTCGTGGGATGTAAGTTCGAGGCGAGAGATTTGTGTCAGATATTTAGCACCTTGTGAGATAATCTCAGCAGGAGCGGAGGTAGGGCTGCTACAATTAACCTCATCACAAGGCCCAGAGCCGGAGAAGTCAGAGGTCCAAACACCATGGAGTAAACAGCCTTCTTCACTTTCATGGATAGTTGACGCCTCAAGCAAGCAGTACTTAATCCATTGTTCATAATAATTTGTTGCCATAAAACTTGAAACCCTACATATACAAGACCTGGGGTTGAATTTTCGGACCAGAGAGGCGGTATTGGCAGAGGAAAGCATTTCCGGGCGGGGGGCCAGCTTCCAGTGCCCCGCCGGAACATTCGGTGCCGGGTTTGTGGGGGCGCGGAGCAGTAGCACCCGGGAGAGGCGAGCCGGTGTGCAACGGCCCTGGTTGCGACACCAGCTCCATTTTTGTCTCATGCCCGATCCATAGCACCCCGCAGCGCCCCCTAGTGGGACCACCTGGGAAAGCTGGCGGTCCGAGCTGTACTGGTCGCAGTGAGGGAAGGAATGTCTTCCTGAGGTGAGCATGATTGTTTTTTTATTTTTGCGATTAATGTTGATGTGGCATCTGTAATGTTACGGGAATGTTTTTGGTGTTCTTTTTTCAGAATTTCTCTTTTCCACGGAAGTCTCTATTAGGGCGCTCTGAGGCCGGCTGTTTAGCTCGGGATTTTCACTGGCTCAGCCGGCCTAGCGCCCGAAAAGCGGTGTGTAACACCTCCCTTCGCGTCCCGCTCCACACTCGGGGCCCAGCTGCTGAATTTTACAGCTGGAGACGCAAACCATTTCCCTGTGCAAAGTTTACTGCTCCGCCTGGATAAACGCCGCAACAGGCGCGACGAATTTTCACCCCCTGAAGTTTCGGCCCTTGCTGTTGGGAGCCATGAAAGGTGCTGGCCCCGATACCGACGTAAAAAAATAAAATTCCGCTCCAAGTGTTTGGCACAATAGATAAACCGAGACAAGTATCGTGTGATTTAATCCTCACCTCGAAGCACATGATTGATGGAAGGTTGTGTTTTAGTTACTGACTAATGGCCGACTGAACATCTGTTTGCCACGTTACAGTTCCACATGTGCGCAGAGCAAGGCAGAAATTGCCAAGTCTTTAATCACTTTCAGACGATCAGGCCAGCGTGTCCTCAGAGTAATGCAAATGTTAAGTTCAAATGCAGGCCACACAAAGCAATAACACTGAGCAGGCTAAGGGTAAAAGGCCCGAGAAATATATCACACATCCTGCTTCCTCAACACTGCAACATTGGTGTGAGTAACAATCTTCTCACTCACAAAAAGAAACCTCAATGCCTCTTTTTGTGGGGAAATGTTAAGGGGGTAAAATTGGCCTCCTAAGAGTAGGGGAGTTATCCCCGGTGTTCTGGCCAATATTTATCCCTCAATCAACATAACAAAAAACAGATTATCTGGCCACTATCACATTGCTGTTTGTGGAAGCTTGCTGTGCAGAATTTGGCTAAACTGCAACAGTGACTACACTCCAAAAGTACTTAATTGTCTGTAAAGCGCTTTGAGACGTCCGGTTGTCATGAAAGGAGTTAGATAAGTCCAAGTCTTTCTTTCTTTCCTTTGCGCCTCCCCGCTAGCACCTCCGGGGGGCGATAATGGGACACTCCCAGCTTACTGACCGGGCGTGGAGAAATTACCGATACCCGCAAACTTCCATGGCAGGTTTGCACTGGCGCTAAAAGTTATCGCCTCGATCTCCTGCTCCCCGGTGATCGTGGCGCCATCGTGAGCGCAACGTCCTGGATGTAAACTTCGCATCCGCCCCCTGCAGCATCGCCAGACGTCAACAACGACAGCTGCAGGAGGTGTTGTGACCTCGGCCGGGCGCTTGGTGAGCGCTAATTAAAGGCAGTGGTGGTTAGGGAGGGAAAAACTTAATTCTGTCCTCACAGTGCTGCGTTTTAACTTGTTTCCAGGCCGCGATTGATCGGCCCTGCACTCTCTTAGAATGCTCAGGGCTTCTCTGCATGAATTGCGGGTGCCACTGATGACCATTCCCAGCCTTAGCCTTCAATGCCCGCAGCATTTTCCCTTCCCGTTAAGGGAGGAAAGGAGCCTGTAAAACAGGGAGCGCTGCACGGAACATTGTGCAACGCTCTGCCGATACCACCCCTCTCACTCCCTTTACCGCTCTAAGGGAAGTGGTAGTGCTTGATCGAGTGCTCCACGTCCCTCTTTGAGCGCTAAACCGGACGTTCGCGTCGGATTCAATCGTGTAGCGCCTGCCGATACTTTTCCATTCCCGCAAAACTTATCGCCCCAAGCGGGCGCTACACAGTTTCTGGCCCAATGTTTAGCAATGAAAATTTGAAATGACCAAATAACTGAAGATGCAAAACGGAGAATGAGTGAATTAAAACCCAATCACCCCAAAAATAAACTGAAATATTATAGTTGGAGTAGAAGTATAATTTATACAAACAAATCCCCTGGGGCACATTGCAAATAAATCTTTGTTGTGAACTCTCCCCTTTCTCTGTAATGATTCGTTAAATCACAACATGGGAGACACCCTAAACACTAATGGCAACATTTAGGGGCATCAAAGAAACTTACAGCACGGAGGAGGCCATTTGGCTCATTGTTTCCGTGCCGGCCGACAAAGAGCTATCCATCCCCACCGACACCTGGGAATCCCTGGCCAAAGAACGCCTTAAGTGGAGGAAGAGCATCCGGGAAGGCGCTGAGCACCTCGAGTCTCTTCGCCGGGAGCATGCAGAAAACAAGCGCCGGAAACGGAAAGAGCATTCGGCAAATCAGTCTCCCCACCCACCCTTTCCTTCAACGACTCTCTGCCCCATCTGTGACAGAGACTGTAATTCCTATATTGGACGCTTCAGCCACCTGAGAACTCACGTTTAGAGTGGAAACAAGTCTTCCTCGATTTTGAGGGACTGCCTACGATGATCCAGCCTAATCCCACTTTCTAGCTCTTGGTCTGTAGCCTTGTAGGTTACGGCACTTTATGTGCGCAACCAAGTACTTTTTAAATGCTATGACGGCTTCTGCCTCTAAAATTCTTTCAGGCAGTGAGTTCCAGACCCCCACCATCCTCTGAGTCAAAAAGTTTCTCCTCAAATCCCCTCTAAACCTCCTACCAATTACTTTAAATCTATGCCCCCTGGTTGTTGACCCCTCTGCTAAGGGAAATAGATCCTTCCTAGCCACTCTAGCTAGGTCCCTCATAATTTTATACACCTCAATCAGGTCTCCACTCAGCCTCCTCTGTTCCAAAGAAAACAACCCCAGTTTATCCAATCTTTCCTCATAGCCAAAATTCTCCAGTCCAGGCAACATCCTCGTAAGTCTCCTCTATACCCTCCCTACTGCAATTACATCTTTCCTGTAATATGGTGACCAGAACTGCACACAGTACTCCAGTTGTGGCCTAACTAGTGTTTTATACAGTTCAAGCTAAACGGTGGCACAATTGAGGAACAGTGGAGGGACTTTTAAGGAGCTCTTTCATAGTGCTCAACAAAAATATATTCCAGTGAAAAAGAAGGGCGGTAAGAGAAGGGATAACCAGACGTGGATAACCAAGGAAATAAAGGAGAGTATCAAATTAAAAACCAATGCGTATAAGGTGGCCAAGGTTAGTGGGAAACTAGAAGATTGGGAAAATTTTAAACGACAGCAAAGAATGACTAAGAAAGCAATAAAGAAAGGAAAGATAGATTACGAAAGTAAACTTGCGCAAAACATAAAAACAGATAGTAAAAGCTTTTACAAATATATAAAAGGAAAAGAGTGATTAAAGTAAATGTTGGTCCCTTAGAAGATGAGAAGGGGGATTTAATAATGAGAAATGTGGAAATGGCTGCGACCTTAAACAATTATTTGGCTTCGGTCTTCACAGTGGAAGACACAAAAACCATGCCAAAAATTGCTGGTCACGGGAATGTGGGAAGGGAGGACCTTGAGACAATCACTATCACTAAGGGGGTAGTGCTGGACAGGCTAATGGGACTCAAGGTAGACAAGTCCCCTGATCCTGATGAAATGCATCCCAGGGTATTAAAAGAGATGGCGGAAGTTATAGCAGATGCATTCGTTATAATCTACCAAAATTCTCTGGACTCTGGGGAGGTACCAGCGGATTGGAAAGCAGCTAAAGCAGCCTCTGTTTAAAAAAGGGGGCAGACAAAAGGCAGGTAACTATAGGCCGGTTAGTTTAACATCTGTAGTGGGGAAAATGCTTGAAGCTATCATTATGGAAGAAATAGCGGGACATCTAGATAGGAATAGTGCAATCAAGCAGACGCAACATGGATTCATGAAGGGGAAATCATGTTTAACTAATTTACTGGAATTCTTTGAGGATATAACGAGCATGGTGGATAGAGGTGTACCGATGGATATGGTGTATTTAGATTTCCAAAAGGCATTCGATAAGGTGCCACACAAAAGGTTATTGCAGAAGATAAAGGTGCGCGGAGTCAGAGGAAATGTATTAGCATGGATAGAGAATTGGCTGGCTAACAGAAAGCAGAGAGTCGGGATAAATGGGTCCTTTTCGGGTTGGAAATCGGTGGTTAGTGGTGTGCCACAGGGATCGGTGCTGGGACCACAACTGTTTACAATATACATAGATGACCTGGAAGAGGGGACAGAGTGTAGTGTAACAAAATTTGCAGATGACACAAAGATTAGTGGGAAAGCCAGTTGTGTAGAGGACACAGAGAGGCTGCAAAGAGATTTAGATAGGTTAAGCGAATGGGCTAAGGTTTGGTAGATGGAGTACAATGTCGGAAAGTGTGAGGTCATCCACCTTGGAAAAAAAAACAGCAAAGGGAATATTATTTGAATGGGGAGAAATTAGAAATCCCAAAAAGTTAGTTTGCAGGTGCAGCAGGTAATCAGGAAGGCGAATGAAATGTTGGCCTTCATTGCGAGAGGGATGGAGTACAAAAGCAGGGAGGTCCTGCTACAACTGTATAGGGTATTGGTGAGGCCGCACCTGGAGTACTGTATGCAGTTTTGGTCACCTTACTTAAGAAAGGATATACTAGCTTTGGAGTGGGTACAGAGACGATTCACTAGGTTGATTCCGGAGATGAGGGGGTTACCTTATGATGATAGATTGAGTAGACTGGGTCTTTACTCGTTGGAGTTCAGAAGGATGAGGGGTGATCTTATAGAAACATTTAAAATAATGAAAGGGATAGACAAGATAGAGGCAGAGAGGTTGTTTCCACTGGTCGGGGAGACTAGAACTATGGGGCACAGCCTCAAAATACGGGGGAGCCAATTTAAAACCGAGTTGAGAAGGAATTTCTTCTCCCAGAGGGTTGTGAATCTGTGGAATTCTCTGCCCAAGGAAGCAGTTGAGGCTAGCTCATTGAATGTATTCAAATCACAGATAGATAGATTTTTAATCAATAAGGGAATTAAGGGTTACGGGGAGCGGGCGGGTAAGTGGAGCTGAGTCCACGGCCAGATCAGCCATGATCTTGTTGAGTGGCGGAGCAGGCTCGAGGGGCTAGATGGCCTACTCCTGTTCCTAATTCTTATGTTCTTATGTTCTTATGTGAGCATAACCTCCCTGCTCTTATATTCTGTGCCTCAGCTAATAAAGGCAAGTATCCCATATGCCTTCTGAACCACCTTATCTACCTGGCCTGCTACCTTCAGGGATCTGTGGACATGCACTCCAGGGTCCCTATTGTTCCTCTATATTTCTCAGTGTCCTACCATTTATTGTGTATTCCCTTGTTAACCCTCCCCAAATGCATTACCTCACACTTCTCCGGATTGAATTGCATTTGCCACTGTTCTGCACACTTGACTGGTTGATTGATATCTTCTTGCAGTCTACAGCTTTCTTCTTCATTATCAAACACACGGCCAATTTTTGTATCATCTGCAAACTTCTTAATCCTACCCCCTACATTCAGGTCTAAATGATTGATATATAACTCAAAAAGCAAGGAACCTAGAGTGCGCCCTGCGGAACCCCACTGGAAACATCCTTCCAGCTCCATGGGCTTTTACTTTCGTGACCCATCTGCCATGTGCCTTGCTAAAATCCATATACACTACATCGTACGCACTACCCTCATCGATCCTCCTTGTTACTTCCTTAAAAAACTCAATCAAGTTAGTCAGACATGACCTTCCCTTACCAAATCCACGCTGACTGCCCTTGATTAATCCGTGTCTTTCTAAATGATAATTTATCCTGTCCCTCAGAATTTTTTCTAATAATTTTCCCACCACCGAGGTTAGGTTGATTGGCCTGTAATTACTCGGTCTATCCCTTTCTCCCTTTTTAAACAACGGTACAACATTAGCAGTCCTCCAGCACCACACCTATATCCAGAAAGGATTGGAAAATGATGGTCAGAGCCATTGCTATTTCCTCTCTTGCTTCTCTTAACAGCCTAGGATGCATTTCATCTGGGCCTGGGGACTTATCCACTTTCAAAGATGCTAAACCCCTTACTACTTTCTTGCTCACTATGTTTATTTCATCTAATATTTCACACTCCTCCTCCCTGATTGCAATGTCTGCACTGTCCCGCTCTTTTGTGAAAACAGTCAGAAAGTATTCATCAAGAATCTTACCCAAGTCTTCCACCTCTACACACAGGTTACTTTTATGGTCTTTTGTTATCCTCTTGCTCTTTTGTTATCCTCTTAAAACATCTTTCATGACCTGAACGAAGACCAACTAGAAGTCAAATGTACAATATGACTCAGCTTTTTGGCGGAATGCAATTTAAATCCATCCAACACAACACAAACCCAAAAACAGGGAGGTGGCAGGATGTGACTCCAATTTGACTGACAATACATAGAGATGGCCGTATTGGAAATAAACCCAAACAGCAAAGCAGAGAAGCGGTAACCAGTTTTATGAGCTTCAGATTATACAGAACAATTTACAAAACCTCTGAGTCGCATCTGAGTTCATAGCATTTGTGGAATGAACTAACTTTCACTGTGTGCCACCAATGGTAACAATGTTTGGCGATCAAATTGCAACACATTTCGTTACAGGGTAAACATCCATCAACAATATGCCTTAACTCCGGGAGCACCCCTTTGGCACATGTGTGATACAATTTCATTCCTATCCATTCTGTCTGCGTAGACAAGTTAATGGCATTTTCAGTTAAATGATGGGTAGTTTTATGCCAAGGGCCTGTGGCCACTAGGAGCTGGATTGAAACTCCCAAAACTCATTTAAGTATATAGTTGCATAGAAGATAAGAAACCAATGCAAGCCACATGGTCCAATGCTGCCATATGTGGGTGTGTAAAAACCGGACACGTTTACTGGTTACAAACCATGAGCAAATCAGAAAACGGAGTGCTGTTGTACATTTGATTTCTCTTTGCTGCGGTTCGGTTCCCATTATCGCCATCCAGGTTGAGTAGCAGACTTGTCAAGTGTTACAATGATGCTGTGGCTGAACAATTTGCCTGGGAACCACAAAAGCACAGTGCTTCAGCAGTACTCTCCTGAGTGGTGCCAACCAGGGCCTCTGAGCAGGGCCAGCGGTTCTTTCAGAGAAAAGTTCCCAGTTAGTGTCGGACTTGAGTGTACTTTCCCCTTGATTTACCTAGAATTTGGGACCAGTTGGTGTCAAACATTCTCACAATAGCGATGAACATATTCTTATAATCAAGCTCCTGCAGAGGCTGGAGTTTTGGTTCGTTGCTGCCTCTGTTTTTGCCCCGGAGGGACGGTAATGGCGGCGGGAAGCATTTCCAGGCGGGCGGCAAAATTCCAATGCCCCGCCAGGACACTCAATGCCGGGTTTACGGGGGCGCGGAGCAGCACTGCCCAGTAGAGGCGAGCCGGTTGTGACAACGGCGCGAAATTTGGATTGTGCCCGATCCATAGCGCCCCACAGCGCCCCCTAGTGGAGCTGCCTGGGAAAGCTGGTGTGCCAGGCTGTACCGGCTGCAGTGAGTGAAGTAATGTCGATGTGAGGTAAGTGGGATTGCTTTTTATATTTTTCCACGGAAACCTCTATTAAAGCGCGCTGAGGCCAGCTGTTTACCTCGGGAATTTCAGTTGCTCAGCTGGCCTAGCGCCCTAAAAGAACACCTCCCTTAGTGCTCCGCTCCACACTCGGGGCCCAGCCGGTGAACTTTGCGGCTAGAGACGCAAACCATTTCCCGACACAAAACTTACCGCTCCGCCTGGATTAACGCCGCAACAGAGGCGCGACGAATTTCCATCCTCTGAACTTTACCTTATCCTCCCCTATGCAACATTTCTTTGATTCCTCAGCTCTTTGTCTACATTATCCTTTACTGCACGCTTCATCCTAGGACCTCCCTGCCTGATTGGACGTGTTTCTGGAGCTTTCGTCATATGACCTCCACCAGCCGCTCTCCCTATCTCCAATAAATGAAACACAATGTTTTTTTTAATGTTGCTATGATTTGTCTCATCGTTGCTCGTAGCAGTGTCCAGGAGATTAATCTCCAATTCTTCGAAACTCCATGGCATTCCTGGAGGATTGGCAACTAATGCTCCCTCTAAAAAATGTTTTTCCTTGCGCTGGTCCTCTACAGTTGCTGCAGCGCTGGTGAGCGGCCTGCGCGGGTCCTCGCCATTGGTGCGTGGCCGTGTACCTTCGGGGGAACATTGTTTGCAGCACTAACCCTTACCTCTCTCCCCACATGGTTCCTGTTCCCACTGCAATCTACAAGCTCATAAAACTCAAACTTCCCGTCACCTCATTAGTCCTCTGAACTTTCTTCTCTTTTTCCTTTTTTAGCTCCAACTAGACTTTCCTTAACATCCTCATTTCGCTGCAAAGTCTTCTGCTCTGACTCACCCTTTTCCTCAAAACTGCGGATTTTTTTTTCACCTTCTCAAGTCTTTCCTTTGTCCTTCAATCTGTTTGGCATTGCCTCAACTTAAAAACAGAATTAGGAGCAGGAAAAGGCCATACTGCCCCTTGAGCCTGCTCCACCATTCAATAAGATCATGGCTAATCATCGACCTCAACTCCACTTTCCCAACTTGATTCCCCTCGAGTCCAAACATCTATCTATCTCAGCCTTGAATATACTCAAAGACTCAGCCTCCACAGCCCTCTGGGGCAGAGAATTCCAAAGATTCACAATCCTCTGGGTGAAGAAATTCCTTATCACCGTCTTAAATACTGACCCCTTATCCTGAGGCTGTGACCCTTAATTCTGCACTCTCCAGCCAGGGGAAACAACCTCTCAGCATCTAGCCTGTCACTCCTTTTACTCCTTTCAACCTTTGGTGATGTAATTTTTCGAGGCGGTAACCAGGAGGGTCGATGAGGGCAGTGCGTATGATGTAGTGTATATGGATTTTAGCAAAGCTTTTGATAAGGTCCCACATGGCAGACTGGTCACAAAAGTAAAAGCCCATGGGATCCAGGGCAAAGTGGCAAGTTGGATCCAAAATTGGCTCAGAGGCAGGAAGCAAAGGGTAATGGTTGGTGGGTGTTTTTGTGACTGGAAGGTTGTATCCAGTTGGGGTTCCGCAGGGCTCAGTGCTGCGTCCCTTGTTTTTTATGGTATATATCAATGGAAGCATTTATTTGTACTGTAAAAATGGCCGCCCTTGTCTCTGATTGGTCCCCTTGGAGGATAAGCCACTTCCTGAAGTTTCTCTGGAATGTGTAACTGGAACCGCCCAGCCCAAGTTCTCACTGAATTCGCAAATTGTAACTCGATCCACTTTGACTTCCAGAAGTCAAGAGGATAGATCTCTCCAGTGCTAGCCAAAGTCCCTTACCCCAGTGCACGTGCTGCCTCCCCAGCCAAAGTCCCTTGCCCCCCCAGCGCACGTGCTGCCTCCTCCAGCCAAAGTCCCTTGCCCCCCAGCGCACGTGCTGCCTGCTTGCGGAGGATCAGAAGGCCCGGTGGGCGGATGCTTGGAGGCTCGCGGAATGTGGTCAGACTGATTGCAAGGTCCTACTTCCGGTTTGGGGCCGCACTTTCGATCCGGCACTTCCAGTTCAGGCGAGAGGCATTGGGGGTGGAGTCTCGACAGGATGCATGCGCAGAAGGACAGAAAAAGTACGGTACAAATAATCAATCCCATAGATCAATGACTTGGACTTGAATATTGGGAGTGTGATGTTAAGAAGTTAACACTAAAATCAGCTAAGTGGTTGATAATGAAGAAGAAAGCTGCGGACTGCAGGAAGATATCAATGTACTGGTCAGGTGGGCGGAACAGTGGCAAATGGAATTCAATCCGGATAAGTGTGCGATAATGCATTTGGGGAGGTCTTACAAGGCACGGGAATTCACATTAAATGGTATGACACTGAAAAGTGTACAGGAATAAAGGGACCTTGGAGTGTAAGTCCACAGATCCCTGAAGGTAGCAGGCCAGTTGGATAAGGTGGTTAAGAAGGCATATGGAATACTTGCCTTTATTAGTCGAGGCATGGAATGCAAGAGCAAGGACGTTATGCTTGAACTATATAAAACACTGGTTACGCCACAGCTGGAGTCCTGTCACCACATTACAGGAAAGATGTGATTGCACTGGAAAGGGTGCAGTAGAGATTTACAAGAATGTTGCCTTGACTGGAGAATTTTGGCTATGAGAAAAGATTGGAGATACTGGGTCTGTTTTCTTTGGAACAGAGGAGGCTGAGGGGAGACCTGATTGAGGAGTATAAAATTGAGGGGCCTGGATAGAGTGGGTAGGAAGGATCTGTTTCCCTTGGCTGAGGGGTCAACAACCAGGGGACATAGATTTAAAGTAATTGGGGGGAGTTTAAGAGGAGACATAAGGGCAAATTTTTTCACCCAGAGGGTAGTGGTGGTCTGGAACTCACTGCCTGAAAGGGTGGTTGAGGCAGAAATCCTCACCACATTTAAAAGATGCAAGGTGTGCACTGAAAGTGCCGTAACCTACAGGGCTATGGACAAAGAGCTGGAAAGTGGGATTGGCTGGATAGCTCTTGGTCGGCCGGCGTGGACACTATGGGCCGAAATGGCCTCCTTCCAAGCTGTAAATTTCTATGTTTCTATGATTCTATGTTTCTATGTAATGACTGTGGATCGTTCACTTACGTTTCTCAATAAAAAAACGTAGATGCTTTGTGCTAGTTTGAGTTGGGCAGCGTTAAAAACGCTCTGTCCTTTATCTGCCACTTGCCTTAATTTCTAGGCCAAGAACAGCCATGTATCAACAAAGGCTTTCTGAAGTGTTTGAGGTCTATTTTCCAGTCTGCTGCTTCTTGTTAGTCCAGAATTATAATTGCTTTTATTATTACCAGGTGCTAAGCTTTGACACCGCTGTAAATCTAACAAAAGTCCATAGCTATTAGCAAAATGTCTGTACTATAATTATCAGCAGGAATGCTGAATCTCCTATAGGATTGCATCAGCTTCTTCACAGAAAGTGAGGAGAGAGAAGAAAGTGGTTCACACAGAACTTACAGCAACAAAACAGGCCTTTCAGCTCAACTGGTCTGTGCCGGTGTTTATGCTCCACACGAGCCTCCTCCTACTCTACTTCATTGAACCCATTCAGCACAACCTTCTATTCCTTTCTCCCACGTGCACTTATCTGGCTTCCCCTTAAATGCATTTTGATACGTCCTTACTATACAGTATAAATGCACACGAGGCCCATACTTGAGAGAAGGTCACTCTGTGACCCGTTACCTTTATTACCAAGACCTCAAGTGATGAAGGTGGGTGGAGCTTCCCCTTTTATACCTGAAAGTCCAGGTTAGGAGTGTCTCCCACAAGTTCGCCCCTTGTGGTCAATGTTCTCAAGATGTACAACTTAGGTCAGCTTATACATGGGTTACAATGATAGTTGAATACATGACATCACCTCCCCCGCAAAGTCTTACTGGCATCACAGGTTAAGTCTCTCTGGTGGTTTACGCTCCCTTGTAGAGCGCCTGAGTTGGGGCTCCGGTTGTTGGGCGCTGACCTGAGTGTCTGCTGTTTGCGGTGCCTCAGGCCTGTCTGAACTGCCCACAGTGACTGGGCTCTCCTCCACTTGGTTCCGGTGTTCAGTCACCTGTGGTAGAGTAAACTCTACGTCGTATTCTTCCTCTGCTTCTTCTATGGGGTTGCTGAACCTCCTTTTAGTTTGATCCACGTGTTTGCGGCAGATTTGTCCATGGGTAAGTTTAATTACCAAAACCCTATTCCCCTCTTTGGCAATCACAGTGCCTGCAAGCCATTTGGGCCCTGCAGCGTAATTAAGGACAAAAGCAGGGTCATTGACATCAATACATCGCGCCCTCGCATTCCTGTCATGGTAGTCACATTGTGAACCAGGGGTCACAGTCTGAGGATAAGGGGTAAGCCATTTAGGACCGAGATGAGGAGAAACTTCTTCACCCAGAGAGTGGTGAACCTGTGGAATTCTCTACCACAGAAAGTAGTTGAGGCCAATTCACTAAATATATTCAAAAGGGAGTCAGATGAAGTCCTTACTACTCGGGGGATCAAGGGTTATGGCGAGAAAGCAGGAATGGGGTACTGAAGTTTCATGTTCAGCCATGAACTCATTAAATGGCGGTGCAGGCTAGAAGGGCTGAATGGCCTGCTCCTGCACCAATTTCTATGTTTCTATGTATCTATGTGACTGGCGCCTGCTCTCAACAATTTCTTTCATAGTAGGGTGCATAAGGGATAATCTGGTTTTGAGCGTCCTTTTCATTAGCAGCTCTGCGAGTAGAACCGCTGTGAGTGAGTGTGGTCGGGATCTATTGGTCAACAGGAGACGTGATAAGCGGCTTTGTTGGAACCCCTTTGGATTCTGAACATCCCGTGTTTGATTATCTGCACTGCTCGTTCCACCTGGCCGTTTGAGGCCAGCTTGAACGGTGCCATTCTGACACGGTTGATTCCATTGCCTGCCATGAAGTCCTGGAATTCAGTGCTTGTGAAGCACGGGCCATTGTCGCTGACCAAGACATCGGTAGACCATGGGCGGCGAACATTGTCCGTAGACTTTCTACCGTGGCAGAGGATGTACTTGAATTTAAAATGGCACTCTCAATCCATTTGGAGTAGGCGTCTACTACAACCAAAAACATTTTTCCCATGAAAGGATCTGCGTAGTCCACATGGATGCGTGACCATGGTTGGCGGGCCAGTACCAGGGGCTAAGGGGGGCTTCCCTGGGTGCGTTGCCCAGCTGAGCACACACGTTACACCTGCGAACACAAAGTTCCAGGTCTGCATCTACCCTGGCCATCAAACGTGTGACCTGGCAATTGCCTTCACCATGACAATGCCCGGGTGCTCATTGTGAAGTTCTCTGATAAACACCTCTCTGCCCATCTGGGGCATGACTACCCGGTTTCCCCACATTAGGCAATCGGCCTGAATCGAGAGTTCATCCTTGCGCCTATGAAACGGTTTAAATTCCTCAGGGCATGTCCCGTGCGTGGCTGCCCAGTCCCCATTCAGGACACATTTCTTGACTAAAGACAGTAGCGGGTCTTTATTTGTCCAGACTTTATTCTGACGGGCTGCCACAAGTGAGCCTTCACTTTCGAAAGCTTCAACAGCCATGACCATCACAGTATCATGCTCAGTTGCCCCCTCAGTGGTGGCTAGTGGGAGCCTGCTGAGTGCATCAGCGTAGTTTTCAATGCCCGGTCTGTACCGAATTGTGTAGTCATAGGCGGCTAATGTGAGTGCCCACCTCTGTATGCGGGCCGATGAATTCGCATTTATCACCTTATTGTCGGTCAAAAGGTACGTTAGGGGTTTGTGATCTGTCTCCAGCTCAAATTTCCTGCCAAACAGATACTGGTGCATTTTTTTTCTGCATATACACATGCTAGCGCTTCCTTTTCTACCATCCCGTAGCCCCTTTCTGCCTGGGACAGACTTCTGAAGGCATAAGCTACCGGCTGTAACTGACCATTGGCATTCACATGCTGCAACACACACCTGACACCATAGGACGACACATCGCACGTTAAAACAAGTTTCATACACGGATCATATAACGTTAACAGTTTTTGAGCATAACAAATTGCGTGCCCTATCAAAAGCCCTTTCCTGGCTGTCCACCCAGACCCAATCGCGACCTTTGCGTAGGAGCATGTGTAGCGGTTCTAACAGCGTGCTCAGTTTGGGAAGAAAGTTACCAAAATACTTCAGGTGCTGCAGGAACGAACGCAGCTCCATCGTGTTACAGGGTCTGGGTGCTCTCTGGATCGCTTCCGTTCTGGACGCAGTAGGTCTGATCCTGTCTGCTGCTACCCTTCTCCCCAGGAATTCTACCTCTGGAGCCAAGAAGACGCACTTCGCCTTTTTCAGTCGCAGCCCTACCCGGTCCAGTCTGCGTAGCCCCTCCTCCAGGTAGTGGAGGTGTTCTTCAGTATCGCGACTCGTGATGAGGATGTCGTCTTGAAAAACCACCGTCCTTGGAATCGACTTGAGGAGGCTTTCCATATTTCGCTGAAAGATCACGTCGGCCGAACAAATCCCGAACGGACATCTGTTGTACTCAAACAACCCCTTGTGTGTCGTGATGGTGGTCAGCTTCTTCGACTCACTCGCCAGCTCCTGGGTCATGTAAGCTGAGGTCAGGTCCAATTTTGAAATTTTTTTTCCACCGGATAGCGTCGCAAAGAGGTCCTCCGCTCTCGGTAGCGGGTACAGGTCTTGGTGTGACACCCGATTGATGGTGGCCTTGTAATCACCACATATCCTGACCGACCCATCCGCCTTCAGCACCGGCACGATTGGGCTCGCCCAGTCATTGAATTCGAGTGACGAGATGATGCCTTCCCTCAGCAGGCGGTCCAATTCGCATTCTACCTTTTCCCGCATCACGTACGGCATCGCTCTGGCCTTGTGGTGTACTGGCCTGGCGTCCGGGTTGATGTGAATCACTACCTTGGCCCCCATGAAAGTGCCGATGCCGGGTTGAAATAATGAGTCAAATTTGCCCAGGATCTGTGAGCATGATACTCGCTCCACAGAGGAAATTGCATTGACATCGCCCCATTTCCAGTTCATGACAGCAAGCCAACTCCTCCCCAGTAGTGCGGGACCATCCCCCGGGACAGTCCAGAGTGGCAACCTGTTCTCCGAATCTTTGTGGGTCACGACTACCGTGGCACTACCTAGCACCGGAATAGTCTCCTTTGTATATGTCCGTAGCTGTGTGTCAATCGGCAATAATTTTGGCTTCCTGGGCTTGGACACCCACAACCTTTAGAACTGTTTGATACTCATCAGGGACTGGCTGGCCCCCGTGACGAGCTTCATTAATACTGGGATGCCATTGAGGAGCACTTTTATCATTATCGGCGGCGTCCTGGTATATGAACTGTATATGTGCTCCACATGAACTCGCTGAACTTCAGCTTCCAGCGATTTCCCCCAATATTCATCTGGCCTCGTGGGGCTTACATCGGGCCCATCCTCCTCATCCATCAACCTGGCTGCAGGCTTCCTGCACATACGCGCCAAATGACCGCTGACGTTGCAGTTTCTGCAGGTATATTGCTGATACCTGCAAGTTCTGGCTGGGTGTTTGCCTCCACACCTCCAGCATGAGCTGGAGGCCCCGTTGTTGGAAACAAAAGGTCCATTACCAGTCGATCGTCTCTGACTGTCTCTGTAACTGTCCTTAAGCGCAAAATTAACAGGTGTTGATGGCCCCATTACTGGCCGCATTGTCCATTGCGATGGCATGAATCGCCGTTGATAAGAATTAGGAACAGGAGTAGGCCATCTAGCCCCTCGAGCCTGCTCCGCCATTCAACAAGATCATGGCTGATCTGGCCGTGGACTCAGCTCCACTTACCCGCCGCTCCCCGTAACCCTTAATTCCCTTATTGGTTAAAAATCTATCTATCTGTGACTTGAATACATTCAATGAGCTAGCCTCAACTGCTTCCTTGGGCAGAGAATTCCACAGATTTAAAAGCATCTGGGAGAAGAAATTCCTTCTCAACTCGGTTTTAAATTGGCTCCCCCGTATTTTGAGGCTGTGCCCCCTAGTTCTAGCTTCCCCTACCAGTGGAAACAACCTCTCTGCCTCTATCTTGTCTATCCCTTTCATGATTTTAAATGTTTCTATAAGATCACCCCTCATCCTTCTGAACTCCAACGAGTAAAGACCCAGTCTACTCAATCTATCATCATAAGGTAACCACCCCCTCATCTCCAGAATCAGCCTAGTGAATCGTCTCTGTACCCCCTCCAAAGCCAGTATATCTTTTCTTAAGTAAGGTGACCAAAACTGCACGCAGTACTCCAGGTGCGGCCTTACCAATACCCTATACAGTTGCAGCAGGACCTCCCTACTTTTGTACTCCATCCCTCTCGCAATGTAGGCCAACATTCCATTCACCTTCCTGATTACCTGCTGCGCCTGCAAACTAACTTTTTGGGATTCATGCACAAGGACCCCCAGGTCCCTCTGCACCTCAGCATGTTGTAATTTCTCCACATTCAAATAATATTCCCTTTTACTGTTTTTTTCCCCAAGGTGGATGACCTCACACTTTCCGACATTGTCTTCCATCTGCCAAACCTTCGCCCATTCGCTTAACCGATCCAAATCTCTTTGCAGCCTCTCTGTGTCCTCTAAACAACCCGCTTTCCCACTAATCTTTGTGTCATCTGCAAATTTTGTTACACTACACTCTGTCCCCTCTTCCAGGTCATCTATGTATATTGTAAACAGTTGTGGTCCCAGCACCGATCCCTGTGGCACACCACTAACCACAGATTTCCAACCCGAAAAGGACACATTTATCCCGACTCTCTGCTTTCTGTTAGCCAGCCAATTCTCTATCCATGCTAATACATTTCCACTGACTCCGCGCACCTTTATCTTCTGCAGTAACCTTTTGTGTGGCACCTTATCGAATGAGTTTTGGAAATCTAAATACACCACATCCATCGGTACACCTCTATCCACCATGCTCGTTATATCCTCAAAGAATTCCAGTAAATTAGTTAAACATGATTTCCCCTTCATGAATCCATGCTGTGTCTGCTTGATTGCACTATTCCTATCTAGATGTCCTGCTATTTATTCCTTAATGATAGTTTCAAGCATTTGCCCCACGACAGATGTTAAACTAACCGGCCTATAGTTACCTGCCTTTTGTCTGCCCCCTTTTTTAAACAGAGGCGTTACATTAGCTGCTCTCCAATCTGCTGGTACCTCCCCAGAATCCAGAAAATGTTGGTAGATTATAACGAATGCATCTGCTATAACTTCCGCCATCTCTTTTAATACCCTGGGATGCATTTCATCAGGACCAGGGGACTTGTCTACCTTGAGTCCCATTAGCCTGTTCAGCACTACCCCCCTAGTGATAGTGATTGTCTCAAGGTCCTCCCTTCCCACATTCCCGTGACCAGCAATTTTTGGCATGGTTTTTGTGTTTTCCACTGAGACCGAAGCAAAATAATTGTTTAAGGTCTCAGCCATTTCCACATTTCCCATTATTAAATCCCCCTTCTCATCTTCTAAGGGACCAACATTTACTTTAGTCACTCTTTTCCGTTTTATATATATGTAAAAGCTTTTACTATCTGTTTTTATGTTTTGCGCAAGTTTACCTTCGAAATCTATCTTTCCTTTCTTTATTGCTTTTTTAGTCATTCTTTGCCGTTGTTTAAAATTTTCGCAATCCTCTAGTTTCCCACTAACCTTGGCCACATTATACGCATTGGTCTTTGATTTGATACTCTCCTTTATTTCCTTGGTTATCCACGGCTGGTTATCCCTTCTCTTACCGCCCTTCTTTTTCACTGGAATATATTTTTGTTGCGCACTGTGAAAGAGCTCCTTAAAAGTCCTCCACTGTTCCTCAATTGTGCCACCGTTTAGTCTGTGTTTGCAATCTACTTTAGCAAACTCTGCCCTCATCCCACTGTAGTCCCTTTTGTTTAAGCATAGTATGCTCGTTTCTGACACAACTTCCTCACCCTCAATCTGTATTACAAATTCAACCATACTGTGATCACTCATTCCGAGAGGATCTTTTACTAGGAGATCGTTTATTTTTCCTGTCTCATTACACAGGACCAGATCTAAGATAGCTTGCTCCATTGTAGGTTCTGTTACATACTGTTCTAAGCAACAATCCCGTATGCATTCTATGAATTCCTCCTCCAGGCTACCCCATGCAATTTGAGTTGACCAATCGATATGTAGGTTAAAATCCCCCATGACTACTGCCGTTCCTTTTTCACATGCCTCCATTATTCCCTTGATTATTGCCCGCCCCACCGTGAAGTTATTATTTGGGGGCCTATAAACTACGCCCACCAGTGACTTTTTCCTCTTACTGTCTCTAATCTCCACCCAAAATGATTCAACATTTTGTTCATTAGAGCCAATATCGTCTCTCACAACTGCCCTGATATCATCCTTTATTAATAGAGCTACCCCACCTCCTTTCCCTTCTTGTCTTTCTTTCCGAATCGTCAGATACCCCTATATGTTTAATTGCCAGTTTTGGCCACCCAGCAACCATGTTTCTGTAATGGCCACCAAATCATACCCATGTGTAATGATTTGTGCCGTCAACTCATTTACTTTATTTCGAATGCTGCGTGCATTTAGGTAGAGTGTTTTAATCCTAGTTTTTAAACCATGATTTTTAGTTTTGACTCCTCCTGCAGCCCCTTTATATTCAGTGGCCCTTTTTGTTTTTTGCCTTGGGTTTCTCTGCCCTCCACTTTTACTCATCTCCTTTCTGTCTTTTGCTTTTGTCTCCTTTTTGTTTCCCTCTGTCTCCCTGCATTGGTTCCCATCCCCCTGCCATTTTAGTTTAACTTCTCCCCAACAGCACTCACAAACACTCCCCCTAGGACATTGGTTCCGGTCCTGCCCAGGTGCAGACCGTCCGGTTTGTACTGGTCCCACCTCCCCCAGAACCGGTTCCAATGACCCAGGAATTTGAATCTCTCCCTGCTGCACCACTGCTCAAGCCACGTATTCATCTGCGCTATCCTGCGATTCCAACTCTGACTAGCACGTGGCACTGGTAGCAATCCCGAGATTACTACTTTTGAGGTCCTACTTTTTAATTTAGCTCCTAGCTCCTTAAATTCCGTCGGACCTCATCCCTTTTTTTACCTATGTCGTTGGTACCAATGTGCACCACGACAACTGGCTGTTCTCCCTCCCTTTTTAGAATGTCCTGCACCTGCTCCGAGACATCCTTGACCCTTGTACCAGGGAGGCAACATACCATCCTGGAGACTTGGTTGCGGCCGCAGAAACGCCTATCTATTCCCCTTACAATTGAATCCCCTATCACTATTGCTCTCCCACTCTTTTTCCTGCCCTCCTGTGCAACAGAGCCAGCCACGGTGCCATGAACTTGGCTGCTGCTGCCCTCCTCTGATGAGTCATCCCCCTCAACAGTACTCAAAGCAGTGTATCTGTTTTGCAGGGGGATGACCGCAGGGGACCCCAGCACTACCTTCCTTGCACTGCTCTTCCTGCTGGTCTTCCATTCCCTAGCTGGCTGTGGACCCTTCACCTGCGGTAAGACCAACTCGCTACACGTGCTACTCACGTCATTCTCAGCATCGTGGATGCTCCAGAGTGAATCCACCCTCAGCTCCATTCCGCAACGCGGTCCATCAGGAGCTGGAGGCAGATACACTTCCCGCACACGTAGTCGTGTCTAGAAGTGTCCCTGAGTTCCCACATGGTACAGGAGGAGCATATCACGTGACCGAGCTCTCCTGCCATGACTTAACCCTTAGATACCCTTAAAGTGACAACAACAATGGTAACAGGTTACTTACTGATATAAAAAAGAAAAAGAAAAGCTTCTCACCAATCACCAGACAATCACTTACCCCCTTGGCTGTGACGTCACCTTTTGATTTCTTTCTATTTCTTTTTTGCCTTCTCTCCCCGCTGCAGCTGCACAAGTACGCCTCTCGCTGCCGCTGGGCCTTTTATAGGCCTCACCAACGCAACGCCCTTCCGCCTGTGACTGCCACCGCCTCTCGCTGCCGCTGGGAATTTTATAGGCCTCACCAACACCACGCACTCCCGCCTCTGACTGCTAGCCATTCAGCTAGCCATTGTCTCTGTTGAGTTCCCCCTTTGGGTTCAACTACATGCTGGGCGTGTCCGATTGCCCTTGTCTGCCTCGAGAACTGCATGCCGCGTTAACAATGTTGACTCCCTGGTCGTTTGCCGCATTTGAGCCAAGATTTTTGTCATGCATCATCCTGGTCTCTTCCTCCCCTGAGATAAATGTCTGGGCTATCAGAGCTGCCACTTCCAAGGTCAATCTTTGGTCTCAATCAGTTTCCTGAAAATCCCAGCATGCCCGATGCCCTCAATAAAAAAGTCTCGCAGCATCTCCGCTCTGCATGCATCTGGGAATTTACATAAGCTCATCAGTCGCCGGAGATCTGCCACGAAGTCTGGAATGCTTTGCCCGTCTCGTCGCCGGTGAGTGTAAATCTGGTGTCTCACCATGTGCGTGCTGCTCGCTGGTTTAAGGTGTTCCCTGATCAACTTACTGAGCTCTTCGAATATCTTGTCCGCCGGCTTCTCTGGCGCTAGAAGGTCCTTCATCAGGGAGTACGTTCTGGATCCACAAACCGTCAGGAGATGAGCCCTGCGTTTGTCGGCCGAATCCTGTCCCAACCATTCCTTAGTGACAAAACTTTGCTGTAGTCTCTCAATAAAGTTGTCTCAATCATCATCAACACAGTACCTCTCTTCTGTGCTACTAGTGGCCATGCTCGCGTGGCTTAAATCCCAGTTTCTCGTCGCCAATGATACGTCCTTACTATACAGTATAAATGCACACGAGGCCCATACTTGAGAGAAGGTCACTCTGTGACCCGTTACCTTTATTACCAAGACCTCAAGTGATGAAGGTGGGTGGAGCTTCCCCTATTATACCTGAAAGTCCAGGTTAGGAGTGTCTCCCACAAGTTCGCCCTTTGTGGTCAATGTTCTCAAGGTGTACAACTTAGGTCAGCTTATACATGGGTTACAATGACAGTTGAATACATAGAAACATAGAAAATAGGTGCAGGAGCAGGCCATTCAGCCCTTCTAGCCTGCACCGCCATTCAATGAGTTCATGGCTGAACATGAAACTTCAGTACCCCCTTCCTGCTTTCTCGCCATACCCCTTGATCCCCCGAGTAGTAAGACTTCATCTAACTCTCTTTTGAATATATTTAGTGAATTGGCCTCAACTACTTTCTGTGGTAGAGAAATGACACATTTAACTTAAAATAAGCAAATGCTCCAAATCTGTAATAAAACAGAAAACACTGGAAATAGCCATGGGCTATTGGCATCGATAGAGAAAAGAAACACCACAGGCTGACGCTTTGGGTCCAGACTTTTTGCGCATATCTAGCATTTTCTGCTTTTACTTCAACTTAAAAATACATCTGTTTATTTTCCTGAAACAATGGAGTCACGTTTGCATCTGATGCCCTGATTGAACAGGGGCAGGTGTGTCCTGGGAGTTTGCTTTTCCTCCGACATGTTGTGTTGTTTGTCGAGGAGGAAGCTTGCCCTGGTAGTGCATTCCAGCGACTGCACAACGGCCTTGCAGAGGCTCATTAACTAACGGGAGCTTCCAATGCTGCCCGGGGTTCCCAGAATTCTCAAACTAACAGGAAT
This sequence comes from Pristiophorus japonicus, assembly GCF_044704955.1. Taxonomy (NCBI): domain Eukaryota; kingdom Metazoa; phylum Chordata; class Chondrichthyes; family Pristiophoridae; genus Pristiophorus; species Pristiophorus japonicus. The sequence goes on along the minus strand of NC_091977.1, from coordinate 514,845,581 downwards.
TCTCTTGGGAAATGCACTGCTTATGTTTCCACGCCATAATGTTTATTCAGAACAAAATAATAAACCATGGTCTCCTTGAAGATTCGGGCCCAGAAATTGGTCGCTTTAGCGCCTCCCGTTATCGCCTCCGTGGGGCGCTAGCGGGACGCTAAACACTCACCGACCGGGCGCGGTGAGAAGATCGCCTCCCGCCAAAGGTTTGCGACAGTGGCACGGTGTTGCGCTGCGATCTCCTTCGCCCGGAGATCGTGACATCATCGCCGTGCGGATCACCCCTGTAGTGCCCCGGACCCGCACTTCGGTTCCACCCCCTGCAGCATCGCCGGGCAAAAACATCGTTCAGCGGCAGGCCGGGCGCTTTGGGGGTGATGCTTCAAGGCGAGGTGGCCGAGGTAAGTGAAAAAAAAAATTTACATTGCTCTCTGTGATTTTTTTTTCAAGTTTCTCCGACGTGATCGATCAGTCTGGCACTCTGCTGCGGTGCATCGGACTGATCGGGCCGGATCGCCGCTGTCGTCGAGGAGAAGGTAAGTTCTTCCTTTGCAGAGCCTGCAGCGATGGCCCTTCCCTTTAAGGGCGGGAAGGAGCTTTCCAACGCAGTATTGTGCATGGCCCATTGTGCAGTGCTGCACCACTATCGTCCCGCCTGCTGCCTCTTGCACTCCAGGAAGGAAGTGGGGCACATGAATTAGCATCCGGTTCCTTCCTGGTGAGCAAATGTCACATTTTTTTTTAATTTAGAAAACATTAGCGCCTGTGCTAACTTTTCCAACGTTTAAAACTTAGCCCACCCCTGCAAATCAGTCAGAATCAGGAGAATTTATAATGGGGAACAAAGAAATGGCAGACCAATTGAACAAATACTTTGGTTCTGTCTTCACTGAGGAAGACACAAATAACCTTCCGGAAATACTAGGGGACCGAGGGTCGAGCGAGAAGGAGCAACTGAAGGAAATCCTTATTAGTCAGGAAATTGTGTTAGGGAAATTGATGGGATTGAAGGCCGATAAATCCCCAGGGCCTGATAGTCTGCATCCCAGAGTACTTAAAGAAGTGGCCCTAGAAATAGTGGATGCATTGGTGATCATTTTCCAACAGTCTATAGACTCTGGATCAGTTCCTATGGATTGGAGGGTAGCTAATGTAACACCACTTTTTAAAAAAAGAGGGAGAGAAAACAGGGAATTATAGACCTGACATTGGTAGTGGGGAAAATTTTGGAATCAATTATTAAAGATATAATAGCAGCGCATTTGGAAAGCTGTGACAGGATCGGTCAAAGTCAGCATGGAGTTATGAAAGGGAAATCATGCTTGACAAATCTTCTAGAATTTTTTGAGGATGTAACTAGTAGAGTGGACAAGGGAGAACCAGTGAATGTGGTGTATTTGGACTTTCAAAAGGCTTTTGACAAGGTCTCACACAAGAGATTAGTGTGCAAAATTAAAGAACATGGTATTGGGGGTAATGTATTGACGTGGATAGAGAACTGGTTGGCAGACAGGAAGCAAACAGTAGGAATAAACAGGTCCTTTTCAGAATGGCAGGCAGTGACTAGTGGGGTACCGCAAAGTTCAGTGTTGGGACTGTAGCTATTTACAATATACATTAATAATTTAGACGAAGGATTTGAATGTAATATCTCCAAGTTTGGAGATGACACTAAGCTGGAAGCAGTGTGAGCTGTGAGGAGGATGCTAAGAGGCTGCAGGGTGACTTGGACAGGTCAGGTTAGGCATGGCAGATGCAGTATAATGTCGATAAATGTGAGGTTATCCACTTTGGTGGCAAAAACAGGAAGGCAGAATATTATCTGAATGGTGACAGATTAGGAAAAGGGGAGGTGCAACAAGACCTGAGTGTCATGGTACATCAGTCATTGAAAATTGGCATGCAGGTACAGCAGGCGGTGAAGAAAGCAAATGACATGCTGGCCTTCACAGCGGGGGGATTTGAGTATAGGAGCAGGGAGGTCTTACTGCAGTTGTACAGGGCCTTGATGAGGCCACACCTTGAATATTGTGTACAGTTTTAGTCTCCTAATCTGAGGAAGGACATTCTTGTTATTGAGGGAGCGCAACGAAAGTTCACCAGACTGATTCCCGGGATGGCAGGACTGACATATGAGGAAAGACTGGATCGACTAGGCTTATATTCATTGGAATTTAGAAGAATGAGAGGGAATCTCATAGAAGCATATAAAATTCTGATGGGATTGGACAGGTTAGATGCAGGAAGAATGTTCCCGATGTTGGGGAAGTCCAGAACCAGGGGTCACAGTCTAAAGATAAAGGATAAGCCATTTAGGACCGAGATGAGGAGAAACTTCTTCACTCAGAGAATTGTGAACCTGTGAAATTCTCTGCCACAGAAAGTTGTTGAGGTCAGTTCGTTAGATATATTCAAAAGGGAGTTAGATGTAGCCCTTACAGCTAAAGGGATCAAGGGGTATGGAGATAAAGCAGGAATGGGGTACTGAAGTTGCATGATCAGCCATGATCATATTGAATGGTTGTGCAGGCTCGAAGGGCCGAATGGCCTACTCCTGCACCTATTTTTATGTTTCTATGTTTCTAAATGAGGCGCTGCCAAATTTAGACCCCTTGGAGCCAAGAAGGAACACTTCTTGATGTACTGATACATCTTTAATTCATGGAAACTCCAGGTCGATCCTGGAAGGCTGGCAAACCCAAATGTTGACACTTACAGACCAGCTGAGCTCACCAGCGACACTGAAGTTGACTTCAGCAACATTAGGCTGAGGTGAAGAAGAAAATCAGCCACAGTCACTGTTCCTGAGCGTCCTGCTATAAAGTGCACATGGATGAACAGGAGAGGTGGACAGGATCGGGCTTCACCAAATGCACAAAATATCCTGTCGACATTCACTGTTTAAAGCTCACACCTCGAGTGACCGCCCGGATATGGTATTGGAGGGAGGTTTGTGAGCCTGATACTGTGCCTGCATTGGTGAATGAAAGGTGGAGGGGGAAAAAATGGGGCGGGCAATGCCCTCCAGCGGGTACATATCCAGCGTGGTACTGAGCTATAACAGCAAGAATGTCTCAGCTCCAGTCTCTGCAGCCCTTACGTCGGTTGATCTGACCAGGTCTTTAGTGGAGGCAGTAGAATTTGTGTCAGCACCTCGGCCTAATGGGGAAGTGGTTAAAATCAATTGGGACACCCACTCATGTACGTGTGTTGCAGACATCAAGTGAAGATCAGACTGGGCTTCCTGGTGATGCCTTCAGTGGATCAATTGCATTTCATTAGTTGGCAAGGTATAACAACAACAACAACAACCACTACTTGCATTTATATAGCATCTTTAATGTACTAAAAAGTCCCAAGGCACTTCACAGGAGTGTTAAGACAAAAAATTTGGCACTGAGCCACAGAAGGCGAAATTAGCGCAGGTGACTAAAAGCTTGGTCAACGAGGTAAGTTTTAAGGAGCGTCTTAACGGAGGAAAGAGAGTTTTAGAGAGGCGGAGAGGTTTAGGCACGGTGTTCCAGATCTTCGGGCCTAGGCAACAGAAGGCACGACCACCAATGGTTGAGAAATTATAATCAGGGATGCTCAAGAGGGTAGAATTTGAGGAGCGCAGACATCACGGGGGGCTGTGGGGCTGAAGGAGATAGAGATAGGGAGGTGCATGGAGGGATTTGAAAATAAGGATGAGAAGTTTGAAATCGAGACATTGCTTAACTGGGAGCCAATGTAGGTCAGTGAGTACAGGGGTGATGGGTGAGTGGGAATTCGTGCGAGTTAGGACACGGGCAGCCGAGTTTTGGCTCACCTCTAGTTTACATAGAGTAGAATGTGGGAGGCCAGCCAGGAGTGCGTTGGAATAGTCAAGTCTAGAGGTAACAAAGGCATGGATGAGTGTTTCAGCAGCGGATGAACTGAGGCAAGGGCGGAGACGGGCAAAGCTATGGAGGTAGAAATAGGGTCTTAGTCATGCTGCTGATATGTGGTCGGAAGCTAATTTCAGGGTCAAATATGACACCAAGATTGCGAACAGTATAGTTGGACGGTGATTGGGAGAATAGAATTAGCCTCGGCAGCTCACTGGAGAAATCTAGAGAGGGGTGAATGGCCCGTTTCTGTGCCATAAGATTCTATGATCAACCTATGTCTATGCTCCCACATGATGAATGGCCACATGAATAAGGTACTGGAGACAGGAAATTACTTCAGCAACATTCCCTGCCTTCCACAGAGATGGGGAAAAAAGTTTTAAAAATTGGAAGTAAAATACACTTTGGAATATTTCCTGTGTGATAATTCCCTGTTATCATGCTGGTGCCATAAGACGACTCCCACTCGGGTGTGATAACATGGCAATCAGAACTCTGACTCACTCCCCCTCTACTGCTGTAAATTCACCATGTTCAGTCACTTTACAGCAACAACTCCACACAGAGCCAAGTAAAGAGATAAAGGTGTCATTCCACCGTCCCCCGCCCCACACCTCCCCCCCCCCCGCCCCCCGCCACACCACCGCCTAATTCAGTAGGCAACAGTGAACTTTAAAAGATATTTCAAATATTTTTGTGTTTTACAGTTAACTATTCATGCCGATGCTTTGACTCACTTGGAAAAACAATATTTGCAAAAGAGACAGCCCCACACATTTAACACTTTATCCAAACAGTAATTATAGTGAGATGAACCAATCCAGAGGTAGCTCCTTGGACGGGCTGATACAGGACTGTATGAAGAACAGTCATAGACCAACATGACGCCGGAGGACCCTGGAAGACCGAGATACTGATGGGCCGCACTAGGGTAGGCAGACCAGGAAAAATTCGGCTTCGTTTCAGTCGGTGCTCCATGCACGGAGGTCAGCAGAAGGTCGTGGGAGGAGCACTAGAGTTGACCACAAAGCCCCCTGGGCCAGAGAAGTAGAAAACTAGGCGGGATTTCTGCTGCTGATCATGTGCGTGTGACACTTACGGTGAGAACACCATCGGCCTCGCCTCTGATGCTTCCTACAAGAAAATACTCCACCAACACCAACTGTTTCGGCTCATGGATGCAGAAAGGCCACTTGAGTGAGCTATCAGGGGGTGTCTGGCAGTTGACAAAAAGAACACACACACATTATTTGCAGGATGTTATATCTAAAACCAGACCAGCGGACCCCATCAGAGTTCATCTGTCGTACAGTTTCAAGGACTTCTGGCAGATTGCGGGAGGACCCTTCTGTGGGTTCATCCTCTTCTCTGCGATTTACCCCAGTCACATTGAACAAGGACTCCGGTCAGTGGCCTGTTTTAGTGACGACAACAACAACTTGTATTTATATAGTGCCGTTAACGTAGTGAAACATCCCAAGACGCTTCACAGGAGTATTATGAGATAAAAAATTTGGCACTGAGCTGCATAATTAGAAATTAGCGCAGGTGACCAAAAGCCTGGTCAAAAAGGTATGTTTTAAGGAGCAGCTTGAAGGAGGAAAGAGAGGTAGAGAGGCGGAGGGGTGTAGGCAGGAAGTTCCAGAGCTTGGGGCCTAGACAACAGAAGGCACAGCCACCAATGGTTGAGCGATTACAATCAGGGATGCTCAAGAGGGCAGAATTAGAGAAGCGCAGATATCTCTGGGGGTTGAGGGTTGGAGGAGATTACAGTGATGGAGAGGGGCGAGGCCATGGAGGGACAGCACACAGACACACAGTGCTACAGGAAGCCCAGCATTATCGGTCACTAATAACGGGGCTAACTCCTGTATTGTGTGCTGTGCACTCAATGGGGTTCCGCAGCCCACCAGGGAAAAGTTACAAATTCAAATGGGCGAGGTTGCGGGAAAGAGGTGGAGGGCATTAGTCATGGGTGAGGTACAGTAAATTGGGCATATCTGCATCAGTCGAGAACTAACAAGCGTGAAGCGGGTTGACTTCTATGGTCTGACAGAAGCACTTTTTTCCGTGGCATGCTACAGGCAAAAAAAACTGCAAAATTCAGAAGTGTTCTGCACTCCCAGATGATCATGCAAGAGCTGGTTACGAAAATTAGGTAACGGAAATTCTCCTGCGTCAGCTGCTTTTTCCCTGACCAAGGGCACCCATTGTGTGCTGCAGCCGCTGTGTTAGCTGATCATTTCCTTTGCGCTCGTCCAAACTGTACAGCCAAGTCTTCGAATGACCAGCTTTGTGTAATTAACACTGGGTGGGGTGGGGGGAGAGTCACACCGATGATGGACGATGGTTGATGCAGTGACCGTGCGAGAGGGATTTGAGGAAAGGGCGCCCGCAACTTACAGAGCCACAACACTTAGAAAGTGTTAACAAAAAAGGGAGACAGTTGCTTTTGAGTCTCCTCGTCTCCGAATGTCTCCTTCTCAAATGAGTCCGACGCAGCAGATGCCTGGAGCTGCCTCAGGCAAAGGAAGCTTAATGTTCTGTGACAAAGAAAAAACAAACCCGAGCTTCCTCAGTGCCACCCATCGCCATGGCTCGGGCTGCTATTTTTTTTACAGAAATACATTATCATTAACTATATATTCCAGCTCTCTGTATCATTATACAGAGTATTAACTTCTTTTAAAAAAAAACAGTGCGACATCGTATCTATAAATCAGAGCTTAGGTTATTTCATTCTGGTTGTTGAGGGGCTGGGAGTACATGCCTATGATTTAGTCAAGATGGGGCCTGTTCACAGCTTTAATTGGTTCTGACTGACACCTCATGGTAAAGAGGCAGGATGAATGGGAAGTCTCAAAGTAGGAGTCCATTTCAAAGCTCCGCTGATGGCCTATTGAGGAAAGGTACTGCCTGATGTGCCATGTAAAACTAATGCCTAGTCTCTGTTGAGTATTCTCAGCTCTGCAACAGCAGCAGCTGGGCCTGGTCCACTGGTCCTCAGTGCCCTTTGGCATCAGGTGGCGGGGGGGGGATGAACATTAAACCAACTGTGTCGCTCCTGATCACAGTCCTGTAAGCCTTGTTGAAATGAAACATTCAACCGAGGCCCCTGTAATGTATTTGCTTCACGGGATCTTTACTTAAGAATTCATAGCAACACATTGCTATTCAGAACTAGTTGGTTTATTAGCAAAAGGTTTAACAATCACACTACACATTAGTGTTGTTTGACCATTGACCACACTCAACCAGCTCCGTTGGGCATGCCACATTGTTCGCATGCCTGACACAAGACTCCCAAAGCAAGCACTCTACTCGGAACGCCAATACGGCAAGCGAGCCCCAGGTGGGCAGAGGAAACATTTCAAGGACACCCTCAAAGCATCCTTGATAAAGTGCAACATCCCCACCGACACCTGGGAGTCCCTGGCCAAAGACCACCCAAAGTGGTCACAAATATACATCATGGAAAGATATGGGGGGGGGGGGGGGTGAAATTCAACTGCAGTGGGGGTATAGAATGGACATCATTATACACCTTGCTCGATTTTTCTTTCCGTTTCAGTCGATGGACAGGAAAATCATGTGTATAACGGGTGGGTAACTCGGTACTGCCTGTTTTGCACGTCCCCCCTTCCCCACACCCCACCCCCCCCATGTTGAATTTCAGTTCCCTGGAATAATATGCAAGTAAATAATGTGTAGCAAACAGTTAAAATAATATCTTCAATCTGGGATGAGATCAGCATTTGGGAAGTAGGAGGGGGTGGAACTCAATTTGCAAGACAGATGCAGCAAGACACACTCCGATAACTGCACCATCTTACCGGGCACATCCCCGCTCTCACTCATTGATGCTTCTTGGTAAATCCAGAGGGGATGCAGCATTTTATGTTAGAATAGTAAAACAGTTTACCTTCGTTGCCTCAATTAGCTATGTAGAAAATCTTTTCCTTTCCGTATTAAGTATTTTTATATAAGGATGTATGAAAGTTGAGCATTTTCACTGCAAGTTTGAGCACTTGCATATGAAAGATAAGCCCAACAAATTTGAACTTGAAATATGATTTTTTTTTTGTGCACTATGGAAAGTGCCAGAAAAGAAAAGCATACCAATCAGAATCTTATAAAATTAGACATTATTAATGTGGTTAAAGCTAACAAGGTATTGATCTATATAAACAGAATGATTAAGTATAAGTCTAAGCACTTGGCTTGGAAAAACTGCAACAAACGGAATGGATTCCTTTTCGAGGACCCCACAGTACAACCTGAAGGATCACACCTTCCTCGCAAACAGTGGATAACCATCAACCGCCTCAGAACTGGTCATGGTAGATGCTGCCACCTTCTCCATAGATGGAAGATTAAAGCTTCCCCATCATGCAACTGCAGAGTTCCTATCAGACCCTGGAGCGCATCATTGAGCATTGCCCTCAGAGAGAATTCTCAGGCAGCCGACAAGATATCCATGCTGTTACACCAGACGCTTTGGCCTGGATACCCAACTTGGATATTGACATTTGATTTGGTTTGCTCCTATCATACGAAAGAAGAGTCTAAGGACACAATTTTGATTCTAAACAGGTCACTGGTCAGACTGCATCTGACCAGTGACAGGTTTCGGTCCCATCACGTGGTTGGCGATAGAGTGGCCTTGTAAAAGGACCAGAGGGGAGTTACAAGAATGGTGCCTATCTTAAAGAACCACAGTTACTCAGATAAGCTCAAGGACCTTGGTCTATTTAGTTTGGAGCAGTGTAGATCAGAGATGACCTGATGGAGGTCTATAAAATAATTAAAGGGCTGGATAGCGTCCCTATTGATAGTTTATTCCGGGTTAACAGGTTGGGGAGGACCAGAGGACATGGGTTTAAACTGCGTAAGAGTAGGAATAAACTGGATGTTGGGTGGTTCTCCTTTTCCCAGAGAATTGTGAACCTCTGGAATACATTGCTGACTGGTGTGATGAGTGATGGCTCTCTGTAAGCCTTCAAGAGGGAACTGACCAGTTCCTGACTGGGGTAGAGATCACGTCATATAGACAGCGTCTCTTTACAGCTAACACTTCTCCTAGATCTCCTGGAATGGTTTTGATTGCTTGAGGGGGTTAGAGAGGAATTTTACAGGGTTATATTTTCCTCATTACCTTTCTGATTTTTTGCTTCTCCCTGGAGATTACGGGCCCAAGTTTCTGATATCCGCCAGAACGACGCATCTCCGAGAGGTCCGCCTATTTTGTGGAATGAAAAGCGTGCCAAAAACTTCCCTCGCGATTCTCCAAGTGCAGCAGGCCTGTTCAGCAGTCAGTGCGACGCAGCACAACAGCGGGAGCGCGGAGCTACAGTCCTGGGCCAAAAAGAGTGCCGGCAGCTGCGCGCGTGCTCAGTGGAGTCTGCGGACATGCGCAGTAGCTCCTGGCCCCCAGATTCTGTGCGCGTGTACTACTGGCTGTATGGGCGGGGCTCGAAGCACGCTGCCCCTAGCCCTGGCCGAATGGGCTCCTGGAGCAGGCAGAGTGCTGATTTCCAGCCTGCAGCACCAGCCGCTAGCCCTGGCCAAATGGGCCCCTGCAGAGTGCTGAGTTCCAGCCTGCAGCACCAGCCCCCTAGCCCTGGCTGGGCTCCCAGTGCTCCCGAATGGGTAGGTGAAGTAGGAACTTTTTATTTTTTTATTGATTTATTGAATGATTTTTAAAATTTTTATTTATTGATTTATTGATTTATCATTTATTATTGATGATGGTTCTTTATTTTTAAAAGTGAAGTGTTTAATGCTTTGGAAAATCCCCTAACTTCCCTCCTCCGGCTCCCCCCCCCCCCCCCCCGCCCCCCCCCGCATCTCTGGCTTACCTGCGCCTAATTCTAAAGTGTACGCAAGGTTTTTCTGAGCGTACAAAAGTCGACACTTACTCCATTCTGAGTTAGTTTGGAGTAACTTTTCGGTGCCTAACTGGCAAAACAGGTGTAAGTGGCCCTTTTTGTAATACAGCAAAGGAGGACAAAGGGTTTAATTAGGAGGGGGAAAATAGAGTATGAGAGGAAGCTTGCCGGGAACATAAAAACTGACTGCAAAAGCTTTTATAGATATGTGAAGAGAAAAAGATTAGTGAAAACAAACGTAGGTCCCTTGCAGTCAGATTCAGGTGAATTTATAATGGGGAACAAAGAAATGGTGGAGCAGTTAAACAAATACTTTGGTTCTGTTTTCACGAAGGAAGACACAAATAACCTTCCGGAAATACTAGGGAACTGAGGGTCTAGTGAGAAGGAGAAACTGAAGGATATCCTTATAAAGCAGGAAATTGTGTTAGGGAAATTGATGGGATTGAAGCCTGATAAATCCCCAGGGCCTGATAGTCTGCATCTCAGAGTACTTAAGGAAGTGGCCATAGAAATAGTGGATGCATTGTGAGGAGGACGCTAAAAGGCTGCAGGGTGACTTGGACAGATTAGGTGAGTGGGCAAATGCATGGCAGATGCAGTATAATGTGGATAAATGGGAGGTTATCCACTTTGGGGGCAAAAACACAAAGGCAGAATATTATCTGAATGGCGGCAGATGAGGAAAGGGGGAGGTGCAACGAGACCTGGGTGTCAAGGTTCATCAGTCATTGAAAGTTGGCATGCAGGTATAGCAGGCGGTGAAGAAGGCAAATGGTATGTTGGCCTTCATAACTAGAGGATTTGAGTATAGGAGCAGGGAGGTCTTACTGCAGTTGTACAGGGCCTTGGTGAGGCCTCACCTGGAATATTGCGTTCAGTTTTGGTCTCCTAATCTGAGGAAGGACATTCTTGCTATTGAGGGAGTGCAGCGAAGGTTCACCAGACTGATTCCCACGATGGCGAGACTGACATATGAAGAGAGACTGGATCAACTGGGCCTTTGTACATTGGAGTTTAGAAGGATGAGAGGGGATCTCATAGAAACTTATAAGATTCTGACGGGACTGGACAGGTTAGATGCGGGAAGAATGTTCCCGATGATGGGAATTTACAGAACCAGGGGACACAGTCTTAGGATAAGGGGTAGGCCATTTAGGACTGAGATGAGGAGAAACTTCTTCACTCAGAGAGTTGTTAACCTGTGGAATTACTTACTGCAGAGAGTTGTTGATGCCAGTTCATTGGATATGTTCAAGAGGGAGTTAGATATGGCCCTTACGGCTAAAGGGATCAAGGGGTATGGAGAGAAAGCAGGAAAGCGGTACTGAGGGAATGATCAGCCATGATCTTATTGACTGGTGGTGCAGGCTCGAGGGGCCGAATGGCCTACTCTTGCACCTATTTTCTATGTTTCTTTGTTTTGAAAAAAAAACTGAACTAAAACGAAACTAAACTAACCCACTAGAACTGGAGCAAACTAAATGTCGAGTATTGCGATTTCTAAGATACTCCAAACTAAACTCATTGCTCAAAAAAAATAGGAGCAACTCCACCCGGAACTTGGGCCCTACATGTGTGTGAGGAGCAGAGGAGTCATGGGAGGGAAGGAGTGTTTGGCCATGGTGGTCTAGCCATTGTGGTGTGGGGTAGGCTTGACACACCAGCTGGTCTTTTCCTGCCCGTCATTATCACATGTCCTTAAATGGTGACCATTTGGCCCATTGCACCTATACTGGCTCTCTATTTACTTAGTCATTCCCAGCACTTTCCCTACAAGTTTCTTTTTCTTTTTCAAATATTTATACACTTACTTTTAAGAGTTAATATCGATTCTGCTTCCACTACTCTATCTGGTTGGGCATTCCAGGTCCTAACAAGCCTCTGCCTGAAATACAAATTCCACTAGCCCATGCCTTCCTTCTTGTTGTGATGATTTTAAATTTATTGAGCAACTCAACAGCCAGATAATTACTTTATAAAAACCTCTTAATAATTGTGACCCTCTCTCATCATAGTGTCAGAACCTTCTCTGTTCTGAAGAGCAGCAGTTTATTTTCTCTGTCCTCATAACTAAAGCTTCTTATCTTTGGTATCACAGTGAATGTCCTCTGCATCCTCACTATGGTCTCAACAACCATTGTGAAGTATGACCTTGCAACAACAATTTGCATTAAAATAGTGACTTTCATGTAGTAAAATCTCCCAATGCACTTCACAGGAGTGATATCAGACAAAATTTGACACTGAGCCACATAAGGAAGTATTAGGATAGGTGACCAAAAGCCTTTTCAAAGAGGTAGGTTTAAATGAGCGTCTTAAAGGAGGAGAGAGAGAGATAGCGAGGTGGAGGTAATTCCAGAGCTTAGGGCCTAGGCAGCTGAAGACGCCAATGGTGGAGCGATGAAAATCGGGGATGCACAAAAAGCCAGAATTAAAGGAACGCAGAGATCTCGGAGCATTGTAGGGCTGGAGGAGGTTACAGAGATAGGGAGGAGTAAGGCCATAGAGGGTCTAACGATTTGCATTCATTTAGCTTTTGTACTCTCTACCCCTCTTTATAATATGTAGAATCCCAAAAGCCTCATTAACTTATTAACAGTGTCAGCTATGTCTCAGTGGTAGCACCCTCATCTCGGAGTCAGAAGGTTGTGGGTTCAATCCAGTAGTGCTGAGGGACTGCTGCACTGTCGGAGCTGCCGTCTTTCAGATGAGACATTAAACCGAGGTCCCGTCTGCTCTCTCAAGTGGACGTAAAAGATCTCATGCCACTAGTTCGAAGAAGAGCAGGGGAGTTGTCCCCGGAGTCCTGGGCAATAACCATCCATCAATCAACATAACAAAAAACCAGATTATTTGGTCATTATCACATTGATGTTTGTGGGAGCTTGCTGTGCACAAATTGGCTACCTTGTTTCCCACATTACAACAGTGACTACACTCCAAAAGTACTTCATTGGTTGTAAAGCGATTTGAGACGTCCGGTGGTCATGAAAGGCGCTGTATAAATGCAAGTCTTTCTTTCTTTCTTTATCCTTCCATTTTTAAAGATTTGGTATCTGAACCTCTTATTCCCCTTTCTCCTCTATTCCTTTGTCTCTAAATGGGCAGGGCCTCCCGTGGACAGGATCAGGTGCTCCCTCGACCGCTTGCCCTAAAGTTAAAAGATACCTCACTGATTTATGAGGTAAGATTCCAGAAATAATGGCTGCCGTTCAAGAAGGTTACCAAACACTTTGACAATGATTGTTGGTGGGCTAGATTATCTGGTCATTATCACATTGCTGTTTGTGGGAGCTTGCAGTGTGCAAATTGGCTGCCGCGTTTCCTACATTACAACAGTGTCTACACTCCAAAAGTACTTCATTGGCTGTAAAGCGCTTTGGGACGTCCCGAGGTTGTGAAAGGCGCTATGTAAATGCAAGAATTTCTTTCTTCCTTGTGGATATGATGGTTTTGGCCACACCTGAGTTCTATGTGTGCCCAAATCCTCGCACAGTTTGCCGGTCAGTGATCAGATCCGGAGCTTTGCTGGCTCCACACTGAGCAATGCACAACACAAAAAAGACTTATCAACAGAAGCAACTAAATTCAAAAACAAAATCCACTTGGTCCACATGCACAGCACTGTAAAGAATGTTACTTACATAACACAAGCAAAGTTTGCAAACTCCCTTTGAGTACAATGACTGCAGCAAAGTGCAAAGCTGTCACTCAGACAGCTCTGTAAACATGAAGCTGAAAATTTCAATTCACACTACAGCCTTGGAATAGTCTGCACATCCACATTCTAGCTACCCCTGTGGGAGAACTACACTCTATTCTGCAGGTAACATACGAGAGCGATGAGCTCGTTTTTACATCCACGAAGGCAAATATATTTGTATGACCAGCCACGTGCTCAATCTTTCCTTTTTGCAAAAGTTGCAAAATTAAACAGAGACATTTTTTTTTTAAATAGCGGTCTGGTGAGCTGCAAATTCTTTTTCCATTTGGCTTGAAAGCATTACTGTGTCAGTATTGGATTGTTCATTACGTAATGATTGGGGTCAGTGTCAGTCGCTTGTCGACTATACTGGGAGCCACATATGAATTTTTATGCCCTCCAGAGCTTTCAGGTTCGGCGGCTAGTTGGCTGATCTGCAGAGAAACCTGCAGCAGGCTGTCTGAAAGGAGACAATCTTTGCTGTGCAGTGAACTGATGAAAACCGGTTTTCCAGATGAATCCCAGTAAAGAAGTGAGGGTCTATGACATGCAATGCGTCCGAAAGCAAAAAGTCTGCAGGAGCATTCGAATGAGCTCTGCAATGGACAAAAATCCCTTCAAATTTGTAGTGCCAAGAAAATGCGTGTGGCTTTATGTGTGGGTAAATAATCAAGAGAGTGCATTTTCCACATTCGTGACCTCTGGCAGTGTCCACAGATCTGTTGCATCAGGGCTGCATACTAATGTCATCCTCACCGTGCCATTTTCCACATTTATATTCTAAGAAAAGGCTTTGAGAGATTGCACTGGAACCTGTTTCAGAAAAATCCCTGCCCAAGTCACATTTGTATGAAGTTAAGCAGTCAACTCGGGATGAACTTCTGAGCTTTGGTTCGGGAAAGAATTTGTGCGTTTTTATTTGCCCAATTTTTGTCCTGAGGTTGATTTTTGATAATCAAGCATGTTAATGGTTATGGAACCAAGGAAGGTAGACGGAGTTACGATACGGAGCAGCCATGATCTCATTGAATGGCGGAACAGGCCCGACGGGCTGAATGGCCTACTCCTGCTCCTATGAGGGTGTACAGAGCCATGGGTGCCAGCAGCCCACCTGGATCTCGTCCAAGTTTGCGTGCTGCCTAGTTTCAGCATCTTCTGTTTCTATTTTAGCAAGTAAAATTGCGATTTTTGAATACCTATTAAAATGTGGGGTAGGACGCATCCCAATCCAAACTTGGTCCTTCGACGGCAGTGAGCACGGACAGAAACCTTAGTTGACTTTTTTCATGCCATCTCACAGCTGCTGCCCCAGCTAATTCAGCCCACACTAGGGTCATACGAACATACAAACAATGGCGGACAGGTAAAGACCCTCTGGGCCATCGAGCCTGTCCTGTACAATAGCAATATCTTAAGAACATAAGAAATAGGAGCAGGAGTAGGCCATATGGCCTCTCTAGTCTGCGCCGCCATTTAATACGATCATGGTTGATCTGATCATGAACTCAGGTCCACTTCCCTGCCCGTTCCCTGTAACCCCTTAATCCCTTATCGATTAAGAAACTTTCATGATGTTGTGATACCTTGTGTATCACAACATATATTCCCCATCCCAACCCGAAACCATGTGATCTCCTGGGAGAGGTAGAAATCGAGATTAAAAACCCAGCCAATTTGCAGGAAAATAATCTGGGAAATTCCTCTCCGACCCTTCTAGGTGATTAAAACTAGTCCAGGAGATCATTCTGGCCCTGAATTCCTTTCATAAGCTACCTTCTGTCAGAGGTGATCTCAAGCCAGAAACAAATCCAGCTTTTGCTTGAAGGAATTCAGCGAATCAGCATGCACCACTCATGGCGACAGCCTATTCCAGAGGGCCCACAATTCTCTGGGAAAAGAACCACCTCCTGACATCTGATCTAGATCTGGGCTTACACAACTTAAAATTGTGACTCCTGGACCTAGTTAATTGGAACAACCTATCAACTCGAACCCAATCTATTCCCGTTATCATCCTAAAAACCTCAATCAGATCAGCCCATAGTCTACCTGACTCTAAAGTGTAGAGTCACAACTCTTTTAGCCTATCTTGATAACTAAGATGCTTTAAACTGGGAATTAGTCTTGTGGCATTCCATCCTTGCCAAAACCTCAATATCATCCACCATGTGAGGAGACCAAAACTGGACACCGTATTCCAAGTGAGGCTTAACCAAGGTCTTGTACAAAGACAAAATATTATGCCTCATCTTATAATTAATTGTCCTTCCTTTTTTCTCCATCTTCCTTAATGCTTTTCCCTGAAGGGTGTATGTATGTTGAGAATTCTCCCTGACCACATGTGTAACACTGCACTTATCCAAATTAAGCATCATTTGCCAGTCATGAGCCCAATCTCCCAACACATTAAGAGCCGCCTGTATCGTGCAATGTCTACGATCCTAACACTCACACAGATCTTTGTATCATCTGCAAATTTGCATATCGTCCTCCCAACACCTACATCGAGATCATTAAAGAGCAACGGTCACAACACAATCCAGCGTATCTGGGACCTCATAGCCTGTACAGTTCAGTGCCAGAGCATGCAGCGCATTTACTGAGCACTGCCAATAAATTCTAACTGAAATTCAGATTTTCTCGATTATTTTCTCTCCAGAACCAGAAGTTAGATTGTGAAGATTTGGATCATTGAAGATCTGGGGCCTAGAAAATCTTTGGGGACAGTGCATCCTGACATAAGTTCCAGGATACACCTTCTACCACTGGGACCTCTACCACTGACCCCGCCAGAGCTAGTTTACCGCAACATCAGTAAAATCAAATCATGACCACACGGTAAGTTGCACTATAGTCTTAATGATGATATAATGGGCTAGAATTTGCTGTCAAAATAACGGTGAAGCTAATGGCACTCGCCGTTATTTATGCGCAAATGGTACAGCAACTTCAGACAAATGGTCAGATGCGTGGTTAAACTCGAATATCCAATAGTTGTTGTCCAAGTTGCGTCTCTCCAGCATTAGAGTTACGAAAATGGCATCACGCTGTCTGCCTCACGATCGGAATGCATTAAGCGGCGTGATGTTGCTGTATTTGCGCGCTCGATATGGACTAAACTCGCCACAGAAAGTTACGTTTTGTCACGTCAAGTCTAAGTACCCTTTTAACAACTTGAGAAGCGTTAATTACTGCCAAGTGACCTTCTGGCACTAAACATTAACTAATGCAAATGTGAAGTCACATTCCTTCAGGTTTTAACGGTTGTTGGAGATTTAATAAATGTTAAATTTAATTTTTTTTTTATTTGCTTGTTACTTTTCTTCTCTATCTCTTTTTCCTCTCCCTCGTAACCCTATCTTCTTTTATTTCTCTTTCTGCACCTGATTTGACATTGAATTCACCCACTCTAATTTACACTTCCTTCTCAGTCCTTGCGCTGTTTACTTCACAATCCTTCAATTTGATTGGTGAGTGAGATACAGATGCCCGGTTTCCCTCACTGCGACTTGCCACACAAAAAATGTAAAAACCTAACTGTGCAAAGGCAAGTCTAATTAATGGCAGATGCCATTAGATGACTTGCCACAGCAAACTATAGCCCATTATTTATTAAGGGTCTGAGTGACATTGCGAATGACAGGCGCACATAGAAACATAGAAAAATAGGTGCAGGAATAGGCCATTTGGCAATAGAGGCAATATCTCGGACGCTTGATTGCCTCAGAAGTCCAGGAATTCTGGTCAAATTTAGTTACGTTTGCGGGGGGCGGGGGCGGTAGTGTTAAAATGCTACCCCTTTGCTTCAGCAACTCTCATTTGAACTTGTAGATATTTGACATTATTTACTTTCTGACTTTGTCAAAATATTTCACTCAGACATTGTACATTAATGATTTAGACGAGGGGATTAAATGCAGTATCTCCAAATTTGCGGATGATACTAAGTTGGGTGGCAGTGTGAGCTGCGAGGAGGATGCTATTAGGCTGCAGAGTGACTTGGATAGGTTAGGTGAGTGGGCAAATGCATGGCAGATGAAGTATAATGTGGATAAATGTGAGGTTATCCACTTTGGTGGTAAAAACAGAGAGACAGACTATTATCTGAATGGTGACAGATTAGGAAAAGGGAAGGTGCAACGAGACCTGGGTGTCATGGTACATCAGTCATTGAAGGTTGGCATGCAGGTACAGCAGGCGGTTAAGAAAGCAAATGGCATGTTGGCCTTCATAGCGAGGGGATTTGAATACAGGGGCAGGGAGGTGTTGCTACAGTTGTACAGGGCCTTGGTGAGGCCACACCTGGAGTATTGTGTACAGTTTTGGTCTCCTAACTTGAGGAAGGACATTCTTGCTATTGAGGGAGTGCAGCGAAGGTTCACCAGACTGATTCCCGGGATGGCGGGACTGACCTATCAAGAAAGATTGGATCAATTGGGCTTGTATTCACTGGAGTTCAGAAGAATGAGAGGGGACCTCATAGAAACGTTTAAAATTCTGACGGGTTTAGACAGGTTAGATGCAGAAAGAATGTTCCCAATGTTGGGGAAGTCCAGAACCAGGGGTCACAGTCTGAGGATAAGGGGTAAGCCATTTAGGACCGAGATGAGGAGAAACTTCTTCACCCAGAGAGTGGTGAACCTGTGGAATTCTCTACCACAGAAAGTAGTTGAGGCCAATTCACTAAATATATTCAAAAGGGAGTTAGATGAAGTCCTTACTACTCGGGGGATCAAGGGTTATGGCGAGAAAGCAGGAAGGGGGTACTGAAGTTTCATGTTCAGCCATGAACTCATTGAATGGCGGTGCAGGCTAGAAGGGCTGAATGGCCTGCTCCTGCACCTATTTTCTATGTTTCTATGTTTCTATGACCCTTAGTAAATATTAAGTACAATATATAACCATTAAGCAAAAAAACGCTTTTATCTCACTGCAGTAGGATTGACATCAAGGACTAGAAATTACGTAGCAGAGGTAGATTTTAGAAGATAAGATTTAAGACAGATAAACAGTTCACTCTTTTATCATTTCAACTTTCGATCTAATTATCGTTTGGGGCGATAACATTTCAAAACTAGAAAAAGTAGCGGCAGGCGCTAATGATTGTCTCCTGCTGGTAAATTCAGGCTTTGTGCTCCAAAGGGAAGTGGAGCACTGACCACTTCTCTTAGGGCTCGAAAGTGCAGGAGCGGGGCGGTAGCAGCAGAACGCTGAACAATGTGGAACGCAATGCTAACAGCATCAGAGACTGCTTCCCTCGCTTAAAGGGAAGGGCCAATGATGGTGCACCACCTTCTACTCAGCATTTCTGCATGGCAGGGCGACCTGCTCGGCTGCCATTACAGCCCCACACACACTCAGAAAGTGGAAGGCTTGCACATCTTGCAGCAATGAAACATCGAAAACTTTCAGAAGGTTTGGCTGACCTGAAAACCAATCCCTTTAATTAGCGTTCCCCAAGCGGCCAGAAGACACCTTGTCTTCCTGCCATTGTTGACGCCCGGCGATACAGGAGGCAATTTCACATCCGGGCCGGTAACGGTCTGTGAGGCACGAGTGGCGGTAAGAGTTAGCGCCAGCGCTAAATCAGCACTGAAGTTCACGGGCATCGCTGCATTCGCCGCGCCCGGTCATTTAGCCCTTAGTGCCCCATTACCGTCCACCCCAGGTGCTAACGGGAGGCGCTAAACAGCCGAATTTCTACCCCAAATTGTAATCAAAGTGATGTGTTTGCAGACTAATGTGGCTTGAGTGTTTAGTTCATAATATAGACTTGATTTTACTGCTTTTGCACTCTTGCTCTAATCACAGCTGCGGCTAGGTCTGAGCATTCTATATAGTATCAGAAAACAGTAGAATGTTATTGCTGCCTCTCCTCCCCCCCCCCCGCCCCAGTGAAGAGTTGAAAATGCAACTAGTTGTTGGCCCAACAGAACAACCATTCATCAGATTTCAGTTTCAAGAACTGGCAATACAACAGAGCCCAATTTTGTCTGCTTTGGAAAGGGAAGGCCGCTTAACAGAAATGACAGTAAATAGCACAATTACCACAAACAGCGTCACTGCCACTCCACTGAACACAAAACCCATCTCAAATCAGTATAAATACAAGGGTGTCAGCATTTGATAGAGTCTTTTGATTTCCCAGGTAATGACGTCCGCAGTTTGTAGCTGTGGATAATACTTCCAAATATTTACTTTAATTAACAGCGACATTATGACAATGTGCGAGCAAATGTTGGTGTAAAATTGACCAACTATGTGACTTGATTGATACAATATGCATCAAAATAATGAATATTTATTTTCAATCAGCATTAAAGTGTTGAGCGAAGCAAAGTGTACACCATCCAGGAGAACAAACCCCTAGCCTTCATCGCTGATTTACACGGTGATAAGTATGAAGTGGTTCATGTTAAGCTTCTCAGCTTACTCTCGTGAGGCTCTCTATCCTGCAAGTCAAGAAATCAAATAAAAAATGATGAGAACTTTCCTAACTGATTCACATTCTCTGTCTCTATCATTCTTGTATTTATCTTTCTTGTGGGCCTTTTTTTTTTAAGGGCACAATAATAAATGGCTGAATCCAAAACTTAATAATATTTCCCCGTGTATTATTGCCTGGGATCATATTACCAAAAATTAAGTATTGATTTTCAAATCTTGGCAAAGGGTATATAAGACAACTTTGCTGTGAGGCTACACTGCAATGACAGATTACTCTTCGGAAATACTACAGTTTGCACTGTTGTTTTGGGAGTCAGTCGTGGCTCAGTGGGTAGCACTCTCGCTCGGAATCAGAAGTTTGCGGATTCAAGTCCAGAGACTTGGGCACATAATCTCAGCTGACATTCCAGTGCAGAGGGAGCGTCGTCTTTCAGATGCGATGTTAAACCGAGGCCCTGTCTTCCCTCTCAGGTGGACATGAAAGCTTCCATGGTACTATTCAAGGAAGAGGAGGGGAGTTCTCCTGGTGTCCTGGCCAACATTTGTCCTTCAACCACTACCACAATTCTGGCACCAAGCTTATGGTTTACAGGGCAGTAGTGATACCCGCCCTCCTATATGGCTCAGAGACATGGACTATATACAGCAGACACCTCAAAGCACTGGAGAAGTACCACCAGCGCTGCCTCCGCAAGATCCTGCAAATCTACTGGGAAGATGGATGCACCAACGTCAGTGTTCTCGCTCAGGCCAACATCCCCAGCATCAAAGCACTGACCACGCTCGACCAGCTCTGTTGGGAGGGCCACATTGTCCGCATGCCCGACATAAGACTCCCTAAGCAAGCGCTCTACTCGGAGCTCCGACACGGCAAGCAAGCCACAGATGGGCAGAGGAAACATTTCAAGGACACCCTCAAAGCCTCCTTGATAAAGTGTAACATTCCCACCAGCACCTGGGAATCTCTGGCCCAAGACCGCCAAAAGTGGAGGAAGAGCATCCGGGAGGGCGCTGAGCACCTCGTGTTTCGTCACCAAAAGCATGCGGAAATCAAGCGCAGACTGGGGAAGGAGCATGCGGCAAACCAGGCTTCCCACCCACGCAGTACAGCGGGACCTGGGGGTACTTGTGCATGAAACACAAAAGGATAGCATGCAGGTACAGCAAGTGATCAAAAAGGCCAATGGTATTTTGGCCTTTATTGCCAAGGGGATGGAGTATAAAAGCAAGTTTTTTTCTTTTAGTTAAGAAACCAAGATAAAAGGTTAAGGCCATTACTGCTGGCCACCACCAGGCTGAAAAGAGTAAAAGAGATGAGGTATATCATGAAGAACTGATTAAGTGATGTCAGTTCTGACGAAAGTTTATCGACCTGAAACGTTAACTCAGTTTCTCTCTCCACAGATGCTGCCTGACCTGCTGAGTGTTTCCAGTGTTTTCTGTTTTTATTTCAGATTTCCAGCATCCGCAGTATTTTGCTTCAGTGTAGCTGATGTCAAGATTGGCTGTTAGAAATATGTAGATTGTAGGAGGAAAGAAAGACCATGGGAGCTAAGGATAGTTATGAGATCTTAGAAAAGAATGAGTTCTAATGCGAGACTGTGCAACAGTCTTGATTTAGCACAGTGAGGATGTACAAATATGGAGCAAGCACATGCAGACCAGCAAGTCTGGAACTTGGAAGGAACAATAGGGCAAAGTGCTCAACAGCACTGACTAGCGGTGGTGTGATAAAATAAGAAAAGAAAATGTGCAATAGTGTGTGAGAAAGGGAGATTAAGGGTGAGAGAGCAAGAGAGAGAGAGAGAGAGAAAGGTTGGACACTAGAGGTGAAAGTGGGTTTAATTTAAATATCCTGTCCAGGTGTGCAATACAACTTATTAGAACGAAAAATGATCTGACAAGATGAGGTTTGTGATCTGATTGTGAAGCCGAACATTTAACATTGATATAATCCGCACTATAATGATATTCCTGTCACCCCTCCTCCCACTTTTAACAATTACAATGTTAGAAGCTATTTACAGCACAGAAACAGGCTATTAGGCCCAATAGGTCCATACTCCAAACAAGTCTCCTCATCTAACCCCATCAACATATCCTTATATTCCATTCTCCCTCATATACTTATCCAGCTTCCCCTTGAATGCATCCATGCTATTCGCCTGAATCAATCCTTGTGGTAGCATGTTCCACATTCTAACCACTCTCTGGGTAAAGATTTTTCTCCGGAGTTACCTATTGGATTTATTAATGACTATCTTATATTTATGGCCTCTAGTTCGGGATTCACCTGTAAGTGGAAAGATCTCGTCTACATCTACCCTATCAAGCCCTTTCATAATCTTGGATCTCTATTAGGTCACCCCTCAGTCTGTCCTTTTCTAGCGACCAGCCTGTTCAACCTTTCCTAATAAATATAATCTCTCAATAGTGGCATCATTCTAGCAAACCTTTTTTGCACCTTCTCTAGTGTCTCCAGGGGCTAGAATCTCTACTTTTGTGCTTATTGCCCAAAAATTGGTGTTATTTCCGGCGTGGACAAAGAGTTTTCAGATCGCCGGCTTCTCGTCCATTCACAAAATACCTAGTTTCCATTTTTGAAAATGGACGTTACCACGAGCGATATCAAATGGGCCATTCAGGACTGAGATGAGGAGAAACTTCTTCACTTAGAGTTGTTAACCTGTGGAAGTCTCTACTGCAGAGAGTTGTTGATGCCACTTCATTGGATATATTCAAGAGGGAGTTAGATATGGCCCTTACGGCTAAAGGGATTAAGAGGTATGAAGAGAAAGCAGGAAAGGGGTACTGAGGGAATGATCAGCCATAATCTTATCGAATGGTGGTGCAGGCTCGAAGAGCCAAATGGCCTACTCCTGTGCCTATTTTCTATGTAACATGCCATTTGCCTTCTTCACCGCCTGCTGTACCTGCATACCCAACTTTCAATGACTGATGAACCATGACACCCAGGTCTCGTTGCACCTCCCCCTTTCCTAATCTGCCGCCATTCAGATAATATTCTGCCTTCGTGTTTTTGCCCCCAAAGTGGATAACCTCACATTTACCTACATTATACTGCATCTGCCATGCATTTGCCCACTCACCTAACCTGTCCAAGTCACCCTGCAGCCTTTTAGCATCCTCCTCACAGCTCACACCACCACCCAGTTTAGTGTCATCTGCAAACTTGGAGATATTACACTCAATTCCTTCATCTAAATCATTAATGTATATTGTAAAGAGCTGGGGTCCCAGCACTGAGCCCTGTGGCACTCCACTAGTCACTGCCTGCCATTCTGAACAGGACCCGTTTATCCCGACTCTCTGCTTCCTGTCTACCAACCAGTTCTCTATCCACGTCAGTACATTACCCCCAATACCATGTGCTTTGATTTTGCACACCAATCTCTTGTGTGGGACCTTGTCAAAAGCCTTTTGAAAGTCCAAATACACCACATCCACTGGTTCTCCCTTGTCCACTCTGCTAGTTACATCCTCAAATAATTCCAGAAGTATTGTCAAGCATGATTTCCCTTTCATAAATCCATGCTCACGTGGACTGATCCTGTCACTGCTTTGCAAATGTGTTGCTATTTCATCTTTAATAATCAATTCCAACATTTACCCCACTACTGATGTCAGGCTAACCGGTCTATAATTACCCGTTTTCTCTCTCCCTCCTTTTTTAAGCAGTGGTGTTGCATTAACTACCTTCCAGTCTATAGGAACCGACCCAGAGTCGATAGACTGTTGGAAAATGATCACCAATGCATCCACTATTTCTATGGTCACTTCCTTAAGTACTCTGGGATGCAGACTATCAGGCCCCAGTGATTTATCGGCCTTCAATTCCATTAATTTCCCGAACACAATTTCCCGCTTTATAAGGATATCCTTCAGTTCCTCCTCCTCACTAGACCCTTGGTCCCCTAGTATTTCCGGAAGATTATTTGTGTCTTCCTTCGTGAAAATAGAACCAAAGTATTTGTTTAACTGGTCTGCCATTTCTTTGTTCCCCATTATAAATTCAAGTTCAACATAACTCTGCTTTTCAATTCTATCCCTCTAGGAGTGCAGGTCCATATCTCCCTGAAGGTAGCAGGCCAGATAGATAAGGTGGTTAAGAAGGTATATGGAATACTTGTCTTTATTAGTTGAGGCTAAGCCAAAGAGAAAGGAAATTATGCTTGAAGTGTTTAAAATAATGGTTAGGCCACAGCTGGAGTACTGTGTACAGTTCTGGTCACCACATTACAGGAAAAATGTGATTGTACTGGAAAAGGTGCCGAGGAGATTTACAAGAATGTTGCCTGGACTGGAGAATTTTGGCTATGAGGCAACATTGGAGATGCTGGGTCTGTTTTATTTGGAACAGAGGAGGCTGAGGGGAGACCTGATTGAAGTGTATAAAATTGTGAGGGGCCTGGATAGAGTGGATAGGAAGGACCTGTTTCCCTTGGCAGAGGGGTCAAAACCATGGGGCATAGATTTAAAGTAATTTCGGGGAGGTGTAGAGGAGATATGAGGGAAATTTCTTCACCTGAAAGGGTGGTAAAGGCAGAAACCCTCAACAATTAAAAGATACTTGGATGTGCACTTAAAGTGCCATGACCTACGGGGCTACGGACCTAGAGCTGGAAAGTGGGATTAGGCTGGTTAGCTCTTGGTCGGCCACGATGGGCCGAAATGGCCTCCTTCCCTGCTGTAAATTTCTATGTTTCTATGGGCTAGACTTTCCACTTCACATCACCCATTTAAGGCTCATCTATGGCCCAAAATGGACCTCTATCGCCCATTTTGAGCAAAAAGTGGAAACTAGGCCCAAAATATCGCTAGAAAAATAGGCCCCCAAGTTTCCACTTTGATTGCTGAGATGATCGCCCACACAAGGCCCATCCCAAGTTTCAGCACTTAGCATGCACTTCGCTGGGCCGATGCAAGGCCCAAAACAGTGCTCAAAAATAGTTGCTTTTTCAGGGCCTTAGAGAGGGAAATGGGCAATACGGATGCCATTTTTAGCCTCTGAGGAAGGGTGGAGAGTTGTTCTGAGTTATTTAGAGAGTAAAATTGATGTAAATTGTACTCAGAAATTTGGGATAGGGAATATAAATAGGTATTATCACCTTATTTATGCATATATTGGAATTATTTATTCAGTAGCTTTTACATAGTGAAGTTATTTAATGATATTCCATGGGGAAACAGAATAAACAAACAAAACGGCATGAAGAACTGTACGTTGTAAAACTTATGTAAGTAAGAGAGAAGGTTCAAAAGTTGTAGAAAATGTTTTTTCTATTAACAAAGCAAAAACTAATGAACGACAGCCTCCCTCCAACCCCCTACCCACCGCACCAGCCCACCCTTCCCTCAAAATCCCCAAAACGTTACAAGAAGAATAAATGAACATTTTACAGAACAAGTGGCCATTTAAGTAATGATAACAAGTGACCATTTCAGTCACGCTAACAAGTGACCATTTCAGTTATGATAACAATTGACCATTTCAGTCATAACAACAAGTGACCATTTCAGTCATAACAACAAGTGACCATTTCAGTCATGACAATAAGTGACCATTTCAGTCATGACAATAAGTGACCATCTCAGTGATGACAACAAGTGACCATTTCAGTCTTGATAACAAGTGACCATTTCAGTCATGCCAACAAGTGACCATTTCAGTCATGCCAACAAGTGACCATTTCAGTGATGCCAACAAGTGACCATTTCAGTGATGCCAACAAGTGATGCACGGGGTGGAGGTTTCCCCTGCCCACCCCATGTCACATCCTCCCACCTGGAGCTGACAGCATTTACGAGGGCCTCATTTGCCTCTTCGCTGAAGGGTTTGGCCCTTCTCTTTCCTGCACCTCCCTCCATTCTTTAAATTTATCTGTAATTTTGATAAGACTTTCTAACCTTCTTCCTTTCTCCTCTCTCTCTCTCTCTCTCTCTTTCTCTCTCCCAGACCCACCCAGAGCTTCTGAGCGTGTGTGAAGACCCTTGACCTCTCAAAACGTGGGATGAAGCATCAACCTGAAAAAAAAATCAACCTGCACATGCGCAGTAATGCGTTGCTCGGGAAGCTTTTTATTTTCATTCACTTCTGTTTTCTTTGGGCGATCAGGAGATCGGCGAGAAATGACATCGCCCATTTGACATCGCTGGGCTAAGGCCGAGTGGAAAATCGCAAAAAAAAAAATGGGCCTTGAGCCGGCGATCAGCACGGGCGATAGGTCCCGCATCGCTGGAACAAGGCCCATTTTTTTCGGCCTTAGCCTGAAAGTGGAAAGTCTAGCCCTATGATTCTAAATTAACCCTAGTGCTTTGTTTGCTTTTTTTATAGCCTTATTAACCTGCATCGCTACTATTAGTGATCTGCGTATCTGTACCCCCAGATTTCTCTGTTCCTCTACCCCATTTAGACATTAGGGACTGAAATTGCTCCGTTTTTAAGGCGACAATGCGGCGGGAAGGCCTTTCCAACCGGGGGGAGGCGGATGGTGCGACCCATGCAGAATTGCCCCCGGGCCACAGGAATGTCCAGCCAGTGCTCTGACCCCTTGTCAACCCCATACCGCCCTGCGGCAACCCCTTTCCGCCCCATGAGGGAAATTGCCCCACAGGAACGCAGCTGCCGGCTGGTGACTCCGACAGCTTCGCGCGGCGAAAAGCTGTCAGTAGCTGTGCGGTGCGGCCACCCTTAAAGGGAAGGACGCAATGCTGCGGCTGTCATTTAATTTTACTCATCGGCCGATTCCTGAGTCAGCCCGACAATGGCAGCCGTTGGTTCGGCTGGGCCGTCAACAGGCAGGCTGGCACCACCTCTTGGGTAGTGGTCCAGTGGCCCGGCCGAAATCCTCCTTGGTGGCCCAGTGGGCTTGACGTAGGCCTCGCAGTGTCCCTCCCCTTTAAGTGAAGGGGAGGGACGTTGTGACGTGCTCAGCGCGATGCTGATGACACCACCTGCCTTCCGCCCTCTCGGGACTCTCTTCCGCCCCTCTGCTGCCCCAACACCACCCCGTTCATTTTGGTAAACCAAAGTGCCCAATTTCCCTCTATTCCCCGTCCCAGCTGTACTGGCGGTAATTCGCCACTTAATCCGAATTATCCACCCCAAATGGGCAATTTCGGCCCCTTAATTTTCAAGGAGTATGTGGCCTCCTTATTCTGCCTCTGATATACTGATCAGTGGCTTTTTATAAACCAGAGAGTCAGCTTTTCAACCCACTGTGTCATCTTGCCAAATCTTCACAAGTAAAATCAGTCGTGTTCCCCTGGATTAGTGATTGCTAATGTGAAGCAAACAGACCAGTTTGAAGAAACAACTGGAGGCCGTCACAACCAATCGTGGCTTGGAGGCTGGGACTGAGGGCTGTTACAGCCAATTATTTTTGCCCGCTTTTCTTTGCGCACTGCAGTGTAATTGCTTCATGGGTTATTTGCTTAAGAATTCATAGCTACACATTTGCTGCAAAGAACTAACTGGTTTATTAACAAAGTTCTAACAATCAAACTGAACCCTACCTGTTCATCCGCCAGGCTCACAACTGCACGATGAACCTGAACTCAATTAACCGGGGTTTTATTGAGTCTTGTGAACATCACGTGACTGGCTAAGCCACTCACAGTGCCACAGATCCACCAGCCTGTGAGCATGCTCACAGGTGCATAAACTACACACACAAACATGAAGCAGAACATTTTAAATTCAGTTTTAGTTACAGAAGTCTTCTGTAATTAAAGTCTTTAATTTAGGATTTGTCCCTAAAGCAGTCATATGTAATAAATAAGGTGCTAAAATAGACCGTATAAAATATATTTTTTAATCTCCTCAAGGAACTTTCTGGGATATGTGCAGCTTTATTTTTTTTCAAGACTGGCTGCAGCTGCTTTTTTTTGAGGCAAAGAGGATGTTCCCTGGTGTCGATGCATTCATTAGTCTTATTAAGCATTCCTGTTATTGCATTGGAGGCACTGCCAGGGTTTGGAAAGAATAATTAACTTAAGAAAATGATGCAGAAATTCCCCTATTTAGAATTTTACTACTGTGCACTGCTTTGAATTCTCATGTGAACCTTTGATTTGTTTGTGTGTGACTTCCTGCGCTTGGTTCTGTTCTGTAACTTGGCAATTTCAGATTGTTTATGCACACATGCCTGAGGTCCTGTCATTACCATGGAGTAACTGGAGAGAGTGCCCACGCCACCTAATTAATGCAATCAACATCCATGGGGAATCATGAGGACTGATATTCAAAATCGGGAAGAATATAATAAGATTCCCACCTCCAGATTGGAGGCAGTCACGTCAACTGAGAGCACGAAATTCAGCTCCCCGTGCCTCTTCCTGGAAACCAAATTTGGAGCACTTTGCTCTTTGGATGATTACAGTGTGCAGTGATATTCCAAAGAACAAAATAGATTGAAATTACTATTGGTGAAAATAGTGGGCGATCACTTAACATTATTGTAATGGGATGGTGTTAACATGTTTGTTTGAAGTTAGTAAAGTCAAACTGAAGTCCATACAACTACATTTATGTTCCCATTTTAAAATTTCTAACCAATCCAAGTTGAATTCCTTTAGCTTGCGAGGCAGAATTATAATCGTCGCAAAAATGATGCACACTGAAATGCAAATCCTCTGGGATCCCTGGAGAAATTAAACTCACGTCTTCAATATTCATGTCCTACTTCAGACATTTAAAAATTGATTATTGCTGTAAGTTGTGCCTTTGTGTAAAGCTTCCTATAATAAAAGTTATCAAATGTTGGGTATCCCTGGAATGCTGGCCTTTATATCTGGAGGACTAGACTACAAGGGGGTAGAAGTTATGCTGCAGCTATATAAAGCCCTGGTTAGACCACACCTGGAGTACTGTGAGCAGTTCTGGGCACCACCCCTTAGGAAGGATATATTGGCCTTGGAGGAAGCACAGCGTAGGTTTGCCAGAATGATACCCGGACTTCAAGGGTTAAGTTACGAGGTGGGACTACTCAAATTAGGGTTGTATTCCCTAGAATTTAGAAGGTTAAGGGGTGATCTGATTGAAGTTTTCAAGATATTGAGGGGAACAGATAGGGTAGAGAGAGATAAACTATTTCCGCTAGTTGGGGATTCTAGGACTAGGGGGCATAGAATAAAAATTAGAGCCAAACTTTTCAGGAGTGAAATTAGGAAACACTTCTATACAAAAAGGACGGTAAAAGTTTGGAACTCTTCCACAAATGGCAATTGATGCTAGAACAATTGTTAATTTTAAATCGGAAATTGATAGCTTTTGATTAACCAAATGTATTAGGGGATATGGACCGAAGGCAGGCATATGGAGTTAGGTCACAGATCAGCCATGATCTCATTGAATGGCAGTACAGGCTCAAGGAGCTGAATGGCCTACTCCTGTTCCTATGTTCCTGCAACTTAAGTTATGTCCTGCTCATGTTCCACTCCACTTTCAAAGCAATCTCTCACTTTCTCATTTCAGGGACATTGTTGAGCTATATCGGCTTTTCTAAAGTTGTTGGTCAACGTTTCTAGCTTTCTAGGTGGCATGTATGTTGTGTATGCACCAGTCATCTGCCTATATTACATATATTCCCTAGAGTTTAGAAGAATGAGAGGTTATTTCATTGAAACATATAAAATTCATAAGGGGCTTAACAGGCTAGGTGCTGCGGGATGTCGTACAAAAAGTTGAAAGTTGGCTATTTTTAATCCCCACTTTCTCAAAATACTCTGATGCAAGCAGAACGCTACTCGGCGTGTAAAGTGCCTTGGCTGGGGAGTCTAGAACCAGGGGTCAGAATAAGGAGTCGGCCATTTATGACAGAGATGAGGAGAAATGTCTTCACTCAAAGGATTGTAAATCTTTGGAAATCTCTATCCCAGTGAGCTGAGGATGCTCAGTCATTGAATATATTCAAGCCAGCGATGGATAGGTTTTTTGGATATTAAGGGAATCAAGGCATTTGGGGATTGTGCGGGAAAGTGGAGTTGAGGTAGAAGATCAGTCATGATCTTATTAAATGGTGCAGGCTCGAGGGGCAGAATTGCCTACTCCTGCTCCTGTTGCTTATGTTCTTAAGTCTGTTGTGCAACAGGCAACTTGGTGGTACACAAAGGGTGGCTTGCTATCTGGTTTTCCGAAACTCCAGGTGTGAGAAGTACCGAGCATGCGCTCTAATGGCACAGCTGAAATAGGGAACTCACCTCATGGGGATAAGCTCTATGGTCTTGCCACCCTGCCATCTTGTTTTGGAGCTACAGCAGCCCATGTCACCACACTGCTAGTTGACACACCTCTCCCACTGGTAATCAGTGGATGCTGAGGGGTTAACCTGATTCTATTAAACATGAAGCCTGCTCAACACAAAACCGCTTTGCCAAGGCACTTTACAAGCCGAGTAGCATTCTGCTTGCATCAGAGTATTTTGAGAAAGTGGGGATTAAAAATAGACAACTTGCAACTTTTTGTATGACATCCCGTTTAATCATTCATTTCACAATTCAATCAAAACAGAAACAACAGAAAGACACTCAGCAGAAACATACTGTACAAGGTTTGGAGCACAGTTGTACAATATGCGACTGTCTCCAGTTAAATTCACTTCCAAGGCTGATGGGTGGGGGTTGAGATAAACTATTTTTGCAAGGCTTTGCCATGTTTGTGCTATCAGGTGTCACATTTTTTAAACAGCTTTTTGGATTGTTTTGTTCCTGGAACAGAAATTCCATACAATGATTGAATGGAAAATGGATCGGTGTACACCAATTCTGTGCAGCGTCAGTACGTGGGTAGTTGTTTGCTATGCTGGAATAGAGTACAGCTTCACTGAATGGGAAGAAGATTAGATACTGGAATTCTGTATGGGAATTCTGTGTAATGGCAATGATGGGATGCGAATTGGGATAGTGGATTTTTGTGCAGTGTAGTGAATGTATACTGAAGTATATTCATTTCATATTTTGAAAAGGTATACATTTACCCGCGGTCTTTGTATTCCCTTCTCCACTTTAAATTGTAAAACATCAGCTCTCCACAAGAATAAACTAACACACCATCAGTCAGGCTGGCCACATGCTCCACAACAACTCACCAGCATGCTTGCCTCGCTCACCTCCCACATCTGTCTGCCTATTTTGACTCTTTCATTCCAAGTCTTCCTGTGCACAGTGCCCCCGCCCCCCCCATCGCCGCCTCAGTGCTGAGCTTCCATATGGT
The DNA here is from genome assembly GCF_044704955.1 of Pristiophorus japonicus. Lineage (NCBI taxonomy): Eukaryota > Metazoa > Chordata > Chondrichthyes > Pristiophoridae > Pristiophorus > Pristiophorus japonicus. The sequence continues at coordinate 514,814,447 of NC_091977.1, read as the reverse complement.
GTTTTCCTATCTGAGATGGATTCTCTCCCCTTCTGAGGCGGTTGTGCGAGACTTGTGCTGAAGCCACTGGTTCCCAAAATACGACTCAAAGAGCAGGCTACAATCTGGAAATAAACTTGCTGGGACGTGCTACGTATTTCCAGCAGCCAGGATTAGCAAATCCCAGCAGGTTTACTTTCAGATTGCAGCTGGCTGGGGGAAGTCGCATGTCAGGTGCTGACACAATATCAAAGCCTTTTAAGGCTACAGATCTTCGGCTATCGGGTAATATGCCCTGTCAATAGCAATCTCCCTCTAACCTTATCTGTTACTGGATGTAGGAGAAAGAAAGAGAGAAAAAGAGAGAGAGAGTGAGAGTGAGAGTGAGAGTGAGAGAGACAAAGAGAGAGAGAAAGCGAGAAAGAAAATAGGTGCAGGAGTAGGCCATTCGGCCCTTCGAGCCTGCACCACTGTTCAATAAGATCATGGCTGATCACTCACCTCAGTACCCCTTTCCTGCTTTCTCTCCATACTCCTTGATCCCTTTAGCCGTAAAGGCCATATCTAACTCCCTCTTGAATATATCCAACGAGCTGGCATCAACAACTCTCTGCGGTTGGGAATTCCACAGGTTAACAACTCTCTGAATGAAGAAGTTTCTCCTCTTCTCAGTCCTAAATGGCTTAACCCTTATCCTCAGACTGTGTCTCCTGGTTCTGGACTTCCCCAACATCAGGAACATTCTTCCTGCATCTAACTTGTCCAGTCCTGTCAGATTTTTATATGCTTCTACGAGATCCCCTCTCAGCCTTCTAAACTCCAGTGAATACAGGCCTAGTCGATCCAGTCTCTCCTCATATGTCAGTCCTGCCATCTTGGGAATCATTCTGGTGAACCTTCGCTGCACTCCCTCAATAGCGAGAATATCCTTCCTCAGATTAGGAGACCAAAACTGAACACAATATTCTAGGTGAGGCCTCACCAAGACCCTGTACAACTACAGTAAGACCTCCCTGCTCCTATACTCAAATTCCCTAGCTATGAAGACCAACATACCATTTGCCTTCTTCACCGCCTGCTGTACCTGCATGCCAACTTTCAATGACTGATATACCATGACACCCAGGTCTTGTTGCACCTCCCCTTTTCCTAATCTGCCGCCATTCAGATAATATTCTGCCTTCGTGTTTTTGCCACCAAAGTGGATAACCTCACATTTATCCACATTATACTGCATTTGCCATACATTTGCCCACTCACCTAACCTGTCCAAGTCAGCCTGCAGCCTCTTAATGTCCTCCTCACAGCTCACACCGCCACCCAGCTTAGTGTCATCCATAAACTTGGAGATACTGCACTCAATTCCTTCATCTAAATCATTAATGTATATTGTAAAGAGCCGGTGTCCCAGCACTGAGCCCTGCGGCACCCCACTGGTCACTGCCTGCCATTTTGAAAAGGACCCATTTATGCCGACTCTCTGCTTCCTGTCTGCCAACCAGTTCTCTATCCACATCAGTACATTACCCCAAGTACCATGTGCTTTAATTTTGCACACCAATTTCTTGTGTGGGACCTTGTCAAAAGCCTTTTGAAAGTCTAAAAACACCACATCCACTGGTTCTCCCTTGTCCACGCTACTAGTTACATCCTCAAAAAATTCTAGAAGATTTGTCAAGCATGATTTCCCTTTCATAAATCCATGCTGACTTGGGATCCTGTCACTGCTTTCCAAATGTGCTGCTATTTCATCTTTAATAACTGATTCCAACATTTTCCCCACTACTGATGTCAGGCTAACCGATCTATAATTACCCGTTTTCTCTCTCCCTCCTTTTTTAAAAAGTGGTGTTACATTAGCTACCCTTCAGTCCATAGGAACTGATCCAGAGTCGATAGACTGTTGGAAAATGATCACCAATGCATCCACTATTTCTAGGGCCACTTCCTTAAGTACTCTGGGATGCAGACTATCAGGCCCTGGGGATTTATCGGTCTTCAATCCCATCAATTTCCCTAACATAATTTTCTTCAGTTCCTCCTTCTCACTAGACCCTCAGTCCCTTCGTACATCCGGAAGGTTACTTGTGTCTTCCTTTGTGAAGACAGAACCAAAGTACGTGTTCAATTGGTCTGCCATTTCTTTGTTCCCCATTATAAATTTACCTGAATCTGACTGCAAGGGACCTAAGTTTGTCTTCACTAATCTTTTTCTCTTCATATATCTATAGAAGCTTTTGCAGTCAGTTTTTATGTTCCCAGCAAGCTTCTTCTCAGACTCTATTTTCTCCCTCCTAATTAAACCCTTTGTCCTCCTCTGCTGAATTCTAAATTTCTCCCGGTCCTCAGGTTTGTTGCTTTTTCTGGCCAATTTATATGCCTCTTCCTTGGATCTAACACTATAAGAAAGAAAGAAAGACTTGCATTTTTTCGCACCTTTCACGACCAGCAGACGTTCCAAAGCGCCTTACAGCCAATAAAGTATTTTTGAAGTGTTGTCACTGTTGTAATGTGGGTAACGCAGCAGCCAATTTGCGCACAAGCAAGCTCCCACAAACAGCAATGTGATAATGTCCAGATAATCTGTTTTTGTTATGTTGGTTGAGGGATAGATATTGACCAGGACACCGGGGATAACTCCCCTGCTCTTCTTCAAAATAGTGCCGTAGGATCTTTTACATCCACCTGAGAGAGCAGATGGGGGCCTCAGTTGAAAGTCTCATTTGAAAGACCTAAATGATCATATAATGCAATTATCTTACTTCCAATACTAATTTCTTATATTCACAGAAATCACTTATCTCTACACAATCTTGCAATGACAGTGTGAATTAACAGTAAGAACATACAGGAATCACTTTACCTTGACAGTTGGAAAAAAGTTACCGAATCTTGAGCTTAGTCATTATATTTTCACACTTATGATGAACCGAGTCTTAGAATTATTTTATCTTGTCACTGTCAGATGTATGTTAATTCAGTGCTTCTGGCAACACACTATCCTGCCATGCCCTTGATATATTAACTATATAAATAGCATTCATCATTCTGCTCTTCTCATTAATATTGATCTTATGTATTGGAGAATTGAGATTTTAGACTCACTTTTCCATATCTTTACTAAGTGTTTGTAACCCCTGCCTTTATATTCCTGCCTCTCTACCTCTCTGTCCTCCTTTAAGATACTTCTGAAAACTTACGTCTTTGACCAAGCTTTTGGTCACCTGCCCTAATGTGGCCCGGTGTCAAATTTTGTTGCTAACCCTCCTGTGAAGTGCCTGGGGAAGTTTTACTGCATTAGAGGTGCTACATAAATCTAAGTTGTTGTTGTTGCAAGTCCATTATCTTGCCTATTCTTCAGCTGGTTTAACAACAATCTAAGCCGTGCCCTACCAATTTATCCCCAGACTCTTCAATCAACACAAAAAGTGATTTAAAAAGCAGAGTTAGGTCACAGCCATCTTTATGGAAAACACAGGAGATAAAGAAAGTCAGAGACTGAGGAAAGAGATAGGCGTGGAAACATACGAGACCGGGTGACGAGGGAAATTATAAACGTACAGGCACAAGAGCTAGAGAAGGAGACAGGGAGAAGAGGCACGAAAACATATCAGACAGAGAGCAACAAGGCCATTGCGAAACAGCAGGAAAAGTCAACGAGGAGAAAAGTGACATGATGATTACCAGAGCTACACAGAGAACAGACGCATACAAGTAGGAGGAGAGGAGACTGCAAGAGGAGAAGACACAAGAGAGCTGGGTTCGTAATCAGTAGGAGAAAGCAAGCGTATCCATGAAAGCAAATAAATATTAGAATTGCAGTTTACTCATTGCTAATCTGGGATTTTTGTCAGTTTAATTTAGGAAGACCTCTGGGAAAAATTGCAATGAAATTAAATTAAGCTTAATGGAGGTTAAATCCATAACATACAGTGTCTGGATATGGATTATGATTCAAAACATGAGAAATGAGACCTAGCTGAAGCTTCTATCCCTGATTGCTTACCACATCAGCACAGAGATTGGATGATTATACCGGTACGGTTTCATTCAAATGAGCCCATCCGGGAGGGAGGGGCAATGGCTGGTTTGATTGGTGGCGGAACAGGCTTGAGGGATTGAATGGCCTATTCCTGTTCTGATGTTTCTGCTTTCAGAAATCAGTAAAAATAAGGATGCTGCTGTTGGAACAGCTGGCAAGAAGCCATCAAAAACGACCAAGTGGACCACATGGAAGGAGCTGTCCGTGGCTGCGAATGGCAAATAGAAGGGCAAGAGGGACGGTGGAAGTCACGGAATTTAGGATGGTTGCCGTCAGCCTGTTGTAACTTCATGATTTGCATGTCTGCCTCTCAGTACATGTTCGCTTCTTCAGACCTCTCCCGAAACCCGCCAAAATTTATCACTGGGCATTTCTGGGGCGGAATTGCATGGATTCAGTGTCCAGCCCAAATTCCTGTCCCCACAAAAGGTGCAAATCTTTACTTCTGCCCTGCCAACTCAGGAATATCAGTGTCAACAGGCTATCGTATTTTGGAGAGTAAGGGAGAGACATCACCAAGCCCAATCTTGTTCGTTGCCAATACGTGTGTTCTCCACTGGATACCAATCAGGAAAAGGAAAGAAAGCAAGACTTACATTTATATACCACCTAGCCCAGGGACTGGGAGAAATTTAGAACTCAGTAGAGGAGGACAAAGGGTTTGATGAGGACAAGGAAAATAGAGTACGAGAGGAAGCTTGCAGGGAACATTCAGACTGACTGCAAAAGCTTCTATAGATATGTAAAGACAAACGTAGGTCCCCTGCAGTCAGAATCATGGGAAGTCATAACGGGGAACAAAGAAATGGCAGACCAATTGAACAAGTACTTTGGTTCGGTATTCACTAAGGAGGACACAAACAACCTTCCAGATATAAAAGGGGTCAGAGGATCTAGTAAGAAGAAGGAACTGAGGAAAATCCTTATTAGTTGGGAAATTGTGTTGGGGAAATTGATGGGATTGAAGGCCGATAAATCCCCAGGGCCTGATGGACTGCATCCCACAGTACTTAAGGAGGTGGCCTTGGAAATAGCGGATGCATTGACAGTCATTTTCCAACATTCCATTGACTCTGGATCAGTTCCTATGGAGTGGAGGGTAGCCAATGTAACCCCACTTTTTAAAAAAGGAGGGAGAGAGAAAACAGGGAACTATAGACCGGTCAGCCTGACATCGGTAGTGGGTAAAATGATGGAATCAATTATTACGGATGTCATAGCAGCGCATTTGGAAAGAGGTGACATGATAGGTCCAAGTCAGCATGGATTTGTGAAAGGGAAATCATGCTTGACAAATCTTCTGGAATTTTTTGAGGATGTTTCCAGTAGAGTGGACAAGGGAGAACCAGTTGATGTGGTGTATTTGGACTTTCAGAAGGCCTTCGACAAGGTCCCACACAAGAGATTAATGTGCAAAGTTAAAGCACATGGGATTGGGGGTAGTGTGCTGACGTGGATTGAGAACTGGTTGGCAGACAGGAAGCAAGGAGTCGGAGTAAATGGGTCCTTTTCAGAATGACAGGCAAGTGGGGTACTACAAGGTTCTGTGCTGGAGCCCCAGCTGTTTAAATTGTATATTAATGATTTAGACAAAGGGATTAAATGTAGTATCTTCAAATTTGCAGATGACACTAAGTTGGGTGGCAGTGTGAGCTGCGAGGAGGATGCTATGAGGCTGCAGAGTGACTTGGATAGGTTAGGTGAATGGGCAAATGCATGGCAGATGAAATATAATGTGGATAAATGTGAGGTTATCCACTTTGGTGGTAAAAACAGAGAGACAGACTATTATCTGAATGGTGACAGATTAGGAAAAGAGGAGGTGCAACGAGATCTGGGTGTCATGGTACATCAGTCATTGAAGGTTGGCATGCAGATACAGCAGGCGGTTAAGAAAGCAAATGGCATGTTGGCCTTCATAGCGAGGGGATTTGAGTACAGGGGCAGAGAGGTGTTGCTACAGTTGTACAGGGCCTTGGTGAGGCCACACCTGGAATATTGTGTACAGTTTTGGTCTCCTAACTTGGGGAAGGACATTCTTGCTATTGAGAGAGTGCAGCGAAGGTTCACCAGACTGATTCCTGGGATGGCGGGACTGACATATCAAGAAAGACTGGATCAACTGGGCTTGTATTCACTGGAGTTCAGAAGAATGAGAGGGGATCTCATAGAAACGTTTAAAATTCTGATGGGTTTAGACAGGTTAGATGCAGGAAGAATGTTCCCAATGTTGGGGAAGTTCAGAACCAGGGGTCACAGTCTAAGGATAAGGGGTAAGCCATTTAGGACCAAGATGAGGAGAAACTTCTTCACCCAGAGAGTGTTGAACCTGTGGAATTCTCTACCACAGGAAGTTGTTGAGGCCAATTCATTAAATATATTCAAAAAGGAGTTAGATGTAGTCCTTACTACTAGGGGGATCAAGAGATATGGCGAGAAAGCAGGAATGTGGTACTGAAGTTGCATGTTCAGCCATGAACTCATTGAATGGCGGTGCAGGCTCGAAGGGCCGAATGGCCTACTCCTGCACCTATTTTCTATGTTTCTATGTTTCACGACCACCGGACGTCTCAAAGCGCTTTACAGCCAATGAAGTACTTTTCTGGAGTGTACTCACTGTTGTAATGTAGGAAACATGGCAGTCAATTTGCGCACAGAAACTCCCACAAACAGCAATGTGATAATGATCAGATAATCTGTTTTTGTTATGTTGATTGTGGGATAAATATTGGTCGGAAAACCGGTAATAACTCCTCAGCTCTTTTTCTAAATAGTGCCATGGGAGATTATACATCCAACTGAAAGCAGACGGGGCCTTGGTTTAATGTCTCATCTTAAAGACAGCACCTCCAATAGTGCAGCCTCCTTCAGCACTGCACTGGAGTGTCAGCCTAGATTTATTTGCTCAAGTTCCTGGAGTGGGACTTGAACCTACAACCTGCTGATGAGGCAAGGGTGCTACGCACTGAGCCACAGCTGACACAGGAGCAAGAACAATTCTTCTCTGCCCTGCCCGGGTTCTGAGGTCAACTGTAATGCACCTACTGCTGTCACAGCTGAAATCGGCTCACTCACCAGAAACTGGTGATCAAACCTGGGATTTTTGCTGGTCTGTGTGGCTCAGTTGCCACACTATAAGCTCCCCTTCTACACCCCGCATTAAGTAAGACACGCTGCAATTTGCTTCAAGGATGCAGCGCTTCTCAGGGTTCAGATAACGCCGATAAAGTGCGAGTGTGAGGCTCTCTTAGTTCATGACATCATCTGTTCAGCTTGAAGTGTTTCTTAAAACACACCAATTTATGTGCAACAACAACAACTTGCATTTATATAGAATCTTTAATACGGTGAAACATCCCAAGGTGCTTCACGGAAGCGTTATCAGACAAGTCTTGACACCGGGCCACATACAGAGCTATTAAGACAGCTTGGTCAAACAGGTAGGTTTTAAGGAGCGTCTTAAATGGGGAAAGAGTGGTCGAGAGATGGAGAGGTTTAGGGAGGGAATTCCAGAGCTTAGGGCTTAAGCAGTTGCAGGCACGGCCACCAATGGCGGAGTGATGAAAATCAGAATTGGAGTAGTGCAGAGATCTCGGATGGTTGTGAGGCTGGAGGAAGTTTCAGAGATAAGGAGTGGTGAGGCCATGGAGGGATTTGAAAACAAGGATGAGAGTTTTGAAATGGAGGCGTTGCCGGACTGGGTGCCAGTATCAGTCAGCGAGCAGAGGGGTGACGGGTGAACGGAACTTGGTGTGAGTTATGATAGGTGTAGCAGAGCTTTGGATGAATTCAGGCAACTGAAACAAAATGCAAACAAACTGAAACAAAAGGCCATGCCTTCAACTGCTTAGGCCCTAAGCTCTGGAATTCTCTCCCTAAACCTCTCCGGCTCTCTACCTCTCTTTCCCCATTTAAGACGCTCCTTAAAACCTATCTCTTTACCAAGCTGTCTTAATACCTCTGCATGTGGCCCGGTGTCTGTGTGCAGCCAATGGCCAATAACGTACATTACCAGCCTGACACGTTCTGAATGAAATAACTCAGCCACCATCTGGTGGGGTTCAAATAGTGACATTAGAACCACAGTGCTAAGGAGACATGGGACTATCAGAAGCGTGTGTTACTAGCCTAATCATCGTCTGCAATGTAATTTCCCCCTTTTAATTGCCAACTGAAGTGATTTGCTGCAATCACTTGCAACCATTCTGATTTTGCAATACAGAATACACCATGTTAAAGAGCAACTTGTTAATGGGAATGTTCCCTTTAAAGAGGGTAATTCTGTGGGTAAGTGCAGCCAATAGTGAATTATGTGAAACAAAAGCGAACTACTCCGGCCAGCAACATCAAGCTCTATTTGCATCCCCTGATTTCCTTGTGTGCTGTATCAATTCCTCAGCTACACTTGTGTCCCGAGATTTCATATCATATATTGCTTTTTTTTTTAAAAAGTAAAACCATTTTGTGGGAGTCCCGAGACACTTCTACTTCGCGTCTGTGCCGTGTTAATAGTTGCTGGCAATGAGCAGCAGTACAAAGTAAACTTGCCAGATTCACTACAGCTGGCCCACATTTTACTGGCTCAGTCCAGCCAGCAAACCTTGCAAATCTGGACATTTGTCTTTGGTGTTAACACCAGCTGTGCAGGCCCAAGCCTACTTCAACAGCTGCCAGCACTGTAGTGGCACTACGTGGATTGGGTCTGTGGTGGATCCGCTGGTCAGGATCACGGCTTGCATGTCGTCGTGGAGCGGGCGGAGGATAGTGACAAACTTTTGGGGGCAGCCGAAATGGAGGAGGATGCTCCATAGTCCCTCGCGTCAAAGGCCTTTGTGAGGTCAAAGAAGGCCATGTACAAGGGTTGGTGCTGTTCCCTGCATTTCTTTTGTAGTTGTCGCGCGGTGAAGATCATGTCCGTTGTGCCCCAAAGTGGACGGAATCCACAATATGACTCTGGGAGGAGCTCTTCATCCACAGGGAGTCGACGGTTGAGGAGGGTTCTAGCGCTTACTTTCCCAGTGGCCGACAGCAGGGAGATTCCTCTGTAGTTGCCAGTCGGACTTGTCCCCTTTTTTAAAGATAGTCACGATTATGGCATCTCTGAGATCTCCCAGCCTGCTCCCCTCCTTCCAGATAAGAGAGATGAGGTGATGCATTCATGCCAATAGTGACACTCTGCTATACTTTAGTGCCTCAGCGGGGATTCCATCTGCCCCTGATGCCTTATTGTTCTTGAGCTGATGGATGGCCTTCTCTACCTCGTGCAGGGCTGGGGTTTTGCTGAGATTCCACATCCGGACCAGGGTCTAGCAGGGCTGCGTCATTGCACTAAGGCTCTTCTCGATCTTCCTCGCTGCAATGGTCCATCTCACGCTCAACAAGCTCCCCGCTGCAGTAAAATTAAACTATAAAACCAATGGGAACTTGTTCAAACTTCATCGCCTCCAGGCTAGATTCAAGGTCGTCCCATCCTTTGTCATTGAACTACAGTACGTGGATGATTCTTGCGTCTGCGCACATTCAGAGGCTGAACTCCAAGCCATCGTCAACATCTTCACTGAGGCGTACGAAAGCATGGACCTTACACTAAACATCCGTAAGACAAAGGTCCTCCATCAACCTGATCCCGCCATGTAGCACTGTCCCCCGGTCTTCAAAATCCATGGCGCGGCCCTGGACAACAGGGACCATTTTCCATACCTTGGGAGTCTACTATCAGCAAGGGCAGACATCGACGATGAGGTCCAGCACCGCCTCCAGTGCACCAGCGCAGCCTTCGGTCACCTGAGGAAGAGAATGTTCGAAGACCAGGACCTCAAATCTAACACCAAGCTTATGGTCTATAGGGCAGTAGTGATACCCACCCTCCTATATGGATCAGAAACGTGGACCATATACAGTAGACACCTCAAAGCACTGGAGAAATACCACCAACGCTGCCTCCGCAAGATCCTGCAAATCCACTGGGAGGATAGATGCACCAGTGTCAGTGTTCTCGATCAGTACAACATCCCCAGCATCGAAGCACTGACCAGCTCCGTTGGGCGGGCCACATTGTTCACATGCCCGACACGAGACTCCCAAAGCATGCGCTCTGTTCGGAACTCCAACACGGCAAGCGAGCCCAAGGTGGGCAGAGGAAACGTTTCAAAGACACCCTCAAAGCCTCCTTGATAAAGCGCAACATCCCCACTGACACCTGAGAATCCCTGGCCCAAGACCGCCCTAAGTGGAGGAAGAGCATTCGGAAGGATGCTGAGCACCTCGAGTCTCGTTGCCGAGAGCATGTAGCAACCAAGCGCAGACAGCGGAAAGAGCGTGCGGCAAACCAGTCCCACCCACTCTTTCCTTCAACGACTGTCTGTCCCACCTGTGACAGAGACTGTAATTCCCATATTGGACTGTACAGCCACCTGAGAACTTAATTTTAGAGTGGAAGCAAGTCTTCCTCGATTTCGAGGGACTGCCTATGATGATGATGAGTGGTGCTAGCACAATGTAAAAACAGGTGTGTGTATCTTGTCTTTTGTTTAGTTAACAGGGGAGTGGATGGATTGGGTGATGTAAGCTGCGAGGTTTCAATTGGAGTGTAGGAACCAAACTTGCCTAGATTAAGTTCCAGTGACTATACGCCAAATTGTGCTAAATTGTTTGCACGAAGGTGAAGCCAAAACTGCGCTGCATCAAGGCAACATGTGTAGTACAACTGACTTATTGTTTGCTTTTAAAACAAGGGGGAAACAGCGCACTGTCTCTTCTTGTAGTTAGCCAAAACAATAAAATACGAGTCAGAGGAAGTCATGATCGAACTGTACAGTATCCTTGTCAGACCACATCTGGAGTACTGTGCCCAGTTCTGGTCATCGAGACAGAAAAGAACCACAACTCCACTCGTGGAGGTCTCAGTTATGAGGATATATTAGAGAAACTTGGGCTCTTCAGCCTTAATAGGGGGAGTCTGCGAGGTGATTTTAAGAGAGGTGAGCAAGATTGTCAATGGTATGGAACAAGTAATTCTGGATAATTAACAGGATAGAATTGAAAAGTAAGGAGGTTATGCTAAACTTGTATCAAACCTTGGTTGGACCATACCTAGAGTACTGCGTACAGTTCTGGTCGCCATATACTAAAAAGGATACAGAGGCACTGGAGGAGGGTGCAGAGAAGATTTACAAGGATCATACCAGAAATGTGAGGGCATACCTATCAGGAGAGGATGAACAGGCTGGGTCACTTTTCTCTTGAAAAAAGAAGGCTGATATAAGTCTAATAGAGGTCTTTAAAATTATGAAAGGTTTTGATAGAGTAGATACAGAGAGAATATTTCCACTTGTGGGGAAGAGCATAACTAGAGGCCATCAATATAAGATAGTCACCAAGAAATCCAATAGGGAATTCCGAAGAAACTTCTTCACCCAGAGAGTGATGAGAATGTGGAACTCACTACCACAGGGAGTGGTTGAAGCGAATAGTATAAATGTATTTAAGGGGAGGCTAGACAAGCTTATGAGGGAGAAGGGAATAGAGGAAAGACGGGAGGAGTCTCGAGTGCAGCATAAACGCCGGGATTGATTGGTTGGGCCGGATAGCCTGTTTCTGTGCCGTATATCCTGTGTAATCCTATGTAACTAAACAGTGAGAGCAATACAAGGAGGGTCACAGGTTTAAACACATAAAAGGCAAATTTAAGACTGATATCAGGAAGTTTTTCTTCACATAAGGAGTGATCAGCATTTGGAATGAAAGAAATCCCTGTGCTTGCTGATCTACATTGGCTCCCAATCCTGCAATGCCCCAATTTTAAAATTCTCATCCTTGTTTTCAAATCCCTCCATGGCCTTGACCCAGCGCAGTCCGAGAGGCGGGAGTGCGTGGTGTCGGGAGGCCGATAAAGGCCAGCTTGTGCAGCTGCAGCAGGGAGAGAAGGCAAAAAAGAAGTAGAAAGACATTGAAAGGTGACGTCACAGCCAAGGGGGTAAGTGATTAGTTGGTGATTGGTAAGTAGCTTTTCTTTTTTCTTTTCTATATCAGTAACTAACCTTTAGCTTTGTTTTTGCCACATTAAGTTTATCTCAGGGTTAAGTCAATGGCAGGACAGCTCGGACACGTGTTATGCTCCGCCTGTACTATGTGGGATGTCAGGGACGCTTCCGGTGTCCCTGACGACTACGTGTGCGGGAAGTGCATCCGCCTGAAGCTCCTGACAGACCATGTTGTGAAACATAGAAACATAGAAATATAGAAAATAGGTGCAGGAGTAGGCCATTCGGCCCTTCTAGCCTGCACCGCCATTCAATGAGTTCATGGCTGAACATTCAACTTCAGTACCCCATTCCTGCTTTCTCGCCATACCCCTTGATCCCCCTAGTAGTAAGGACCTCATCTAACTCCTTTTTGAATATATTTAGTGAATTGGCCTCAACAACTTTCTGTGGTAGAGAATTCCACAGGTTCACCACTCTCTGGGTGAAGAAGTTCCTCCGCATCTCGGTCCTAAATGGCTTACCCCTTATCCTTAGACTGTGACCTCTGGTTCTGGACTTCCCCAACATTGGGAACATTCTTCCTGCATCTAACCTGTCTAACCCCGTCAGAATTTTATATGTTTCTATGAGGTCCCCTCTCATTCTTCTGAACTCCAGTGAATACAAGCCCAGTTGATCCAGTCTTTCTTGATAGGTCAGTCCCGCCATCCCGGGAATCAGTCTGGTGAACCTTCGCTGCACTCCCTCAATAGCAAGAATGTCCTTCCTCAGGTTAGGAGACCAAAACTGTACACAATACTCCAGGTGTGGCCTCACCAATGCCCTGTACAACTGTAGCAACACCTCCCTGCCCCTGTACTCAAATCCCCTTGCTATGAAGGCCAACATGCCATTTGCTTTCTTAACCGCCTGCTGCACCTGCATGCCAACCTTCAATGACTGATGTACCATGACACCCAGGTCTCTTTGCACCTCCCCTTTTCTTAATCTGTCACCATTCAGATAATAGTCTGTCTCTCTGTTTTTACCACCAAAGTGGATAACCTCACATTTATCCACATTATACTTCATCTGCCATGCATTTGCCCACTCACCCAACCTATCCAAGTCGCTCTGCAGCCTCACAGCATCCTCCTCGCAGCTCACACTGCCACCCAACTTAGTGTCATCCGCAAATTTGGAGATACTACATTTAATCCCCTCATCTAAATCATTAATGTACAGTGTAAACAGCTGGGGCCCCAGCACAGAACCTTGCGGTACCCCACTAGTCACTGCCTGCCATTCTGAAAAGTACCCATTTACTCCTACTCTTTGCTTCCTGTCTGACAACCAGTTCTCAATCCATGTCAGTACACTACCCCCAATCCCATGTGCTCTAACTTTGCACATCAATCTCTTGTGTGGGACCTTGTCGAACGCCTTCTGAAAGTCCAAATATACCACATCAACTGGTTCTCCCTTATCCACTCTACTGGAAACATCCTCAAAAAATTCCAGAAGATTTGTCAAGCATGATTTCCCTTTCACAAATCCATGCTGACTTGGACCTATCATGTCACCTCTTTCCAAATGCACTGCTATGACATCCTTAATAATTGATTCCATCATTTTACCCACTACCGATGTCAGGCTGACCGGTCTATAATTCCCTGTTTTCTCTCTCCCTCCTTTTTTAAAAAGTGGGGTTACATTGGCTACCCTCCACTCCATAGGAACTGATCCAGAGTCAATGGAATGTTGGAAAATGACTGTCAACGCATCCACTATTTCCAAGGCCACCTCCTTAAGTACTCTGGGATGCAGTCCATCAGGCCCTAGGGATTTATCGGCCTTCAATCCCATCAATTTCCCCAAAACAATTTCCCGGCTAATAAGGATTTCCCTCAGTTCCTCCTCCTTACTAGACCCTCCGACCCCTTTTATAACCGGAAGGTTGTTCGTGTCCTCCTTCGTGAATACCGAACCAAAGTACTTGTTCAATTGGTCCGCCATTTCTTTGTTCCCCGTTATGACTTCCCCTGATTCTGACTGCAGAGGACCTATGTTTGTCTTTACTAACCTTTTTCTCTTTACATATCTATAGAAACTTTTGCAATCCGTCTTAATGTTCCCTGCAAGCTTCTTCTCATACTCCATTTTCCCTGCCCTAATCAAACCCTTTGTCCTCCTCTGCTGAGTTCTAAATTTCTCCCAGTCCCCAGGTTCGCTGCTATTTCTGGCCAATTTGTATGCCACTTCCTTGGCTTTAATACTATCCCTGATTTCCCTTGATAGCCACGGTTGAGCCACCTTCCCTTTTTTATTTTTATGCCAGACAGGAATGTACAATTGTTGTAGTTCATCCATGCGGTCTCTAAATGTCTGCCATTGTCCATCCACAGTCAACCCCTTAAGTATCATTCGCCAATCCATCCCAGCCAATTCACGCCTCATACCTTCAAAGTTACCCTTCTTTAAGTTCTGGACCATGGTCTCTGAATTAACTGTTTCATTCTCCATCCCAATGCAGAATTCCACCATATTATGGTCACTCTTCCCCAAGGGGCCTCGCACAACGAGATTGCTAATTAATCCTCTCTCATTACATAACACCCAGTCTAAGATGGCCTCCCCCCTAGTTGGTTCCTCGACATATTGGTCTAAAAAACCATCCCTTATGCACTCCAGAAAATCCTCCTCCACCGTATTGCTTCCAGTTTGGTTAGCCCAATCTATGTGCATATTAAAGTCACCCATTATAACTGCTGCACCTTTATTGCACGCACCCCTAATTTCCTGTTTGATGCCCTCCCCAACATCACTACTACTGTTTGGAGGTCTGTACACAACTCCCACTAACGTTTTTTGCCCTTTGGTGTTCTACAGCTCTACCCATATAGATTCCACATCATCCAAGCTAATGTCCTTCCTAACTATTGCCTTAATCTCCTCCTTAACCAGCAATGCTACCCCACCTCCTTTTCCTTTTATTCTATCCTTCCTGAATGTTGAATACCCCTGGATGTTGAGTTCCCAGCACTGATCATCCTGTAGCCACGTCTCCGTAATCCCAATCACATCATATTTGTTAACATCTATTTGCACAGTTAATTCATCCACCTTATTGCGGATACTCCTTGCATTAAGACACAAAGCCTTTAGGCTTGTTTGTTTAACACCCTCTGTCCTTTTAGAATTTTGCTGTACAATGGCCCTTTTTGTTCTTTGCCTTGGGTTTCTCTGCCCTCCACTTTTCCTCATCTCCTTTCTGTCTTTTGTTTTTGCCTCCTTTTTGTTTCCCTCTATCTCCCTGCATTGGTTCCCATCCCTCTGCCATATTAGTTTAACTCCTCCCCAACAGCACTAGCAAACACTCCCCCGAGGACATTGGTTCCGATTCTGCCCAGGTGCAGACCGTCCGGATTGTACCTCCCCCAGAACCGGTTCCAATGCCCCAGGAATTTGAATCCCTCCCTGCTGCACCATTGCTCAAGCCACGTATTCATCTGAGCTATCCTGCGATTCCTACTCTGACTAGCACGTGGCACTGGTAGCAATCCTGAGATTACTACTTTTGAGGTCCTACTTTTTAATTTAGCTCCTAGCTCCTTAAATTCATTTCGTAGGAACTCATCCCTTTTTTTACCTATGTCATTGGTACCAACGTGCACCACGACAACTGGCTGTTCTCCCTCCCTTTTTAGAATGTCCTGCACCCGCTCCGAGACATCCTTGACCCTTGCACCAGGGAGGCAACATACCATCCTGGAGTCTCGGTTGCGGCCGCAGAAACGCCTATCTATTCCCCTTACAATTGAATCCCCTATCACTATCGCTCGCCCACTCTTTTTCCTGCCCTCCTGTGCAACAGAGCCAGCCACGGTGCCATGAACTTGGCTGCTGCTGCCCGCTCCTGATGAGTCATCCCCCTCAACAGCACTCAAAGCAGTGTATCTGTTTTGCAGTGGGATGACCACAGGGGACCCCTGCACTACCTTCCTTGCACTACTCTTCCTGCTGGTCTTCCATTCCCTCCCCCTGCCCCTCACTTCCCCCGCCCCCTCCTCCCCCCTTCCCCCCCACATCCCCCTCCCCCCCCCCCCGCGCTCCCCCCCCCGCCCCCCCGCCCGAATCATTTACTGAGCATATGGATGCTGCACTGGGAAGACTTTAGGGTCATTCAGGGTAGATCAGTGCAATGGAATGCTCTCTAGTTGTCTGGGTGGCTGCAGCTGCAACACTCAAGGAGCTCCACAACATCCAGGATGAAACAGTTTGCTTGATTGGCATCCCATCCAACATCATCAGCATTCACTCCCTCCACCACAGATGAACTGTGGCTGTAGTGTGTACCAGCTACAAGATGCACTGCAGCAACTCACCAACACTTCTTCGGCAGCACCTCCCAAACCCCCAACCTCCACCACCTTGAAGGACAAGAGTAGCAGGTGCAAGAGAACATCACCACCTCCAAGTTCTCCTCCTAGTCACACACCATTCTGACTTTGATGTGTATCAAAGCTCTTTCATGGTGTTCCCATGCACCTATTGCCCATGTTCTTCTAGATGGTGGAGGTCCCGGGTTTGGGAGGTGCTGTCGAAGAAGCTTTGGTGAGTTGCTGCAGTGCATCCTGTGGATAGTACACACTGCAAGAGTGGCTGTTTGAGGTGGTGGATGGGCTGTCGATCAAGCAGACTGTTTTGTCCTGCACATCATCAAGCTTTTTGAATGTTTATTACAGGTATTATTTATCCCTGAATTAAACTGTTATGTATGGAGAAAGAGTCAGACTGAACACTGTGAGCTCAAAGTAAAGTGTGACCTTAGTCTTTTAGAGTGCATCTCCAACCTGTGAAGCCTCCTTAAATACCTGTGTTCCCAAGGGATTATGGGATCCCTTGGGACTCCAGGGGACAAGCCCTCTGGTGGCTGTACAGAGTGAATAAAAGTATACATATATAACATAAACAACATAGGAATACATAGGATATATGACAGAAACAGGCCATTCGGCTCAACTAGTCTATGCCGACATTTATGCTCCACTTGAGCCTTCTTCTGTCTTTCCTCATCTAACTCTTTCAGTATAACCCACTATTCCCTTCTCCCTCATATGTTTATCTCCCCTTAAATGCATCTATACTATTCGCTTCAACCACTTCCTGTGGTAGCGAGTTCCCCATTCTCACCACTCTTTGGGTAAAGAAGTTTTGTCTGAATTTCCAATTTGATTTCTTGGTGACTATCTTATATTGATGGCCTTTAGTTATGCTCGTCACCACAAGTGGAAGCACTGGGCTCAAGTTTCGGCCTGAGTTGCTCCTATTTTTTTGGAGCAACTAGTTTAGAATGGAGCATCTTAGAAATTGTAATTATCGGCATTTAGTTTGCTCCAGTTCTAGTGAGTTAAAATAGTTTCATTTCAAAACAGATTTTTTTTGCAAAATTGGGCATGTCCGGCCACTTACGCCTGTTTTGCAAATTTAGGCAGCGAAAACTTACTCCAAACTAACTTAGAATGGAGTAAGTGTAGATTTTTGTTCGCTCAGAAAAACCCTACCCACACCAAGAAATCAGGCGTAGGGAATGGGAGATTGCGGGGGAGGGAGTTTTACAAACATTAAACACTTAACTTTTACAAATAAAGAGCCATCATCAATAATAAATGATAAATAAATCAATAAATCAATCAAAAAAAAATAAAATATAAAAAAATTTTAAAAATCAATAGATAAAAAAAATGTTCTACTCAGAGTGCAGCATCGGGAGTCCTCCAACAGCGTGCTGGGATGCCCCCCCGCCCAGTGTCTCTCTCTCTCTCTCTGTCTCTGTCAGTGTCCCTATGTTTCTGACAGCGAGGGGTGGGGGAGAGAGGGGGGATGGGGGGGGGTGGGGGTGAGGGGGGGGAGAGGGGGAGGGAGAGGAGGGGAGGGGAGGGGGAGGAGAGGAGAGGGGAGGGAGGGGGGTGGAGGGGAGGAGAGGGGAGAGGGGGGAGAAGACGAGGGGAGGGAGGGAGAGGGGAGGGGGAGAGGAGGGGGGACGGGAGGGGGAGGGAGGGAGAGTAGGGGGAGGGAGGGGAGAGGAGGGGGGGAGGGAGAAGAGGATGGGAGAGAGGGAGGGGGAGAGGGGAGAGGGGAGAGGAGGGGGAGGGGAGGAGGATGGAGGGAGGGGGAGGGAGAGAAGAGGGGAGGGGGAGAGGAGGGGGGGTGGAGAGAAGGGGGGGAAAGAGGGAGGGAGAGGGAAGGCTGAACGGGCTGTGCTGGGCCGCCGACACTTCGGGCGGGGCCCTCCCCCAAGGAGGTGCCGGGCGGGCGGGCCCTGCTGACGACGGGGAGGCGGGTGGGAGGGGAAGAAGAGGGGGGGGGGAAAGAAGGCGGGGTGAGAGAAGTGAGGGGGAGAGAAGAGCGGGGAGGGAGGGGGGGGCGGTGGGAGCTGAACTGGAGGGAGCTGAACGGGAGGGAGGTCCAGTCCGATCTTTGCCCGGTGAGCCCATTAGGCCAGGCGAGGGTCGGTCCCCTCCAATGCAGCCTCGGGAGCGAGCATCTACTGCACATGGGCGCAGACTCTAGCGCGCATGTGCAGAGGTCCCGGCACTGTTTTCAGCGCAGGGACCTGGCTCCGCCTCCAACCCCTTGCGCCACGCTGAGCACAAAGACGTCCTGAGGAGACCGGAGAATCACAAGGTAAGTTTTCTTCCAGAAAGTCGGCGCACCTTATCGAGCTGAGCCGTTTTTCCAGAGGGCGGAAACTTGGGCCCATTATCTCTGTATCCACTCTATCAAAAACTTTCAGAATTTTTAAGACCTCGATTAGGTCACCCCTCAGCCTTCTTTTTTCCAAGAGAAAAGAGACCCAGCCTGTTCATCCTTTCCTGATGTGTATAACTTCATATTTCTGGTATCATCCTTGTAAATCTTCCCTGCACCCCTCCAGTGCCTCTATATCTTTTATATAATATGGCGACCAGAACTATATGCAGTACTCTAAGCATGGTCTAACCAAGGTTCGCTACAGGTTTAGCATAACTTACCTATTTTTGAATTCTATCATTACAATGTGCTTATTGTTTGTTCTTCGGAAGGACGTGGTGACAGGCTGCTCCCACATATAGGGCTCAAGTTTCCATATGATTTGTGCCTGATTTTTAGGAGCAACTGGTGGAGAACGGACTATCTTAGAAATCGCAATTCTGCACATTTTTTTTTCTGCAGTTCTAGTCAGTGAGAACAGTTCTACTTTGGAACAGAATTTTTTTCTCAAAAGGGGGCGTGTCCGGCCACTGACGCCTGATTTCAAAGTTTCCACAGTGAAAACGTACTCCAAACTAAAGTAGAATGGAGCAAGTGAAGATTTTTGTAGAACTGAAAAAACCTGTTCTACACATTAAAAAATCAGGCGCAGGTTACAAATTAGGCGTCCAGAACGAGGTGGGGAGGGGGGAAGGGAAGTAATTAAATTCTATAATCAATCCTTATTTATACTTCTACAAATATTATACAAATAAATCCAACCTGAATAAACATTTATAAGCAAAGAAAAGATTAAATAAACCATCTTCCTACCTGTGTGAAAGTGCTTCAGCCATCGTTCGTTGCCGCCGCGGAGGGGAAGGAAACCGCCGTTTGTTGCCGCGGAGGGGAGGGAAGGGAAGGAGACAGCGGTTTGTTGCCGCCGCGGAGGGGGAGGAAACCGCCGTTTGTTGCCGTGGAGGGTGGGGAGGAGAAGGAGACAGTGAGAAGGGTAGCCTCAGTGCTGATGGCAATGTGCTTTTATTAAAAAATGTTCAAAAATTAAACAGCTACAAAGAACTACAAAAATGGCCGAGTGCCAATGTTTCCTTCACACTGCGCGTGCGTGAACGTTCCAACACGCACGCGCAGCGTTGCTGGCAGGAAAAAAACTAATTTAAATAGTACACGCCCCCTCCCACTTACAAAATCGGCGCGAGTGTAGGCTCCGCCCCCCTGGGCGCCGCGCCAAACAGACAAGGAGCTGCAAAGCGCTCGAGAAAAGCGCGTTTTTTTTCTGGCGCGGAGGGGCGCCCGTTTTTTATCCTGTGGAAACTTGGGCCCATAGTGCTGCTTAGTATAATTGGTAATTAGTGAATGATAGTAATACTAATGCTGATTCATATTCATTTAACCTTCAACTTACTGCAGTCTCAGTTTGAAAGGAAGTAGCCCAGGCAATTGAACTGCAGATCACTAAATTGGATGACTAAGTGCTACTGCAATCCACAGCAAGTCCAATCAGCAAAACAAAACACTTGATTAATAATATCCCTGAATGTGTTATGATAATCAGTTCTCAGTCGCTTACACTGAATGTTGTAAGAGCATAAGAAATAGGAGCAGTAGTAGGTCATTCGGCCCCTCGAGCCTGGTCCGCCATTCAATATCATGGCTGATCTGATCTTGGCCTCAACTCCACTTTCTTGCCTGTTCCCCATAACCTTTGACTCCCCTGTAATTCAATAATCTGTCTATCTCAGCCTTGAATATATTCAATGATCCAGCCTCCACAGCTTTCTGAGGTAAAGAATTCCAAAGATTCACGACCCTCTGAGAGATGAAATTCCTCCTCATCTCTGTCTTAAATGCTCCCTAGTTCTAGATTCCCCCATGAGGGGAAACATCCTCACAGCAGCTATCCTGTCAAGAATCTTATACGTTTCAATAAGATCACCTCTCATTCTTCGAAACTCCAATGAGTACAGGCCCAACCTGCTCAACCTTTCCTCATAAGACAATCCCTTCATTTCAGGAATCAACTGAGCGAACCTTCTCTGAACTGCCTCCAATGCAAGTATATCGCTCCTTAAATAAAAAGACCAAAACTGTACGCAGTACTCCAGGTGTGGTCTCACCAACGCCCTGTACTGTTGTAGCAAGACTTCCCTACTTTAACACTCCAACCTCCCTTATGATGTTCTTATGCTGCACGTAACAAATAGAGTTATTCATTGCCCTTTCAAGGATGCATGAATCATCAGTTCCCAACACACGGTATTTGTGCACTGGCAACAACCCCAATATGAACTTGCTCGATTCACTGAGACCACATGGGAAGAAACTTTTTTTTTTGGCAGGAACTTCCTAGCAATTCCAGTAACCTTGCATGCGGGTTGGCAACAGCTGCATAGGAGGCCCGTGTGTTCCAAATCGACCATGCAAGCACCCTCTAAAGACATTATAAAAGCAGCTTTAGAGTGGCATGGAGCTGGCCGTGCTGAATTATTCTGTTGGCTCGATGTTGGGGATAGGTCAGGCACAGGGCTGGTCTGTGCACAATTTGCTTACATGTTTGCGCAGAGCTCCACCTGCTAGTGTGCAGATTTTTAATGTTAGCTAACATTTAGCTATGAGGCTGGGGTTGTTTTTTTTGGAACAGAGGAGGCTGAGGGGAGACGTAATAGAGGTGTATAAAATTATGAGGGGGCTAGATACAGTAGATAGGAAGGACCTATTTCTCCTTAGCAGAGGGGTCAACAACTAGGGGGCATAGAGTTAAAGTAAGTGGTAGGGGGTTTAGAGGGGAGTTGAGGAGAATTGTTTCCACCCAGAGGGGGTGGGGGTCTGGAACTCACTGCCTGAAAGAGTGGTAGAGGCACAAATCCTCACCACATTTAAAAAGTACTTGGATATGCACTTGAAGTGTTGTAACCTACAAGGCTACGGACCAAGAGCTGGAAAGTGGGATTAGCTTAGGTCATCATCAGGTCCCTCGGAATCGAGGAAGATTTGCTTCCATTCTAAAAATGAGCCTTTTGTGGCTGAACAGTCCAATACAAGAACCACAGTCTTTGTCACAGGTAGGACAAATAGTTGTTGAGAGAAGGGGTGGGTGGGACTGGCTTGCCACACACTCTTTCTGCTGCCTGCGCTTGATTTCTGCATGCTCTCGGCTATGAGGCAGCTTTTTGTCGGCCGGTACAGACACGATAGGCCAAATGGCCTTCTTCTGTGCTGTAAATTTTTATGATTTGACAAGACAGTCAGCTCTTCACTATTTCCAGAAGTTAAATTAGATTCAAAAAGTGCCCTTCGCAGCAGGTAGGCCACTTAATATTGTAGATGAACAAAGGGACTTTGGAGTGTTTGGCCACAGATCCCTGAAAGTAGTAGGCCAGGTGGTAAGGTGGTTAAGAAGACATACAGAATGCTTGCCTTTATTGGCCGAGGCATAGAATATAAGACCAGGGAGGTTATGCTTAAATTGTATAATACTTTGGTTAGGCCACAGCTGGATCATTGCGTGCAGTTCTGGTCGCCGTATTATAGGAAGGACGTAATTGCATTAGAGAGGGTGCAGAGGAGATTTACTAGAATGCTGCCTGGAATAAAGAATCTTAGTTATGAAGACAGATTGGATAGACTGGTTTCTTCTCATTGGAACAGAGGAGTTTGAGAGGAGACCTCATTGAGGTGTACAAAATATTGAGTGGCCTTGACATAGTGGATAGTAAGGGTCTATTTCCATTGGTGGAGGGGTCTATTAGAGGGGGCTTTTATGGTGGTTGGTGGAAGGTTTAGAAGGGATTTGAGGAGGGGCTTCTATATGCAGAGGGTGTGGGGATCTGGAACTCGCTGCCTGGAAGAGTGGTAGATGCAGAAACCCTCACCACTTTTAAGAGATGGTTGGATGGGCACTTAAAGAGCCGTAACTTGCAGGGTTACAGACCTAGAGCTGGTAATTGGGATTAGACTGGATGACCTTTTGTTGGACGGAGCAGATATAATGGTAAGCACTGCAGGGAATAGAATACGGCCAGGGTGATCTCCTGGACTAGTTTCAGTTGCCTGGATGGGTCGGAGAGGAATTTTCCCAGATTTTTTCTCCCTAAATTGGCCTGGATTTTTATCTGTTTTTTGCCTCTCCCAGAGATCACATGGCTCCGGTTGGGGTGGAGTGTAGATATTTTTAGTATAAGGGGTGTCGCAGTTGTGGTGAGGCGGATTGGTTGGGCTGGGTGTTCTTTGCCTTTTCGTCATTGTTCATAGGCTTATATGTAACCTTTAGGGCTGCTGACCAAGGGCCGTGTGCTCTTTGTTGGCCGGCGCAGACAGGATGGGCCAGAATGGCCTCCTTCTGCGCTGTAAATTTCTATGTTTCTATGGGCTAGACTTTCCACTTCACATTGCCCATCTAAAGCCCATCTATGGCCCAAAATGGACCTCTATCGCCCATTTTGAGCAAAAAGTGGAAACTAGGCCGAGAATATCGCCGGAAAAATAGGCCCCCAAGTTTCCACTTTGATCGCTGAGATGATCGCCCAAATGATCGCCCACACAAGGCCCATCCCAAGTTTCAGCACTTAGCATGCACTTCGCTGGGCCGATGCAAGGCCCAAAAGAGTGCTCAAAAATAGTTGGTTTTTCAGGGCCTTAGAGAGGGAAATGGGCACTACGGGCGCCATATTTAGCCTCTGAGGAAGGGTGGAGAGTTGTTCTGAGTTATTTAGAGAGTAAAATTGATGCAAATTGTACTCAGAAATTTGGGACAGGGAATATAAATCGGGATTATCACCTTATTTATGCATATATTGGAATTATTTATTAAATAGCTTTTACATAGTGAAGTTATTTAATGATATCCGTGGGGAAACAGAACAAACAAACAAATCTGCATGAAGAACTGTACATTGTAAAACTTCTGTAAGTAAGAGAGAAGGTTCAAAAGTTGTAGAAATTTTTTTTTTATTCATAACCAAAGAACTAATGAACAACACCCTCCCTCCAACCCCCCACCCACCGCACCAACCCACCCTTCCCTCAAAATCCCCAAAACGTTACAAGAAGAAATTAACATTTTACAGAACAAGTGGCCATTTAAGTAATGATAACAAGTGACCATTTCAGTCACGCTAACAAGTGACCATTTCAGTTATGATAACAATTGACCATTTCAGTCATAACAACAAGTGACCATTTCAGTCATGACAAAAAGTGACCATCTCAGTGATGACAACAAGTGACCATTTCAGTGATGACAACAAGTGACCATTTCAGTCATGACAAGCGACCATTTCAGTGATGGCAACAAGTGACCATTACAGTGATGATAACAAGTGACCATTTCAGTCATGCCAACAAGTGACCATTTCAGTGATGGCAACAAGTGACCATTCCAGTCACACTAACAAGTGACCATTCCAGTCATGACAACAAGTGACCATTTCAGTCATGACAGCAAGTGATCATTTCAGTGATGATAACATGTAACCATTTCAGAAAGAATGGAAAGAGAACAGTTAAGTAATGATAACAAATGAACAAGTGAACATTTAACTTTATGCTGGATTGCGTAAAATTTAGTTATGTTTAAATGTAACCCAATAACATTGCAGATTCTAGTTACTATTTAGATCATTAAATAATGCATAAATATAAATTTCAACTAATCTCGCAGCTGCCAGTAGGCTGTTCCACCGTTTGCGGCACTGGTCCAGTGTGTGCGTTTCATTGGAGGCTGATGTGACTACGTCGGCTATTTCGGAACAATTCCTGCGATGTGCACAGGGTGGAGGTTTCCCTGCCCACCCTGTGTCAGATCCTCCCACCTGGAGCTGACAGCATTTACGAGGGCCTCATTTGCCTCTTC
Source organism: Pristiophorus japonicus (assembly GCF_044704955.1). NCBI lineage: Eukaryota > Metazoa > Chordata > Chondrichthyes > Pristiophoridae > Pristiophorus > Pristiophorus japonicus. The sequence continues at coordinate 514,789,858 of NC_091977.1, read as the reverse complement.
GCTGACGGGTTTGGCCCTGCTCTTTCCTGCACCTCCCTCCATTCTTTAAATGTATCTGTAATTTGGATAAGACTTTCTGACCTGCTTCCTTTCTCCTCTCTCTTTCTCTCTCTCTCCCAGACCAATCCAAAGCTTCTGAGCATGTGTGAAGACCCTTAACCTCTCAAAACGTGGGAAGAAGCATCAACCTAAAAAAAAAATCAACCTGCACATGCGCAGTAATGCATTGCTAGGGAACCTTTTTTTTTCATTCACTTCTGTTTTCTTTGGGCGATCAGGAGATCGACAAGAAATGGCATCGCCCATTTGACATCGCTGGGCTAAGGCCGAGTGGAAAATCTAAAAAAAAAATGGGCCTTGAGCCAGCGATCAGCACGGGTGATAGGTCCCGCATCACTGGAACAAGGCCCATTTTTTTCGGCCTTAGCCTGAAAGTGGAAAGTCTAGCCCTATGTCTTTTCAGAACTTTCTGTGGCATAATATCATATCCTAATAATCACTTGATTTATTATACCTTGCTAGGAGTCATTTGCTAATCATTCAGCAAATCCTACCATGATGGGAGTCACATGACACAGCATACCTTGATATGAGTAACGTTACAAGGTTCACTGGGTAGATTCCTGGAATGAGAGGGCTGTCCTATGAGGAGAGATTGTGTAGAATGGATCTATACTCACTGGAGTTTAGAAGAATGAGGTGTGATCTCATTGAAACAAGTAAGTTTCTGAGGGGGATTGACAGGGTAGATGCTGAGAGGTTGTTTCCCCTGGCTGGAGAATGTAGAATTAGGGGTCACAGTCTCAGGATAAGGGGCTGGCCATTTAAGACAGAGATGAGGAGGAATTTCTTCATTCAGAGGGTTGTGAATCTTTGGAATTCTCTCCCCAAAGGGCTGTGGATGCTGAATCGTTGAGTATATTCAAAGCTGAGATAGATAGATCTTTAGACTCTAAGAGAATCAAGGGATTTGTAGATTAGGTGAGAAAGTGGAGTTGAGGTCGAAGATCAGCCAAGATCTTCTTGAATGGCGGAGCACCTCGAGGGGCCATATGGTCTACTCCTACTCCTATTTCTTATGTTATATTCTTAACATATTGTACCTTGATAGAAGTCAAGTAACATATCATACCTTGATATGACTAACGTGCCATATCATCATACTTGATATGAATCACATCGCAGCATGTTACTTCTTTAAGGATGTCACAATCCAGTGACAGTCCATCTGCCTTCACTCTTTCATGCTCAACCTGCTGCTGATTCAGCTTTTCCCTCAACAGTCACTCCAGCTCGCGGTCAGTGTCTCCATCACAAATGCTGTGTGTTGGATGTAATTGGTACCAGTACGTCTCCTTTCACTAGGCAGACCAGTTGCCCAGTGGATCCCAGTCTGGAGCTGAGGAAACACCCAGCCTGGGTATCCAGCCATGTAACTTCCGACAGCGAGCACCGTGTGTGTGGTAGACTGAGGTTCTGCCCTGAACAACACTCAACCCTCAGATACTGGCGGCAGAGGTCAGGGCACAGCCTACACGGCTCATGGCCTAATTCACGTGCCTTCTCCCATACTCCTACCTGACTTTTGGAGAGGGTCTGACAGAAGGCTGCAGGCTTTTAAAGCCTATACTTAGCATAAGTTTAATAAAGCCTTTCACGTGCCCTGAACACTGGGACATCATCATCGGCAGTCCCTCGGAATCGAGGAAGACTTGCTTCCACTCTTAAAATGAGTTCTTAGGTGGCTGAACAGTCCAATACGGGAACCACAGTTCCTGTCACAGGTGGGACAGATAGTCTTTGAGGGAAGGGGTGTGTGAGACTGGTTTGCCGCACACTCTTTCCGCTGCCTGCGCTTGTTTTCTGCATGCTCTCGGCGATGAGACTTGAGGTGCTCAGTGCCCTCCCGGATGTACTTCCTCCACTTCGGGCGGTCTCTGGCCAGGGTCTCCCAGGTGTCAGTGGGGATGTTGCACTTTATCAGGGAGGCTTTGAGGGTGTCCTTGTAACGTTTCCTCTGCCCGCCTTTGGCTCATTTGCCTTGAAGGAGTTCTGAGTAGAGCGCTTGCTTTGGGAGTCTCTTGTCTGGCCTGAACACGGGGACAACTCCACCTCCGAATAGCGCAATGGAAAGGGAATCCGAACTGAGAGTGTAGTCAGTGCAGGGAAAGAAAGAAAATTCAAAGAGGTACAGAGAAAGAATGATAGAAATAAAAGAGAAATAGAAGGAACCAACCAAATGGATATTTTATTGACTCGCGCTCCTGTGCAGAACTTTCAGAAGCACATAGCGGAAGTCAAGCACATGTCCGTTACAATGGAAAATCATGGGGACCGCTCACTCTCATTCGCAGTAAAGCTAATTTCATGGCCAGGTGCTCCTGGAACATATAGGGAGCACTGATTGGGAAATCACCAGCCTCCAGTATCTGATTTTCCATCTATTTAAAATGAATGAATGGAAAATCACGGACTATGAGCCTGTGATTTCCAGCCAGCACACCTCCTGCAGTGTCAGAGCCCCGGACTGTTGAATCAGTCCATACCTGCTCTTCCGGCCGGTAAAGCTCCGTGTCAGGATTGCAAGTTCATAAAATTACCCATTGAAAGAGAGGGAGGGAAAGAAAATAGAAAATAAAGGACATAGCAAAAGTGTGAGAGGAAAGAAAAAAGAATGAGAGAATAAATAAAAAAAGAAAAAAAGGAGAGAGAAAGAAAGAATGAGAGAGAGAGAGAGAGAGAGAGAGAGAGAGAGAGAAAGAAAAAGAAAGAAAGAGAAAAGAATATGTTATGTATTTATGCTTGGGGTCACCAGACAGCAGGGGGCGCTATTGTCGGAGGTCATCGGGCTGTATGCGCACGTCTGCGGTCACTGGTATATAAGCGCGGGTACCATGTCACGTGGGTTACTTTGGGCGCGAATAAATTTGGATCAGGTTTGCAGATGAGGCAGTTTACAGTAACAAGTCTTTTGAGTCAGTACATTAATTACATTTGGCGACGAGGTAACTTAAGAACCTTTGCATGTACAATGGGCACTATTGAAATTCTGGAGAGATTCGCGGAGGGCGAGGATTGGGCGGATTTTATCGACTGCCTGGATCAATATTTTGTGGCCAACAAAATGGAGGGAGAGGCTGACGCACTTCAGCGCAGGGCGGTTTTCCTCACCGTTTGTGGTCCAAAAATATATGGCCTCATGAAGAATCTACTCTCGCCTTTACGTCCAATGGACAAAGAATACGGGGATTTGTGTGCTTTGGTGCGTGACCATCTTAAGCCAAAAGAGGGGATCATCATCTCATGCTATCGCTTCTACATGCATGTTCGTGCTGAGGGCCAGGATGTGTCGGGATTCGTCGCCGACCTGCGACGTCTCGCTGAGCTGTGTAAGTTTGGGAATGTGTCGGAAGACATGCTGCGAGATTTCTTCGTGACAGGCATCAACCATGATGTGATTCTTTGAAAGTTATTGGCCGAAGAGAAGCTGGATTTAGCAAGGCCATCGCGACTGCCCAGGCATGCATGACGACTGATGATAATTTGAGGCAGATATCATCGAAGAGTCGGAGCTCCACGGCAAGTACTTTAAGCAAGGTTGTGTCGTCGTCTGGCAGAGCTGCTTATGGCAGGGCCTACTCAACTGCTTATGTGAAACCTGGAGCTGCTCAAAGTCCGCCAACTGGTATGAATCTGATTTCACCCTGCTGGCGTTGTGGGGGCAATCATCGGCCTCATCAGTGTTGGTTTAAACAGTACTCCTGTAATGGCTGTTCGAAAGTGGGACATCTTCAGAGAACGTGCCCACAACTAAGCAAGCGTGCTGCCACTCATCACATTGCTGATGATGTCCAGTCCAGTGCTGGCCCAGATACACAACCCGAGGAGGAAGTGTATGGTCTGTATTCGTTCTTGGGAAAGAGCCAGCCGATAATCGTTAATGTGAAGCTGAATGGCGGTGCTTGTATCAATTAAGCTGGACACAGGCGCGAGTCAGTCGATAATGAGCCAAAGGACATTCGACAAGCTGTGGGACACTGAGGCTGTGAAGCCTCAGCTGAGTCCAGTCAATGCCAAGTTGCATACTTACACTAAGGAACTCATACCGGTGATTGGCAGTGCAGTAGTCAAGGTGTCATATGATGGTGTGGTTCATGATCTACCATTATGGATCGTCCCAGGTAATGGTCCAATGCTGTTCGGCAAGAATTGGCTCGAGAAAATCAAGTGGAATTGGAATGGTACCAAAGCGTTGACATCGGTGGATGACACCTCGTGTGCTCAAGTGTTGAAGAAGTTTCCTTCTTTGTTTGAACCGGGCATTGGTAATTTTACTGGAGCCAAGGTGCAGATTCACTTGGATTCTGATGCAAGGCTCATAACTATCATAAAGCTCGGTCTGTTCCCTACATGATGAGGGAGAAGGTTGAAATTGAGCTTGACAGACACCAACGTGAAAGGGTCATATCACCGGTCGAGTTTAACGAGTGGGCCAGTCCTATTGTTCCAATGTTGAAGAGTGATAGCACTGTGAGGATTTGTGGAGACTACAACGTTATGATTAACCGATTTTCAAAACAGGATCAGTACCCATTACCAAAGGCTGATGACCTGTTCGCCATGCTAGCTGGTGGAAAGTCGTCCGCGAAACTGGATCTGATGTCGGCCTATATGACACAACAACCATAAAGGACTATTTGTCTACAACAGGTGTCCTTTTGGAATTCATTCGGCTGCAGCCATATTTCAGAGGAATATGGAGAGTCTACTGAAGTCCGTTCCTAGAACTGTCGTGTTTCAAGATGATATTCTGATCACAGGTCACAACACTACTGAACATCTGAACAATCTTGAAGAAGTCCTACATCGTCTGGACAAAGTGGGACTCAGGCTGAAACATTCGAAGTGTGTCTTCATGGCACCTGAAGTTGAATTACTGGGGAGGAAGATTTCTGCTGATGGCATCAGGCCTCCTGATTCAAAAACCAAGGCCATCAAAAATGCACCCAGGCCTCAGAATGTGACGGAGCTGCATTCATTCCTTGGGTTACTCAACTACTTCAGTAATTTCTTACCCAGATTGAGCACTTTGTTAGAGCCACTGCACATGCTACTCAGAAAAGGCGACAACTGGGTCTGGGGTGTGACTCAAGATAGAACCTTTGAGAAAGCTAAGAATCTGCTTTGTTCAAACAAGTTGCTTGTTCATTATGATCCGTGTAAGCGTCTTGTATTGGCCTGTGATGCTTCATCATATGGGGTTGGCTGTGTACTCCAACATGCAAATGAGTAGCGTAAGCTACAACCTGTTGCGTATGCTTCGAGAAGTTTGTCAAAGGTTAGGGTTAGGGTTAGGGTTAGGGTTAGGGTTAGGGTTAGGTAGTAGAAAAAGAAGCTTTGGCCTATGTGTATGGGGTCAAAAAGATGCATCAGTACCTGTTTGACTTCGTTTTGAACTCGAAATGGATCACAGACCACTCATTTCATTGTTTTCGGAAAACAAAAGTATTAATCCCAATGCATCATCCCGTATCTAGAGGTGGGCGTTGACATTGTCTGCCTATGATTATGTTATTCGTCATAGACTTGGCACTGAGAATTGTGCCGATGCACTGAGTCATCTGTCGTTGCCCACACCTGAGGTGGAAACGCCTCAACCTGCAGATCTACTGTTAGTAATGGATGCTTTTGAGAGTGAAGAAACTCCTGTCACTGCTCAACAAGTTAGCATTTGGACCAGCCATGACCCCAGTTTATCGGTTGTGAAACGTTGTGTCCTCAATGGTGATTGGTCTGCAATACCTGTGGAAATGTGTGATGAGACCAAACCTGACAACCATCGCAAAGACTGTCCATTCAGTCAGATTGTTTACTGTGGGATAATCGTGTTGTTATGCCTAAGAAAGGTAGAGAAAAATTTGTACGTGAACTACATAGCACTCATCCTGGCATTGTCATGATGAAAGCCATTGCTAGGGCTCATTTATGGTGGCCTGGAATTGATTCTGATCTGGAATCATGTGTACATCAGTGCAGTACTTGCATGCAGCTAAGTAAAGTACCAGCAGAATCTCCGCTGAGTCTTTGGTCAGGGCCATCTAAACCATGGTCGAGGATCCATATCGATTTTGCGGGCCCTTTCCTAGGAAAGATGTTTTTTGTTGTGGTGGATGCATAGTCAAAGTGGATAGAGTGCATTATTATGTCATCCAATACGTCTACAGGTACTATTGAGAGCCTTCGTATCATGTTTACTACTCATGGTTTGCCTGTCATTGTTGTGAGCGACAACGGATCTTGCTTCACAAGTCTGGAGTTTCAAGAGTTCATGAAACTCAATGGTATTAAACATGTGAGGTCAGCCCCATTCAAACCTGCTTCTAATGATCAAGCAGAGCGTGCTGTTCAACCAGCAAGCAGAGTATGAAACGTGTAACTCAGGGTTCACTGCAGACTCGTTTGTCCTGTATACTGCTCAGTTACAGGACCGGATCTCATACGCTTACTGGGTCTCCCCTGCTGAACTACTGATGAAGAGAAATCTCAAGACCAAGCTCTCTCTTGTTCATCCCGATTTGAATGATTGTGTTGAAAATAGATGTCAAAGTCAGCAAGGGTATCATGATCGTGTTGCCGTGTCACGTGACATCTCTGTCAACGATCCGATTTATGTACTAAACTATGGTCAAGGTCCAAAGTGGATCGCCGGTTCTGTTACAGCCAAGGAGGGTAACAGAGTGTTTATTGTCGTGCTCAAGAATGGGTAAACATGCAGGAAACATGTTGATCAGATAAAACTGTGGCACACGGATGAACTGGAACAGCTTGAGGAAGATGCAGTCAGTGACCAACCAATCAATATTCATTCATTAGAGGAGTTTGCTGTCATTATTGAAACTGAACCTCCAGTCCCTGATGTGGTCATTACCACTCCCATCAGATCGGTTACTCAGCCTTCAGTCACAACTGACTCAGAACGCTCACCTAGAACTAAAGTTGAACTGAGACGATCAGCTCGTGAACGGAAAGCCCCAGACCGTCTTAATTTGTAAAAAGACTGATATTAAGATCTTGAAAGGCGATGTTTTCATGCTTGGGGTCTCCAGACACCAGGGGGCGCCACTGTCGGATGTCATCGGGCTGTACGCGCGCGTGTGCGGTCACTGGTCTATAAGCGCGGGTACCATGTTACGCGGGTTATTTGGCCGCGAATAAAGTTGGATCAGGTTTACATCTGAGGCAGTTTGCAGTAACAAATCTTTTGAGTCATTACATTCATTACAGAATGAAAAAATGAATGAAAGGAAAGAAAAAAAGAAAGAGAAAGAAAGGAAGAAGGGAGAGAGAATGAAAGAAAGAATGAGAGAGAGAAAGAAAAAGAATGAGGGAGAGAAAGAAAAAGAATGAGAGAGAGAGAAAGAAAGGAAGAAAGAAAGAGAGAAAGAGAATTAAGGGAGGAAGAAAGAAAGAATGAGAGAGGAAAGAAAAAAAAGAAAGAAAGAGAAATAAAGAAAGGAGAGAGAAAGAAAAAAAGAAAAAGAAAGAAGAAGAAGGAAAGAAGGAAAAAAGATTTCCTCTATTCATGGTTTACAATAAATTATAAAAATGTACTAATTTTCACTAAACCGCTCCATCTAAATGCAGCTATGTCAGCATTCCTTATTCCACATGTATCTTCGTTTTATTTTGGTGTAACGTTGCAATTGAGACCTGAAAGAGTTAAGTATTCCCTTATCTACCGTCATGCTGAAGGTTAAGGGGTTGTGTAAATAGTTATTTTCTTTTTCTAGCTTGGTCAAACATGTTTGTGACACTTCAGTTGCTCTGGGTTAAATGCAACACAGCTGAAAAGTGCAGTATTATAGAACCGCTCTGATGCTCCAGTAAATTCCTCGATTCAAATTCAGTTATTGATTCAAGCCCTTGCCTCAACAAACGAGTACACAGTATGAAATACTGCTGTACCATTATTTATTGAACATTTTTACTCTCTTTCTATTTTTCTATTTTTTGAGGTGTTTAAAATGAATCAAGGATTTGACAGGGTAGATAGAGAAAAAACATATCTCTAGTGAGGGAGTCCAGAACAAGGGGCCATAATAAAATTAGAGCAAAGTCGTTTAGGGATTATGTCAGGAAGCAATTCTTCACACAATGGGTAGTGGAACTCTGGAACTCTCTTTCCTCCCCACCCCCCCGACCCTCAAAAAAAAAAGGCTGTTGAGGCTGGGGTTCAATAGAAAATGTCAAAACTAAGATTGATAGATTTTTGTTAGGCAAGGGTATTAGGGGTTATGGAACACAGGTGGGTAGATGAAGTTAAATACAGATCAGGTAAGATCCAATTGTCCAGACTGTAAGCTGTGGCTCAGTGGGTAGCACTCTTGCCTCTCAGTCAGAAGGTTGTGAGTTGATAGTCCCAGAGAGTTGAGAAAAAGCATCTCAGCTGACATGCCAGTGCAGTACTGAGGGAGTGCTGCACTGTCAGAAGTGTCGTCTTTCAGATGACATGTAAAACCGAGGCCCCGCCTGCTTTCTCAGGTGGACATAAAAGATCCCATGGCACTATTTCAAAAAAGAGCAGGGGAGTTATCTCCAGTGTCCTGGCCAATATTTATCCCTCAATAAACAGATCAACTGGTCATTGTCACATTGCTGTTTGTGGGAGCTTGTTGTGCGGAAATTGGCTGCCACGTTTCTGACATTATAACAGTGGCTATATGACAAAAAGTACTTCATTGGCTGAAAAGCGCTTTGGAACATCTGGTGGTTGTGAAAGGTGCTATATAAATGCAAGTCTTTCTTTCAATTGAATGTCAGAACAGGTTTGAAGGGCTGAATGGACTATTCCTGTTCCTATGATCAACAAACACAGAACCACAGGAGTGTGCAACTGCCATCAAGGCTCCAATAATATTTCTACATCTCACAGGCCAAAAAGCGACACTGCACTATTATCTAAAATCAGCAAAGAAGAAAGTAAATTAAAAACCCAAATCTTTTCTTCACTACGCTAGACAACTGTGTGCTCATACGGGGAGTTATCTTTAATTAGCATATTGCGCACAGGGTGTAAAGCACTCCGAATAGCCTGAAAAATTGAAATTGATGATACCATCTAATGTCAGAAATGTAATTGCCAGAGTCAATTCATATTTGAAAAAAAAACACAAATTGGATTCCACTAAGCCTTTGTGCCATGAATTATAACTTAGATTGGGCTGTAGAATAATTGGCTACCCTGATGGTTTAAGTGGTAAATGAAATAGCCAATGTAGAACTGAGCTATGCAGACCAGGAAGATTCTCGGTTTGATCTCTGATCTTTACTGAGTTAACTGAACTCCACTGTATCCTGCACCTGATTATTTTCCTGTAGTCCTGTAAAAGGAAGAGAGTAGCTAAAGTAAACGTTGGTCCCTGAGAGGATGAGACTGGAGAATTAATAGTGGGAAACAAGGAAATGGCAGAGACTTTAAACAAATATTTTGTATCTATCTTCATGGTAGAAGTCACTAAAAGCATCCCAATAATAGTAGATAATCATGGGACAAAAGGGAGGGAGGAAATTAAAACAATCATTAGCACTAGAGAAAAAGTACAAGGCAAACAAATGGGATTAAAAGTTCCCTGAACCTGATGGCCTGCATCCTAGGGTCTTAAAAGAAGTGGTTGCATTGGTTGTAATCTACCAAAATTCCCTGGATTCCGGCGAGATCCCAGAGGATTGAAAAACTGTAAATGTAATGCCGCTATTCAAGAAAGAAGAGAGACAGAAAGCAGGAAATTATAGACTAATTAGCCTAACATCTGTCATTGGGAAAGTGCTGGAATCCATCATTAAGGAAATAGAAGCAGCACATTTAGAAAATCATAATGCAGTCAAGCAGTCAGCATGGCTTAATGAAAGGGAAATCATGTTTGACAAATTTATTGAAGTTCTTTGAGGATGTAACGAGCAGGGTGGATAAAGGGGAACCAGTAGATGTAGTGTATTTGGATGTCCAAAAGGTGTTTGATAAGGTGCCATATAAAAGGTTACTACACATGTTGTTGGGGGTACTATATTAGCATGGATAGAGGATTGGCTGACTAACAGAAAACAGAGAGTCGGGATAAATGGGTCATTTTCAGGTTGGCAAACTGTAACTAGTGGGGTACCACAGGGATCAGTGCTGGGGCCTCAACTATTTACAATCTATATTAATGACTTGGATGAAGGGACCGAGTGTAATGTAGCCAAATTTGCTGATGATACAAAGAAAGGTGGGAAAGCAAATTTGTGTGGACGACGCAAAGAATCTGCAAAGGGATATAGACAGGTTAAGTAAGTGAACAAATAATTGGCAGGTGGAGTATAATGTGAGTATTCCACTTTGGTAGGAAGAATAGAAAAGCAAAATATTATTTAAATGGAGAGAGACTACAGAATGCTGCGGTACAGAGGGATCTGGGTGTCCTCGTACATGAAACACAAAAAGTTAGCATGCAGGTACAGCACGTTATTAGGAAGGCAAATGGAATGTTGACATTTATTGCAAGAGGGGGATGGAGTATAAAAGTAGGGAAGTCCTGCTACAACTGTACAGGGCATTGGTGAGACCACACCTAGAGTACTGCATACAGCTCTGGTCTCCTTATACTTGCATTGGAGGCAGTTCAGAGAAGGTTCACTCGGTTGATTCCTGGGATGAAGGGGTTGTCTTATGCGGAAAGGTTAAGCAGGTTGGGCCTGAATTCAATGGAGTTTCGAAGAATGAGAGGTGATCTTACTGAAACATATAAGATACTGAGGGTCTCGACAAGGTAGATGTAGAGAGCATGTTTCCACTCGTGAGAGAATCTAAAACTAGGGGCATAGTTTCAGAATAAGGGATCGCCCATTTAAGACAGAGATGAGGAGGAATTTCTTCTCAGAGAGTTATGAATCTTTGAAATTCTCTACTCAGTGAGCTGTGGAGGCTGAGTCATTGACTATATTCAAGGCTGAGTTAGACAGATTCTTGAACTACAGGGGAGTCAAGGGTTATGGGGAGCGGGCAGGAAAGTGGAGTTGAGGCTAGGATCAGATCAATCATGATCTTATTGAATGGCTGAGCAGGCTCGAGGGGCCGTATGGCTTACTCCTGCTCCCATTTCTTATGTTGTTATGTTCTTATCACCTACTGGAAAGTAATCGTACATGAATGCCATGTGAGAACAGGATCAGGCTCAGCTGCAAAGCCCTCAACAACAACTTGCATTTATATAGCAGTTTTACAGCAGTAAAACATCCCAAGGCACGTCACAGGAGCATTATCAGACAATATTTGACACCCAGCCACATAATGGAGATATTAGGACAGTTGACCAAAGGCCTAGTCAAAGAGGTAGGTTTTAAGGAGTGACTTAAAGGACGAGAAAGAGCTAGAGAGGCGAAGAGGTTTAGGGAGGGAATTCCAGAGGTTAGGGCATAAGCAACTGAAGGCACGGCCACCGATGGTGGAGCGATGAAAATCAGGGATGCTCAAGAGGCCAGAATTAGGAGGGTGCAGAGATTTCGATGGGTTGTAGGGCTGCAGGAGATTACAGAGATAGGGAGGAGCAAGGCCATGGAGGGATTTGAAAGCAGAGATGAGGCCGGGGGCCAATGTAAGTCCATGAGCTCAGGGGTGTACCATCAAGTAGCCTGCTAAAACTCACACATTAACAATGGCCAGCTAAAGAGGTCCTGGAGAATAATTGAATCCCAGTGGGACCCCAGCCTGCAGGAGAGAAGAGGAAAAAAAATAACTGGAGAATTTTTTTTCCCCAAAACAATCCTCCAAAAGTATCAATTTTATTTTGTGGGAAAGAAATTGTTACAGTTTGTACCTGTATGTTGTGTCCTGTTCACCCCATCAGGACAATTTGCCTCTCTCCATCCTTTCCGTCAGGAGACTGAGGCCAAGTACAGGTTGTGGATCATCTTTGTTTAGTTCTTCACTGGCAATTTGCACTCATGGTATTGTATTTATCTGTTGCCGATTGTAAAATCTGAACCCTAGTCAGTCAGAGAGGTTCCATACAGAACATTTGCTGAGATGAATTGCAGCTCCTGTTAAATAAATGGCTCCAACAGACAAAACTAGCATTGGGCTTCCAAATGAAGAATGAAGTGGCTCAGTGTCCCATTGAAATATTTCAATTACTGGCCAGTTTGGGACAAGCCAATAGGCTTCTCTGACTTTGGTGAGCAATGCTGAGTAAGACTTGCTGAACATGAGCCATTCTGTGCTTTATTCAATCTTATTTCATTATCGGTTGTAAAACGACAATTTCATCCAGGAGCTGTGAGTAGGGAGGCACCCGATTAAATGAAAAGTCACACAAGACCAACACTTAAGGGGAGTGAATTAAACACGAACACAAAAGCAAAATACTGCAGATGCTGGAATCAGGAATGAAAACAGAAAATGCTGGAAATCAAGCTGCATCTGTGGAGAGAAAGTGGAATTAACGTTTCGGATCTGTGACCCTTCATCAGACTTAAGAGGAGTGTTGGGACACTGAACCGATCACCTGCCTCACTGAGCGCCCAATTTCTCAGTTGTGTCGTCATGGTGAGTTGCTGAGCACAGACCAGACGCTTCGTTTGAAAATGAAAGAGGAAGATCAGAGGGAGAGTTATTGCCAAACCACCCGAGCAAACGTATTGGCAGTGAGCTCAACGACAACAAAGGCTTCCTTGGCTCTGCACATGGGGGTGTTGTGGATGACCAGGTATAAAAAGTCAAGCAAAAAAGGACAACATATAGCAGGAAAAAAGAGCAAACTACATTGCCAAGTATACATGTGGAGGAGCAGGAGCTTGCTTGCGAGAAAGCCAGCTCACTTCCATCCTCAGCTGCACTGTCCTGGGATTTCAACTTTTCAAAAATTAATTCACAGGATGTGGGCATCGCTGGTCAGGCCAGCATTTATTGCCCTTGAGAAGGTGGTGGTGAACCACCTTATACAGGTTATACAACTGGAGTTGCTTACTAGGCCATTTCAGAGGGTAGTTAGGAGTCAACTACATTGCTGTGGGTCTGGAGTCACATATAGGCCAGACCAGTTAAGGGCAGCAGATTTCCTTCCCTAAAGGACATTCGTGAACCAGATGGGTTTTTACAACAATCCAGTAGTTTCATGGTCACCATTACTGATACTAGCTTTTTATTCCAGATTTATTTAATTGAATTTATATTCCCCAGCTGCCGTGGTGGGATTTGAACTCATGTCTCAGGATTATTAGTCCAGGCCTCTGGATTACCCATATCATAATCACTATGCTACCATACTGCTATGCTTCAAGGAGCCCGCGTGTAAATGACTGCTATCTGAAAATAAACATTTTCTGCAACCTTTTGAAAGTATGGAATGCATCTTGAAGTTCTCGCAGAAATCCACAACTCACCTCTGTGTATATAAAGCGCGATGGTAAGGCTGCCGATCTCATTATAAGGCCATTACCGCCCGATTAACGACAGGTGAAAGCACTCAAAATCAACCCACGTGTAGCAAGAATATTTGAGCTGAGCCTCTGCAATAAATGAGATTTGTTGGCGTAGAAATTGGTCCGTGCAGAGTTCGGGCACCACTCAGACCATTATTGTGCAACATGGCGGGCAGGTAGTGTGTGACATTTGCGTCCAGAAGTGCACCTCCCACCATATTGGGTAACGACAAACAAGAGGCATCCTTTACCCACGCCTAAAGCAAGTGTTAGGTCCCTTGCCTATGCAGACAAGGACTTTACAAGAGGCAAGATTGTGTTTTCTTGAGGCAGCCAGAGCCATTGCACTCAGGGAAGCCAGCCCTAGGGACCGAGGGAACAAAGAAGGGGAGTAACTTACCTGAACTTGGAGCTGGAAGGAGCAGGAGTGGTTCTCCCGACCCCCACACCAATGCCATCGCTCCTTGCCTGACCCCACGCGATGTACGGTCCCAACCCCGACCCAGGTCCCGACCTCTGACCCAGACCCCAACCTCCGACCCAGGCCCTGATGCTCAACCCCGACCCATGCCCCAACCCCTGACCTAGGCCCCGATCCCCCAGCCCTGCGTTCCCTCATCCCCAGAACACTGGGTCCCCCCCCCTCCCGATCTCCGTGTTCCCTTATCCCCTGAACACTGGGTCCCCGGCCCCGTCTTCCATCACCCCTCCCTCCCAATCCCCGTGTTCCCCTATCCCTCAATTCATGGGTCCCTGGCCCCGCATTCCCTCACCCTCCTCCCCTCACCCCTTGTTCCCTTATCCCCAATTCCTGGATTCCCTGGACCTGCGATCCCGCCCGATTCTCGTACCCCGATCTCTAGCTCCACGTTCCCTGGCGTGCGATCCCCAGACCCGCTTACCTGAGGGCCGCTGTGACAGGAGCAATGGCCCAATGTTTCACTGCTCTTAGCCAGGGAGCTATTGCACCGTTATAATGAGGCCCAATATCTGGGAAACATCAGGCCTCACCATTCTGGCACAACCAATGTATCCCGCACCGTTAATTTCTGGGCCCCTGTCTTTACACATGTTTTAAATTATACGTACAAGTGTAGTTAAAACTGATTACAAATGTATAAATTGAACAGCAACATTGAGGATTAATCAGTCAAATAATAATGTTGTTTATTGAATTCATGCCAAATTAATTCAAAAGTGATTGATTCATAGTAAAAGCTTATAAATTCTCACATTAAGTGGTGAAATGTTGTAGCAAAATACCCCCTGTACTTATAATAGGGAATGTCTGATTTAAGTTACTGTGGTAACCAACCTAATGTAAATTGACAGAAATTAAAGTAAAATGAATCAACATGCAGCCTTTTAATATAAAATTGAGGGCTCCCGGACTCTCCAGGGGATACTGACACCAGAATATGCTGGGTGGGGCGGAGGGAGAGATACATGTAGTTTAGGGAGGAGACAATTGGCTTCGGCTCTAGTTCCTGATTGCCACACTTTGGGTGCCCACACCTGTGGATGCAGTGCGAGGACACACCTGGATTTACCTGGAAACCCCCATGGTTAAACGGCCTGCTAACACTCTCCGTCAAACTCCCATGTGAGTAATGGCCAAGCAGTGAGATCCCAAATGGCAGTCAGTGCTTTCACAAACATAGGCATTGCTAGATAAAGACCATGTCGTTCACCTTCTACCATCCCGGTGGTTGTTATTACAACAATAATGAAGTTGTTGACTAATGATAGCAATCAATCCCCATTAATTAATCTACAACAGACCCAGCATGAGCAAACCCTCAGTGGTGGAGAGCTTTGAGAACCCTAGGTCCAAAGTCACCTTTTATCTCCCAAGCACGCTACACTTACCATGTCACGTCTCAAATTACTCCTATACTGTATCCCATACAGTTCAGCATGTTATTGAGAACTAATTTAATACAAAAACAACTTACATTTATAGAGCATCTTTAAAGTCGTAACAATTCCTCTAAGGTGGTTTATAAGAGTGCTATCGAACAAAATTTGACACTATGCCTGGTTACTCACAGATGGTGGACTAGACACTGATTAAGAATGCTTACTTTTTGTGATGAACCCACTTTCAGCTGTATTAATAAAACTACAACAGGTCCCCACTCTTAAATATAACAAGGAATCATTTTAATAAAAAAAATAAACAATTACGTTCAAAAACGCTGCCTGTTTGCGCCGGTTCATGGGAGATGTTAGGTTTGTGATTATGCAAATGAGTTTGAGCGGAAACTTGAACCATAACTTCATCAGAAAACCAGCACGATTTTGAGCGCAATTTGTGCCGGGATTACCGATTGTGCCCAAAGCGGAAACTCTAGCCCTTTAAGTTTATTTCGTTAATATTCACAACTGATTGAAAAGGTGCAAAGCACCAACAGCGCGCTATGCTGAAAATCATCCCATTTCCACTTTGGATCAAAAGCCCAGAGCTGCTAACCAGTGATATTCCCACAAACGTTTATTAACTTGCCTCATTATGTCTTTTCATTCATATGAAGAATATTTTGACATTATACTCCCTAAATTACCTTTTTCACTTACTTTACACAAAGCAGTCAATTTAAGACGCCAGCTGCTGGGCTTAAAAAAATTACAATGTATTTTAACATGCACAATAAGCCTTAATTGTTCAAAACTACTCAGACTATAACGTTTTGTAAATCTTAGCAGATGGCCAGCAGTCACTATTCATTTTGGAGCAGCTAACAAATGCTGGCATTTTCTCTGGCCACCTCATCAGGTTATCATTATGGTTACACCACGCTCCATTTAAAAAAAACATTGTGCATTAAATGTTTTACTACACTGTTGTCCATCATTTAGTATTGTAATCAAACATATTCAGTGCCGCCATATGCTACTCTCATTTTGCTTTCTTCTGCAGCTGATGCCAGCGAGAGACTAAAAAGTGACAAGCCAGGTGTTGGGAGTTGCGGGATGTCAGTCCACATTGTTTCAGTGTTGATCGGGAGTGACAGGTTCCTACCGTTCTTTATTGCAGTGAGGATGGTAAAAGCCGACTTAGGTAATCTTCTCCAGCCATATGTCTCAGCTTGCACCCTTCGTTCTTCTGATTCTGGATTACTGCTCCTTCCTTCACTCAATCATCAGAGGCTGACCTTCCATTCATTACGCCCCCGTCCTCTGCCTTTCTATTCCTCTCGCTGCCTTCAAAAGCCTCCGAAACACCATAGGGAAGATTTTCATCTTCCCTGCATGGGCGGTAATCTGGAGGAGTAGCTCACCCACCCTTTACAGAACCAGCTTTACTATCATTTCATTAAAATCAATGGAAGGAACTCCAGGTGGCGAAGCCAAAAATCTTCCCCCCGTGAAGTAAATTCCTTCCCTTCCTGCTCAGTGGAATCATCCGTGGTTCAGTTGGTGGCACTTGGGCCTCCGAGTCAGAAAGCCGTAAGTTCACTGTCAGAGGTGCCGTCGTTCAGATGAGACATTAAGCTGAAGCCATGTCGGCCCTGTCAAGTGGATGTAAAAAGCTCCCATCACAGTATTTCGGAGAAGAGCAAGGGAGTTGTCCCCAGTGGCCTGGGCCAATATTTATCCCTCAATCAACATCACTAAAAGTAGATTATCTGGTCATCACCTTATTGCTGTTTGTGGGAGCTTGCTTTGCACAAATTGACTACTGTGTTTCCTACATTACAACAGTGACTAGATTACAAAAGTTTTTTGCTGGCTGTAAAGTGCTTTGGTGCGTCCTGAAACCGTGAAAGTGAAAGACACTATTTAAATGCAAGGCTTTCTTTTCTTTCTTTCAGCATCACCTTTGCCAATTGCCCAGAAATGTATAGCCTCAGTTTTGCGATCCTGACCAACGCGTTGTTCAGTTGGCGCATACCTCGGGCACACCTGCACCTGTAGCTCAGGCAGCGGGCTGCGTCGAGTTACGCAATGTACGCACCATCCCTCATTTGGTTACAGGGCAGGGCAAAGTTGGCCGAGAGAGCTTGGCAATGCAGCATGCTTGGTGAGGATCACAAAGTCCGACATGGGAACAGCTTTTAAAGGGCTGCAACTCAGCAAAGAAGGGGAACTGGTGGTGGTTGGTAAAAGTGGACTCGTTGATCACAATGGCACAGTGGAGATGTGGACAGCTTAGTGCTGTTTGATACTTGGAGTTGGTGGCTGTAGGTGCCAAGGGAGGGTGGCCATATTTGGGACTGAAGGCCACTGTCAGCTGAATGGAGCGAAGTCGCTGCTCGAGTCAATGCAACAACTCAACTCCCTGGCAGCTGGCTGATAATGAGGAGCACAATGTAAGAGCAAGGGGGGAGTGAGTGGACTCCTCACTTTAAGATATATTCCTCGCAGGCCCATCAAGAATTGCAAAAAGCTCCGTTTGCTCCCGTGCAGTGCCTCTACAGTTCAGGCAAAGGTCCAATCATCACTGGAGTGCACCCTATGTTAAGGAACCCAAAAGCCCTTTAGTATTGGCACATATATTGCACTAAGCTGAAAATTGGGCCCCATCCTTTATTTTTCAGTCTAAAATAGCATTTATGCAGTTTTGCTGGAATTATGGGGCTGGATTTTCCGATCTTCTGTGCTCCGTTTTTCACCCCGGAGCTGCGGCAATGGCGGTGGTGAGGGCGGGCGGATAGCCTCCAGCGCCTCGTAGCGATCCTCGGATCCAGTTTCACAGCATCGCCCAGAAGAGCTGCACCCCTGGTTGCAATACAGGTGCGAGTTTCAGCTCCTGCCCAATTTGTCCGCCCGGAAGTGCGCCCGCAAAGACTGCCTGTGAAATTAGGGTGGTCCAATCATCTCGTCGGCGAAGGCGTGAGTAACGGGCTCCTAAGGTATGTGTGATTGTTTTTTTCTTTTAATTTTTTTAGCGATTTGTGTTTTGGTGCAATGTTTTGAGAATGTTTTTGTGGGGTTTTTCTTAGTTTTCCCCCCACCCCCCCTCCAGATGTCTCTCGGAGCACTCTCGGGCCGGCACTTTAGCCAAGAGAGGTGTACCACACCTCCCTTAGCGCTGCAACCCTTGACACAGGGCCCAGCTGCCCAAACTTAGCTACTGAGGCACAAACTATTCCCGGCCGCTAATTTTCCCACCCCGCCGCCATTATCGCCCGAAAAACATCAAAGCCAGCCCACACTGTTATCCAGCATCCATATTTTAGATAACATCCCTGTCTTAAAAAGTTACAACTTTAATAAAAAAAAAACTTTAAATGGTTAATTACTGCGCCAACGTGCATTATCAAAAAGGAACATGTGCCATTGAAATTGATATCAAAGGGATGCAGAGACAATAAAACACATTAATACATTAGTGTCATAACCTGTTATTACACATCTTCTGTAATTTGAAGCCAATTTGGCGTAATTTCTTTGCATAACAATTATTGGGGCATATGTCAAGGAGGATGGGGAGGTACGGAGACTCAGCCCTTCCATGATAGGTGGGCAGGACTGTCTTCCAGCCGCAGATGCCACGTTATCCAAACAAGGTTGAGAACCATTAAGGTTATTAACTGTCTGATAGGTTGCATTCACAGTTTAAATGTGGTTGGCCGGACCCTTGGGCAAGCAGCTTAAAGCATACAATTATCACTGTAATTAAACAGGTGCAATGATTCACTTGGTAAATGACTGCTGTTACAGCTTCCACAGAACCGCAATTGAGGATGGCAGCATTTTACTCCTACCCAATTTAATTGCTTTGCTATTACCTTATCAGCATCACACAGCCCCTCAAGCCAGTTATTAGTCTGGCACGTGCTGCTCGATGACCAATGCCTGCTTCGTACAGCTCGAGTTTATAAACAAAAATAAAATCTGTAATGGTGCGTGGCAAGCAATCTTCTTCCGAGCACCAGAGGGCTTTCTAAGTTATGCTTTGCTCGGTGCCTTTAAACCTAACTGATGAGGTTAACAATATGACTCACATCATTATCAAAATCATCATCATCACAGGCAGTCCCTCGGAATCAAGGAAGACTTGCTTCCACTCTTAAAGTGAGTTCTTTGGTGGCTGAACAATCCAATACGAGAGCCACAGACCCTGTCACAGGTGGGACAGACATTCGTCGGGGGGAGATGGGACTGATTTGTCGCACACTCCTTCCGCTGCCTGCGCCTGACCTCTTCACATTTGCGGCGTTGAGATTCGAAGAGCTCAATGCCCTCCCGGATGCACTTTCTCCACCTAGGGCGATCTTCGGCCAGGGTCTCCCAGGTGTCAGTGGTGATGTCGCACATTACCAGGGAGGCATTGAGGGTGTCCTTGTAATGTTTCCGCTGCCCACCTTTGGCTCGTTTGCCGTGAAGGAGCTCCGCATGGAATAATTGCTTAGGGAGCCTCGTGTCTGGCATGCGAACTATGACTATGTGGCCTGCTCAGCGAAGCTGATCGAGTGTGGTCAGTGCTTCAATGCTGGGAATGTTAGCCTGGTCGAGGACACTGATGTTGGTGCGCCTGTCCTCCCAGGGGATTTGCAGGATCTTGCGGAGACATCGTTGGTGATAAATCTTCAGCAACTTGAGGTGTCTTCTGTACATGGTCCATGCCTCTGATCCATACAGGAGGGCAGGTATTACTACAGCCCTGTAGACCATGAGCTTGGTGGTAGATTTGAGGGCCTGGTCTTCGAACACTGGCGCACTGGAGACGATGTTGAATCTCCGCATCGATGTCTGCCTTTCTGATAAAAGGCTCCCGAGGTATGGGAATTGGTCCACGTTGTCGAGAGCCGCGTCATGGATCTTGATGACTGGGGGGGCAGTGCTGTGTGGCGAGGACAGGCTGGTGGAGGACCTTTGTCTTACAGATGTTAAGCGTCAGGCCCATGCTTTCATATGCCTTGGTGAATACATTGACTATATCCTGGAGTTCAGCCTCAGAATGTGCGCAGATGCAGGCATCGTCCGCTTACTGCAGCTCAACGACAGAGGTTGGGGTGATCTTGGACCTGGCCTGGAGGCGGTGTAGGTTAAACAGCTTCCCACTGGTTCTGTAGTTTAGATCCACTCCAGCGGGGAGCTTGTTTACTGTGAGGTAGAGCATGGCAGCAAGGAAGCTCTGTTTGACCCCGGTCCAGATGTGGATTGGGTCTGTAATGGAACTGCTGGTAAGGATTACGGCCTGCATGTCGACGTGGAGCAGGCGAAGGATGTGGACAAACTTTTGGGAGCATCATTGATGAGGTTAACAATACGACTCACATTGTTATTGAAATAATAAGGGTAGCACTGAACAAAAAAATACCAAGACTGCACTCCTGTGACTGCTCAGTTGGTATGTGTACTCAACAGAATATTTGGTTAATCGTTCACGGGATGAGAGAATCTCTGGCAAGGCCGGCATTTATTGCCCATCCCTAAATGCCCTCGAAGGTGGTGGTGAGCCACCTTCTGAAACCGCAGAGGGCAGTTAAGAGTCAACCACATTGGTGTGGGTCTGAAGTCACAAATAAACAACAACAACTTGCATTTATATAGCACCTTTAACGTAGTGAAACGTCCCAAGGCGCTTCACAGGAGTATTATAAGACAAAATATTTGACACCGAACCACACAAGGAGAAATTAGGGCAGATGTCTAAAAGCTTGGTCAAAGAGGCAGGTTTTAAGGAGCATCTTTAAGGAGGAAAGAGAGGTAGTGTTAGAGAGATTTAGGGAGGGAATTCCAGAACTCAGTGCCTTGGCCACCAATGGTTGAGTGATTATAATCAGGGATACTCAAGAGGGCAGAATTAGAGGAGTGCAGACATCTTGGGGGTAGTGAGGTCCTGTAACATAACCACTATGCTATCGTATGGTACTAAGTCACTAATGTCCCAGGTTCAATTCTGCTCTATGCTGGGTTTGCTCTGGGTAGAATAGTAGTTATGTTACTGGACTAGTAATCCAGAGGCCTGGACTAAGGAATCAGAGACATGGTTCAAAATGCTAGTGTCAGTAATGGTGACCATGAAACTACCAAATTGTCGTAAAGACCCATCTGGTTCACTAATGTTCTTTAGGGAAGGAAATCTGCCGTCCTTACCTGGTCTGGCCTATGTGTGACTCCAGACCCCACTGCAAAGTGGTTGGCTCTAACAGCCCTGTGAAATGGCCTAGCGAGCCACTCAGTTGTACCAAACAGCTACGAAGATCAGCGGTTCAAGCAGGAGGCTCACTACTTCCTTCTCAAGGGCAGTTGGGGATGGGCAATAAACACTGGTCCTGCCGGCGATGCCCACATCCAATGAACGAATACATTTTTTAATAAGCTCATCTCAGCTGGTTTGCTGGGAATTCAGTGTCCCTGTGCTTGGAAGGGAAATTAAAAAATATCACCAGGATTCCCACTCCTTATAGCAGTTCAGTAACTCCTGATGGAAAGAATGCAAGCAGATCTTGGTTAAGGATCATCTCAAGCTCAGCGAGGGTAGCCCCTACATTTGAATAATCTGCCGACAGCCATCGTTTAGGCTTAAACAGCAAGGTTGGCCACTTGGCTGAGGTACCAAGTGCCTTAAGGAGAGGAACTATTTGGAGGGAAAACAAATAGCCTGCACAAAGTTATGCACTGCCATTAAGAAAGAAAGAAAACTTGCATTTATATAGCACCTTTCACAACCACCGGATGACTCAAAGCACTTTACAGGCAATTAAGTGCTTTTGGAGTGCAGTCACTGTTGTAATGTAGGAAACGCGGCAGCCAATTTGCGCACAACAAGCTCCCACAAACAGCAATGTGATAATAACCAGATCATCTGTTTCTTTGTTATGTTGATCGAGGGTTAAATATTGGCCAGGACACTGGGGATAACTCCCCTGCTCTTTTTCGAAATAGTGCCATGGGATCTTTTACGTCCACCTGAGAGAGCAGACGGCGCCTCGGTTTAACGTCTCATCCAAAAGACAGCACCTCCGACAGTGCAGCACTCCCTCAGCACTGCACTGGAGTGTCAGCCTAGATTTTCGTGCTCATGTGTCTTTTGTGGCCAAGTTCCTGGAGTAGGACTTGAACCCACAACCTTCTGATCCAGAGGCAAGAGCGCTACCCAGGAGCCACAGCTGACACTACAGGAGCCTATAATGTGATGGCAGCAGTCCAGGTGGTGAGCTGTTCAGTGTGGCCCAGTGGAGTCAATGAGCGCAATGGAGGCTGAGAGACAGCCCATCAGGTTCCCGGTGTTTATTTTAATTAGGCCAGTAAATGTAGCTGCAGCACCTGAGCAGCGCTGCTCCATGCTGCTAACTGCTGACAGGCCACTCTTTCCCACAATTCCAGATACCCCTCCACCTTCCTGTTGACCCCTGACCAGCGTTCAACTGCAGGCCCATCTACACTTTGCACGGTCCGTCAGCGAAAGCTGGCAGCAGCAGGGATCCAGGGCCAGATCAGTTCACCTTAAAGGGCTTTTAAAGATCTCTTGTCGGCCTAGGAGGAGCAGGAGTGCCCCTCCTAGCCCCCACAAGGCTACCTTGTGCCTCCCCTGTCCCAGGCATATCCTGACGCCCCCCCGCGCCCCCCCCCCCCACCCCAGTTCACGGACTACCGTGATAATTTGTCAAACTGGCTGCAAAATCTGCTGGGACCCAAATAAGGAAGGTTCTGGACTTCCACGGGAGTTACCGCTGGCCTTATTTGGAGGTTAGAACCTTCTGTCCACCCAAACTGGGAAACTGAGGCAAAACTAGGCTAACGGCAGGAACTCTGCACAATGGGAGTTCTCATGTTCTTGGCCTCAACGGGGCCCAGCTTAAGTCTGGAGACTAGAATGGTGGGTGAAGAAAGGTGTTATGGCCTCCTGAAGGGCAGATGTGATCCCAACCAGAATGGAGGGTGAAGGGGACGGGTGGGGCTGTCTAAACCAGGTTCGAGCCAGGACTCCCGTAGAATCCAGGAGGCATCTTTTTATTTGTGGGCTGCTTGATGCTCCATAAAGATTTTTCTGAGAGAGGGTGATCCCATGTAACTCCCTAGAATGGGAAAGTTGGGCCGCCGTTTCTAGACTGTGGGCCAAAGCAGATGCCCGAGACAGTGTCCGAGCTGTGGGGCCGTGCACTAACCTCATTGCAAGTTAGGTGCCCCCCTAGTCCCCACATATTCTGCTGAAATTAATGCTGGAGAATATCAGTAGATGTGATCCCGGCATAAGTGCTGCAATCGAGGCTGCTTTAACTTTGCGGCTACTCACTTTCCCACTCTCGCTAACACTCACACTCGCTCGCTCGTTCTCATCCGCACTCTCCCGCTCCCTCAACACTCGCCCGCGCTCTCCCACACCCTCATCACTCGCACGCTCTCTCCCGAACTCACCCGCTCACTCCCACACTCACCCACACTCGTCGGCTCTCTCCCACTCTCGCCCACACGTCCCGCTCTCGCCCGCTCTCGCCCATTCACTCCCACTCACTCCAGCTCTCGCCCACTCTCGCCTGCTCTCGCCCACTCGTGCCCGCTCTCTCCAGCTCTCTCCCGCTCGCGCCCATTCCCGCCCGCTCTCGCCCATTCACTCCCACTCACTCCAGCTCTCGCCCACTCTCGCCCACTCGTGCCCGCTCTCTCCAGCTCTTTCCCGCTCGCGCCCCCTCTCTCCCGCTCGCGCCCACTCTCGCCCGCTCTCGCCCATTCACTCCCGCTTTCTCCAGCTCTCGCCTGCTCTCGCTCGCTCTCGCCCACATTCGCCCACTCTCGCCCGCTCTCGCCCATTCACTCCCGCTTTCTCCAGCTCTCGCCTGTTCTCGCTCGCTCTCGCCCACATTCGCCCACTCGCATCTGCTCTTGCCCACATTCACCCACAATCGCCGGCTCTCTCCCGTTCTCGCCCACACGTCCCACTCTCGCCCACTCTCGCCCACTCTCTCCCGCTCTCGCCCACTCACTCCCACTCACGTCCACTCTCGCTCACTCACACTCGCCAACTCTTGCCCGCGCTCTCCCACACTCGCCCACTCATGCCTGCTCTTGCCAGCTCTCGCCCACAATCGCCAGCTCTCGCCAGCTCTCACCCACTTGCGCCTGCTCTCTCCCGTTCTCTCCCACACTCGTCCGCTCTCGCCAGCTCTCACCCACTTGCGCCCGCTCTCTCCCGTTCTCTCCCACACTCGCCCGCTCTCGCCCATTCACGGCCACTCTCTCCAGCTCTCGCCCGTTTTCTCCCACACTCGCCCGCTCGCGCCTGCTCTCGCCGTTCTCTCCCACACTCTCTCCAGTTCTCACCCACTCGCGCCTGCTCTCACGCCCACTCGCACCCGTTCACGCCTGCTCTTGTCAACTCACACTCGCTCTCTCCAACTCTTGCCCGCTCTCTCCCACACTCACCCACTCGTGCCTGCTCTCGTCCACACTCGCCCGCTGGCGCCCGCTCTCGCCCGCTCACTCCCGCTCTTGCCCGCTCTCGCCCGCTCACTCCCGCTCTCACCCGTGCCCGCTCTCTCCAGCTCTCGCCCACTCGTGCCTGCTCTTGCCCGCTTGCACCCGCTCTCTCCAACTCTGGCCCGCTCGCTCCCGCTCACACCCACTCTCGCCCACTCGCGCCCGCTCTCGCCTGATCTCGCCCGCTCACTCCAGCTTTCACCTGCTCTCGCCCACACTTGGCCACTCTCGCCCGTTTGCGCCCGCTCTCGCCCGCTCGCTCCAGCTCTCGCCCGCTCTTGCCCGCTCTCATCCACTCTCGCCCACTTGCACCCGCTCTCTCCCGCTCTCGTCCACTCTCGTCCACTCTCGCCCACTCTCTCCAGCTCTCGCCCACTCACGCCCACTCTCGCTCGCTCTCTCCCGCTCTCGTCCAATCTCACCCACTTTCACCCACTCTCTCCAGCTCTCGCCCACTCTCTCCAGCTCTCGCCCACTCTCTCCAGCTCTCGCCCACTCACGCCCAATCTCGCTCGCTCTCTCCAAATTGCGTCCACTCTCACACCCACTCTTGACCACACTCGCCCGCTCTTGACCACACTCGCCCGCTCTCTTCCTCCTGCTCTCGCCCGCTCTCACTCACTACTGTTAGCTGTGTCTCACAACTGTAAGCAATTAAAACATTTCCTTTTTGTAGCCATCCACAAAGCACAGGTGAGATAATTAGCTGGCTTCAAGATTAAACTGTTGTTTTTCAAAAATTGAGCCAACATTAGCATAAGTGAACAGTTTGCCTCCCTGTCTCTCTATCAATCTCTCTCAGCTTACACATTTTGAAGTTTACAAAAGTCAAAGAAAGGTTACCACAGTGGTGGACTCTCTTATAAAGAGATTTCCCATAAGTACTGGTTAACAACATTTTAATGCAACTTGCGCCCGACAAACCATATGTAACATATTATAGGTTACAGATAGAAAGCCCTTGACAAGCAAACATCAATTTTGGTGACACATTCTCTTCCTTGGTTACAAGATCTTTCTTGCATTTGCAGTCAGCATTTTACGATTAAAAAAAAAAAATTCTCCTCCATAATTTCCCCTTCTTCCATTGAAACTGCTGACATTCGCTGTGATGCCGTTTCAATAGTATCAGGCCCATTCCAGAACCTTACCAAAATGGCTGTGCTTCATGTGTGAGCCGAAATTGTGATTTGATCACAGGGGTTGCAAAAGGAAAAGAATTGCATTTATATAGCGCCTTTAACGACCTCAGGTCATCCCAACGCATTTTACAGACAATGAAGTACTTTTGGAGTGTAGTTACTGTTATAATGTAGGAATCACAGCAACCAATTTGTGGCAATGACCAGATTATCTGTTTTAGTGATGTTGATTGAGGGGTAAATATTGACCAGGATAGTGGGGAGAGTGTCATGGGACCATTTACATACAGCTGAGAGAACAGTGGCCTCAATCTCATCAGATAGATGGCACCTCCAACATTGCAGCACTCACTCAGTGAGTGTCGACCTAGATTTATATGCTCAAGTCTCTGGAGCAGGATTTGAACCCACAACCTTCTGACTGAAAGGCGAGTGTGTTACCAACTGAGCCACGACTGACAGACAGTCACATCGCAGCTCAAACCGATCCTGTCCTGCATAGCAATCAAGAGCACAAATATTGGCTGACTTTGTCCCAGTCCCAGTCCCTGATCCACAGCACCAGAAGCCAATTGTCGCAGCTCTTACAGTCAGTCACCTTATACATCAATGTTAATAAAGGACATTAATGATCCAGTGACACACGTTTTCCCAGTCGGAGCACTGGATACTGAAGGACCAGCATCAGTTACAGACCTGCAAAGACTGCATGCTTGAGCAATCACATTATTGAAGAATGTAAGTATCCCATAGACACGTCACATTAGCATCATTGTTGAGTTTAATATTTTAAGCGTCAATAATGGAATGGCTCAATTCAATGTAATAGGGCTCTGCAGATTTGACTAATAAGTAAATATGTTCCTTCGGGCACTGCTGAATAAGGATCATATGAATAAGTAAAATCCAATGAATTGATTGCAAATTAAATAATTAGTTGTTTGATGTAGCCATTTGTGTTGTGCAGCACTATATATGAAGTCAGTCTTGTTTATCAGCATTGTATATATAAAGCTAGCAATGTTGTGCAGCACTGTATAAATGGAGCCACGTGTTATTCAACACTGTATACACAGACCCAGCCATACTGTACAGCATTATATATATAGAGCTAGCCATTTTATACAACATTGTGTATCTGGAGCCAGTCATGATATACAGCATTGTGTTTATGGATCTTGCTGGTTTTTAAAAGCTTCCCAATCTTCTGTCCTCCCACTAGTTTTGGCCACTTTGTACGCCCTTGTTTTTAATTGGATATCGTCGTTTATTTCTTTAGTTAGGGAAGATAAACTATGAAAGTAAACTAGCACGAAATATAAAAACAGATCGCAAGAGTTTCTACGGAAATCGGCGCAGTCCCGGCCTGGAAGACCATCAGCAGGCCGGGACCATAGGAGGGAGCAGCATGAGGCGGCATACCACTGCAGGGAGCAGCACGTGCTGCTGCAGGAGAGCGACGGCTACGAAGCCAGGTCGCTGATTGCAGTGTGGGCAGGCACAGCAGGAGGGGCGAAGGAGAGGCAAGAGTTTGTAGCGGGAAGTGACCGGGGCCCAAGAGAGGCATGAGTGTGGGGCCCAGAAGAGGCAAGGGCCCAGGGGCAGCACGGGCCAGCCCACACTGCGATAGGTGCGCGCGCTCGATCCGTGCAGCAGAGCTGGTCTCCAGTCGTCTTGGGTAATCCTTGCCACTGGACCAAGACCTAGCTCTGTCAAGCCTGTGTGGTGGCTGGTGTGATGTTAAAAAAATCCAAGCACAGGCATCTTCCATCCTTCAAGATGTAATTGGGGACCTGGAATATCATTGAAACGTCTGTGAACTCATCCCTTTTTGGCGTGGAAGCAAGTCATCCTCGCTTCAAGGGACTGCCTTTGATGATGAAAAGGATCTAGCCCATGTTGTACAGTATTGTGTATGTAGATCTAGCCCATGTTGTACAGTATTGTGTATGTAGATCTAGCCCATGGTGTACAGTATTGTGTATGTAGATCTAGCCCATGGTGTACAGTATTGTGTATGTAGATCTAGCCCATGGTGTACAGTATTGTGTATGTAGATCTAGCCCATGTTGTACACATTTGAGCAATTTATCCAGATACGGGAAAATAATAAAGCACTTATTTTCTATATCTCATTGATTACCTGCGCAACTGATAAGTGCATCTGTCTATAAAAAGGTAGAAGTGTGATATCTCTTTTTAGCTAAATATTTGCTCATGTTATTTTGACCAGAGGCAAAACCGAGGAACATAGAAACAAATCCGTGCTAATTAATCCTTGCCTTTCCAAATGTAGATTTATCCTGTCTTTCAGGATTTTTTCCAATTATTTTCCCACCACTGAAGTTAGGCTGACAGGCCTGTAATTACTCGGCCTATCCCTTTCTCCCTTCTTAAACAAGGGTACTACATTAGCAGTCCTCCAGTCCTCCGGCACCATGCCCAGATCCAAAGAGAACCATCGCCTTTTTGTTTGGATTACATTTTTCAGGTAGTGCATTAGTCCAAGAGTAGTGATACCAACTTCAGTGTTGCTACCTGTGATCGGCCAACTGACTATTTACTCAAACCGCAGACTCTCCTGGTCTGTATGGTTCAATGCTGTACCATGTGGTGCCTTAAATATGGAGCCATGAGGAGCATCTAATAAAGATGTGCATAGAGCATTAGCTTAGAAAGCAACTGCTCGACGATGGCCTAAAGAGTTATCAACGCAATACAATGATGCATTTTTCCTCATTTAACTGCCGAATTCATAATCAAATTTCAAGCTTTTCCTCTGGTCTTACCTCCACACTTTGTTCTCATGATCAGAGGTGGGCCAGGAGCCCCCCTTCCACCTTCCCCAGGTCGTGTGAGCAGCACCCGAATCTCATACTCTGTGTCAGGATCCAAATGACCAATTTTGTACTGATGGCTGTCGACCGGCTGTATGTCCCTCCAATTCCCAGTGGTGCTGCGGTAATCAATGTCCCGTTGGATGATGGGGCCATCGCCACTAATGGAATTTGCATTCAGCTGAATCCATAAGTAGGTAGCACCAACAGAATTAAGCTGGGGTGGGGCTATCGGAGTAGGTGGATCTGTGAAATTAAGGTTTAACAGCATTAATTATATATCCATCTATCATGAATGGGAGTACATATATGGAAGTAATAAGTGGCAGATCCCTTTGATCCCTTGGGCAGTATCAGATCTAATAGACAGGGCTAAGATACATTTGTTAATCCCAAATCTTTTCCTATCATTGCACTTCTATTTGTTTGTCAATGTAGACCTCGGCATTTTCTCCAGAAATCCTGTATGCTCCTTCAGAATCATGCCAATATAAAAGATATTGCAACTTGTGGAACATTAAGGCTCATACAAGAAGACCTTAGGTTTCAACCGAGCATTGCATCCAACTCTCACTTGTCTTTTGGAATGAAAAGCCAAACATTTTAGATGAAAATCAATATGCTCTGAGTAAGAAGGTTGCAGGTTCAAGCCTCACATCTGCATTGAGCACATAATCTAGACTAACACTTTAGGTCGATACTGAGGTAGCATTGTCAGAAGTGCTATAATTCAAATGAGACATTTTACCAAGGCCAATATTGGGAATGTACGCCTCCAAGAATCGCGAATGGGAAGTTACATGTCCCAGAATCAATACAGGCTGAACCTCCCTTATCCGGAACCCTTATCCGGACGAGGGGTGGTCACGTTAAATTGGATGGTATAGGTACTGAGCAAAGGGATATCGGGGCTGGCTGGCTTGGGGCTAGGAGTGCGGCAGAGAGATCGTGGGGAGGGGGGAAGTGGACTGCGGGGGTCAGGCCAGTGACTTCGCGAGCCGGCAGCGAGGAAGGGCTTCAATTTGTTCATGTCAGAGTTCTGCGCATGTGCCGCCCAGTAGCCAGGAATGGTTCTGGACCAGGGGGCTTCTGGATAAGGGAGTTCTGGATAAGGGAGGTTAATGGGATTTTACATGTCAAATGAACCAATAAAGGGGATGTATATTCTCAGAACCAGCAATGGGAATGGATACTGCTTAGAACCAGCAATGGGAATGTACACATGCCAGAAATGTATACATTTCAGATCCAAAAAATAGAATTTACATCTACCAACTCCCTTTAATGGGAATAATAGTAGTAGACATTAATGATCAATAACCATTAAGTAGGGGTTGACTCAATCATATATTAGATTTTATTGTGAGCCAGTAAGACTGATCTCGAGTTTTTGAGAATCTTCATCAAACTCCTCATTCAGCTAGAATTTTCCATTGACTTTGAATGAAAGTAAATTCCACCCATGTTGCTAACTGTATGAAATTTTGCTGCAATACCAAAAAATGCACCAAATAACTTGAGAATGTGTCCGAACAGCTACAAGATGCTTATTGTGAAATTCAAGTTATTGTTAATATAATTGAGCACTGAAATAAGTTATTTTATTCAAATGCATACAACAAATTGAAAATACACAAATAAATATTCTGATGATTATTTGACAATCATATATAATATAATTTATAGAGTGCAGAGGATTGCTTTCTCAGTCCAATCATCCAAGAAACACAATGGTGCCGGACTGCCTCTTAGGATGCAAATCAGGTCCTGTGGGAATGCCTGTAGAGGTTAAACTACATCAATTAATTCTGAATGTTACAGCGATTCAAAATAGACTGTGTTTTATTAGCTTCCACCCCCAGGGGCTAGGCTTTGATTTGTACCGTGGTCCACTTGCAAGAAGGGTGAGCTCCAGTCATTTGTCTGTCACAGGAGCTTGCCTCCTATTAAAAGAGGATAACAATGCTGCTTGTGGAACTGTGAAGGCTTGCTTTGCGATGAAGCAACTCGCCCTATCCATTGAGCAGTGAACACAACACTGGCACTGGATGGGCCCAGACCTGCTGGAAGTGTACGGGGGTATGTTTCTGGCCGGCAGTATGTCAGAATCAATGAGAAAGGCATCATCACCCTCATCTACAAGCATGGGGATAGGGAGGAAATCAAAAACTGGTGGCCCATCTCGCTGCTCAATGTGGACTACAAGATCCTGTCAAAGGTCATTGCAAACAGGGTCAAGTCTGGTCTGGAGCTGGTGATCCACCCGGACCAGACCTGCGCTGTCCCCGGCAGGAAGATCTCTGATAGCCTCGCGCTACTCAGGGATACGATTGCCTACATGCGGGACAGGAGGGTGGACACCTGTTTAATCAGCTTGGACCAGGAGAAGGCCTTTGACAGGATATCGCACACGTACCTGATGGACGAGCTCTCCAAGATGGGGTTTGGGGAGGGTATCCGCAATTGGATCCAACTGCTCTACACAGACATCAGTAGCACAGTTCTAATCAATGGGTTGGAAATTGAAAGCTTTCCGATCAGGTCTGGAGTCAGGCAAGGCTGTCCCCTCTCCTCTGCCTTGTTTGTGTGCTGTATCGAGCCCTTTGCCGAGTCCATCAGGAAGGATGCGAGCATTAGAGGGGTGACGATCCCAGGTAGCAGAGGCGCTCAGGTCAAGACCTCCTTGTACATGGACGACGTCGCCGTCTTTTGCTCGGATCCGCAGTCGGTCCGCAGATTGCTCACAATCTGCGACCAGTTTGAACTGGCCTCGGGAGCGAAGGTCAATCGCAGCAAAAGCAAGGCCATGTTCTTTGGCAACTGGGCCGACCGATCCGTTATTCCCTTCACCGTTAAGCCAGATTACCTGAAGGTGTTGGGAATATGGTTCGGAACGGACGGGGCGTGCGGCAAAAACTGGGAAGAGCGTATCGCCAAAGTGAAACAAAAACTGGGATGGTGGAAGCTGCGCTCCCTCTCCATTGCAGGAAAGAACCTGGTCATCAGGAGTGAGGTGCTCTCGGTGTTGTTGTACGTGGTGCAGGTCTGGCCCATCTCACGCTCCTGTGCTACGGCAGTCACCCGGGCCGTCTTTCACTTTGTCTGGAGGTCCAAAATGGACCATGTCCGCAGAGACACGATGTACAAATCTCTGGACAGTGGAGGAAAGGATGTTCCGAATGTGGCCCTCATCCTGATGGCCACCTTTGTGTGCGGCTGCATCAAGCTGTGCACCGACTCCCAGTACGCAAACAGCAAGTGTCACTATATGCTGAGGTTCTACCTGTCCCCGGTGTTGCGAAGGATGGGTCTGGCCACGCTGCCGTGAAATGCCCCACCAACTGCACCATGCCTGTCCACCTGTCCTTTGTGGAAAAGCTTTTCAGAAAAAAACCCTTTGACCACAAGGCCATAAAGCAGTGGTCGGCACGTAAGGTTCTGTACGCCCTACGAAAGAAGGAGAGGGTGGACCCTGTCGGGTGATTCCCCGATCAGACTGACGAACTCGTCTGTCATAACGTCTCATCGCCAGAACTTTCACACAAGCACCAAGACGTAGCTTGGTTGGCGGTGAGGAGGGCCCTACCCGTCAGATCCTTCATGCACAGCCAGGGTTTCAGAGACACGGCACTCTGCCCCCGAGTTGGCTGTGGTGCGGACGAGACTGTCATCTATCTCCTTCGGGATTGCCCCTTTGCAAGGCAGGTCTGGATGGAGATGCAGTGGTTGCTGTCGAGGTTCATCCCAAGCAGCTCCGTAACACAGGACTATGTGCTCTACGGACTGTTCCCAGGAACACACACCGAGACAGACATCATCTGCTGCTGGAGGGCCATCAAATCGGTGAAAGGCGCACTTTGGTCTTGCCGAAACTTGCTGGTCTTCCAGAGCAAGGAGATGTCCACGGCCGAATGTTGCAGACTGGCGCAATCCAAGATCCAGGAGTACGCGCTGAGGGACGCACTAAAAATTGGTGCAGTCACCGCAAAGGCACGATGGGGAAGAGCCACAGTTTAAGGCCCTTCCACCACGGTAAACCCAGGGGATGGAATCAGTATAAAACTCCCCTCGGGCTGTACTTGCAAACTTTTTGTATACATAGAGCACCATGATCTGAAAAAACCTATGTAATGCCATGTATAATGCAAGTTCTGTTTAGTAATGTATGTTGCAAAGAAATGTAACTGTACCCTCACCCATTCCGTGTACCGTATAGTGCCGCTAGTAAAGTAATTTGATGACTGTATTACAATGTATCCTGGATTGTACTGAAATGTACCTCGAAATGTAAAGCAAGCAAATCTATTGAACGGAACTGCCGTCAGCATCCAAATGTATTGTATGGAATTGCTGACTGTATCCAAATGTACTGAACTGTCTTCCAATGTATTGTGCAAATTTTTATATGAATGAAGTATATTTTGAAATTTAAAAAAACACTGGCACTAATGGCTGATACTGGCTGCTGAATGCCAGTGTTTTTATATATGATCTAAATTCTCTTTCCTTCAAAAAAATATGGGGTTGGATTTTCGGTCCGTTGTTGCCTCTGTATTCGCCCCGGAAGGACGGTAATGCCGGCAGCGAGTATTTCCGGGGAGACGGCCAGCTTCCAGCGGCCCGCTGGGACATTCGGTGCCGGGTTTGTGGGGGCGTGGAGCAGTACCGCCTGGGAGAGGCGAGCCGGTGTGCAACGCCCCTGGTTGCGACACCAGCTTGAAATTTGAAACTCGTCCGATCCACAGCGCACCACAGCGCCCCCTAGTGGGAGCGCCTGTGAAAGCTGCCGGCCCGAGCTGCAGTGGTCGCAGCGAGGGAGGGAATGTCTACCTAAGGGAGGTGTGACTGTTTTTTATTTTTGCGATTCATGTGGGCGCGGCGTCAGGAAAGTATGTTTTTGTTTCAGACTTTTTCATGGAAGCCTCGCTTCAGGCGCTCCAAGGCCGGCTGTTTAGCTCGGGTTTTTCAGTTGCTCAGGCTGGCCTGGCGCCCTAAAAGAGGTGAGTAACGCCTCCATTAGCACTCCGTTCCCTACTCAGGGCCCGGCTGGTGAATTTTGCGGCTGGAGATGCAAACCATTTCCCAACGCAAAATGTACCGCCCCGCCCAGGCTAACACCGCAACAGAGGCCAGACCGAATTTCCACCCCAAGGACTGCATACTAACAACGCAGCTTAATGTGACTTCCTATTTTTGACACGAGTGAAAAAAAGGTGCTGTTAATGAAAATAAGTTATTACTTATTCCTACTTGCTTCGGTGACTTCAGGATTCTAATAGCTTTGAGAAGAGAGGTTTTGAAATAATTACTTTTTTTTAATCTTGCACTATTAGTATTGAAAGTCGTAGATCTATTCTCTATGGGAAATGTACTCACATCAAACTTTATTAAAATTGGAAGGAAAAATGAAGGAACTGCAATGTAACATTGGCCTAAAAAAAACATTTTCTCGTCTATAGAATAGAAGCTAAAATCTGCACATAGGATCACTCTGCTAAAATAGTCTTAATTTCCCAATTGTTCAGGTTACTATTACCCCCATTATATATCAGTGCTCCAAGTCTAATTAAGGTACTGCTATGCCAAGTAACTCGCAATGCCACAAAATATAATTATGGGGACACTGCTCATGTAGTTCGTTTCAGAGTATAACATTAGGATTGCATGTAAATTGTATTCCCTCATCCCAAATACACTCCAGTAGGTCACATGAGATGAAGTGATCAAGGCTATTAAAGTGCCCAGCTATTCCTGTCAGGGAGACCCACAAGTCTATGTGAGAGGAAGAGCAGCTACAGGAGGCCAGAATAGAGAGACATAGCTACATACATATACGTACAGATCATAGAGCAGAAAGGGATGGAAAGCAAGAAAGGTCAGCCGTGGCTTAGTGGGTAGCACTCTCGCCTCCAAATCAGAAGATAGTGGCTGCAAATCCCACTCCAGGGACTTCTGCACATAAATCTAGGCTGACACTCCAGTGCAGTGCTGAGGGAGAGCTGCACTGTCGGAGGTGCCGTCTTTCGGATGAGACGTTAAACCGTCTGCTTGCTCAGGTGGACGTAAAAGATCCTATGGCACTACTTTGAAGAAGAGTAGGGCAGTTATCCGCGGTGTCCTGGTCGATATTTATCCCTCAATCAGCATAACAAAAACAGATTATCTGGTCATTATCACATTGCTGTTTGTGCGAGCTTGCTGTGTGCACATTGGTTGCCGCGTTTCCCACATTACAACAGTGATTACACTCCAAAAGTACTTCATTGGCTGTAAAGCGCTTTGAGATGTCCAGTGGTCGTGAAAGGCGCTATAGAAAGGCAAGTTTTTCTTTATTCTAAGAGTTTTAAGAAAGAAGCGACAAATGAGCACAATAGAGCCACAAGAAGGGAAAATCTGGACTGGGAGGTAAAGGCAATGGTGCTGATTTGGTGAAGGATATTCTTATAGTCGGATCGAATATATTAAAATGAGGTCCCATTATTGATGCATTTAGCAATGCTACCAGCAATGTCACCTCCCTCTGTGTACACTAATGTACATGTTTAATTTTATATTTTCGTTATACTGATATAAGACATTTTATTTTATCACTTCTGATGAATTGTGTACCATTCATAAAAACATAAGATATAGAAACAGGAGTAGGCCATTTGGCCCCTTGAGCCTGCTCCACCAGTCAATAAGATCATGGCTGATCTGATCATGGACTCAGCTCCACTTCCCTGCCTGCTCCCCATAACCTCTTATCCCCTTATCGCTCAAAAGTCTGTGCCTTAAATATATTCAATGACCCAGCCTTCACAGCCCTCTGGGGCAGGGATTTCCACAGATTTACAACCCTCTGAGAGAAGAAATTCCTCCTCATCTCAGTTTTAAATGGGCTGCCCCTTATTCTGAAACCATGCCCCCCTAGTTCTAGTTTCCCCTATGAGTGGAACTATCCTCTCTGCATCCACCTTGTCAATCTCCCTCATTATCTTATATGTTTCGATAAGATCACCTCTCATTCTTCTGAACTCCAATGAGTATAGGCCCAACCTACTCAACCTATCTTCATAAGACAACCCCTTCATCTCCGGAATCAACTGAGTGAACCTTCTCTGTACAGCCTCCAATGCAAGTAAATCCTTCCTCACATACGGAGTCCAAAACTGTACGCAGTACTCTAGGTGTTACCTCACTGATACTCTGTACAGTTGTAGCAGGACTTCTCTGCTTTTACACTCCATCCCCCTTACAATAAAGGCCAACATTCCATTTGCCTTCCTGATTACATTAGCATCCTCCTCCAGGCCAACATCCCCAGCATTGAAGCACTGACCACACTTGATCAGCTCCGCTGGGCAGGCCACATAGTTCGCATGTCCGACACGAGACTCTCAAAGCAAGCGCTCTACTCGGAACTCGTCCACGGCAAACGAGCCAAAGGCGGGCAGAGGAAACGTTACAAGGACACCCTCAAAGCCTCCCTGATAAAGTGCGACATCCCCACTGACACCTGGAAGTCCCTGGCCATAGACCGCCCGAAGTGGAGGAAGAGCATTTGGGAGAGCGCTGAGCTCCTCGAGTATCGCCGCCGAGAGCACGCAGAAATCAAGATCAGACAGCAGAAGAAGCGTGCGGCAAACCAGTCCCTCCCACCCCTTCCCTCAACGACTATCTGTTCCACCTGTGACAGAAACTGTGGTTCTCGTATTGGACTGTATAGCCACCTAAGAACTCATGCTAAGAGTGGGACTGCCTATGATGATGACTTGCTGTACATGCATGCACAAGGTCCCCCAGGTCCCTCTGTACTGTAGCACTTTGCAATTTTTCTCCATTTAAATTATAATTTGCTTTTCTATATTTTCTGCCAAAGTGGATAACCTCACATTTTCCCACATTGTAATCCATCTGCCAAAGGTTTGCCCACTCATTTAGCCTGTCAATATCCCTTTGCAGATCTTTTGTGTCCTTCTCACAATTTGTTTTCCCACCAGATAGGGGATGGGTGACCATCAGGCAGAGCGATCATCTCCCTCCAAAACAGATATATCGCTTTGGATATTGTTGGGGAGATGGCTCACCAGGGAAAAGGCAGCAGCAACCAAGTTCATGGCACCGTGGGTGGCTCTGCCGCACAGGAGGGCAGGAAAAAGAGTGGGAGAGCTATAGTGAAAGGGGATTCTATAGTAAGGGAGATAGATAGGCATTTCTGCGGTCGCAACCGAGACTCCAGGATGGTATGTTGCCTCCCTGGTGCAAGGGCCAAGGATGTCTCTGAGCGGGTGCAGGGCATTCTGGAGGGGAGGGTGAACAGCCAGTTGTCGTGGTGCATATGGGTACCAACGATAGAGGTAAAAAGCGGGATGAGGTCCTACAAGCTGAATTTAGGGAGCTAGGAGTTAAATTAAAAATAGGACTTCAAAGGTAGTAATCTCAGGATTGCTACCAGTGCCACATGCTAGTCAAAGTAGAAATAGCAGGATAGCTAAGATGAATACGTGGCTTAGGAGTGGTGCAAGAGGGAGGGATTCAAATTCCTGGGACATTGGAACAGGTTCTGAGGGAGGTGGGACCAGTACAAACCAGACGGTCTGCACCTGGGCAGAACCGGAACCAATGTCCTAGGGGAAGTGTTTGCGAGTGCTGTTGGGAAGCGGTTAAACTAATATGGCAGGGAGATGGGAACCTATGCAGGGAGACAGAGAGAAATAAAATAGGGCCAGAAGTAAAAGATAGAAAGGAGAAGAGTAAAAGTGGAGGGCAGAGAAACCCAAGGCAACAATCTAACAGGGCCACATTACAACAAAATTCTAAAGAGACAAAGAGTGTTAAAAAGACAAGCCTGAAGGCTCTGTGCCTCAATGCGAGGAGTATTCCGAAAAAGGTGGATGAATGAACTGTGCAGGCAGCTATTAACGATTATGATATAATTGGGATTACGGAGACATGGCTCCAGGGTGACCAAGGCTGGGAACTCAACATCCAGGGGTATTCAACATTCAGGAAGGATAGACAGAAAGGAAAAGGAGGTAAGGTAGCATTGCTGGTTAAAGAGGAAATTAACGCAACAGTTAGAAAGGACATTAGCTTGGATAATGTGGAATCTGAATGGGTAGAGCTGCGGAATACCAAAGGGCAGAAAACGCTAGTGAGAGTTGTGTACAGACCACCAAACAGTAGTAGTGAGATTGGGGATAGCATCAAACAAGAAATTAGGGATGCGTGCAATAAAGGTACACCAGTTATCATGGGCGACTTTAATCTACATATAGATTGGGCTAACCAAGCTGGTAGCAATGCGGTGGAGGAGGATTTCCTGGAGTGTATTAAGGATGGCTTTCTAGACCAATATGTCGAGGAACCAACTAGAGGGCTGGCCATCCTAGGCTGGGTGTTTGTAATTAGAGAGGACTAATTAGCAATCTTGTTGTGCGAGGCCCCCTTGGGAAGAGTGACCATAATATGGTAGAATTCTTTATTAAGATGGAGAGTGACAGTGTTAATTCAAAGGCTAGGGTCCTGAACTTAAGGAAAGGTAACTTCGATGGTATGAGACATGAATTGGCGAGCATAGATTGGCAAATGATACTTAAAGGGTTGACAGTGGATAGGCAATGACAGGCATTTATAGATTACATGGATGAACTTCAACTATTGTACATCCCTGTCTGGACTAAAAATAAAAAGGGGAAGGTGGCTCAACTGTGGCTAACAAGGGAAATTAGGGATAATATTAAATCCAAGGGGGAGGCATATTAATTGGCCAGAAAAAGCAGCAAACCTGAGGACAAGGAGAAATTTAGAATTCAGCAGAGGAGGACAAAGGGTTTAATTAGGAGGGGGAAAATAAAGTATAAGAGGAAGCTTGCAGGGAACATTAAAACAGATTGCAAAAGCTCCCATAGATATGTGAAGAGAAAAAGATTAGTGAAGACCAACGTAGGTCCTTTGCAGTCAGGATCAGGTGAATTTATAATGGGGAACAAAGAAATGGCAGACCAATTGAACAAATACTTTCGATCTGTCTTCACTAAGGAAGACACAAATAACCTTCTGGAAATACTAGGCGTGCGAGGGTCTAGTGAGAAGGAGGAATTGAAAGAAATCCTTATTAGTCAGGAAATTGTGTTAGGGAAATTGATGGGATTGAAGGCCGATAAATTCCCAGGGCCTGATAGGCTGCATCCCAGAGTACTTAAGCAAGAGGCCCTAGAAATAGTGGATGCATTGGTCATCATTTTCCAACATTTTATTGACTCTGGATCAGTTCCTATGGACTGGAGAGTAGCTGATGTAACACCACTTTTTAAAAAAGGAGGGAGAGAGAAAACGGGGAATTATAGACCGGTTAGCCTGACATCGGTGGTGGGGAAAATGTTCGAATCAATTATTAAAGATGAAATAGCAGCGCATTTGGAAAGCAGCGACAGGATCGGTTAAAGTCAGCATGAATTTATGAAAGGGAAATCATGCTTGACAAATTGTCTAGAATTTTTTGAGGGTGTAACCAGTAGAGTGGACAAGGGAGAACCAGTGGATGTGGTGTATTTGGACTTTCAAAAGGCTTTTCACAAGGGCTACACAAGTGATTAGTGTGCAAAATGAAATCACATGGTATTGGAGGTAATGTATTGATGTGGATAGAGAACTGATTGGCAGACAGGAAGCAGAAACTGTACAGGGTATTGGTGAGGCCGCACCTGGAGTACTATGTGCAGTTTTGGTCACCTTACTTAAGGAAGGATATACTAGCTTTGGAGGGGGTACGATTCACTAGGCTGATACCAGAGATGAGGGGGTTACCTTATGATGATAGATTGAGTAGACTGGGTCTTTACTCGTTGGAGTTCAGAAGGATGAGGGGTGATCTTATAGAAACATTTAAAATAATGAAAGGGATAGACAAGATAGAGGCAAAGAGGTTGTTTCCACTGGTAGGGAGACTAGAACTAGGGGGCACAGCCTCAAAATACAGGGGAGCCAATTTAAAACCAAGTTGAGAAGGAATTTCTTCTCCCAGTGGGTTGTGAATCTGTAGAATTCTCTGCCCAAGGAAGCAGTTGAGGCTAGCTCATTGAATGTATTCAAATCACAGATCGATAGATTTTTAACCAATAAGGCAATTAAGGGTTATGGGGAGCGGGCGGGTAAGTGGAGCTGAGTCCACGGCCAGATCAGCCATGATCTTGTTGAATGGCGGAGCAAGCTCGAGGGGCTAGATGGCCTACTCCTGTTCCTAATTCTTATGTTCTTATGTTCTTATGTTCTTATGAATCGGAATAAACGGGACTTTTCAGAATGGCTGGCAGTGACCAGTGGGGTGCCGCAGGACTCAGTGCTGGGACCCCAGCTATTTACAATATACATTAATGATTTAGATGAAGGAATTGAATGTAATATCTACAAGTTTGCAGATGACACTAAGTGGGTGGTGGTGTGAGCTGTGAGGAGGATGCTAAGAGTCGACAGGGTGACTTGGACAAGTTAGGTGAGTGGGCAAATGCATGGCAGATGCAGTATAATGTGGATAAATGTGAAGTTATCCACTTTGGGGGCAAAAACACAAAGGCAGAATATTATCTGAATGGTGACAGATTAGGAAAAGGGGAGGTGCATGGTACATCAGTCATTGAAGTTTAGCATGCAGGTACAGCAGGCAGTGAAGGCGGCAAATGGCATGTTGGCCTTCATAGCTGAAGGATTTGAGTATAGGAGCAGGGAGGTCTTACTACAGCTGTGCAGAGCCTTGGTGAGACCACACCTGGAATATTGTGTTCAGTTTTGGTCTCCTAATCTGAGGAAGGACATTCTTGCTATTGAGGGAGTACAGCGAAGGTTCACCAGATTGATTCCTGGGATGGCAGGACTGACATATGAGGAAAGACTGGATGAACTGGGCTTGTATCCACTGGAGTTTAGAAGAATGAGAGGGGATCTCATAGAAACGTATAAAATTCTGACGGGATTGAGCAGGTTAGAGGCAGGAAGAATGTTCCCATTGCTGGGGAGTTCCAGAACCAGGGGTCACAGTCTAAGATTGAGGGGTAAGCCATTTAGGACCGAGATGAGGAGAAACATCTTCACTCACAGAGTGGTTAACCTGTGGAATTCTCTACCGCAGAAAGTTGTTGAGGCCAGTTCGTTAGATATATTCAAAAGGGAGTTAGATATGGCTCTTACGGCCAAAGGGATCAAGGGTTATGGAGAGAAAGCAGAAAAGGGGTACTGAGGTTGAATGATCAGCCATGATCTTATTGAATAGCGGTGCAGGCTCAAAGGGTCGAATGGCCTGCTCCTGCACCTATTTTCTTTGTTTCTATGTTTCTGTGTTTCATCCATTTTTGTACCATCAGCAAACTTGGCTACATTACACTCGGTCCCTTCATCCAAGTCATTAATATAGATTGTAAATAGTTGATTCAAATAGAATTACAAGAGGATTTGGCTATAACAGTAAATATGTCTTACTGCAATTATATCGGGCCCTGGTGAGACCGCACCTGGAGTATTGTGTCCAGTTTTGGTCTCCTTACCTAAGGATGGATAAGTGCAACGAAGGTTCACGATACTGATTCCTGGAATGGAAGGATTGTCCTATGA
Organism: Pristiophorus japonicus; assembly: GCF_044704955.1. Classification (NCBI taxonomy): domain Eukaryota; kingdom Metazoa; phylum Chordata; class Chondrichthyes; family Pristiophoridae; genus Pristiophorus; species Pristiophorus japonicus. Next base: position 514,748,463 of record NC_091977.1, on the reverse strand, counting down.
GGAGAGATTGAGTAGACTAGGCCTATATTCTCTAGAATTTAGAAGAATGAGAGGTGATCTCATTGAAACATACAAAATTCTTACAGGGCTTGACAGGGTAGATGCAGAGAGGATGTTTTCCCTGGCTGGGGAGTCTAGAACCAGGGGTCACAGTCTCAGAATAAGGGGTCGGCCATTTAGGACTGAGATGAGGAGAAATGTCTTCACTCAGTGGGTGGTGAATCTTTGAAATTCTCTACCCCACAGGGCTGTGGAAGCTCAATTGTTGAGTATATTCATAGATCGATAGATTTTTGGATATTAATGGAATCAAGGGATATGGGGATAGTGCAGGAAAGTGGAGTTGAGTTAGATGTTCAGCCTTCATCGCATTGAATGGCAGAGCAGGCTCGAGGGGCCAAATAGCCTACTCCTGTTCCTAATTCTTATGTTATGTAGAAGTATTGCTTTTTTAGTTCTTGGCTATTGAGTTAAATGATTCTGTTACGTGTTCATTCCATACAATCAGAATTCTCTCCAACACAATGAGCCAGAATTTCCTGCAGCCAATGAACGAAGGGCTCTTGCCCGTTTAAGTTCCGTGAGACTTTGCACTGCAAGTTACTGCAAATGGGAGATGGAAACAGCGCGGCGCCCTCTACAGGGAATCCAGGATCCAAGTGAACAGGGCAAGCAACTGTGTCTCTCACTAACCAATTAGAGTGAAGGATTGAAGATTGAGCAGTGCAGAGTCTGAACCAGGAGGTGTAAGTTTGAATCGTAGGCCCCAAGTTTCCACATGAATTGCTCCTGATTTTTAGGAGCAACTGGTGTAGAACAGAGTATCTTAGAAATCGGAATTCTCGTCATTTAGTTTGCTCCAGTTCTAGTCAGTTAGAACAGTTTCACTTTGGAACAGAATTTTTTTTTCCAAAAGGGGGCGTGTCCGGCCACTTACGCCTGTTTTCAAAGTTTCATCAGTGAAAACTTACTCCAAACTAACTTAGAATGGAGTAAGTGAAGATTTTTGTACGCTCGAAAAAAACCTTGTCTACACTTTAGAAAATCAGGCATAGGTTACAAATCAGGCGTAGGGAATGGGGGGGGAGGTGTTTAAAGTGAAGTTTAAAAACATTAAACACTTCAGTTTTACAAATAAAGAGCCATCATCAATAATAAATGATAAATACATCAATAAATCAACCAATAAATCAATCAAAAAAAATTAATAAGAAATAATTTTTGTTTTAAATCAATAAATAAAACATTTTCTACTTACCGACTGCAGCACCGGGAGCCCTCCAACAGCATGCTGGGATGCCTCCCCCCAGTGTGTCTCTGTCAGTGTCTCTATCTCTCTATCTGTCTGTGTGTGTCTCTCATTCTCTGTCTGTCAGTGTCTGTGTTTCTAACAGCGAGGGGAGGGGGGTAGAGGGAGAGAGGGGGGGAGCAGAGGGAGGGAAGGGGGAGGGATGGGGGAGAAGGGGGAGGGATGGGGAGGGATGGGGGAGAAGGGGGAGAAATGGGGAGGAGGGGAGAAGGGGATAAAGGGGAGAAGGGGGAGAAAGGAGATGGGGGGGAAAAGGAGATGGGGGGAAGGAGATGGGGGGGAAGGAGATGGGGGGGGGAAGGAGATGGAGGGGGCGGGTGGGGGGGGGAAGCGGGAGTCGGGTCGGTGTCGGGTCCGGTCCGGGGGCGGGAGTCGAGTCGGGTCGGGAGGAAGCAGGAGCTGGCCGTGGGAGGAGCCTTATGCACGCAGCCCCAGTGAGGCCATTCGGCCAGGGCTAGGGGCTGTGTGCTTCGGCCCCTCCCACACAGTTTTGGGCGCCTGGAGCTACTGCACATGTGCGCCCACTGTAGTGTGCATGTGCAGAGGTCCCGGCACTGTTTTCAGCGCAGGTACCTCGCTCCACCCCCTACAGCTCCTGCTGCGCTGCGCTGAGGGCCAGAGGACCTGCACGGAGCTGGAGAATCTGGAGGGTTTTTTTAGGCGCACTTTGTGGCGTGAAAAACGGGCGTCCAGGTCGGGACTGAGCCGTTCTAGGCGCGGCTCGAAACTTGGGCCCGTAAATTCAAGGTCAAATCAGGTACCGAAAGCAAAATAAAGATTAAGGAAGAAAGACTGGATTAAGAAAAAACAGAAAGAAAAAGTTAAAAAAAATTAATGTAATTCAAAATCTCCAACAACAATTAAATGCTGAAGGAATGAGATGCCACACTTGTAAAAGTTAATTTGCAGTGCCAGAGAGGTTGTTTGGCAGTAATTAAGACTGATCATGCCACTAAAAAGGGTACTTAGGCTGAAATGGACAAGCCCTAACTTTCTGTGGCAAGTTTAGTCCGTATCGATAACGTAAGTGAAGGAACTTCAGGCCGTGCAATACATTTAAATGGGGAGCCAGATGGCGAGATGTCATTTAGGGAAGCTAACGGTGGAGAGGCACAATTTGGATAACAACTTTTGGATTTTCACAATTAACTACGCATCTGCTCTGAGCTGAGGTTGCTGTGCAATTTGAGCATAAATAATGGTGAGCGCTGTTAGCTTGGTCGTTCTTTTGACAGTAAATTCTGGCCCATCATGAACTGGCACAGATGAAGAAAGGAAGCAATGAAACACAGTATTGTATCACATTTATCCTGCTGAAGTTACAGTAGGATTTTTAGTCGTGTTGTCACTAGAGGGCAGCACCAAGGCCAAATGGTTTCCATGACAACCATCATTTTTCCATATTTTGAGAACAGGAATTACATGGAGTTACAAAAAGTTTCACTGTCACTGGTGTGGTTGATATATATATTTCTATGTTGATCCCCAAGGTAGGCTTTCCAAGGAAGGCATAGCAAGGATCTGCTTTGCTGACATTTCCCTGAAGAACAGTTATATTGGGTTGGACAAAGGAAGGTCAACTATCCAACTGTATTACCTGTGTGTGTGGGAGGTGTATTGGGGGAGTGTTGTCTACCTGTCAACTACAAGATTACAGAAACTCATTGCACAAAAGAAAGCAACAGAGAATGTCAATGACTTGCAGCAAGTACACGGTGCAGAGCTACCATTAGATCGGATTTGTCCAAAAGGATTTGTAACTTCCAATGACAATTCGGTGATTAGCAATAAACCATTAACTGAAAGATTAGGGTGTAACTGATGGCTCCGCTTATAAAGACACTGCTTGATGTGGCATCAAGCCATACAGACCAGGAGCATTCCAAGTTTGATCGTGGATCTGTACTCAGTTTCTCGGATTAGAGAGGGGATAAATCAATCATGGTTTTGTTCACATCAACTACCTGACTTACTGGTTTGTACGACTTTAAGGAAGGATATACCTGCATTGGAGGCTGTTCAGAGAAGGGTCACTAAGTTGATTCCGGAGATGAGGGGGTTGACTTATGAAGAAAGGTTGAGTAGGTTGGGCCTATACTCATTGGAGTTCAGAAGAATGAGAGGTAATCTTATCGAAACTTATAAGATAATGAGAGGGCTCGACAAGGTGGCTGCAGAGAGGATATTTCCACTCATAGGGGAAACTAAAACTAGGGACATAGTCTCAGAATAAGGGGCTGCCCATTTAACACTGAGATGAGGAGGAATTTCCTCTCGCAGAGGGTTGTAAATCTGTGGAATTCTCTGCCCCATAGAGCTGTGGAGGCTGCGTCATTGATTTATAGTTAAGACAGAGATAGACAGATTTTTGAGCGATAAGGGAATAAAGGTTTATGGGAAGTGGGTAGGGAAGTGGAGCTGAGTCCATGATCAGATCAGCCATGATCTTATTAAATGGTAGAGCAGGCTCGAGGGGCCAGGTAGCCTACTCCTGCTCCTATTTCTTATATTCTTATGTTCATGCAGTATCAATCACCCACTGAGCATCAAGAGTAGCGAGAGACAATGCAAAGTAAACATCCTAACCTTATTACACAATCCCAGAGCTTCTGTTTGCCATGCACTATACCGAGGAGCTCATGTGATCTTGTAAGCTGAAACAGTGAAGATCATCCAGCGTAAGACCACTGATACTTTGAGCTGCATTAAAATCTTAAAGCACGCTCCTAATTATTTATTATTCTATACAGCTCAAGCAGGACTAATTTTATTCATGTAACATTGGTGCCGCAATTAGCTTAGATGCTAATTGTTATATTTGTGGGGGTGGACTATTATGCCCAGCAAGGTGAGGGATCACTGCTGGGGAGTTTTCCACTTTTGGCACACAGTGTTTGCAGCGAGCAATTCCAGACCTGGTATAACACGGGCAGGCGCACAGTAAAACTCTCTCTATTTTGTCCCAACAATATACTTTGACCTTCAGAAGAGCAGCCCTTCCTGCGCAGTGCGATTTTATTCTTTGTGCTATACCAGCCACCTTCACTGTATTTTGTCGGGAGGTTGTCAACATAAGGCTCAATTCCGTAAGGCTGTGCTCCCAGCAAGAAGCCTCGAGAAATGAGAGCCTGCGGCAGATAATAGGCAATGAATCTGGATGCAGACGCCTGAGCCCAGTTCTCTGATTCACGTTTCTCAAAATTGAGGGTCTATGCTGGGAACATAACCTTGCAAAATTGACCCTATTCATGTTGAATTGTGGACAGTTGTGTGTTGTAAAATCACCGTTGCTAGGCAGTGGCTTGAGACAGCTCTAAGCTCAAGAGCTGAAGAATGTGGTTTTGGGGCAGCAAGGAGCAAATAACACTCAGTGACTTACCCTGGTAGATAGATAGTTGTATTGGGGAATCAGAAATAACTTATGAAGTTAGGGCACGTTCACACTATAATTGTATTATTACATCGACGTTCCAAGAGGATTTTAAAATTTACATTTTGAATTTTTTCTCGTGCAGTTCCTTTCTGGTTTTTTTTTCCTCTCCCGCTAAATCCACTCTTTCATTCTCTCTCTTTATTTATCTTTCTGTATCTAATTTGGCTCTAATTCGCCCTTTTTCCTTCTCTGCTGTTTCTACGTTTCTTTCTCTGGTTAAGGAGCAGCAGGCATTGATGACGAGATCCAACACCGCCTCTACTGCGCCAGTGCAGCATTCGGCCACCTGAGGAAAAGAGTGTTTGAAGACCAGGCCCTCAAATCTGGCACCAAGCTCATGATCTACAGGTCCACAGTAATGTATGGCTCAGAAACATGGACCATGTACAGTAGACACATCAAGTCGCTGGAGAAATCCCACCAGCGACGTCTCCGCAAGATCCTACAAATCCCCTGGGAGGACAGACGGACAAACATTAGAGTCCTCCATCAGGCCAACATCCCCAGCATTAAAGCACTGACCACACTTGATCAGCTCCGCTGGGTAGGCCACGTAGTTCGCATGCCAGACACGAGACTCCCAAAGCAAGCGCTCAACTCGGAACTCGTCCATGGCAAACGAGCCAAAGGCGGGCAGAGGAAGCGTTACAAGGACACCCTCAAAGCCTCCCTGATAAAGTGCGACATCCCCACTGACACCTGGGAGTCCTGGCCAAAGATCACCCTAAGTGGAGGAAGTGCACCCGGGAGGGCGCAGTGCTCCTCGAGTATCGTCGCCGAGAGCACGCAGAAATCAAGCGCAGGCAGCGGAAGGAGCGTGCGGCAAACCAGGCTCCCTGTCCACCCTTTCCCTCATCGACTGTCTGTCCCACCTGTGACAGGGACTGTGGTTCTCATATTGGATTGTACAGCCACCTAAGAACTCATGCTAAGAGTGGAAGCAAGTCTTCCTCAATCCCGAGGGACTGCCTATGATGATGAGACCATTGGACCCGATGTTCACGAGGGCCCAGGTGCCCTGCTGACTTCGCACTTCCAGCAATTTGTGGTGCAAAAATAACACGATCTGAAGGGTGAGGTCAAAAATCCAATTCACGGCGCTTGCCATGACATGTGCCGCTCCAACAATTTCTAGCCCATTGTTTCAGTGTCAGTTCAGACTTTGACAACTAATTTCTAGTAAACTTGTAGTAGTGTAAATAAAGACGTTTACTCCACAGTTTAATAACCTCGCACCTTGCATATAGCAAGTGTGTGTGACATAATAAATCGCATCTTCTTCGCCACTCTTCCCGCACATTAATCTTCCTGCTGAACTGACAGGATTAATTGAGGTCACCCACACTACAGATGGTATTCTACTCATCCCCCATTTGACTGACCCCACAAATGTATCCTTAATCCCTGACTTACAGTTCGATCCAGAACTTTACCTGCCTTGAATCCAATAAGCAGACGGAACGTTCTATTAATCTGTTCCCTTTTCAGACAGGCACATTCTGTTCCTCTGCATGAAGCTTCAGGACTCTCAACTACTCTTTAAGATATTTATTAAATGGAAAGGTGTGCAACAAAAGCTAAATAATTTACTTCTTTCCTCATACCGATCAATTCTGTGCTGTGGTTACATTGTTCCTTTCATTCAATCTGCAGTGACGACTAGACAAAGAGCCGGTCCATAATGAGTGAATAAATGGGTAACGTGGCAAGTCACATCCTACAACCTGATTAGTCAGAGATAAAAGTGTCATTTCAATCTACTTACCTGACAGGAATGAAGGCCTTCTTCTAAAAAAAATTTACATAAAAGAATGTGAATAGACTTTTGTCATTTCTGCCTTTCCCATTATCCAAGGAATTCTTCCAAAATAGCAAAATCTCCTCCTTACACTGTCTCTGACAGCAGAGGTTAACAGTTTGTTTTTCAAGAGTTATTCTTGCACAAAACAAATGCTGGCAACATGCCAAACTGTCAAGCAAACAGAATGTATCTATTAAACTGTGACTTTCCTCCACATCAGTCCAACTGCACTGTTTATTCATGAAGTGAGTTACATTGCATTTCTGACAAGCCATGCATTTTAAACATATGAAGGAAATTAGAACCGGGCCCAATTCCAACCTTTCCGCTCAAATGCAAGAATTAATTGACTAAACTGAGTATTTACTTGTTTTTTATGTATCACATTGATACCACTGTATTTAACCAATCAAGGACTATTTGACAATGTTGCGCAATCCCTACACAAAGAGCTTTATGGCTAACTGCTTGTAACAATGAATTTGTTTAGAAACACATAAACGTGTCTTATATATAATGTGTATTTAACCATTTGAGTACTAACAACATATATGGAGGAGAAATTGGGGAGCAACTCCATTTGGGGCGTGAACTGTTTAACGTTTGAAAAATTAGTGCCAGGTGCTAATGTTTTCAAAGTCTTAAAAAATTCAGCGTTTGCGCTTCAGGAAGGAGGCGGAGTGCTGAAGTAACGCCTCACTTCCTTGCTGGAGCGCAACAGGCAGCAGGCGGGGCGGTAGGTGTGTAGTGCTGCACAATGGGCCGTGCACAATACTGCCACGTTCGGAGGTTCCTCCCCTCCCTGAAAGGGAAGGGCCATCGCTGCAGGCTCTGCAAAAGAACTTAGCTGCTCCCCGACGGCAGCGGCGATCCGGCCCGGTCAGCCCGATGCACCGCAGCAGAGTGCCGAGCTGATCAAACATGCCACCTTGCCTTTAAGCATCGCCCCCGAAGCGCCCGACCTCCCACTGCAGCTGCCGGTGTTTTTGCCTGGTGATGTTGCAGGGGGCGGAACTGAAGTTCTGATTCGGGGCACTACAGGGGCAATCCTCACGTCGATGATGTCACGATCTCCAGGAGAAGGAGATCGCGGCGTTACGGTGTACCGCCGCCACAAACTTCCCGCCGCGCCCGGTCGGTAAATGTTTAGCGCTCCGTTAGCGCCCCCCTGGAGGCGATAATGGGAGGCGCTAAGGAGGCCAATTTCGAGGTCCAAGTCTTCAAGGAGACCATGATTTATTATTTTGTTCTGAATAAACCATTATGGTGTGGAAACACAAGCAGTGCATTTCCCAAAAGAATTCCTGCTGGCTTGAGAATTCTGGGAACCCCGGGCAGCATTGGAAGCTCCCGTTAGTTAATGAGCTTCTGCAAGGCCGTTGTGCAGTCGCTGGAATGCACTACCAGGGCAAGCTTCCTCCTCGACAAACAACACAACATGTCGGAGGAAAAGCAAACTCCCAGGACACACCTGCCCCTGTTCAATCAGGGCACCAGATGCAAACGTGACTCCATTGTTTCAGGAAAATAAACAGATGTATTTTTAAGTTGAAGTTGATTGATCGCGGGCAGGAAACCAGCAGGAAAGTGCCCCTTTCGTTTGACCTCCTCAAAGAGGCTGCCACTGGTCAGTAAGTCGACGCAGAGTCACCAACATTTATGAAATTGCCCTCCATTTGTTTTCCAGCAGTGCTCGTCACCGAGCGGCCCGTGTTACCGCTACATCGCGCACGCACCAACCCTCCACCGACCAGCGGCAACCCCTTTCCGCCCCGCGTGGGAAGTTGCCCTGCGGGAAATTGCCCCTGGGAGCGGATCAGCCGCTGCTTGGTGCTCCCGACAGCTTTTCTCTGTGGGAAGCTGTGTGTGGCTGGGCAGCGTGTCCGCCCTTAAAGGGGATGGTGTTCTGCTGCTGCCGCCATTTTAAAAAATTGTCAGCTGACTCTGAGGTCGGCCCGACAACAGCGCTCACGGGATCGGCAGGGCCGCCAACAGGCAGCCAGGCACCCCCTCTTGGCTACCAGGCCGCTGGCCCAGCCGAAACCTTCCCCGGTGGCCCAGTGGGACTAACTAAGCTAACTGCAGAGTTCGCAGTGGGCCTCCCCTTTAACTGAAGGTGAGGGACATTGTGACATCATCAACGCCGCGCTGATGACACCGAGCGATGTCCGTTCTGTTCCATGACAGCTTCTGCCCTCCCTCCCCAAACGGGAAAAAAAATCTAACAGCTGAATCTTGTTCTACTCTCCGTCCCATGGATTGAGGCGGAGAAAAATCTTCAAGATCGGTGAGAGCGTCCCCTTTCGGTCTGAAGGCAATTTCCGTCCCCAGGTAAAAAATTGGAAACAGAGATTTGCGAATTTTTTTTTTTTTAAAACTTACCTCGGCCGCCTCCCCTTCAACCATCGCCACCAAAGCGCCCGGCCTCCCGATGGACGCCCGCTGCAGCTGTTGGTATTTTCGCCCGGCATTGCTGCAGGGGGTGGAATGCAAGTTCGGGTCCGGGGTGCCACTGGGGCGATGCGCACGATGATGGCGTCATGATCTTCGGGCACAGGAGATCATGGTACAATGCCATACCGCCGCCACAAACCTCCCGACGAATGTAACGGGAGTTGCTGATCTCGCCACGCCCTGTCGCAAACCCATTTGCGCCCTGTTATCATCTCCCCCGGAGATGCTAACGGGAGGCAAAAAGGAGCCTAATTTCTACCCTATCATGCATTGTTAAGTGTTCTGAAGCATATCATCTATGTCTGTCCATTTGGTGTACTCTGCTCCAGGTCAGGTCCTGACTCAAGTCTCACACATGAGATTATTGAGCCAATTACTAGGGAAGGTTGAGATGGTTTCCCATTGCTGCCCTTGTGTTTTTTTTAATCTTTGGAGTACCCTCTTCAAGCAGGACTGTTACCAAGGCTAAAGAGCCCCACTTATCCATTGAGATGGGGCAGGTGGGCCACCCACACCCATTGAACACAAGTACCCGCTCTGGACATCAATCCAGTAATCAGAGCCAGCGGGGTACTTTGCTTACCGGGGCTGTCTGGAATAAGTGCTGAATACAAATTAGCGGCTGGATACTACCACTGGGCTAAGGGCCACTCTGTCCCGACACAAGAAAAAGGCCACAATTATGCCAAAGAACACAATCTAGGAAATCTACAGCTGTACAGTTAATCTTCTCTGACTGGTGGCACTCAGGCCCAATGACAGGACTGATTCAGCCTGGCGAAGCCCAACTCCCTGTCCCAATAACACAATGCTGAGAATAAACAGCATCGCTTTTAATTCACCCAGGCTGAGTGTGCGTTAATTTTCATCTTTCAGGTGAGACGTTGAACCGAGGCCCCATCTTGTTAAATTAAATATTGGGATTCACAGGAGCCTCTTTGTCTCTCTACCACTAGGAGCTAAATTAAAAAGTAGGACCTCAAAAGTAGTAATCTCGGGATTGCTACCAGTGCCACGTGATAGTCAGAGTAGGAATCGCAGGATAGCGCAGATGAATACGTGGCTTGAGCAGTGGTGCAGCAGGGAGGGATTCAAATTCCTGGGGCATTGGGACCGGTTCTGGGGGAGGTGGGACCAGTACAAACCGGACGGTCTGCACCTGGGCAGGACCGGAACCAATGTCCTAGGGGGAGTGTTTGCTAGTGCTGTTGGGGAGGATTTAAACTAATATGGCAGGGGGATGGGTACCAATGCAGGGAGACAGAGGGAAACAAAAAGGAGGCAAAAGCAAAAGACAGAAAGGAGATGAGGAAAAGTGGAGCGCAGAGAAACCCAAGGCAAAGAACAAAAAGGGCCACTGTACAGCAAAATTCTAAAAGGACAAAGGGTGTTAAAAAAACAAGCCTGAAGGCTTTGTGTCTTAATACAAGGAGTATTCGCAATAAGGTGGATGAATTAACTGTGCAAATAGATGTTAACAAATATGATGTGATTGGGATTACGGAGACGTGGCTCCAGGATGATCAGGGCTGGGAACTCAACATCCAGGGGTATTCAACATTCAGGAAAGATAGAATAAAAGGAAAAGGAGGTGAGGTAGCATTGCTGGTTAAGGAGGAAATTAAGGCAATAGTTCAGAAGGACATTAGCTTGGACGATGTGGAATCTATATGGGTAGAGCTGCACAATACCAAAGGGCAAAAAACGTTAGTGGGAGTTGTGTACAGACCTCCAAACAGTAGTAGTGATGTTGGGGAGGGCATCAAACATGAAATTAGGGGTGCGTGCAATAAAGGTGCAGCAGTTATAATGGGTGACTTTAATATGCACATCGATTGGGTTAACCAAACTGCAAGCAATACGGTGGAGGAGGATTTCCTGGAGTGCATAAGGGATGGTTTTTTAGACCAATATGTCGAGGAACCAACTAGGGGGGAGGCCATCTTAGACTGGGTGTTGTGTAATGAGAGAGGATTAATTAGCAATCTCGTTGTGCGAGGCCCCTTGGGGAAGAGTGACCATAATATGGTGGAATTCTGCATTAGGATGGAGAATGAAACAGTTAATTCAGAGACCATGGTCCAGAACTTAAAGAAGGGTAACTTTGAAGGTATGAGGCGTGAATTGGCTAGGATAGATTGGCGAATGATACTGAAGGGGTTGACTGTGGATGGGCAATGGCAGACATTTAGAGACCGCATGGATGAACTACAACAATTGTACATTCCTGTCTGGCGTAAAAATAAAAAAGGGAAGGTGGCTCAACCGTGGCTATCAAGGGAAATCAGGGATAGTATTAAAGCCAAGGAAGTGGCATACAAATTGGCCAGAAATAGCGGTGAACCCGGGGACTGGGAGAAAATTAGAACTCAGCAGAGGAGGACAAAGGGTTTGATTAGGGCAGGGAAAATGGAGTACGAGAAGAAGCTTGCAGGGAACATTAAGACGGATTGCAAAAGTTTCTATAGATATGTAAAGAGAAAAAGGTTAGTAAAGACAAACGTAGGTCCCCTGCAGTCAGAATCAGGGGAAGTCATAACGGGGAACAAAGAAAAGGCGGACCAATTGAACAAGTACTTTGGTTCGGTATTCACTGAGGAGGACACAAACAACCTTCCGGATATAAAAGGGGTCGGAGGGTCTAGTAAGGAGGAGGAACTGAGGGAAATCCTTATTAGTCGGGAAATTGTATTGGGGAAACTGATGGGATTGAAGGCCGATAAATCCCCAGGGCCTGATGGACTGCATCCCAGAATACTTAAGGAAGTGGCCTTGGAAATAGTGGATGCATTGACAGTCATTTTCCAACATTCCATTGACTCTGGATCAGTTCCTATGGAGTGGAGGGTAGCCAATGTAACCCCACTTTTTAAAAAAGGAGGGAGAGAGAAAACAGGGAATTATAGACCGGTCAGCCTGATATCGGTAGTGGGTAAAATGATGGAATCAATTATTAAGGATGTCATAGCAGTGCATTTGGAAAGAGGTGATATGATCGGTCCAAGTCAGCATGGATTTGTGAAAGGGAAATCATAGAAACATAGAAACATAGAAACATAGAAAATAGGTGCAGGAGTAGGCCATTCGGCCCTTCTAGCCTGCACCGCCATTCAATGAGTTCATGGCTGAACATTCAACTTCAGTACCCCATTCCTGCTTTCTCGCCATACCCCTTGATCCCCCTAGTAGTAAGGACCTCATCTAACTCCTTTTTGAATATATTTAGTGAATTGGCCTCAACAACTTTCTGTGGTAGAGAATTCCACAGGTTCACCACTCTCTGGGTGAAGAAGTTCCTCCGCATCTCGGTCCTAAATGGCTTACCCCTTATCCTTAGACTGTGACCTCTGGTTCTGGACTTCCCCAAATTGGGAACATTCTTCCTGCATCTAACCTGTCTAACCCCGTCAGAATTTTAAATGTTTCTATGAGGTCCCCTCTCATTCTTCTGAACTCCAGTGAATACAAGCCCAGTTGATCCAGTCTTTCTTGATAGGTCAGTCCCGCCATCCCGGGAATCAGTCTGGTGAACCTTCGCTGCACTCCCTCAATAGCAAGAATGTCCTTCCTCAGGTTAGGAGACCAAAACTGTACACAATACTCCAGGTGTGGCCTCACCAATGCCCTATACAACTGTAGCAACACCTTCCTGCCCCTGTACTCAAATCCCCTTGCTATGAAGGCCAACATGCCATTTGCTTTCTTAACCGCCTGCTGCACCTGCATGCCAACCTTCAATGACTGATGTACCATGACACCCAGGTCTCTTTGCACCTCCCCTTTTCCTAACCTGTCACCATTCAGATAATAGTCTGTCTCTCTGTTTTTACCACCAAAGTGGATAACCTCACATTTATCCACATTATACTTCATCTGCCATGCATTTGCCCACTCACCTAACCTATCCAAGTCGCTCTGCAGCCTCACAGCATCCTCCTCGCAGCTCACACTGCCACCCAACTTAGTGTCATCCGCAAATTTGGAGATACTATATTTAATCCCCTCATCTAAATCATTAATGTACAGTGTAAACAGCTGGGGCCCCAGCACAGAACCTTGCGGTATCCCACTAGTCACTGCCTGCCATTCTGAAAAGTACCCATTTACTCCTACTCTTTGCTTCCTGTCTGACAACCAGTTCTCAATCCATGTCAGTACACTACCCCCAATCCCATGTGCTCTAACTTTGCACATCAATCTCTTGTGTGGGACCTTGTCGAACGCCTTCTGAAAGTCCAAATATACCACATCAACTGGTTCTCCCTTATCCACTCTACTGGAAACATCCTCAAAAAATTCCAGAAGATTTGTCAAGCATGATTTCCCTTTCACAAATCCATGCTGACTTGGACCTATCATGTCACCTCTTTCCAAATGCACTGCTATGACATCCTTAATAATTGATTCCATCATTTTACCCACTACCGACCGATGTCAGGCTGACCGGTCTATAATTCCCTGTTTTCTCTCTCCCTCATGCTTGACAAATCTTCTGGAATTTTTTGAGGATGTTTCCAGTTGAGTGGACAAGGGAGAACCAGTTGATGTGGTGTATTTGGACTTTCAGAAGGCTTTCGACAAGGTCCCACACAAGAGATTAATGTGCAAAGTTAAAGCACATGGGATTGGGGGTAGTGTGCTGACATGGATTGAGAACTGGTTGTCAGACAGGAAGCAAAGAGTAGGAGTAAATGGGTACTTTTCAAAATGACAGGCAGTGACTAGTGGGGTACCGCAAGGTTCTGTGCTGGGGCCCCAGCTGTTTACACTGTACATTAATGATTTAGACGAGGGGATTAAATGTAGTATCTCCAAATTTGCGGATGACACCAAGTTGGGTGGCAGTGTGAGCTGCGAGGAGGATGTTATGAGGCTGCAGAGTGACTTGGATAGGTTAGGTGAGTGGGCAAATGCATGGCAGATGAAGTATAATGTGGATAAATGTGAGGTTATCCACTTTGGTGGTAAAAACAGAGAAACAGACTATTATCTGAATGGTGACAGATTAGGAAAAGGGGAGGTGCAAAGAGACCTGGGTGTCATGGTACATCAGTCATTGAAGGTTGGCATGCAGGTACAGCAGGCGGTTAAGAAAGCAAATGTCATGTTGGCCTTCATAGCGAGGGGATTTGAGTACAGGGGCAGGAAGGTGTTGCTACAGTTGTACAGGGCCTTGGTGAGGCCACACCTGGAGTATTGTGTACAGTTTTGGTCTCCTAACCTGAGGAAGGACATTCTTGCTATTGAGGGAGTGCAGCGAAGGTTCACCAGACTGATTCCTGGGATGGCGGGACTGACCTATCAAGAAAGACTGGATCAACTGGGCTTGTATTCACTGGAGTTCAGAAGAATGAAAGGGGACCTCATAGAAACGTTTAAAATTCTGATGGGGTTAGACAGGTTAGATGCAGGAAGAATGTTCCCAATTTGGGGAAGTCCAGAACCAGGGGACACAGTCTAAGGATAAGAGGTAAGCCATTTAGGACCGAGATGAGGAGAAACTTCTTCACCCAGAGAGTGGTGAACCTGTGGAATTCTCTACCACAGAAAGTTGTTGAGGCCAGTTCACTGAATATATTCAAAAAGGAGTTAGATGAAGTCCTTACTACTAGGGGAATCAAGGGGTATGGTGGGAAAGCAGGAATGGGGAACGGAAGTTGCATGTTCAGCCATGAACTCATTGAATGGCGGTGCAGGCTAGAAGGGCCGAATGGCCTACTCCTGCACCGATTTTCTATGTTTCTATGTTTCTATGTTTCTACCTCTCTCTCTCCTCCTTTAAGATGATCCTTAAAACCTCCCTCTTTGGCCAAGTATTTGGCCACCTGTCCTCATATGTGAGGAATTTTGTCTGATAACATTCCTGTGAGGCACCTTGGGATGTTTTACTATGTTAAAAGCGCTATAGAAACATAAGTTGCTGTTGTTGTCTGCCTTCTCGGGTGGACGTAAAGATCCCATGACACTATTCGATTGGCACTATTCAACTGGGCTGGCCAATATTTATCCCTCAAATAATGCCAGTGGAAAAGATGATCTGGTCATGTATCTAATGCTGTTACTGTGCAGAAATTGGCTGCCGCATTTCCTACATTACAACAGTGACTACATTTCAAAAAATACTTCATTGGCTGTAAATCGCGTGGGATAGCCTGAGATTGTGAACGGCGCTAAATAATTGCAAATGTTTTCCTTTCCATTAATCCAAGCACCCAGGGGGAATGCTGAAGCAAGAACAGGCAATGTGAAGTAATAGCCTGCAGACCATTTGATG
The DNA here is from genome assembly GCF_044704955.1 of Pristiophorus japonicus. Lineage (NCBI taxonomy): Eukaryota > Metazoa > Chordata > Chondrichthyes > Pristiophoridae > Pristiophorus > Pristiophorus japonicus. The sequence continues at coordinate 514,733,192 of NC_091977.1, read as the reverse complement.
AATTTACTTTTTAATTCAGTTAGGCAACAGTTTTCAAAAAAAAATTCTTGCTATTTGTTGGCTCCAATCGAGAACAAATTTTTAATGAGCAATTGTACTGCAATTTAAAGTCTGGATAAGATGTCACCATTGTGGGCTGCTTTTGCTCTGGAGCTGTGTTGTGGAATCTGAGTATCAGAAAACAACCAGTTCACAATGGGGTCAGAAGAACATCAGAACATAAGTAACAGGAACAGGAGTAGGCCATCTGGCCCCTCGAGGCTGCTCCGCCATTTAATAAGATCATGGCTAATCTGATCTTGGCCTCAACTCCACTTCCCTGCCCACTCCCCATAACCCTTGCCGCTCATCATTTAGAAATCTGTCTATCTCCACCTTAAATATATTCAATGACCCAGCCTCCACAGCTCTCTGGGGCAAAGAATTCCACAGATTCACGACCCTCTGAGAGAAGAAATTCTTCCTCATTTCCGTTTTAAATCGGTGACCCCTTATTCTGAAACTGGAGGTGCAACGAGACCTGGGTGTCATGGTACATTAGTCATTGAAAGTTGCCAATCAGGTACAGCAGGCGGTGAAGAAGGCAAATAGCTTGTTGGCCTTCATAGCTAGAGGATTTGAGTATAGGAGCAGGGAGGTCTTACTGCAGTTGTACAGAGCCTTGGTGAGGCCACACCTGGGATATTGTGTTCAGTTTTGGTCTCCTGATCTGAGGAAGGACATTCTTGCTATTGAGGGAGTGCAGCGAAGGTTCACCAGACTGATTCCCGGGATGGCAGGACTGAGGTTATCCACTTTGGTGGTAAAAACAGAGAGACAGACTATTATCTGAATGGTGACAGATTAGGAAAAGGGGAGGTGCAACGAGACCTGGGTGCCATGGTACATCAGTCACTGAAGGTTGGCATGCAGGTACAGCAGGCGGTTAAGAAAGCAAATGGCATGTTGACCTTCATAGCGAGGGGATTTGAGTACAGGGACAAGGAGGTGTTACTACAGTTGTACAGGGCCTTGGTGAGGCCACACCTGGTGTACAGTTTTGGTCTCCTAACTTGAGGAAGGACATTCTTGCTATTGAGGGAGTGCAGCGAAGGTTCACCAGACTGATTCCCGGGATGGCGGGACTGACATATCAAGAAAGACTGGATCAACTGGGCTTGTATTCACTGGAGTTCAGAAGAATGAGAGGGGATCTCATAGAAACGTTTAAAATTCTGACAGGTTTAGACAGGTTAGAAGCAGGAAGAATGTTCCCGATGTTGGGGAAGTTCAGAACCAGGGATCACAGTCTAAGGATAAGGGGTAAGCCATTTAGGACCGAGATGAGGAGAAATTTCTTTGCTCAGAGAGTTGTTAACCTGTGAATTCTCTATTGCAGCAAGTTGTGAAGGCCAGTTTGTTAGATATATTCAAAAGGGAGTTAGATATCGCTCTTACTGCTAAAGAGATCAAGGGGTATGGAGAGAAAGCAGGTTGAATGATCAGCCATGATCTTATTGAATGATGGTGCAGCTCGAAGGGCCGAATGGTCTACGCCTGCACCTAATTTCTATGTAAACTATGTGCAGGATTTGGCCAGTGCCAACATCAGTGTGTGTATGGGCTGAAAAGGTTTTTGGACTTTTAAAATGGCTCCATACCCTTTTAAAATGGAGACGCACATGGGCTGCGTTTCAAAATGGAGTTTGAACATTTGGACTTTAAAAAGGACTGATAGCAGGAGCTGTCTCTCTTTTGGGTTGTCATGGGATCAGCCTCAACACTGACGTCATGAAAGGCAGAGGCCTTCTCATTTTGAACTTTGTGTGATCTGTGGAAAAACACCTTTTGTCCATGGGGCCGGGATGTCTGGATGGACAATGAGGTTTGCAGGCCAAATGTAACACCTCTGGACTCTTTCAATAAAGGAGCCTTCAGGAAAGCAAAATACCATTGGCACTTCGAGAACTGCTCATTTACAGAAATGGCCTATCATTGTTTTCATCGAGATGACCGATCCAGGACAGAGACGTCACCAGGAAGACCAACTAACGTCTCTGCGACCATGGTAACCAGGAATCGCCCAGCCGGTTTTGTGTATTATACGGGGTATAAATATGCTGAACTTTGGGGATTGAGTCCTTATTTTCCTCCATTATCTGGAACGGGGTTCCCCGCGTGGCTACGCATCCATCAACTCTCCAGGAACGTCTGAAGTGAGTGCCTCATTGTACAACCTCAACGAAACTCTCTCGGCCTCATCGCATGCCTCTGTTAGGTACGGTTTTGTCTTTAGAGTCGATTGGACCCGGGACTGCGTGAATCAACGATAAGGGCTGGTAATTATATCCAGCATACACCTCTGGAAATCCCCAAGACCGCCAGCGTGTTTAGCTGCTGAGGAACTGCAAGGGTCCAAGACACAGGCTAACACATGTGTGTGTGAGGAGGCTTCCAAGTATGGGTTCTGACCATACCGGGAGAGGCGTTTAGTTAGAAGGGTTTCCATTATCTGGGCTTAGATTCTGGGAAGGGTTTTTTTTCAGCGTCACCAACAGTGTCCATTTTTAAGCTAGTCACCTATTCTTTAAGTCGTAAGCGAGAGGAATAAGAGTTGTCGTTTGTCAGTGTAATAAAAGGAATTGATCTTTGACCAACCTGAATCGTTTTGTTTTGTCTTGAGTCATAGAAACATAGAAACATAGAAAATAGGTGCAGGAGTAGGCCATTCGGCCCTTCGAGCCTGCACCACCATCCAATATGATCATGGCTGATCATGCAACTTCAGTACCCCATTCCTGCTTTCTTTCCATACCCCTTGATCCCTTTAGCCGTAAGGGTCACATCTAACTACCTTTTCAATATATCTAATGAACGTCAATTATAATCTATCCATAGTAACCTCTCGTGTCCGAACTTGGGGGTTGTGGGGCTTGTGGTTCGCGGTATAATTCGGAAGACCAACTGGGTGGCATCTGCTCACGGCCGGGTTACACATTAATCCCGCTGGGGAATCTGTCATGTCATGTCATGTCATAGGCAGACCCTCGGAATCGAGGAGGACATGCTTCCACTCCCAAAATGAGTTATTTGATGGCTGAACAGTCTGATACGAGAGCCACAGACCCTGTTACAGGTGGGACAGACATTTGTCGGGGGAAGGGGTCGGTAGGGCAGGTTTGCCGCACGTTCCTTCCGCTGCCTGCGCCTGGCCTCTTCATACTCCTTGCATCGAGACTCAAAGAGCTCAATGCCCTCCTGGATGCACTTTCTCCACCTCAGGCAGTCTGCGGCCAGGGTCTCCCAGGTGTCAGTGGTGATGTCGCACTTTACCAGGGAGGCTTTGAGGGTGTCCTTATAACGTTTCCGCTGTCCTCCTTTCGTTTACCATGAAGGAGCTCCGCATAAAGCATTTGCTTAGGGAGTCTCGTATCTGGCAATCTGGGGAATCTACGCATTGGGCATAGGAGAAGACCTATCTGACCTTGGTCTCTCTCTGTGTGGGATTACCTGCTAATCGACAGGCTCGGCAGGAACTATTGGCAAAAGCTCCTGCCATCCAAAGGGAAACAACCCGAACTGGGGAGTTTTAAAGCATGGGTCGACTCAAGGGAGCACAAAACACCCTACATATGCCCCCTAGTTATAGATTCCCCCCCGAGGGGTAACATCCTCTCTGCATTTACCCTGTCAAGCTCTCCCAGAATCTTATACGTTTCAATCAGATCACCTCACATTCTTCTAAACTCCAATGAGTATAGGCCCAGCCTGCTCAACCTTTCTTCATAAGTCAACTCCTTCATCTTAAGAATCAACCTCGTGAACCTTCTCTGAACTGCCTCCAATGCAAGTATATCCCTCCTTAAATAAGGAGACCAAACCTGTACGCAGTACTCTAGGTGTGGCCTCACTAATACCCTGTACAGTTGTGGCAGGACTTCCCTGCTTTTATACTCCAACCCCTTGCAATAAAGGCCAACATTGCATTTGACTTGCTGTACCTGCATTCTAACTTTTTGTGTTTCATACACCAGGACCCCCAGATCCCTCTATACCGTGGCATTTTGTAATCCTCCCCATTTAAATAATAATTTACTTTTTTACTTTTCCTTCGAAAGCGGATAACCTCACATTTTCCCAAATTATACTCCATCTGCCAAATTTTTGCCCACTCACTTAGCCTGTCTATATCCCTTGGCAGATTCTTTGCATCCTCCTCACAACTTGCTTTCCCATCCATCTTTGTATCAGCAAATTTGGCTACATTACACTCGACCCCTTCATCCAAGTCATTAATATAGATTGTAAATAGTTGAGACACCAGCACTGATCCCTGTATCACCCCGCTAGTTACAGTTTGCCAACCTGAAAATGACTCATTTCATAGAATCATAGAAATTTAGAGTACGAAAGGAGGCCATAGGCCATTTCAGCCCATTGCGTCCGTGCCGGCCGACCAAGAGCTAGCCACTTAATCCCATTTTCCAGCTCTTGGTCCTAGCCCTGTAGGTTATGCCACTTTAAGTGCACATCCATGTATTTTTTAAATGTAGTGAGGCTTTAGAAACATAGAAAACATAGAAACATAGAAATTAGGTGCAGGAGCAGGCCATTCAGCCCTTCAAGCCTGCACCATCATTCAATAAAATCATGGCTGATCATTCAACCTCAGTACCCCTTTCCTGCTTTCTCTCCAGACCCCTTGATCTCTTTGGCTGTAAGGGCCATATCTAACTCTCTTTTGAATATATCAAACGAACTGTCCTTAACAACTTTCTGCGGTAGAGAATTCCACAGCTAAACCACTCTCTGAGTGAAGAAGTTTCTCCTCATCTCGGTCCTAAATGGCTTACCCCTTATCCTTAGACTGTGATCCCTGTTTCTGGAACTCCCAAGCAACGGGAACATTCTTCCTGCCTCTAACCTGTCCAATCCCGTCAGAATTTTATATGTTTCTATGAGATCCCCTCTTAGTCTTCTAAACTCCAGTGGATACAAGCCCAGTTGATCCAGTCTCTCCTCATATGTCAGTCCTGCCATCCCGGGAATTAATCTGGTGAACCTTCGCTGTACTCCCTCAATAGCAAGAATGTCCTTCCTCAGATTAGGAGACCAAAACTGAACAAAATATTCCAGGTGTGGCCTCACCAAGGCTCTGTACAACTGCAGTAAGACCTCCTATTCTCAAATCCTCTAGCTATGAAGGCCAACAAGCCATTTGTCTTCTTCAATGCCTGCTGTACCTGCATGCCAACCTTTAATGACTGATGTACCATGACACCCAGGTCTCGTTGCACCTCCCCTTTTCTTAATCTGTCACCATTCAGAAAATATTCTGTCTTCCTGTTTTTGCCACCAAAGTGGATAACCTCACATTTATCCACATTATATTGCATCTGCCATGCATTTGGCCACTCACCTAACCTGTCCAAGTCACCCTGCAGCCTCTTCGTATCCTCCTCACAGCTCACACTGCCACCCAGCTTAGTGTCATCTGCAAACTTGTAGATATTACATTCAATTCCTTCATCTAAATCATTGATGTATATTGTAAATAGCTGGGGACCCAGCACTGACTCCTGCGGCATCCTATTGGTCACTGCCTGCCATTCTGAAAAGGACCTGTTTATTCCGACTCTCTGCTTCCTATCTGCCAACCAGTTCTCTATCCATGTCAATACATTATCCCCAATACCATGTGCTTTAATTTTGCACAGTAATCTCTTGTGTGGGACCTTGTCAAAAGCCTTTTGAAACTCCAAATACACCACATCCGCTGGTTCTCCCTTGTCCACTCCACTAGTTACATTCTCAAAAAATTCTAGACAATTTGTCAAGCATGATTTCCCTTTCATAAATTCATGCTGACTTGGATCGATCCTGTCACTGCTTTCCAAATGCACTGCTATTTCATCTTTAATAATTGATTCCAACATTTTCCCCACCACCGACATCAGGCTAACCGGTCTATAATTCCCTGTTTTCTCTTTCCCTCCTTTTTTAAAAAGTGATGTTACATTAGCTACCCTCTAGTCCATAGGAACTGATCTAGAGTCAAAAGAATGCCTCTACCTCTACCTCTCTTTCAGGCAGTGAGTTCCAGACCGCCTCCACCCTCTGGGTAAAAACATTTCCCCTCACATCTCCTCTATACCTCCCCCGAATTACATTAAATCTATGCCCCCTGGTTGTTGACCCCTCTGCATTTATCCCAACTCTCTGTTTTCTGCCAATCCTCTATCCATGCTAATATATTACTCCATGAGCTCTTATCTTGTGCAGTAACCTTTTATGTGTCACCTTATCAAATGCTTTCTGGAAATCCAAATACATGACATCTACTGGTTACCCTTCATCCACCCTGCTCATTACATCCTCAAAGAACTCCAGCAAATCTGTCAACCATGATTTCCCTTTCATAAAACCATGCTGACTCTGCTTGACTGCATCATGATTTTCTAAATGTCCTGCAATACTTCCTTAATAATGGACTGCAGCATTTTCCCAAAGACAGATGTTAGGCTAACTGCTCTATAGTTTTCTGCTTTCTGTCTCCCTCCTTTCTTAAATGGGTTGTTACATTTACGGTTTTCCAATCCACTGGGACCTCTCCGAATCCAGGGAATTTTGGTAGATTACAACCAATGCATCCACTATCTCTACAGCCACTTCTTTTAAGACCTTAGGGTGCAGGCCATCAGGTCCAGAGGACTTATCCACCTTTAGTCCTATTAGTTTGCCTAGTATTTTTTCTCTAGTGATAGCAATTGTTTTAAGTTCTGCCCCCCTACCAATCGCCCCTTGATTATCAATTATTGGGATTTTTAGTGTTTTTTACTGTGAAGACTGATACAAAATATTTGTTCAAATTCTCTGTCATTTCCCTGTTTCCCATTATCTTCCATTTTATATACCTGTAGCTCTTACTGTCTGTTTTTATATTTCATGCTAGTTTACTCTCATAAGCTATCTTCTCTCTCTATCATTTTTTTTTACCCACAAAAAAATCTTACATTTATATAGCTCCTTTCACGACCACCAGACGTTCCAAAGTGTTTTACGGCAAATTAAGTCACTGCTGTAACGTGGGAAACGTGGCAGCCAATTTACGCACAGCAAGCTCCCACACACATCAATGTGATAATGACAAGATAATCTGTTTTTGTTGTGTTGATTCAGGAATAAATATTAGTCAAGACACCAGGGATAACTCGCTTGCTCTTCTTCAAAATAGTGCCATGGGAACTTTTACAGCCACCTGAGAGAGCAGATGGGGCCTCGGTTTAATGTCTCATCTGAAAGACGGCATCTCCAGCAGTGCAGCACTCCATTGGAGTGTCAGCCTAGATTTATATGCTCCACTCTTTGGAGTGGGACTTGAACCCACAACCTTCTGATTCAGAGGCAAGTGTGCTACCCACTGAGCCACTGTGACACTCAAACCATGCAGCACACCATGCAGAATGGGAACAGGATGGTGCCGTGAGACTTGAATAAATTAAAACCTTAACAACTCTATTTCAACACATTTGTGATGGTTTGTTTTCCTAACGTGGGAACAGGAATAGGCCATTCAGGCCCTCATTCCGCCATTCAATTAGATGATGGCTGAGCTGCACCTCAACTCCACTTACCACCCTATGTTCCAAATACCTTGATAATCTTACTTTACCAATCCCAGTCTTAAAAATTTCATTTGATCACGTATCCAAAGCCATTTTGGGGGAGAGAATTCCAGATTTCCTCTAACCTTTATGTTAAAAACTGCTTTCTGATTTCACCCCTACATGGCCTTGCTTTAATTTTAAGATTATGCCCTCCTTATTCTGGATATCCCACCAAAGGAAATTGTTTCTCTGTATCTGCCCTATTGAATTCCTTCATTATTTTAAAATAATTCAATCAGATCACCCCTCAACTTTCTAAACTCATGGGAATACAAGCCAAGTTTCTGTGACCTGTCCTCATATTTAACCCTTTAAGCCCTGGTCTGTCCAAATAAAATTATTTTCCAGTTGCTAAACAATTGAAATATTGAAAATTCAGAGAATAGGTCTCCAAACACTCGACACCATCCAGAAGAAAGCAGCCCGTTTGATTGGCACCCCATTCACCACCTTCAACATTCACTCCCTCCACCACCGGCGCACCGTGGCTGCAGTGTGTACCATCTACAAGATGCACTGCAGCAACTCACCAAGGTTTCTTCAGCAGCATCTCCCAAACCCGTGGCCTCTACCACCTAGAATGACAAGGGCAGCAGGCACATGAGAGCACCATCACCTGCAAGTTCCCCTCCATGTTACACACCAGCCTGACTTGGAAACATATCGCCGTTCCTTCATTGTGGCTGGGTCAAAATCCTGGAATTCTCTCCCTAACAGCACTGTCGGAGTACCTTCACCTCACGGACTGCAGTGATTCAAGAAGACGGCTCACCACCACCTTCTCAAGGGCAATTAGGGATGGGCAATAAATTCTGGTCTTGCCAGTGTTGCCCACATCCTATGAATGAATAAAAAAAAAAGCTCAAACTGTTTTTAACTGAGACCGAAATGTCAAAGTCTTTAACTATTTTTGTCCTCAGGATGTATTGGTTTATACAGAGCTGCAGTTGTGCCTTTTGCTTCCATGATAGTTGTGAGAGCATATCCTAATACAATGAGTTTGTTGGAGATATTCTGTCTTACATATTCAGGATCACGACTCCATATACCTTCAGCTTCTTTCCCCAAATCCAACTGACCCTTTAGACACTCCCTTGCTCACTGGACTTGCCTCTCGGGGATTGAAGACAATCTGCCGTACAAAGGGCAGCACAATGTTTTCTGTTTATTGTGAGAAGATTTAGCGCTTGCTATAGTGAAGCAATCACTGCAACTACAAACGTGCGGATTAAGCATCTATGAGATACATGTCAGAACAGAAATCTTAAGGCATCTGTGCTCAGTTTGTTGCTCTCTCCAAGAGTTACACTTTTGGCAAAGAATTCTACCTATTTATAAACTCTCATCCCAACAGTTTAAAAAAAATGTATTCATTCATGGGATGAGGGCATCGCTGGCAAGGCCGGCATTTATTGCCCATCCCTAATTGCCCTTGAGAAAGTGGTGGTGAGCAGGACTTCTTGAACCGCTGAAGTCCAACATAGCAGTTTTCTTTTTGTTGCTCGTGGCCATTTCAGAGGGCACTTCAGAGTCAACCACATTGTTGTGGGTCTGGAGTCACATAGAGGCCGGACCAGGTAAGGACGGCAGGTTTTCCAGTGAACTAGTTGGGTTTTTACAATAATCCGGTAGTTTCATGAACACCATTACTTTTTAATCATACAAGCATAGAAATTTACAACACAGAAGGAGGCCATTCGGCCCATCGTGTCCACAATTCCAGATTTCATTAGTCAACTGAATTTAAATTCCCCAGCTGCCATGGTGGGATTTGAACGCACGGGTCTCTGGATTACTAGTCCACTAACATAACCACTTTACTACTGTACCCGTTCTATGAAGCTATTTAGATTTCCATAGTGAGAGCCAACTTTGCAAATGCACTGACACTGCTGAATTGCCCCAAATGCTGCCCATCTGATTGGTTCCTGATGTGAGTGCACACACCACACATTCCTGATACAGACATGGATATGTCCTTCACTGTGGATGGAACTGAAAAGTGTGGGCCTCCTCAACTGATCTTTAATAAATACAAGTCAATCGCACTCAGCAAAGATGTAATTTAGCAGCACTTTAGAGATCTTCAAAGATGATTATATAAAATAGAGACATAGGAGGTGACAGTGTAAATTAGTTTAAATAGTAACTAGATACAATTCTGAAGACAGGATTGAGGGATATGGTAAGTAGGCAAGTTTGGAATCTATCAAAAATAATTCAGGAATTAATAGCCTTTGCCTGTTCCTAAAACTTTTTAGGGCAGATTTTCCTTGTTTGCACTTGGATATGAAATAACCATAGCACATAGAACATAGGAACAGGAGTAGGCCATTCAGCCCCTCGAGCCTGTTCCACCACTCAATGAGATCATGGCTGATCAACGATCTAACTCCACACCTGCCTTTGGCCCATTATTCCCTAATACCTTTGGTTAACAGAAATCTATCAATCTCAGATTTAAAATTACCAATTGATGTTGCATCAATTGCCATTTGCGGAAGGGAGCTCCAAACTTCTACACCCTTTTCCCTACCGGGTCGGGAGTGAGGCGGGTGACTTACAGTGCATTCTGGAACCTTGCTCCTGGTTGCAGCCCGCTCTGTTCAAGTGATGTTACGTGGCTGGGGTTTGTTAAGCCCGCCCTGCGAGGTACCCGGCCAATTAAAAGGAAGCGGGTCTGATGACGCGTCATCAGCCGGTTTCCTTAAAGGGACAATGGCCACATACATTTTGACAGTTGTGCTGTCAGTGTTCTGCAGCATTGAGGTGCTGCAAACACCGACAAACACTGACAATCATTGCACGGCTGCACCCAGGCTCTCCCATGATTCCCTCCATTTGCTTATGGAAGGAGTAACAGCAAGCAGGGAGGTTCTCTTCCCTTCCAATGTGTGGAAGAGACCTCCCCAGGACACCAACGCAGCCAAGTTGCACATTGCACAGGAGGGCATAAGCAGGATATCATCAGGAGGACCAGGCTGCAGTGGCGCAAACCTTTCAATGATCTCAGTAGATCTCGAAATGTTACTGCAAACCCATACTCAACCTCATCCTGCTCTGCCACTCATCACATCCCCACCACTTTGCCTTCCCTTCCCTACCCTACTCCTGCACATCCTTACTCACACCAACTTACCTAGCACCTCCACCCATCCCTCTCTCGCTATTTAAATGATCACATCCCCATCTCACTACCACCCCTCACAATCACCCTCATCCTTGTCCAATCATACCAACTAACAACACACAAGGGTAGGCACTTGGATGTTAGCACCAATGTTCATGTAAAGTTTCTGCTAATGTGTTGTCAAACATTGAAATCTATATTTTCAATACTTTGCTTTCTTGGACAGATCTGTGTATGACTTTGGAAGTGGCTTTGTGAGTTGTAGTGAATCGTGAGTCATAACGGTACCCCACCCCACCCCCTCCCACTTCCCCTCGCCACCCCCCCCCCCCCCACCCCCAATGGTGACGAGTGTGAAAGGAATGGCTTGTAGGGAGGCTTTATGGTGCTGATGTGGGGTGGTGCCAATCTGGCGCATCATATGGCAGCCAGGGTGTACAACGTCAAGTGAAGTCAATCTGACCTTGGTGAGGCCATCCCTGGCGTCCCGGGCAGCAATGTGCTTGGGTGCAGCATCAGGTGATTGCGGAGAAGGTTGGTGTTGTTGGTGTGCTTGGTGCTGTTGGTGTTGGAGCTGATCGTAGTGGGATTTTGAGGACCAAGGTGAGATTTTTTTTCACGGGCACCGATGCTGATGGAATAGATGGCAGGTGAGGTTGAGATGACAGACGTGATCTGTCAATGGTGAGAGAGGTTGGTCCAAGGAGGTGACACTTGATAGAGAATTTACTGCAAACACTTCAAACCGCCATAATGCTGAAAAGTGTATTCCATATCCTAAAGGCACCAGCGTCTAAGATTGGAAATTGACCAGCTGTGAAATGGTAGCTTTTATACCACTTCTGCAGCTGTCAACTATTCAAACCAATCCAGAGTATATGCGTATGTGTGCATAAATCATTGAAGGTGGCAGGACAGGTTGAGAAAGCAGTTAAAAAGGTTTACATAAGAACATAGGAGTAGGCCATACGGCCCTTCGATCCTGCTCCGCCATTCAATAAGATCATGGCTGATCTGATCATGGACTCAGCTCCACTTCCCTGCCCGTTCCCCATAACCCCTTATTGTTTAAGAAACTGTCTATTTCGGTCTTAAATTTATTTAATGTCCCAGCTTCCACAGATCTCTGAAGCAGCGAATTCCACAGATTTACAACCCTCTGAGAAGAAATTTCTCCTCATCTCAGTTTTAAATGGGTGGCCCCTTATTCTATGATCATGCCCCCTCCACCAGTGGAAACATCCTCTCTGCATCCACCTTGTCAAGCCCCCTCATAATCTTATACGTTTTGATAAGATCACCTCTCATTCTTCTGAATTCCAATGAGTAGAAGCCCAACCTACTCAACCTTTCCTCATAAGTCAACCCACTCATCCCCGGGCTCTACCTAGTGAACCTTCTCTGAACTGCCTCCACAGCAAGTATATCCTTTCGTAAATATGGAAACCAAAACTGCACGCAGTATTCTAGGTGTGGCCTCACCAATACCCTGTAAAGCTCTAACAAGACTTCTCTGCTTTTATAGTCCATCCCCTTTGCAATAAAGGCCAAGATTCCATTGGCCTTCCTGATCTCTTGCTGTACCTGCATACTATCCTTTAATGTTTCATGCAAAAGTGCCCACAGGTCCCACTGTACTGCAGCACTTTGCAATCTTTCTCCATTTAAATAATAACTTGCTCTTTGATTTTTTTCTGCCAAAGTGCATGGCTTCACATTACAGGATCCTGGGCTTCGTAAATAAAGGTATAGAGTACAAAAGTGTGGAAATTATGATGAACCCATATAAAACACTGGTTCGGCCCCAACTGGAGTAGTGTGTCCAATTCTGGGCATCACACTTTAGGAAGGATGTGAAGGCCTTGAAGAGCGTGCCGAAAAGATTTACAAGAATGATTCCAGAAATGAGGGACTTCAGTTACGTTGATAGACTGGAGTAGCTGGGGTTGTTCTCCTTGGAACAGAGAAGATTCGAGAGAGGTGATCAGAATCATGAGGGGTCTGGACAGAATCGATCGAGAGAAACTGTTCCCATTGGCAGAAGGGTCGAGAACCAGAGGGCACAGATTTAAGTTCATTGGCAAAAGAACAAAAGGCGACGTAAGGAAAAACTTTTTTACGTGGCGAGTGGTTAAGAACATAAGAAAACGTAAGAAATAGGAGTAGGCCATTCGGCCCATCGAGCCTGCTCCGCCATTCAATAAGATCATTGCTGATCTGATCATGGACTCAGTTCCATTCCCTGCCCGTTCCTGGGAAGTGGAACTGGTTAAGATCTGGAATGCACTGCCTGGAAGGGTGGTGGAGGCAGACTCAATTTTATCTTTCAAAAGGGAGTTGGGTAAATATTTTAAACAAAACAATTGCAGGGGTACGGGGAACGGGCGGGGGAGTGGGACTAGTTTAGAGTTGGCAAGGGCTTGACAGGCCGAATGGCCTTCATCTGTGCCGTAACCATCCTATGATTCTATGAGAGTTGTTGAGAACTCGACACACTTACCTGACGTGATACCCGAGGGACATGAACTTCTAAAAAAAACTTGGAAAAATAGTTTGTACCTGGCAAAGTGCTGTTGAAATAGATTTAAGCAGCTTCTTAACGAGCACAATCGCCTGACACGCCACTTAGTGCCTGGTCTGCAATCCATAGGCAGAGCCGGCTTTTGGAAAATTAGAGTGGACTTCCACCCGGCTGGCAATCACGGCCATTTTGACATCGGGCCTGCCTCCAATCTCGCACTTACAGCGGCAGTAAAATTCCAGCCTGTGTGTGTAGAAGTGTTTCCTAATTTTACTCCTGAAAGGTCTGGCTCTAATTTTTACACCATGCCCCTTTAGTCCTAGAATCCCCAACCAGCGGAAATAGTTTCAAAGGAAATTGAATGGGGAGAAATGCACACCTGTGAAGAGACAACAACAACAACTTATATTTATATAGTGCCTTTAACGTAATAAAACGTCCCAAGACGTTTCACAGGAGTGATATCAAAAATAAATTTGCCACTGAGCCATGTAAGGAGATATTATGGCAGATGAATAAAAGCTTGGTCGAAGAGGTAGGTTTTTAAGGAGCGTCTTAAAGGAGGAAAGAGAAGTAGAGAGGTGGAGAGATTTAGGGAGGGAGTTCCAGAGCTTAGGATCTAGAGCAGCCGAAAACATGACCGCCAATGGTGGAGCATTTAAAATAACTTAAAATGAATGTAAATGGACTGAAAATCAAGTAGACTCCATTGACCCACATGTGATCCACCCCACCCAATTCTCCCTCTTGTGCTCTGCCCATGTGATAATGTCCTAGCACAAAAAAGGAACATCTGCTATCTTATTTTAAAACACAACTGATGTCCTTTAGGGAAGGAAATCTGCCGTCCTTATCTGGTCTGGTCTGTACGTGACTCCAGACCCACAGCAATGTGGGCTCTTAACTGCCCACAGTGGTTCAAGAAGGCAACTCACCACCCTAACCTAACCCTTCTCAAGGGCAATTAGGAATGGGCAATAAATGCCAGCCTTGCCAGCGATGCCCACATACCATGAACGAATAATAAAAAGATATCAGCTTTAACAGGTTGCGTTGCTCCCGACAAGCTTCAGCCAGTTGAAAATCTTTAGAGATGCCTTTTTAATTAGAACTGGAACATATTGCGAAATAACTCTTGATTAAGCATCCCCATGGAAAAGATTTATAAACATTTTAACTGTTCTGTAATCTGCTGTGGATTCACTTTCACATTTGCACCTGTTCTATATAATCCACTTGTGTTCTCTCGCCTTCAATTTGTTGTGAGATAATCAGAAAGAGGCATACTAACTAATTACCTGGAAATCAGTAGACAAGACACCCTGGGGAGGAGTCCGCCTTTATTTCGCAGTTCTCATTTAAAAAAAAATGTAATTGGAATTTGTCTCTCTCTCCCTTTCTCCAAATTGATTATTTCCTATTCTCCTCATTCCTAAACAAAAATGATTATATTGCCTAAACAAATCTAGTGGGACAACAGGGATTGGATGGATGTCTCTCTGTGTACACCAGACTCAAAATAAACACGGGTCAAGTTATGAACCGAGTAGAATTTTATATTGAAGCTCCAGGTACAGTACAAATCACGAATATAAAGCGTTTGCCCATTGATATTTGCTGATCACGGATGCAATATGTACTTGAACCTACACGAGTACAAATTTAATACATTTGTACCAATACATGCAAATTATTGTCAGGCTCCAACTGCCTCCTAACCTATGTTGTCTTGTATGACTGTTGTCTTTCCTGATGTTTCGTATCTTTTCGCTAACATTGTTTGTCAGGCCTACATTTCCAAAGGGGAAAAGTCCTGCAGGGTAATAGGGCGGAGCAGGATTGGCACCCACCCAATGTGAAGCTGACCATGATCAGACTAATTCAAAGTGAGCTCCAGGTGTGAACACCACCACCACTCAGAGCTTTCCCACCGCAGAGCGATTGGGACTAATGTGCTGCTGCTGCATTTAAAGGCCTGCAGCATCTTAAAGGGAACCTCGCCTACTAAAATGGCCTGGAAACAGAGGATCAAATATGAGGACAGCTGGAAGGCAGAGAGCCCGGAAATTCTCTGAGGCAGCAATGAAAGTGCTACTGGATCAAGTCAGAAGAAGGAGGGGGGTGGGTTTGTTTGGGACAGAGCAGCAAAAGTCCCCAAGGAGTGCTGTTGGGGGACAATGGAAGGATGTGCTGAGGGGGCTTGAAAGGGGAACATGAAGAGGAAGACATTGCTGGCCAATATATATGTCGCACCAGAAGAGACCGGGGGAACCACATTACATGTATTATGTCTTCAGATGCTCTAATAATGACTCCATGAGACAATGTGTTGTGCAAGAACTGTAGTGACCTTAGTCCATTTAATGTAGCGCCAGAGTGAGGATCACACCTGGTGGCCTGCCTTTTATACGAGGCCTGGCACATCTGTACAAGTAACCTGCAAGTCTCCCACTGCAGTGCCCTCTGATGGCACACCTTATAATAGTACAAGCAGTAACCATGTAGGATACATGACAACATAGGTCCTGCTTTCAGACATATTTGCAGGAACTTGGGCCTGCCTCTGATAATAGGCTGCTAACAGCAGGGTACTCCACTACCTGCATGGGCCCATCATTCCGGGTGGCTTGGCAGCTGTGCAATCCACTCTGGAATATGTCCTGGTAAACTCAACTGCGGACAGAGGCCCTAGGAGCAGACTGTGTTCCCACTGCCAAGGAGGATGCAATGGTACCGTCGCTACAGAACCTGAAGAGGTGGCCTCACCTTTAAAAGGAGCAGAACATCTTCCTCCACCACCTCACTAAAGAGGACAGCAAAACCTTATTCAGGCCAAGATTGAAGTCTAATAAGCTTGGTGGTTGGAGCCCAAATGAAGGGGGAAACGGTCACTTCTAGGCCCTCTCCATCCATGTGCTGATTACAAGGGGGCTTACCTCCACTGCCCCAGGTTCTACCATGGTGGTTCCTGGGGTCACTGCCTGGTATCACATCTTAGGAAATGCTTCTTGGGAGAGATAAGCAAGGCCTGCTGCTTGCTGCAGAAATGTATCTCACCACAAGTAAGCGCCATTTGGCGAGAAAAAAAACTGAGGAAGAAATTATTTTTTAAAGATTTTCTTTTGCAAGCTCAGACACCAAGAAGATGCTGATATCCTGGACTGGGATTTGAAACCTCCACCTTCTAACTGAGAGGTGAAAGCAGTACCACAAAGCCAAGCTGACCCAACGGCAGAGAAAGAATGTCGAATGTATGCACCTGTGAGGATGCTCACAAGTTTGCGCGGCCAATGCCATCGAGTCGCTAAAAACAGCTCTGGGCCCTGACTTCGTTAGGTGTGTCGAGGAGGCTCAAGCACGTGGGGAGATCCCGTCCGAACTGACCCCCGTCCGGATGGAATTCCTCATCGGCGCCAAGCCCTGAAACCTCCCTCGGGAGCCGGCGCCTCACAGCTTAGCCTCCTCGGGGAAATCCCGTCCGTGCCTTTCAGTTCTGCGTGGAGGGGTTTCCTGTATGGGCTGCTCTTGCACACTCTCCACCTTGCCATCCTCATCTGCCGTCTGGACACGCCATGGCGCACCATCTTGCTGTCCGGAGGAGGCGGGGGTCCCCAATGGAGTGCACTCTATGTGGGAGTCCTCCCTTTATTTATTGGCGACTTGGCCTGAAGGGTGTTGCACGGAGCAGTCCCATGCAATAAGCTTTTAAGTCGGTTCACAGGCTTCCAGGCCACTTGCAATTTCTGCGGTCTGGAAGAGTCCATGTTCCATGTTTTTATTGAATGTGCGAGGTTGCAGCCCCTATTCTATTATTTGAAGGGGCTGCTCCTCAAATTCTGGTTGCACTTCAGTCCCAAGCTCCTGATCTTTGGGCATCCTGTACGGAGGGGAGCGGGCAGGTCGGAAGGCTTTCTCGTAGAACTGCTCCTGGGCATGGCCAAGGGGGCCATCATCTGGTCCAGGCAGCGGGCGGTCGAGGGGGTCGTTCAGCCCGACTGCCTGCCTCTCTTCCGCGGTTACATCTGAGCCAGGGTATCCCTGGAGATGGAGCACGCGGTATCCACCGGTACACTCGTGACCTTCCGCGAGAGGTGGGCGCTGGAGGGACTGGAGTGCATCATCATTCCCGGCAACTAAATTTGAATTTGAATTTAATGGTTAAAGTTTAATTTGTTTTAATTTGCCGGTTTAAGTGCCCCCCCCCGCCCCCTTTTTAGCCAGGGGGCAACTTGTATAATTTGTGTTTTGATGCCCTCAAAAAAAAAACCCAAAAAATCAAAAAACAAGGGGACACCAGAAAAGTTTTTTGGAGTGTGCTCCCCAAATCAGGGGACTTTGATTACTGATACAACTCAAAATAGTTGTAGAGCTGTTGCATTGTGAGTGGCTTAGCCAGTCATGTGATGTTCACAAGACACATTAAAACCCCAGTCAGTTGGGTCTAGGTCATCCACGATGAGGTATACAGTTGTGAGCCTAGTGGATGAACTGGTAATGTGTAGTGTGATTGTTTATTAACCTTTTGTTAATAAACCAACTAGTTCTGAAGAGCAATGTGTTGCTATGAATTCGTAAGCAAAGAACCATGAAGCAAATACATTACAGGATGCACAAGAGAAAGAAAGAAAAATCACAGGGCATGATTTCAGTGAAAACGAGTAAGAGAAGATACAGACATCTGGAGAGATTCAGCAGGTGGATAAAATGGCAAGAGAGCAAGAGAGAGAGAGAGAGTGACAGCACGTTGACAGTCTAAAAGTGTGCAGCAGCTGTTTTGCAGAACGATGACCATTCATGGCATTCATATTGATTCCTCTGTGATTTTCTATGTATGTATTCAAAACGATAACGATACTTGAATCATAGAGGAGGGGGGAGGAAAATGGTAGCAGATTTCCAACAATTACATTCCAGGAAGAAATTGAATATGTATTGAACGTTGCAGCTGGTGTTTATTTTTCATAATAAAAACAGCATGAAACTTGGCCACAAAGATTTTAACATTCATTTTCTACCTCATTATGGATTTATTTTTGTTCCTCGCTTATCAGGTTACAGAATACGCATTACAATTTGTTCAAATTTTACGATGTTTACTGGCCAAAATAATAGGGCAAAATATCAGCGGCAGCGTTTCCGAAATGGCAAGATAAAACATGAAGAATTAATGGGAAGAAGTTCCGTGAAATCTTTTCATATTGAATGCTGCCGACAGACAAAATACCAGGTTGAAATGTCACACAGCAACAATGTTGCATTCTAACCGTATCTTCACTCGGCTACAATCAATGAGTAAAGAAATGTCTCCTTATTTCCCTGTTGGATTTATTAGTAACTACCTTGTATTGATGGCCCCTGGTTCTGGATTCTCCAACAAGTGGAAACATTGGGCCCAAGTTTCCACATGATTTGCGCCTGATTTTTAGGAGCAACTGGTGGAGAACGGACTATCTTAGAAATCGCAATTCTCCACATTTTTTTTTCTGCAGTTCTAGTCAGTTAACACAGTTTCACTTTGGAACAGAATTTTTTCTTCAAAAGGGGGCGTGTCCGGCCACTGACGCCTGATTTCAAAGTTTCCACAGTGAAAACGTACTCCAAACTAACTTAGAATGGAGCAAGTGAAGATTTTTGTAGAACTGAAAAAACCTGTTCTACACATTAAAAAATCAGGCGCAGGTTACAATTTAGGCGTCCAGAACGAGGTGGGGGGGGAAGGGAAGTCATTAAATTCTATAATAAATCCTTATTTATACTTAAACAAACATTATACAAATAAATCCAACCTGAATAAACATTTATAAGCAAAGAAAAGATTAAATAAAACATCTTCCTACCTGTGTGAAAGTGCTTCAGCCAGGGAGAATTCTGCAGCAAGCCTCACAAGTTGAGGCAGCCGATCGTTCCCACGGGGGGTGGGAGGAAGGAGGCAGCCGTTCGTTCCCGCAAGGGGCGGGGGGGGGGGGAGGAGGAAGCCATTCGTTCCCACGGGGGGTGGGAGGAAGGAGGCAGCCGTTCGTTCCCGCAAGGGGCGGGGGGGGGGGAGGAGGAAGCCATTCGTTCCTGCAGAGGGGGGGGGGAGGAGGAAGCCATTCGTTCCTGCAGAGGGGGGGGGGAGGAGGAAGCCATTCGTTCCTGCAGGGGGGGGGGAGGAGGAAGCCGTTCCCGACGGCGGGCGGGGGGGGGGGGGGGGAGAGAAACGGCTGCCTCAACTTTGAGGCATCCTGCAGCCTTCTCACTGCTACAAGAAGCCTCAGTGCTGATAGCAATGTGCTTTTATTAAAAAATGTTCAAAAATTAAACAGCAACCAAGAACTACAAAAATGGCCGAGTGCCAATGTTTCCTTCACACTGCGTGTGCACGAACGCTCCAACGCGCACGCGCAGGGTTGCCGGCAGGAAAAAAACTAATTTAAATGGTACCCGCCCCCTCCCACTTACAAAATCGGTGCGAGTAGTAGGCTCTGCCCCCCTGGGCGCCGTGCCAAGCAGACATGGAGCTGCAGGGCGCTCCGGAATCGCGCGTTTTTTTTCCAGCGCCGTTTTCGGCGCGAAAAACAGGCGCCCAACTCGGAGGGGCGACCGTTTTTTATCGTGTGGAAACTTGGGGCCATTCTTTCCACATCTACCCTCTCCTACCCACTCATAATTTTAAAGACCTCAATCAGGTCTCTTCAAAGACTTCACTTTTCGAAAGAAAAAAGCCCCAATCTCTTCAATCCTTCCTGATCGCTGTATTCTTTCAGTTCTGGTACCATCTGTGTAAATTGTTTTTGCACTTTCTCCAGTGCTTCGACATAGAAACATAGAAAAATAGGTGCAGGAGTAGGCCATTCGGCCCGTCGAGCCTGTACCGCCATTCAATAAGATCATGGCTGATCATTCCTTCAGTACCCCTTTCCTGCTTTCTCTCCATACCCCTTGATCCCTTTAACCGTAAGAGCCATATCTAACTCCCTCTTGAATATATCTAGTGAATTGGCATCAACAACTCTCTGCGCAGGGAATTCCACAGGTTAACAACTCTCTGAGTGAACAAGTTTCTCCTCATCTCAGTTCTAAATGGCCTACCCCTTATCCTAAGACTATGTCCCCTGGTTCTCAACTTCCCCAACATCGAGAACATTCTTCTCGCATCTAACCTGTCCAGTCCCGTCAGAATCTTATATGTTTCTATGAGATCCCCTCTCATCCTTCTAAACTCCAGTGAATAAAGGCCCAGTTGATCCAGTTTCTCCTTATATGACAGTCCAGCCATGCCTGTAATCAGTCTGGTGAACCTTCGCTGCACTCCCTCAATAGCAAGAATGTCCTTCCTCAGACTAGGAGACCAAAACTGAACACAATATTCCAGGTGAGGCCTCACTAAGGCCCTGTACAACTGCAGTAAGACCTCCCTGCTTCTATATTCAAATCCCCTAGCTATGAAGGCCAACATACCATTTGCCTTCTTCACCGCCTGCTGTACCTGCGTGCCAACTTTCAGTGACTGATGAACCATGACACCCAGGTCTCGTTGCTCCTCCCCTTTTCCGAGTCTGCCACCATTCAGATAATATTCTGCCTTCGTGTTTTTGCCCCCAAAATGGATAACCTCACATTTATCCACATTATACTGCATCTGCCATGCATTTGCCCACTCACCTAACCTGTCCAAGTCACCCTGCAGCCTCTTAGCGTCCTCCTCACAGCTCACACTGCCACCCAGTTTAGTGTCATCTGCAAACTTGGAGATATTACACTCTATTCCTTCATCAAAATCGTTAATGTATATTGTAAAGAGCTGGGGTCCCAGCACTGAGCCCTGCGGCACTCCACTAGTCACTGCCTGCCATTCTGAAAAGGACCCGTTTATCCCGACTCTCTGCTTCCTGTCTGCCAACCAGTTCCCTATCCACGTCAGTATATTACACCCAATACCACGTGCTTTGACTTTGCACACCAATCTCTTGTGCGGTACCTTGTCACAAGCCTTCTGAAAGTCCAAATACACCACATCCACTGGTTCTCCCTTGTCCACTCTGCTAGTTACATCCTCAAGAAATTCCTGAAGATTCGTCAAGCATGATTTCCCCTTCATAAATCCATGCTGACTTGGTCCGATCCTGTCGCTGCTTTCCAAATGCGTCCTATTTCGTCCTTCATGATCGATTTCAACATTTTCCCCACTACTGATGTCAAGCTAACTGGTCTATAATTACCCGTTTTCTCTTTCCCTCCTTCTTTAAAAAGTGGTGTTACATTAGCTACCCTCCAGTCCATGGGAACTGATCCAGAGTTGATAGTCTGTTGGAAAATGGTCACCAATGCATCCACTATTTCTAGGGCCACTTCCTTGAGCACTCTGGGATGCAGACCATCAGGCCCCGGGAATTTATCAGCCGTCAATCCCATCAACATCATTTTTATAGTATGCAGACCAGAACTGTGCACAGTACTCTAAGTGCAGCCTGACCAGGATCCGATACATGTTTAACATAACTTCATTACTATTGAATTCTAGACCCCGAGAAACATAGAAACATAGAGAAACATAGAAAATAGGTGCAGGAGTAGGCCATTCGGCCCTTCGAGCCTGCACCACCATTCAATGAGTTCATGGATGAACATGCAACTTCAGTACTCCATTCCTACTTTCTCACCATACCCCTTGATCCCCCTAGTAGTAAGGACTATATCTAACTCCTTTTTGACGATATATAGTGAATTGGCCTCAACAACTTTCTGTGGTAGAGAATTCCACAGGTTCACCATTCTCTGGGTGAAGAAGTTTCTCCTCATCTCGGTCCTAAATGGCTTACCCCTTATCCTTAGACTGTGACCCCTGGTTCTGGGCTTCCCAAACATTGGGAACATTCTTCCCGCATTTAACCTGTCTAAACCCGTCAGAATTTTAAACATTTCTGTGAGATCCCCTTTCATTCTTCTGAACTCCGGTGAATTCAAGCCCAGTTGATCCAGTCTTTCTTGATATGTCAGTCCCGCCATCCCGGGAATCAGTCTGGTGAACCTTCGCTGCACTCCCTCAATAGCAAGAATGTCCTTCCTCAAGTTAGGAGACCAAAACTGTACACAATACTCCAGGTGTGGCCTCACCAAGGCCCTGTACAACTGTAGTAACACCTCCCTGTCCCTGTACTCAAATTCCCTCGCTATGAAGGCCAACATGCCATTTGCTTTCTTAACCGCCTGCTGTACCTGCATGCCAACCTTCAATGACTGATGTACCATGACACCCAGGTCTCGTTGCATCTCCCCTTTTCCTAATCTGTCACCATTCAGATAATAGTCTGTCTCTCTGTTTTTATCACCAAAGTGGATAACCTCACATTTATCCACATTATACTTCATCTGCCATGCATTTGCCCACTCACCTAACCTATCCAAGTCACTCTACAGCCTCATAGCATCCTCCTCGCAGCTCACACTGCCACCCAACTTAGTGTCATCCACAAATTTGGAGATATTACATTTAATCCCCTCGTCTAAATCATTAATGTACAATGTAAACAGCTGGGGCCCCAGCACAGAACCTTGCGGTACCCCACTAGTCACTGCCTGCCATTCTGAAAAGTACCCATTTACTCCTACTCTTTGCTTCCTGTCTGCCAACCAGTTCCCTATCCATGTCAGCGTACTACCCCCAATCCCATGTGCTTTAACTTTGCACATTAATCTCTTGTGTGGGACCTTGTCGAAAGTCTTCTGAAAGTCCAAATACACCACATCAACTGGTTCTCCCTTGTCCACTCTACTGGAAACATCCTCAAAAAATTCCAGAAGATTTATCAAGCATGATTTTCCTTTCACAAATCCATGCTGACTTGGACCTATCATGTCACCTCTTTCCAAATGCGCTGCTATGACATCCTTAATAATTGATTCCATCATTTTACCCACTATCGATGTCAGGCTGACCGGTCTATAATTCCCTGTTTTCTCTCTCCCTCCTTTTTTAAATGAATCCCAGGTTTTTTTTTAAGCATTTTTAATTGCTTTGCTGACCTGCGATGCTGCTTTTAATGATTTGTTCACCTGTATCCCTCGATCTCTTTGCTTGTCTGCACCACTCAGTTTCTTATTTTCTAAATTGCAGATGTTTCTTTATCTCCGACTAAAGTGCATCACCTCACATACATCTATCTCAAAGCTGATTTGCCATTTAACTGCCCAGTCTGCAAGTTTTCTAATGTCTTCTTGTATTATGTTGCTTTCTTCTTCGGTGTTAGCGACAGCCCCCAGTTTGATATCATCTTCAGATTTTGGTATTGAGTTACTTGTTCCAAAGCCCAAATCGTTGATGTCAATTAGGAATAACAGTGGTCCCGGCACTGATCCTTGTGTAACACCGCTTTCTACCTTCCTCCAATCTGAATAACTATCCTTTACCCCCACTCTCTGCTTTCTATTTTTAGAAAATTTGTGATAAGATGTTACATACATGGGAACCTGTTCAACCTGTACCATCTCCAGGTCAGATCCAAGACCACCTCAACCTCTGACATGGAGCTACAGTACGCGGATGACACCTGCGTCTGCGCACATACAGAGGCTGAACTCCAGGACATTGTCACATATTTACTGAGGCGTACGAAAGCATGGGCCTTACGCTAAACATCCGTAAGACAAAGGTCCTCTACCAGCCTGTCCTCACCGCACAGCACTGCCCCCCAGTCATCAAGATCCACGGTGCGGCCCTGGACCACCGTGGACCACCTCCCATATCTCGGGAGCCTCCTATCAACAAGAGCAGGCATCGACAATGAGATCCAACACTCTCCTGTGCGCCAGTGTAGTCTTCGGTCACCTGAGGAAAAGAGTGTTTGAAGACCAGGCCCTCAAAACTGCCACCAAGCTCATAGTCTACAGGTCTGTAGTAATACCTGCCCTCCTGTATGGCTCAGAGACATGGACCATGTACAGTAGACACCTCAAGTTGCCGGAGAAATATCACTAATAATGTCTCCGCAAGATCCTACAAATCCCCTGGGAGGATAGGCGCACCAACATCAGCGTCCTCATTCAGGCTAACATCCCCAGCATTGAAGCACTGACCACACTCGATGAGCTCCGCTGGGCAGGCCATATAGTCTGCATGCCAGACACGAGACTCCCAAAGCAAGCGCTCTATTCAGAGCTCCTTCACGGCAAACGAGCCTAAGGTGGGCAGCGGAAAAGCTACAAGGACACATTCAAAGCCTCCCTGATGAAGTGCAACATCCCCACTGACACCTGGGAGTCCCTAGCCCAAGACCGCCCTAAGTGGAAGAAGTGCATCCCAGAGGGCGCTGAGCACCTCGAGTCTCAACGCCGAGAGCCTCAACACCGAGAGCATGCAGAAATCAAGTGCAGGCAACAGAAAGAGCGTGCGGCAAACCAGTCCCACCCACCACTCCCCTCAACAACTATCTGTCCCGCCTGTGACAGGGTCTGTGGCTCTTGTATTGGACTGTTCAGCCACCAAAGAACTCACTTCAGGAGTGGAAGCAAGTCTTCCTCGATTCCGAGAGACTGCCTATGATGATGACATGTGACCCTAAAGTAAACGTGTTAGCATCCACTAAGACCAACAGTCGAGGCGCCTTAGTGCAACGTGTAAACATTGCTTTATTCTCTTTGTTGATTGCTGCTCCATAATGGCATGTGAAATGTTGAGTTAAATTACAACTTTACATCTCTTGCAACTGCACCTTTTGTATGTCAGCACCATTCGTGGAGTGTGTAATAATCTCTTATGAGATGAGTTGAACGGTTGCTTGGTAAGTAGGCAGATTACAAAGTGGGCAAAATAATATTATCGTTGATGAGTGATGAAAGCCACCTTATTTTGGGAGGTATTTATTTTTTCCCATATCTTTAGATCTGCATATACCACACAATACTCCCAGGGACATCTGCTGCTCTATTAAGCTAACTTGAGTATGGAATGAGAAAAGTCAGTTCCTTCCATGGAAGCTGTACGATCCGTTTCTATGATGTCTCTCCCCAAAGCCACTTGACGTCCGACGGCCGGTTCTGCAATGTTTCTCCTTGCTCCCTCAAAGGGTAATCAAGCAAAACCCCAAGATAACTTTCCGCTTCCATTACTTATCTTACACATTTGCGTGATGTGATATTTACATGGTCTCAGCATCATAGGCCAGCCAGCATTCAGTTATCTTTATCTCTATTTTTGTTAGTAACCAGGGTAACAGCGCTTGACAGGGTAAATGCAGGGAGGATGTTTCCTCTGGCTGAGGAGTCTAGAACCAGGGGTTACAGTCTCAGAATAAGGGGTTGGCCATTTAGGACTGAGATGAGGAGAAACTTATTCACTCAGAGGATGGTGAATCTTTGGAATTCTCTACCCCAGAGGGCTGTGGAAGCCAAATACAAACAGTGGAAGGAGCGTACGACAAGTCAAGCACCCCAGTGTGGAAGCAAGTCATCCTCGACTCCGGGGGACTGCCTAAGAGAAGATATTCAAGACAGAGATCGCTAGATTTTTGGATATTACGGGAATCAAGGGATATGGGGATAGTGCAGGAAAGTGGAGTTGAGGTAGCCATGATCTCACTGAATGGCGGAGCAAGCTTGAGGGGCCAAGTGTACTACTCCTGCTCCTAATTCTTATGTTTTTATATTCTTAATTCTTAAATGCATTCCCACCCAGATAGTTATCCAGTTCTTTTAAAAGGTGTTAATCAGTGTAACACTAATTATTTTAACTGAGACTCCACTCCATGCATCCACGATGAAAGGTCATCGACCTGAAACGTTAACTCAGTTTCTCTCTCCACAGATGCTGCCTAACCTGCTGAGTGTTTCCAGCTTTTTCTGTTTTTATTTCATGTATCCATTTGTCTGACAGACAGAAATTCCTTCGAATTTCGAGTTTTGCTGGAGATGAGTCAATTTTCTACATTATGCCCTTTACTTCTGTGCTAACAATCCAAATGTGAGCTATGAGGAAAGATTGGATAGGCTGTGGTTGTTTTCTTTGGAACATAGGAGGTTGAGGGGAAGTATAAAATCATGAAGGGCATAGATAGAGTGGATAGGAAGGATCTGTTTCCCTCAGCAGAGTGGTCAATAACCAATAGATTGAAGGTAATTGGTAGAAGGATTAGAGGGGATTTGAGGGGAAACTTTTTCACCCTCATCACATTTAAAAAGTACTTGGATATGCACTTGAAGTGCCGTAACCGACAAGGCTACGGACCAAGAGCTGGAAAGTGGGATTAGGCTGGATAGCTCTTTTTTGGCCAGTTCAGACATGAAGGGCTGAATGGCCTCCTTCTGTGCCATAAACTTCAATGATGCTATTTAATTAAATAGCCTGCTTGCACATGCATTACCCATTCCACTGTGTTTTTAAATCCTGGACGGAGTTCCCCTCAATTTACTTTCTGCCCAGCCAACTTCCATCCTTCCTATCAAGTGATGAATCGAGATGGGATACAGTTACACTCACATAGCTGTCTTTCTGTTCTTTATCTGTGAACCGAGACAGTGTCAGTCGACTATCAGCAACCACAGAAGGCATTATAGTGGAGTCCAAATCCATCCTCATACAATAACCATATTTAATGTTGAGGTCCCTGCATAGCAACTAGGAGTAGGAATCCTGGCTAATGTCTTCTCTTCCTAACCCAAGGCTGCTGAGTCAGAGTGCAGTATTTAAACTGCAGTCCTGATGAGATCAGCTTACTCAGCACAGTAAATTCCCAGAATCTGTCAACAGTCCAAGAGTTAATCCTGAGGGTTTAAACACGATTTATGGGGTAGGAGAAGTCCAGAGAAAAAGCAGATGTATGCCAATACAAATTTTCCAGTGTTTAGACAACTTAAAAATGTGCAAGATTTATTATATGTTTACTACAATCGTACAATAAAAGTCCAATAGTCCAAAGTCAAACTGTTGCTGATACAGGGATGGTAGAATGCTTGGGGGCAAAATGACCTCTCCTTATAGATATAATCTGCAATTAAAAGTCACTTCATTGAAGTTATCTGATAACTAATTTTTTTAGCTTTGAATTTCCACTTTGCTGTGTTATAGGTACTTATGTTGCTTAATTTAAATTATTGCTTCAGTATATTCCAACACAAAAACAAGAAAGAAATGACATATAATGGGGCTTTATTTATTTTTATTTCCTGAGTCACTTTGTAATCTTTCTAGGCTATTAGTCCCAACAGGTCTAGGTCAGTGTTTATGCTCCACATGACCCTCCTTCCACTCCTCTTAATCTCATCCTATTAGCATATCTTTCTATTCCTTTCTCCCTCATGTACCTATCCAGCTTCCCCTTAAATGCATCTCCGCTATTTGCCTCAACTACTCCTTGTGGTAGCGAGTTCCACGTTCTAAGCACTCTCTGGGTAAAGAGGTTTCTCTTGAATTCCCTATTGAATTTATTGGTGACTATCTTATATTGATGGCCTGCTGTTTTGGACTCCCCCACAAGAAGAAACATCTTCCCTACGTTTACCCTATCGAATCCCCTCTTCATTTAAAAGACCTCTAATAGGTTTAATTAGCTCTATTTATTTTTATTTCCTGAGTCACTTTGTAATTTTTCTCTCCTCTTCACTTGAAGGCAGTATCCTCACAACATGTGCAATCCCCATTTCCTTATATCTAATTAAATATTCCTCAAAATATATATGGAAGAGTTTAGTAAGAAAGCAAAAATCCATACCAACACCGCTCCCAGAGATTCGAGGGTAAATATGCCCTCAATGTGTTAAGTACTGATCTATATAGGACAGGACAGTTTCAGGGCCTGGTCAGACACGGTGTGCAGGCACTCTACAGTACTCATTAGCTATTCTTCAAATGCACCTTGACAGACACAAACGCAGGCAGTTTGGCATTACACCCAGGTTTAATTCTGTTCCCACCTGGCATCGATACACACACTCGTTCCAGCTGGCTTCGCCGGATCGCAATCAGGGCCTTTCTTCTCCCTAGCGCACGGGCACTAAGTCAAGTTTAATGATATCCTGCCATCCCAGATAGAAAGAAAAAGACTTGCATTTATATAGCGCTTTTCAGAACCTCAGGACGTCCCAAAACGACTATAGCCAATGAAATACTTTTGAAGTACTGGCACTGTTTTAAAATAGGAAATGTAGGTAAAAGATCGAATAACTCACGGCAGACCTGGGCATCCAAGCTGTCCTGCTCTGTGTGGCTCCGTACCAAGTCATATGTTACACTTACCCATTAAGTCATGCAAAGGCGATTAGATTTTATATTCTCACCAAACTACCTCATGTATTAGTTACTGTTTTGTGACGACAGGGTAACTGACCATCTTTGAAATCGGATTTACTTAAACAACAACAACTTGCATTTATATAGCGCCTTTAACACAGTAAAACATCCAAAGAGCTTCACAGGAGCGTTATCGAACAGAATTTGACACCGAGCCACATAAGGAGATATTAGGACAGATGCCCAAAAGCCTGCTCAAAGAGGTACGTTTTAAGGAGCATCTTAAAGGAGGGAAGCGAGGTAGAGAGGCAGAGAGGTTTAGGGAGGGAATTCCAGAGCTTAGGACCCAGGCAGCTGAAGGCACGGCCACCAATGGTGGAGGGAAGGAATCCAGGGATGCGCAAGAGGCCAGAATTGGAGCAGCGCAGAGATCTCGGAGGGTTGCAGGGCTGGAGGAGGTTACAGAGCTAGGGAGGGGCGAGGCAATGGAAGGATTTGAACGTAAGGATGAGAATTAAGTCGAGGAGACTGGACTGGACTGTGCACAAAATCCCAGTTTTTGAATTCACCTGCACTACTCCTAATCTGAATGACCCACCATAAGAACATAAGAAATAGGAGCAGGAGTAGGCCATTTGGCCCCTTGAGCCTGCTCCGCCATTCAATACGTTCATGGCTGATCTGATCCAGGCCTCAACTCCATTTCCCTACCTGCTCCCCGTAACCCCATGACTGCACTGTGAAGCTCACTTAGCCCCTCATCAATATATATTGATGCGCTCTGTAGATATTATTAAAATACGTTCAGTTTTTTATAAATTTATAAGTGCTGTCAGGTCAGGAGCCTCTACCTGTACAATGGGCAGGCTCCTATCATGGGACTCGTGCACCAGCCAGTTTGGAATTATGCTAATTATAGTGCCGGCCCATTAACTGCTAATGGAATTATGCCCTTGAGCTGCTCTGTCAGCTGCAGCGCCCACTGCAAGTGTTGTGAACAATTCCAGCAAAAAGCAAAAAAAACAAAAGCTGTAATTATCCGCTGCCTCGTGTGCAGCGTGTTCCATGCTTCGCTGAAAGATCAAAGCTGGTCTTGTTACCGCTCTGCAGAGGCTGAGTGCTGCTCTGTACAGAAGTGCAAATGAACCGAAAGAAAACACAAGAGAGGCGGCTAATCTGTGCAAATAAGTATTGCCGATTAGCCATTCCGAATCTAGTCAACCTTGGTCACAAATGGTCAAAACCGTCATTTATACTTTCACACACACAGCGAAAAAAAACATACTTTCTCTTCTCTGGAAATGTGAAATTCCAGGATTAAACGGAGGGTAATTGACTGTTACCCCCACCCCACTGACTGAGAAGCAGACTAATAATAACAATCAAGCACTTTGCAAATTGCCGCTGCCTGCACATTGATAAAGCAAAGGCTATATTTAAAAGCTAGCGCAAATTAGATTTGTGATGTACGCTGATTAACACCAGGGGTGGGCATCCTCAATTTTGATAATACTTGATTTTTATATTTTAACTTCCACTTTACTTGTGTCTCGCTCACACAGCATGTCCATTCTTAACAACAAATATGACCAAAAGCTACCTTGATTCGAATCGACAGTTCTTTAAAACCCTTAAACTTGGTAATGATCATAACATGCTGCATGCTGTGGCCAGCTTCTACATCAACAGAAATGACACTGGCTTTTGAAAATCCATGGGACATTGGGCCGCACTTCTGCTGTAAGTTAAGCACAAGTGAGATGGAAGGCCGACACTGTTACTTTCCATAGCAGGAGTGGCGAGGTCGGGGCGCAGGAGCGGCGAGTGATCGTGGAGCGACGTGATCGGGGCCCAGGAAAGGTGTGAGTTCGGGGCCCAGAAGAGGCGAGGGCCCAGGGGCAGCACGGGGCCAGCCCACACTGCAATATGTGTGCGCATTAAGTCCGTGCAGCAGAGCTGGCCTCCGGTCGTTTTGGTTAATCCTTGCCACTGGACCAAGACCAAGCTCTGTCAAGCCCGTGTGGTGGCTGCTGAACTCATACCTTTTTTGCATGGAAGCAATTCATCCTCGATACGAGGGATCGCCTAAGAAGAAGAAAAAGTGTGGGATAGAACCTCCTTTCACACCAATCAGGGGGCCCAATTTTGCATGACTTGCTCCAATTTTTTTGGAGGAAGTTGCTTTTCCTGGCATAAGTTAAAAAATGCCATTTCCTCCAATAAACTTGCTCCAGAGTAACTCAGTTAGGTACGATTTTGTTTCAGTTGAGTTTTTTTTTCCAAAAGTGGGCATTTCCAGCCACTTACGCCAGTTTTGGCCATTTATGCCACTTTAGCCAGCAAAAACTTACTCCAAATCGACTTAGGTCAGCGTATGTGGCCAGCTCTAAAAAACATTGCGGGCAGTTAAGAATTTGGCGCAGGTTAGTACATTTAAAGCACCAAGACTTACAAAGCACTAAACAAAGCACAAAAATAAGCATTCAATAACAAATAAAAAATACAAGGAAGTTGAGAGGATTTGCACCAAGACTTACAAAGCACTAAACAAACCACCCAAAAAGTAATAAGTAATCAATCAATAACAATAAAAAATAGAAGTCCTACCTTTATGCCAGAATCAAGTTTAATTTTAAAGTTCCCCCCATCCTCATCAAAACACTCTTCACCCCTCACCAAAACTCTCCTCCTCCCCCCCCCCCACCCCCCAATAAAACTCTCCTCACTAAACAAAGCACAACCATCAATAAATAAAAAATAAAACTCAAGTCCTACCTCGGCCCGGGAAGTCAGCGGGCTGGCTAGCCTGTGCGGAAGGCCACTTGACCGGGGATAGGGACTGCGAGCATCGGTCCTGCTCGCAGCCCGCAGGACACGCTGGGAGTGCGAGGAGCATGCGCGCAGACTTCACTGCGCATGCGCGCAGCTGCCGGCAGTGTTTTCTGCGCTGGCCTGTTGGCTCCGCCCCCAACTGCACTATGTACGCCACACTGGGACACCGGAGACTCGGCAGAGCGGGCAGGATGGGGCCACTTTTTTCGGCGCCGTTTCCAGCACGCAAAGTCGCCGCATTTAGGATAAGTGTGCCGAAAAAAGGGGTTGGGGAAAATTGGGCCCAGGATCCCTTGTTTCAGCCCCAGAGGAGCCAGAGCACCTTTCCAAGAGATTCCGAGCAAACGGCTGCTGGGTAAGGGGATGCCAGGGCATTTTTCAACGAGGACTTCCATCACAATACCCATCTGCCCTTTGCTGCAGTGGGCACCTGCCGTAGCACCTGGCACTGACATCAGCTGGGGAAAGCAGTCGGTCCAGCGAGGATCCCGCGGCGGTCTGGTCTGTAGTGCAAGGTCAGTGATAACATTTCAGTTTTTCAACTTCTATTTATTTGTGGCAGTAATGGGGACGTGTGGGTGAAGTTTTTTGACATTTTCATCAGGATTTTTTTTTTTTAGCTTCTGGCACTAGTGTGCCGGCATCCTAGCACCAAAAAATTGAGTCGGCCTTCTCTGCTATCGCTCTGTTAACGCCCCAAGAGAGTGTGGAACGCTTCTCTTAGTGCTCCACTCTCCTCTTGGGGCGAAACAACTGAATATCCCACTTTGAGGCGGTAGACAACACCCGGCACTAAAGGTAGCGTCCCGATGCTGTCACCGCCTCAAAGTGGGCCATATCGAATTTCCACCCCTAGTTTTCTTCTCCCTTCATAAGAACATAAGAATGAGGAGCAGGAGTCGGCCATTCAGCCCTTCGAGTCTGTTCCGCCATTCAATAAGATCATGGTGCAACATCCCCACCAGCACCTGGGAATCCCTGGCCAAAGACCTCCCTAAGTAGAGGAAGAGCATCCGGGAGGGCGCTGAGCACCTCGAGTCTCATCGCCAAGAGCATGCAGGAAACAAGCACAGGCAGCGGAATGAGCGTGCGGCAAACCTGACTCCCCACCCAACCTTTCCTGCAACGACTGTCTGTCCCACCTGTGACAGAGTCTGTAATTCCCGTATTGGACTGTTCAGTCACCTGAGAACTCAATTTTAGAGTGGAAGCAAGTCTTCCTCGATTTCGAGGGACTGCCTATGATGATGATGATGATGGCTGATCTTCTACCTCAACTCCACTTTCCCGCCCGATCGCCATACCCCTTGGTTCCCTTAGTATCCAAAAATCACTGTCTTGAATATACTCAATGACTGAGCATCCACAGCCCTCTGGGACAGAGAATTCCAAAGATTCATAAGCCTCTGAGTGAAAATATTTCTCCTCAGCTCAATCCGAACTGGCAAACTCCTTATTTGGAGGCTGTGACACCTGGTTCTAGTTCATTTGGCGAGGTAGTTTTCTCCTGTCCCTCCATGTCCCTTTGCACCGCATACCATCCTCCAGCTTAAAGGTTGGGTCGGCAATCCATTTCCAAGGTCTGCTATGGAACTGCTTTCATTAGGACGTAGGAGATTAAGGGTGAATTAGTAAAGGTGGTTTAAAATTATGAAGGGATTGGACAGAGTAGATAGACACAGATGTTTCCAGTGGCTAAAAAATATATAATGAAGGGAGAGAGATACAAGATGAAATGTAAGATATCTTGCACAAAGCTAGGAGAAGCAGAAGGTTGTGTGGCTGTTGAATTCATTATCAGAGACCATGGCAACATTTAGAATAGGTTAGCTAGTCGGTTGAAGGAAAGGAGAATGAAGTGATATGGGAACAAAGAAGGCAAATGGGATGACTGTTCATGTGAAGGACAAACACCAACTGGGATCTTTGAGCAGAATGACCTGTTTCCGTCCTGTAATTTCTATGGCGTGCTGTTCTGAATCATCTGCTAAAGGAGGTGTGAGGGAGCCGCATCTTCCAAGTCAAGATATATCACCAATGCTGGAGAAATATCACCAACGATGTCTCCACAAGATCCTGCAAATCCCCTGGGGGGAGGACAAGCGGACCAACATCAGTGTCCTCGACCAGGCTAACATCCACAGTATTGAAGCACTGACCACACTCAATCAGCTTCGCTGGGTGGGCCACATAGTTCACATGCCAGATACGAGACTCCCTAAGCAAATGCTTTATGCGGAGCTCCTTCGTGGTAAACGAGCCAAAGGAGGACAATGGAAACGTTATAAGGACACCCTCAAAGCCTCCCTGGTAAAGTGCGACATCACCACTGACACCTGGAAGACCCTGGCCGAAGACCGCCCGAGGTAGAGAAAGTGCATCCGGGAGGGCGTTGAGCTCTTTGAGTCTCGACACAAAGAGCGTGAAGAGACCAAGCGCAGGCAGCGGAAGGAGCGCGCGGCAAACCAGCCCCACCGACCCCTTCCCTCGACGAATGTCTGTCCCACCTGTAACAGGGTCTGTGGCTCTCGTATTGGACTGTTCAGCCATCAAAGAACTCACTTTGGGAGTGGAGGCAAGTCTTCCTCGATTCCGAGGGACTGCCTATGACCAAGTCAAGTCCCAAAAAGTTAGTTTGCAGGTGCAGCAGGTAATCAGGAAGGCGAATGGAATGTTGGCCTTCATTGCGAGAGGGATGGAGTACAAAAGCAGGGAGGTCCTTCTGCAACTGTATAGGGTATTGGTGAGGCCGCACCTGGAGTACTGCGTGCAGTTTTGGTCACCTTACTTAAGGAAGGATATACTAGCTTTGGAGAGGGTACAGAGACGATTCACTCGGCTAATTCCGGAGATGAGGGGGTTGCCTTATGATGATAGATTGAGTAGACTGGGTCTTTACTCGTTGGAGTTCAGAAGGATGAGGGGTGATCTTATAGAAACATTTAAAATAATGAAAGGGATAGACAAGATAGAGGCAGAGAGGTTGTTTCCACTGGTTGGGGAGACTAGAACTAGGGGGCACAGCCTCAAAATACGGGGGAGCCAATTTAAAACCGAGTTGAGAAGGAATTTCTTCTCCCAGAGGGTTGTGAATCTGTGGAATTCTCTGCCCAAAGAAGCAGTTGAAGCTAGCTCATTGAATGTATTCAAGTCACAGATAGATAGATTTTTAACCAATAAGGGAATTAAGGGTTACGGGGAGCGGGCGGGTAAGTGGAGCTGAGTCCACGGCCAGATCAGCCATGATCTTGTTGAATGGTGGAGCAGGCTCGAGGGGCTAGATGGCCTACTCCTGTTCCTAATTCTTATGTTCTTATGTTCTTATGTCGCTAAGGATGGGGTATGGTAGCATAGTGGTTATGTTACTGGATTAGTAATCCAGAGGCCTGGACTAACGATCCAGAGACTTAGAATTCAAATCCCACCTACAGAGTTTAAATTCAGTTAATGAAATAAATCTGGAATAAAAAGCGAGTATCTATAATGGTGACCATGAAACTACCAGATTGTCATAAACATCCATCCTTTAGGGAAGGATATCTGCCATCCTTACCCAGTCTGGCCTATACTTCCTACATTACAACAGTGACTACACTCTAAAAATACTTCATTGGCTGTGAAGTGGTTGTAAAAGGCGCTATATAAATATAAGGGGAAAAAATTGCCCCCCGACCAAAACTGGTTGCACGCACCGATTTACCGACTGGGGAAAGCTGATGGGGGCACCGAACGGCGGCTGATCCGGTCCCGCGGGGTAATTTCCCATTTGGGGGGGAAAGGGGGTCGCCGCCGGTCGGTAAAGGGGTCTCCGCGTGCCCGACGGTGCGGGAAGTCGGCCAAGATGGTCCCGTACTCCACTCCAAAAAGGGCAATTTACAAAATGTCGGCCCCTCCGAGCCGACCCAGTGGCGAGTGCTTTCCGCACCATTG
The DNA here is from genome assembly GCF_044704955.1 of Pristiophorus japonicus. Lineage (NCBI taxonomy): Eukaryota > Metazoa > Chordata > Chondrichthyes > Pristiophoridae > Pristiophorus > Pristiophorus japonicus. The sequence goes on along the minus strand of NC_091977.1, from coordinate 514,697,931 downwards.
CCACCTCTTTGAGGCGGTAACAGTTCTCTAAAAAAGGGGCAATTTCAGCCCCCACGTCATTCTTTCTTTTATATGTGACTCCAGATCCACAGCAATGTGGTTAACTCTTCACTGCCCTCTGTGGTTCAAGAAGGCGGCTCACCTCCACCTTCTCAAAGGCAATTATGGATGGGCAATAAATGCTGACGTTGCCAGAGATGCACACATCCCATGAATGAATAAAATAAAATTGAAGCTCCATTCTATCCCTGATCTCCCTGTCGCCAGCCCCTGCCCCCCTGCTCACCCCGCCCCCCCCTGCTCACCCCCCTCCTGCTGACCCCGCCCCCCTCCCCCTCCCCCCATCCCTCACCACCAGTAGAACTGGAGGACAGATATCAACCTTGCAGGCATTACCTTACAATGGTATCTTACAATCCCCCGGAGTGATTTCCCAGCTGCTCTTGACACTGAATTAAACTTGTATGCAATAGTGTACATCTTCTTATGCTCAGACACTCCCTTCCTTCCAACCGAGAGTTTGGCCTCTTTGCAGCAATCGATGGGTTGCCTCACTAACAGAGTTGCTCCAGATCCGGTGGCTATTACTTTTGACATTCATAAAGGTTTTACAGATCAGAATTTTAAAAAAAAGCAACATGGTTTTTCACAGCTGGGTAGAATGTTCCCACAAATTACTACTTTGTGGAAAAAAAAAACCTGAGAAAAGACATATTTTCGGGCTTTGTAAAAGCTTTTGTGATTACACAGCTAAGTCAGCATGCCCTGGTGTGAGAACGCCTTCCGTTAGCTAATTACACTGCGGAGCCTTCCCGCATTCCCCTGCATGAGGAGCAGGGACAGTAAGTGGGATCCATGGATCAATAGAAAAGGCAAGGGAGGGTTCTGGCATAAAAAATAAAAATACAAAAAGACGTGCAGACTTTGTGAAGTACTGTGAGCTCCATGGAGTGGTTGGTTGGAGGAACAACTATTTCTTGGCAGTCTTCTGCTCCCAACCTTTTGTTTCTTCTTGGCCCAAAGATTATTCACAAAGTTTGCATGAAAATTATAGCTCCGAAATATCGCTCTTCTGCTCAGACCTGCGGTGTCCTTTTTGAAACCATTTCCCGGTGAGTTTCAAGTCGATTTCATACGGTAGTTAAGATTATGTGACTTAGGAGCAATGCCAGCAATCAGCTCATCATTGCACCCAACGTTCAAATAGTGTTTTTTTGCTGGTGATGAATTTAAGGGCTCACAACTACAAAGCCTGTATATTCGTGAGAGTTTGAGTCAGTCGTTGTGTGAGTTTGTGCAAGGGGGAGGGAGGAAATGAGGGGATTTACAAACTCTAAACAAATACCTGCTCTCAATCTGGACCTTCAGGAGAGCGACACCCTCAGGAGACATAATACAATCAAAACTAACAGCACCTTTCCCATCCATCAATGCACTTTGACCAAAACACTTTTTAACATTCACTTTGATAACATGGTTAGAAGGGTCTTACAGGGCTGTTTGCACAGGAGCTTTCTATTGCCTCACCACTCTCCTCTGTGCCTCTATTTGCCGAGCTCTGAAATTTCCTCCCTAAACCTCTACACCTCTCTCCTCCTTTAAGACACTCCTTAAAACCTACTTCTTTCACCTGCCCCAATATCTCTTCTTGGGCTCAGTGTCAAAATTTGTCTTATTATGCTCCCGTGAAGCATCTTGGGACATTTGACTATGTTAAAGGCACTTTATAAAAGTTGTTGCTGTTGTGTGACACAAATACAATGGAAAGCAGACCATTGTCCAAGTACAGTTAGTGTTAGGGACAGCTGATCCATACTCAGGTACAGTCCAGGGCTGTCCCTATAGATGCCCACATATTGTCCTGTGGCTGTATCTAAGGAGATAGATCATCATCATCATAGGCAATCCCTCGGGGTCGAGGATGACTTGCTTCCACACTAAACATCAATACTCAAGTGACTGATGAACTCATTTTAAATGGTGGAAGATGCCTGTATGTGAATTATTTTAACGCGGGGTGGCTGTTGTACACCAGCCACCACACGGGCTTGACGGAGTAAGGCCTTGGTCCAGTGGCAAGGGGATCCAAGACGACTGGAGACCAGGCTCCACCGCATGTGCCAATGCAAACACACAAACTCAAACATACTCCGACTGTTCTCCTTCCTTCCTTTCTCCTTCCCACGGGACCTCTCCTACGTGCAAAATAGCAATGGAAACAAGCAACTTAGGAGATAGAAACATGTTTATCTCTTGCTCTCTGCATGGCCACGTCAAGTGTGGTCCGAGGACTACACCAGTGATGTATCCATGCGGCACAGGTATATAATGGAAGGCGGATCAATCCTAGGCATATCCTGAGTATATCCCTCAATCTACCATTACCTTCAAGCGAGGGGACCAACTCTGGTTCAGTGAGGAGTGCAGAAGAGCATGCCAGGAGCAGCACCAGGCGTGCCTAAAACTAAGGTACCAACCTGGGGAAGCTGCAACACAGGACTTCATCATCATCATAGGCAGTCCCTCAGAGTCGAGGATGACTTGCTTCCACACTAGAAATCAGTTCTCAGATGACTGAAGAGTCCAATGTGGGACCTACAGTCTGTGTCACAGGTGGGGCAGATAGTGGTTGAAGCAACGGGTAGGTGGGGGGCTTGGGTTGCCATGCGTTCCTTCCGCTGTCGACGCTTGGCTTCAGCTTGCTCTCGGTGAAGAGACTCAAGGTGCTCAGCGCCTTCCCCGATGCTTTTCCTCCACTTTGGGTGGTCTTGGGCCAGGGATTCCCAGGTCTCGGTGGGGATGTTGCACTTTTTCAAGGTGGCTTTGAGGGTGTCCTTGAAGTGTTTCCTCTGCCCACCTGGGACTCGCTTGCCATGTCGGAGCTCCGAGTAGAGTGCTTGCTTTGGGAGACTCGTGTCAGGCAAGTGGACGATGTGGCCCTACAGGACGACATGAATGCAAAGCAATGGAACCATCATGTTATAACCAGAGCTAAGCGATCCCACAATCAATGGATCAGATCAAAGCTCTGCAGTCCTGCCACATAGTCATGAATGGTGGTGCACCATTAAACAACTAATGGGAGAAGGAGGCTCCATCTTCAATGATGGCGGAGCCCGGCACAGAAGTGCAAAAGACAAGGCTGAAGCATTTGCAACCAGCTTCAGTCAGAAGTGCCGAGTGGATGATCCATATTGGCCTCCTCCTGAGGTCCCCACCATCACAGAAGCCAGTCTTCAGCCAATTCGATTCACTCCATGTGATATCAGGAAGAGGCTGAGTGCACTGAGTACAGCAAAGACTATGGCCCCCGACAACATTCCGGCTGCTGTGCTGAAGACTTATGCTCCAGAACTAGCCGCACCTATAGCCAAGCTGTTCCAGTACAGCTACAATACTGGCATCTACCCGGCAATGTGGAAAACTGCCCAGGTATGTCCTGTACACAAAAACCAGGACAAATCCAATCCAGCCAATTACTGCCCCACCAGTCTACTCTCAATCATCAGCAAAGTGATGGAAGGTGTCGTTGACAGTGCGATCAAGCGGCGCTGACTCACCAATAATCTGCTCAGCGATGCTCAGTTTGGATCTGCCAGAACCAATAGACATCATTACAGACTTGGTCCAAACATGAACAAAAGAGCTGAATTCCAGAAGTGAGGTGAGAGTGACTGCCCTTGACATCAAGGCAGAATTGAACCGAGTGTGGTATCAAGGAGCCCTAGTAAAATTGAAGTCAATGGGAATCAGGGGAAAACTCCCCACTGGCTGGAGTCATACCTAGCACAAAGGAAGATGGTTGTGGTTGTTGGAGATCAATCATCACAGCCCAAGGACATAATAAGAACATAAGAACATAAGAATTAGGAACAGGAATAGGCCATCTAGCCCCTCGAGCCTGTTCCACCATTCAAAAAGATCATGGCTGATCTGGCCGTAGATTCAACTCCACTTACCCGCCCTCTCCCCATAACCCTTAATTCCCTTATTGGTTAAAAATCTAGCTATCATTGATTTGAATACATTCAATGAGCTAGCCTCAACTGTTTCCTTGGGCAGAGAATTCCACAGATTCACAACCCTCTGGGAGAAGAAATTCCTTCTCAACTCGGTTTTAAATTGGCTCCCCCGTATTTTGAGGCTGTGCCCCCTAGTTCTTGTCTCCCCAACCAGTGGAAACAACCTCTCTGCCTTTATCTTGTCTATCTCTTTCATTATTTTAAATGTTTCTACAAGATCACCCCTCATCCTTCTGAACTCCAACGAGTAAAGACCAAGTCTACTCAATCTATCATCATAAGGTAACCCCCTCATCTCCGGAATCAGCCTAGTGAATCGTCTCTGTAACCCCTGCAAAGCTAGTATATCCTTCCTTAAGTAAGGTGACCAAAACTGCACGCAGTACTCCAGGTGCGGCCTCACTAATACCTTGTACAGTTGCAGCAGGACCTCCCTGCTTTTGTACTCCATCCCTCTCGCAATGAAGGCCAACATTCCTTTCGCCTTCCTGATTACCTGCTGCACCTGCAAACCAACTTTTTGTGATTCATGCACAAGGACCCCCAGGTCCCTCGGCACTGCAGCATGTTGTAATTTCTCCCCATTCAAATAATATCCCCTTTTACTGTTTTTTTTCCCAAGGTGGATGACCTCTCATTTTCCGACACTGTATTCCATCTGCCAAACCTTAGCCCATTCGCTTAACCTATCTAAATCTCTTTGCAGCCTCTCTGTGTCCTCTACACAACCCACTTTACCACTAATCTTTGTGTCATTTGCAAATTTTGTTACACCATACTCTGTCCCCTCTTCCAGGTCATCGATGTATATTGTAAACAGTTGTGGTCCCAGCACCAATCCCTGTGGCACACCACTAACCACCGATTTCCAACCCGAAAAGGACCCATTTATCCCGACTCTCTGCTTTCTGTTAGCCAACCAATTCTCGATCCATGCTAATACATTTCCTCTGACTCCGCGTATCTTTATCTTCTGCAGTAACCTTTTGTGTGGCACCTTATCGAATGCCTTTTGGAAATCTAAATACACCACATCCATCGGTACACCTCTATCCACCATGCTCGTTATATCCTCAAAGAATTCCAGTAAATTAGTTAAACATGATTTCCCCTTCATGAATCCATGTTGCGTCTGCTTGATTGCACTATTCCTATCTAGATGTCCCACTATTTCTTCCTTAATGATAGCTTCAAGCATTTTCCCCACTACAGATGTTAAACTAACTGGCCTATAGTTACCTGCCTTTTGTCTGCCCCCTTTTTTAAACAGAGGCGTTACATTTGCTGCTTTCCAATCCGCTGGTACCTCCCCAGAGTCCAGAGAATTTTGGTAGATTATAACGAATGAATCTGCTATAACTTCCGCCATCTCTTAATACCCTGGGATGCATTTCATCAGGACCAGGGGACGTGTCTACCTTGAATCCCATTAGCCTGTCCAGCACTACCTCCCTAGTGATAGTGATTGTCTCAAGGTCCTCCCTTCCCACATTCCCGTGACCAGCAATTTTTGGCATAGTTTTTGTGTCTTCCACTGTGAAGACCAAAGCAAAATAATTGTTTTAGGACTCAGCCATTTCCACATTTCCCATTATTAAATCCTCTCTCATCTTCTAAGGGACCAACATTTACTTTAGTCACTCTTTTCCGTTTTATATATTGGTAAAAGCTTTTATGATCTGTTTTCATGTTTTGCGCAAGTTTACTTTCGTAATCTATCTTTCCTTTCTTTATTGGTTTCTTAGTCATTCTTTGCTGTCGTTTAAAATTTTCCCAATCTTCTAGTTTCCCACTAACCTTGGCCACCTTATACGCATTGGTTTTTAATTTGATACTCTCCTTTATTTCCTTGGTTATCCACGGCTGGTTATCCCTTCTCTTACCGCCCTTCTTTTTCACTGGAATATATTTTTGTTGAGCACTATGAAAGAGCTCCTTAAGTGTCCTCCACAGTTCCTCAATTGTGCCACCGTTTAGTCTGTGTTCCCAGTCTACTTTAGCCAACTCTGCCCTCATCCCACTGTAGCCCTCTTTGTTTAAGCATAGTATGCTCGTTTGAGACACTACTTCCTCACCCTCAATCTGTATTACAAATTCAACCATACTGTGATCACTCATTTAGAGAGGATCTTTTACTAGGAGATCGTTTATTATTTCTGACTCATGTTCAGTTCTATTCACAACTCCTCAGATAATGAAGCAGCCCATGCAACAAGACTTGGATGACATTCAGGCTTGGGCTGATAAGTGGCAAGTAACAATCCACCACACAAGTGTCAGGCAATGACCAGTTCCAACAAGCGAGAGTCTAAACACCATTGACATTCAATGGCATTACCATCGCCGAATCCCCATCATCAACTTCCTGGGGGTCACCATTGACCAGAAACTTAACTGCTTAACCAGCCACATAAATACTGTGGCAACAAGAGCGGGTCAGAGGCTGGGTATTCTGTGGCGAGTGTCTCACTTCCTGACTCCCCAAAGCCTTTCCACCACCTACAAGACACAAGTCAGGAGTGTGATAGAATACTCTCCGCTTGCCTGGATGAGTGCAGCTCCAACAACACTCAAGAAGCTCAACACCATCCAGGACAAAGCAGTCCACTTGATTGGCATCCCATCCACCATCTTAAACATTCACTCCCTCCACCACCGGCGTACCATGGCTGCAGTGTGTACCATCTACATGATGCACTGCAGCAACTCGCCAAGGCTTCTTCGACAGCACCTCCCAAACCCGTGACCTGTACCACCGAGAAGGACAAGGGCAGCAGGCTCATGGGAGCACCATCGCCTGCAAGTTCCCTTCCAAGTTACACACCATCCTGACTTGAAAATATATCGCAGTTCCTTCATCGTTGCTGGGTCAAAATCCTGGAATTCCCTCTCTAGCAGCACTGTGGGAGAATCTTTACCACACAGACTGCAGCAGTTCAAGAAGGCGGCGCACAACCACTTTCTCAACGGCAATTAGGGATGGGCAATAAATGCTGGCCCTGCCAGTGACGCCCACATCCTGGAACATTCAAGCTACTTCTCTGCTGCTCAATCTACCATTTATGTAGCAGACACAATGAATGCTGCTCATCTTCAGGGTACTTTCAGAACCTGTGGCCCAATCAGAGAAGGCATTAATACTTGCATAGATTTTTGGGGTACTGAAGTTGCATGTTCAGCCATGAACTCATTGAATGGCGGTGCAGGCTAGAAGGGCCGAATGGCCTACTCCTGCACCTATTTTCTATGTTTTCTATGTTTAGGACACTCAGGACAGTTCAGCTATTCCTATCTTAAAGATGCGTAGTGCTTTTGTGCCATCGGTATTTCATGCCATCACACAGTGATAAACAGGCACAGCACCAGTACTTGAAGTGGTCGCTGGCTGCCAAGATCAATCCCGACAGGAAAAAGGCTGCTATCTGCACCAACACCACTCAGATTCTGACAATGTGTAACAGCACTTCAATTACACAACCTCAGAGTCAGGCTGTCAGCTTCCAATTAGTGCCGGTTTAAAGGTCCTACATTAGAGTAGCATGTTGCAGAAATGTACCAGTGTTATGGGGGTATAAATGGAAGCAAGCTTAACGTCATGCTCATGCAGCACTCTAAATAATGAAGCTATTACAAAAGTAAAATACTGCAGCGATGCTGGAAATCTGAAATAAAAACAGAAAATGCTGGAAGTACGCAGCAGGTCAGGCAGCATCTGTGGACAGAGAAACAGAGTCAACGTTTCAGATCGATGACCTTTCGTTAGAACTGGGAAAAGTTAGAAATGTAACAGGTTTTAAGCAAGTGCAGTGAGGGGCCTAGACAGAGTAGATAGAAAGAAACGCTTCCCATTGGTGGAAGTGTTGAGAACCAGAGAACACAGGCTTAAGGTGATTGGCAAAAAAAGCAAAGGCGACATGAGGGAAAGCTTTTTTATGCAGCGAGTGGGACAAGTAAAGAAACAAACAAAGAAAAGTGATGAGACAAGTAAAGAAACAGAAGATGAGTCTGTAAGAGGTATAAATGGGAATGGTTGAAGCATCAACAGCAGCCATGTGAAAAAATAGGGGCAGAGGTTATGGTCTGAGATTGTTGAATTCGATGTTGAGTCCAGAGGCTGTAAAGTGCCTAATCGAAAGATGAGGTGCTGTTCCCCGAGCTTACGTTGAGCCTAGTTGGAACGGTATAGGAGACCGGAGACCGAGAGGTAGAGGGGGAGCTGCTGAAAACACGGTTCACGCCCCAGTAATAACAATGTTCTGCTTAGTTTCTCAGTGATCTTTGTGAAAATGAATCTCACTGCTTCATCAGGAATTCCAACCTCGAGATCTTTCTTCCTGTGTAACGACAGTGTCTGCTTCCGAGTTACAGACAAATAAGAGGAAGAGGATGGAGAAATGCAAACAAACCTTTTACAATTAACTCTGCGTAGTTGGACACTCCGGAGCCTCCCTCAGATTCAATCACGCAGCGATAGTGGTCTGTGTCACTCCGCACGGTGTTCGCCACATTGAAGGTGGCTACAAATCGACGGTAGTTCAACACCTTGGTCTCCTTCATGGGTGTGTCCTTTCCACTGCGTCGCTAGGGAGAAGGAAGTCAGTGTAACGTTACATGTCAAAAGGAGGATGCACTCATTCCACAATTGCAACAATACAATAACGATAGCTTTGCGAGGGAGGAATTGCTTACTAAAGACATAGAGGGGCAATTTTAACATAGCCCGCCTCTCAGGAAACGGACGGACTGGGCATGAGATGGAACAGTTTCTTAACCGATAAAGGAATAAGGGATTATGGGGAGCATGCAGGGAAGTGGACCTGAGTCCACGAACGGATCAGCCATGATTGTATTAAATGGCGGAACAGGCTTAAGGGGCCGTGTGGCCCATTCCTGCGCCTATTTCTTATGTTCTTATTAAATTTAAGACAGAGATAGACAGTTTCTTAACGCTGGTTTGATGGCGAGTAATATTGGCCAGGGTGTAAAAACCAGAATTCGACCCAACCCCGTAGGTTTTTTGCCCCACAATTAAGGTTAAAATTGAGTGGGTTCATTGCCTGGAAGATGCAGGAATGCCTACTGGGAAATCTCTACTCCAGCACAGCCATACTATAACAAATCTGCTGTAAATGTGAATGTAGCTTTCTAATTCATATTCTGGTTCTCATTCTCGCTTTATTAAGGTGTAACACCTGCAGCTTGCATGATGGGTGCCGTAATTTGATCAATTGACTAATCGTGCTGTGAGATGGCGAGGGTCATTTTCTGACCTTGCGCTTCCAGTTTAGAATTTCACTGGCTGAAAGAGCACATCGGATATTCCAGCACCCACTACGCATGACATTCCAAACGTTTAAATAATGCTTGAACAGGTGCTCGCTGCGCACAGTCCTGTGCCACACAGATCTGAAAGGTGCCAGTTTCAATCCGCAGTCTGTGTTGGGTTAATTGCTCTCCGCCATAGGGGAGTTATATCTTGTCTCCTTGCCCGGAGGTTACAGAGGATCAGAATCAGCCTTTCTGCTCCTGATCACGAGCCAAGAATCTCTGCTGTAAGTGCATGTGTGTCGACAGTGGATGAGACATTCAGGTGACGCCCTGTGTCCAAGTTCCTGGTGACACTAATTATTACAGATGACTAATAACCACTTGGTCGAGATAACAAAGAGCACCCGGTGCCCATGCAATCATACCCAAGCAAGGAGCTGATGTCATCCTCATCAGAGAGGGGAGAGAAATGGCAAGGGGAAAATAAAATCATTCATAAAGCAATGCCCACTGGAAATTGTTCACAGCTGGCATACAACAGGAAACGCAGGTGAACTAATAAATATATATTTGCTCTAATTTCTCCTCTCGTCCATTCTTTACAGGTGTTGACAGGCTGTATGGCCCTGAAGGCATCACAAATGAACCTGATGCTCTCCATACCCGAAGCCCTCACAGATGCCAGCCATGGCTCGGTGGGTAGCACTCTGGCCTCTCAAGTCGGAAGGTTGTGGGTTCAAGTACCATTCCCGAGACTCAAGCACTAAAACTAAGTTGACACTTCAGCGCAGTGCTGAGGGAGTGCTGCATTGTCGGAGGTGCCGTCTTTTGGATGAGACGTTAAACCCGGCATGGACTGGTTGGGCCGAATGGCCTGTTTGTGTGCCGTATTGCTCCTACGTAAATCACAGACCCGTCGGCCCTCTCAGCTGGACATAAAAGATCCCGTGGCACTATTTCGAAGAAGAGCAGGGACTTTCCGCCCCCGGTGTTCCCTCAGCCAACATCAATTAAAATACAAATTAAAAGTATAAGAAAGACTTGCATTTATATAGCACCTTTCATGGCCTAAGGATAGAAACATAGAAAATAGGTGCAGGAGTAGGCCATTCGGCCCTTCGAGCCTGCACCACCATTCAATATGATCAGGGCTGATCATGCAACCTGATCCTCTCCATACCCGAAGCCCTCACAGGTGTCCGCCATGGCTTCAAAGTGCTTTACAGCCAATGAAGTACTTTGGAAGTGTAGTCACTGATGTAATACAGGAATATATAAATGAATATATTTCTTCTCCAAATAGGTGCCAAGGGATAGTGATCAAGAATAGTCCTTTTGTTTTATTTCCCCTTTCTAACTCAGAGGTACTACAACAAACTTAGCAGCTACCAGGGTTCAGATCTGAAACATTTACATGTGGATTTGAAAGCTAACAAGATGAACATGACCCCGAAAGACAGAGTTTAGTAGACATATTGCTAGTATGTACTTTAGGACTCAAAAGGAACCCAATTGTACATAAAAGAACTAAAGTTACTATTCTTGCAACACAGGGACATAACTAACAGTTGTGTTGAGGTACACAGATAAAACATTTCATAAATTGGTCGTGTCCTTGCACCAAAATGGTCACTCATGTCTGGTGGGCTTTTGAAGGCTAAAGCCCCGGCTACCTCTCTGTCCTTTCATGCTCATTGCTCTCTGTGCACCTTCCAAAGCCGCTCAGTAATTACCTGCTACTTGCAGATTCACAGCAGTGTGCCAGGTTGGTGGTTCATTGGTTGCGTAATGAGGCCTTGAAATAGCCACAGTTGTGAGACTGATTTCAATGCTGATTTTTAATTTCCACCAGTTTGACCATTTTAAAACAGAAGACAACTTTATAAAACTTTTTACTTTTCCAACAATCTAAATTATTTTAAAATGGTTTCAACTCTGATTTACTGGAGTCCCCTAAAGGAGTACACGCGTTATAAATTGCATTTAAATGTAACCCGAACACCTGATGTGACATCCAGGCTGTAAGCGTGACTCTGTAGAATGATGTTTTTTGTCTGTTTTCTCCCATTCCTTCCTCTCCCGAAGGTGGGACACAGTGCTTTGTTTGCACCTCTCAAGTGTCCACGCTGAATGAACATTGTGCATTTGACAGACTGGTCCCAGGGATGAGGGACTTTGGTTATGTCTGTTTCAGTTCTCTGTCCTCAGGTACTGTTCCCCTCTCCTTCAAATCTGCTGTTATCACCCCTCTCCTCAAAATACCAACCCTTCACCCCACTTTGGTTGCTAGCTATCGCCCCATCTCCAACCTCCCTTTCCTGTCCAAAGTACTTGAACGTATTGCCTCCCAAATCCGTGATCACCTTTCCCTGAATTCAATGTTTGAATCCCTTCAATCTGGCTTTCGCCTCTGCCACAGTACCAAAACTGGTCTCATCAATGGCATCCTTTGTGACTGTGACAAAGGCAAACTATCCCTCCTCGTCCTCCTGGACATGTCTGCAGCCTTTGACACAGTTGACCACTCCATCCTCCTCCAACACCTCTCCACCAACATCCAGTTAGGTGGGACTGCACTCGCCTGGTTCCATTCTTATCTATCTAATCGTAATCAGAAAATTTCCAGCAATGGCTTCTCTTCCCACTGTCACATCGTTACCTTTGGTTCTTGGTCCCCTCTTATTTCTCATCTATATGCTACCCCTTGGCGATATCATCCGAAAGCACGGAGTCAGTTTCCACATGTACGCTGACGACACCCAGCTCTACCTCTCCACCACTTCTGTCGACCCCTGCTTGGAATCTAAATTGTTAGATTGTTTGTCCGACATCCAGTACTGGATGAGCAGAAATTTTCTTCAATTAAATATTGGGAAGACCGAAGCCATTATCTTTGGTCCCCGCCACAAACTGTTCCCTAACCACTGACTCCATCCCTCTCCCTAGCATCAATCTGAGGGTGAACAAGACTGTTCGCAACTTAGGTGTCATATTTGACCCTGAAATGAGTTTCCAGCCACATATCCGCGGCATAACTAAAACCGCTTTTTTCCACCTCCGTAACATTGCCCGCCTCCGCCCCTGCCTCAGCTATTCTGCTGCTGAAACCCTCATTCATGCCTTTGTTACCTCTAGACTTCACTACTCCAACTCACTTCTGGCCGGCCTCCCACATTCCACACCACTTAAACTTGAAGTCATCCAAAACTCAGCAGCCCGTGTACTAACCAGTAACAAGTCAAAATCACAAATCACCCCTGTGCTTTCTGACCGACATTGGCTCCTAGTTAAACAACGCATCAATTTCAAAATTTTCATCCTTGTTTACAAATCACTCCATGGACTCCTTATCTCTGTAATCTTTTTCAGCCACACAATCCCACAAGATCTCTGCGCTCCTCAAATTCTGGCTTTGTGAACATCCTTCATTATAACTGCTCAACCATCAGTGGACGTGCCTTCAGCTGCCTGGACAGGCCCGAAGCTCTGGAACTCCCTCTCTAAACCTCTCCACCTCTCTGCCTCTCTATCCTCCTTTAAGACGCTTGTTAAAACCTACCTCTTTAAACAAGCTTTTGTCATCTGCCTTAATTTCTTCTGTGGCTCGGTATCAAATTTATCTGTTTGTCTGTAACACTGTTGTGAAGTGTCTTGGGATGTTTTACTATGTTAAAGGCTCTATATAAATAAAAGTTATTATTATTATTATGTGAAGAGACTACGTTAGCTGGGATTGTTCTCCTTTGAGCAGAGAATGTTAAAGGGAGATTTAATAAGAAGTATTTAACATTATGATGAGTTTTGATAGAGTAGATAGTGAGAAATGGTTTCCACTGGCAGAAGGGTCAGTAACCAAAGGACACAGATTTAAAATAATTGTCAAAAAAGCCTGGGGGTGGTGAGGAGAACTTTTTTTTACACTGTAAGTTGTTATGATCTGGAATGCATTTCCTGAACAGGTGGAGGAAGCAAATTCAGTAATAGAATTGGATATATACTTAAAGAGAAAACATTTGCAATGCTCTGTGGAAAGAACAATGGAGTGGGACTAATTGGATAGCTCTTTCAAAGAGCCAGCACAGTCACGATGGGCCAAATGGACTCCTTCTGTGGCGCAAGATTCTATGATTCCATAATTCTACTTAAATGGCCGAAAACCTGCTGTCCCATTGAAGTACAGAAAAAGCCTGTATTTGGATAGTTAAAATAAACCAAACACCATCACTTCTGCTTCTTGTTTCTTCACTTACTTGATGTTCTTCAGCTAGATAGAAAGGACATTTTTCATTGACATTGGTATTAGTGAGTAAACTTAAAGCCCTCCCCACAGCCCAGGGAGAGGTTTTGTTGGGCCAAGGCTGAGCTGCCAGTGCTGGGATCAGAAGTGTAGAGCTGCACTGGACTGGTCGGGATCAAGATGAAGACAATCACCACAGGTTGGGCAACATTTGGGTTCAGAGATCTCCTCTGTCTTATCTCAACTGCAGGAACTGGCTCTGATGCACCATCATCAGAAGAGGAGAGGAGTTAATTAGGATTAAAAAGAGATTGCAATTTTGCTCACGCTGAGGCAACAGTTATTGTGCCAATCTCGTTGACTCTCTGTATAATTACTGTAAGCCAGTCTATAGTAACAGTTCTATAAAAATTTGGCAGGGTTACAGGGATAGAGCAGGGAGTGGGACTAGCTGAAGTGCTTTTTCAGAGAGCTGGCATGGGCTCGATGGACCAAATGGCCGCCTCCTGTGTTGTAACCTGGGAGTCCCCGGCCAAAGACTGCCCTAAATGGAGGAAGAGCATTCGGGAGGGCGCTGAGCACCCCGAGTCTCATCGCTGAGAGCATGCAGAAACCAAGCGCAGACAGCGGAAGGACCGTGTGGCAAACCAATCTCCCCACCCACCCTTTCAACCAACGACTGTCTGTCCCACCTGTGACAGAGACTGTAATTCCCGTATTGGACTATTCAATACGGGAACTCACTTTTAGAGTGGAAGCAAGTCTTCCTCGATTTCGAGGGACTGCCTATGATGATGAACCATTCTATGATTCTATACTTCTAGTTGAATGGAGTCCCAGTTATAAGAACATAAGAAGATAAGAAATAGGAGCAGGAGTAGGCCATACAACCTCTCAAGCCTGCTCCACCATTCAATACGATCATGGCTGATCTGATCATGGACTCAGGTTCACCTCCCTGCCCGCTCCCCATAACCCCTTATTCCATTATCGTTTAAGAAACTATCTATTTCTGTCTTAAATTTATTCAATGTCCCAGCTTCCACAGCTCTCTGAGGCAGTGAGTTCCACAGATCCACAACCCTCAGAGAAGAAATTTCTCCTCATCTCAGTTTTAAATGGGCGGCTCCTATTTTAAGATTTTGCCCTCTAGTTCTAGTCTCCCCTATCAGTGGAAACATCCTCTCTGCATCCACCTTGTCAAACTCCCTCATAATCTTATACGTTTCGTTAAGATCCCCTCTCATTCTTCTGAATTCCAATGAGTAGAGGCTCAACCTACTCAACTTTTCCTCATAAAACAACCCCTTCATCTCCAGAATCAACCTTGTGAACCTTCTCTGAACTGCCTCCAAAGCAAGTATATCCTTTTGTAAATATAGAGAGCAAAACTGCACACAGTATTCCAGGTGTGGCCTCACCAATACCCTGTACAACGGTAGCAAGACTTCCCTGCTTTTATACTCTATCCGCCTTGCAATAAAGGCCAAGATTTCAATGGCCTTCCTGATCACTTGCTGTACCTGCATACTATCCTTTTGTGTTTCTTGCACAAGTACCCCCAGGCCCCGCTGCACTGCAGCACTTTGCAATCTTTTTCCATTTCAATAATAACCTGCTCTTTGATTTTTTCTGCCAAAGTGCATAATGTCACACTTTCCTATACTCCATCTGCCAAATTTTTGCCCACTCACTTAGCCTAGCTATGTCCTTTTGCAGATTTTTTGTGTCCTCCTCACATCTTTTGTTTTTCCTCCCATCTTTGTATCATCAGCAAACTTGGCTACGTTACATTCAGTCCCTTCTTCCAAGTCGTTAATATAGATTGT
This sequence comes from Pristiophorus japonicus, assembly GCF_044704955.1. NCBI lineage: Eukaryota > Metazoa > Chordata > Chondrichthyes > Pristiophoridae > Pristiophorus > Pristiophorus japonicus. Next base: position 514,682,575 of record NC_091977.1, on the reverse strand, counting down.
AAATAGTTATGGAGGATCATTTCACATTATGATGATATTAACAATATCTGTTTTGTTGAATGTGTTTTTTTTACCTGTAGCCATAGTTTGTCAGGGAAGGTGGTCTGCCCGTTGGCCATGCACTGGAATGTGGCGTTCTGCCCGGCGTTAACTTCGACATTCTGCAGGCGACGGAAATGGGGGGATTTGGCTGATAAGGAGAAAAAAATAAATGTGCTTTTAGCAAAGTGGAAAAAACATACACAGTACATAATAGCGCACTTGTAATTTGCACAATACATCTGGAATCGAATTCATTTACTAGCTGATAGTACGCAAGATGCTATGCTGTGAATTTAGATGCTCTCTATTATGCAATTGTTTTTCCTCCTCGATTTTATTATTCTCTGAAAGGTTAACTCTGTTTCACTCTCCACACATGCTGCCTGACCTGCTGAGTGCTTTTCAGCATTTTCAGATCTCCAAAATTTGGAGTATTTGGCCTTTGTTTTATTATACTCCCCCCGATTCACATGTCGTTCATTCACACCATAAATGACAGACACCAGCAACGGCAAGGAACATACCGAACGCTGTATTCAACAAGAACTTTACCTCAGTGGTATACATCATGTATTTATATAACAGCACACAAGCCTATCATTAAAGGGATGTGAATGAGATGCTGTGCACAGCTCCAGATGAACACTGATGCCCTGAGGCGGAGTCCTCATTGTGTACTGCTGCTGTTGTGTGAACCTCCGTGCCAGGAGGACTAATTCGTAAATCTGCCCTCAAGACAAAAGCGCAAGAATGCGGACTTTCCAATCCTGATGGTGAAGCAGTGGAGCCAAAGAATATCGAGCTCAGTGCTCACTGACATACCCCTGGGCCCACCTTGCGGGCTCTCCCCAAGGCCACACAGGGCCTTCGGGGGGGCCACACCCTGAATATTGTGTGCAGTTTTGGTCTCCTAATCTGAGGAAGGACATTCTTGCTATTGAGGGAGTGCAGCGAAGGTTCACCAGACTGATTCCCGGGATGGCAGGACTGACATAGGAAGAAAGACTGGATTGACTAAGCTTATATTCACTGGAATTTAGAAGAATGAGAGGGGATCTCATAGAAACATATAAAATTCTGACAGGATTGGACAGGTTAGATGCAGGAAGAATGTTCCCGATGTTGGGGAAGTCCAGAACCAGGGGTCACAGTCTAAGGATAAGGGGTAAGCCATTTAGGACCGAGATGAAGAGAAACTTCTTCACCCAGAGAGTGGTGAACCTGTGGAATTCTCTACCACAGAAAGTTGTTGAGGCCAGTTCGTTGGAATTATTCAAAGGGAGTTAGATGTGGCCCTTACGGCTAAAGGGATCAGGGGGTATGGAGAGAAAGCAGGAATGGGGTACTGAAGTTGCATGATCAGACATGATCATAGTGAATGGCGGTGCAGGCTCGAAGGGCCGAATGGCCTACTCCTGCACCTATTTTCTATGTTTCTATGTTTAGGGTTGGCTCTTCCAGCGGGAGCTTGGTGTTGTCAGATGAGGATAGAGGGCAAGGATATGGTACACCACAGCTCTTAAAAGTTGCAGCTGATATATAAAGGGGCTGTTTTATTGATGCTGGAGGCAGGAAGCTTGAAATTGCAGGCCAACCAGGCAGAGCACCTTCCTTTTATGATGCTGGTTTAAGGGGAGATGCTTCTGGATAGAGAGGAAGGAAGGAGGGTTGAAAAGGAAGAAAGGAAGGAAGGCTGAAAAGGAAGGAAGGATGGTTGGATGAATGGAAAGGACGGAAGGTTGGAAAGGAAAGCTTAAAAAGCAAGCTTACAGTACAACGTGTTCGCATAACGCATATTCATACACAACATTAGCTTGAATTTCTATAATGCCTTTAACATAATAAAATGTCCCAAGGTGCTTCACAGGAGCGTTATCGAACAAGATTTGACACGGAGCCACATAAGGAGATATTATGACAGTGGATAAAAACTTGGTCAAAGAGGTAGGTTTTAAGGAGCATCTTAAAAGCAGGAGAGAGAGGTAGAGAGGCGGAGAGGCTTAAAGAGGAAATTTCAGAGCTTAGGGTCTAGGCAGCTGAAGGCACGGCCACCGATGATGGCACAAAGAAAATAAGGAATGCACAAGAGGCCAGAATTGGAGGAATGTAGAGAACTCGGAGGGTTGTAGGGCTGGAAGAGGTTATAGGGATAGGGAGGGGTGAGGCTATGGAGGGATTTGAAGACAAGGATGAGAATTTTAAAAGATAGTCGTGCTGGACGGGAGCCAATGTCGATCATGGGGTACGGGAGTATAATCGCGGGTTCGGCAGGGTTAAATTTGAATTCCCGCCCCCCCTGGCCACCACAGCAGTATTGGATGCCAGTAATATGTGGGGATCACACATGCCAAACATACAAAGCATTTTTTCTGTGATGTATCATGCTACTGCAGGCAAGGGTTATGGGGAGCGGGCAGTGAAGTGGAGTTGAGGCAAAGATCAGATCAGCCATGATCTTATTGAATGGCGGAGCAGGCTCGAGGAGCCAAATAGCCTACTCCTGCTCCTATTTCTTATGTTCTTATGTACTTTCTTTCTGTCATGGCATATGTGGGGTTAAAAACCAGTTTCACTCACGGAAAATGATCCAGTTTGTTATGCAAAGCCCTAGAACATAAAGTTGGCTGGAATGATCCATTCAGGGTCCGTTGGCCTGCATCAGAAGTTATTTGCAAGCTGCTCTACTGAGCCCCTACTCAACCATGCCACTTCCGGCATTTTCCATCAGAAACCATGTTGGGCATAAAATAGATCTGCTCAAGCATGGGTGGACACATTATAATTACAGGGAAATTGTACAAACAGATCACAAGACACATTTTCCTGTCATTGTGCTGAGAGTCTCCGGCACCTAAAGTTGCTAAACACAATGATAGGGGGCATTTACATTTTAAATTCTCCTCCAAAAGAAGCGTTGTATTGATCATGGGGCGACTGATTAATCTCCAGCCCCGACGAAATGTAAACAAATAATTCTGCCCTTTTTCAGCTGCCCCAGAGGCTGCTGGTCACACTACAATGGCCAGAGTCATTTTCCATATTCTGCTGGGCAGGCAAAACTGGTGAGTGTACCAAAATTATTTAAATTACCCTGACCCCTAACCTCGGCCAGAGTGAAGGTTGCATCCCTGCAACTAGAACAAGTCCTGCTTTGCCAAACGTCAAGCAGAAGATCGAATCTATGTTTAATCCACTATCTGAGGGAGGGGCACAGCTATTCAATTCAAGTACAAACATTTAGTTTTGTTAGCATAAATGGATGAAGACCTATATATTTAAATTTATTTCGCCTGGTCAAATTTTGAAAATTATTTCTCAGCCTGGCTTGTTCAAATTGGGGAGTCCATCAGAAACAATCAAACCGACAAACAAAGGCCGGAGAGACTCCACGTATGGTCATACCATTACCATACCATACCAAAATTCAGAGGCTATGGGGCCGAAATTCAGGGTCTCAAAGAGACCCGTTAATACCCGTTTGCGGTGGTCATTCATAAATATCGAATGGCCGCCGCTTTGGGGTCAACAGGCTGACCTGATCAAAATTCAGGTCGGGATTTTTCGGCCAGGATCCCATCTCGCCCAAGTAGATGCACCGCCAAAGTAAAATAAAATAAGTTCTTACCTATCCATTTTCACCTCGATGAAACATAGAAACATAGACACATGGAAAATAGGTGCAGGAGTAGGCCACTCGGCCCTTCGAGCCTGCACCACCATTCAATAAGATCATGGCTGATCATTCCCTCAGTACCCCTTTCCTGCTTTCTCTCCATACCCCTTGATCCCCTTAGCCGGAAGGGCCATATCTAACTCCCTCTTGAATATATCCAATGAACTGGCATCAACAACTCTCTGCGGCAGGTAATTCCATAGGTTAACAACTCTCTGAGTGAAGATGTTTCTCCTCATCTCAGACCTAAATGGCCTACCCCTTATCCTAAAACTATGTCCCCTGGTTCTGGACTTCCCCAACATCGAGAACATTCTTCCCGCATCTAACCTGTCCAGTCCCGTCAGAATCTTATACGTTTCTATGAGATCCCCTCTCATCCTTCTAAACTCCAGTGAATAAAGGCCCAGTTGATCCAGTCTCTCCTCATATGACAACCCAGCCTGCTCTGGAATCAGTCTGGTGAACCTTCGCTGCACTCCTTCAATAGCAAGAATGTCCTTCTTCAGATTAGGAGACCAAAACTGAAAACAATATTCCAGGTGAGGTCTCACTAAGACCCTGTACAACTGCAGTAAGACCTCCCTGCTCCTATACTCACATCCCCTAGCTATGAAGGCCAACATACCATTTGTCTTCTTCATCGCCTGCATGTCAACTTTCAGTGACTGATGAACCATGACATCCAGGTCTCATTGCACTTCCCCTTTTCCTAATCTGCCGCCATCCAGATAATGTTCTGCCTTCGTGTTTTTGCCCCCAAAATGGATAACCTCACATTTATCCACATTATACTGCATCTGCCATGCATTTGCCCACTCACCTAACCTGTCCAAGTCACCCTGCAGCCTCTTAGTGTCCTCCTCACAGCTCACACCATCATCTAGTTTAGTGTCATCCGCAAACTTGGAGATATTACACTCAATTTCTTCATCTAAATCGTTAATGTATATTGTAAAGAGCTGAGGTCCCAGCACTGAGCACTGCGGCAATCCACTAGTCACTGCCTGCCATTCTGAAAAGGACCCATTTATCTCGACTCTCTGCTTCCTGTCTGCCAACCAGTTCTCTATCCACGTCAGTACATTACCCCCAATACCATGCACTTTGATTTTGCACAGCAATCTCGTGTGCGGGACCTTGTCAAAAACCTTTTGAAAGTTCAAATACACCACATCCACTGGTTCTCCCGTGTCCACTCTGCTAGTTACATCCTCAAAAAATTCCAGAAGTTTCGTCAAGCATGATTTCCCTTTCATAAATCCATGCTGACTTGGTCTGATCCTGTCACTGTTTTCCAAATGCGCTGCTATTTCATCCTCAATGATTGATTCCAACATTTTCTCCACTACTTAGGTCAGGCTAACCAGTCTATAATGACACATTTTCTCTCTCCCTCCTTTTTTAAAAAGTGGTGTTACATTAGCTACCCTCCAGTCCATAGGAACTGATCCAGAGTCAATAGAATGTTGGAAAATGATCACCAATGCATCCACTATTTCTATGGCCACTTCCTTAAGTACTCTGGGATGCAGACTATCAGGCCCCGGGGATTTATTGGCCTTCAATCCCATCAATTTCCCTAACACAATTTCCCGCCTGATAAGGATATCCTTCAATTCCTCCTTCTCACTAGACCTACTGTCCCCTAGTACATTCGGAAGGTTATTTGTGTCTTCCTTCGTGAAGACAGAACCAAAGTATTTGTTCAATTGGTCTGCCATTTCTTTGTTCCCCATTATAAATTCACCTGAATCTGACTGCAAATGACCTACTTTTTTTTTTCACTAATCTTTTTCTCTTCACATATTTATAGAAGCTTTTGCAGTCAGTTTTTATGTTCCCTGCAAGCTTCCTTTCATACTTAATTTTCCCCCTCTAAATTAAACCCTTAGTCTTCCTCTGTCGAATTCTAAATTTCTCCCAGTCCTCAGGTTTGTTGCTTTTTCTAGCCAAATTATATGCCTCTTCCTTGAATTTAACACTATCCTTAATTTCCCTTGTTAGCCACGGTTGAGCCACCTTCCCCGTTTTATTTTTACTCCAGACAGGGATGTACAATTGCTGAAGTTCATCCATGTGATCTTTAAATGTTTGCCATTGCTTATCCACTTTAGTATCCTTTGCCAGTCTATTCTAGCTAATTCATGCCACATACCGTCGAAGTTACCTTTCCTTAAGTTCAGGACCCTAGTTTCCGAATTAACTGCGTCACTCTCCATCTTAATAAAGAATTCTACCATATTATGGTCACTCTTCCCCGAAGGGCCTCACACAACAAGATTGCTAATTAGTTCCTTCTCATTACACATCACCCAGTCTAGGATGGCCAGCTCCCTAGTTGGTTCCTCGACACACAGGTCAAGAAATCCATCCCTAATACACTCCAGGAAATCCTCCTCCACCGCATTGCTACCAGTTTGGTTAGCCCAATCAATATGTAGATTAAAGTCGCTCATGATAACTGCTGTACCTTTATTGCACATGTAAAGTCCTGACCCTGCAGTACAGACTTACACGAGGCACATGCTGAAGTCAAGGTCGCTCTGGACCTGCACCTTTATTTCACAGCTCTCGAGTGCCACACTTGCCTGAGACCTGCCTTTATATACCTGTGTGGAACAGGTATGCAGTGTCTCCTGCAAGTGCACCCCTGGTGGTAAAGTATGCTTGTGGTTACAAGTCATATCTAGTTACAGTCATGTGTAGCATGGTAAGATACAGTTATACACAGTAGTGTGAAATACATGACAGCACACATCCCTTATTTCTTGTTTGATGCTGTCCCCAACCTCACTATTACTGTTTGGTGGTCTGTACACAACTCCCACCAGCGTTTTCTGCCCTTTGGAATTCCGCAGCTCCACCCATATCGATTCAACATCATCCAGGCTAATGTCCCTCCTTACTATTGCATTAATTTCCTCTTTAACCAGTAATGCCACCCCGCCTCCTTTTCCTTTCTGTCGATCCCCCGCTGCGCAGTGCCCCCGGCAGGTTTTTCTGCCGGTGAACCTTCTGAAGACTTGCCAATTGACCGACAAAATACTGCCCCCAGGTTCGGCCGAGCCGCCAACGGGCAGACTGGCACCCCCTCTTGGGTGCCAGGACGCTGGCCCGGCCGAAACCCTCCCTGGTGGCCCAGTGGCCAAAGTTAAAGAATGCTTGAATTTCTCCCCTTTAACGGAGGGGAGAGAGCGTGCTGACGCACGCGCGCTGTGACATCACCACGTTGATTGATAGTGGCGGAGGACCCGACCGATCCATTTTCAGCCAGTCAGCCTGGCTTTGAGTCTAAGGCCTGCCCTCATTATGATCCATTTCCTGTAGGACTTTGAAAAAAATTCGAAGTCCTGAAAATGGATCTACTCACCGCACCAAGAGTTCCAGCGGAGAGTACCAGTTAAAAACTCGTAGGTGCGCAGGCTTTCTGGTGCACCTGAATTTCGGCCCCTTTCGGCCCCAGTCCAATTTACATTGCAGATTAGTTTGCAAGGAAGAAAAATTCATCTTATAACCACTGTCAAAGAAAGATTTGAAAGACATGGATTTATATAGTCCCTTTCACGACCACCAGACGTCTCAAAGCGCTTTACAGCCAGTAAATCTGTTGTATCATTGCTTCGATGCACTTATCCATTTACTGTTTAATATGTAAAGTCTTGTGTAGTCAGAGAAGTATTTTTGAGATGTTGTAAGCTGAAGGACAAACCTACAGCCTATCTTGGACAAATGATCACGCTGGTGTTATAAAAATTTGATTTATGAAGCCCTTGGAAGACGGGGGTACAGTAAGGCTTTCAATTGTAACTTGCAGCTTAATGTGTGATCTGTTGAGATATGGGTATGCACAGGACACAATGAAAGAGATGCAAGCGTTTGGGCATGGCTAAACAGAAACTGCGGAACAAGCCGACAGCAAGAATATATCTTGGGCCAGCTACCTCAGGGGTGTCCAAACTTTTGTTTTTGTGGGGCATATTGATGCATATTATGGAGCCTTAGAGGTCACAGCTTAAGTTCATGTTCCTATTAGATTAACTAATCCATAGTGATCTGACTTGCTATTTACCCACCATGAGGCAATGGCGCAAAAAGTTTCTTTCGGTCTAAATTGAAAGACTCCAGGTTGAACACCTTGATCTACCGAGTAGATGACACTGTTTGGTGGTCATATTTTGCCAGCTTTCTACAATCTCTTCCCAAGTCTCGGAACGTATATTCCACTTCCTGGCAGGTGTGGGGCACTGGCTGCCTCGGTGAAGAATGCTCTGGAGTGACACAATGCTCCTTGCAGTCACCTTGGTCAGTAGCACTTTCATTTCACCAGCCATCAAACAAGAGTTGGGTCTTGCACCACTTTCCTGCCGACTCTTTTTCTGGCCTCTACATTGGAATGGTCTGACTTTGCTTTTGGCGCATCACTTCTTCAATTACCCTCCTCCCCGCCACCCCAATCCCACCCCACACTCCCCCCATGCTCCCCCACCCCCTCACGTTCCCCCACCCCCGCACCCCACCCCCCAGCCCCACCCAATCCACCCCTCCCACACTCCCCCGCACCTCACATCCCCCCACACTCCCCCAACTCCCCTACACTCCCCTCACCCGCCCACGCTCCAATACAGCCTTGCAAAACTATTGTAAAAACATTTTGAACATTTAGCATTTGTATTCCATATTTGGTTACATACCTTTAAATGACAAAATCCCTTTACGTTTAAGCAGCAGGTCTTTAAGTCCGGATGCTTGCAAGGCTGCCAACATTCCCTCGCCCACCTCCAAGTTAGGTGGACTCCATGGGCAAGGCACAGCCCTAGTGGGAAGCTCAAACAATGATTTCAATGAGCTGATCCCAGAATCTAGCCAGGCGGCAGGCAGTTTGCTACATTACGACAGTGACTACACTCCAAAAACACTTCATTGGCTGTAAAGCACTTTGAGATGACCGGTGGTCATGAAAGGCGCTATATAAATCCAAGTCTGTCTTTCTTTTTAGCTGTTTAAAAAAAAGGGAAAGAAACTGCAGATGCTGGAATAGAGAAACAGAAAATCCGGCAAAACACTCAGCAGGTCGGTCAGGACCTCTGGAAGGAGAAGACAAGTTGTCATTTCAGGTGTAAAGCCTTTGTCAGATGTGATGAATGGCTTACACCTGTACCTTCAACTTGTGTATTCACCCCCCAGATGTTTATTAACCTTCGGATTGTTTACAACGTTTTCTGCTTTGTTTCAGGAGTCCGCTCAATGTACTTTGGGTGAGCAGGGCACTTGCTGTGCAGGGGTTTTGCCATTACCAGTGAACCCTGTGGTGATTCTGGTCCTCTGTAGCAGAGGTACCGACTTTTTATAACTATATTCTGCTTTGGAGCCATTGAAAGGAAATACATCAGCAGATTCTGCAGCCTTACCACCGCGACTTCATTTTCAGCAAGATTTCACTCATCAATAATCACACTGCTCCTGGTGCTGTTTCAGTTCAAAGTTTAACAAATTCAATTGGACAGATAAACAGGAGAAATACAATCAGGTTTGACACAGGTGACCCTCACTTCTGCAAACGAAAACAGATGAAATAGATATTCAGTAATCTTACAAAGGTGGTTACTGCAATTCAGAATGTCACTTTCTACCTTACCCAAAATAATATAGAAAGAAGTTAAGGGACTTCAGTTGTGTGGAGAGGTGGAGAAGCTGGTATATTTCTCCTTACAGCACATGGATAAGGGGTGACCTAATAGAGAGAGTCAAAATTAGAAGGGTTTTTGATAGAGCAAGATTGGGAGAAACTGTTTCCTCTGGTAAGTGGGTCGGTAACCAGGTGTCATTGATTTAAAATAATTGGCAAAAGAACTGGAGGGGAGATTAGGAGAAATCTTTTTTCACACAGAGGTTTGTTAAGATCTGAAATGCATTATCTGAAAGGGTGGAGGAATCAGATTCCATGGGGACTTTCAAAAGGCAATTGGACATGTTCTTGAAGACGACTCATTTTCAGGATTATGGGAGGAAAAAGCTGGGGTGTGAGACTAAATTCGACAGCTCTTTCAAAGAGCCGGCACAGGCAGGATGGGCCGAATGGCCTCCTTCTGTGCTGTAAGATTCGATGATTCTATGACTGTATAAAGAGCTATTGGCTTGTGCTGAGCCGTGCTGTCAAAGCTGAGATATGATTTCCAGGCACAGGTAGCTAGGCTTGTTGGAAATTGGCAGCTGCTTCTGCATATGGATTGAAAATTAACAACATTCTTGGCATCCCGGCCAACCTGTCATCTCATTCTGGTTGTCACAGACGTGCTAGCTGTCAGTGAAATGATGCTTAATGACCCAGGTAGTGAATGAGGGTGAATCCATCACTAGCTTTGGTGGGCCAAAGAACAACTGTTGACACGGTGGCCCTGTATTCTCAGGGCAGGCTTCAATCTCCTTCGCACAAGACTTGTAATCAAGCACCTCAAAGTCCTATAGATCGGTGCTCGTCAAAGAGATGCTTTCAGCAACAGTTTATTGTCTATCTTCTGCTGATGATTTCATCTCCACAAACCACTGTACACAGTGGAGAAAATGGTTAAAAGAGCATACGATATACCAGGCTTCCTAAATAGAGGCATAGAAGGAGAAATTCGGTTTGGTATCGCCCCTTGCGCTGGGCGGAACGGGGGCGCTAAAGGGTTTGCAGCCGCGAGCGCTGGAATTTGCGCCGCTTGGCAAATTCAGCGTGCCCGTACCAGTGGCGCTGAGGAGTATCGCTAGGAGCATCGCGCCGGTGTGCAACGCCCCCGGTATCGCCACGGATACGACATTTGGTTTGCACCCATAGCGCCTCCTAGTGACCTCCCCAAAGCTGGCGTGCAGAGCTGTCCCGGGACGCTAAGGGAAGGAATGACTGCATGAAGTAACTGTGATTGATTTTTTTTGCCATTTAACTTTATTTGGGGTGAGTAATGCATAAGGATCGTTTTTTTGTTTTTGGTGCCAATTCTTTTTTTGCAAGGAGGCCTCTCTTAGGGCGGTACAAAGCCTGCTCTTTAGCTTGAGATATTCAGTTGCTCACCTGACCTAGTGCACTCAGGGAAGTGTGGAACACTTCCATTAGTGCTCCATTCCAATGTCAGGGCACAACCACTGAATTTTGTGCCTCCCGTCGCGAACCATTTTCCGGCACTAAATTTGGTGACCGCCTGACATTAGCGCCTTAAAAATCCTCCAACCGAATTTCTAGCCAATGGAGTACAAAAGCAAGGAAGTTATGATGAACCTTTATAGAAACATTGGTTCTGCACTAGACTTTATGAAGGATGTGAAGGCTTTTGAGAAAAGATTTACGAGAATGATTCCAGGGATGAGGGGCTTCAGTTGTATGGCTAGACTGGAGAAAGCTGGGGTTGTTCTCCTTGGAGCAGAAAAAGGTGAGAAGAGATTTGATAGAGTTATTCAAAATCATGACGGGTCTGGACAGAGTAGACAGAGAGAAACTGTTCCCATTGGCAGAAGGGTCGAGAACCAGGGGACACAGATTTAAAGGTGATTGGCAAAAAATAAGGCGAGATGAGGAAAAACTTTTTTGCACAGCGAGTGGTTAGGATCTAGAATGCACTGCCTGAAAGGGTGGTGGAGGCAGACTCAGTCACGGCTTTCAAAAGGGAATTGGATAAGTACCTGAAGGAAAAGAAATGGCAGGGCTACGGGGAAAGGGCGGGGGGAATGAGACTAGCTAAAATGCTCTTGCAGAGAGCCGACACGGGCTTGATGGGCCGAATGGCCTCCTTCTATGCTGTAACCATCCTATGATTCTATGATTGATCATCCTTCTAGCTTCACCTGTATTATTGTCCTTTTTAATAGCCATCACAAGAATCGGCAAAAGAGAGGCAATCCTGGTCTCTCCTTTGTATTCCCCAACTTGACCACTCACCAATAAATGGGAATGGTGCCTTAGACCTGACACTGACACTGTCCGATTTGTCAAAAAGAGAACATTTGGGGCATCCGTCTTCCCCCAGAAGCCCCAAATTGTAGCGATAGCTGGCAAGTCCAGCGGCTACTGGAGCCCTTTCAGACCCTGGAAACCCTTTCATCTTCAGAATGCCTCCAACGGCATAAAGGGGCGGTGGCCAAAAAAATCCTTTAAACCATTTTTTTTTCTGGGATCAGGCCGTTTCCCAATATGGAGCCCCAAGGTGTTCCTCGCATGTGCCAGTGAAATGGCCAACACTGGGTGTACTGGCCACTGACGATGCACCGGGCCTCTGAGAGCCAGGGACACAGGAACTCCCAATGGTGGGGCACTGCAACCCCTTCTACACCCCTAGACTTGGAGCGAGCAGGCAGAGGCTCAACCTGCCCCAACCCCACTAGGCCCGAGGGAATCACTGGGATGCCCGGATCCCAGCCTAATTTAAGGTTTACGTCAAGAGTGCAACAGAAGGGCTATGAATGTTTTTGGTTTCAATGCCTTAAACATCACTTGCATGGAAGTCTTCGACTGGCCCAAACAAAACAAACCCTCAAAATGGTCAATACAAACCCAAAGGGTGCTAAGTGAGAATAAAATCTATAAAGTACTGATAGTCAGCCTGTAGGAGTCAGTGAATACAGGCAACGTCCCACTGGACTGGAAACAAGCCATCATGATACTTATTTTCAAAAATGGTGAATAAAAGAAAGACTTGCATTTATATAGCGCCTTTCATAACCACTGGATGTCTCAAAGTGCTTTACAGCTGTAATGTATGCACCTGTGAGTATGCTCACAGGTTTGTAGAGCTGTTGAAGTGTAAGTGGCTTAGCCAGTCACGTGAGTATTGTACGCCAATGTTCTGATCACCAAGGACTAAAAGAAACAGCCAAGCCCTAGAAGGATGCTAAGAATGGTCACAAAATAGACGCCTCGTGTCAGAAAAAAGCGTTTGAAAGCCTTAACACTCTTCATCCTTGAAAAGAGGTTAATTACAGGGGAACTTGGAGAGGTTGCAGAAGCTTGGGCTGGCCCCAGGATGCTCATGCCCCAAAGTTGCAGCTAATTAATCTACATAAATCACCTCAATTCAGAAAAATTTAAGTAAGTTGGTCAAATTTTCAAATGATACTAAATTAAGAGGGGAGTGGGGGGAGGAAGGGACGAGACTCTGATGAAGCAGCCAAGTTACAGAGGACTTAGACACAATTGGCAATTGGGCAGAACTTTAGTACATAAGAATTAGGAGCAGGAGTAGGTCACACGGCCCTTCGAACCTGCTCCGCCATTCAATAAGATCATGGCTGATCTTCAACCCCAACTCCACTTTCCCACCCGATCCCTATATCCCTTGATTCCCCGAGAGTCCAAAATTCTATCTATCTCAGCCTTGAATATACCTCAGCATCTACAGCCCTCTGAGGGCAGAGAATTCCAAAGATTCATAACCCTCTGAGTGAAGAAATTTCTCCATATTTCAGTCCTAAATGGCCGACCCTTTATCCCGAGACTGTGCCCCTTGTTCTGATTTGTGTCGACATGGACCTGTCGGTTTGCATAGAAAAAGTACAAGGGCAACTATGGTCCAGGAAAAATGTGACTTCCTCGGTGTTCCTCGCATCCCAGGAACAAATATATTTAAAGGAAGAAAAAATAGAGGAACAATCCATGGTCTCAAACTAGCTTTGGGAAGAGTCTGTATGAAATCCGAGAGTGTGTAAAGACTCAAAACCTTCCCTGTCCACTCATTGGAGAACAGCACTCTCAACAGAGCAAATCGCGACTGAGCTATATTGCCAATTTAGTGGACTATGAGCCAAACAAAGTTAGGCTATATAGTGCGTTGATTAGCTGTACATGAGTATTGTACACCAATGTTCTGATCACCAAGGATTAAAAGAAACAGCCAAGCCCAAGAAGGATGCTAAGAAGGGTCACAGAGTTGATCCCTCGTTTCAGAAAAAAGTGTTTGAAAGCCTTAACACTCTTCATCCTTGAAAGGAGGTTAATTACAGGGGAATTTATAGAAGGCTACACCATACTAAATGGTTAGCCTTCTATAAGTTGCTACACCATACACACACCCCCACCCCCCGAGAGCAGAGTTTGCAGAAGCTCGGGCCGGCCCCAGAATGCTGCACGCCCCAAAGCTGCGGCTCTGCCTCCCCCAAATGTGTGCCTGGGCAGCCGCTCGGTCTCGCAGTTACCACAGGGACCAAGTGGCGACTGTCGGCTCAGAGCCGGAGAGCAGCTCGGCGCTCTTCTAGGAAAATCACGATCGAATGAAGATGCTAGTTACAGAATTGATTGAACGAGCAGGGAAAATCAGATTGGGAGGAGGAGAAAAGGCTCGGCAGCGTCATACATCCAGAGGAAAGTTGCTCCCGAGAGAACGTATCAACCGACTGCTAGATCCGGGATCTCCATTCTTGGAGTTTTTCCAGTTTGCGGGTTATCAGCCATATGGCGAGGAGGAGGCACCAGCAGGGGGCATCACCACAGGCATTGGAAGATTATCAGGGTCAGTGATTGGAGCGTGGGCAGGTACAGCAGAAGCGGCGAGGACGGGGCGAATGAGTAGCGAGAGATTGTAGAGGGATGTGATCGGGGCCCAGGAGAGGCCCGAGTTCGGGGTTCAGAAGAGGCAAGGGCCCAGGGGCAGCACGAGCCAGCCCACACCGCGATATGTGTGCACACTAGGCCCGTGCAGCAGAGCTGGTCTCCAGTCGTCTTGGTTAACCCTTGCTTCTGGACCAAGACCTAGCTCTGTCAAGCCCGTGTAGTGGCTGGTGTGCAATGGTCACCACACTTAAAAAAAATCCACCAACAGGCATCTTCCACCCTTCAGGATTGAGTTCAGAACCTGGAATTTTTGGTCCTTCATTGAAACACCTGTGAACTTTTTGACATGGAAGCAAGTCATCCTCGATTTAAGGGACTGCCTATGATGATGATGATATTAAATGGACGATAAAAGATTAATCCTCAGCACTATTTCAAGTTAAACCATAACTGTCAGATATAGAAACATAGAAACATAGAAAATAGGTGCAGGAGAAGGCAGTTTGGGCCTTCGAGCCTGCACCACCATTCAATAGGATCATGTACCTCAGTTCACCTTTCCTGCGTTCTCTCCATACCCCTTGATCCTCTTAGCCATATGGGCCATATCTAACTCTCTCTTCAATATATCCAATGAACTGCCATCAACAACTCTCTGTGGCAGGGAATTCCACAGGTTAACAACTCTCTGAGTGAAGAAGTTTCTCCTCATCTCAGTCCGAAGCGGCCTCCCTCTTATCCTAAGACTGTGTCCCCTGGTTCTGGACTTCCCCAACATCGGGAACATTCTTCCCGCATCTAACCTGTCCAGTCCCGTCAGAATCTTATATGTTTCTATGAGATCCCCTCTCATCCTTCTAAACTCTAGTGTATAAAGGCCCAGTTGATCCAGTCTCTCCTCATATGTCAGCCCAGCCATCCCGGGAATCAGTCTGGTGAACCTTCGCTGCACTCCCGCAATAGCAAGAACGTCCTTCCTCAGATTAGGAGACCAAAACTGAACATAATATTCCAGGTGAGGCATCACCAAGGCCTTGTACAACTGCAGTAAGACCTCCCTGCTCCGATACTCAAATCACCGAGCTATGATGACCAACATACCATTTGCCTTCTTCACCGCCTGCTGTACCTGCATGCCCACTTTCAGTGACTGATGAACCATGACACCCAGGTCTCGTTGCACCTCCCCTTTTCCTAGTCTGCCGCCATTCAGATAATATTCTGCCTTCGTGTTTCTGCCCCAAAAGTAGATAACCTTACATTTATCTGCATTATATTGCATCTGTCATGCATTTTCCCACTCACCTAACCTGTCCAAGTCACCCTGTAGCCTCCTAGCGTCCTCCTCACAGCTCACACCGCCACTCAGTTTAGTGTCATCTGCAAACTTGGAGATACTACACTCAATTCCTTCATCTAAATGACTAATGTATACAGTAAAGAGCTGGGGTCCCAGCACTGAGCCCTGCGGCACTCCATTAGTCACTGCCTACCATTCTGAAAGGGACCCGTTTATCCCAACTCTCTGCTTCCTTTCTGACAACCAGTTCTCTATCCACGTCAGTACATTACCCCCAGTACTATGTGCTTTGATTTTGCACACCAATCTCTTGTGTGGGACCTTGACAAAACCTTTTGAAAGTTCAAATGCACCACATCCACTGATTCTCCCTTGTCCACTCTACCAGTTACATCCTCAAAAAATTCCAGAAGATTTGTCAAGCATGATTTCCCTTTCATAAATCCATGCTGACTTGGACCTATCCTGTCACTGCTTTCCAAATGTGCTGCTATTACATCCTTAATAATTGATTCCAACATTTTCACCACCACTGATGTCAGGCTAACCGGCCTATAATTACTCGTTTACTCTCTCCCTCCTTTTTTAAAAAGTGGTGTTACATTAGCTACCCTCCAGTCCATAGGAACTGATCCAGAGTCGATAGACTGTTGGAAAATGATCACCAATGCATCCACTATTTCTAGGGCCACTTCCTTAAGTACTCTGGGATGCAGACTATCAGGCCCCGGGGATTTATCGGCCTTCAATCCCATCAATTTCCCGAACACAATTTCCCGCCGAATAAGTATATCCTTCAGTTCTTCCTTCTCACCAGACCCTCGGTCACCTAGTACTTCCGGAAGGTTATTTGTTTCTTCCTTCGTGAAGACAGAACCAAAGTATTTGTTCAACTGGTCTGCCATTTCTTTGTTCCCCATTATAAATTCACCTGACTCCGACTGCAAGGGACCTACGTTTGTCTTCACTAATCTTTTTCTCTTCACATATCTGTAGAAGCTTTTGCAGTCAGTTTTTATGTTCCCGTCAAGCTTCCTCTCGTACTCTATTTTCCCCTTCTTAATTAAACCCTTTGTCCTCCTCTGCTGAATTCTAAATTTCTCCCAGTCCTCAGGTTTGCTGCTTTTTCTGGCCAATTTATATGCCTCTTTCTTGGATTTAACACTATCCTTAATTTCCCTTGTTAGCCACGGTTGAGCTACCTTCCCCGTTTTATTTTTACTCCAGACAGGGATATACAATTGCTGAAGTTCATCCATGTGATCTTTAAATATTTGCCATTGCCTATCCACCGTCAACCCTTTAAGTATCATTTGCCAGTCTATTCTAGCCAATTCACGCCTCAGACCATCGAAGTTACCTTTCCTTAAGTTCAGGACCCTAGTTTCTGAATTAACTGTGTCACTCTCCATCTTAATAAAGAATTCTTCGATATTATGGTCACTCTTCCTCAAGGGGCCTCGCACAACAAGATTGCTAATTAGTCCTTTCTCATTCCACATCACCCAGACTAGGATGACCAGCTCTCTAGTTGGTTCCTCGACATATTGGTCTAGAAAACCATCCCGAATACACTGCAGGAAATCCTTCTCCACCGCATTACTACCAGTTTGGTTAGCCCAATCAATATGTAGATTAAAGTCACCCATGATAACTGCTGTACCGTTATTGCACGTATCCCTAATTTCTTGTTTGATGCTGTCCCCAAACTCACTACTACTGTTTGGTGGTCTGTACACAACTCCCACTAACGTTTTCTGCCCTTTGGTATTCCGCAGCTCCATCCATACCGATGGGGTCCTCCGTCCACTCCAAACATGGTTCTTCATGTCATGGCGGATGTGGCTGTGACAGGGAACTCCCAGGTGGTCCGTTTCCTCAGCTCTAGTGTGGGATCCGCTGGATGACCAACACACTAACTGAAAGCAGGCACGCCAGCCTGCCGTCTGGCAGAAGTGGGGTACACCTGGAGGTTCAGGCCTGGCTGATGACTTGAACCCCCAAAGATTGATTTTTAAAAAACCATTTTGTGGCCCACTTACAAAGAGAGCCATTGGGTAAACTCATCATTTTTTCATAGATGTATTTCATTGCCATTCTCTCCCACTCTCGGATCAGGAACCCTTTGCAGGTATTCTCAGTCTTTCCCCTCTGGCGGGGGCTCGCGGTGCACCCGAGTGGCATGCGTCCCTTATTTACATGAGATGAACTCCCCCTATCTCATCGTGCTTACTCAGAAAAGGGAATAAAGTCTGACACTGAGAACAACAGACAGCATTTCTACTGTTGATTGCATCAGAGCTCAGGAAATGACAGTGAAAGAGCAGTTGTAGGACTTTGAGTGATCGCCATCTGCGGAGGAGACTTACGGGGCCGTATGGCCCAGTCCTGCTCCTATTTCTTAAGTTTCATGTGTTCTTATGTGAATCACAACAACCTGCCAACTGGTTACCAATTTGGCTTCAAAGCAGCTTGAAACGTTGAACCAAAAGTCCAAAATTAGACCAATTGCCTTGATGCCCTGCACAGAGTTGGGAGCAGTTAGAGAAACTGAACTTCCATTTATGTAGAAACATCCCAATTGCTTCACATATAATGACTTGGAATTATTCTTTGAGTGCAGTAACTATTGTTATGAAGGAAAACGTGGCAGCAATTTAAGCCATAGCAAGGACCCCCAAAAAGCAATGAGATGAATGACCAGTTAATCTGTTTTTGATTGAGGGACGAATGCTGCCCGGGGCACCCTGCACTTCTTCAAACACTACAGGTGTAGCACGTTGGATATTAAGGGAATCAGGGGGATATAGGATTAGTGCAGAAAGTGGAGTTGAGGTTGAAGATCAGCCATGATCTCACTGAATGGCGTGCAGACTTGAAGGGCCGAATGGCCTACTCTGCTCCAAATTCTTATTTGCATCGCATCAGCAGTCCTTTAACATCCACCTGAACCACCAGAACAGGTCTCTATTTAAATTCTCCCCCAAGGAATGGCATCTCATTACATCAGCACTACAGGGAATATCAATGTGTATTAATTGCTCCAGTCCGACGATGGCGTTTGAACCCATAACCTTCTAACTCCGAGGCAAGAGTAGCTGACAACATTGAAACATAGAAACATAGGAAATAGGTGCAGGAGTTGGCCATTCGGCCCTTCGAGCCTGCACCACCATTCAATAAGATCATGGCTGATCATTCACCTCAGTACCACTTTCCTGCTTTCTGTCCATACCCCTTGATCCCTTCAGCCGTAAGGGCCACATCTAACTCCCCCTTGAATATATCCAATGAACTGGCATCAACAACTCTCTGCAGCAGGGAATTCCACAGGTTAACCACTCTCTGAGTGAAGAAGTTATTCCTCATCTCAGTCCTAAATGGCTTACCCCTTATCCTTAGACTGTGTCCCCTGGTTCTGGACTTCCCCAACATCGGGAACATTCTTCCCGCATCTAACCTGTCCAGTCCCGTCAGAATCTTATATGTTTCTATGAGATCCCCTCTCATCCTTCTAAACTCTAGTGTATAAAGGCCCAGTTGATCCAGTCTCTCCTCATATGTCAGCCCAGCCATTCTGGGAATCAGTCTGGTGAACCTTCGCTGCACTCCCGCAATAGCAAGAACGTCCTTCCTCAGATTAGGAGACCAAAACTGAACATAATATTCCAGGTGAGGCATCACCAAGGCCTTGTACAACTGCAGTAAGACCTCCCTGCTCCGATACTCAAATCACCGAGCTATGATGGCCAACATACCATTTGCCTTCTTCACCGCCTGCTGTACCTGCATGCCCACTTTCAGTGACTGATGAACCATGACACCCAGGTCTCGTTGCACCTTCCCTTTTCCTAGTCTGCCGCCATTCAGATAATATTCTACCTTCGTGTTTCTGCCACCAAAGTGGATAACCTCACATTTATTCACATTATACTGCATCAGCCATGCATTTGCCCACTCACCTAACCTGTCCAAGTCACCCTGCAGCCTCTTAACATCCTCCTCACAGCTCACACTGCCACCCAGCTTAGTGTCATCTGTAAACTTGGAGATATTACACTCAATTCCCTCATCTAAATCATAAATGCATATTGTAAATAGCACTAATCCCTGCGGTACGCCACTATGCACTGCCTGCCATTCTGAAAAGGACCCGTTTATCCCGACTCTCTGCTTCCTGTCTGCCAACCAGTTCTCTATCCACGTCAGCAGATTACCCCCAATACCATGTGCTTTAATTTTGCACACCAATCTCTTGTGTGGGACCTTGTCAAAAGTCTTTTAAAATACACCACATCCACTGGTTCTCCCTTGTCCACTCGACCAGTTCATCCTCAAAAAATTCTAGAAGATTTGTCAAGGATTTCCCGTTCATAAATCCATGCTGACTTGGGCTGATCCTGTCACTGCTTTTTAAATGTGCTGCTATTTCATCTTTAATAATTGATTCCAACATTTTCCCCACTATTGATGTCAGGCTAACCGGTCTATAATTACCCATTTTCTCTCTCCTTCCTTTCTTAAAAAGTAGTGTAACATTAGCTACCTCCAGTCCATAGGAACTGATCCAGAGTCAATAGACTGTTGGAAAATGATCAACAATGCATCCACTATTTCTAGGGCTACTTCCTTAAGTACTCTGGGATGCAGACTATCAGGCCCCGGGGATTTATCGGCCTTCAATCCCATCAATTTCCCGAACACCATTTCCCGCCAAATAAGGATTTCCTTCAGTTCCTCCTTCTCACTAGATCCTCGGTCCCCTCGTATTTCCGGAAGATTATTTGTGTCTTCCTTCGTGATGACAGTACCAAAGTTTTTGTTTAACTGGTCCGCCATTTTTTTGTTCCCCATTATAAATTCACTTGAATCTGGCTGCAAGCCACCTACATTTGTTTTCACTAATCTTTTTCTTTTCACATATCTATAGAAGATTTTGCAGTCAGTTTTTATGTTCTCAGCAAGCTTCCTCTCATACTCTATTTTCCCCCTCCTAATTAAACCCTTTCTCCTCCTCTGCTGTATTGCAAAATTCTCCCAGTCCTCAGGTTTGCTGCTTTTTCTGGCTAATTTATATGCCTCTTCCTTGAATTTAACACTATCCTTAATTTCCCTTGTTAGCCACGGTTGAGCCACCTTCCCTGTTTTTTTTTTCTCCAGACAGGGATGTATAATTGTTGAAGTTCATCCAGGTGATCTTTAAATGTTTGCCACTGCCTGTCCACCGTCAACCCTTTAAGTATCACTCGCCAGTCTATTCTAGTCTGAGTTATTACGTTGTGTTTATATGCATTTCTCAAGGACACACCAGCAAGTCATTATAAAGAGAAGTTCCTCTAATTTTTCTCAATATTCTCCTCTTCCTTCCTGAAGGCCGTACCTCAAGCTCATGTCCGCCAGCACCGGCGACCAGCCAACATGTCACTGACTGGCCATCCTTTGTGCATGAACACAGGCAATGAATGTCAGCAGGTGATTTGACTGCAAGAGGGGTCAGTTCAACTTCCCACACTCAATGCATCGACACATTTCTAGCAAAGGTCTCTGGATGATGATCAGAAGGAGGAACCTTGATTAGCCTTTCCCTGTTCAAGCCCAGATGCATTGGGGCCAGTTATAGAGTGCAGACTCAATTAACATTGGATGTGGTGTATTTGGATTTCCAGAAGGCATTTGATAAGGTGCCACATAAGAGATTACTGCACAAGATAAAAGCTCACGGGATTGGGGATAATATATTAGCATGGATAGAGGATTGGCTAACTAACAGAAAAAAGAGGGTCAGGATAAATGGGTAATTTTCCGCTTGGCAAACAGTGACTAGTGGTGTGCCGCAGGGATCGGTGCTGGGTCCTCAATTATTTACAATTTATATTAATGACTTTGATGAAGGGGCCGAGTGTAATGTAGCCAAGTTTGCTGATGATACAAAGATGGGTGGGAAAGCAAATTGTGAGGAGGACACAAAAAATCTGCAAAGGGACATAGACAGGCTAAGTGAGTGGGCAAAAATTTTGCAGATGGAGTACAATGTGGGAACATGTGAGGTTATCCACTTTGGCAGAAATAATAGAAAAGCAAATTATAATTTAAATGGAGAAAAATTTCAAAGTGCTGCAGTACAGAGAGATCTGGGGATCCTTGTGCATGAAACTCAAAAAGTTAGTGTGCAGGTAATCAGGAAGGCAAATGCAATGTTGGCCTTTATTGCAAGGGGGATGGAGTATAAAAGCAGAGAAGTCCTTCTACAACTGTACATTGCATTGGTGAGGCCATATCTGGAGTACTGCGTACAGTTTTGGTCTCCGTATTTTAGGAAGGATATACTTGCATTGGAGGCTGTTCAGAGAAGGTTCACTAGGTTGCTTCCGGAGATGAGGGGTTGACTTATGAAGATAGGTTGAGTCGGTTGGGCCTTTACACATTGGAGTTCAAAAAATGAGAGGTGATCTTATGGAAACATATAAGATAATGAGGGGGCTCGACAAGGTGGATGCAGAGAGTATATTTCCACTCATAGGGGAAACTAAAACTGTGGGACATAGGGCTAGAACCTCCACTTTTGTGCTTATCGCCCAAAAATGGGCATTATTTCCAGCATGGTCATTCAAAAAGGATTTTCAGATCGCCGGCTTCTCGCCCATTCTCAAAACACCTAGTTTACATTTTTGAAAATGGGCGTTACCGCGAGTGATATCAAATGGGTGGTAGTGTTAAATTTTTTTGACCTTCTGCCGTAAAGTGTGGCCGTCCTTAGCAATGGCATGGCAACGCTTGATTCCCGCAATTCTGGAGCTCAAGGGTCACCATGATATACGCAGATGAGGAGACAGAGAGCGAGGGAGCTCAGAGGTACTAAAAGCGTGTGTGGCTGTGGTGTGTGCTTGTCTGGCTGTTGTGGGAGGAATGACGGAGATTCACCAGCAGCAAAAAGCCTACTAAGCACCAAGAACATAGTTGGCACCGAGTTTTTATCCAACAAATAAGAAATGACATGGAAGGGATGGAGGAGTCCCTGGAGCTGGTAGCCAGGAACACTGGTGACAGAGGACTCCCAGTGGTCCTGGAGCACCCCACTGCACCCTAAGGTGATGCACCCCCATTGTCAACCACACGAGAGCCAGCAGCAACATCTTGCTTATGGCTCGGAGTGCATTTCCACCTCGGGGCCGCCCTCTCCCGTATCCCTCCAAGCAGAGCTTCAGCCGTCACCACACTTCCCGCCACCCCCCCACCCCCGCCACCCCCACAACCCAACGAAGCATTGCCTGAGGACCTCCTCGGCCAGGCGGCTTGGAGTCAGGAGGGGAAGAGGGGAAGGCGAAGGGGTAGAAGTGGGAAGGTGAAGCCGGGGGCGACGGGGGAGGATTGGTTTGTACAGAAATACTGATGATTTCAGACTAATGTTCGGTTTAAATGTTTTTTATTTAACAAAACCTTGTGGCACGTTGGCTCAGATAGCTGCACCATTACACGCTGGTGATATCTTATCAAAGGGTATAATCACATTTAACTTCAATCAACTTAAACTTTAACTGTCACCAAGGTGATGCCCACTATTGATGTATAACCTGCACATCCAGCAGTGTGTCAACCTTGTAAATAACACTAACATTCTTTCAGGCAAAGCGATCATTGGTGAGCTCCTGACTTAAGGCTCTTGCAGTTATCATGCCACCATGGGTCCTTTCATGCAGTCTACAGTGGGGGGCAGGGGGCATGGCTTCAGCGTCAGCCTGATTGTCTGGCCCGATGTCAGCGTCCGCCTCCTCGTCCTCCTCTTCCTCTCTCTGGTGAGATGGACTGTCAGACTCATCAGGCAATTCTTGTCCCCACCTGATAGCCAAGTTGTGCAGCATGGAGCACACTACTACGAATTTAGCTACCTGCTCAGGGTGGTATTGGAGGTCGCCTCCTGAGTGGTCCAGGCATCGAAAGCACTGCTTCAGCACTCCAATGGTTTTCTCCATGATATTGCGAGTTGCTCTGTGGCTCTCGTTGTATCGCCTCTCGGCTTCGGTGTGGATGTCACACAAGGGGGGTCATCAGCCAGATGGCGAAGCCATATCCTTGGTCACCAAGCATCCACCTTGTGGCTGATTGTTAAACAAGTCAGATACCGTGCTCTCACGCAGGATGTGAGCATCATGGATGCTGCCCGGAAATTGAGCATTCACTGTCAGTATAATTTGCTGGTGGTCGACAACCAGCTGGACATTCAGGGAGTGGAATCCCTTGCGGTTCCTGAAAACCTCAGCATCCTGAAAAGGTGCCCGCATCACGATGTGCATACAGTCTGTTGCTCCCTGCACCTTGGGGAAGTTTGCAATTCTGGAGAATCCTAGAGCCCTCTCACTCTGTGCCTCCCTGGTCAGAGGGAAGCTGATCAAGTCCTTCCTGCATGCATCCAGGGCATCAGTGACCTGTCTAATGCAGCGACGTGTGGCATGCTGAGAAAGTCCGCAAATGTCGCCAGTTGTGGCCTGAAAAGAACACGAGGCGTAGAACGACAGTGCCGCGGTGACTTTGATCTCGATGGACAGTGCAGTACTGATGGTGCTGGCAGGCTGCAGATCTTCCCTTATCACCAGGCATACCTCAGTGATAACCTCTTTGTGGAAGCACAGTCTCCGAAGGCAGGTGGTGTCGGGCCAGTTGAGGTAAGAATGCTTCTCCTTGTACTTGCGGGGGATGTAACGTCTGGTCTCCTCATCTGTCCGTCACTTCATACATTGGGCACTTAATGCAGTGGAGCATTCCTTCGGCGATGTCGAGTCTGGTGCAAGTATTTGGTCACCGAGAGGATGAGAAAGGACAGGCCCCATTGCAGCAGCTCTCTGTTTGCCACCAATTGCTCACAAACAAGAAATGTCCCGACGAACACAACTCTTCAATTCCAATTCATCACAGTGTGGTCAAGATGTTTTTAGAGATGTTCACATCAACTCCAACTACCTGCAGAGTACATCCGAACTCCACCGAGGTTGAAGCACAGCAGCCTTTTAAAGGACACAGCATGTGATCTACAACATGGCATCCATAATGCTGTGATTCGTTCCGGTTAGTTCCACTTTTTGTGGGCAGTTTTTTGAGCGAGCGATGTTGTGGGCGATGTGTGCGTGAGGTGGTGAAATTGGTGATGGGCGATCTCCATGGCTGCTAGTTTGGGTAAATATGCTCTTTACAAATAAAAAACAGTGGGCGGGCGTTAATATCGAATCTCGACGTTAATTCCTTGCGTAAAGTAACTCTGGCCGATATTATGGGCGTTTAATTCGCTCATTCTGCTGATTCCGCCCCAAAAAAGTGGGCAGGCATTAATATTTTTTCTCGGTGTTAAGCACATGGGGAAAGTAACACTCACCAATAAGTTTCCTAAAAATGCCCGCCAAAATGGACGATACATGGGCGCTATATGTCATTTCAGCGTTAAATTGGGCATTAAGTGGGCGTTAAGCATGCAAAAAAGTGGAGATTCTAGCCCATAGTTTAGAATAAGGGTCCGCCCATTTAAAACTGAGATGAGGAGGAATTTCTTCTCTCAGAGGATTGTAAATTTATGGAATTCTCTGCCCCAGAGAGCTGTGGAGGATGGGTCATTGAACATATTTAAAGCGGAGTTAGACAGATTTTTGAGCGATAAGGGAGTAAAGGGTTATCGGGAGCAGGCAAGGAAGTGGAGCTGAGTCCATGATCAGATCAGCCATGATCTTATTGAATGGTGGAGCAGGCTCGAGGGGCCAGGTGGCCTACTCCTGCTCCTATTTCTTATGTTCTTATGTAACATCAGGGGTCATATCTCATATCTTCGCAGGGATTTCTATTAGTCAGTACCATAAGATGCACTGCATTTATAACCACTGAGCTATTAGCTATAGTTACCATCTTTCGACAACAGCATAGAGTGGCATTTGTGAGTTTGGTAAGTGGGTGACTTTTAAGGGTTATTCTCTTTAAACCATTTGGAGGCTGGAGTAAATTGTTAGTGGCAATTGCCAGTAGCTTCTAAGTAAGTAGCAGTTTAATTTAAAGGGGAAAAGTTAAATAGTTGGGAATCTTTCAGGTTTAAACAGAGAAAAACAAGGTAACTCTCCAATAGGAGGCAA
This sequence comes from Pristiophorus japonicus, assembly GCF_044704955.1. Lineage (NCBI taxonomy): Eukaryota > Metazoa > Chordata > Chondrichthyes > Pristiophoridae > Pristiophorus > Pristiophorus japonicus. The sequence goes on along the minus strand of NC_091977.1, from coordinate 514,656,935 downwards.
TTAGCAGCTAATTAAAACCAGTTCTGTAAACGACTGACCAGTAGTGAGTCATCTGACCTAGATACAGTTTAAAAAGAGGCAGCTCGTGCAGAAGCATAGAATGGCATTTGTGAGTTTGGTAAGTGGAGGTGGCAGGTGATAGGTGATGTTTTGTCTTGTTTTTCCTGCCAGTGCTGATGCTAGAGCAGCTGATAAGGAGTGTGAAAGTCAGAGATGGAGGCCCAGAGACCAGCCCAACCAGTTGCAGACAAAGATAGAGGAGTGCGAAATCGAGAGGTGATGTCACAGCCAAGCTGGTAAGTGATTGGCTGTTCGACTGGTAAGTATAACTCTCTTTTAGACTGACTTTTAGATTGGTTTAATTGGCAGCAAACCAATAAGTAGCTGTTTGGTGTTTAACTAAATTTTAGTAAGTAAATTAATTTAAGGGTTAAGTCATGACAGGAGAGCTCAGACCCATGTCATGCTCCTCCTATGCTATGTGGGAAGTCAGGAACGCTTCCAGTGTCCCTGACTACTATGTGTGTGGGGAGTGTGTCCAGCTGCAGCTCCTGACAGACTGCATGAGGGCACTGGAGCTGCGGATGGACTCACTCTGGAGCATGCGCGATGCTGAGAATGTTGTGGATAGCACATTTAGTGAGTTGGTCACTACAGGTAAGGGTTAGGACAGATAGTGAATGGGTGACCAAGAGACAAGGCAAGAGCAGGAAGGTAGTGCAGGAGTCCCCTGCAGTCATCTCCCTCCAAAACAGATGTACCGCTTTGGATACTGTTGGGGGAGATGACTTACCAGGGGAAGGCACCAGCAGCCAGGTTCATGGCACCGTGGGTGGCTCTGCTGCACAGAAGGGTGGGAAAAAGAGTGGGAGAGCTATAGTGATAGGGGACTCTATTGTAAGGGGAATAGATAGGTGCTTCTGCGGCTGCAACCGAGATTCCAGGATGGTATGTTGCCTCCCTGGTGCAAGGGTCAAGGATGTATCGGAGTGGCTGCAGAGCATTCTGGAGTGGGATGGTGAACGGCCAGTTGTCGTGGTACATGTAGGTACCAACGATATAGGTAAGAAGCGGGAAGAGGTCCTACAAGCTGTATTTAGGGAACTAGGAGTTAAATTAAAAAGTAGGACCTCAAAGGTAGTAATCTCTGGATTGCTACCAGTGCCACGTACTAATCAGAGTAGAGGGAGCAAGATAGTTAGAATAAATATGTGGCTTGAGCAGTGGTGCAAGAGGGAGGGATTCAAATTCCTGGGACATTGCAACCAATTCTGGGGGAAGTGGGGCCTGTACAAAAGGGACGGTCTGCACTTGGGCAGGACTGGAACTGATGTTCTAGGGGTAACATTTGCTAATGCAGTTCGGGAGTGTTTAAACTAATATGGCAGGGGGATGGGAACCTATGCAGTGAGATAGGGCAAAGTAATATGGAGTCAGAAACAGATGGTAGAAAGGTAAAAAGCAATAGTGGAAGGCCGAGTAAACAAAGGGCCATACTCATCATAATTCTAAAAGGACAAAGAGTGTTTAAAAAAAACAAGCCTGAATGCTTTGTGTCTTAATGCAAGGAGTATCTGTAATAAGGTGGATGAATTAACTGTGCAAATAGATGTTAATAGATATGATGTGATTGGGATTACAGAGACGTGGCTCCAGGATGATCAGGGCTGGGAACTCAACATCCATGGGTATTCAACATTCAGGAAGGATAGAATAAAAGGAAAAGGAGGTGGGTAGCATTGCTGGTTAAAGAGGAGATTAATGCAATAGTTAGGAAGGACATTAGCTTGGATGATGTGGAATCTATATGGTAGAGCTGCAGAACACCAAAGGGCAAAAAATGTTAGTGGGAGTTGTATACAGACCTCCAAACAGTAGTAGTGATGTTGGGGAGGGCATCAAACAGGAAATTAGGGGTGCATGCAATAAAGGTGCAGCAGTTATCATGGGTGACTTTAATATGCACATAGTTTGGGCTAACCAAACTGGAGGTGGAGGAGGATTTCCTGGAGTGCATAAGGGATGGTTTTCTAGACTGGGTGTTGTGTAATGAGAGAGGATTAATTAGCAATCTTGTTGTGCGAGGCTCCTTGGGTAAGAGTGACCATAATATGGCGGAATTCTACATTAGGATGGAGAATGAAACAATTAATTCAGAGACCATGGTCCAGAACTTAAAGAAGGGTAACTTTGAAGGTATGAGGTGTGAATTGGCTAGGATAGATTGGCGAATGATACTTAAGGGGTTGACTGTGGATGGGCAATGGCAGACATTTAGAGACCGCATGGATGAACTACAACAATTGTACATCCCTGTCTGGCGTAAAAATAAAAGGGAAGGTGGCTCAACCGTGGCTATCAAGGGAAATCAGGGATAGTATTAAAACCAAGGAAGTAGCATACAAATTGGCCAGAAATAGCAGTGAACCCGGGGACTGGGAGAAATTTATAACTCAGCAGAGGAGGACAAAGGGTTTGATTAGGGCAGGGAAAATAGAGTACGAGAGGAAGCTTGCAGGGAACATTAAGATGGACTGCAAAAGTTTCTATAAATATGTAAAGAGAAAAAGGTTATTAAAGACAAATGTAGGTCCCCTGCAGTCAGAATCAGGGGAAGTCATAATGGGGAACAAAGAAATGGCAGACCAATTGAACAAGTACTTTGGTTCGGTATTCACTAAGGAGGGCACAAACAACCTTCCGGATATAAAAGGGGTCAGGGGGCCTAGTAAGAAGGAGGAACTGAGGGAAATCCTTATTAGTCGGGAAATTGTGTTGGGGAAATTGATGTGATTGAAGGCCAATAAATCCCCAGGGCCTGATGGACTGCATCCCAGAGTACTTAAGGAGGTGGCCTTGGAAATAGCGGATGCATTGACAGTCATTTTCCAACATTCCATAGATTCTGGATCAGTTCCTATGGAGTGGAGGGTAGCCAATGTAACCCCACTTTTAAAAAAAGGAGGGAGAGAGGAAACAGGGAATTATAGACCGGTCAGCCTGACATCGGTAGTGGGTAAAATGATGGAATCAATTATTAAGGATGTCATAGCAGCGCATTTGGAAAGAGGTGACATGATGGGTCCAAGTCAGCATGGATTTGTGAAAGGGAAATCATGCTTGACAAATCTTCTGGAATTTTTTGAGGTTGTTTCCAATAGAGTGGACAAGGGAGAACCAGTTGATGTGGCGTATGATGATGGACTTTCGGAGGCTTTCGACAAGGTCCCACACAAGAGATTAATGTGCAAAGTTAAAGCACATGGGATTGGGGGTAATCTGCTGACATGGATTGAGAACTGGTTGTCAGACAGGAAGCAAAGGGTAGGAGTAAATGGGTACTTTTCAAAATGGCAGGCAGTGACTCGTGGGGTACCGCAAGGTTCTGTGCTGGGCCCCAGCTGTTTACATTGTACATTAATGATTTAGACGAGGGGATTAAATGTAGTATCTCCAAATTTGCGGAAATCACTAAGTTGGGTGGCAGTGTGAGCTGCGAGGAGGATGCTGTGAGGCTGCAGAGTGACTTGGATAGGTTAGGTGAGTGGGCAAATGCATGGCAGATGAAGTATAATGTGGATAAATGTGAGGTTATTCACTTTGGTGGTAAAAATAGAGAGACAGACTATTGTCTGAATGGTGACAGATTAGGAAATGGGGAGGTGCAACGAGATCTGGGTGTCATGGTACATCAGTCATTGAAGGTTGGCATGCAGGTACAGCAGGCGGTTAAGGAAGCAAATGGCATGTTGGCCTTCATAGCGAGGGGATTTGAGTACAGGGGCAGGGAGGTGTTACTACAGTTGTACAGGGCCTTGGTGAGGCCACACCTGGAGTATTGTGTACAGTTTTGGTCTCCTAACTTGAGGAAGGACATTCTTGCTATTGAGGGAGTGCAGCGAAGGTTCACCAGACTGATTCCCGGGATGGCGGGACTGACATATCAAGGAAAACTGGATCAACTGGGCTTGTGTTCACTGGAGTTCAGAAGAATGAGAGGGGATCTCATAGAAACGTTTAAAAATTCTGATGGGTTTAGACAGGTTAGATGCAGGAAGAATGTTCCCAATGTTGGGGAAGTCCAGAACCAGGGGTCACAGTCTAAGGATAAGGGGTAAGCCATTTAGGACCGAGATGAGAAGAAACTTCTTCACCCAGAGAGTGGTGAACCTGTGGAATTCTCTACCACAGAAAGTTGTTGAGGCCAATTCACTAAATATATTCAAAAAGGAGTTAGATGTAGTCCTTACTACTAGGGGGGCCAAGGGGTATGGCAAGAAAGCAGGAATAGGGTACTGAAGTTGCATGTTCAGCCATGAACTCATTGAATGGCGGTGCAGGCTCGAAAGGCCGAATGGCCTACTCCTGCACCTATTTTCTATGTTTCTATGTTTCAGTACAAGGGTCCTTTAAGAAAATGCGCACATTTCTTACTGAAGGTCAACCTCAGCTCGAGGAATAGCACCTCATCTTTCTATTAGGCACTTCACAGCTTTCTAGCCTCAACACTGATTTCAACAATTTCAGATCATAATCTCTACCCGTTTTTTTTTTCCCAGACGGCAGCTGTTGATGATTCTGCTATTCCCATTTACACCCTATCTAGATCCATCTTTTGTTTGTTTACTTGTCCCATTACCATCTCCTTTTGCCTTGCACCATCATCCCTTTTGTGTCTCTAATCTCTCCTGCCTTCCACCCCATCACAAACCTTCCCTTTTGTTCTTTCCTCCCTCCCCCCATTAACTGCTTCTATACTTGCCATTACATTTTAGGAGTGGAAGCAAGTCTTCCACAATTTCAAGGGACTGCCTATGAATGAATAATACATCTCTAACTTTTTCCAGCTCTGACGAAAGGTCATCGACCTGAAACGTTAACTCTATTTCTCACTCCACAGATGCTGCCTGACCTGCTGAGCATTTCCAGCATGTTCTGTTCTTATACTTGTTGGTCTTTTGTTTTGTATTAATCAGTGACCTGGAGGAGGACATTAATATTGATGCTATTCATTTTTCAGAGAACATCATCTTCTAGAGAGTGATTAACTCCTCATCTAAAAAACAAATAACCACTGAATCACTGCAGCCAGATATAGACAGAATCAGACAGTGAATAACAAATTGTGTTATTTTCAATGCGAGTGGGATCAGGTCAATACTTCTGTTGAGAAAGATTGACTATGATGTTGCCCATCCGTCTCTTGTCTGCCAAAGTAGCAAGCTCTCTTCAGTTGCACTTGGGTATAGTGCAGTGTCACAGCACTCTTCGACAATGATGCACTGTGGCAAATAATGGTATGTCGTAGGGTGGTTCTGGTGATTACCTTTCTGTTGACTTTCTAATCTCAGCTGCGGTGTCAGCGGTAGAGGCCAGGCAGACATCAGGCAGCTTCCCACAGGGAAGAAATGTCACTCCGCAGTTATTGTCAGCAGCTTTTCAGCTGTTTTCAGCAAGGCAGTGCAGAGAGACCTTGGGTGGATAGGAAGGACCTATTTCCCTTAGCAGAGGGCTCAACAACGAGGGGGCATTGATTTAAAGTAACTGCTAGGAGGTTTAGAAGGGATTTGAGGGGATTTTTTTTCCACCCAGAGGGTGGTGGGGGTCTGGAACTCACTGCCTGAAGGGGTGGTAGAAGCCGAAATCCTCACTGCATTTAAAAAGTACTTGGATATGCACTTAACCTACAGACCAAGAGCTGGAAAGTGGGATTAGGCTAGATAGCTTTTTGTTGGCCGGCGCGGACACGATGGGCCAAAATGGCCTCCTTCCGTGCTGTAAATTTCTCTGATTCTATGACCTGTGAGGAGGTCGCCTGCCCACCATTTTGGCTGGGGACACGGTGCATGGTCTGGGGATTGTTAAAGAGCGAAGGAGTGAGCAGAAAATATAACATACATTATAACCACCGCCCGCATACCCCCACCCCGGCCCCATCCCTCCCCGCCCCTCCCCAACTAAAATCACATCTTAGCTACACTGGGGTTTATAGATGTCCAGAAAAGTTGGCAGAATTTGTTGGACTTCCTGTCATAACTTTTCGCTTGGAACCATCGATATGCTAGAAAAACTGTCTCTACACAGTTATGAGTTAATGCTCAACAGGCTGCAGCGAAGGTCCTTCTATTGACACCGACCAAAGTCACTGAAAACACCAGGTGGCCAGATTCCATCATTTGCAACACTGCGTTGATGTATCAGGTGACAAACCGTCTGTAAGATCAAGACTGGAATCGCAAGGCCGAATTACCAAGCCTCTTTGTGCAAAAAACACTATTGCGTGCCTATGGTTTAAAATGGTCTGGGGAATAGTTCTCACTGGTATCACAGGAGGGAAGCAAGTGGGGAATTTTTCCTCTTCCTGCCACTGACTGGGGGCAATGTCGGCGCAGCTGACAGGAAGTGCGCCATGCCTTGGGAAGCACTGCAGCACCAAGAATTCTTGCAGGCCCTCATCACCAGGGAGATGAAGAATTTTGGGTGCCTCTAGGCACTCTACTGGGTGCAGGAACCAGAAGATTGGGCCTTAAAGGCAGCAGCACCATTAAAGGGATAGGCACCGTTACAACCTTTTGAAGATCTTTGTTCTTTTGCAGGAAATGGGCCACGACATTTTATCTGGACTCATTTAAATGATTTGTGTTAAGGTTTTTAATTTTATTCATGTCTGCCGGAAGCAATGATATGCATGTCGGTGCTCTGAATATTAATTTAAAGGCTTTACAGTGACTACTCTTCAAAAAAAGTACTTAATTGGCTGTAAAGCACTTTGAGACGTCCAGTGGAAGTTAAAGGTGCTATATAAATGCAATTTTTTTTTTTTTTCTTCATTCTTTATCCCCTGTGAATGAGTTTGTGCAGCTGTGCCATGATTGAAATGGCAGCAGCATTGTAAATAGCAGTCCGGGTGGTCACTGCAGTCACTTTTGGAGAGAGTCTTAAAGAGGGTGGCACCATTGTGCCATGCAGTAGATGGTAAAGTAGGGAAAATGAGTGTAGGTATAAAGAACGATGATGGGGTGCAGGGCTAAGGTCAGGGAGAGGTGGCTCAGGAGAGGTTCAGCTGATTATTTCAGCAACTGTCAATGGGGGGTTTGTAATTGTCTCCCCTTGCCTGCTTCAAAATCAACGATATCACAAAAGGCGATGTGGAAGAGAAAAAAAAGTCTTGCTTGGGTGGGATGGGGAGTCGAATACTAGGTCACACGTATAAGATAGTCATTCACAAATCCAATAAGGAATTCTGAAGAAACTTCTTTACCCCAGAGAGTGGTAAGAATGTGGGACTCGCTACCACATGGAGTAGTTGAGGCAAACAACAGAGATGCATTTCAGGGAAAGCTAGATAAATAGATGGAGAAAGGAATAGAAGGAGCTATAGATAGGGTTAGCTGAAGTAGGATGGGAGGAGGCTCGTGTGGAGCATAAACACCGGCATTGACCAGTTAACCCAAATGGCTTGTTTCTGTGCTGTAAATTCAATGTAATTCCTTGTAATTTATACAGCACATTTCACAACCTCAGGACGTCCCAAACTGCTTTGCAACCAGTGAAGTACTTTTGAAATATAAACAGGAAATGCTGGAAATCTCAGTAGGTCAGGCAGCATCTGTGGAGCGAAAGAGTTAACGTTTCAGGTCTGTAACTCTTCATCAGAAATACTTTTGAAATGTAGGTACTGTTACAAACCAGTGCCACCCACCCCTTCTCTCAACGACTATCGGTCCCACCTGTGACAGGGACTGTGGTTCTCGTATTGGACTGTACAGTCACCTAAGGACTCATTTTAAGAGTGGAAGCAAGTCTTCCTCGACTTCCGAGGGACTGTTGTAATGTGGCACAGCGCTGAACACCACCTGCACGACTAAGAGTAAAATACAAACAAAATTCTGCAGCAAGTCATAAAGCACCAACATTTGTTTATTCAAAAGTCAAAAATAACAACCAGTATTGCCAATACCAGCTTGTCCCTTCAGACTGATAGTGCCTCAGTAGCAGCTCCAGAATCAGCAATGCCGGTTTTGCAAGGGGGCAGTTTACCCCGAACTGCACTCTGCCATTTAGAGGAAATATGTGACAGCAAGATCCCAAAAAACAACGAGATACGGACCAGATAATCTGTTTTGGTGATGTTGGTTGAGGGATAAATATTGGCCAGGACACCCAGGGATAACTCCCTTGTTCTTCTTTGAAATGATGCCGTGGGGCAGAGGGGGCTTCGGTTTAACGTCACATCCATACGAGAAAGGCCGTCCACAGTTACTACAAGTTTTGCATTGCTAGGGGGTTTGCAATAAATAAAAAATATTTCACAATTTTCTAAAGTGAATCCTAAATCTTGTTAATTAAAATAATAAATCTCGAGTCTGCAGGCAGAAAATGAATGTGGTGTTGCATTAAAAAAAAAGAGATATTATCTGTCACCCTTGAATGAGCAGCGTGTTGTGACTAATGATGATGACAAGTGAAATATAACTGAGAAATACTCATGTGGCAGCAGCTTATTTAAAACACAGGAAAGGCCGTGTAATTCAGATTTGAAAAGTATTTAAGAGATAACATAACTCCCAACTTATCCATGTGGGTTTGTTGTTCTAACTACAGCATGCGAAGGATAACAAGGTTTTTAAAAAATATATTTTACGATAAGATTCCTTTCCCAAATTTTTTCTGTTGTATGAAGTGACCTACCATTATCTGTCAAAATTAAAGAAAGTAATCAATATTAACATTAGTTCTGTGCGGGTGCAACATGCTTACATTCTCGATACACACACACACAAAGGAACATAGGAACATCACAACATAGGAACAGGAAGAGGCCACTCAACCCCTCGAGCCTGTTCTGCCATTCGATGAGCTCATGGCTGATCTGCGACTTAAATCCATATGCCTTTGGCCTACATCCCTTAATACCTTTTGTTAACAAAAAGCTATCAATCTCCAATTTAAAATTAACAATTGATCTAGCAGAAGAATTCCAAACTTCTACCACTCCTTTTATGTGTAGAAGTGTTTCCTAATTTCACTGCTGAAAGGTCTGGCCAGAAAGGTCTGGTCTGGTTCCCCAACCAATGGAATTTGTTTCTCTCTATCTACCCCTTAATATCCTGAAATCGTACACACACACACACACGCACACACTCGATACCACACACATACACGCACCCATTTACACACACACACATTCATGCATTAAATGTCTCAGAGCCTTGCATCCAGATTCCAGGATTTGAATTAATGTAAACTCATTAGCCAAACTCCGGTAGCATTCATTATTTGCTAAATACCTAACATCCAGTCAAGAGGTATATAAATAGTAAACAGGCAGCAAGAGGAGGGGTGGGGCCAATTAGGGACCAAACAGACCGACACATGGTTGAGGTACTAAACGACTACTTTGCATCTGTCTTTACCAAGGAAGAAGATGCAACCACAGACATAGTGAAAGAGGAGGTAGTTGGGATACTGAATGGGATAAAAATTGATAGAGGAGGTTCTAGAAAGGCTGGCTGTACTTAAAGTAGATAAGTCACCAGGACCAGATGGGATGCATCCTCGGATGCTAAGGGAAGTAAAAGTGGAAATTGCGGAGGTGCTGGCCATAATCTTCCAATCCTCCTTATATACAGGGGTGGTGCCAGAGGACTGGAGAGTTGCAAATGTTACACCCTTGTTCAAAAAAGGGTGTAAGGATAAACACAGCAACTACAGGCCAGTCAGCTTAACCTGTGGGGAAGCATTTAGAAACAATAATCAATGACAAAATTAACAGTCACTTGGACAAGTATGGATTAATTAAAGAAAGCCAGCATGGATTTGTTAAAGGCAAATCCTGCTTAACTAAGTCAATGGAGTTTTTTGATGAGGTAACAGAGAGGGTTGATGAGGGCAATGCGGTTGATGTGGTGTACATGGATTTACAAAAGGCGTTTGACAAAGTGCCACATAATAGGCTTGCCAGCAAAATTGAAGCCCATGGAATAAAAGGGACAGTGGCAGTATTGATACGAAATTGGCTAAGTGACAGGAAACAGAGTAATGGTGAACTTTTTTTTTCAGACTGGAGAAAGGCACACAGTGGTGTTCCTCAGGGGTCGGTACAAGGACCATTGCTTTTCTTGATGTATATAATTAACTTAGACTTGGGTGTACAGGGCACAATTTCAAAATCTGCAGATGACACAAAACTTGGAAGTATAGTGAACAGTGAGGAGGATAGTGATAGACTTCAAGAGGACATGGTGGAATGGGTGGACACGTGGCAGATGAAATTTAATGCAGAAAAGTGCAAAATTATACATTTTGACAGGAAGAACGAGGAGAGGCAATAAAAACTAAAGGGTGCAATTCTAAAGGTGGTGCATGAACAGAGAGACCTGGGTGTATATTCACAAATTGTTGAAGGTAGCAGGGATGGTGGAGAAAGCGGTTAAAAAAGCATACAGGATCCTGGACTTCATGAATAGAGGTAGAACACAAAAGCAAGGAAGTTATGATGAACCTTTATAAAACACTGGTGCGACTTCAACTGGTGTATTGTGTCCAACTCTGGGCATGGCACTTTAGGAAGGATGTGAAGGCCCTAGAGGCGGTGCAGAAAAGATGTACAAGAATGGTTCCAAGGTTGAGGGACTTCAGTTATGTGGAGAGACTGGGAAAAGCTGGGATTGCTCTCCTTAGAGCAGAGAAGGTTGAGAGGAGATTTGGTAGAGGTGTTCAAAATCATTAGGGATCGAGATAGAGTAGAAACTGTTCCCATTGGTGTAAGGGTCGAGAACCAAAGGACACAGCTTTAAGGTGATTGGCAGAAAAACCAAAGGCGACAGCGAGTGGTTAGGATCTGGAATGCACTGCTGGAGAACATGGTGGAGGCAGATTCAAATGTGGCTTTCAAATTGGATAAGTACCTGAAGGAAAAGAAATTACAGGGCTAAGGGGGAAGGGCAAGGGAGTGGGACTAGCTGAAGTGCTCTTGCAGAGAGCCAGCACGGGCTCGATGGACCAAATGGCCTCCTTCAGTGCGGTAACCTCTCTATGGCCCCGAACTTGGTGGACTCACTGCCCGCTGCCGCCGACTGCCGCCGAGTTTTCTGGGCGGTCCAGGTGGGAGTCGGCAGTAACAGGAGGAAGGACCGCCACGTGGAGGCAGGTCTAACCTCAACGGTAAGCATGAAGACCTGCAAAAAGTTAGTAAACTTCTTTTCTTTTTTTTTTTAACAGCGCTTCAGGTGGATGGGGTCCACTTAAGGTTTCGAGTGTTTTTTTTGTGTACATTTTTATTTTTATGTGTTCCCCCTTCCCTGGGCCCGACTCAATCCTTGGCGGCACTTTGCCGAGGATGGCATTTGCCGCTGAGATTGGAAGCTCCCGCCCGCTGCTGCCCAGATTCATGGCGCAAGTTGTATTTTTGCCGCTCCGCGGTCTTTCCAGGACTTTTTAATGAAACTCCCGCCCAAAGTGGTTCTTTCGGTGGCACGTGGACAGAACTTAGCTTCCACCAAGTTCGGGGCCCCATGACTCTATGCTAACCATTTCTGGCACCAAAGTTCTCAATAGCTGAGCTGCTGATTATACAGAAAATTAAATGCACTAATACGTGTTTTATAGACTCGATACCCGCATTGTTAAAAAAATTTCACCCACTCAAACCAACTTGTAAACCAGCATAGCCATGTAGCAATGGAGCTTTCAGAATAATTTAAGTTTTTGTTAGCTCATAAGATGGATGAGAAAAGCCATTTAGTCCATCCATCCCGAAAGACATTGCGTGAGAGTCAAAAGGCAACTAGATATGTGTTTGTAGAGAAAGGGTTGAAGGATATGGGTGTGAGTTTGCTCACTTACGGGGTACGGTAGTATCGTGGTTATATTACTAGGCTAGTAATCTGGAGACGCGAGTTAAACTCTTACCACGCTGTGGAATTTAAATTCAGTTAATTAAATAAATCTGGAATTTTAAAAAGCTAGGATCAGTAATGGTGACCATGAAACTACCAGATTGCTGGAAAAACTCATCTGTTTCACTAATGTCCTTTAAGGAAGGAAATCTAGTGTCCTAGCTGGTCTGGGCAATATGTGACTCCAGAGCCACAGCAATGTGGTCGACTCTTCACTGCCCTTGAAAAGGCCCAGCAAGCCGTTCAGTTGTACCAAACCACTGCGACAAAGTCAGCACTGTGGGAGTATCTTCACCACACGGACTGCAGCAGTTCAAGAAGGCGGCACTACCTTCTCAAGGGCAATTAGGGATGGGCAATAAATGCTGGCCTTGCCAGCGATGTCCATATCCCGTGAACGAATAAAGAAAGTTTGCTATTTAAAGAAAGGAAAGTTTGCCGGGCCCAACAGCACTTTCCTGCTTCTAACGTGTGCTTTGTTCTAAAGTGTACCAATGGACGGAGAGACTGCCGGCTTAACAGAGGAGCAAGAAAAAGCAAGATATGTAATGGGGAGCGATACGGAGAAAAGACAGAAGAGTTACATAGATCAAGAATGCAAAATGACCAACAAGAGCCAGGAAAGCCAGAAAATAAGACATGCTGAAGACACTCTAGAGACAAGAAATAGGAAGTAAAAGATTGAGGCTCACAAAAAAATGTGAAGAAAGCACAGAAGCAAGGCGTGCTAAGGCACATTTTCGGGTAAACCTACGGTGCCTCCACACCACAGTTGGTGCATGTTGAAAAATCACATTCTTCCACTGCCAAGGGGAAGCCTTGCAGAATTTACTCTTGTATACAAGCATAATTCATTTTCTATTGAGCTATTGTATTAGAGCATTTAAGGTACTTGGTTGTGGACAATGTGGATGAAATGTGCAATGTTGGCAGTTTTGCCGCTATCATCATCAGATTTTTGTGAATTGGTTGAGTGCTTTATTTATGTTTAAAATTGATAGATTATTCACTTTACAGCAATCGCCTGCATCTAGGTCTTGGTGCCGTAACTCCACGTACAGTGTAGGATTATCACTTCCTTATAAATAGCAATGTTTGTCAACCTGCACTTTTGGAGTGTCTTGATAAATACAAGGCTATCTTCTACCACAGTGCCTTCAATTCAGCATTTTTTTTCTGATCCATCTCTGAATTTGGCTGATAGTTCAAGTAATTATTGCTGGTACATGTGCATTAGTGAACCTCTGGTGCAGCTTGCCTCTGGTTCAATGAGAAATCAATGGGAAATTTTCATCCAGATTGGTGCGTAAAAGTGCATTTCTTTTCTTTTAATCTATCTTTCTTTTGTACCAAACCAATGGTGTCAGCTGCAAAATTGTTTGGTAAACCAGTGATTAATTTTTGCAGATATACCTTTGACGATATTATGCATTATCTATTTGCTGTAGATTTGTTCAGTATTCTTGGCAGCTGTGTCTGGCAGCAACTTTCATACAACTGGGAATTATTTGCAAGCGAGTCTTTCAAAACAGTTAAGCCAAGAAATTCGATCGCGGCACAAAATTTGATCGCGCCCAAAAGTGGGCGTGCTAGTGGGCAAGGGCAGCGGGGGTGCACAGATAATGGCACCTCATTGTAATGTATTTGCTTCAAGGGTTCTTTGCTTAAGAATTCATAGCAACAAATTGCTATTAAGAACGAGGTGGCTTATTAGCAAAGATTTTATCAATCACACTACACATTACTAGTTCATCCACCAGGCTCAAAACCACCTGCCTCATCATGGATTCCCACGAACCCAACTGGCTGGGGTTTTATTGAGCCTTGTGAACATCATGTGACTGACTAAGCCACTCCGAACTCAACAGCTCTCATCATCTTCGGCGGTCCCTCGTATCGAGGATGACTTGCTTCCATGCCAAAAAGGGATGAGTTCACAGGTGTTTCAATGAAGCACCTAATATTCCAGGTCCCGAACTACATCCTGAAGGGTGGAAAATGTCTATGCGTGGATTTTTTTTAACGTGTGGTGGCCGTTGCACAACAGCCATCATACAGGCTTGACAGAGCTAGGTCTTGGTCCAGTGACAAGGATTGGAGAACTGCTCTACTGCACGGACTTAGTGCGCAAACAATCGCAGTGTGGGCTGGCCCGTGCTGCCCCTGGGCCCTCGCCTCTTCTGAGCCCTGAACTCACACCTCTCCTGGGCCCTGATCTCACCGCTCCTGCTGTACCTGCCCAACAGCTCTACAAACCTGTGAGCATACTCTCAGATGCATACATTACACGCATTATCATGAGTCAACCGTGCAGCCAGCGCACCTACGCTACTCATTGCTTCCGTGCCTTTTTCAGCTAGGTGGGGAGGCAGAAAGTGCATCTTCATTGTCGCTGCTTAAAGGCAGCCTGCACATATTAAAGGTGACTGCCGACATGAAGGAAGGTAGCTACAGAAACAAGCAGCTGCAAGCTCTGCAGATTGGGTCTCCGGATTCACCGATGCCGTGCTGGAGGCCCTGGTCCAGGCGGCGGAAATGAGCAGGGAACATCCTGTTTCATCTGTGGAAGTGTGCAACTCCCTCCCACAAAAAGCAGTGCTTGCTAGCTCAGTTCATATTTTTTGCAAGACAAGGGTATTAAGGGATATGGAGCCAAGGCAGGTAATTGGCGTTAAGACATAGATTAGCATCATTTCATCGCATGCGAATGGCCTACTCCTATATTCCATTAGCCAAGTTGGCATCTTGACAACACTGGCATTGAACTGACAAGGTGGAAAACTGCCCAGGTATTTCCTGGCCACAAAAAGCAGGACAAATTCGAGACAGCCAATTAGCGCCCCATCAGTCTACTCTCAATCATGGAAACATAGAAACATAGAAAATAGATGCGGGAGTAGGCCATTTGGCCCTTCGAGCCTGCACTACCATTCAATATGATCATGGCTGATCGTTCACCTCAGTACCCCTTTCCAGCTTTCTCTCCATACCCCTTGATCCCTTTAGCCGTAAGGGCCATATCTAACTCCCTCTTGAATATGCCCAATAAACTGGCATCAACAACTCTCTATGGTAGGGAATGCTACAGGTTAACAACTCTCTGAGTGAACAAGTTTCACCTCACCTCAGTCCTAAAAGGGGTCAGAGGGTCTAGTAAGGAGGAGGAACTGAGGGAAATCCTTATTAGTCGGGAAATTGTGTTGGGGAAATTGATGGGATTGAAGGCCGCTAAATCCCCAGGGCCTGATGGACTGCATCCCAGAGTACTTAAGGAGGTGGCCTTGGAAATAGCGGATGCATTGACAGTCATTTTCCAACATTTCATAGACTCTGGATCAGTTCCTATGGAGTGGAGGGTAGCCAATGTAACCCCACTTTTTAAAAAAGGAGGGAGAGAGCAAACAGGGAATTATAGACCAGTCAGCCTGACATCGGTAGTGGGTAAAATGATGGAATCAATTATTAAGGGTGTCATAGCAGCGCATTTGGAAAGAGGTGACAGGTCCAAGTCAGTATGGATTTGTGAAAGGGAAATCATGCTTGACAAATCTTCTGGAATTTTTTGAGGATGTTTCCGGTAGAGTGGACAAGGGAGAACCAGTTGATGTGGTATATTTGGACTTTCAGAAGGCTTTCGACAAGGTCCCACACAAGAGATTAATGTGCAAAGTTAAAGCACATGGGATTGGGGGTAGTGTGCTGACATGGATTGAGAACTGGTTGGCAGACAGGAAGCAAAGAGTAGGAGTAAATGGGTACTTTTCAGAATGGCAGGCAGTGACTAGTGGGGTACCGCAAGGTTCTGTGCTGGGGCCCCAGCTGTTTACATTGTACATTAATGATTTAGACGAGGGGATTAAATGTAGTATCTCCAAATTTGCGGATGATACTAAGTTGGGTGGCAGTGTGAGCTGCGAGGAGGATGCTATGAGGCTGCAGAGTGACTTGGAAAGGTTCGGTGAGTGGGCAGATGAAGTATAATGTGGATAAATGTGAGGTTATCCACTTTGGTGATAAAAACAGAGAGACAGACTATTATCTGAATGGTGACAGATTAGGAAAAGGGGAGGTGCAACGAGACCTGGGTGTCATGGTACATCAGTCATTGAAGGTTGGCATGCAGGTACAGCAGGTGGTGAAGAAAGCAAATGGCATTTTGGCCTTCATAGCGAGGGGATTTGAGTACAGGGGCAGGGAGGTGTTACTACAGTTGTACAGGGCCTTGGTGAGGTCACACCTGGAGTATTGTGTACAGTTTTGGTCTCCTAACTTGAGGAAGGACATTCTTGCTATTGAGGGAGTGCAGCGAAGGTTCACCAGACTGATTCCCGAGATGGCGGGACTGACATATCAAGAAAAACTGAATCAACTGGGCTTGTATTCACTGGAGTTCAGAAGAATGAGAGAGGATCTCAGAGAAAAGTTTACATTTTGATGGGTTTAGACAGGGTAGATGCAGGAAGAATGTTCCCAATGTTGGGGAAGTCCAGAACCAGGGGTCACAGTCTAAGGATAAGGGGTAAGCCATTTAGGACCGAGATGAGGAAAAACTTCTTCACCCAGAGAATGGTGAACCTGTGGAATTCTCTACCACAGGAAGTTGTTGAGGCCAATTCACTAAATATAATCAAAAAGGAATTAGATGTAGTCCTTACTACTAAAGGGATCAAGGGGTATGGCGAGAAAGCAGGAATAGGGTACTGAAGTTACATGTTCAGCCATGAATGGCGGTGCAGGCTCGAAGTGCCGAATGGCCTACTCCTGCACCTATTTTCTATGTTTCTATGTTTCTACCCCTTATCCTTCGACGTGTCCCCTGGTTCTGGACTTCCCCAACATCGAGAACATTCTTCCTGCATCTAACCTCTCCAGTCCCGTCAGAATTTTATATGTTTCTATGAGATCCCCTCTCATCCTTCTAAACTCCAGTGAATACAGGCCCAATCGATCCAATCTCTCCTCATATGTCAGTCCTGCCATCCCGGGAATCAGTCTGGTGAACCTTCGCTGCACTCCCTCAATAGCAAGAACGTCCTTCCTCAGATTAGGAGACCAAAACTGAACACAATATTCCAGGTAAAGGCCTCACCAAGGCCCTGTACAACTGCAGTAAGACCTCCCTGCTCCAAAACTCAAATCCCCTAGCTATGAAGGCCAACATACCATTTGCCTTCTTCACCGCCTGCTGTACCTGCATGGCAACTTTCAATGACTGATGTACCATGACACCCAGGTCTCGTTCCACCTCCCCTTTTCATAATCTGCCGCCATTCAGGTAATATTCTGCCTTCGTGTTTTTGCCCCCAAAGTGGATAACCTCACATTTATCCACATTATACTGCAGCTGCCATGCGTTTGCCCACTCACCTAACCTGTCCAAGTCACCCTGCAGCCGCTTGGCGTCCTGCTCACAGCTCACACCGCCACCCAGCTTAGTGTCATCTGCAAACTAGATATTACACTCAATTCCTTCATCTAAGTCATTAATGTATATTGTAAATAGCTGGGGTCCCAGCACTGAGCCCTGCAGCACCCCACTAGTCACTGCCTGCCATTCTGAAAAGGACCGGTTTATCCCGACTCTCTGCTTCCTGTCTGCCAACCAGTTCTCTATCCACGTCAGTACCTTACCCCTAATATCATGTGCTTCAATTTTGCACACCAATCTCTTGTGTGGGACCTTGTCAAAAGCCTTTTGAAAGTCCAAATACACCATATCCACTGGTTCTCCCTTGTCCACTCTACCAGTTACATGCTCAAAAAATTCCAGAAGATTTGTCAAGCATGATTTCCCTTTCATAAATCCATGCTGACTTGGACCGATCCTGTCACTGCTTTCCAAATGCGTTGCTTTTTCATCTTTAATAATTGATTCCAACATTTTCCCCACTACTGATGTCAGGTTAACCGGCCTATAATTATCTGTTTTCTCTCTCCCTGCTTTCTTAAAAAGTGATGTTACATTAGCTACCCTCCAGTCCATAGGAACTGATTCAGAGTCGATAGACTGTTGGAAAATGATCATCAATGCATCCACTATTTCTAAGGCCACTTCCTTAAGTACTCTGGGATGCAGACTATCAGGCCCCGCGGATTTATCGGCCTTCAATCCCATCAATTTCCCGAATACAATTTCACAAAATAAGGATTCCTTCCGTTCCTCCTTCTTAATAGACCCTCGGTTCCCTAGTATTTTTCCAGGTGTTTATTTGTGCCTTCCTTCATGAAGACAGAACCAAAGAATTTGTTCAACTGGTATGCCATTTCTTTGTTCCCCATTATAAATTCACCTGAATCTGACTGCAAGGGACCTACGTTTGTCTTCACTAATCCTTGTCTCTTCACATATCTATAGAAGCTTTTGCAGTCAGTTTTTATATTCCCAGCAAGCTTCCTCTCATACTCTATTTCCCCCCTCCTAATTAAATCTTTTGTCCTCCTCTACTGAATTATAAAATTCTCCCAGTCCTCAGGTTTGCTGCTTTTTTTGGCCAATTTATATATCTCTTCCTTGGAATTAACACTATCCTTAATTTCCCTCGTTAGCCATGGTTGAGCCACCTTCCACGTTTTATTTTTACTCCAGACAGGGATGTACAATTGTTGAACTTCATCCTTGTGATCTTTAAATATTTGCCATTGCCTCTCCACCGTCAACCCTTTAAGTATCATTCGCCAGTCTATTCTAGCTAATTCACGTCTCATACCATCGAAGTTACCTTTCCTTAAGTTCAGGACCCTAGTCTCTGAATTAACTGTGTCACTCTCCATCTTAAGAAAGAATTCTACCATATTATGGTCACTTTTCCCCAAGGGGCCTCGCACAAGATTGCTAAATAGTACTTTCTCATTACACATCATCCAGTCTAAGATGGCCAGCCCTCTAGTTGGTTCCTCGACATATTGGTCTAGAAAACCAACCCTAATACACTCCAGGAAATCCTCTTCCACTACATTGCTACCAGTTTGGTTAGCCCAATCTATATGTAGATTAAAGTTGCCCATGATAACTGCTGTACCTTTATTGCACACATCCCTAATTTCTTTTTTGATGCTGTCCCCAACCTCACTACTACTGTTTGGTGGTCTGTACACAACTCCCACTAGCGTTTTCTGCCCTTTGATATTCTGTAGCTCTTCCCATACCGATTCCACATTATTCAAGCTAATGTCCTTCCTTACTATTGTGTTAATTTCCTCTTTAACCAGCAACACCACCTGCACCTCCTTTTCCTTTCTGTCTATCCTTCCTGAATGTTGAATACCCCTGGATGTTGAATTCCCAGCCTTGGTCACCCTGGAGCCATGTCTCTGTGATGCCAACTGTATCATATTCGTTACATGCTGCCTGCGCAGTTAATTTGTCCACCTTATTACGAATACTCCTCGCATTGAGGCACAGAGCCTTCAGGCTTGACTTTTTAAACACACTTTCCCCTTTAGAATTTTGCTGTAATGTGGCCCTTTTTGATTTTTGCCTTGGGGTTCTCTGCCCTCCAATTTTACTTTTCTTCTTTCTATGTTTTACTTCTGCCCCCATTCTACTTCCCTCTGTCTCCCTCCATAGGTTCCCATCCCCCTGCCATATTAGTTTAACTCCTCCCCAACTGCACTCGCAAACACTCCCCCTAGGACTTTGGTTCCGGTCCTGCCCAGCTGCAGACTGTCCGGTTTGTACTGGTCCCACCTCCCCCAGAACCGGTTCCAATGTCCCAGGAATTTGAATCCCTACATTCTGCACCACTCCTCAAGCCATATATTCATCTGAGCTATCCTGCGATTCCTACTCAGACTCGCACGTGGTACTGGTAGCAATGCTGAGATTTGAGGTCCTACTTTTTAATTTAGCTCCTAGCTCCCTGAATTCAGCTTGTAGGACCTCATCCCATTTTTTACCTATATCGTTGGTACCTATATGCACCATGACAATTGGTTGTTCACCCTCCCCCTTCAAAATGTCCTGTAGCCTGTCCGAGACATCCTTGATCCTTGCACCAGGAAGGCAACATACCATCCTGGAGTCTCGATTGCGGCCGCAGAAACATCTATCTATTCTCCATACAATAGAATCCCCTACCACTATCGCTCTCCCACTCTTTTTCCTGCCCTCCTGTGCAGCAGAGCCACCCATGTTGCCATCTTGGCTGCTGCTGCTCTCCCCTGATGAGTCATCCCCACCAACAATACCCAAAGTGGTGTATATGTTTTGCAGGGGGATGACCGCAGGGGACCCCTGCACTGCCTTCCTTCCACTGCTCTTCCTGTTGGTCACCCATTCCCTATCTGCCTGTGTAACCTTTACCTGCGGTGTGGCCAACTCACTAAACGTGCTATTCACGACATCCTCAGCATTGCGGATGCTCCACAGTAAATCCACCCACAGCTCCAGTGCCGCAATGTGGTCTGTCAGGAGCTGCAGCAGGATACACTTCCTACACATGTAGTCGTCAGGGACACTGGGAGCATCCCTGACTTCCACATAGCACAGGAGGAGCATGACACATGTCCGAGCTCTCCTGCCATGACTTAACCCTTAGATTAACTTAATTTGGCAATAGCAATCATCAGCAAAGTGATGGAAGGTGTCGTCAACAATGCTATCAGCAGCACTTACTCACCAATAACCTGCTCACCGATACCCTGAACCACTTGGCTCCAGAGCTCTTTAAAGACTTGGTCCAAACATGGACAAAAGAGCTGAATTCAAGGGATGAGGTGAGAGTGACTGCCCTTGACATCAAGGCAGCTTTTGACAGAGTGTGGCACCAAGGAGCCCTAGTGAAACTGAAGTCATGAGAATCAGCTGAAGCCATACCTCACACAAAGGAAGATTGTTGTGGTTGTTGGAGGTCAACCATCCTAGCACCAGGACATCACTGCAGGAGTTCCTCAGATCAGTGTCCTCGGTCCAACCATCTTCAACTGCTCCATCATAAGGTCAGAAGTGGGGATGTTCACTGATGACTACAGTGTTCAGTTCCATTCGCAATTCCTCAGATAATGAAACAGTCCATGCCCGCATGCAGCAAGACCTGACGACATTCAGGCTTGGGCTGCTAATAGGGAAGTAACATTCACGCCACACAAGTGTCAGCCAATGACTATCTCCAACAAGAAAGCATCTAACCACCACCTCTTGACATTCAATGGCATTGCCATCACCGGATCCCCCAGCCTTAACACCACTGACGAAAAACTAAACTGGATCAGCCACATAAATACTGTGGCAACAAGAGCAGGTCAGAGGTTGGATATTCTGTGGCGAGTGTCTCATCTCCTGTCTCCCCAAAGCCTTTCCTCAATCTACAAGACACAAGTCAGGAGTGTGTTGGAATACTCTCCACTTGCCTGGATGAGTGCAACTCCAACAACACTCAAGAAGCTCGACACCATCCAGGACAAAGCATCCCACTTGATTAGCACCCCATCCACCACTTTAAACATTCATTCCCTCCACCACCGGCGCAGCGTGGGTGCAGTGTGTACAAGATGCACTGCAGCAACTCGCCAAGGCTTCTTCGGCAGGGCTTCCCAAACCCGCGACTTCTATCACCTAGAAGGACATGGGCAGCAATCCCATGGGAACACCATCACCTCCAAGTTCCCCTCCAAGTCACACATCACCCTGACTTGGAAATATATCGCCGTTCCTTCATAGTCGTTGGGTCAAAATCCTGGAATTCCCTCCGTAATGGCACAGTGGGAGTACCTTCACAAGGACTGCAATTGTTCAAGAAGGTGGCTCACCACAACCTTCTCGGGGTAATTATGAATGGGCAATAAATGCTGGCCTTGCCAGCAATGCCCACATCACATGAACGAATAACTTCTGCAATCACTGAGCCACATTTCCCTCCCCCTCCTCAGAATCACACACTTCGCTTCTCCTTCTCTCACCACTATTGAAGCTCTCACTTCCTCACATCTTACACACAACATACGAAATATTCAACCTTGACAGGGACATTCTCTAAAACACACCACAAGTCTGTTACTAACACATGCCCTTCTTTGTTGTAGGAGCAGCTCGCGCACAACTTGCGCCGTGAGGCTGTGGCCGGAGGAGACGGAGCCTGCCTGTAGGTCCTCTCCCCCATGGAAGAATCCATGATGGCCATCATGGGCAGGGGAAGAGTCATGGCTGTGGCAAGAGGCAAAACAGCAGGCGACATTGTGAATGGTTTCTTCACACATTATTCTCTTTCCCCGGTCTTCTGTCTCACCCTACTCACTCTACAGCTGCTTTCTCTCCCTTCACACTAAAAACTATCCCTTGTCCCTCTCTTTCATTTCAGGTGCCGAAAATGGGAGGCCGGTCTTCCTAAATATACAGCATCACTCGAACTGGCCCAGATGATACAAAAATTGGCCATGCGGTTGATAATGAAGAAGAAAGCTACAGACTGCAGAAAGATATCAATGAACTGGTCAGATGGGCAGAACAGTGTCAAATGGAATTCAATATGGAGAAGTGTGAGGTAATGCATTTGGGGAGGGCTAAAAAGGAAAGGGAATACACAATAAACGGTAAGACACTGAGACATGTAGAGGAACAAAGGGACCTTGGAGTGTGAGTCCACAGATCCCTGAAGGTAGCAGGTTCTTTATTAGCCGAGGCATAGATTATAAGAGCAGGGAGGTCATGCTTGAACTGTATAAAACACGAGTTCGGCCACAGTTAAAATACTGTGTGCAGTTCTGGTCACCACATTACAGGAAAGATGTGATTGCACCAGAGAGACTACAGAGGAGATTTACGAGGATGTTGCCTGGACTGGAGAATTTTATCTATGAGGAAAGATTGGGTAGGCTAGGATTGTTTTCTTTGAAACAGAGGAGGCTGAGGGGACATAATTGAGGTGTATAAAATTATGAGGGGCCTAGATAGAGTGGATAGGAAGGAGCATAGTTTAACATCTGTAGTGGGGAAAATGCTTGAAGCTATCATTAAGGAAGAAATAGTGGGACATCTAGATAGGAATAGTGCAATCAAGCAGACGCAACATGGATTCATGAAGGGGAAATCATGTTTAACTAATTTAATGGAATTCTTTGAGGATACAACGAGCATTGTGGATAGAGGTGTACCGATGGATGTGGGGTATTTGTATTTCCAAAAGGCATTCAATAAGGTGCCACACAAAAGGTTACTGCAGAAGATAAAGGTACCCGGAGTCAGAGGAAATGTATTGGTGTGGATAGAGAATTGGCTGGCGAACAGAAAGCAGAGAGTCGGGATAAATGGGTGCTTTTTCGGGTTGGAAATCGATGGTTAGTGGTGTGCCACAGGGATTGGTGCTGGGACCACAACTGTTTACAATATACATAGATGACCTGGAAGAGGGGACAGAGTGTAGTGTAACAAAATTTGCAGATGACACAAAGATTAGTGGGAAAGCGGGTTGTGTAGAGGACACAGAGGCTGCAAAGAGATTTAGATAGGTTAAGCGAATGGGCTAAGGTTTGGCAGATGGAATACAATGTCGAAAAAAGTGAGGTCATCCACCTTGGAAAAAAAAAACAGTAAAAGGGAATATTATTTGAATAGGGAGAAATTACAACATGCTGCGGTGCAGAGGGACCTGGGGGTCCTTGTGCATGAATCCCGAAAAGTTAGTTTGCAGGTGCAGTAGGTAATCAGGAAGGCGAATGGAATGTTGGCCTTCATTTGCGAGAGGGATGGAGTACAAAAGCAGGGAGGTCCTGCTGCAACTGTACAGGGTATTGGTGAGGCTGCACCTGGAGTACTGCGTGCAATTTTGGTTACCTTACTTAAGGAAGGATATACTAGCTTTGAGGAGGTACAGAGACGATTCACTAGGCTGATTCCGGAGATGAGGGGGTTACCTTATGATGATAGATTGAGTAGACTGGGTCTTTACTCGTTGGAGTTCAGAAGAATGAGGGGTGATCTTATAGAAACATTTAAAATAATGAAAGGGATAGACAAGATAGAGGCAGAGAGGTTGTTTCCACTGGTCAGGGAGACTAGAACTAGGGGGCACAGCCTCAAAATACGGGGGAGCCAATTTAAAACTGAGTTGAGAAGGAATTTCTTCTCCCAGAGGGTTGTGAATCTGTGGAATTCTCTGCCCAAGGAAGCAGTTGAGGCTAGCTCATTGAATGTATTCAAATCACAGATAGATAGATTTTTAACCAATAAGGGAATTAAGGGTTGCGGGGAGCGGGCGGGTAAGTGGAGCTGAGTCCACGGCCAGATCAGCCATGGTCTTGTTGAATGGCGGAGCAGGCTCGAGGGGCTAGATGTCCTACTCCTGTTCCTAATTCTTATGTTCTTATGTTCTTATGAGCTATTTCCCTTAGCAGAGAGATCAACAACTAGTAGGCATAGATTTAAAGTAACTGGTAGAAGGTTTAGAGGGAATTTGAGGGGAAATTTCCTCATCCAGAGGGTTGTGGGGGTCTGGAACTCACTGCCTGAAAGGGTGGTAGGTAGAGGCAGAAACCTTCACCACATTTAAAAAGTACTTGGATGGGCACTTGAAGTGCTGTAACCTGCAGGGCTACGGACCAAGAGCTGGAAAGTGGGATTAGGCTGGATAGCACGTTGTCGGCCAGCACGGACATGATGGGCCAAATGGCCTTCTTCAGTGCTGTAACTTTCTAAGATTCTATGTTTAAGCACCAGCTCAGTGACCAGCACTGTGTGCACTTCAGAGGGTAGGCCAGAGGAGAGGTCTTTATGTGGGGAATCACCGCCCACAAGTGTGCAGGATCCAGGGCAGTGGGATAGTGCAGAACACATGCCAGCTCGCCGGAACGCGAGATTGTAGATCGTATACCAGCTCAACTGCAGAGAACTCAGACAGTGACTTCGCGGGCCCATGCTACCGCAGAAGGCTGGTAAATCAACAAATGCTGATGTGCATCCTGGACGCCTACGAAGAAGCCTGATCCAATATGGCCGGAATGCGTACTTCCGGTGTGGAATGAGCGCGCGCACGCTGCCCACCATTTTGGACCCTTAGACACAGTCAAAGATTTGGACACAAATCTCACTGGGTTCAACACCTCCATGAACTAGTACCCAAGGTTGTTTCGGGTCACAGATCATTCCCTGGCTAAAGAGGGCAAGCAGAAAACATATTCCTATCCCCAGGGTTGTTCTCCTCAGAGCAGAGAAGGTAGAGAGGAGATTTGTTCAGGGTGTTCAAAATCATGAGGGGCCTAGACAGAGTAGATAGAGAGAAACTGTTCCCATTAGTGGAAGGGTTGAGAGCCAGAGGACACAGATTTAAGGTGACTGGCAGAGAACCAAAGGCGCCATGAGGAAAAACTTTTTTTTACACAGCGAGTGGTTAGGATCTGGAATGCACTGCCTGAAAGGGTGGTGGAGGCAGACTCAATGGTGGCTTTCAAAAAGGAATTAGCAGAAATAAAAATATTTGCAGGGCTACAGAGAAAGGGCGGGAGATTAGGACTAGCTGATGTGCTCATGGAGAGAACCTGCACGGACTAGATGGACCAAATGGGCTCCTTCTGTGCTGTAACCATTCGATGATTCTATAACTAAGCTACTCCTAGAAAATGTATTCTAATACTTCTGCTAATTTTAACTTTGCTGGGTGTCTGGGAGCAACTTGGAATAACTCACTCTTAGCCTCCCCTCAATATCTTTTCCCACTGACGTTGGCACATTTGGAATTTGTTACATTGAAAATTGTGGACACAAATAAGAACATAAGAACAGATAAAATAGGAACAGGACCATTTGGCTCCTCAAGCCTGCTCCGTCATTCAATAAGATCATGGCTGATCTGATCATGGACTCAGCTCCACTTCGCTGCCCGCTCCCCATAACCCTTTATTCCTTTATCGCTCAAAAATCTGTCTATCTCCACCTTAAAAATATCCACAGCTCTCTGGGGCAGAGAATTCCACAGATTTACACCCCCTGAGAGAAGAAATTCCTCCTCATCTCAGTTTTAAATGGGCGGCCGCTTATTCTGAGACTATGTCCCCTAGTTTTAGTTTCCCCCATGAGTGGAAATTCCTCTCTGCATCCACCTTGTCGAGCCCCCTCATTATCTTATATGTTTTGATAAGATTACCTCTCATTCTTCTGAACCCCAATGAGTATAGGCCCAACCTACTCAACCTATCTTCATAAGTCAACCCCTCATCCCCAGAATCAACCGAGTGAACTTTCTGTGAACAGCAAGTATATCCTTCCTTAAATATGGAGACTAAAACTGTTCGCAGTACATGCACAAGGGCCCCCAGGTTCCTCTGTAATGCAGCATTTTGCAATTTTTCTCCATTTAAATTATAATTTGCTTTTTATTTTTTCTGCCGAAGTGGATAACCTCACATTTTCCTACATTATACCCCATCTGCCAAATTTTTGCCCACTCACTTAGCCTGTCTCTATCCCTTTGCAGATTTTTTCTGTCCTCCTCACAATTTGCTTTCCCACCCATCTTTGTATCATCAGCAAACTGGGCTACATTACACTCGGTCCCTTCATCCATTAATATAAATTGTAAATAGTTGACGCCCCAGCACCGATCCCTGCGTCACCCAACTAGTTACTGTTTGCCAACTGGAAAATGACCCGTTTATCCCGACTCTGTGTCTTCTGTTAGTTAGCCAATCCTCTATCCATGTTAATATATTACCCAACCTCATGAACTTTTATCTTGTGCAGTAATCTTTTATGAGGCACCTTATCGAAAGCCTTCTGGAAATCCAAATACACCACATCCACTGGTTCCCCTTTATCCACCCTGCTCGTTACATGCTCAAAGAACTCTTGCAAATTTGTCAAACATGATTTCCCTTTCATAAAACCATGCTGACTCTGCTTGACTAAATTATGCTTTTCCAAATGTCCTGCTACTACTTCCTCAATAATGGATTCCAGCATTTTCCCAACGACAGATGTTAGGCTAACTGGTCTATAGTTTCCTGCTTTCTGTCTGCTTCCTTTTTTAAATAGGGGCGTTACATTTGCAGTGTTCCAATCCGCTGGGACCTCCCCAGAATCCAGGGAATTTTGGTAGATTACAACCAATGCATCCACTATCTCTGCAGCCACTTCTTTTAAGACCCTAGGATGCAAGCCATCAGGTCCAGGGGAATCTGTCAGATCATTCCATGACGCAATGAAATTGTATCAATACACTTACTGTTGCACGTCCTCAGTTTTCCAGTATTACAGTTACAATTGGCATGTTTTTTTTTCATTCAAAAGGACTGTCATTTCAGGATAAAGTCACTCATGTTTCCACAACAGCAATAAGAAGTTTCATTTATACAGCATCTTTGGCCTGGATATTAATAGGGGTGTGTTTTAACTCCACGGTATGCGTCTTTTCTTCTGGACACGTTCCCCACCCAGGAGTCAGCCTGAATGACAGGATTGGCTTCCAGTTGGGTGGGGAGTGCTCTGGAGCAGGCTGCAGGAGCAGGTAGTGCCGATCCTTGTCCCCGGAGGGAAGTCCGATCCCAGGAGGGTACATCCGGTCCCGGGAGGGGAAGCCCAAAGCCCGGGATTTATTCCCAGATCCTGGTGGGTGTCTGATCCTGGGGGAGAGTCAGACCCTTATCCCAAGGAGTTCCGATTTGGGGGGGGGGAGGGGGGTGTCCGATCCCTGATCCTGGAGTTCTTTGTATGTCGGGGTTCTGATGGGGTTTAGGGAGGGAAGATTAGGGAGGGGGCAGGGGAAGCTCTCCTGCTCCTCCTGGCTCCCAAACAGTGCTGTTAAGGCCCTTCCCTTCTCCCCGACGCTGTCCTCGCCTCCAGTCAGCTGCCGGGTTTCCCAAGGTCTGGGAAACCCAGCAGGCCATAGTTAAACCTGCAAAGCAGGTTAAGTTGGAGGCTTCCATCCTCATTACAATATTTAAATTGCCGACCCACCTCCTGGGAGCGGATTGGGTCCCCGCCCCTTGTCCCACCTCCGTTAAATCCAGAAGTGGGTGGGTTAGAGTAGCGCTTGAGATTTAAAAACATTTTAACATCTGACCCGACCCTAACCAACCGGTTTTTGGGGGTTAAAAAACCTTTTTATTTAATCACCTCCTTTTAAAATCTAGCGATATGGCTAATAGCTTTCGTTTTACTTCTACATTATTCCAGCTGACACTTTCAGCAACTATGGCTCTAAAACTATGGCATACACTCAAATGTCCTTATTTGTGAAACAGATTTGTCTATTCTTCTTTTGTTTCCTAACAATGACACTAATTTCAGAGTCTGCAGATGCCACTGTGACATCTCCATCAGTGATGCTGGTAATTCTGGCAAACCTGTTCCAATCTGTGAATGATTCACTCAGCTCTTTAGACTGACACTGGTGGGGCTGCTTTCAGCTGAATATCTTTCATTAAGTTAAATGTTTGCCTTCTTCTAGGCAGTGCAGCTTTGCTGTCGGGTCTATGGGCATTCGTCACCTGGAGATTCACATCAGCAGATTTAGAGATGAAGGAGAGAGGAAGAGAGGCTCTCAGAAGGAGAATAAATGAGGGTTAAAAATACAGGCGAGAAATTAACTTTTGAAGATTGCAGGAGTTCAACAAAACATTTATCCATAGCAAGCAAATGAGTCCTACTGCTACACACTCATTATCATATCACAGTTAATGGTCTATTAATAATACACTAAGTCTGACTTAAACCATAAGTGACCTTGCCAAGTATACATAAACACGTTTGCAACATAAATTTATCAGCATGTGGCAGAGGCCCATATTATATCTATAAATTCCAATTGAAGTCAATGTACAGGCTATTAAAGCTCCAGCTTAGCATCATCTACTTGATTTTTTCCATCTTGTCCTGTATCCGCTTCAACCTTGATGGAGTCCTTGTCATCTTGGCTCTATACCTAGGTTTCTCAATTTGAATAAAAACTTTAAATTCGGCCCATCATGCTTGTGCTGGCTCTTTGAAAGATCTATCCAATTAGTTCCATTTCCCTGCCCTTTCCCCCATGCCCTGCAAAATTTTTCCCTTCAAATACTTATCCAATTCCCTTTTGAAAGTTATTACTGAATCTGCTTCCACCATCCTTTCAGAAATTGCTTTCCAAATTATCATAACTCACTGCGTAAAAAAAATTCTCATCTCGCCTCTGGTTCTTTTGCCAATGACATTAAACCTGTGTTTCCAGCTCCGTAACATCGCCCGTCTCCACCCTTGCCTCAGCTCATCCACTGCTGATGCCCTCATCCAGGCCTATGTTACTTCTAGACTTGACTATTCCAACGCACTCCTGGCTGGCCTCCCGCATTCTACCCTATGTAAAAACTAGAGGTGATCCAAAACTCGGCTGCCCGTGTGAGGACTCGCACCAAGCCCCACTCACCCATCATCATAGGCGGTCCCGCGAACGAGGATGACTTGCTTCCACACCAAAAGGGATGAGTTCGCAGATGTTTCAATAAAGGACCCGATATTCCAGTTTGAACTCCGGGGTGGAAGATGTGTGTGCGTGGATTTTTTTAACGTGTTGTGACCGTTGCACATCAGCCACCACACGGGCTTGTCCAGTGGTAGGGGTTAACCAGGATGACTGGAGATCTGCTCTGCTGCACACACATATTGCAGTGTGGGCTGGCCCGTGCTGCCCCTGGGCTCTCGGCTCTTCTGGGCCCTGTACCCTCACTGCCACAATCTCTCACCGCTCCTCTGCCACAAACATTCGCCGCACCTCCGCCACAATCTCTCACCGCACCTCTGCCATGATCTCTCGCCACTCCTCCGCCATAAAACATTTCCTGCACCTCCGCCACGATCTCTCACTGCACCTCTGCACCAAATATTTGCCACACCTTCGCCACAATCACTCGTTGAATCTCAGCCATAACCTCTCACCCCTCCTCCGCTCAATCATTTGCTACACCTCCGCCACGATCTCTCTCCACTCATCTGCCCCAACCTTCCCGCTCCTCTGCTGTACCTGGGCCCCGCCGATGTTCCTGCCCACGCTCCAAACGATCTTGGCTTTGATGACGTCACCCAGTCGCCCACCTCAAAGCCCTCGCACACTTGGAGCGGCTTGAGCGAAGTTGTAATGGCATCTCCAGCTCTTATCCTCCCGACCTGTGGTGGTGTCCCATCAACCCTGTGCTCGCTGACCTACATTGGCTTCCGATTAAGTAATGCCTCGATTTCAAAATTCTCATCCATATTTTCAAGTTCCCCCATGGCCTCTCCCCTCCGAGATGTCTGGGCTCCTCTAATTCTGCCCTCCAGAGCATCCCTGATTATAATCACTCAACCATTGGCGGCCGTGCTTTCTGTTGCCTTGGCCTCAAGCTCTGGAACTCCCTGCCTAAACCTCTCCGCCTCTCTTTCCTCCTTCAAGACGCTCCTTAAGACCTACCCATGCTAATTTCTACTCATGCGGCTCGGTGTCAAATTTTTAGCGCATAATACTCCAGTGAAGTACCTTGGGGCATTTGACTATGTTAAAGGCGCTCTATAAATGCACTTTGTTTTTGTTGTCGTTGTGTGCTATGGTTACTGAAACTTCTGCCACTGGAAACAGTTTTTACTTATTTACTATACCAAAACCCTTCATGAGTTTGAACACCTCTTAAATCTCCTCTTAACCTTCTCAGCTCTGAGGAGAACAATTCCAGCTTCTCTAGTCTCTCACATCCCTAGTACCATTCTCGTACTTCTCCTCTGCACACTCTCTAGGGTTGACATCCTTCCTAAAGTGTGATGTCCAGAATTGACCACAATACAATAGAGGGGTCTCACCCGTGTTTTATATAGGTTTAACATAAGCTGTTTATGAAGCCAAGGATTCCAGATGCTTTTGTTAACAACTTATCCTGCCACCTTCAAGGACTTGTGCAAGACACTGACATTGGTGTGTCTGTCCTGCTAATGGATTTGCAAGATCTTGTGGATGCAGTACTGTTGGCACTTCTCCAGCGCTTTGAGGTGTCTGCTGTCTCTGAGGCGTATAAGAAGGCGGGTATCACTACTGCCCTGTAGACCATGAGCCTGGTCCCAGTTTGAGGTCTTGGTCTTCAAACATTCTCTTCCTCAGGCGACCAAATTAATCACTTCAAACTTCTCTGTGATAAATTTATCTGCCATGTGTCTGCCCCTTTCACCGGTCTGTCTGTGTCCTACTAGAGTCTGATAGTATCCTCCTCATTGTTCATTACATTTCCGGATTTCCCATCATCTGTTAACTTTGAAATAATGCCCTGTATACCCAGGCCCAGGTCATTAATATACATCAAAAAGAGCAGTGGTCCTAACACTGGCCCCTGGGAAACACCACTGCACACTTCCCTCCCGTCTGAAAAAAAACATTCACCACTACTCTCTGCTTTCTGTCCCTTAGCGATTTTGGTATCTTTGTAACCACTGCCCCTTTAAACCCATTGGCTTCAATTTCACTAATACATTTATGATGTGATATTTTATCAAGCGCCTTTTTAAAGTCCATATACATAAGAATTAAGATCAGGAGTAGGCCATTCGGCCACTTGCATCTGCTCCACCATTCAATAAGATCACGACTGATCTTCTACCTCAACTCCACTTTCCTGCACTGTCCCCATATCTCTTGATTCCATTAATATTCAAAAATCTAGCGATCTCTGTCTTGAATGTACTGAAAGATTGAACCTCCACAGCCCTCTGGGGTAGAGAATTCCAAAGATTCACAACCCTCTGAGTGAAGGAAACAACCCTTTCTCCTCATCTCAGCCTTAAATGGCCGACCCTTGATTCTGAGACTGTGACCCCTGGTTCTAGACTCCCCAGCGAGGGGAAACATCCTCCCTGCATCTACTCTGTCAAGCCCTGTAAAAATTTTGACTGATCCATTAATGAGATCTCCTGTCATTCTTCTAAACTCTAGAGAATATAGGACTTGTCTACTCAATCTCTCCTCATACGACAATCCCCCCAACCCAGGAATCAGTCTGGTGAACCTTTGTTGCACTCCATCTATGGCAAATATATCCTTCCTTAGGTAAGAAGGCCAAAACTGTATACAATACTCCAGGGTTGGTCTCACCAGGGCCCTATATAATTGCAATAAGAAGTCTTTACTCTTATACTCAAATCCTCTTGTAATAAAGGCCAACAAATAGATGTTAACAAATATGATGTGATTGGGATTACGGAGACGTGGCTCCAGGATGAGCAGGGCTGGGAACTCAACATCCAGGGGTATTCAACATTCAGGAAGGATAGAATAAAAGGAAAAGGAGGTGGGGTAGCATTGCTGGTTAAGGAGGAGATTAAGGCAATAGTTAGGAAGGACATTAGCTTGGATGATGTGGAATCTATATGGGTAGAGCTGCAGAACACCAAAGGGCAAAAAACGTTAGTGGGAGTTGTGTACAGACCTCCAAACAGTAGTAGTGATGTTGGGGAGGGCATCAAACAGGAAATTAGGGGTGCGTGCAATAAAGGTGCAGCAGTTATAATGGGTGACTTTAATATGCACATAGATTGGGCTAACCAAACTGGAAGCAATACGGTGGAGGAGGATTTCCTGGAGTGCATAAGGGATGGTTTTTTAGACCAATATGTCGAGGAACCAACTAGGGGGGAGGCCATCTTAGACTGGGTGTTATGTAATGAGAAAGGATTAATTAGCAATCTCGTTGTGCGAGGCCCCTTGGGGAAGAGTGACCATAATATGGTGGAATTCTGCATTAGGATGGAGAATGAAACAGTTAATTCAGAGACCATGGTCCAGAACTTAAAGAAGGCTAACTTTGAAGGTATGAGGCGTGAATTGGCTGAGATGGATTGGCGAATGATACTTAAGGGGTTGACTGTGGATGGGCAATGGCAGACATTTAGAGACCGCATGGATGAACTACAACAATTGTACATTCCTGTCTGGCATAGAAATAAAAAAGGGAAGGTGGCTCAACCGTGGCTATCAAGGGAAATCAGGGATAGTATTAAAGCCAAGGAAGTGGCATACAAATTGGCCAGAAATAGCAGCGAACCTGGGGACTGGGAGAAATTTAGAACTCAGCAGAGGAGGACAAAGGGTTTGATTAGGGCAGGGAAAATGGAGTATGAGAAGAAGCTTGCAGGGAACATTAAGACGGATTGCAAAAGTTTCTATAGATATGTAAAGAGAAAAAGGTTAGTAAAGACAAACGTAGGTCCCCTGCAGTCAGAATCAGGGGAAGTCATAACGGGGAACAAAGAAATGGCGGACCAATTGAACAAGTACTTTGGTTCGGTGTTTACGAAGGAGGACACGAACAACCTTCCGGTTATAAAAGGGGTCGGGGGGTCTAGTAAGGAGGAGGAACTGAGGGAAATCCTTATTAGCCGGGAAATTGTGTTGGGGAAATTGATGGGATTGAAGGCCGATAAATCCCCAGGGCCTGATGGACTGCATCCCAGAGTACTTAAGGAGGTGGCCTTGGAAATAGTGGATGCGTTGACAGTCATTTTCCAACATTCCATTGACTCTGGATCAGTTCCTATGGAGTGGAGGGTAGCCAATGTAACCCCACTTTTTAAAAAAGGAGGGAGAGAGAAAACAGGGAATTATAGACCGGTCAACCTGACATCGGTAGTGGGTAAAATGATGGAATCAATTATTAAGGATGTCATAGCAGTGCATTTGGAAAGAGGTGACATGATAGGTCCAAGTCAGCATGGATTTGTGAAAGGGAAATCATGCTTGACAAATCTTCTGGAATTTTTTGAGGTTGTTTCCAGTAGAGTGGATAAGGGAGAACCAGTTGATGTGGTATATTTGGACTTTCAGAAGGCGTTCGACAAGGTCCCACACAAGAGATTGATGTGCAAAGTTAGAGCACATGGGATTGGGGGTAGTGTACTGACATGGATTGAGAACTGGTTGTCAGACAGGAAGCAAAGAGTAGGAGTAAATGGGTACTTTTCAGAATGGCAGGCAGTGACTAGTGGGGTACCGCAAGGTTCTGTGCTGGGGCCCCAGCTGTTTACACTGTACATTAATGATTTAGATGAGGGGATTAAATGTAGTATCTCCAAATTTGCGGATGACACTAAGTTGGGTGGCAGTGTGAGCTGCGAGGAGGATGCTGTGAGGCTGCAGAGCGACTTGGATAGGTTAGGTGAGTGGGCAAATGCATGGCAGATGAAGTATAATGTGGATAAATGTGAGGTTATCCACTTTGGTGGTAAAAACAGAGAGACAGACTATTATCTGAATGGTGACAGATTAGGAAAAGGGGAGGTGCAAAGAGACCTGGGTGTCATGGTACATCAGTCATTGAAGGTTGGCATGCAGGTGCAGCAGGCGGTTAAGAAAGCAAATGGCATGTTGGCCTTCATAGCAAGGGGATTTGAGTACAGGGGCAGGGAGGTGTTGCTACAGTTGTACAGGGCATTGGTGAGGCCACACCTGGAGTATTGTGTACAGTTTTGGTCTCCTAACCTGAGGAAGGACATTCTTGCTATTGAGGGAGTGCAGCGAAGGTTCACCAGACTGATTCCCGGGATGGCGGGACTGACCTATCAAGAAAGACTGGATCAACTGGGCTTGTATTCACTGGAGTTCAGAAGAATGAGAGGGGACCTCATAGAAACATATAAAATTCTGACGGGGTTAGACAGGTTAGATGCAGGAAGAATGTTCCCAATGTTGGGGAAGTCCAGAACCAGGGGTCACAGTCTAAGGATAAGGGGTAAGCCATTTAGGACCGAGATGCGGAGGAACTTCTTCACCCAGAGAGTGGTGAACCTGTGGAATTCTCTACCACAGAAAGTTGTTGAGGCCAATTCACTAAATATATTCAAAAAGGAGTTAGATGAGGTCCTTACTGCTAGGGGGATCAAGGGGTATGGCGAGAAAGCAGGAATGGGGTACTGAAGTTGAATGTTCAGCCATGAACTCATTGAATGGCGGTGCAGGCTAGAAGGGCCGAATGGCCTACTCCTGCACCTATTTTCTATGTTTCTATGTTTCTATACCATATACGCAACATCAGCCTGCTCTATATTCATCAACCCTCTCAATTGAGAAAGCATTTCATCAAAGTGGTTTTAAAGGGATATTTACAATTCACAGGAGAGGTGACCTCCAGCAGAGCTGGCTCATGGGTTAATCAAACAAGTAATCTTGCAACCCTTGTGTTACAATATTAATTCAGCAAGGAATACCAGCTTCACTTGCCACAATAACTGCAAGCCAGGGATCTGGGACAATATTTCTGTCCTTTCAATGACCTCCTGCCTAAAAGGACTACCCCTCGCAACCAGGTTTTCCGAGCCTGCATTGCATTTGACGTCCTACAAACTGCAAAAGGGAATTTCCACACTCTCCCTTGACACATAAGCGAGGATCCCACCACCCACCCCAGGATTGACCGCGAACTGAGGCTGCGCTGAAAACCGGCAGAAATGAGGCGGGACGGATCTCTGCCTAAATTTGCAGCCTGTTGCGTGCCAGTTTTCAGGGGAAGACAGGATGTGACAGACACCCAGATTGGCCCCCTTGTCTAAATCAGAAGGCTGAAGACAATCAAGCCCTTGAGCCGAGACTTTTTTGATTTGTGCAATGGGGCCAGTGGGCAGACAGCGACCGGCCGTTGAACGAAACGAAGTTCAATCAGCGAGTCCGAGATATCTTTTAGGGCACGCTACAGACTTGCAGCTGCATCGGCTCAAATTGCTTCACACCACACGAGAGTCAGAGATCTGTCTGGAAAAGCACAGCAATCAGCGAGCTGCACACCTGGCTATCAGAAGAAAATAGGCGGGTGGGAGAGGGAGGGATGTCACGTGCGGGGCAGACAGACAATGGCAACAGAAATCACTCTGCATACTCCAAGCTGTGTAACAGTGGGAGCTTTGAAAGTGTTGAATGTTCTGCATGCATACTGTAGAGCAGGTTCAGCATCGTCAGTAAAGCATGTTTTGACTTGTTTCAGTGAAGACAAAGGAAAACGGTGCCCTGTTTTCTTTTCAGAATAAGTGGGGTCAGCCAAAGCCTGATTTCACCGCAGGCCAGATCTCTCATCCAAATGCTCTGAAGTTGGACAAAATAATCTGATTGTTACTTACTGCAAGGGTGTCCTTGGATTTTTACTTCATCGATGGCAATGTATCCTGGCTGACCTGATGTGACTGCTTCAAATATAACCTGCAATAAATGAAAAGACTTTCTCAATTAATCTCAGTACACGATGGAATCATAAACATTAAAGAGTATTATCGTGGATTCATAAAGCCGCAAAGCCAATGAGAATGATCAAATCCACACGTTCTGGGTCATGAAGTATCTCTAATAATACATTGTGTACAGTTGCACATTTATCATACAGGTACCTTTCTGATTCGTTGCTGAGATATTTTCACCAAATCAGATATTTCATATCTGGAGGACTTCCCCACCCATGCCCAGTAGTTGTTTCCCCTGACTAGGGGCCATAGTCTCAGGATAAGGGATCGGCCATTTAAGACTGAGATGAGGAGGAATTTCTTCACGCAGCGGGTTGTGAACAGTTATAATCGAATAGTTTCCACAACACAAAAGCAAAATACTGCAGATGCTGGAATCTGGAATAAAAACAGAAAATGCTGGAAATCTCAGCAGGTCAGGCAGCATGTTTGAAGAGAAAGCAGAGTTAACGATGCTGGAATTCCGATGCCCCGGGTCCGTACAAAGTTTCTATGGACCCGGGAAGGCATCAGAAAAGGCGGTTTTCAGCGTGCAATGCACATGCACTGAAAACCGGCTTTTCCGATCTGTCAAGTTTCTGGCTTGATAGATCCTCTGCAGATCGGGAGCGAGGACATTTGCATAGGTAAGATTTCCGATATTTGCGGATATCTTGCCCAGCAAATGTCCTTTAAAAATCTTGCGCCTGAATAAAATAAAGTTATAAAAGCACATTTTATTCTTAAAAACCCTCCCCACTATGGTAAGTTTATTTTTAACCATAATTAAAATAACTTTTTTTTAAATCGGAAAAAGATTGTATTTTTATAAGTCATAATAACTTTAATTTCAATTAATTTAAAATATGTGTGCTCTGTTTTTTATTTTTTATTATTTTGTGTGATTGCTTTTGTTCCCATTAATAGCACTGAGAACTCGTAGATACGCGCATCTCAGTGCTATTAAGGGGAACCTGCGAAATACTTACCTGATTGGCTGAGCAGTCACAAATGACTGCATCTTCTGCATCGGGACCCTCTGCATAGGAGCTCGCTTCGCAGCGCGGGAGAAGAAGACCTCCCCATCGGAAATCAGGGCGCCTCCTCGACCACAAGGTAAATTCGTAAAAAATATCCAACGAGGAGCCAATTGCCCGTGGGAAGAGACCCTCAGAGGAATTTCTGGGCCATTGTTCGGGCGACCCGAAACGTTAACTCTGCTTTCTCTCCACAGACACTGTCTGGCCTGCAGAGATTTCCAGCATTTTCTGTTTTTATTCCAATAGTTTTCATATCTTTTGGACCCCTGTGAGCAACACCACAGGGGATGTACTGGTAACTTTAATAAGTATTAGCTGTAGGATTTACGGGCATCCAAGCAACTTGATGGATGGATGCATCCTCTGGGATCCATGCTGAGTGACGTGTGCTATATTGAAAAAAAAAATCATTCATTCAAATTAGTGAAGTGACAGTTACCTGTTCACTGTCCTGAATATGTACAAACCTAAATTATTGAGTCAAAATTGAATACTATATGCATGTCATTCAGCGACACCTTTGCCAATGGGCTCAGCTTTAACCGTACTTTATACAGAGCATTAACAATTATATGATAGATTGAAACAGCAAATATATACCTACTCACATACTACCGTATAAATCTCATTTCTCACACATAGAATAAAAGTCTTCCAAGTGCAAAGGGAAGGGAAAGCAGCCAGGATTCCTATGCATGATCACCGTCCCGTCATTCCTGTGATATCTCCATCGTAAACAGACTACTATCTAGGCTCACCCCAGAAGGGCAGCTGGCACCAAGCTCAATCGGGATAAATTGTGACTTGATGCGACAGTGTAAAACAGGAGACTTCATCGGAAACCAAAATCAGGAGCAATGTAAAACAGGCTGCCGATTCACTATCACCCAATTTGCACTGTTGTAGAAGAGGAGGGGATAAAATTGGCCAAAAAAAACATCTACAGCAAATGTGACCTTATCTGGAAGTGTTATTTGTTGACTTTGTTAGACCACGGGGTAATTTGTACCTTCACCGTCCAGGCAGTAATCTGAGCTAATTGCACACCCACTGTAAAACCCAATTGATTTTCATTCCATTCAAAGCGAAAACTACCCCACATTAATCTAAATGCGTTTTTTAAAACTACTTTTTATTGCAATTGTCCTTTGATTACAGTACATTGTCATGCATTGCATTGTTATATTCACAGCGGAGTATGATAATGATTAAGTTGTGCAGTGTGGCCTGGGGTGCAGATGACTTTGAGTTACTCACCAATGGGTTCCAGTTGTGTCAACATAGCTTTATGAGCTTCTATGTTCAGGCAAGGCATGGTGGGGTGAGGTGTATTTTTTAAAACTCGTTCTGGGATGTATGCATCACTGGCGAGGCCAGTATTTGTTGCCCATTCCTTAATGCCCTTGAGAAGGTGATACTGGTGAGCCATCTTCTTGAACTGTTGCAGTCCGTGTGGTGAACGTACTCCCGCAATG
Source organism: Pristiophorus japonicus (assembly GCF_044704955.1). Classification (NCBI taxonomy): domain Eukaryota; kingdom Metazoa; phylum Chordata; class Chondrichthyes; family Pristiophoridae; genus Pristiophorus; species Pristiophorus japonicus. Next base: position 514,618,405 of record NC_091977.1, on the reverse strand, counting down.
CTGTTTGGGGAGGGAGTCCCAGGATTTTGAAGGAACGGAGATATATTTCCACTTTGCTACCATTCCTGGGCCCAAGTTGTGTGAGAAGTACTGCATGCATTTGGACAAGAATGGAGTTTTTCTCCTCGTTTACCCTTGGTGAGTGTATAATTGACAATGGGTGAACTGATTACAAGAATAACTTTTATTTATATAATGCCTTTAGCGTAGAAAAATGTCCCAAGGCGCTTCACAGGAACGTTATAAAACAAAAAATTTGACACCAAGTCACGTAAGGAGATAATAGGGAAGATGACCAAAAGCTTGGTCAAAGAGGTAGGTTTTAAGGAGCATCTTATCGGAGGAAAGAGAGGTAGAGAGGCGGAGGGGTTTTGAAAGGGAATTCCAGGGGTTAGGGACTTAGCAACTATAAGCATGGCCACCAATGATTGAGCGATTACAATCAGGGATGCTCAAGGAGGGCAGAATTAGAGGAGCGCAGATATCTCAGAGGACTGTGGGGCTGGTGGAGATTACAGAGATAGGGAGGGGCGAGGCCACAGAGAGATTTGAAAACAAGGATTAACGGAGGTTGCATTGACGAGACGATCTGCTAGCAAAAATCTCACTGCTCCTGGGCAGCTCACCATTTACGAAGGCGCGAAATCCAGAGGGGGGGGTGGGGGTGCAATCATCACGGGCCTGCAGCAGTTACTTAAAGGGAAGGCGTGGAGGTAGCAGGAGTGAATCGGAGCTGCAGTTTTCAGCAGCAGAGATATTTCTGCGGCAACTGCAGTAGCAAGGAGATGAACAAGTGGAAGCCTTTAAGGCACAAAATACACAAGCAGAAAATAAATGAATGTCAGACGTGTTGCCAGACTGCAGCCAAGGAGCCCTTTAAATGGGGTTGGAAATGGCTGCCCCTCCACCTGTACTGTCCATGGTTTGTGGGCGGGTTGGGAAATTGGTGGCAGTAATGTGGGTTGAGACGAAAATGACGTCAGGATCTTAACTGTAAAAATTAGTCAGTTATTTATCTTTCCCTTGATCAGTGCATCCATTATGAACCACACACCAACACTGGCTAAACCAGGGAAACAAATCTAAATCCCTATTAACATCCGTTAATGAAACTCACGCTTGCTTTTGCCGATAGTTCTGGTTGTCTACACTGAGGTTGACCCTAAAATCGGAGGCAGCACAGCTCCAGTTGCAAGTCAGTGGGACCTCTTATTGTTGCAATCTGCTAATGGGCATAAATAGAGAATGATAGCAAGATGTAAATTGGCCCGTGGTCTTCCACAGTAAAAGTACACAGGTCGAAGCTGGAGAGGCTTCAGAGATAGGCAGACCCTTTAAGAGGTAGTGTTGGCATAAGCTAGATGGCTAATAAGGAAGGGATGAACAGTTCGAGCCTGGTGTTTGATAGAGCACGATCATTGAGACTGGTGGAGCTGATAAGGGACTTAGAGCAGACAAGCCTGAGGCCTCCTTCCTTATCACTATGCCTCAGCAGTAGCTACCTGGTATCTAACAGCATTCTGATCTGGCTATAATATGCCGCACAGCTCCTATTTTAAACTTTATTTTTGTGATATATTCACAGAGCACAGCACACACAGCTCCTAACATGGCAGGCAGCTCTCTCGTGAATCTCCGGAAATGTGCCGAGTTCTGTTTATTATTAACCCTGCACTTGCAGTACACAATACGTCCACATCCACAGTGTGGCGCTACAAACATTACAAGCATACAGACATTACATTTCTCCCTCCTTAATGAAGAAGCCATCATAACAAATATCAAACATAACTTTCATGTTTATACATAACACAGGATATAAACTTATTTTTTTTCCATATTTACAAATTTAACTTTCCCACTTGTTTTCTGTTTCGAAGAGGATACCTTTGCTCTCGAACAGAACCTTCCAAACATGGTGCCATTTTCACACTCATTTGAGGCTCATCCTGAGGAATGTTTTCCTCCACGGAATTTCCCTGATTTTCATTTGCATTCACTCTAACTTCAGGCTCTTTGTTTTCCTAACTCGGACTCAGACTTTCATTCTGATTCTCTCCTGGATTTGTTTCCAGTACATTGGATTTAGGATTTGCTACTGGTATATCAAAACTATCTGATGAGTCAAAAATAATTGACTCATTCCCACCTTCAACTCCTTCCATGTCTATAGGTAAAATATGATCAAAATGAACAAACCTAACCTGTCCATTATCAAACATCTTTACCAAATATGTGCGAGGACCACATATCTTCACCACTCTTCCTGGTAATCACTTTAACCATTTATGGTGATGGTTCTTCACTCTCACCTTCTGGTTTAATTTCACACTTCTCTCTTTTACTCTACCCTTATCATGATTCTCTTTCTGTCTTAACTGTGTTTCTACGGGCTGTGCCAAATTTGGCTTTAATAACGAGAATCTGGTTAGTGGCTGTCGTTTGAGAAACAACTCTGCTGGTGTTCTACCAGTAGTTGTATGAGGAGTATTTCAATATGTAATCAAAAAATTAACCAATTTGTGATCCAATGACAACTGTCATTTTCTTGGATTTGGATCCAACATTTATTTTATGAGGGCACGTTTGACAATTTGTACAGTGCTGCACCATTCAAAGCAGGATGGTATGGTGGAACCTTGGTATGTTTCACACCATTTTTGCTCATGAATTGTGCAAATTCTTCTGAACGAAATTGTGGTCCATTATCTGAAACAATTTCTTCAGGGAGACCAAATGAAGAAAATAATTTTCGTAAAATGTCCAATGTTCTACTTGTTGTTATTTTCCACATTGGAAACACCTCAACCCATTTCAAATGGCTATCAATCACAATGAACAATTGTTGTCCTTCTAACTCAGCAAAATTAATATGTAACCTTTGCCACACCCTGGGAGGTTATTTCCATGGCTGTAATGGTACTGGTGGTGGTTGCTTGCTTACCGATTGACATGTCATACACTGACTCATGATGTACTCTATATCTTTATCAAGATTTGGCCACCATAAATAACAGCGTGCATTTTCAGGTGCTGGTCATGGAGGTCTCCTAATAATTTGGACCTGAATTTATTTGGTATAACTACTCTTGCACCCCACATGATACTGATAATTCATTCCTACGAATGAAGAATGGATGAATATCTTTGTCTGTTACCTGGTTTGGCCATCCATTTGCAATATACTCATACACCTTTGACATCACTGGGTCACGTTTGGTTGCTCTACCAATCTCTTCAGCTGTGACTGGCAGTTCATCAATGTATGAAAAATAAAACACTTCTTCCCTATCAGGTGTAACTTGTGATGGGGAAGGCAATCTAGACATTGCATCAGCAATACTGTGATCAGCTGATCGTCTGTATTCAATATTACATGTATATGCTGACAAGATCAACGCCCATCTCTGCATTAGGGCTGCAGCTAATGTTCGAACTGGGAACTTTGGATGGAGGATTGCTGTTAGGGGCTTATGGTCCGTAACGATGGTAAACTTACGACCATACAAGTATTTGTGAAACTTCTTGACCCCAAAAATTAATGCCAATGCTTCCCTTTCAATTTGCGCATAATTACTCGCACTGGCACTGAGAGTGCGTGAAGCAAAAGCAATTGGTCTCTCCTCCCCACTATGTAATACATGAGAGATTACTGCCCCAACTCCATATGGAGAGGCATCACATGCTAGCTTAATCTCCTTAGATATGTCATAATGAACTAACATGGTGCTCTCTACCAATTTGCTTTCATACTCCTTGAATGCTGTATCGCATTCTTTTGACCATATCCAATGGACCAGTTTTTTCAAAAGTTCATTCAGTGGATGTAATACTGTAGCCAAATTTGGTAGGAACTTCCCATAATAGTTCAAAAGACCCAAGAATGAACGATGTTCAGTGACATTTCTGGGAGTGGGTGCATTTCTGATCGGATCCAATTTTTCCATGGTTGGATGTAAACCATCTTTGTCTACTCTGTACCCTAAGTACTCCACTGAGTTTTTAAATAACTCACACTTACAAGAAGACACTCGTACTCTGTGCTTCTCTAGCCATTTGAGGATTTTATTCAATATGTTATTATGAATTTGCCTATTTGGTGCTGAAATTAGTATGTCATCCAAATAACATACTACCCCTTCAATACCTTGCAAAATCTGGTTCATCACCCCTTGGAATATGGCAGGGGCGGAGTAGATGAATATTTATAGTCAAACATGACTTGGACTCCTCATCTAGTTCAAGCTGTAAGTAGGCATTCGTAAGATCCAGTTTTGAGGAGATCTGACCACTTGTCAGTGTTGTGAACAAATCTTCTATATTCGGCAATGTATTGGGGACATTACCCTCTAGAACCTGATTTACGGTTACTTTATAATCACCACACAATCTTACGTTACCATCGGACTGAGGTACAACAACAATGGGTGTAGCCCAATTACATTGATCTATCTTACAAATAATGTTCTCAGTCTCTAGTCTTTTGAGTTCTTGCTCAACTTTCTCCTTGAGTGCATATGGTACGGAACGTGGCTTGTAGTAAACCGATCTAGTGTCCTTTTGTACCCTGACACTCGCCTTGAAGCCTTGGATCGGACTGCCCGTTTCACAGAACACCTTCGGATACTGCTTGATAATCTCATCCGTTGATGATAATCTCGCTTCCACACAGAAAATCTCACTCCAATCCAGCTTCAACGAGCTCAACCAATTTCTTCCTAGTGAGGCAGGTTTGTCTCCTTTCACTACTATTAGAGGCACATTCTGAAATTGATCTTTATATTTCACCAGTACGGTGATACGACCTACCACAGGAATTTTCTCTCCCGAGTAGCCTCGCAGCTCTATCTTGGATTTTTCCAGTTGAAAATCATGCAATTTGTCGAGGTACAGTGACTCCGGTACTACACTCACGGATGCTCGTGCTCCTGATGACGTATAACTCTAACATCTCCTCGTCCTGTTGTTGTTCTTCCATGCTATGTAGTCTCTTGAGATTTCTACTCATAGCTTTGAACGCTGGACTCATAGCTGTGTTAGCTGGTTTACCCTTCAGTCGACATGCCTTCGCAAGGTGCCCAGTCTTTCTGCAGAAGAAACACTCTGCCTTCACGTATGGACAACTTTGAGCAAGGTGTTGTCCCAGGCACCTATAGCACGACTTCGACACTCTTAGAATTTCTAGTTTCTGAGACTTTGGGCCCCCACTATCTTTTACTTTGAACCTGCAGGTGATTTACCTCGGTTGACTGACAACCGTAATTATTATTTAATTCTCGGGAATATTGTTCGGCCATGCCCATCGACCTCGCTGTCTGACAAGCAATCTCAAAAGTCAAGTCATCCGTCGTCAATAACTTCCTTCTGATCGCATCATTTTTCACCCCACAAACAAAACGATCCCATAATGCTCGGTTTTGAAAGTTTCCAAAATTACAGTGCATCGATAGCTTTTTTAATGCTACGATGTAATCACCGATACTTTCATCAGCCTTTTGATTCTGAATGCCGAAACAATAGCTTTCAGCAATTTCTAATAGCTTGGGGTTATAGTGCTGCTCCAGCTTTGTTGAAATCTCTTTTAAGCGTTGTGTCCTTTGGCTCATCAGGCACAAGCATATTTACAAGAAATAATGCCAGACCTGCCTCCAATAAGAAGATCGCTTTCTTACGTTCCAACACAGCCCAGTTCTGGACTGCATTGTCTGGAACTTCGATTATGTTATTTGCAATGAAATACATTTCTAGCCGATCCACATATGCTATAAAACGTTCTCGGTCGTATCTATATTCTCCCAAATGTCCGATTACACCTGCGGGTGCTGCCATTTTAATCTCTAGCTGTTCACACCGTGTGCTGTATTTTACCTCAGATTTTGTAGCTTTTTTTCCAAAGACAGAAACTTCCAAAGTCTCTCTGTCGGCTGGCTGAATCCTTCACCAACAAAATTTAAGCTTTAAATCATCCGAAAAATCCCATCTTCCGTCGCCAAATGTGATATATTCACAGAGCATAGCACACACAGCGCCTAACATGGCAGGCAGCTCTCTCGGAAGTCTCCGGAAATCTGCCTAGTTCTATTTATTATTAACCCTGCACTTGCAGTACACAATATGTCCACATCCACAGTGTGGCGCTACAAACATTACAAGCTTACAGACATTACAATTCTGGAACTAGACAGAGCAAAATTTGTGACTTTGGAAGATGGTAGAGCAACTGTGAAAAAGGAAGTTCTATCTTTCGGTGTTGCTTTCAATTAACCTGCGGGTTGAACTTGCATTGCAATTAACAAGAAATGTGCAAGGCTGCACTCTATATGAATCTCATTTTAGATTCAAAGAAATTGCCAAGTTGAGGAAGAAGTGAGAGCACTGATCCATTGCTATTGAATTTCTCCCTAATGACTCAACATATAGAAATTGGAGAGACTGTGGCTACCAAGCAATTGAGATTTATCCCAGAATTGCTAAAAGGAGAACATATTTGAAAATTACACTAAGAACATAAGAAATAGGAACAGGAGTCGGCCATTTGGCCCCTCGAGCCTGTTCCGCCATTCCATAAGATCATGGCTGATCTGATCATGGACTCAGCTCCACTTCCCTGCCTGCTCCCTATAACCCCTTATTTCCTTATCGCTCAAAAATCTGTCTATCTCTGCCTTAAATATATTCAATGTCCCAGCCTCCATAGCTCTCTGGAGCAGAGAATTTCATAGATTTACAACCCTCTGAGAAGAAATTCTTCCTCATTTCAGTTTTAAATGGGCGGCCCTTTATTCTAAGACTATGTCCCCTCGTTTTAGTTTCCCAATGAGTGGAAATATTCTCTCTGCATCCACCTTGTCGAGCTCCCTCATTATCTTAGAAGTTTCAATAAGATCACATCTCACTCTTCTGAACTCCAATGAGTATATCCCCAACCTACTCAACCTATCTTCATAAGTCAATCCCCTCATCTCTGGAATCAACCCAGTGAACCTTCTCTAAACAGCCTCCAATGCAAGTTTATCCTTCCTTAAATACAGAGGCGAAAACTGTATGCAGTACTCCAGGTGTGGCCTCACCAATACCCTGTACAGTTGTAACAGGACTTCTCTGCTTTTATACTTTATCCCCCTTGCAATAAAGGCCAACATTCCATTTACTTCATGTGCTTCATGCCCTCTTTCCGCACAGACTTGTGTGAAGATACTGATCACTCAGATTGCGAAGTCTCTTGTTGGACCATCCATACGCACCATGTTATCTTCCCATCAAATCTCATTCCTTCCAATGACCTTGCTTAGTCTTTCTTTAGTTGTGACTCAGTGGGTAGCACTCTCGTCTCTGAGCCACAAGGTTGTGGGTTCAAGTCCCACTCCAGGAACTTGAGCACATAAATCTGGGCTGACATCCCAGTGCCATGCTGAGGGAGGTGCCGTCTTTTGGATGAGACATTAAACCGAGGTCCCGTCTGCTCTCTCAAATGGACGTAAAAGCTCCCATGGCACTATTTCGAAGAAGAGCAGGGGAGTTATCCCAGGTTTCCTGGCCAATATTTATTCCTCAATTAGTATTAAAAAATACAGATTATCTGGTCATTATCATGTTGCTGTTTGTGGGAGCTTTCTGTATGTAAATTGGCTGCTGCGTTTCCTACATTACAATAGTGACTGCACTCCAAAAGTACTGTAAAGCTGTAAAGCGCTTTGAGACGTCCAGTGGTCATGAAAGGTGCTATATAAATGTAAGTCTTTCTTTCTTTCTTTCCTACTACCATCCACAGGCTTGACTAAACCTAAGTGAAGGACCCTAATTTACATTTGTTTCTTGAGCCTCTGTCAATTTCAGGAACACACAATAAAGGACGGAGAAGCCCGACTGAAAATGGCGCTGGGCGTACTGCCAGTGCAGAATGGGCAGATGTGGCCGCGACCACATTTTCAGGAGCCTAACATTCATATTCTAAACATAGGAACATAAGAAAAATAGGAACGTAGGAGCAGGAGTGGGCCATTTAGCCCCTCGAGCCTGTTCCGCCATTCGATGAGCTCATGGCTGATCTATGATCTAACTCCATATACCTTTGCCCCATATCCCTTTTCTAACCACTCCTGAAAGACTTGGCTCCAATTTTTAGACCACACCCCCTTGTCCTAGACTCCTCAATCAGCAGAAATAGTTTCTCTATATCTACCCTATCTGTTCCCCTAAATATCTTGAAAGCTTTGATCAAATCATTCCTTAACCATCTAAGTTCCAGGAGATACAACCTTAGGTTGTGCAATCTCTCCTTGTGATTTAACCCTTTCTCAGCAGGAAACATGTGGGAAAAAGTTAATAATCCCCCCCACCGCATACAGCCCAGCAAGGTTACAGGTTCGACTCTTGATCTACATTGATTTAACTGTCCTCAGCTGGAGCAGCTGTCAGGATGCTACAGCTGTCATCACCTTTCCTGGGTTAGGTAGGGGGAAATTGCCTGTATTCCCTTTTCTGATCCTATCCAGTAATCCCCTATCAGAATTGCACATATGAACAGACATCAGGCCAAGATGAGACCAGACTTGACTATGATGCCCCTGCGGCCAAACAGCCCATCAACACTCACTGTTAAAACATCCCATTTAATAATTGCCATTTGGTTGAAATCTATGGTGCTGACTGAACTATATCCTCACTGTTTTCAAGAGAGATAGGGAGACAATTGGAAATAAAAAAAAATGCCTTAAAGGAAAACAAAGAGTTTAATCAGTGTGCTTTCTGATTGGCGACCAACAATTTGCATCCCAATGACCAGAGGCCATACTGTGATTGGTAATTACCATGGAAATCACAGCTACCCAAACAGAACATGTCCGAATACACAAATTAAGATGTCAGAAAAGAGCATCGTTAGAAAAATGCTTTAAAAGTTGCTTGCTGATTGGTGGGATTCATTTTTAAACTTGTTTAAATCATATTCTCAGTCTGAAAAACTGTCTCCGAGACGTTAAGCAGAAGACATGGATGCAGATTAATAGGAACACCTGATGCAGTTCACAACCTTGCTGCCTTTTTGCAGTTATGGGCACCTTTTATAATTTTTCAGGAGTAGTAAATCTCTCCTTAATGTCATAGGGTAGAACAACACTCAATACCCAAGACGATTGAGTTCGCATCGACAATGCATGAAGACATACACTCAAGAGTGAAGCCACTTCCCACCAAACACACAAACACACTCACACACAAACTCTCAAACACACACACATAAACTCACACAAACTCACTCACGCACACACACAAACTCTCAAACACACACATGCAAACTCACAAACGCACAAACACACAATCTCACATACACACAAACTCATTCACAAACACAAATTCTCAAACACACTCACACACAAACACACACACACAAACTCACTCACGCACACACAAACTCTCAAACACACACCCGCTCACACAAACAAACTCACTTACTCACAATTACAAACTTACACAAACACAAACTCACACAAACACAAACTCACTCATGCAAACACACACACAAAGAGCTAGAAATTCAGGTTTTAGCCCGTTTTTGAGCAATAATCGTGGTGGCATTTTTTTTTTAGCGCCGAGGTACCGTTATCACCCAACCTAGCAAAATTCACAAAACACTGACCGGTAATAGCGATAAATCAGGCATTGCACAACTGAATTTGTGTGCCGGAGCTGAAATTTACGAACGAAAAAAAATGGACCTTCTGCGCATGCGCAAAATTTTTTTTTTCCCCGATTTTGTTTTTGCCTTTTTTTTCTTCCCGCGTTTCTGGTCAGCTGTCAGGGAGCGCCCACGCATGTGCAGTACACCCAGGGCTGAATCAGCCATTTACAGAAAGCAGGCATGATGGAAGAAGGAGAAGGAAGCAGGCAGAGAACAAGGAAGTTCAGTAATTAGGCGAACGAGGCCCTTATCACAGCTGTGGAGAGGAGATTGGGGGAAGTAAATAGGAGGGGTGCTTGTAAACCCCTCCCAGCAGTTCTTAGGCATCTTTGGTCCAGCTTATCTGAGGAGGTGTCTTTCGTGGATGACATCAGAAGGACCCACACCCAGTGCCGCAAGACCATTGCAGGGTCGTCAGAGTAAGTAATATTTTTATTGATGCACTCCTTCATTACTTAAATTATAAATCTGACACATGTTGGTGTAGGTAGGCTTAGTGTTGCACCGTATCTGCCATGAATGTCGTTACATATTATTAAGACTGCTTTCTGAAATCTTAAAATATGTTTTTGCACTTCAATGTCTTCCTCATCAACCACATGCAACTTCCAGGGCTATTAAATGCACACAGTATGGTATAAGTGCATTGATGGCTATCTGTGTGTGCCACAAGAGCAGAAGGGTGCTCTGGTAACCATCCCCATTGTCATCTTTGCAGGGAAAGTTGTCCCACAACTGCCGAGAACAGCAACCGACAGGTGGCGGTCCACCAAGATCATCATCATAGGCAGTCCCTCGGAATCGAGGAAGACTTGCTTCCACTCTAAAAATGCGTCCTTAGGTGGCTGAACAGTCCAATACGAGAGCCACAGTCCCTGCCACAGGTGGGACAGATAGTCGTTGAGGGTAAGGGAGGGTGGGACAAATTTGCCGCACGTTCTTTCCGCTGCCTGCGCTTGTTTTCTGCGTGCACTCGGCGATGAGACGAGACTCGAGGTGCTCAGCGCCCTCCCGGATGCACTTCCTCCACTTAGGGCGGTCTTTGGCCAGGGACTCCCAGGTGTCGGTGGGGATGTTGCACTTTATCAGGGAGGCTTTAAGGGTGTCCTTGTAACGTTTCCTCTGCCCACCTTTGGCTTGTTTGCTATGAAGGAGTTATGAGTAGAGCGCTTGCTTTGGGAGTCTCGTGTCTGGCATGTGGATAATGTGGCCTGCACAGCAGAGCTGATCAAGTGTGGTCAGTGCTTCAATGCTGTTCGGTCCACCGAGAACCATGCCTCTGTCAGACCTGGAGGAGCGAGTGGCCGGTCTAGTTGGTGCCTCCGGGAGGTCAACTACCCGTGGGGGTGCTGAGCCCCCGTTCGAAAGTGAGGGAAAGTCCTGCAAAATCCCCGGGCTGGGCTGGGGCAATGTGATGCTGTATCTGTGTACTCGGGTTAGGGCAATGTGATGCTGTATTTCTCGACTACATATAATGCAGTGGCGGCGGTTCTTCAAATGAGCCAGTGTTATGTGACCGTACTCATGTCACCCTGCCCCCTCCTCTGCTGCTAACCATTCATTTGTTGTTTTCTATTTCCAGAGTCGCGTGCGTCACATGCTCAAATGGAAGCCTCCACCTCAGTCCGCCATGTGGGGGCCGAGGTAGGGATGAGGGCGATGAGGACCCTTCACGGGAGGTCCAAACTGAGCAACCTATTCCGGGTGGGGGAGCCGATGCACTCGACACCTCTTTTTGCTGTGGCCACAAGTTCGTCCGAGGAAAAAACATTCTCGGGCTTTGAGCCATCGGAAGCCCCGGGTCCTAGTGGCGTGCAGCAACACATTCCCAGGGTTGAATCCCGTATGCCGTCTCTCCAGAGGGTGAGTTGGTGAAGCCGGTCTGTTGACAGACAGGCAGACGCACACCTGGACATGTTGGGACTGTCCAGGGAGAGCGTCCTGCTCAGCCCACAGCTCCTGGAGGTCTTGGGTGGTATTCCCGCAAGCATTGCGGCACTATCCGCGGACATGAGGGAGGGCATGTCGCAGATTGTCGGAGGCGGTCACTGCCCACGCGCAATTGATGGTCTCGATCTTTGACACTACGGTCCCCAGTGTCACACCCAGACCCACATCACCTGTGAGTGGCCAGGCCGAGCAGGAGCCTTTCCACTCAAAAGCCGGGCCTTCCATATCCCGAGCTTCTCCAGGGGATCCACACATGCCCTCTCCATTGTCTATCCCCCTAATACAGCAGGACTCTGGCCGCCGTCCTGCATGATGTCTTGGTGCCTCCTTGGGTAGGGTCATGACGCGAGGGAGGGGGGTTAGGATGAGGGGGGGGCGGGGAGGGAGGGAGGAGGGGCCACAGTTAAAAGACGTTTGGTGCAGGCGTGGTTCTTTCGTTGTTCTTTCATTGTTGCTGTTTTGTTGTTGTTATTTTATAAAAGTTTGCCAATTCACAATAATGTTTAATAAATTTTGTTCCACTCTTGAGATGTTTAAATCTTATTCAAGTTACTGTATGTTTAATAAATTCTTTTGTTCACAACCATTCCGTCGTGTCTCATTTGCAGAATAAGAGGGGGATTATTCAACATGGTGGGATAGACTGGGAGAGTGGGCAGGCAATGGTGAAATGGGTTGTTCACTGTTCAAGCAAAGCGTTGAATTATGAATTGCTGATGTAAGGCTTTTGCAGTGGCTAAAGCTCCATGAGGCCTCCCCTGTGGGGGTGGTGGGATGGGTTCATCACCAGGCTCCTCGTGGTCCCTCTCCTCTCCTCTTCCTCTTCCTCTTCCTCTTCCCCTTTCCCCTAACCACCTCCACTCTCTCCTGAGGTGGTCCTGCAGTCCCCAGTGGCAAATCCTGTCCCCTCATGAGGCCTAAGTTGTGTAGCATGCAGCACACCACAATGAACTCAGCAACCTGCTGAGGGGAGTATTGCAGACTGCCTCCAGAGTGGTCCAGGCATCGGAAGCGCTGCTTGAGCAGTCCAACTGTGGCTATATGACTGTCATTGTAGCGATGCTCGGCTTCTGTCTGAGGGTCCAGGAGTGGCGTCATGAGCCAGGTGGCAAGGCCGTAACCTTTGTCCCCCAGCATCCAGCTCTGGCCTTGTGGCCAATGCTGAAACAGGCTTGAGACACTGCTCTCATGCAAGATGAAAGCATCATGGATGCTCCCTGGAAATTGGGCATTTACTGCCATGATGTGCTGAGTATGGTCGCAGACGATCTGTACGTTCAGGGAGTAGAATCCCTTTCAGTTTTGGTAAACCTCTGGATTGAGTAAAGGTGCTCACAGGGCGATGTGCGTACAGGCAATGGCAGCCTGAACCTTGGAGAAGCCAGCAATTCATGCAAAACCCACAGCCCTCTCATTCTGTGCCTCCCTGATCATTGGGAAGTTTATAAAGTCCATCCTGCGTGCAAACAGTGCAGTAGTCACCTGGCGAATGCAGCGAACTGCGAGATGGAGCAGATGTCCCCTGCTGATGCCTGAAAGGAGCCGGAGGCGTAGAAGGCAAGTGCCGCAGTCACCTTCACCTCGACGGATAATGCCGTCCTGTTCCCGCTGGTAGGCTATAGATCTGCCTTTATAAGCTGGCATATCTCTGGGACCACCTCTTTTCGGAAGCGCAGACTTCGAACGCACTGTGCCTCAGAGAGCTGCAGGTATAAGTGCTATTCCCTGTAAACTCGTGGGGGGGGGGGGCGCGGGGGGGGGGTGGGGGGGTAATGCCTCCTCCCCATACATCTGCGAGCTCTTCGATTACTTTGAAAATTATTATCAATATGCCGTCTTTCAACTCGATGCTGGATAGAAACAGCAGCCTGGAATAATGACTGACATTTTTTTTAATGTCCTTAAATGTCCTTTAAAATGAACTTAACTCACATAAAACTTCACTGTATAAAACGCAGTCTTCCTTCTCCAAATCTTTTTCTGCACTGAACTTGTGTTCCGTTTTCAAGATGGTGTTGGGTGGCCCCTGGTTCCGACCTGTGTCTAACTGTGTCGAATTTCTAGCCCAAACTCTCTCAAACACACAAACTCACTCGCACACACATACACATATCACTCACTCACACACACACACACACACACATATATCACTCTCTCACACACACACATATCACTCACACACACACACATATCACTCACACACATACATCATTCACACACACATCACTCACACACACACACACAAACTCACTCACACACACACAAACTCACATAAACTCACTCACTCACATAAACTCACTCACACACACACAAACTTGCACACACACACAAACTCACTAACACACACAAACTTACATACAAACAAACTCTCTCACACACACAAATTCTTGCGCGCACACACACACACAAACTTACACACACACAAACTCACACACACACCTTCCCCCCCACCCCTCAGGAGCCCCAATACATGCACATCCCTCAGGAGAATTGAACTTCCACGCATGCATATCCACACACAGAAAAAACCCGATGAGAACAAAGCCACTGTGCCCACTCACACAGAGACACACAAAGAGGAGAATTGAGCTACTGTGCACGTATATCCACACAAACCTCTGGCGAATTCAATCTCCATCACATGCACCCCCCACCCCAGCCCTAACCTCAGGAGAATTGAGACCGCTCCAATATACACATATCGACAAATTCAGTTCCCAAGACAGACAGAGAGCAGTTGAATGTGATTTTCTATAGCAACCTATGAAAGAAAGATCTGTGAGCAGAATTTTCATTCATTGAATTTCAATGCGAGAGTAGTCAAGCCTAAAGCCCCCTTGTAAATATTCCAAAAATGGGCAATTCTTCTAAAATACAAGACAGAGATTGCTCATTGCAAAACAGCTTTAAAGAAAGACTTGCATTTATATAGCTCCTTTCACGTCCTTGGTACGACCTAAAGTACTTTACAGCCAATGAAGTACTTTTTGAAGTGTAGTCACTGTTGTAATGTAGAAAACGTGGCAGTCAATTTACGCACAGCAACTCGCACAAACAGACATGTGATAATAACCAAATAATCTGTTTTTTGTTATGTTGAATGAGAGATAGATATTGGTCAGGGGATAACTCCCCTGCTCTTCTTTGAAATAGTGTCATGGGATCTTTTACGTCCACCTGAGAGAGCAGACAGAGCCTCGGTTTAACGTTTCATCTGAAAGACAGCAAGTGAGTGAGGATAATTCCACTAAGCTGGACAACAGAGCACGCTGTAGTTAACCGTGTCAAAGGTTGTCGCGAGGTTGGGGAGGACGAGGAAGTCATCATCATCAAAGGCAGTCCCTTGTATCAAGGATGACTTCCATCCATGCCAAAAAGGAATGAGTTCACAGGTGTTTCAATGAAGGACCCAATATTCCAGATCTCGGACTACATCCTGCAGGGTGGAAGATGCCTATGCGTGGATTTTTTTGACATGTGGTGACCGTTGCACACCAGCCACCACATGGGCTTGACAGAGCTAGGTCTTGATCCAGTGGCAAGGCTTAATCAAGACTGGATCGACTGGGCCTGTATTCACTGGAGTTTAGAAGGATGAGAAGGGATCTCATAGAAACATATAAAATTCTGACGGGACTGGACAGGTTAGATGCAGGAAGAATGTTCCCGATGTTGGGGAAGTCCAGAACCAGGGACAGTCTAAGGATAAGGGGCAAGCCATTTAGGACTGAGATGAGGAGAAACGTTTTCACTCAGAGAGTGTTAACCTGTGGAATTCCCGACCGCAAAGATGCCAGTTCATTGGATATTTTCAAGAGGGAGTTGGATATGGCCCTTACAGCTAAAGGGATCAAGGGGTATGGAGAGAAAGCAGCAAAGGGGTACTGAGGTGAATGATCAGCCATGAACTTATTGAATTGTGGTGCAGGCTCGAAGGGCCGAATGGCCTACTCCTGCACCTATTTTCTTTGTTTCTATGAGACCAGCTCTGCTGCATGGACCTAGTATGCACACATATATCGTAGCCCATTCAGAAAAGAGGTTGGTGTCAGTGACTGTGGGGTGGGTTTATATCAGACAGGAGGAGATTGGTGTTGGTGACTGTGGGGTGGGTTTATATCAGACAGGAGGAGATTGGTGTCAGTGACTGTGGGGTGGGTTTATATCCCCGCTGGACAAGGAGGTAGAAGGCACTACAGTCACATTCACAGAAAATATTGTCTGTGACTTTGATTAGGGCCATTTTGGTGCTTGGGAGAAGTGAAAACCGATTGGAGAGACTCGAACTGGGAGCTGCAGAAAACATGAACATGGATCCGGACGGCAACAACAAGTTCAAGGACTTCGGAGAGGAAAGGAAGGTCGGAGATGGAGGCGGTAGTTAATGAGAACTGAGGGGGTCAAGGACAATGGTCCCATTAAGCTGGTGGTCTGGAGGTCCCACGCAGGCCTCTAAGCGGCTTTGGAGTGAAAAAACAGCGCGTGCGTGAAAATTTGAATGGGCCGCACCACCTGTAAAAGCAGCCGCGCACCGCCAAAGAAAATTAACGGAAATGTTGGTCAAAGGTTTGTATTGTTTGTGGAGTGGAGAGTGTTGGTGATGGTGAATTTTGAAAGGGAGGGGTACAGTACCTGAGGAGAGGTAACCATTCACAATGTGAGTTAGTATGGGGATTGTATTTTATTGTCTCTTGAACCCTTAGTTCAAGTTAACTCTATTTATTTGTGGGATCTCAGACAGCCATGTGCAGGTTAAAATGAAATTCCTCATCAGACCAGCAGCTTTCTCAAAATACAGATGCAGGACTCTATACCTCCAAGCTAAAGGGCGCTATACATTATATCGTTACAGGGATCAGGAATGGAAGATAGATGGTCCAGAGGTTGGTGGGAATGGGGCCGAGGGAGCAGAATGAGCACCGTCTTTAAACACACCTTCAACAACTTCTACCATTGCTCATGTCTGACTTGCCATCCCTGAAGTGCTTTGGGCATTTTGCTCTATTAAATGCCCCACATGGTTCCAATGCTCCTCCGTACTGTGTGCCCAGGCGCAGGTCAGGAATGGGGCGATTCCGAAGTAACTGGAGCGGAAAATCTCTTCCTCTGGTTGGAAGTTGTCGCTGCTGTCATATTGATCGAGATCCTTTTCAAAGGTATCAAGTAACCCAGAATCAACTGCTCTTCCCTGAATGCCTGTTCCACATATTCAATATCCCTTGGGAGGGGGAGGGAGGAAATCTTACCTTGCTCCAAGCAAATGTTACAACTTGTGCCCTTGAGATCTGTGCTCACTGTGTAAGTTTAATAGCCTGAATACCTTGACCATACACCTTCAATTATTCCCAACATCTGTACCATGTCTCCATCTCCGTCTTTTCTTCTCCATTGACAGGTCAGGTATTAATAATATCAAATGTTGTGAAAACTAAAGTTACGACTTTCATTTTACGTAAAAATTCTAAATAAGGGCTTTTGACAAACTGGGCGTTTGTTAAAACCAATCATACATTCATGTTCTGGGCAACGTTCTTTCTAATGTATTTTTTCTCGCGCAGTCCATTTAAATTTGCCACGCGGTATCTTCCAGCGGCAACAGCTTGTGAGCGGCCTGCGGGGGATTAATACGCACCCACGCACCCGAGGGGGATCATTGGTTGAGGGGAGTTAATGTTGTTAGAAAAGTCCAATCTCAAACAGGAAGTTTTCTTAAGCTAATTTTCTGAACAGCAGGATAGCATGTGAGGCTTGATGGAAATTCATTCTCTTTGTGCTTTTAACCAAAACTGTGCTTACCAATTAGCAGGTCATTCACTCACATTTAGAAGTCGCCTTGTAAAGGTTGCTGGGTTGCAAAACACATTTGTTCTGAGCTTTTACTTACTCCTATGCTAATGTACAAGGTTCGTCTCGAATAAATCCCTTATATAGTTCCGTCTCATCGAACGCCTGCTTAATATTGCTGCTTTCCCTAATCCTGGAAGAAGTGGAATCTGTGATGTTGTTGGGCTGATTGAGCATGCAACACAAATTGAGCCACTGTTAAGATAATTAGTTACATGTGCTCTGAATAATTACACCTGTGCTGTGTGATCCCCCTCCCCTTTTATAGGGGGCACTTGTAAAATTTATGATTTTAAAGCCCCCCAAAAAAACACCCCAAAAAACAAAAAAAAAGGGCATTTGAAAAGTGTCTGGAATGTCCCCCAGATTGGGGGGGCACTTGAACTAACTGTCCAATTTGCCCCCCCCCCCCCCCCAAAAGAGTTGTGTTGTGTGAAAGTTGCCTGTCACAGCTGAACCAGTCTGGTGGCAAACAGTTTCTAGAGTGAGAAAACTCAGGGCTAGAAATTGCGTGCCGCTCCGTTTGGGGGGATAACTTTTGAAGGAGTGCAAAAGTATCGGCAGGTGGAAATGATTTGCTGCTCCTGGAAACGTCAACTTTAGAGCTCTCTGAGGGAAGTGGAGTGTTAAATCAAGTGCTACCACTTCCCTAAGAGCACTAAAGGGGGTGAGAGGGACGGTAGCGGCAGAGCACTGAACCATATTCCGTGCAGCGCTGCGGGTTTTAGAGGCTCCTTCATTCGCTCACGTGGCCATCGGTGGACTCACGTGGCCATCGGTGAACTCACGTGGCCATCGGTGGACTCACGTGACCATCGGTGGAGTCACGTGACCATCGGTGGACTCACGTGACCATCGGTGGACTCACGTGACCATCGGTGGACTCACGTGACCATCGGTGGACTCACGTGGCCATCGGTGGACTCACGTGGCCATCGGTGGACTCACGTGGCCATCGGTGGACTCACGTGACCATCGGTGGAGTCACGTGACCATCGGTGGAGTCACGTGACCATCGGTGGGCTCACGTGACCATCAGTGGACCCATGTGACCATCGGTGGGCTCACGTGACCATCGGTGGGCCCACGTGACCATCGGTGGACTCACGTGGCCATTGGTGGACCCACGTGGCCATCGATGGACTCACATGCCATTGGTGGACTCACATGCCATTGGTGGACTCACATGACCATCAGTGGACCCACGTGACCATCGGTGTGCCCATATGACCATCGGTGGGCCCACGTGACCATCGATGGACCCACGTGACCATCAGTGGGCCCGTATGACAATGGGTGGCCCACATGACCATCGATGCTCCCACATGACCATCAGTGCTCCCACATGACCATCGATGGGCCCATGTGACCATCGGTGTGCCAACATGACCATCAGTGTGCCCATGTGACCGTCAGTGCTCCCATTTGTCTATCAGTATGCTCATATGTACCATTGTACCAATTCACAAAGGTTTTTCAGATGTTGTTCTATGAGGGCCCTGCTAGGAACATAAAATAATTAACATAAAAGTTCAAATCAACAAATAAAATAATACAATACCAGGATGAGTAGATTTCACTATAACGTGATATTTCATCATACGGCGTATGCAAGTTCTACTGCAGGATCTGTGCCGCTGCATAATAAACTGTTGAAAAAGGACTATGAGTTTCTATGTTATAAAATGTCAAGTTGCACTGAATGAAGCAGCAGTCAACAAAACCATTCATACACTTATTGAAAACTCGGCAGGTAAATACCCTGCCTCGTGTCTTCCTGAGCTGGCCGGTAATGAGTTAACTGATATTGAGGTTGGGATGTTACAATTGGCTTGAGTTCCTTTCAACTAGAGAAGGGAAGAAAACCCAACTCCAGATTATATAAGAACATAAAAAATAGGAGCAGGAGTAGGAAATTCGACCCTTTGAGCCTGCTTCGCCATTTAATTCTATCATGGCTGATGTTTTACCTCAATTCCACCTTTCTACCCTCTCCCTTGATTCCCTTAGTGTCCAAGATTGCACACCAGTTACCCTACTGGGAGCTTTGTAGCTGGATATGGAATGAAGACAGGATCAACATCATCTGTGAAGCTTCCATGGTAGGATAGCAGGCCAACACTCATTTTCCCAGGCTGCTACAACAATAATTAGCAGTAGAGTAAAGTTCTAGAGGGTGAGAAGCAGCTGTGACATCATACTCCAGCATGAGGCAGCCCCTTCAGAATAGGAAAGGACAGAACTTGGGAAGGCAAAGGTCAAAATATATAAATATTGCAATACTAACGTGCCAATGTATTACAGACAGCAATCCAATTTCCAAGTTGTCAAACAAACAGTTCATTCAGCATTCTCACATTATCCGAACCATGTAATTGGCTTACATCCTTGTGATGCACTTAGAGTCATGTGGTATTGAAAACAATGTGTGTTTACACAGCATCTTTAATCTAGAAAAGTGTCACAGAGGTGTACTCAGACAAAAACAAATGCAAGCCAAAGAACGAGATATTAGGAGAGGTGATATAGGGTTCTAAAGGGGGAAAGGGGCATTCTTTTTTTATTCGTTCAGGGGATGTGGGCACCGCTGGCAAGCTCAGCATTTATTGCCCATCGCTAATTGCCCTTGAGAAGGTGGTGGTGAGCCGCTTTCTTGAACCGCTGCAGTCTGTGTGCTGAAGGTACTCCCACAGTGCTGTCAGGTCCAGGATTTTGACCCGGTGACAATGAGGAACCCCGATATATTTCCAAGTCAGGATGGTGTGTAACTTAGAGGGGAACTTGGAGGTGATGGTGCCCCCATACGCTTGCTGCCCTTGTCTTTCTAGGTGTAGAGGTCGCAAGTTTGGGGGGGGGGGTGGGTGGGGAAGAGGTTTAGGGAGGGAATTCTAGAGCGTAGAGCCTAGATGGTTGAGGGCACAGTCTCCAATGGTGGGGCGAAGGGAGGTGGGGATACACAAGAGGTCAGAGTCAGAAGAATGGAGAGTTCACAAGGTCCGGAGGAGGTTACAGAGATAGGAAGGGGTAAGATAATGAAGGGATTTAGACACGAGGATGCGAAATCCTCGCAATTCCTATGCAGGATGGATACATTTTCATATTCCGTTCATGTCATGTTTAAGGATATTACAATAGTTTTTTACTCTCTGCAAATTTGAAGATGTATTTTCAGACATTTACCTCATGTTTCTTTCCCAGTTTGTCAGAGTTTATTCATGTGACTTGAGACCTTTCAATGCTTTTTTTAGTTGATTAGTGACACCACCACGGAAAGAGGAAATTGCAGCATGTCCAAAAATCAAGTTATTACTTTTGAAATGCAGTCATTGTTTTGTAGGCAACTTCACAGCCCACCTTGTGCACAGAAAAGTTTCCACAAACAGCAATGGGATAAATGACCAGATACCCTGTTTTCATAAGAACATAAGAATTAGGAACAGGAGTAGGCCATCTAGCCCCTCGAGCCTGCTCCGCCATTCAACAAGATCATGGCTGATCTGGCCGTGGACTCAGCTCCACTTACCCGCCCGCTCCCCGTAACCCTTAATTCCCTTATTGGTTAAAAATCTATCTATCTGTGACTTGAATACATTCAATGAGCTAGCCTCAACTGCTTCCTTGGGCAGAGAATTCCACAGATTCACAACCCTCTGGGAGAAGAAATTCCTTCTCAACTCGGTTTTAAATTGGCTCCCCGGTATTTTGAGGTTGTGCCCCCTAGTTCTAGTCTCCCCGACCAGTGGAAACAACCTCTCTGCCTCTATCTTGTCTATCCCTTTCATTATTTTAAATGTTTCTATAAGATCCCCCCTCATCCTTCTGAACTCCAATGAGTAAAGACCCAGTCTACTCAATCTATCATCATAAGGTAACCCCCTCATCTCCGGAATCAGCCAAGTGAATCGTCTCTGTACCCCCTCCAAAGCTAGTATATCCTTCCTTAAGTAAAGTGACCAAAACTGCACGCAGTACTCCAGGTGCGGCCTCACCAATACCCTTTACAGTTGCAGAAGGACCTCCCTGCTTTTTGTACTCCATCTCTCTCGCAATGAAGGCCAACATTCCATTCGCCTCTCCTGATTACCTGCTGCACCTGCAAACTAACTTTTTTTTGGGATTCATGCACAAGGATCCGGTCCAGGGTGTCCTTGGAGATGGAGCACGCGGTGTCCACCGGTACGCTCGCGGCCTTCCGCGAGAGGTGGGCACCGGAGGGACTGGAGTGCATCATCACGCCCGGCAACCAAATTTTAATTTGATTTTACGTTTTAAAGTTTAATTTGTTTTAATTGCCGGTGCTTTTAGTGTCCCCCTTCCCTTTTATAGGGGGCACTGGGGAAAATTTTGATTTTTAGTGCCCCAAAAAAAAAAAAAAAAAAAAAAAAACACAAAAAAAAAACCAAAAAAAAGGGGGAAAAAAAAAGGGCCTTGTAAATGTCTGGAGTGTCACCCAGGTCGGGTGGCACCGTTTAATGTTATTTTGTTTTGCAGATGAACTCCAAAAAGAGTTTCATGCACAAGGAGTGTCACCCAGGTCGGGTGGCACGGTTTAATGTTTTATGTTTTTGCAGGTGAACTCCAAAAAGAGTTTCATGCACAAGGACCAATTGTGGAGCAGTGGAGGCGTGTCCTGCTCAGTTGGAGCTGTGAGCAGTGAGAGGAGCAGCTATCAACCTTAGCTCCTGCCTGGAGAGTCCTGAGACCAGCCCAGGAAGAGAAGGAAGGAAGGGGCTTCACCACCAACTTTCACCCAGAGGGAGAGGAGGAGAAAAGAAAACTTTCAAACATTTTACCATTCTACAAAGAGTTGGAGAGAGGGGGAAAGGACCAACAACAACAACATCCAGTGTGGAAGGAGGGAGACTCTACCATTCTACAGGTGGGTGTATTGGTGCAGTCCCAAACAGACTTTGTTGAATCGGTGGGGGGAGGAAAGAAGACCACTGAGGGCCGGAACATCGCGGGGGGTGTGTGTGTGTGGAAGTGTGTGTGGAGGCCTTGCTTACAACTAGGCCCCCCCCCACAATTGAACCCCCCCCCCTCCCCAATTGCCTAGCCTGGGATAGCTGGAGCTACCAGGCTGAAGATTTTTCTTAATCACCCTATTAAACATCGTTAGGAGTGTGTGCCTGGTGGCTCTAGCTGCCCCAGGTGAAGACATCTTCTCCCCTCACCTGAAGACCACCCCAAAGACTTTGTGTTTTGCCATCTGGGATTGCACCCACCCACAGCTGCGAGGGAAGACCTGCCCTCGCAGTTCCCCCCCGTTCCCACCCCCCTCTCTCTTTCTCTGTTACTCTGTTTCTCCCCTCTCTCTCTGAGGCCCCTTCCTCCTAATTTAAAAAAAAACAAACAAACAAAACAATTGAGACAACTGAGCAGAGGGAGCAAGGCCCCTCCCCAATTGCCAACTAGGGGAGAGGTGTGCCTCATTAAGAGCTCCTCTGCTCAGTCAAATCAAACGAGGCCAATCAAGACCATTAAGGCCTGTGACTTTGGGGTGGGTGTAGCCCTTAAAGGGACCCCGTGATGGCGACCCCATCCACGCCGGTGGCGGGGCCAGCGAGGACATATGCGCAGGTGGCAACCGCTTCCACGGCACCTCCTGCGCCACCCGCTGCCCTGCCACCTTTTACACTTATTATTAAAAAACACGGGGTCAAAAGCTACACTCACCCCACAATGACCATCGAGGAGTGCGTGCGGGCGATGGCTGGGGTAGTCGGCCCCTCGGCCATTGTCGCAGCCTCCAAGATGTCTGGGAAGGCCGTGTTCTTCCTGGGGTCGGACCGGGCGGTGTCCCTGGCCCTCGAAAAGGGGCTCACGGTGGGCGGGACGTTCCTGCCGGTGGACCCTCTCGAGGCCACCGCGCAGAGGGTCATCATATCGAACGTCCCGCCCTTTGTTCCTGCTGAGCTCCTCCTCCCTCACCTACACCAACTGGGGGAGGTAAGGTCGGGGATCAACCCCATACCGCTTGGCCTCCGGGAGAACAGCCTGCGCCACGTGTTCTCCTTCCGCCGCCAGCTCTTTGTCAGGCTGGCGCGGGAGGAGACGACGGAGGGGTCTTTTAATGTGGTGCACGAGGGGACTGCCTACCGCGTCTTTTGGACGTCGGACGGCGTGCGGTGCCATGCCTGCAGGGAGGTGGGGCACGTTCGCAAGAACTGCCCCGCCTCCAAGGCCGCCAAACCACCGAAGGCGGCCAAGGCTGGCGCCGCCGCCACCCCTCTCCCTAGATGCGTCCGCGTGCCGGGAGCCATGGGTGCGCGAGCATCGCCGGGGGCCGATGCTTTCACGGCCTCTGGCGGGGGGGAGGGATTGCGTCCGACCGGAAAGAAGGCGCGGAAGGCGGCAAAACATCCAGAGGCGGATCCCCTCAGTGCGCCAGAAAATATGACCACTGCGCTCAGCTCAACCCTGTCACCGGCGAGCGTGGGGTGCCCTGAGCCCGTGCCTGAGCCCTTGACCAATACCGCAGAGGGGCCTGGGCGCGGGCAAGAAAAGGAAAAGGGGGGGCGGAGCGGGAGGCCTCGGCAGACATGGAGGTCTCCCTGCCTTCGCGCACCCCCAGGAACAAAAAGAGGCACCGCCCCAATGAGGCGGAGGGGGAACAACATCCCTCCGCGGAGGAGGCGGTGCCCGCCGCGTGTCCCGTGTCCCTCACCAGCGCCCCCAAATTGCGCTGCAGGCGCGAGGAGTCTGTCCCCGGGGAGGGTGAGACAGTCGAGGCTGCCCAGCCGCTGCCTCCTGGGGAGGGCGTGGAAGATCTGCCTGTCGTGGGGGGCATGGGGCCGGCGGAAGAATGCGTAGCCGCCGGGTCGAGCATCCCGGGGACTGAGGCGGGCGAGGCCGAAAAGGCCGAACCTGAGCCTGCCCAGCCAATACCCAACTTCCCTCGGGATTTGCTCGACTCGGCAGAAACTGAAAATTTTAACATACATCCACACGCTGGGCTGGGGGGAGGCGGCGGGGAGGGGGAAGAACAACAACCCTCGCCCCCTACTTTGGAGCTGAGGGACTTGGTGGACCTGGAGAATTTTCTAAACCAGGTCTCTCCGTGTTCCCCGGTTCCTGGGGCGGAGGAGGAACCCCTTCCGCTGTCGCTTCCCGACCCAGCACCAATTTTAAAAGAGCCCAGTGGGGACTCCTCTGCCGACGATCCTGGGGGTGGGATCGGGGCAGAGCCAGGGCCAGATGGAGCGGCCGGGCTGTTTGCCGTACCTCGTGCGGTCGACGGGCCGGCTGCTAGCGGCGACCTCCCGGAGGGGGACGGGGACTCGGTGGAGGACGCGGGTGAAGATCTCGAGTCCATCGCCAGTGAGGCGGTGGATCTGCTCGCGGCCGCCACTGAGACCCTCCTCATTCCCGCAGAGGATCTCCGGGACTTTTTGGTCCAGTGCCGGGGTCGCCGCGACCAAGCCCGTCTGGCCCTGGAAAGATGGTCCGAGCCGGGGCTGCTCGTCGCGTCCGTCCGCGCCGCCGCTAAAACCATGGCCGCGGGCGGGCCCTTATCAAAGGTTCAAGGCCTTGAGCTGCGCCGGCTCAAAAAGTTCCTCGCTGGGCTGCTGAAGGAGCGGAGTTCAACAAAAGACTCCGCTCCCTCCCCCACAATAGGTTAAGGTAGAGGTTGCACTATGCTTTTGCCATGAAGATAACCATAGCCAGCCTCAACATCAACGGCGGCAGAGGGGCACGCCGTAGATTTGACAATTTTTCGCTCCTGCGGGAGGGGAAATATGCGGTGTGCTTCCTGCAAGAAACCCACACCATTCCGGGAGACGAAGCCACGTGGCTCCTGGAATGGCAAGGAGAGGTCCGCATGAGCCACCTCACCGCCATTTCTAGTGGGGTGGCCATCTTGCTGGGCCCGCATTTTCAGTCGGAGATCTTGGGGGTCGAGGAGCCCGTGCCAGGCCGCTTGCTGCACGTAACGGTTCGCCTGGGGGACGTGCCGCTCCATCCCGTGAACGTGTACGCCCCTCAGCCCGGCCCGCAGCAAACGCGCTTCTTTGAAGAGGTGTCCGCTCTTCTTGGCTCCGTCGACGTCGGCGACTGCATTGTCCTCGGGGGGGATTTTAACTGCACCCTCGAGGCGAGGGACCGCTCCGGTGCCCCGCAGTGCATGACGGCGATGGAGAAGTTGAGGGACCTGGTCAGGTCCTTCGACTTGGTGGACGTCTGGCGAAATCTCCACCCCGACTCCAGCGCCTTTACTTGGGTGAGGCCTGGAGTAGGATGGTCTAGAGTCAACCGCCTTTACGTGTCTCGGGCGTACGTTTCCTGCATCCCGGCGGCCTCCATGAGGCCGGTGCCGTGTTCGGACCACCACCTGGTGTGGGCGGAGCTCGCTTCGCTCCGCGCGAGGATGGGGTCCGCGTACTGGCACTTTAACAACCGGCTGCTGGAGGACGTGCGGTTCCAGGACTCGTTCCGTCGATTCTGGTCCGACTGGAGAAGGAAGCAGGGGGGCTTCCCCTCCTTGAGGCTATGGTGGGACGTGGGCAAGGCTCACGTCCGCGTCTTCTGTCAAGAGTACGCGAGGGGGTCGACCAAGAGGCGGGCGGCCAGAGTCGGGCGCCTAGAAAAAGAGGTGCTCGACCTGGAAGCCCGTCTCGGTCAAGTCGTCCAGGACCCGGCCCTGCGGACGGTGTACGAAGCGAAGAAGGCCGCGCTGAAGGACCTGCAGCTCGTCGGGTCCCGAGGCGCGTTCGTGAGGTCGCGATTCCGGTTCCTGCGGGATCTGGACCGCGGCTCCCCCTTCTTCTACTCGCTGGAAAAAAGGCAGAGTGTCCGTAAGCAGCTCTTGACGCTGCTGGCCGACGACGGCTCTCTCGTCTCGGATCCGGAGGGCGTCAACAACATGGTCCGTGAATATTACGGGGCTCTGTTCTCTCCGGATCCGTCCAGCGAGGAAGCGCGTAGAGTTTTGTGGGAGGATCTGCCGAAGGTCAGCCCGGAGGGCGCCGAAAATCTGGAAGCTCCGCTAAGCCTGGCGGAGCTGACCGGTGCCCTCGACCGGCTCTCGAGGGGAAAATCCCCGGGGCTGGACGGGCTGACCGTGGAGTTCCACAGGGCATTCTGGGACGTCCTGGGGGGCGACTACGTGCGGGTCCTGGGGGAAAGTCTGGCGACCGGGGAGATGCCCCTCTCTTGGCGCAGGGCAGTCATCGTCCTGCTGCCTAAGAAGGGCGATCTCCGCCTCCTTAAGAACTGGCGCCCGGTCTCCCTCCTCAGCACGGACTACAAAATCTTCGCCAGGGCGATGTCTGCTCGCCTTGGTGCCGTGCTGGACCACATGATCCACCCCGACCAGTCCTACACGGTCCCGGGCCGGACAATCCACGATAACATCCATCTGGTCCGGGACCTCATCCATTGTTCCCAGGAGGCTGGTCTGTCGGTCGCCTTCCTATCCCTCGACCAAGAGAAGGCGTTCGACAGGGTGGATCACAACTATCTGCTCGGAACTCTGCACGCTTTCGGGTTCGGGACGCATTTCGTCGCCCGGATCCGACTTTTGTACGCCGCCGTGGAGTGTCTGATTAAGGTTAACGGGTCCTTTACGGCGCCCCTTCGCTTTAGGAGAGGGGTGCGCCAGGGATGCCCCATGTCCGGCCAGTTATACGCCGTTTGCGTGGAGCCTTTCCTGCGCCTCTTGCGGACGAGGTTGACGGGACTGGCTCTGCAAGGGCCGGGCGTGGAGGTCGTCCTCTCGGCTTACGCCGATGACGTGCTCCTCGCGGTAGAGGATCCCGCTGACCTGCGGAGGATGCGTGAGTGCCAGGAGATTTACTCGGCCGCGTCCTCCGCCAGGATCAACTGGGAGAAATGTTCCGGACTCCTGGTGGGTCAGTGGCGGGTGGACTCCCTGCCGGAGGAGCTCAGGCCTTTTGCCTGGAGCACGACCCATCTCCTCTATCTGGGAGTCTACCTTAGCCCCGACGAGGGAGCCTGGCCGGCGAACTGGCAGGAGCTGGAGGCCAAGGTCGCCGCTCGCCTAGGGCGCTGGACAGGACTGCTCCGAGTGCTGTCCTACAGGGGTCGAGCGCTAGTCATAAACCAGCTGGTGGCCGCAATGTTGTGGTACCGGCTGGTCACTTTGACCCCTCCCCCTGCGTTTGTCGCCAAGATACAGAAGAAGCTGGTGGACTTCTTCTGGAACAACAGGAAGCACTGGGTCTCTGCCGCGGTCTTGAGTCTCCCGCTTGAGGAGGGCGGTCAGTCGTTGGTGTGCGTCAGCGCCCAGCTCGCGACTTTCCGTCTTCAGACCCTGCAGAGATACCTTTACGTCGAGCCCCCTCCTAGGTGGTGCGCTCTGGCGAGGTATTTCTTCCGCCAGCAGCGCGACCTCAATTATGACACGCAGCTCCTGTTTGTGAACTTGGGGGGTGCCAGGGCCGCCCTCCGGGAGCTGCCTGTCTTTTACAGGGAACTCATCAGGGTCTGGAACAAAGTCTCCACCAAGCGCAGCTCTCCGCCGGCTGGAGTGGCGGCCGTCCTGCAGGAACCGCTGCTCGGGAATCCGTACCTCCACGGCCGAGGTTTTATGTGGCGGTCGGAAGAGAGGGCTGTGGCTGGTGAGGTGACCAGGGTCAGGGACCTGCTCGATGGCGGAGGAGTGGGCTGGATGGCGCCAGACACGCTGGCGCGGCGCCTAAATTCTGCCAACGTCCGCCACGCGGCCGATGCCATCGAGTTGCTAAAAACAGCTCTGGGCCCTGACTCCGTTAGGTGCATCGAGAAGGCTCAAGCATGTGGGGAGATCCCGTCCGAACTGACCCCCGTCCGGACGGAATTCCTCATCGGCGCCAAACCCCGGAACCTCCCTCGGGGGCCGGCGCCTCACAACTTGAGCCGCCTCGGGGAAATCCCCTCCGTGCCTTTCAGTTCCGCGCGGAGGGGTTTCCTGTACGGGCTGCTCCTGCACACCCTCAACTTTGCCATCCTCGCCGGCCGTCCGGACACGCCATGGCGTACCATCTTGCCGTCCGGAGGAGGCGGGGGTCACCGATGGAGGGCACTCTACGCAGGAGTCCTCCCACTATTCATCGGGGACTTGGCCTGGAGGGTGGTGCACGGAGCAGTGCCGTGCAATAAATTTTTAAGCCGGTTCATGGACTCCCAGGCCGCCTGCAATTTCTGCGGTCTGGAAGAGTCCGTGTTCCATGTTTTTATGGAATGCACAAGGTTGCAGCCCCTGTTTTATTATTTGAAGGGGCTGCTCCTGAAATTCTGGCTGCACTTCAGTCCCACTCTTCTGATCTTTGGGCACCCTGTGCGGAGGGGAGCGGGTAGGTCCGAAGGCCTCCTCGTAGGACTGCTCCTGGGCACGGCCAAGGGTGCCATCAGCCGGTCCAGGCAGCGGGCGGTCGAGGGGGTCGTTCAACCTGACTGCCTGCCTCTCTTCCGCTCTTACATCTGGTCCAGGGTGTCCTTGGAGATGGAGCACGCGGTGTCCACCGGTACGCTCGCGGCCTTCCGCGAGAGGTGGGCACCGGAGGGACTGGAGTGCATCATCACGCCCGGCAACCAAATTTTAATTTGATTTTACGTTTTAAAGTTTAATTTGTTTTAATTGCCGGTGCTTTTAGTGTCCCCCTCCCCTTTTATAGGGGGCACTGGAAAAAATTTGATTTTAGCGCCCCAAAAAAAAACAAAAAATAAAAGAAAAAAAAAAGGGGCCTTGAAAATGTCTGCTGTGTCACCCAGGTCGGGTGGCACGATTTAATGTTTTATGTTTTTGCAGGTAGACTCTAAAAGAGTTTCATGCACAAGGACCCCCAGGTCCCTCTGCACCGCAGCATGTTGTAATTTCTCCCCATTCAAATAATATTCCCTTTTACTGTTTTTTATTCCCAAGGTGGATGACCTCACACTTTCCGACATTGTATTCCATCTGCCAAACCTTAGTCCATTCGCTTAACCTATCTAAATCTCTTTGCAGCCTTTCTGTGTCCTCTGCACAACCCGCTTTCCCACTAATCTTTGTGTCATCTGCAAATTTTGTTACACTACACTCTGTCCCCTCTTCCAGGTCATCTATGTATACTGTAAACAGTTGTGGTCCCAGCACCGATCCCTGTGGCACACCACTAACCACTGATTTCCAACCCGAAAAGGACCCACTTATCCCGTCTCTCTGCTTTCTGTTCGCCTGCCAATTCTATATCCATTCTAATACATTTCCTCTGACTCCGTGTACCCTTATCTTCTGCAGTAACCTTTTGTGTGGCACCTTATCGAATGCCTTTTGAAAATCTAAATACACAACATCCATCGGTACACCTCTATCCACCATGTTCGTTATATCCTCAAAGAATTCCAGTAAATTAGTTTACCATGATTTCCCCTTCATGAATCCATGCTGCGTCTGCTTGATTGCACTATTCCTATCTAGATTTCAGTGATGTTAGGAATCTTTTACATCCACCTGAACAGGTAGTTAGGACCTCAATTTAACATTTCATCCAAAAGGTGGCACTTCAGACAGGGCAGCACTGCTTCAGTACTCAACATCATAGGCAGTCCCTCGGAATCGAGCAAGACATGCTTCCACTCTAAAAATGAGTCCTTAGGTGGCTGAACAGCCCAATATGAGTCCCTGTCACAGGTAGGACAGATAGTCGTTGAGGGAAGGGTTGGGTGTGACAGGTTTGCCGCATGCTCTTTCCGCTGCCTGCACTTGATTTCTGCATGCTCTCGGCGATGAGATTCGAGGTGTTCAGCGCCCTCCCGGATGCGCTTCCGCCACTTAAGGCGGTCTTTGGCCAGAGACTCCCAGGTGGGGATGTTCCACTTTATCGGGGAGGCTTTCAGGGTGTCCTTGTCACGTTTTCTCTGCCCACCTTTGGCTCATTTGCCGTGAAGGAGCTGCGAGTAGCACGCTTGCTTTGGGAGTCTGGTGTCTGGCATGCGGACAATGTGGCCTGCCCAGCAGAGCTGATCAAGTGTGGTCAGTGCTTCAATGCTGGGGATATTGGCCTGGTCAAGGACACTAACGTTGGTGCGTCTGTCCTCCCAAGGGATTTGTAGGATCTTGCGGAGACATCGTTGGTGGTATTTCTCCAGCGACTTGAGGTGTCTGCTGTACATGGTCCATGTCTGTGAGCCATACAGGAGGGCGGGTATTACTACAGCCCTGTAGACCATGAGCTTGGTGGTAGATTTGAGGGCCTGGTCTTCGAACACAGGCTGTACTGGCGCACTGGAGGCAGTGTTGAATCTCGTCGTCAATGTCTGCTCTTGTTTATAAGAGGCTCCCGAGGTATGGGAAATGGTCCACGTTGTCCAGGGCCGCGCCGTGGATCTTGATGGCTGGGGTCAGTGCTGTGTGGCGGGGACAGGTTGGTGGAGGACCTTTGTCTTACGGATGTTTAGCGTAAGGCCTATGCTTTTGTACACCTCAGTGAATACGTTGACTATGATTTGGCGTTCAGCCTCTTATTGTGCGCAGAAGCAGGTGTCGCCGCGTACTGTAGCTCGACGACAGAGGTTGGGGTGGTCTTGGACCTGGCCTGGAGATGACAAAGGTTGAACAGATTTCAACTGATTCTATAGTTTAGTTCCACTCCAGCGGGGATCTCGTTGACTGTGAGGTGGAGCATGTCAGCGAGGAAGATTGAGAAGAGAGTTGTGGCGATGACGCAGCCCTGCTTGACCCCTGTCCAGACGTGGATTAGGTCTGTAATGGATCTGTTGGTAAGGATCACGGCCTTCATGTCGTCATGGAACAAGCGGAGGATGGTGACGAACTTTTGGGAGCATCCGAAACGGAGGAGGACGCTCCATAGACCCTCCCGGTTGACAGTGTCAAAGGCCTTTGTAAGGTCGAAGAAGGCCATGTATAAGGACAGGTGCTGTTCCCTGCATTTTCCTTGTATCTGTACTAATGTACCAGCCTCAATTGTGTGCAAAGTTCTAAAGTGGGGCTTAAACCCATGACCCACTGACACAAGATGCTTGCCATTGAGCTAAACTGGCGCTTGAAGTCACAAGTTGCCCATCCTTTCCAAAGAGCAGAACAAAACAGAAATGCTCAGCATGGTTACATGCTAAATGAAGTTGCAACTATTTCAGGAAGTTTAGAAGTTATTTTTTTTATATTCTTATTGTTGCTCCCCTCAGGTGCTCACTCCTGTTGTACAAGGACAGCCTACCATCCGGTACCTCACCCACGTGGTTATTCTTTATGTGTGAGTTTAGAAGTCATCACAGCTGAACTGGCTAGTCTCCAAATCTAGTCTCAGCTCATGCCCTCTTTGTAGCATGAGTTACGGTTGGATTTTTTTTTAAAGAACTAGTTGGTTTATTAGCAGCGGCTTAACAATCACGCTACACGTTACCAGTTCATCCGCCACGTTCACAATCACCTACCTCATCGTGGATCCCCTGAGCCCAACTGGCTGGGGTTTTATTGAGTCTTGTGAACATCACATGACTGGCTAAGCCACTCACAACTCAACAGCTCTGCAACTATTTTGAAAGCTGGAGCCCTTGGTTGATGGTCTTCCTCATTGTTGTAGTGCAAAAACACCTTTTATTTATATAGCACCTTTAACTTCCCAAGGAGCTTCACAGCAGTGTTATAAGACAAAACAGATAAATTTGACACCAATCCTCATAAGAAGAAATTACAGCAAATGACC
This sequence comes from Pristiophorus japonicus, assembly GCF_044704955.1. NCBI lineage: Eukaryota > Metazoa > Chordata > Chondrichthyes > Pristiophoridae > Pristiophorus > Pristiophorus japonicus. Next base: position 514,586,284 of record NC_091977.1, on the reverse strand, counting down.
AAAAGCTTGATCAAAGAGGTAGGTTTTAAGGAGTGTCTAAAAGGAGGAAAGAGAGGTAGCGAGGCTGAGAGATTTAGGGAGGGAGTTCCAGAGCTTTGGGCCCAATCAGCTGAAGGCACAGTCACCGATGGTTGAGCGATTATAATCAGGGATGTTCAAGAGAGCAGAATTTGAGGAGCGCAGACATCTCGGGGGCTTGTGAGGTTGAAGGAGATTACAGAGATAGGGAGGGGCAACGCCATCGAGGAATTTGTAAACAAGGATGAGAATTTTGAAATCGAGGCATTTCTTAACTGGGAGTCAACGTAGGTCAGCGAGCACAGGGGTGATGGGTGAGCGGGACTTGGTGCGAGTTAGGACACGATTTTGGATGACTTCAAATTTACAAAACAAAAAATAGTGCCCAAAACTGCTGCCTTGCTGAGATCCGCATGCCACTGCAAGTATTTTGTACTGCAGTTCATTGTAACAGAGCTTGATATAACACAAGTATATAAAACTGATCCCAAACTATTACAACATTCTGGCAAAAATAAGATTGTGAATGCTGTGTTAAACAGTTTTGCTTATCATCAGGAAATGATGACATGGTGTCTGACAGCTACTTTCCTGAAACATGTTTGGTTTGTAAGCTGCCAGAAATATTGGATCCAATAACATTTTTCTTTAAAAAGATAAAAAGCTTGTTTAGAAATCCTGAAAATCCAAGGTCTGTACATTTCAAGGGCCAATTGATTTTCAAAAACGCAAGAAACGATTGAGTGTTTTTACATTTTCCGCAGGAACTTGCTGAAGATACGGCAGACCTGAATCGCCCTGATAAATCGGCCAGTTAGAGCAGCATGCAGGCACTGCTCGTTTAAAAAGGGAGATTACCGCAGAATCAAAACTGTCAGAGCAGCGAAACAAATCATGGACATAATCACTCTTTTGTTCGCACAAATCTTCTCAGGAAAATGTCTGCCAACCTTATCAGTCAGGAAACGCCTGAGCACAACTGCACTCTCCTCCAAGTTACTCGTGAAAACCGACTTGGATTGTTAGCCCTGCAAACTGTTGTACATCAGGCGACCACTAAATCCCTACCCAAACGGGAAACGGGGCAGCAGTTGAATAGCACGGACTCCCCCGGTCCTCTCTGCTTCGCTGAAAACAAGCCAAAAGAGCTGTTAGTCTTGCCACATATCCATCCTTGGCCGCCACACCGGTGGTGCTGGGAGGTAAATGCATCAATTGACAGAAGAAACTACCCTGTTTTTTCTTTGTAAACTGCAGATCAGCTTGTTTGTGTCAAAGCCAGTTGACATCAAGCAGCACAATGCTCTAATTATGTATCGCCGCTCACATCTGTAACCTTGCTAATCACATATTTGTAGCGTTGCTAAACCCATAAAAGTTGGTGAGCTGCAGTATGCTAACTCAATAGTAAAAAAAATATATCAGTATTAATAAATAGCGCTAACAGCCTGGAACTAAGAAGCGAGGTTTAACATCCAGACGATTGACCTCAAGCTCATGTTGAAAACTATAAGGTTCTGGCAGGTTAATAGCTTTTTGTAGTCTGATTTTCACCTTTGATCTGCTATTACTCACTATACGAGGGAGCAGAAGGAGCAGTGTGGCGGCTTAGCCCAGCAGTCTGAGCGGCTCCCGTCCTGCGAGCACCATCGGAGCAGGCCGGGAAGTGGAAGGAGCAGCATGGCGGCGTACCACTCCAGGGAGCAGCACATGCTGGAGCAGGAGAGCGGCGGCAGTGAAGAGGGATGTCACCAAGATCCAGGTCGGTGATTGGAGCGTGAGCAGGTACTGCAGGAACGGTGAGGTCGGGGCGAAGAAACGGCGAGAGATTGTTGAGGGACGTGATCGGGGCCCAGGAGAGGCGTGAGTTTGGGGCCCTGAAGAGGCGAGGGCCCAGGGACAGCACGGGCCAGCCCACACTGCGATACGTGTGCACTAGGTCCGTGCAGCAGAGCTGGTCTCCAGTCGTCTTGGGTAATCTTTGCCACTGGACCAAGACCTAGCTCCGTCAAGCCCATGTGGTGGCTGCTGTGCAACGGCCACCACACGTTAAAAAAAAATCCAGCCACAGGCATCTTCCACCCTTCAACATGTAGTTCGGGACCTGGAATTTTAGGTCCTTCATTGAAACACCTGTGAATTTTTTGACATGGAAGCAAGTCATCCTTGATTTGAGGGATTGCCTATGATGATGACTCACTACACCCATAGGACATGTTTTCTCTGCTATTAATACCCCGACAGAAATAATATAGAAACATAGAAATTTACAGCGCAGAAGGAGGCCATTTCGGCTCATCGTGCCCTCCGTCAGCAGCCCTAAAGGTTACATACAAACCCATGAACAATGACGAAAAGGCAAAGAGCAAGCAGCCCAATCAATCCGCCCCACACCACTGCAACTTATACTAAAAACATCTCCACTCCACCCCAGCTGGAGCGATGTGATCTCCTGGGAGAGGCAAAAACCAGATAAAAACCCAGGCCAATTTAGGGAGAAAAAATCTGAGAAAATTCCTCTCCGACCCATCCAGGCAATCAAAACTAGTCCAGGAGATCACCCTGGCCGTATTCTATTCCCTGCAGTACTTACCATTATATCTGCGCCGACCAACAAAAGGTCACCCAGTCTAATCCCAATTACCAGCTCTAGGTCAAAGATTTATGCAGTGAAAAACAGTTTGTGGAATATGTTCCGATTTCTACCAGTAAGCTAAGTGCAAGGAGCAATGTTGCAAATGAGTTAGGGGCTGGGTGTCACAAGTGGAACTGAAAACAATCTAACATGGACCATCACTTAGTATGGAGCCCGGCACTACTACTTTTTGCAGTTGACTTTTGTCTTTGCTGTGGGACCCCAACTGTTTCTAATTTACATTAACAACTTGAGGTCGCCAGAACAAATCTCTTCAGGGCAAGTGGTGAAATTGGAATTCAATTATTCTAGTAATTTGTGCCCTGACAGCAAAACACAACTCAACTGATTCGCTGATGTCCTTCAGGGAAGGAAAGCTGCCGCCCCTACCTACATGTGACCACATTCAGATACCATGTGGTTTACTCTAACCAATTGCAGGATAAGTAAGGATGGGCAACAACTTGCATTTATGTAGCACCTTTAATGTAGAAAAATGTACCAAAACAATAAATATTGCCTTGCCCACATCCCAAGAACAAAGAGAAAAATAATTGCAGACTGTTAAATCTGAGGAAGCAGCTCAGGAACTATCAAACGATTTAGGGGGATGGAGTAGAAAAGTAGGGAAGTCCTGCAACAACTGTACAGGATGTTGGTGAGACCAGACCTGGAGTATTGCATACAGTTTTGTTCTCCTTATTTACGGAGGGTTGTACTTGCACTGGAGGCAGTTCAGAGAAGGTTCATGAGGTTGATTCCTGGGATGAAAGGGTTGTCTTATGAGGAAAGGTTGAGCAGGTTGGACCTATATTCATTGGAGTTTAGAAGAATGAGAAGTGATCTTATTGAAACATAAAAGATTCTGAAGGGACTTGATTGGGTAGATGTTGAGAGGATGTTTCCCCTCCTGGAGGATTCTAGAACTAGGGGGCATAGTTTCAAAATAAGGGTTCCTGCATTTAAATGGAGATGAGGAGGAATTTCTTCTCCCAGATGGTGATGAATCTTTGGAATTCTCTACCCCAGAGAGCTATGGAAGCTATCACTGAATATATTCAAGGCGGAGATAGACAGATCCTTGAACTACAGGGGAGTCAAGGGTTATGGGGACTAGGCAGGAAAGTGGAGCTGAGGCCAAGATCTGATCAGCAATGATTTTATTGAATGGTGGAGCAGGCTCGAGGGGCCATATGGCTGACTCCTGCTCCTATTTTGTATTTTCTTATGTTCTCAGACAAAATTTGTAAGTGGCCAGAACAATGACAAACAAAATGTAACACAAGAAAGTGTAAAGCAGGAAGAAACATAGGAATTATGTCAAAGTAACTAAGGATGAAGTAATGGGTGATAATAAGTACTCCATGAATGAAGTCAAAATAGCTATGGATGAAGTTAAGAGAGCGTTTTGATGGGCTTGATACTCAATATGTCCAAATTTGCAAATGGAGCAACAATCAACAAGGCCAATAGAAAGCTAAACTACAGAGCCAAAATAATAAGAGTACAAGTCAGAAGATGTCCTGCTCAACTGTATACTTGGTGTTGATACCCCACCTTGAGTACCGACACTAGTTCTAGTTGCTGAAATTTAAAGAAAAAAATACTTACATTAATATAGCACCTTTCACGACCACCGGACATCTCACAGCACTCTACAGCCAATGAAGTACATTTGGAATGTAGTCACTATTGTAATGTGGGAAGCGCGGCAGCCAATTTGCGCATAGCAAGCTCGCATAAACAGCAATGTGATAATGACCAGATAATCTGTTTTTATGATGCTGATTGAGGGATAAATATTGACCAGGACACTGGGGATAACTCTCCTCCTCTTCTTCGAAATAGTGTCATGAGATCTTTCACGTCCACCTGGGAGAGCAGACGGGGCTTCGGTTTAACGTGTCAGCCTAGATTTATATGGTCAAGTCCCTGGATTGGAATTGAACCCACAACCTTCTGTCGCAGAGGCGAATGTGCTATCCACTGAGCCACATGTGACACTAAGAGAGACATTCAAGATATAGCTGAACAATTTATTTCCCAAAAAACCATGAGTGTAGGACAAGGGGAGACAGGTTCAAATTATTAAAGGAATTATTTAAGACTGATGTCACAAAGTTGTTCTGCACACAAAAAGTTACCAACACATGGACTATGCAATCATTGAAGAAGCAGTTAGATGCCATGATGGGATTATTGCAAGGTCTTTCAGGATGGGTTTCCTAGGATAGGCTGAAAGACCTTCCTCAATTGTATCTATCTTGTAATCTTGTGATGAGCACCTGATATTATAAGAACATAAGAAATAAGAACATAAGAAATAGGAGCAGGACTAAGCCATTCGGCCCATCGAGTCTGCTCCGCCATTCAATAAGATCATGACCGATCTGATCATGAACTCAGCTCCACTTCCCTGCCCGCTCCCCATAACCCTTTACTCCCTTATCGCTCAAAAATCTGTCTATCTCCGCCTTAAATATATTCAATGACCCAGCCTCCACAGCTCTCTGGGGCAGAGAATTCCATAGATTTACAACCCTCTGAGAAGAAATTCCTCCTCATCTCAGTTTTAAATGGGCGGCCCCTTATTTTGAGACCAGGGCTCAATTTTCCCCAGTGATTTGCGCCGTTTTTTTGGAGCAGGCTGCTCTTTTTGGCCGAAGTTGAAAAACCACAGTTTCCCCAATCAATTTGCACAGTTAGTTATGATTTTTTTAGGTCAGTTTTTTTTTTCAGCCAAAGGGGGCGTAACCAGCCACTTACACCAACTGAGAGTTACTCCAGTTGTGCTTAGGCCATGTATGTGGCGTCTGCTGAAAAACCTTCCAGAGAGTTATGGAAATTGGCACAGTAGATGCCTGGACACACTAAAAGAATTGAAAAAGACATAGCAGCAACTTACCTCCAACCTCGCCCGAAGGCTGTCCGTGAGAGAGAGAGAGAGAGAGAGAGAGAGAGAGAAAAATCTGGAAACCGAGGATGGGACCGGACCGGGAGGATGGGGACCGAGAATGGGACCGGACCGGGAGAATGGGGACCGAGAATGGGACTGGACCGTGGGAATGGGGACTGAGAATGGGACCGGACCGGCAAGCCCTTTGGTAGGGGTTGGAGATAAGTTGCTGCTATGTGTTTTTCAATTCTTTTAATGTGTTGGGAGCTGGCTGTATGTTTCACTTTGCAGCCTCAGCTCGCATTGTATCCCTGGTTACCATGGCAGCCCGATCAAGGCTCCACTCCCAAAACTAAAGGTCGGGTTATGCCAGGCCAAAGTGTTTTTTTTTGGTGTACTTAGGCCCCCAAAAATCGGGCGTAACTCTTCAAGTACGCCAAAAAAATGCTTTGGGTAAAATTGAGCCCTATGTCCCCTAGTTGTATTAGAGTTGTTTTTTATTCCATTTATTTCTGGCTTCTGAGCTTTAGGTATTATTATGGGTGAGCTCTCATTCCCTGGAACATCACCGACCTGCAAACATTCGCAACTCAATATGAAGTATTGATATTTAGTATTTTATTTTAATCTTGTTACTATGACTATAACTGAATAGTGAATGTTTAATGTTAACACGGAGGGCAGAATCAGAAAAAGTCTTTAATAAATAAGTTTTGGTGCCTTGCCTGCTGGTGCAGAAAAATTGCTGTGTGACTAACAGCTTAGAAAAGTACTTACTTATTTTTCCCCTTCATCTCTCCTTGGTCTCCATGTAATACACAACATCCATGTGCACGAGGATGGGCCGGAAACCCTTCAGTAAGTATTCCCTCCTCCTGAGACTTTAAAGACCTTTAATTGAATGTGGCTCAGTCTTCATCAACTGGGAGCAGCAGTCAGTGGTAATGAGTGTTCATACAGCCAAAGATACAGCAGTCTGCAATACACCTGGCGTTGACACATTTATTGAGGGCAACTTTGCAATTTATATTCAATTACAGTATTTCAATACCACATTTGGGCTATTTTGAATGAGATTTTTCCTCGTTTCCACAGACGCATTTAAGGGGAAAGCTAGATAAGCACATGAGGGAGAAAGAAATAGAAGGTTATGCTGATAGGGGTGGATGAAGAGATGTGGGAGGAGGCTTTTATGGAACAGAAACGCCAGCATAGATGAGTTGGGCCGAATGGCCTGTATCTGTGGTGTAGCCCAGATGTGAGGCAATGGTTCCTTTGTTCCATTCTGCATTCACCCACATGGAGGTGCACAGCAGCACTACTTGCAGCAGTCAGACTGCCACAAAACTGGGAAACAGCAGCACCCCGTCTATAGCTGGAGAAAAAGGACATCACTTTCGCACCCCTTTCCCATTGATCAGCAGAGGTGAAGCGCATTCAGATCGCAGAACACAACAAAATCTACTCACTGAATGAACTGACAGTCAAAATCCCTAATCATTTCTCGTCCAACTCCTTGTGCTCAAGTGTCAGCTGTGGCTCAGTGGGTACTGCACTTGCCTCTAAGTCAGGAGGTTGTGGGTTCAAGTCCCACTGCAGAGACTTGAGTACAAAAAATCTAGGCTGACACTCCAGTGTCAGTCTTTCGGATGAGACATTAAACCAAGGTCCCACCTGCTTTCTCAAGTGGACGTAAAAGATCCTATGGCACTATTTATGGAGTTATCCCCAGTGTCCTGGCCAATATTTATTAAAAAAAACAGATTATCTGGTCATTATCACATTGCTATTTGTGGGAGTTTGCTGTGTGTAAATTGGCTGGCACCTTTCCTACATTACAACAGTGACTAATGATCAGCCATGATCTTATTGAATGGTAGTGCAGGCTCGAAAGGCCAAATGGCCTACTTCTGCACCTTGTTTCTATGTTTCTATGACTACACTCCAAAAGTATCTCAGTGGCTGGAAAGCACTTTGAGGCATCCGGTGGTCGTGAAAGGCACCCATATAAGTCTTTCTTATTATGTCTGTTAATCGAATACTTGGAGAAGTTTGCTCCTGTGTAATGATTATTCTTTCTTCAGATTGACCATTCTATCAGGTACACAACACAAATCACAGTCGCCTGTTGAAGGACTTCAGTTATTCCACAATTTCCCAAATTGCAGCAAATTGAAAATAACACAAACAAGCCAGTGGCACCTACTTACTCATCAGCAGATGGAACCAGAGTTACTTGGCTTCACAATGTGGCACCTCTCAATGTTGTTCATGAAAGAAACTCTCTGATGTGTGTTTACCTTCCCACTATAAATGGGACTCTAATCAACCGACACAGCAGGCACACAAACAGTCAACTGCTTCTCGGAATAGACAGAAAAAATTACAATTGCATATGATAGTTGAAAGTGTGTTATTAGGCCATAACCCAGTTCTCACACAATTTAAAAAATCATCCAGAATCTTTGATTGCATTACTGCCAGATTGCACATTTTTTCAAGCTGTTACTCAATGCTTAAGAAAGGTTGGTTAAACGAACAGTTACATCTGCAAATGTAGTATTGCCATGTTTCATGTTAAGCAGCCAATGCAAAGAGAATGACAGACATCAGAGAATGGGCTATATGTATTGGATGGGGGTGCTTGGGTGATGTCAAACAGCAAAAGGATGCAGTTCAGGAAGATGATGGATTCTAAATTCTGAGAGGTCTTTATGCTTCTGAACATATCTGTAATGTATGCACCTGTGAGTATGCTCACAGGTTTGTTGAGTTGTCGCTGTTATAAGGTTTAATTTGTTTTAATTGCCGGGTTTTTAGTGTCCCCCTCCCCTTTTATAGGGGGCACTTGAAAAAAAAATGATTTTAGTGCCCCAAAAAAAAAATACAACCCCCCCCCCCCCCCAAAAGAAAACACAAAAAAAGGGCCTTGAAAAATGTTTGGTGTGTCCCACAGATCGGGGGGCACGATTTAATGTTTACTTTTTCCTCCCAAAAGAGTTGTTGAGTTGTCGGCACCCTGTGCAGAGGGGAACGGGTAGATCCGAGGGCCTCCTCGTAGGATTGCCCCTGGGCACGGCCAAGGGTGCCATCAGCCGGTTCAGGCAGCGGGCGGTCGAGGGGGTCGTTCAGCCTGACTGCCTGCCTCTCTTCCGCAGTTACATCCGAGCCAGGGTGTCCCTATAGATGGAGCGTGCGGTGTCCACCGGTATGCTCGCGGCCTTCCGTGAGAGGTGGGCACCGGAGGGACTGGAGTGCATCATCACCGCCAGCAACCAAATTTTAATTTGATTTTTATGTCTAAAACTTAATTTGTTTATTGTGTCGGTTTTAGTGCCCCCCCCCCCTCGCTTTTATCCAGGGGGCACTTGTATAATTTGTGTTTTAGTGCCCTCAAAGAAATCCCCTAAAAAAAACAAGGGGCACTTGAAAAGTTTTTGGATCAGGGGGGCACTTGATTTTCTGATTACAACAAAATAGTTGCAGAGCTGTTGCACTGTGAGTGGCTTAGCTAGTCACGTGATGTTCACAAGACTCAATAAAACCCCAGTCAGTTGATTCTAGGTCATCCACAATGAGGTATGCAGTTGTGAGCCTACTGGATGAACTAGTAATGCGTAGTGTGATTGTTAGAGGGAGAAGATAGATTATGAAAGTAAACTAGCAAGAAATATAAAAACAGACAGTAAGAGCTTCTACAGGTATATAAAAAGGAAGGGAGTAGCTAAAGTAAATGTTGGTTCCTTAGAGGATGAGACTAGGGAATTATTAATGGGAAACAGGGAAATGGCAGAGTTTGAACAAATATTTTGTTTCGGTCGTCATGGAAGAAGACACTAAAAATATCCCAATAATAATAATCAAGGGTCTATAAAGAGAGAGGAACTTAAAACAATCACTATCACTAGAGAAAAAGTATTAGGCAATCTAATGGGATAAAAGGTGGACAAGTCCCCTGGACCTGATGGCCTGCATCCTGGGAATTAAAAGAGGTGGCTTCAGAGATAGTGGATGCATTGGTTGTAATCTACCAAAATTCCCTGGATTCTGGAGAGGTCCCAGCAGATTGGAAAACCACAAATGTACTACCCCTATTCAAGAAGGGAGGGAGACAGAAAGCAGGAAACTATAGACCAGTTAGCCTAACATTTGTCATTGGGAAAATGCTGAAGTCCATTATTAAGGAAATAGTAGCAGGACATTTAGAAAATCATAATACAATCAAGCAGAGTCAACATGGTTGTATGAAAGGAAAATCATGTTTGACAAATTTGCTAGAGTTTTTTGAGGATGTAATGAGCAGGGTGGATAAAGGGGAACCAGTGGATGTAGTGCATTTGGATTTCCAGAAGGCATTCAATAAGGTGCCACATAAAAGGTTACTGCACAAGCTACTGGGGTTGGGGGTAATATATTAGCATGGATAGAGGATTGGCTAACTAACAGAAAACAGAGAGTCGGGATAAATGGGTCATTTTCAGGTTGGCAAAATGTAACTAGTGGAGTGCCACAGGGATCAGTGCTGGGGCGGGAAAGCAGGAATGGGGTACTGAAGTTGCATGTTCAGCCATGAACTCATTGAATGGTGGTGCAGGCTAGAAGGGCCGAATGGCCTACTCCTGCACCTGTTTTCTATGTTTCTATTTACAATGTATATTAATGATTTAGATGAAAGGACCGAGTGCACTGTAGCCAAATTTGCTGATGATACAAAGTTGTGGGAAAACAAGTTGTGAGGAGGACACAAAGAATCTGCAAAGGGATATAGGGCGCAAATTTCCCTAGCCGCCTAGAGCGGCATAGTTAGGAGTGGCATGCTGACTTTGTGAGCCAAAGAAGTGCCAAAAATTTACCTTTCGATTTGGTCACTTCCTCGTCATCCAAATCCATCGGCGTGGCGCTGCAAATGTGAGGTTATCCACTTTGGTGGTAAAAACAGAGAGACAGACTATTATCTGAATGGTGACAGATTAGGAAAAGGGGAGGTGCAACGAGACCTGGGTGTCATGGTACATCAGTCATTGAAGGTTGGCATGCAGGTACAGCAGGCGGTTAAGAAAGCAAATGGCATGTTGGCCTTCATAGCGAGGGGATTTGAGTACAGGGGCAGGGAGGTGTTACTACAGTTGTACAGGGCCTTGGGGAGGCCACACCTGGAGTATTGTGTACAGTTTTGGTCTCCTAACTTGAGGAAGGACATTCTTGCTATTGAGGGAGTGCAGCGAAGGTTCACCAGATTGATTCCCGGGATGGCGGGACTGACATATCAAGAAAGACTGGATCAACTGGGCTTGTATTCACTGGAGTTCAGAAGAATGAGAGGGGATCTCATAGAAACGTTTAAAATTCTGATGGGTTTAGACAGGTTAGATGCAGGAAGAATGTTCCCAATGTTGGGGAAGTCCAGAACCAGGGGTCACAGTCTAAGGATAAGGGGTAAGCCATTTAGGACCGAGATGAGGAGAAACTTCTTCACCCAGAGAGTGGTGAACCTGTGGAATTCTCTACCACAGAAAGTTGTTGAGGCAAATTCACTAAATATATTCAAAAAGGAGTTAGATGTAGTCCTTACTACTAGGTGGATCAAGGGGTATGGCAGGAAAGCAGGAATGGGGTACTGAAGTTGCATGTTCAGCTATGAACTCATTGAATGGCGGTGCAGGCTCGAAGGGCCGAATGACCTATTCCTGCACCTATTTTCTTTGTTTTCTCTATGTTTTCTATGTCTAAGGAAATGTGTGCATGGGAGAATGCTGACCGCGATATGGATCAGGCCATAGCACAGGGCATCACACTGTCAGAACTCTCCATGAGCTCCTCGACAATATTCTATGGGTTCGCACCTTCCGAGGTCACGGGTCCCAGTGGCGGTCGGCAAATGCATCTTGGGACACCCAGTCCCCCACCACCCCAGCCTGCACCTCGCACTGGAGGGTTGCCACTAGGCAGACCCACGGCGAGGGGAAGGAGAAGCCGACCAGTCTCTCCTGAGATGCAGTCGTCAGCAGAGTTTAATCAGGTTGTTTCATTGGGTGAGGACCAATGCCCTCACAAGATCACTCGTGGCGGCCGTCAGTGGGGTGCATGATGAGGTCGCGACACTGTCGGGTGAAATCTCTGCACTAAGACGGGAAGTGAAGGCGGGCATTTCAGAGGGTGTGCAGACAATGGCAGATGCCATGAGGGATAGCTTCTGCAATAAGGGCACAAAAGGCCGGATACTCAAATGCCACTCCCACTTCAATCCACGCACCAGCCACCGGTCAGACCCAAGCCGGACCCCCAACACCCCGCACCACCATCACCGACCCAATGAGGAAGTGCTCTTTCCCCGAGATGTGGGTGAGGGATGGATGCAGCCTTTCTTTGCTGTTGTTGCTTTTGTTGTTGTTTTCTTGTTGTCGTTGAAGTGCACTGTAACATTTCTAATAAAAGATATTTTGCACTTATATTTTTAACCAATAAGGGAATTAAGGGTTACGGGGAGCGGGCGGGTAAGTGGAGCTGAGTCCACGGCCAGATCAGCCATGATCTTATTGAATGGCGGAGCAGGCTCGAGGGGCTAGATGGCCTACTCCTGTTCCGAAGTCTTATGTTCTTATGTTCTTATGTTCTTAAAACTGAATCATGCTACATTAGGACCATGCAACATTTAGGGCCAACTGTAAAAAGTAAAAATCCCTCACCCCTACAGTCACGCGTGCCTGTCGCCCCTGGCCCTGGTGGGAGGGCTAGCCGGTACGTTCTGCAGTCGGCAAGGTAGGACTGCTCTATTTTCAGTAGCTGATTTATCTTTCATTTATTTTTGATGATGTTGTGCAGCTGTTGTGCTAAAGATGTTGTAACATTATGCTGATGTTGTGAAGGTCTTTAGTGCTTTAGAGTCTTCTAACTCACCTCCACTCCTGCAACCGCCCCCCCCACCCCGCCCCATCTCTGGCTACCTGCGCTGGTTTCTTAAATGTAGGTAAGGTTTTTCTGTGCCTACAAAAGTGGCCACATACACTAGCCTAAGTTAGTTTGAAGTAACTTTCAGCTGGCTAAATTTGCTTCAATGGCCAGAAGAGGCGTAAGTGGCTTGTCACGCCCCCTTTTGGGGCCCAACTTTGGCCATGACTTGCATCAATTTTTTTGGAGTAAGTTGTTGTTTCTGGCCTAAGTTTAAAAAATGCCATTTTTCCCCCCAAATTTGCTCCAGAGTAAGTCAGTTAGGTACGATTGTTTTTAGGTCAATTTTCTTTTCAAAAGGGGGCATTCCCAGACACTTACGCCGGTTATGCCACTTATGCCACTTTGGCCAGCAAAAACTTACTCCAAATTGACTTAAGTCAGCGTATGTGGCCAGCTCTTAAAAACCTTGTGGGCAGTGAAGAAAAAGCAGCGCACATTCGGCAGACATTAGGGCAGGGATAGGGGAGGGAAGGGAGCTGGAGAGGACCTCAACAACCAAGCACCAAACATTGCAAGGAAAAGCTCAAACAATTAAAATACTAATAAAAATGCTACCAGTAAATCCTACCGGAGAAATGCGAGCTGCTGGCCGTGATGTCATGGGGGCGGGACGGGGCGGGGTGGGGGGGTGGCGGTGTAGCCACAGAGTGAGAGAGAGAGATGCTGGTATACAAAACACTCTTTTCTCCCCCCGCAAAACACTCTTTCTCTCCCCCCGCAAAACACTCTTTCTCTCCCCCCACCTCAAAACTATCCTCCTTCACCCCCAATACACTCTTTCTCCACTCCATCCCCCCCAAAAAACTCTCCTCCTCCCCCCCACACCAAATCAAAACTCTCAAGCACAATCAAAAAATAAAACCGAAGTCCTACCTTGCCCGGGAACTCAGCGGACCGGCCTGCCGGTGCAGGAGGCAACTCGGCCGGGGATAGGGTGCGGCAAGATCGGGGCGTACCTTCGGCCGGGTATAGGGGATGCGAGCATCGGGTCCTGCTCACAGCCCGCAGGACACGCTGGGAGGACAGGAACACGCGCTCAGACTTCACTGCGCATACGTGCAGGTGCCGGCGCTGTTTGGCGCTGGCCTGTTGCTCCGCCCCCTCACTTCACAATGCACGCTACGCCAGGACTCCAGGGACTCCGAGGACTCCGAAGAGCGGTCAGGATGGGGCCCCTTTTATCCGGCGCCCTTTCCAGCGCTTAAGACAAGTGCGCCGAAAAAAGGGGTTGGGCAAAGTTGGACCCTTGGAGAGAACAAACTAAACTGGAACAAAACCTAACCAACTGATTTACATTGGAGCAAGCTAAACGGGGAAATTTGTGATTTTTAAGTTGCTCCAAAAAAGCTACATACTCCAAAAAAAATGGGGCAACTCTTGAGGAAATTTGGACCCATAGATAGGTTAAGTGAGTGGGCAAAAATTTGGCAGATAGGGTATAATGTGGGAAAATGTAAGGTTATCCACTTTGGTAGGAAGAATAAAAAGGCAAATTATTATTTAACTGGAGAGAGACATTAAAATGCTGTGGGACAGAGGGATCTGGGGGTCCTTGTACATGAAACACAAAAAGTTAGCATGCAGGTACAATATATAATTAGCAAGGCAAATGGAATGTGGACCTTTATTGCAAGGGGGATGGAGTATAAAAGTAGGGAAGTCTGATTACAACTGTGCAGGGCATTGGTGAGACCACACCTGGAGTTCTGCGTATCGTTTTGGTCTCCTTATTTAAGGAGGTTGGGCCTATACTCATTGGAATTTAGAAGAATGAGAGGTACCTTATTTGAAACATATACGATTCTGAGGGGGCTTGACAGGATAGATGCAGAGAGGATGTTTCCCCTCATGGGGGAATCTAGAACTAGGGGACATAGTTTCAAAATAAAGGGTCAAAATTTAAAAAGGAGACGAAGAGGAATTTCTTCTCTCAGAAGGTTGTGAATCTTTGGAATTCTCTACCCCAGAGAGCTGTGGAGTTTGGGTCATTGAATATATTTAAGGTGCAGATAGACAGATTTTTGAACTATCGGGGAGTCAAGGGTTATGGGGAACGGGCGGGAAAGTGGAATTGAGGCTAAGATCAGATGAGCCGTGATCTTATTGAATGGCGGAGCAGGCTCGAGGGGCCAAATGGCTTACTCCTGCTCCTATTTCTTATGTTATGTTAATAAACCAACTAGTCCTTAATAGCAATGTGTTGCTATGAATTCTTAAAGCAAAGAACCCATGGTACAAATACTTTACAATATCCAAGACATTATTTTCTTTCCAACATTCTCCCTTTCTGAAGATTCTCTATCATGCTAGGCTGTGTGCTACAGAGGCCATCAGTTCTTCAGTATCACATGCAGGTGGCCATTCTTCATGTGTAAGCTTTAACACTGAGAGTCAGCAGGGTATTCGACTGCAGGGAAGTAGAATGGCAGCTGAGCCTGATCATAGCACATGAATAATTTCCATCGGGGTACTGGATAGCAAACAAGCGAGAACACCGGTTGATTTTTTTTCCCTCCCTCTTTCACCCGGTTAAGTCAAACTTATCAGTCTTACTCTTAAATAGAAACTTACAGTGCAGCAGGAGGCCATTCCGGCCCATCGTGTCCACGCTGGCCGACAAAGAGCCACTCAACCCTTGGTCAGCAGCCCTGAAGATTACACATAAATCTGCGAACAATGACGGAAAGGCAAAGAGCACGCAGCCCAACCAATCCACTTCACCACAACTGTGACACCCCCTATACTAAAACATTCTGCACTCCACCCCAACCGGAGCCATGTGATCTCCTGGGAGAGGCAAAAACCAGATAAAAACCCAGGCCCAATTTAGGGAGAAAAAAATCTGGGAAAATTCCTCTCCGACCCATCCAGGCGATTAAAACTAGTCCAGGAGATCACCCTGGCCATATTCGATCCCCTGCAGTACTTACCATTATATCTGTGCCAGCCAACAAAAGGTCATCCAGTCTAATCACAATTACCAGGTTACTGCACTTTAAGTGCCCATCCAACCATCTCCTAAAAGTGGTGAGGGTTTCTGCATCCACCACTCTTTCAGGCAACGAGTTCCAGATCCCCACAACCCTCTGCGTAAAGAAGCCCCCCCTCAAATCCCCTCTAAACCTTCCATCACCCACCTTAAGACTATGCCCCCTCGTAATAGTCCCCTCCAGCAATGGAAATAGGCCCTTAATATCCACTATGTCCGGGCCCCTCCATATTCAAATGGAGAAAGATTGCAAAGTGCTGCAGTACAGCGGGACCTGGGGGTACTTGTGCATGAAACACAAAAGGTTTTATTGCAAAGGGAATGGAGTATAAAAGCAGGGAAGTCTTGTTACAGTTATGCAGAGTGTTGGTGAGGCCACACCTGGAATACTGCATGAAGTTTTGGTTTCCATATTTACGAAAGGATATACTTGCTTTGGAGGCAGTTCAGAGAAGGTTCACTAGAGGAATTTGACTTATGAGGAAAGGTTGAGTCGGTTGAGCCTCTACTCACTGGAATTCAGAAGAATGAGAGGTGATCTTATCAAAAAGTATAAGATTATGACGGGGTGGATGCAGAGAGGATGTTTCTACTGATGGGGGAGACTAGAACTAGGGGGTATAATATTAGAATAAGGGGCCGCCCATTTAAAACTGAGATGAGGAGAAATTTCTTTTCTCATAGGGTTGTAAATCTGTGGAATTTGCTGCCTCAGAGAGTTGTGGAAGCTGGGACATTGAATAAATTTAAGACAGAAATATACCGTTTCTTAACTGATAAAGGAATATGGGGTTATGGGGAGCGGGCAGGGAAGTGGACCTAAGTGCATGATCAGATCAGTCATGATCGTATTAAATGGCAGAGCAGACTCGAGGGGCCATATGTTCTTATTTCTTATGTTCTTATGTTACTGCTTTGAGACCTCAGAACAGAACAGGTTAACAGGTTATATACTGCAGAGAGCAAAATTCACCAGAACCCCCCCTGTGTTTGGGCTCATTCGAAAGGAAATTTAATTTGGGACTATCTACTGAAAAGTTTGGAATTCTAAAGTGTTTATGGAAGAAACTATGAACTTTAATAGATTTATGAACTTTTACAAAACAAATTCAAGCCTGTGGTCGAACCTAGGGAACAAAGGAAGCCCACCTGATTATTGGAACTGTCTGGTTGTGAGGACTGAGGTAAGCTGTCCTGAAGAATGAGTATTTGGAAATCTTCCTCCACAAGAGACATTACCATCAGAGTATCACCCAGAGATAGCTCCCCATCAACATGGGTTTGGACAAGCCATTTTCAGCATATACATCACAAAGAGGCCCAATCCAGCTTGTATGCGAAAGACTAAGCACAAAAGGAGATTGCAATTACCAAACTAATATTTCCATCAGGAAACAGTTTTTCGAAGATCAACCCACCCAAGACATATTAACTTTAACGAGCCCGACAAAATACTACAAAGAGGAACCAAGCCCGCCAAAATTATACAAAGGATTGTGAACAGATTGGGCGGCAAGATTAGAACACTGAAATCGTATAACTGCCCCTGTTTTCAACAGAGGTTAGTGGGGGAGAGAGGTGGTCGCTACTACCTCATCAAGACAAGGAGAGAAACCAACGTGACAGTTGTAAAACTAACTTCTCCAGCCTCGAAGTTTTGAAGTCCTGAAGGAAGGAAGAACATCACCATCTACCATTAACTATCAAAAGGATTGTTAAGCATAGGTCCCTGCCCTGGAGTCGAACCTAGCTAGAATTAGGTATTGGGAGTGGGAGGTATAATTTTACTGCAACCCCCTTTGAATGTGTAGTGTATGGTACTTTATTAGAGTGATTTTAAGTTTGACCTTGTACCTTTCCTTGTTTTGTTCTTTATTAGAGTGATTTTAAGTTTGACCTTATACCTTTCCTTCTATTGTTCTTTATTAGAGTGATTGTAAGTTTGGCCGTGTATTTTCTTACTAGAGCAATAAGCCTGTATTACTTTGACTGTAATAAAACCAAAGTTCTTTGCATCAAACCAATGTCCTTTGCACTTTTGTCACACCCCCCAAATAAATCCAGAGTACAGAACCCAAGGGAGAGGGAGCGATTCGAAACCGCTCAAGTTGGTCAGAAGGGAACCTGACCCCCTTATAGAGACCACACACACCACCCCCCCACCCCACCCCTTACAATACTCAGTATAAAATGCAATTGATCAAACTTTTCCACAATTTAAATGATGGATTGGAAAAAAAATTGATCTACAATTGGCAAACTAATGAGAAACTCCAGTAAAATAGAAATGAATATTGAATGTGCAGTACCTGATAGAAATTCGGCCAGAAAGTACTTATGGCCAGCTCTGCTCTGTTCCAGCTTCTTGTCGTCCTTCCAGACACATTCCAGATCGGGTTCCCAAGAGCTCCGTCATTGACCTTCACATAAACATTCAGTAACCCGGGGTTGGCCGCTTCCTTGCCCGATAAAAAGTAATGGAAATCGATGCAGTGCGTGTCATTCTCTTTCAGTTTCGACAGCAAAAGATGTGCTTTTAGTCCTGCCTGACGTCCGGAGGTGTTAACCATCATAAAGGACCCTGTGTACAAGAAGTGGAATTTGAAGCTCGTTAGAGACCATCGCCTATAAATCAAATCTGCATCAAAAGCCAATAAATTGATACAACGTTTGTCAGAAGCCAAAGATAAATGATTGCCCCCACATAGAAAAGCAATGTGCTACTTTTTGCGTGCAAGTCCGTTAAAGTTGTTTATGGTGATGCTGGATCAATGTGCTTAGCCCAATACTAACAGCACCTTTTCTCCCTTCTCTCCGGAAGACATTGCGATGCTGTCATTCAATGGGTACTGGCAGCCCAGCCAGCCACCCTGATCGGATTTTAGTCACAACTGAAATTCATATCTAATCAGCATATCTCACTGATTTTTAAGGACAAGCTCAATTTATAAATAAAAAAACGTTCCCAGAATGCGCCTGTCGGAGATTCACTGATTATTGTTACAAATTGAGCCCCGAAATGGAGATAAGTTGTTTCTAGCCCAAGTGTTCTTCAGTGGAGTGTTTGGAATACGAACAGGAAAGCTTTCATTAAAGAATGAATTTTATGCTCAGAACTCAATAGTTAAAAGACAACGTGCAGAATCTGTTCTACGGATATTGCAACAAATGAACTCAAATCTCCAAGGCTGTACCAATTGATGTCATGCAAGATGGCCTTGGGCTTTTCTAATCTTCGAATAAATCTATCTATTTGCCGACCATATGTTTACCTTTCCTGTACTTGTAAGGGCAGTTTTTGTTATGAGACCCACTCTCTGGAATGCTGGGTTGAAGCAAGTTGCTGTTAGACCAAGAGTGGTCTTCGGGAAAGTGGTGTAATGGCCTCTTAGGAGAAGATAAAAAGCAAGACCATTGTAACGTAGTTAGAGAAGAAACGGAAGGCTAATCACCCAGCAACTGTAACGTGAGGTTTCCCGTCACATCATTGTGTATGTTTTCTGGGAATATTAATTCCTATAATAAAATCTGTGAAGCTAAGACTCTGTATTTAGAACCTTAATTCCTGGCGCAGAGACAGCAGCTGGTTTCTCTAACAGGAGTATTTCTACATGGAGAAATGTATAAAGGTTTCTCTAACAGGAGTATTTCTACATGGAGAAATGTATAAAGGTTTCTCTAACAGTAGTATTTCCACATGGAGAAATGTATAAAGGTAATTAATATTTTTTATCAACCTTGTCTCCCATCTTTCCTGAAGGCATTGATTCTTGCTGGGTTAAAATTCAATGGGTACTGGCAGTCTGTATAGTCATTCTACATATATGAGCAGACATAATGGAAGGGATTAATTACATAGGATTACATCGGATATACGGCACAGAAACAGGCCCTTTGGCCCAACCAACCATGTCAGCGATTATGCTCCACTCGAGCCTCCTCCCATCTTTCCTCATCTAAATCTAGCAGCATAACCCTCTATTTCCTTCTCCCTCGTATGCTTGTCTAGCCTCCCCTTAAAATGCATCTATACTATTAATTTCAACCACTCCCTGTGGTAGCAAGTTCCACATTCTCACCACTCTTTGGGTAAAGAAGTTTCTTCTAAATTCCCTATTGGATTTCTTGGTGACTATCTTATATCGATGGCCTCTAGTTAGGCTCTTCCCCACAAGTGGAAACATTTCTCTCTGTATCCAATCTATCCATGTCTCTGAGCCACACTGGAGGACAGTGGAAATGCTACAAGGACACCCTCAAAGTCTCCCTGATAAAGTGCAACCTCCCCACTCACACCTGGGAATCCCTGGCCCAAGACCAGTGGAGGAAGTGCATCCGAGAGGGCGCTGAGCACCTCGAGTCTCAACGCCGAGAGCATGCAGAAATCAAGCGCAGGCAGTGGAAAGAGCGTGCGGCAAACCAGTCCTACCCACCCCTTCCCTCAACGACTATCTGTCCCATCTATGACAGAGGCTGTGGTTCTTGTATTGGACTGTTCAGCCACCAAAGAACTCCCTTCATGAGTGGAAGTAAGTCTTCCTCGATTCCGAGGGACTGCCTAGATGATGATGATCCACTCTATCAAAACCTTTCTTAATTTTAGGTCACCCCTCAGCCACCTTGTTTCAAGAAGACAACTGTCAGAAATGGGAATGCTGATTGTTTATGCTCCCCTCACCAGCTCAGGATTCCTGAAGCAGAAAATTGAGGATACAAGCCCTACTCCAGCGACTTGACCACATAACTTCGACTGACACTTCAGTACTGCACTATTGGAGGTTCTGTCCTTCAGATAAGACATTAAACCTAAGTCCTGTCTGCCCTCTCAGGTGGATGTAAATGTTTGAGTGTCAGCTGTGGCTCAATGGGTAGTGCACTCGCCTCTGAGTCAGAAGGTTGTGGGTTCAGGGGCTTGAGCACATAAATCTAGGCTGACACTCCAGTGTAGTGCTGCACTGTCGGAGGTGCCGTCTTTTGAATGAAAAGTTAAACTGCAGCCCCGTCTGCTCTCTCTCAGGTGGACCTAAAAGATCCCATGGCACTGTTATGAAGAAGAACAGTAGATTTTTCCCTGATGACCTGGTCAATATTTATCCCTCAATCAACATCACAAAAACACCTTTTCTGGTCATTATCACATTGCTATTTGTGGGAGCTGGCTGTGCACAACTTGGCTGCCACGTTTCCCACATTACAACAGTGACTACACTCCAAAAAGCACCTCATTGGCTGTAAAGTGCTTTGAGATGTCTGGTGGTCATGAAAGGCACCATGTAAATGCAAGTCTCTCATTCCTTTTGGTGTCCCAGCCAACATTTATCCCTCAACCAACTTCACTAACACATTACAACAGTGACTACAATTCAAAAATCTTTCACTTGCACTTTTGAACATCTCCAGGACATGAAATGCACTATATAAATGTAAGCTCTTTACTTTCTTTCTATTGTCAATCAGGACTCTAAGATACATAGTAGTATCACTGTAGTATCCTTGAACAAACAAGGGTTTCAGGGGCCAAATGGCCTTCTTCTGTGCTGTAACCATTCTGTGGGGGTGAAATTCCGTTGCGCCCTCTTTGGGGGCGGTAATATCCGGGAGGCGGGTCATCTTGCGCCAGGCACATAAGTCTCAGCCCGCTCGAAAAATTCGGGTTACCACCCCCAAAAGTGGAGCGCAAAATAACGGGCTCCACTTCCTTTCTGGGTCGAGAATGAGCCGGACAGGCCGGGAGCGGGGTGTGGCACTACGTACTGGGTCACGTAGCATTCCCACATACGGAGACTCTTCCTTTCATTAAAGGGAAGGGCACAAGCTGCAGTGAAGAAACAGGCCCCCCTGGACCACCGGAGAGCAGGGTTGCCATGCCAACAGGCTGGCACTCAAGCAGAGTGCCAGACTGACCGATCGCAGTACGGAGCCCGCAATCGAAGCGCCAACATAACGTGGAAGAAAGTCGTGAGATTTTTTTTTCAATGGCCGCCACCTCCCCTTTAAGTAGTTACCCGTGAGCGTGTTGCCACCTGGTTCACGTCCCCTGAAGCCATCGCTGGCATCGCCCAGCGCAGCTTCAGGGGTCAATATCCAATTTAGGGACCAGGCGCTAATGGGACGCTGCTCACGGTGGTGACAGTGCCAACAGGAGGCGCAAACGACCCGAATTTCTAGGCCTATGATTCTATTATTCTGAGGAGAATTGGAATCAGCAGGGGAATAAAACTACTTTAAAAGGTGTTATATGTTGATAGTGGTGCACCAGCAGAGAAAAGATCCATCAACTATGAATCCCACTCTCCCTATTCCTCTTTTGCAGTGTGCCACATTGATACCACAAGGTCCTTTTACATTGCCATTCATTTATTTTGCATCACAGTGGAGCCATGTCCATGTGCTTTGCCCCAGTGCCTACTGACTCCCTTTGCTTAACAAAAATGAATTCCTATAATAAATGGGTACTGTTGCCGGGATAGGGCGCTTGCTTTAACAATATAAACTCAATTGAGGTGCAGACCAATGCCAATCGACCACACTCCAAATAAAACGGGTTGTAAATTCACCTCCAACAGCCGCACAAAACAAGAGCGAGCGAATTGACTGCCCTTTTCACACTCCGCCCAATTTTCTTTTCCAACGGAGTGAAAGACAGGCTGTCGATTGAGCAAATGGGTGATAGCCAATCAGCCAAGACAAATTTATACCCCAATAAATGCCAATGTAAAGATATCTACATACCAATGCATTTTGTATTAGATTTAACAGGTTTCATTACCTTTGTATCACTGCTGAATAGCTGTGAATGGATAACTCTTCACAAAACAATGGACGGGTAGATCCCTTTCGTTATTGCTCACCTCAATATTTGCTCCCCTTTACAGATGGCAGTTACCCTCTGACTTATCTTTATGTGTGAGCTCAGATAGTGGGCATTAGTTATTAAAATGAAGACAAAGCAGTGAAGACAGATCCTATCCTTGTCTAATGCCCACATTGTAGTAGGAAATTATGAAACAAGTGATTAAACTTTGGGTAACATTCAGGAATAGACACCCTGGCCGATTGCAGAGCTCCCTAACCACTCCAGCTGAAATCAGCCAATTCATAGGCGAGCAATCAAAACTTCTTGACACGAGAGCTCAGTCACACACCAGAGATGAAGATTCCAATTGAATGTGAATCTATCACCATGTGATGTAGTGTCTCTATTGGGGATAATTAAGCAGTTCTGGCAAAGTGCTGACATGTAATGAGCAAGTACAGCTGACCTGGCCTCAGTTAACAAGGTCAAATAAATTAAATAGATTCCCTGTCCACATTGGCTCAGGGATAGTTAACATCATTGTGGGAGCACCATCAGCATAGGGCCTGCAGTGGTTCAAAGAGAAAGCCTTCGAGCTCCTTCTCAGAACAACCAGAAATGGACAATAAATTCCGGTCTTGTCAGCATCCCCCACATTCCGAGAACAAATAAAGAAGATGTAATGTTGTAGCTATACAAAATATGCCATAGTTTGCATATTGCTTTGGGCGCCCTACTTTAGAAAGGATGTCAAAGCCATGGAGATGGTGCAGAAGAGCTTTATTAAAATACCAGTGATGAGAGGCTTTAGTTATCAGGAATAGGATAGAAACTGAAATGTTTTGAATGCTGACAGAGACACAATGATCCAACTGACCTCTTCCTGTGCTGTAAAATGCTATGAATAACATGGTGCAGATTTCTGGAATATCTGACAATAAACAATTCAATTATTACTGTTTTCTGTATTGATATATACTGTATGGATCTTGTTGGATTGCACTACAATAGAAATACTTTCTAATTGTCATTAATATAGCTGTGAGTTTTCTGAATTCAAGTCTTCTATCTCGGGGAGTTCAACTTTTGAAAGCAAGCAGTATATAGCTGATGCAAATATTTATTTAAAGCTATACTTCCCAATGCAATTCTCACCTAATCCAAGAACTCCTCGACCAAAATAACTTCACCTTGCAACATCGGTTCATTTTCTGAGCTGCCCTAATAGAAGGTTTGTTACCTTGGCGGAAAAACAATTGGCTCTTATTTACCCTGGGAGCTGTCACTAGATCCTCTACGGCAGGGAGAGGAGAACTGGCATATTCGCTAGCCACAGCCAGAAACCTGCACATTAAGCAGATTCTGACATTATAAGAAAATGATAATGTCGCAACTTTCTTTTCTCATTTATGAAGCTTACTAGAAATGAAAATGTCAAGGTAGTGACAAAAAATTCACTTTGCATTCCCCAGGCAAAGGGAGAAACCATTAAAAAATTATATGCTATGACAATTCCTTTGCCCCAAACTTATTGTTCAGACAAAGCTCTTCTCCTCAATACACTGGAAGTTCTTGGATGGGATGTCCCGTGACAAGTGGAGCTAAGGCAGAAACTTGAGGAGAGGCCTAAAGGCCGCTCCATCGTTAGACTAGATAAGTAGTCGTCAGCTACCACAAGGAATAGGTTGGTGACTCTCTGGTCTAAACCAAGCAATGTTCTAAATTGTAAGTCATATTCTTAACTGATTTCATAAATCTTGAGCTGAAGGATAGAAAACAATAAGTACTCATCAGAGGAATTAGGTGCGGATGATGCCGGGATCAGTGTTGGGACCACTACGGTTTCTAATTTACATCAAGAAGTCGGACTCAGAAACCCAGTGCAAATTGGTCACATTTGTAGATGATACTAAATGAGGAGGAATCACTGAAGGCAACTCAGAAATTACAGAATAACCTGGTCAACATAGCTTAGTAGGCAGGTCAATGACAGGACAAGTTAAATACCAACAGTTGCAAAGTGCTGCACATCAGCTGGCCAAATCGGATAGACTTAAACCCCACTAAAGCTGTGCTCTGGAAGCTGTACTTGTTAACGGGGCCTTACCCTTGGGCAGCTAGGTGTCTGCCTGTTTTGGGTGATAGGCCTCAATTATACAAATTGGAGTTCCATGGTGCAGTTCGGACCTCGATTGCAATGTTCAGGACACATGCTGGAACATGCATCATGCATGCATGCTCTAACCAGTGAGTGGTCCTTAAATAAACTGCTGCTGGCTGCTGCAAAATAAAGTCCAGAAAGGTTTATGGGTTATATTTTTGTTGAGCCAGTTTTGCAGAGCCAGGAGGAGCAAGAGTGCTGGTGCTGGGTTCCTGCTAACCCAGGCTTGCCCCTTCCGCAATTCATTTCTCTAGCTGCGAGCTGGTTTGTGCCTGAGTCGTTCGATATTGAGCCGGCCTAGAGCTGGTGAGCTGCCTATCTAGGGGAGTGCAGCGAGATTCAAATGGGGCCTCAACTCAAAATAGCTCGGGCCTCCTCATCCACTTGATGAGCAGGAAGCAGGCGCGATATTCCCTGTTGGCTGCCCCAGAAGTGAAAAGCGGCGCCGGTGTTGCTACCAGAGCAGGTTCTATCTTTAGGTCCATTATGTCTTTGTAATGATGTGTGCAAACTTTACAGACTCACGCCAGACTTTCTTTCTGTATTGACCAGGTACCCAGAGGAAATGAGTCAAAGAGATTGCCCTTAATACCGTATCTGCTGACGGGGTATAAATAATTAATATTGTTGATTGATTGACTATTGAGAAAGACGCTCTTGGATCGAAGATGATGAAACCTGCCCTTTGAAGGCCCGAAGAATTGTATTTTCCATGTATCTTTAGTTGTACATTGAAAGATGTTCCTTAGTGTAAACTACCAACATAAAGTTTCATCAAAGCCTCAGCTTAGAATGCGCTGCTAGTTACTTGCAGTGTGTTTCTGCTACTGTGTAATTAACGGCTAAATGTTTATTTAGTTTTAACCTGAACATAACAAATTGGCAATGGGATATTGTCTCTTTGAAATGGAGAAGAAAACACAATAGACTGCTCACATAATCCTTAGTGAGGTGAAAGAATAAGTGCCAGTCCTGTGGCAGGCCATCCCATTCATTGCAAACATAAGGTTGCAAGTTTCTGTTCATACGAGATGTGGATCTATCTTCCAAAAACTGCCTCTGAGCTGGGAACATAAGTTAAGAATGCTGGGGGAACGCCTGAATTGCAACAACAATCACCATGAACTCTGACACACAGTGAGCTTTCTTCCTTGGTATTCGCACCAACAATCAAACCATTTATTTCTACTTGCTGTTGTGCAGCTCTTTCAAACAGCTGGCACAGGCACGATGGGTTGAATGGTCTCCTTCTGTGCTGTATCATTTTATGGCACAGCTGATGTTTAGGGTTTCTGAGCTAGCTCTCCTGTGGCATTCTGGTCTTTATAGTGAAATTTACAAGTTGCTTCCTTTAGGGTTGGTTGAGCATCCTAAACTGGTCTCAGGATACCTTGTACAAGTCCTTCTGATATACAAATCAGGATCCTATGGTGTATGTAGGACCTCAATTGCAAACTTAGGACAGTGCATACTCCACCCAATAGCAGCATGTCAAAAGAGGAATTATAGAATCATAGAATGGTTACAGCACGAGAGGCCACTCGGCCCGTCGAGCCCGTATCGGCTCTCTGCAAGAGCACTTCAGCTAGTCCCACGCCCCCTGCCTTTTGCCCGTAGACCTGCAAATTATTTTCCATCAGGCGCTTATCCAATTCCCTTTTGAGAACAGCAGCTTAGTTTTAATTTATTTTTGGGAGGCCTGGAAGAGCAGGAGCGCGCCTCAAAAACAACGCATCACTTTAACACCACCACCCACTTTCCCGACAATGCACTCCCTCCACCAGAGCTGAATGAGAGCTGTACACGGGGTACTTGCTGTCCTTTCGCAGGCTGCTGGCCCTACGCGACCAAATTCCGGCCCTCATCATAGACCAGGCCTCTCCCCCGCCCCCCTGCCGGGACTATTGGGCAGCCAGCAGGCATGCTCCACCGGCCAGCCCCTCCAACACCTGCTATCTACTTCATAGAAACATAGAAAATAGGTGCAGGAGTAGGCCATTCGGCCCTTCCATCCTGCACCGCCATTCAATATGATCATGGCTGATCGTGCAACTTCAGTACCCCATTCCTGCTTTCTCTCCATACCCCTAGATCCCTTTAGCCGTAAGGGCCACATCTAACTCCCTTGTGAATATATCTAACGAACGGGCCTCAACAACTTTCTGTGATAGAGAATTCCACAGGTTCACAATACTCTGAGTGAAGAAGTTTCTCCTCATCTCGGTCCAAAACGGCTTACCCCTTATCCTTAGACTGTGACCCCTGGTTCTGGACTTCCCCAACATCGGGAACATTCTTCCTGCATCTAACCTGTCCAATCCTGTCAGAATTTTATATGTTTCTATGAGATCCCCTCTCATTCCTCAAAATTCCAGTGAATATAAGCTTAGTCATTCCAGTCTTTCTTCCTATGTCTGTCCTGCCATCCCGGGAATCTGTCTGGTGAACCTTCGCTGCACTCCCTCAATAGCAAGAATGTCCTTCCTCAGATTAGGAGTCCAACACTGTACACAATATTCAAGGTGTGGCCTCACCAAGGCCCTGTACAACTGCAGTAAGACCTCCCTGTTCCTGTACTCAAATCCTCTTGCTATGAAGGCCAACATGCCATTTGCCTTCTTCACCACCTGCTGTACCTGCATGCCAACTTTCAATGACTGATGTACCATGACACCCAGGACTCATTGCACCTCCCCTTTTCCTAATCTGTCACCATTCAAATAATATTCTGCCTTCCTCATTTTGCCTCCAAAGTGGATAACCTCACATTTATCTACATTATACTGCATCTGCCATGCATTTGCACACTCACCTAACCTGTCCAAGTCACCCTGCAACCTCTTAGCATCCTCCTCACAGCTCACATTGCTTAGAGTCATCTGCAAACTTGGAGATGTTACATTCAATTCCTTCGTCTAAATCATTAATGTATATTGTAAATGGGATCCCAGCACTGAACCCTGTGGTACCCCACTAGTCACTGCCTGCCATTCCGAAATGGACCCGTTTATTCCCACTCTTTGCTTCCTGTCTGCCAACCAGTTCTCTATCCACGTAGTACATTACCCCCAATATCATGTGCCTTAATTTTGCACACCAATTTCTTGTGTGGGACCTTGTCAAAAGCCTTTTGAAAGTCCAAATACACCACATCCATTGGTTCTCTTCCTTATCAATTCTACTAGTTACATCCTCAAAAAATTCTAGAAGATATGTCAAGCATGATTTCCCTTTCATAAATCCATGCTGATTTGGACCGATCCTGTCACTGCTTTCCAAATGCGCTGCTATTACACCTTTAATAATTGACTCCAGCATTTTCCCCACTACTGATGTCAGGCTAACTGGTCCATAATTATGTTTTTTCTCTCCCTCCTTTTTAAAAAAGTGGTGTTACATTAGCTACCCTCCAACCCATAGGAACTGATCCAGAGTCTATAGAATGTTGGAAAATGACCACCAATGCATCCACTATTTATAGGGTCACTTCCTTAAGTATTCTGGGATGCAAACTGTCAAGCCTTGTGGATTTATCAGCCTTCAATCCCATCAATTTCCCTAACACAATTTCCTGACTAATAAGAATTTCCTTCAGTTCCTCCTTCTCGCTAGACCCTCGGTCCCTTAGTATTTCCTTAAGGTTATTTGGGTCTTCCTTACTGAAGACAGAACCAAAGTATTTGTTGAATTGGCCTGCCATTTCTTTGTTCCCCGTTATAAATTCACCTGATTCTGGCTGCAAGGGACCTACATTTGTCGTCACTAATATTTTTCTCTTTACATATCAATAGAAGCTTTTGCAGTCAGTTTTTATGTTCCCTGCAAGCATAGTCACGTACTCTATTTTCCTCCTCCTAATTAAACCCTTTGTCCTCCTCTGCTGAATTCTAAATTTCTCCCAGTCCTCAGGTTTGCTGCTTTTTCTGGCCAATTTATATGCCTCTTCCTTGGATTTAACACTATCCCTTCATCATGCAATAGGGTGGCCAACCCTCCAGGATTGTCCTGTAGTCTCCAAAAATTAAAAATTCATCTCCTGGACCCAACAGCAAGTACAGAAACGTGGTGGTGGCAATTACAGAAACGTGGTTGCAGGATGGCCAAGACTGGGAATTAAACATACAGGGGTATCTGACAATTCGGAAAGATAGACAAGAAGGGAAAGGAGGTGGGGTAGCTCTGTTAATAAAGGATACTATCAGGGCAGTTGTGAGAGATGATATTGGCTCTAATGAACAAAATGTTGAATCATTGTGGGTGGAGATTAGAGATAGTAAGGGGAAAAAGTTACTGGTGGGCGTAGTTTATAGGCCCCCAAATAATAACCACACGGTGGGGCGGACAATAATCAAGGGAATAATGTAGGCATGTGAAAAACGAATGGCAGTAACCATGGGGGATTTTAACCTACATATCGATCGGTCAAATCAAATCGCAGGGGGTAGCCTGGAGGAGGAATTTATAGAATGCATACGGGATTGTTTCTTAGAACCGTATGTGATAGAACCTACAAGGGAGCAAGCTATCTCAGATCTGGTCCTGTGTAATGAGACAGGAATAATAAACGATCTCTTAGTAAAAGATCCTCTCGGAATGAGTGATCACAGTATGGTTGAATTTATAATACAGATTGAGGGTGAGGAAGTAGTGTCTCAAACGAGCATACTATGCTTAAACAAAGGGGACTACAGTGGGATGAGGACAGAGTTGGCTAAAGTAGACTGGGAACACAGACTAAACGGTGGCACAATTGGGGAACAGTGGAGGACTTTTAAGGAGCTCTTTCATAGTGCTCAACAAAAATATATTCCAGTGAAAAAGAAGGGCAGTAAGAGAAGGGATAACCAGCCGTGGATAACCAAGGAAATAAAGGAGAGTATCAAATTAAAAAACCAATGCGTATAAGGTGGCCAAGGTTAGTGGGAAACTAGAAGATTGGGAACATTTTAAACGACAGCAAAGAATGACTAAGAAAGCAATAAAGAAAGGAAAGATAGATTACGAAAATAAACTTACGCAAAACATAAAAAGCTTTTACCGATATATAAAACAGAAAAGAGTCCCTTAGAAGATGAAAAGGGGGATTTAATAATGGGAAATGTGGAAATGGCTGAGACCTTAAACAATTATTTTGCTTCGGTCTTCACAGTGGAAGACACAAAAACGATGCCAAAAATTGCTGGTCACAGGAACGTGGGAAGGGAGGACCTTGAGACAATCACTATCACTGGGGGGGTAGTGCTGGACAGGCTAATGGGACTCAAGGTAGACA
This sequence comes from Pristiophorus japonicus, assembly GCF_044704955.1. Lineage (NCBI taxonomy): Eukaryota > Metazoa > Chordata > Chondrichthyes > Pristiophoridae > Pristiophorus > Pristiophorus japonicus. Next base: position 514,556,566 of record NC_091977.1, on the reverse strand, counting down.
AGTCCCCTGGTCTGCATCACAGGGTATTAAAAGAGATGGCGGAAGTTATAGCAGATGCATTCATTATAATCTACCAAAATTCTCTGGACCTTGGGGAGGTACCAGCGGATTGGAAAGCAGTTAATGTCACGCCTCTGTTTAAAACAGGGGGCAGACAAAAGGCAGGTAACTATAGGCCGGTTAGTTTAACATCTGTAGTGGGGAAAATGCTTGAAGCTATCATTAAGGAAGAAATAGCGGGACATCTAGATAGGAACAGTGCAATCAAGCAGATGCAGCATGGATTCATGAAGGGGAAATCATGTTTAACTAATTTACTGGAATTCTTTGAGGATATAACGAGCATGGTAGATAGAGGTGTACCGATGGATGTGGTGTGTTTAGAGTTCCAAAAGGCATTCGATAAGGTGTCACACAAAAGGTTACTGTAGAAGATAAAGGTACGCAGAATCAGAGGAAATGTATTAGCATGGATCGAGAATTGGCTGGTGAACAGAAAGCAGAGAGTCGGGATAAATGGGTCCTTTTCGGGTTGGAAATCGGTGGTTAGTGGTGTGCCGCAGGGATCGGTGCTGGGACCACAACTGTTTACAATATACATAGATGACCTGGAAGAGGGGACAGAGTGTAGTGTAACAAAATTTGCAGATGACACAAAGATTAGTGGGAAAGCGGGTTGTGTAGAGGACACAGAGAGGCTGCAAAGAGATTTATATAGGTAAGCGAATGGGCTAAGGTTTGGCAGATGGAATACAATGTCGGAAAATGTGAGGTCATCCACCTTGGAAAAAAAAAATCAGTAAAAGGGAATATTATTTGAATGGGGAGAAATTATAACATGCTGCGGTGCAGAGGGACCTGGGGATCCTTGTGCATGAATCCCAAAAAGTTAATTTGCAGGTGCAGCAGGTAATCAGGAAGGCGAATGGAATGTTGGCCTTCATTGCGAGAGGGATAGAGTACAAAAGCAGGGAGGTCCTGCTGCAACTGTACAGGGTATTGGTGAGGCCGCACCTGGAGTACTGCGTGCAATTTTGGTCACCTTACTTAAGGAAGGATATACTAGCCTTGGAGGGGGTACAGAGACGATTCACGAGGCTGATACCGGAGATGAGGGGGTTACCTTATGATGATAGATTGAGTAGACTGGGTCTTTACTCATTGGAGTTCAGAAGGATGAGGGGTGATCTTATAGAAACATTTAAAATAATGAAAGGGATAGACAAGATAGAGGCAAAGAGGTTGTATCCACTGGTCGGGGAGACTAGAACTAGGGGGCACAGCCTCAAAATACAGGGGAGCCAATTTAAAACCGAGTTGAGAAGGAATTTCTTCTCCCAGAGGGTTGAGAATCTGTGGAATTCTCTGCCCAAGGAAGCAGTTGAGGCTAGCTCATTGAATGTATTCAAATCACAGATAGATAGATTTTTAACCAATAAGGGAATTAAGGGTTACGGGGAGCGGGCGGGTAAGTGAAGCTGAGTCCACAGCCAGATCAGCCATGATCTTGTTGAATGGCGGAGCAGGCTCGAGGGGCTAGATGGCCAACTCCTGTTCCTAATTCTTATGTTCTTATATTATGTAACCCAGGAGAAACATCAAGAAAATGATTTTAAAAATTGTGTTTTTTTAAATCCGTTCATGGGATGTGGGCGTCCCTGCCAAGGCCAGCATTTATTGCCCATCCCGAATTGCCCTTGAGAAGGAGGTGGTGAGCCGCCATTTCAGAGGGAAGTTAAAAGTCAACCGCATTGACTGGAGTCACATATCGGCCAGACCGGGTAAGGACGGCAGATTTCCTTCCCTAAAAGGACATTATTGTCTTTTTTGATTTACCATGAATGCTTTTGTTTATTAGTTATAAAAATATTAGAGATGGAAAAAAAGGCTGTTTTGACTGGGACGTTGGAGATCATGTGATGAAGCCTCCAGGAATATGTCTAGCCAGAGTTGGCAACCCTGATGCCCAGCTAATTAATTATATTCATTGCAAATAAAGTATATAATCCGACAAATATAGGTTAATGCTGTCGACCGGGCACATTGTTGAAATATTAACGCAGCATTATGCCAAAGAGACAGGTTAAAACCTTCTGACTGATCTACAATCAATGCTAATGATTTTTAGCTTGATTTTTCAGCTGTTCAATCCAGCCATTAAGTCTGGTATTGACAGTAATGTCAGACTAACATAGCACTTTAAATCAAAGATTTAATAAAACTTACGGTTTCATTAGAAGTGTTTACAATTTTGTTTCATGGCCAATTGTCTATAGCTGTACTATTCGGTTTCAAATGTAATAATCTACCGAGGGTACTATTACAGTGTTGGAGGGGCTGGAGGGGCACAAGATGTGGGTAAATATTTGTGGTTACATCTTTAAACATACGTGTCTCCAATCTACTTTCCACACCAGCGATGGTATATATTAAAAAGAAAGACTTCCATTTATTTAGCGCCTTTCATGACCTCACGTCCCAAAATGCTTTACAGCCAGTGTAGTCACTGGTTGTAATGTAGAAAATGCGCAGACAATTTGCACACAGCAAGTTCCTACAAACTGCATCATCATCATAGGCAGTCCCTCGGCATCGAGGAAGACTTGCTTTCACTCTTAAAATGTGTCCTTAGGTGGCTGTACAGTGCAATACAAGATCCACAGTCCATCACAGGTGGGACAGATAGTTGTTGAGGGTAAGGGAGGGTGGGACAGATTTACCGCACCCTCTTTCCGCTGCCTGCGTTTGATTTCTGCATGCTCTCGGCGATGAGACTCGAGGTGCTCAGCGCCCTCCCGGATGCACTTCCTCCACTTAGGGCGGTCTTTGGCCAGGGACTCCCAGGTGTCGGTGGGGATGTTGCACTTTATCAGGGAGGTTTTGAGGGTGTCCTTGTAACGTTTCCTCTGCCCACCTTTGGCTCGTTTGCCATGAAGGAGTTCCGAGTAGAGTGCTTGCTTTGGGAGTCTCGTGTCTGGCGTGCGGACAATATGGCCTGCCCAGCGGAGCTGATCAAGTGTGGTCAGTGCTTGAATGCTGGGGATGTTGGTGCGTCTGTCCTCCCAGGGGATTTGTAGGATCTTACGTAGACATCGTTGGTGGTACTTCTCCAGAGACTGGAGGTGTCTACTGTACATGGTTCTGTCTCTGAGCCATACAGGAGAGCAGCCCTGTAGACCATGAGCTTGGGGGCAGATTTCAGGGCCTGGTCTTCGAACACTCTTTTCCTCAGGTGGCCGAAGGATGCACTGCTGCACTGGAGGCGGTGTTGAATCTCTTCATCAATGTCTGCTCTTGTTGATAAGAGGCTTCCAAGGTATGGAAAATGGTTCACGTTGTCCAGGGCCACACCGTGGATCTTGATGACTTGGGGGGGGTGGGAATGGCGGGGGGGGGGGGGGCGGAGTGCTGTGCGGTGAGGGAAGGATGTGGAGGACCTTTCTCTTACGGATGTTTTGCGTAAGGCCCATGTTTTCGTACGCCTCAGTAAATACGTCAACTATGTCCTGGAGTTCAGCCTCTATTGTGCGCAGACGCAGGCGTCGTCCGTGTACTGTAGCTCGACGACAGAGGTTGGGGTGGTCGCGGACCTATCATAGTAATGTGATAATGACCAGATAATCTGTTTAAGTGATGTTGATTGAAGGATAAATTTTGGCCAGGACACTGGGGGTAAACTCCCCTGCTCTTCTTCGAAATAGTGCCATGGGATCCTTCACATCCACCTGAGAGAGCTGATGGGGCCTCGGTTTAACGGCTCTTCTGAAAGACAGCACCTCCAGCAGCGCAGCACTCCCTCAGCACTGCACTGGAGAGTCAGTCTCGATTTTTGTGCTCAAGTTTCTGCAGTGGGATTTGAACCCACAACCTCGGACTCAGATTAGTAATTTTTTTTGAATTCGTCGCTAGCAAGACATCACTGGCAACACCAGCATTTATTGGCCATCCCTAATTGCCCATGAGAAGAATGTCATTAACTTTAAAATTCTACACAAAAATAAATGTTAAATCTTATTTGCTTTTATTTTATTTTGTTGCTACTGTTACTGGCTTGAAATCCAGACTTATTTCCAGCAGCACTTCCCTCACTCATTTTTTCAAGCCTTCAAAACTGTGGACCTTCTTACCACCTCTCATTGTGAAGCTTTTAAAACCCAAGTGGGCTCTGTTATGTATGGAGAAAGAGTCAAGCTGAACACTGTGAGCTCAAAGTTATGTGTGACCTTGGTCTTTTATTGCAGGTCTCCAGAGTGCCTCTCCAACCTGTGAGGCCTCCTTAAATACCTGTGCTCCCAAGGGATTATGGGATCCCTTGGGACACCAGGGGATGAGCCCTCTGGTGGCTGTACAAAGTAAATGCAAGTTCACATATATAACAGGCTCAGTCACTACTTCCCAATTTCTTCTACTCTTTTCAATCTGTATTATCGGTCTTGGTCCTTCACTCGAGTTCCTTGATGTAAGAAAAATCATGGTAAAGCCGCTATTAAAATGGACAACTTAAAAAACAAACTCATCAAATAATAATCTACATGTTTCCCCTCCAATCCTCTGGAAGTATCCATAATTCAATCAATGGAATGTCCCATCACGAAGTTAAGGGAAATGATCAAAGCTGACTTTACATGAAACGAGGGTACAATCTCAATTTAATAAATGCAGTTTGAAACAAAAGATTAGAGAGCTGCTGATTTTATTTAGAAAATGAAAATATGAGCCAAAGACAATCTTCCCGTCAGCCACAAAATGCATATTGTATCCCTTTGGGAAATATCCTGTGTTAGTTTTATAAGGCAGCATAATTCATGTCGTTTTGAAGTTAATTGCCATAATACACCTGTTTTTTTTTTTTCTTTCTTTCATTCTTGATAACTGATATTTTATCAAACAATCCACTTGTAACAAGTCTAGCACTGTGTTGTTTACGCAGAATTGTTTTACTTTTGTCTCTATTCAGGGACCAGTTCATTTTGGGTCCTGTATAATGCAATTGCTTCCCAGTGTCTTAAACAGTGGTTGAGATAGATTGATTGTCTCTTGATCACAAACTGCACACACAGTAAGTGTAGGTAGGTGATTGTGCCCATGGTAAAACCGGTGGGGTCATAATTTAAATATGCACATCAGGCTCCGATGGTGATGTCCTTCGGGATCTAACTGCTATTTTAACCGGAAGCCTGTGCAGACAAGCCTGTTGTGCCTTTCCCCCCATGCCAACCTAGCGGGAAGAGGAATCGGGGCACTGCTGCTCCTCCGGGCCCCACAAGGAAAGTTTGGGCCTCCCTATGCCTATCGCAAGGAGCTGCTTAACTCCTCCTCACCACCACTTACCTGAGTACCGGGGACCACACCTTCCGCCCCCTGCAGCCGCCTCCTGCCACCTGGCATTGCGTCTCCGCCTGCAGCCAGCTGCCACTTCCTGCCGGGATCAGACAGGAGACTGACTGGCGATGCAGATCAGGCCCGGCACTTTAAAATCACCCAGGCTTCAAGCTGCCAAGATCAAGACAGTTTACCTTCTGCCTTAGCCACTGCCCATCTGACTCCTCCCCAGAGTTAGAACCAGGGCTTCTTTTTCTAAAGTCCTCCGCCTTTTACTTCCAAATTCACATTCAAAACCTCTCCTCAAAATCTAACTCTGACCAAACTGTTAGTTACCTTTTCCAATTCACGACTGTTGGCCATTTCCTTTAAAACAAAAAGCAAGATACTGCGGATGCTGGAAATCTGAAATAAAAACAGAAAGTACTGGGAGCGCTCAGCCAGTCAGGCAGCAGCTGTGGTGAGAGAAACAGATTTAACGCTTCATGTTAACGAAAGGCCATCGACCCGAAACGTTAACTCTGTTTCTTTCTCGACAGATGCCACCTGACCTGCTGAGTATTTCCAGCATTTTATATTTTTATTTAGTGACCATTTCCTCTCTCCTTCTGTGCAGCATATTGGGAAATCCTGCTATGTCGAGGCCATCCAACATTGCTCATTGTTGTAAAGACAGTCTTTGGGGAGGAGTTTGGGCAGTTTGAACCGACCTACTATTTTAAAAAAAAGGAAACTTTGGTCCATTGGGAATTTTTAGGCACTCCGGTTCATAGAACAGCCAACTCCAGAAAGTCTGCTCAAAGAATGGAAACTTCGCTATCGGAGTAAATTCACACAGTCACATTTCCCAATAAAAGTTAAGGAAAGTTTCTGGAGCAGATTGGAAGGTTTTTTTTTTTCGCCTTGTGTCAGTAACCAGTACTCTTGGGTTAGGTATGGTATATGTATATGGAGAGTACAAAGTTCCCTTTATACTGTCAAAACAGTATGGTACATAGAAACATAGAAAATAGGTGCTGGAGTAGGCCATTCGGCCCTTCGAGCCTGCACCACCATTCAATAAGATCATGGCTGATCATTCCCTCAGTACCCCTTTCCTGCTTTCTCTCCATACCCCTTGATCCCTTTAGCCGTAATGGCCATATCTAACTCCCTCTTGAATATATTCAATGAACTGGCATCAACAACTCTCTGCGGTAGAGAATTCTGTAGGTTAACAACTCTCTGAGTGAAGAAGTTTCTCCTCATCTCAGTCCTAAATGGTCTACCCCTTATCCCAAGACTGTGTCCCCGGTTCTGGACTTCCCCATCATCGAGAACATTCTTCCCGCATCTAACCTGTCCAGTCCCGTCAGAATCTTGTAAGTTTCTATGAGATTCCCTCTCATCCTTCTAAACTCCAGTATATAAAGGCCCAGTTGATCCAGTCGCTCCTCATATGTCAGTCGCGCCATCCCGGGAATCAGTCTGGTGAACCTTCGCTGCACTCCCTCAATAGCAAGAATGTCCTTCCTCAGATTAGGAGACCAAAACTGAACACAATATTCCAGGTGAGGCATGACCAAGGCCCTGTACAACTGCAGTAAGACCTCCCTGCTCCTATACTCAAATCCCCTAGCTATGAAGGCCAACATAACATTTGCCTGCTGTACCTGCATGCCAACTTTCAATGACTGATAAACCATGACACCCAGGTCGGGTTACACCTCCCCCTTTCCTCCTGCCGCCATTCAGATAATATTCTGCCTTTGTGTTTTGCCCCCAAAGTGGATAACCTCACATTTATCCACATTATACTACATCTGTCATGCATTTGCCCACTCACCTAACCTGTCCAAGTCACCCTGCAGCCTTTTAGCGTCCTCCTCACAGCTCACACCGCCACCCAGTTTAGTGTCATCTGCAAACTTGGAGATATTACACTCAATTTCTTCATCTAAATCATTAATGTATATTGTAAATAGCTGGGGTCCCAGTACTGAGCCGTGCGGCACCCCACTAGTCACTGCCTGCCATTCTGAAAAGGACCCGTTTATCCCGACTCTCTGCTTCCTGTCTGTCAACCAGTTCTCTATCCACATCAGTACATTACCCCCAATACCATGTGCTTTAATTTTGCACACCACTCTCTTGTGTGGGACCTGGTCAAAAGTATTTTGAAATTCCAAATAGACCACATCCACTGGTACATGTACATGGAGAATACAAAGTTATCTTTATATTGTTAAAACAGTATGGTGCATGTATATGGAGAGTACAAAGTTCCCTTTATACAGTCACAATAATGCTGCCAAACCCAAAATTCAGAAGCGCACCCCAACAGTATCAATGTATCATTTGTGGCCTTACAGTGAGTGGGACTGATAAGTTGGTGCCAATTATGGACAGTTTTGATCCAGAGCTTATATAGCAACCTGAGCCCAAATTTAAAATTCTCATTCTTAAAATTCACATTCCCTTCATGGTCTTGCATCTCCCTGTCTCTATAATCTCTTTTAGACCTACAATTCCTCCCCCCTCCCCCCTCCCCCCTCCCACCTGCCCCACTGCCCCCAACCCCCCTGCCACCACCCTCCCCAGAATCTCCATCCTTCCAACTTTGGCCTTCAATGTACACCCACCCACCCCACCAACCTTTGCCCAACCATTGAGAGTTGTTCCCAGGGAATTCCCTCCCTAAACCCATCTGCCTCTCCTCTTTTAAGGTCCTCATTAAAACACTCTATCCTAAAAAAACTTCTTTATCCAAAGAGTGGTGAGAATGTGGAACTCGTTACCACAGGGAGTGGTTAAAGTGAATAGTATCGATGCATTTAAGAGGAGGTAGACAAGCATATGAGGGAGAAGGGAATAGAGGGTTATGCTGATAGATTTAGATGAGGAAAGACGGGATGAGGCTCGAGTGGAGCATAAATGCCGGCATGACTGATTGGGCCAAATGGCCTGTTTCTGTGCCGTATATCCTATGTAATCCTATGTAATCCTATGTGGCCCTAATATCTGCATTGGCTTGCTATCCATTTTCATCCGATTATGCTTCGGTGAAGTGACTTGTTGGGATGTCATTCTAATTGAAGACACTATATAGATGCAAGTTGTTGTTGATTTAAAAGAAGTAGAAGGCTAGTATGGAGAGAAGGTCTATTTGGTTGCAGGCTAGCTACCATAGAACAAAATCTGAGACTTACATTAATGGTTTCCAATATCTTCCATTGCCACATCAGGTAGCAGAAATGTTGGTACAGGTAATGCAAAAAAAGAAAAAAAGAGATATGCATTTATATAGCGTCTCTCATGACCTTAGGATGTCCAAAATCACATCACAGCCAATGCAGTACTTTTGAAGTGTAGTTACTGTTGTAATGGAGGAAGCGCAGCAGCCAATCTGTGCACAGCAAGCTCCCACAAACAGCAATGTGATAATGACAAGATAATCTGCTTTTTTTTTTAATGATGTTGATTGAAAGAAAGAAAGGAAAGACTTGGATTTATATAGCGCCTTTTACGACCACCAGACGTCTCAAAGCGCTTTACAACCAATGAAGTACTCTTGGAGTGCAGTCACTGTTGTAATGTGAGATTGAGGGTTAAGCGTTGGCCAGGACACATGAGAATTCCCCTGCTTTTCGAAGTGCGATGGAATCTTTTATGTCCACCTGAGAGAGCAGATGGGGCCTCAGTTTAACAATTCATCTGAAAGACGGCCACTCCGACAGTGCGGCGCTCCCTCAGCACTGCACTGGAGTGTCAGCCTAGATTTATGTGCTCAAGTTCCTGGAGTGGGACTCAAAACCACAACCGGCTCAGAGGCGAGAGTGCTACCCACTACAGCTGACTGTACCCAACAATATTAATACTGGCAATTTGGGTGGAATACAGCAATCTGAAATATGCAAACTACAAACGCGGTATTACAGTGGGACAAAGTACAAAACAAGTCTTATCAGGGCACATCTCAAGGAAATGATATGGCAGAACGGTATTTATCTCTTTAGCTTTACTGCGCCTGATATGCCTCAGCTAACAGACAATGGTATAGACGCGTGTTCCAGGAAAACAAAAGCACCTCGACAGCCCATGGCAATAAACATGAAACTATACAAAGTGTTGTGGAAAGCATGTGTGACACATCAATAAGCCAGAGAGCGTGCTAGCCCCAGGCAGCACTCACTTACAAGAATAATTTACTCAGATTTCTCTTCTTATTTTTTGACAAGGCAGTCATATCCGAGAAATATTCTGTTGTATTTACAGAAATTATTGCAGGAATTAAAACATGCCAGGGAGCTGACAAATGGCATTTCATCAGGGTCAGAGTCTAAAATATGAGAACCTTACAGAATTCGCTTTACACTCGAATGACCTGCAGCTTTTCCAGGGTAAACAAGTACAGTCATGTCCCTGGATGCTTTTCCACAAAATCATTTTTGACAAATGAATGGGTTTTAGCTTCATGTGTTATAAGTTGCCATAGAAATGCTAACATCAAACAACAACAAAAAAAAGTTGCTGTGAATTGAGTCACATTAAACTAACAACACTCCAGTGTCTAGTTTGATGTACAGGGGATTTTTTGTTTGTTTTGAACAAATGGTTCTAACATTAAACATTTGTCTCAGATTTCCTTCACAGCATCATAAACTGTGTTCATTTACGGATCACAGCTTTTGGACATGGTAACCGGAGCGGATTAACAGTATGGTTCAGCTTCACGCTTGCTTGTAGCTATTGGGTTAAACATAGAAACATAGAAATTAGGTGCAGGAGTAGGCCATTCGGCCCTACGAGCCTGCACCACCATTCAATAAGATCATGGCTGATCATTCACCTCAGTACCCCTTTCCTGCTTTCTCTCCATACCTCTTGATCCCTTTAGCCATCAGGGCCATATCTAACTCCCTCTTGAATATATCTAACGAACTGGTATCAACAACTCTCTGCGGTAGAGAATTCCACAGGTTAACAATTCTCTGAGTGAAGAAGTTTCTCCTCTTCTCAGTCCTAAATGGCTTACCCCTTATTCTTAGACTGTGACCCCTGGTTCTGGACTTCCCCAACATCGGGAACATTCTTCCTGCATCTAACCTGTCCAGTCCCGTCAGAATTGTATATATTTCTATGAGATTCCCTCTCATTCTTCTAACCTCCAGTGAATACAGGCCCAGTCAATCCAGTCTCTCCTCATATGTCAGTCCCGCTATCCTGGGAATCAGTCTGGTGAACCTTCGCTGCACTCCCTCAATAGCAAGAACGTCCTTCCTCAGATTAGGAGACCAAAACGGAACACAATATTCCAGATGAGACCTCACCAAGGCCCTGTACAACTGCAGTAAAACCTCTGCTCTTTGGCCTATTGAGCCCCCAAAATGGCGGGCAGCATATTTGCGGAAGTGCGCAGCCTGCCATGTTGGAAAAGGAAAAAAAAATCGTTGTGCAGTTCCCATGCCTGAAACAAGTGTTCGATGCCTCTCATATGGAATTAAGGTGCCTCACGCCTGTTTGAGGCTCTAACTGCAATAAGGCCTTGCCAACGATTCCTACATCCCAGGAACGAATATTAATAAGATTGGTTCGCACCAGAAACAAGGCCTTGCAACCACCTGTTACCAACAAATTGAGTTTGTGAAATATACTTCCTTGAATGTGGAACTGGAAAGAGCAGGTGTGCCCTTCCTGCACCAACATTGAAATAACACAGGCCGTCACATCGCCCCCCCCACCCTCCACCCCTCCCCCCCCCCCCCCCACCACCACAGCCTCCATTCCTCCCACCATGCTGGCTAAATGGAAATGAGTCCCAATGCCGGAGGTGCCTCAGGCCTCACCACTCAGGTGCAGGGATTGAACCATGCACTTCCCCGCACATCCAGCAATGGGCGTTCCCAAACTTCTATCCTATACTGTCCAAGTTCATGTGAAGAATAGTCACTTGGCTGAGGAACTGGACAGTATTTTGTATCAATAAAACCACACCCACCATGGATGAATTTGGTTTTAAACACAGCAATATGTTGGCGTACAAAACACTCAATTATTGCATAGAATTAGAGCACATGGGATATTACGCATTAGGTTCACAGTGATTCGGCCTTAAGGCAGTACATCAGAATTGTTAAAGGAGTTGCTTATAGCCAGTGGTTAAAGTGGAATTTGTGAAGAAGAGGCAAACACATTCCCCCTGCCACCTGTGCATTTTGACTCCACTTCTATATTGGTTGGCCCCTCCTCTAACGTTTAACACCCGGGGAGAAGTGGCAGCAAGGTCAAATGGTCACGGAGGGGCAGGAACCATCACAAGGTTGGCAGGACAGCAATCAAGGACAATTTAGAAGTACTTCCTACATTACAACAATGACCACACTCCAAAAGTACTTCATTGGCTGTAAAGCGCTTTGAGACATCCGATGGTCATGAAAGGCACTATATAAATCCATTTCTTTCTTTCTTTTTTCTTTCTTTCCTTCCCGTATAGATGCCTCCCCCTTCCCTTTCCAGAAAATGCATCGAGTACAGTCTTCCCTGTTGAAATCAATAATTTCCTTCAATGAAATAAGGTCAATCTTTGAAATAAATTCAACTTTATTCTAAACCTAATGCCGATCATAACCCCAAGACCAATCTTACCCCCAACTTCAGACTGGAGGGATCATTACTTCAGGGGTACATGGACAGATTAACAGACAGATTAATAGATTGGGCAGATAGACATCACAAAATTTAACGCAGAAAATTGTGAAGTGATACATTTCGGGAGGAAGAATAAGGAAACAATTTTAAAGTGGTAGAAGAACAGATAGACTTAAGAACTCTTTAAAAGTAGAAGTTGAAAACGCTGCAAAATAAATCGCATAAGTGGTCTTAGGTTTTATAAATCGTAGCATGAAGTACAAAGACAAAGAAGTAATGTTAAACCTATATCAATCACTGGGTAGAATACCGTGGCTGAATTTCTATGTGGGTTCTCCCAATCGTCTGCCGTAACTTTGGCAGAAGAACTGCGGAAAAATGGCGAAATCCGGAAAAAGATCATCAAAACCAAAAAATAACATCCCGTGCACTCAATTTCCACGGATGAAATGAAGAATTAGTCTACTGTTCGAATAAAGGCCTGAACGTATCATCGCTTTCCAAATTACATCACCTCGGCTGCAGCAACAGGCTTATGTAAAGCTCTTGCCTATTTCTGGTTGGAGTTTCACGCATCAGTGATATGCTCCACTGGAAATGCAGGTCGTGCACCTTGCAGGCAGAGTTCCAGCAGAAGTCAGCTCCGGCCATATTTCTAATCAGTTGTGCCCTGATCACCCCCAACAATGACACTCACTTTACTCTGACGGGCACAGGACTCTAGTTGTGCATGAAGGGACATTCACATCAATTTTCATAGGTCTTACATTATTTCTCTAAGGCTTTCTTCTACTCAGACTCCAGTAAACTGTACTGCCTACCTTTCTGAGCTCACTGCCTATTGAACACAAAAGGCCTTTTAGTTGCCACTTTATCATCACTGATGGTCAGTGCAAGTTCCATATTGCCTCCATTTTAACTCCTAGTGGATTCCCCACTCAGGCCTGAGTTAAAATTACCAGTCGGATCTCAGTGATGTCATCGGGCCACAACATGCATATGTGTGGAAGGACCCTGTTGGCTCCGGGCGTGTGTCCTTGCTGCCTGCTCAGGAGAATGGGCTAAAATTGCAGCCGTGCAATCATGGCGGTTCTTGGACAGGGAAGAGCCAGGGCGATTTTAACTGCCCACCCGCCAGGTTTGTGCTGAGCGAGTAGGGTTAAAATCGCACTCCAATGTCAGTTGATCTTTCCAATGGTTCCAGAGCTGCTGTACGTGTTTTTCCTCGGTATTTGATTGTTCAGCTGCTCCCTTGTGCTATTTTTGCCATGCTCAGCACTAGGTAACTGATTCGCTATTGCTCAGTTCTGCTTGGACACCAGCATTTCTTCACGTGGACAGCCAATGGTGCTAACTGCAGAATTGTGCAGGAATTGTTACGTTGCAGCAAATCACTTGCCCTAATTAACTGCATTTTGTTTTCTTAGCTCTGGCTTACTGTTGCGTAATTTCATGATTAATACCTTATTCTCGTGGCTTTGATAACTGAGAGGCAAGAAAGGTTGTCATGTGCAGGATTCAATGCAACTTACTGTCATTGAGTTCACTTCAACTAAGGCCCAACGACTGGCAGTTTTGCTCCCCTCAGCCTTTTCTTCTTTGAATTGGTGCAGAAGCACTGCCCTTCTGACATTACCGTATATTTTCCCAGTTCTTCGTACCACCAAGAGTCAGGGGCTGCGGGAGGAAATGTACGATATGCTGTGTGGCCAGTGGTTGACTCACCACAAATCCACGAGTGCGCCGCGCACAGTTTCCAGCCCGTTGATGTTAATGGATGGACCAATCAGAAACAATGTACCCGTGATTGTCCGATAGGTTGTCAGCTGCGCTGGAGGCTCCCCCGGTGATGTGCAGCCTGGGAAAATCCTTCCTCCTTTTTCCACACCAGAAAACTTTATTTACCACATCCCTGTTTGTTCCATTACTTTTCCAGCAGTTTCACAATTACTGATGTCGTGTGAATTTATTTAGCTAGGAAGTGACTGCTCAGCTTGTTCACCATATGTTTCTGTTCTAGCAATTGACACATAAACCCGCTGTCTGCTGCACCAAATGGAGTGAATGTTCACTGAACCCCAATAACAACGGAGAAAAATGGCCACCTCTGTGTGTCTTCATCATCATAGGCGGTCCCTCGAAACGAGGATGACTTGCTTCCACGCCAAAAAAGGATAAGTTTGCAGGTGTTTCAATGAAGGACCATAAAATTCCAGGTCCTGAACTACATCCTGAAGGGTGGAAGAGGCCTGTGCGTGGATTTTTTTTAACGTGGGGTGGCCGTTGCACACCAGCCACCACACGGACTTGGCAGAGCTAGGTCTTGGTCCAGTGGCAAGGGTTATCCAAGACGACTGGGGACCTGCTCTGCTGCACGGACCTAGTGCACACACATATTGCAGTGTGGGCTGGCTCGTGCTGCCCCTGGGCCCCTGGCCCCGAACTCACGCCTCCCCTGGGCCCCGATCACATTCCTCCACAGTCTCTCACAGCTCCTTCGCCCCGACCTCGCCGCACCTGCTGTATCTGCCCACGCTCCAATCACCGATCTGGACCTTGCTGACCTCACTCTTCGCTGCCGTCGCAGCTTGTGTTGCTCCCTGAGGTGGCATGCCTTCCACGCTGCTCCCAGGCCGCTGCTCGCCACTCCTTTTATAGTCCCTGACCTGCCGTTGGTGTTCTCCCGCAGGTCGGGGCCTCCACGCTGCTCCCAGGCCGCTGCTCGCCGCTCCTTTTATAGTCCCTGATCTGCCGTTGGTGTTCTCCCGCAGGTCGGGGTCGTAAAGTCCAATTGGTAGCTGTTCACATATTTCAAGTCAAACCGGGAAAAATACTGACCTGGACTAGCTGCGGTATTTCTGCTACTGATTAAGTCTACTATCGGACATGACATGGTTGCCTCCATTTTCTATTGACGATAAAAGATTTCCCAATGGGTTATATCCAACTAGTTTCACAGCCCTGTTGAGATGTTATCAGTAGTCAGTGATAAATCCCAGTGTAAGAACTGACATAATGCTGGACGATGTTAGAGATCTCACCACTGAAAATGCCAAAGTACTGAGATTTATGCCCTGTAAAATTGGACCTCCAGGATATGACAGTCAATGGGGAGCGTGAACCAACACTGCAGAAATGTACAGAATTCAGAGCAGCCTGATTCCTTGGCCAGGAGGGACTTCTATATTTATACTCCAGTTGCATTACAGATCTGCTTCCATTGGCACCGCAGGGCAAATTTGGCAACACTGGAATAACAGTAGAATCATACAGCCTAGGAGGCCATTTGGCCCATCCTGCCTGTGCCGGCTCTTTGCAAGAGCTATCCAATTGGTTACATTCTTTCCCCATAGCTCTTAAAATGTTTTTCCCTATACATAGTGAGACTTTATCAATCTGGGCCACCCTCCTTATCTGAGGTACGTCTGTATAGACCAGGATAAAAGTGCAGGCCTCGGGGCAAATGTGGACTTTGCTCCCGGCAGTGAAACCCCAACCTGTGGGCACCAACATCACCTCTTTAATATCAGAGCATGGTTTGTGACAACAGGGCTCCCTCTGGGGACAGAGCAGCGCAGTGTAAAATGAAATATAATGTGTGAAAGAGCGCTGCACAAAAGCTCAACTACACAACACACACCTTTGTGGAATTCCTCAGTGAGTTAAATGTTCTCACCACTGCATTACTGTTAATACTATTCAAGATGGTATAGAAGGTTCACAGTCAACATTCAATGGCATTACCACCGTCAAATCCCCCACCATCCATATCCTGTGGGTCACCATTGACCAGGATCTTAACTGGACCAGCCGCGTAAATATTCTGGCTGCACGAGCAGGTCAGAGGCTGGGTATGCTGTAACAAGTGACTCACCTCCTGACTATACAAAGACTTTCCACCATCTAAAAGGCACAAGTCAGGAGTGTGATAGAATACTCTCCACTTGCTTGGATGAGTGCAGCTCCAGCAACACTCAAAAAGATCAAAACCAGCCAGAGCAAAGCACTCCACCTTAAGCATTCACTCCCTCCATCACTGGTGCACCGTGGCTGCAGTGTGTACCATCTGCAAGATGCACTGTAGGCACTTGCCAAGGCTTCCTGGACAGCACCTCCCAAACCCGTGACCTCTACCATCTGGAAGGACAAGGGCAGCAGGCATATGGGAGCATCACCTGCAAGTTCCCCTCCAAGTCACACACCATCCTCACATAGCAGTATATCACCGTTCCTTCATCGTCGTTGGGTCAAAATCCTGGAACCCCTAACAGCACTGTGGGAGTACCTTCACCACAAGGACTGCAGCGGTTCAAGGCAGCAGCTCACCAGCACCTTCTCAAGGAAAATTAGGGATGGGCAATAAATGCTGGTCTTGCCAGAAAACCTCACAGCCTGTGAATGAATTTTAAAAATTCACCAGTGCCGATGCCCGTTCTTAATTCTGGACCTAAGTTAATTGACCTCCCTTTAAGTGCTGCTTCAATGGGTCTAGTGCTGTAGCTCAAGGCATAGAATCATAGAGATTTACAGCACGGAAGGAGGCCATTTCAGCCCATCCTGTCCGCGCCAACTGACAAAGAACTATCCAGCCTGATCCCACTTTCCAGCTCTTGGTCTGTAGCCCTGCAGGTTATGGCACTTCAAGTGCACATCCAAGTACTTTTTAAATGTGGTGAGGGTTTCTGCCTCTACCATTCTTTCAGGCAGTGAGTTCCAGACCCCCACCAGCCTCTGGGTGAAGAGATTTCCCCTCAAATCCCTTCCAAGCCTCCTACCAATTACTTTAAAATATGCATATGGCATACTGGATGGATAGCAGGGCAGGTCAGCATAACAAGGGACTGCCTGTCCACTGACTAACCTACTCTGGACTCTGGGGAGGTACCATCGGGTTGGAAAGCAGCTAATGTAACGCCTCTGTTTAACAAAGGGGGCAGACAAAAGGCAAGTAACTATAGGCCAGTTAGTTTAACATCTGTAGTGGGGAAAATGCTTGAAGCTATCATTAAGGAAGAAATAGCGAGACATCTCGATAGGAATAGTGCAATCAAGCAGACGCAACATGGATTCATGAGGGGGAAATCATGTTAAACTAATTTACTGGAATTCTTTGAGGATATAACAATATAACGAGCATGGTGGATAGAGGTGTACCGATGGATGTGGTGTATTTAGATTTCCAAAAGGCATTCGATAAGGTGCCACACAAAAGGTTACTGCAGAAGATAAAAGTACGCGGAGTCAGAGGAAATGTATTAGCATGGAGAGAGAATTGGCTGGCTAACAGAAAGCAGAGAGTCGGGATAAATGGGTCCTTTACGAGTTGGAAATCGGTGGTTAGTGGTGTGCCACAGGGATCGGTGCTGGGACCACAACTGTTTACAATATACATAGATGACCTGGAAGAGGGGACAGAGTGTAGTGTAACAAAATTTGCAGATGACACAAAGATTAGTGGGAAAGCGGGTTGTGTAGAGGATACAGAGAGGCTGCAAAGAGATTTAGATAGGTTAAGCGAATGGGCTAAGGTTTGGCAGATGGAATACAATCTCGGAAAATGTGAGGTCATCCACCTTGGAAAAAAAACCAGTAAAAGGGAATATTATTTGAATGCGGAGAAATTACAACATGCTGCGGTGCAGAGGGACCTGGGGGTCCTTGTGCATGAATCCCAAAAAGTTAGTTTGCAGGAGCAGCAGGTAATCAGGAAGGCGAATGGAATGTTGGCCTTCATTGCGAGAGGGATGGAGTACAAAAGTAGGGAGATCCTGCTGCAACTGTACAAGGTATTGGTGAGGCCGCACCTGGAGTACTGTGTGCGGTTTTGGTCACCTTACTTAAGGAAGGATATACTAGCTTTGGAAGGGGTACAGAGACGATTCACTAGTCTGATTCTGGAGATGAGGGAGTTACCTTATGATGATAGATTGAGTAGACTGGGTCTTTACTCGTTGGAGTTCAGAAGGATGAGGGGTGATCTTATAGAAACATTTAAAATAATGAAAGGGATAGACAAGATAGAGGCAGAGAGGTTGTTTCTACTGGTCAGGGAGACTAGAACTAGGGGGCACAGCCTCAAAATACGGGGGAACCAATTTAAAACTGAGTTGAGAAGGAAATTCTTCTCCCAGAGAGTTGTGAATCTGTGGAATTCTCTGCCCAGGAAAGCAGTTGAGGCTAGCTCATTGAATGTATTTAAGTCACAGATAGATAGATTTTTAACCAATAGGGGAATTAAGGGTTATGGGGAGCGGGCGGGTAAGTGGAGCTGAGTCCACGGCCAGATCAGCCATGATCTTGTTGAGTGGCGGAGCAGGCTCGAGGGGCTAGATGGCCTACTCCTGTTCCTAATTCTTATGTTCTTATGTTCTTATGTTCTTATGTAATAGCAAGAAGAGAAGTCAATGAACTACAAATGTAAAATCTCCTGACGAGAAAGGCATTCCTCAAAAAGATTTGCCTTGTGGAATTGCTTGACTTACGGGCTGCATGTGGAGATCAATGAATGAAGGAACAACGATTATAAATGGATCGCTAGATGCATTTAGAGAGCAAAGATAGCACTTTTAAAAGTGACAATGAAGAGAGGCAGTCTCAAAAATCATCAGTTTCCTCAGGCCGAACCTCAGTGGGGAGTTTGTAGGCAAATAATGTATTTGTATTTTTGAAGAACTTGAGTCAGGGTAAACACTTTTCCCTGCAGGGGTGGCAGTGCTTTCTGTAAATATTTCACTTTTTTTTATATAGAAAGCAATTTGCGATGAGAGCACTGTGTCCAGAAATGCCTTCTGACTGACATCAAAAGTACCTTATCATGGCAATCAAAGCAACTCGCCAATTCCACTTCTCCCTTGTACAACGGCACGTCCGCGAGCAATTCATTTGTGTCGAGGCAGGCCTTTCGTTGGACAAGACATAAAATCAGTCCTTGAAAATTTCAGGCCTCAATCTTTTTAACCAACTAGTTCCAATGGGCAGAAGAAGAAAACAGCTTGATATGTGAGGGATAATTCTCTGTCGGTGTTCTTCCTGCAGGGAGTCTCGCCAGCTGGGAGCGCACATTAGATATGTGAGTGTCTGTGACGCACCAAGATCCAAACATCAGCTTAAAGTATATCTGGATCTCCAAAACATATTCCAATAGGCTGTGATCTGTGCTGGGAGCTCTCAGCTGGAGAATTGGCCCTCCAAAGTTACATCGGAAAATGTTGGAAATGCAGGTCTGCGCCCAAAATAAAAACCTATTTTTCACTTTCAGGTCTGGATGGAGATGTTGCGCATTTGCAACATTTTTGACTAAAATTACATCGAATTCACAGCGAAATAGCAGACCATTAGGCCCAACTGGTCTATTCCAGCGTTTAACAGCCTCATCCCACCCCTCTATCCCTAGTTGCATAAATTTCCATTCCAACGCACTCCTGGCTGGCCTCCCACATTCTACCCTACGTAAACTAGAGGTGATCCAAAACTCGGCTGCCCATGTCCTAACTCGCACAAAGTTCCGCTCACCCATCACCCCTGTGCCCGCTGACATACATTGGCTTGGGGTTAAGCAACGCCTTGATTTCAAAATTCTCATCCTTATTTTCAAATCCCTTCAGGGCCTCACCCCTCCCTATATCTGTAATCTCCTCCAGCCCCACAACCACCCCCCCCTCCCCCCGAGATGTCTGTGCTCCTCTAATTTTGCCCTCTTGAGCATCCCTGATTATAATTGCTCAACCATCGGTGACCGTGCCTTCAGCTGCCTGGATCCTAAGCTCTGGGATTTCCTGCCTAAACCTCTTCACCTCTCTACCTCTCATTCGTCCTTTAAGGCACTCCTTAAGACATACCTCTTTGACTAAGCTTTTGATCACCTGCACTAATTTCTACTTATGCGGCTCGGTGTCAAAGTTTTTATCTCATAATACTCCTGTGAAGCGCCTTGGGACATTTCACTACATTAAAAGTTGTTTTTGTTGTATTCCTTTCTCCCTCATGTGCTTCTCCAGCTTCCCCTTAAATGCCTCCATGCTGTTTGGCCTCGACCACTCCCTGTGGTAGCGAGTTCCACATTCTCACCACTCTCTGGGTAAAAAAAAGTCTCTCATGCTTATTTAAACTCACAGGTTGAGGTTGTCCAAAGTCAACGGGCAGAAGATTGTATGCTGGGGATCACAGAAGCGGAAAACCTTTACCATTATGTCCTGCTGCTGGGCCTCAAATGCGGTTGCAAAAATAAGATGATATTTCTGTCTGGGTCCAGCAGATATATATAAGTTGGAGAAAGAAATCTTTGATTGTTCAACTGGTTAAGGTGGTGAGCAACAGAGCAATACAGACCAGGAAGGTTCAAGGATCAACATCTGGTCCGTGCTGAATTGACTGTTCTCACCCGGGGTGGGGGTTGGGGGAGGGGGGGGGGGGCAGTAATAGGTTCACGACAATTGGTCATAAGACCCCGAGATTGGGATTAGGCTCCCTGTGCCATCCCAATGAATGTACTACCCATCGTCAATATCTACATACAGGCAAGAAGAATGGAGTGGAAGCAAGGAGACAACCTCTTCAGCAGAGGAAGAGTGGAAGGAATAAAATGGTAGAAAAAATAGGTTTAAAAAAAAGACTCATACAATCTACTGCACTATTTCCAGTGATCAAAAGGAGCTGCTCGCTCACTTCCTTCTCTATTTCACGGATAGTCAACCGCATTTGAGGTCCAGTGGCACTACACTTGTTTGGAGTTCCAATTTCCTTCACTCAGCAGCAATACGCAGGCAGCGTAACTCATGTTACCCAGTCATACCAGTATTAAATAAGTGCCTGACATTGTCGTAATTGGTACAGGATATCTGGTCACTACGGTGGGGTCGGTAGCATCGTGGTTATGTTACTGGACTAATAATCCAGAGGCTGGGACTAATGCTCGAAAGACACGAGTTCAAAAGCCACCACCACAGCAGCTGGGGCAATTAAATTCAGTTAATTAAAAGACTTGGATTTATATAGCACCTTTCATGACCACCGGATGTCTCAAAGCGCTTTACAGCCAATGAAGTACTTTTGGAGTGTAGGAAACGCGGCAGCCAAATATGTGCACCCACGAACGGCAACGTGACAATGACCAGATAATCTGTATTTTTGTTATGTTGATTGAGGGATAAATATTGGCCAGAACACTAAGGATAACTCCCCTGCTCTTCTTCGAAATAGTGCCATGGGATCTTTTACATCCACTTGAGAGAGCAGATGAGGCTTCCGTTTCATGTTTTATCCAAAGGATGGCACCTCCGACAATGCGGCGCTCTTATGCTAAAGTCCCTGGAGTGGGACTTGAACCCACAACCATCTGACTCGAGGAAAGTGTGCTCCCCACTGAGCCACAGCTAACAATCTAAATCTGGATGAAGGAAAACATAGCTAGTAATTGTGACCATGAAACTACTGGATTATCATAAAAACCCATCAGGTTCTCTAATGTCCTTTAGGGAAGGAAATCTGCCGTCCTATATAGTCTGGCCTATATGTGACTCCAGACCCACAGCAATGTGGTTGACTCTTAAATGCCCTCTGAAATGGAGGCTCACTATCACCTTAAGTGCCATTAGGGAGGGGTAATAAATGCTGACCTTGCCGGTGACATCCACATCCCATGAATGAATGAATAAAATATTGCTGCACCCACCACTCCTTCTCTGCAGATAGAAAGCATTCTCAGCTGCTCTGGATATTACAGGTATGCTATTACATAGAATGTACAGGCAATTCGGTCCAAATGCTCCATGCCAGTGTTAATGCTCCACACGAGCCTCCTCCCACCTTTACTTCATCTCACCCTATGCTGATGATATTAGAGATGCACAACTGCTGGGCAGCACTCGTCACTATTATCCCTGGTGTCCTGGCCAATATTTATCCTTCAAAATAATCACCACGAAACCAGATTATTTGCTCATTATTACATTTGTGTTTATGGGACCTTGCTGAGTGCAAATTGGCTGCTGCGTTTCCGACATTATAACAGTGACTACACTTCAAAAAGTACTTCATTGGCTGTCATGCACTTTGAGACGTCCTGAGGTCATGAAAAAAGTGGGTGTTGTTAAAAAAAAGAGAAAAGGGGAAAAAAAATATGGGCAGAGGTTATGGTCTGAAATTGTTGAGCTGGATGTTGAACTCTAGATTCAACATCCAGTTCAACAACTTCAGACCATAGCCTCTGCCCATATGTCTTTCTGTGTCCTCCTTTTTTAAACCCCGCCTTTTTTCTTTCTCTTTCCCATGGCAGCTGGTGATTCCTCCATTTACACCCCATCTCGACTCGTCCTTTGTTTCTTGACTTGGGCCATTACCATCTCATTTTTCCTTTCATCCCTTTAGTCTCTCTAATCTCTCCTGCCTTCTACCCGATCATAGACCTTCCCTTTTGTTCTTTCCACCCCTCCCCCTATCACTGCCACCGCACTTCCTTAGGCATCTGTTACATCTCGAACTTTTCCACTCCTGACGAAGGGTCACAGACCCGCAACGTTAACTCTGTTTCTCTCTCCACGGATGCTGCCTGACCCACTGAGTATTTCCCACTTAATCTCTGTCGCTGTACATTATAATTCGCAAGCAATTGTAAGTCCCACGGCACAGCGTCCCACTTCACGGCAATGTAAAGGCGCTGTTGATGGGGACAGACGCACCAACGTTAGCATCCTTGACCAGGCCAACATCCCCAGCATCGAGGCACTCACCACACTCGACCAGTTCTGCTGGGCGGGCCACATTGTTCACATGCCTGACACAAGACTCCCAAAGCAAGCACTCTACTCGGAACTCCTACACGGCAGGCGGGCCCAAGGTGGGCAGAGGAAACGTTTCAAGGACACCCTCAAAGCTTCCTTGGAGTCCCTGGCCAAGGACTGCCCTGGGTGGAGGAAGTGCATCTGGGAGGGCGCTGAGCACCTCGAGTCTCATCGCCGAGAGCATGCAGAAGCCAAGCGCACGCAGCGGAAGAAGCATGCAGCAAACCAGTCCCACCCACCCTTTTCTTCAACCACTGTCTGTCCCACCTGTGACAGAGACTGTAATTCCCGTATTGGACTGTTCAGTCACCCAAAAACTCACTTTTGGAGTCTTCCTCGATTTCGAGGGACTGCCTATGATGATGATGAGTATGTTTATGGAAACGACCTCCCTGACATGAGTACGAGACAGAAGTGTTGGGAGAAAGTCCAAACCATAAGAGTAATTAATGCAAATAGAAATTAGAAAGAAGTGTCCTCGTTTGAAAGTGACCGTCTTTAGTCACAAGGAAATAAGGAATGGCTACACCGTTTCTGTCATGTATTCAACCAGCATTGTAACCCATGTAAAATCTGACCTAAGTTGTACACTGTGAGAACAATGACCACTAGGTGGGAGACACTCCTAACCTGGACCTTCAGATATAAAAGGGGAAGCTCCACCCACCTTCATCACTTGAGTGCTAAGGAATAAAGGACAGGTCACAGACTGACCTTCTCTCAAGCATGGGCCTCGTGTGCATTTATACTGTATAGCAAGGACGTATCAATGGCGACGAGAAACTGGGATTTAAACCACGCGAGCATGGCCACTAGCAGAACAGACGAGAGGTACTGTGTTAAGGAATGGTTGGGTCAGAGATTCAACATTGTTAAAGCAGCACACAGTTCTCCAGGCAGACAAGGGCAGTCAGGCATGCCCCAACATGTAGTCGAACCCAGAGGGGGAGTTCGACAGAGACAATGGCAAGCTGAACGGCGATTCACGCCATTGCAAGGGACAATGCGGCCAGTAATGGGGCCATCAACACCTGTTAATGGCGCACTCAAAGACAGGGACGATCAACTGGCAAGGGACCTTTTGTTTCAAACAACAGCTCATGTTGGAGGCGTGGAGGCACACACTCAACCGGAGTTTGCAGAGATGAGCAAAATACCTGTAGAAATTGCAGAAGTGAACGCTGGGGGAAATCGCTGGAAGCTGAAGTTCAGCGAGTTCATGTGGAGCACGTATACAGTTCATACACCAGGACGCCACCGATAATGATGAAAGTGCTCCTCAATGGCATCCCAGTATCAATGGAGCCAGACATGGGGGCCAGCCAGTTCCTGATGGGTATCAAACAGTTCGAAAAGTTGTGGGCGTCCAAGGCCAGGAGGCCAAAATTATCGCCGATTGACACACAGCTACGAACTTGCACAAAGCAGATCATTCCAGTGCTAGGCAGCGACACGGTAGTCATGACCCACAAAGATTCGGAGAACAGGTTGCCACTCTGGATTGTCCCAGAGGTTGGTCCCGCACTACTGGGGAGGAGTTGGCTTGCTGTCATGAACTGGAAATGGGACGATGTCAATGCAATTTCCTCTGTGGAGCGAATATCTTGCTCACAGATCCTGGACAAATTTGACTCATTATTTCAACCTGGCATCGGCACTTTCATGGGGGCCAAGGTAGTGATTCACATAAACCCGGACGCCAGGCCAGTACAGCACAAGGCCAGAGTGGTGCCGTACATGATGCGGGAAAAGATAGAAGGCGAATTGGACCGCCTGCTGAGGGAAAGCATCATCTCGCCAGTCGAATTCAGTGACTGGGCGAGCCCGATCGTGCCGGTGCTCAAGGCGGATGGGTCGGTCAGGATATGTGGTGATTACAAGGCCACCATCAATCGGGTGTGACTCCAAGACCAGTACTCGCTACCGAGAGCAGAGGACCTCTTTGCGACGCTATCCAGTGGAAAACTTTTTTCAAAATTGGACCTGACCTCAGCTTACATGACCCAGGAGCTGGCGAGTGAGTCGAAGAAGCTGACCACCATCACGACACACAAGGGGTTGTTTGAGTAGATGTCTGTTCGGGATTCGCTCGGCCGCCGCGAACTTCCAACGAAATATGGAAAGCCTCCTCAAGTCGATTCCAGGGACAGTGGTTTTTCAGGACGACATCCTCATCACGGGTTATGATACTGAAGAACACCTCCACAACCTGGAGGAGGTGCTACGCAGACTGGACTGGGTAGGGCTGCGACTGAAAAAGTCGAAGTGCATCTTCCTAGCTCCAGAAGTAGAATTCCTGGGGTTGAGGGTAGCAGCAGACGGGATCAGCCCTACTGCGTCCAAGACGGAAGCGATCCAGAGAGTACCCAGAACCCGTAACACGACGGAGCTGCGTTCGTTCCTGGGGCTCCTGAGCTATTTTGGTAATTTTCTTCCCAAATTGAGCACGCTGCTAGAGCCGCTACACGTGCTCCTATGCAAAGGTTGCGAATGGGTCTGGGGGTCAGCCAGGAAAGGGTTTTTAATAGAGCACGCAATTTGTTATGTTCCAACACTCTGTTAACACTATACGACACATGTAAGAAACTTGTGTTAACGTGCGATGCGTCGTCCTATGTTGTCGGGTATGTGTTGCAGCATGTCAATGTCAAGGGTCAGTTACAGCCGGTAGCTTATGCCTCCAGGAGTCTGTCCCAGGCAGAAAGGGGTTACGGGGTGGTAGAAAAGGAGGCGCTCGCATGTGCATATGCTGTAAAGAAAATGCACCAGTACATGTTTGGCAGGAAATTTGAGCTGGAGACAGATCACAAACCCCTAACGTCCCTTTTGGCCGACAACAAGGCCATAAATGCAAATGCATCGGCCCGCATACAGAGGTGGGCACTCACGTTAGCTGCCTATGACTACACAATTCGGCACAGACCGGGCACCGAAAACTGCGCCGATGCACTCAGCAGGCTCCCACTAGCCACCACTGAGGGGGCTACCGAGCATGCTGCTGAGATGGTCATGGCTGTTGAAGCTTTCAGAAGTGAAGGCTCACCAGTGACAGCCCGTCAGATTAAAGTCTGGACAAATAGAGACCCGCTATTGTCTCTAGTCAAGAAATGTGTCCTGAATGGGGACTGGGCAGCCACGTACAGGGCATGCCCTGAGGAATTTAAACCATTTCACAGGCGCAGGGATGAACTCTCGATTCAGGCCGATTGCCTACTGTGGGGAAACCGCGTAGTCATGCCCCAGATGGGCAGAGAGGTGTTCATCAGAGAACTCCACAATGAGCATCCGGGCATTGTCGTGATGAAGGCAATTGCCAGGTCACAAGTTTGGTGGCCAGGGATAGACGCAGATCTGGAATTTTGTGTTCGCAGGTACAACACATGTGCCCAGCTGGGCAATGCGCCCAGGGAAGCCCCCCTTAGCCCCTGACCATGACCCGCCAAGCCTTGGTCATGCATACATGTGGACTATGCAGGTCCTTTCATGGGGAAAATGTTTTTGGTTGTAGTAGACGCCTACTCCAAATGGATCGAGTGTGTCATTTTAAATTCAAGCACAGCCTCTGCCACGGTAGAAAGTCTACGGGCAATGTTCGCCGCCCACAGTCTACCGGACGTCTTGGTCAGCGACAATGGCCCGTGCTTCACAAGCACTGAATTCCAGGACTTCATGGCAGGCAATGGAATTAACCATGTTAGAACGGCACCGTTCAAGCCGGCCTCAAATGGCCAGGCAGAACGAGCAGTACAGATAATCAAACAGGGGATGCTCAGAATCCAAGGGGGTTCCCTACAAACCCGCTTATCGCGCCTCCTGTTGGCCTATAGATCCAGACCACACTCCCTCACAGGGGTTCCACCCGCAGAGCTGCTAATGAAAAGGACGCTCAAAACCCGGCTATCCCTTATACACCCCACCATGAAAGAAATTGTCGAGAGCAGGCGCCAGCCACAATATGACTACCATGACAGGAATGCGAGGGCGCGATATATTGATGTAAATGATCCTGTTTTTTTCCTCAACTACGCTGCAGGGCCCAAATGGCTCGCAGGCACTGTGGTTGCCAAAGAGGGAAATAAGATTCTGGTAGTTAAACTTACCAATGGACAAATCTGCCGCAAACACGTGGATCAAACAAAAAGGAGGTTCAGCAACCCCATAGAAGAAGCAGAGGAAGAACACGATGTAGAGTTCACTCCACCACAGGTGACCGAACACCGGAACCAAAGGAAGGGGAACCCAATCACTGTGGGCAGTCTGGATAGGCCTGAGGCACCGCAAACAGCAGACACTCAGGCCAGCGCCCAACAACCGGAGCCCCAACTCAGGCGCTGTACAAGAGAGCGTAAACCACCAGAGAGACTCAACCTGTGATCCCAATAAGACTTTGGGGTGGAGGTGATGTCATGTATTCAACCAGTATTGTAACCCATGTATAAACTGACCTAAGTTGTACACTGTGAAAACAATGACCACTAGGTGGGAGACACTCCTAACCTGGACCTTCAGGTATAAAAGGGGAAGCTCCACCCACCTTCATCACTTGAGTGCTAAGGAATAAAGGACAGGTCACAGACTGACCTTCTCTCAAGCATGGGCCTCATGTGCATTTAGACTGGCAGCAGATTCCCACAGGAGGTGCGATATTTGAACTCTGCTGGTTAAGTAGCTGTAATGCATTTACATGTTGAACAACAGCTCCTTGGGTAGACGGCTAGGTTAATTGGTTCAGTGCATGTAGACAACGAGGAGAGGTGGGCGCGGGAGGGACTGGAGTGCATCATCACCCCCGGCAACCAAATTTTAATTTGATTTTATGTCTAGATGTTAATTTGTTTAATTTGCCGGTTTTAGTGCCCCCCCCCCCCCTTTTAGCCAGGGGGTACTTGCATAATTTGTGTTTTGGTGCCCTTAGAAAACATTTTTTTTAAAGGGGGCATCTGAAAAGTTTTTGGAGTATGACCCCCGCCCTTTAATCAGGGGGCACTTGATTATTTGTTTACAACTAAAATAGTTGTAGACAACCAGGCAATCCGTAGATTGAGAGATATTACAGATATGGCCGGTTAGTTTGAAAGGGTCGTGCAGCACCGTGATTAATCTATCGACGGTGCTGGGTCTGTAAACGGGTATCTTTCGAGGAGAGAGAGAGGTAAATCTGAGCACTCCCCTGCATTCAGTGTAGCCCTGGCTTCCCGTGTACTTTTGTCAAACGGATGCAGGTGAGCGCAGGGTTGATGTGGGAATGGTCTGCGTGGAGTTTTTTTTCCTTTTTTCATTAGGAGTCCAGTCTTTCTTTGGGTTGGGGGGGAGCGGACCGGTTGCTGTCCAGACTATTTCCCTCGGGTGACCTTGGCGAGGAGCGAGCCGGGCCCTTTAACTGAACATCTGCCGCAGACGTGCCTCTGCCTAGCAGCCTGCTGATAAGGGGCAGCCACCAACCTTTACAAGATGTGCCCTGCTGATCGCGCTCCAGCAGCCGTGGTGCGGGAAGCTTGTCAATTTCTATCAGCAAAAGCTGCTGAGACGCTGATGAATGGGATCGGCCTTCATTGGTGGCGAGCAGCCACACTAATCTGGCCACTTCCCATCAGCGTTTTAATCAGAGACTAAACGAACAGGGTTACCGTGTGAAGCGAGCTTCTTGATAAATGCTAACTTTTCTGTTTAAGATAAATGTTTGGCGGATATATCTGTGCAGGCAGGTCTGCACCCGCCTCACACACACACCCCCTCTTCCCCCTAACAGATAAGTACAACTAACAGAACAATCTTGGTTACTAAGAAACTGTTTCAAACACAGTTATCTGCCTTCTATCAATAAAGGGGAAAAGGCAACCTGGTATATAATTTACAATGTCCTGTTCTGATGGAACATGATGTTGAATATGCTTTTGCATTGCAATCACCGTACACTTGAGGAAACAATCAATTGCTTGCAAATGTAAATAAAATTGAACTTATTAATTAATTTATTTTACGTCTTTCGTCTGTCAAAGAGTGCATTTTACTTTGTTGAATTGATATTACCTGCAACGATATTTTTCTGGCTCGCTGTGGCTTATCCAAAGGCTTTTATCCAGCCTCTCAGTGTGGTTGGGGTGAAATAATGTTTTGAAGTGCACTTTTGTTACTTGTCAAGGTCTTTATTGAAGTGAGACTGTATTGTCTGCCTGGATTTCACTACCTGGCTCGCTGCGGCCAGCTCGGTTCCTGCAGGCTCCACCGGGGCATCTCACACGTTGCTGGGTCTAAGCTCGGGGATCCGTTCATGCTGGTTCCCATCGTGCTCCGGACCCTTCCGCAAGCTCTGAGTTTTGTGCTTCCCTCGCCCACCGGACGCTTCCATCACCTTTCGCTGGACTCCAACTCGCCTAGGCTAGCCCCCACCCCCGCCCACCGGCACAAGAGGAGGTGTGGCTGGGGAATAACAACATAAGAAATAGGAGCAGGAGCAGGCCATTTGGCCCCTCGAGCCTGCTCCGCCATTCAATAAGATCATGGCTGATCTGATCATGGATTCAGCTCCACTTCCCCGCCCGCTCCCCATAGCCCTTTATTCCCTTATTGCTCAAAAATCTGTATGTCCACCTTAAATATATTCAATGACCCAGCCTCCACAGCTCTCTGGGGCAGAGAATTCCACAGATTAACAGCCCTTTGAGAAGAAATTTCTCCTCGTCTCTATTTTAAATGGGCGGCCGCTTATTCTATCATGCCCTCGAGTTCTAGTCTCCCCATCAGTGGAAACATCCTCTCTACATCCACATCCTCCAAGTCAGAACAGGCCTAACAGTTGGGCTTCTGGCAGAAGTGACGGCCCAGCTGGGAGTTGAGTCCTGGCTGCCGAAGATTGCTATCCTTTTTTGATTACATTTTGCTCCCCTTACTAACCCCGGGCATTTTTTTCCCCAGCGAAGACGGGAAGGGACAACTATTATTAAAATGAAATAAAAGCAGAACGTGCTGGAAATCTCAGCGGGTCAGGCAAGCATCCGTGGAGAGAGAAACAGAGTTAACATTTCAGGTCGATGACCCTTCAAACCTGACGCAAGGTCGTCGAACCGAAATGTTAACTCTGTTTCTCTCTCCACCGATGCTGCCTGACCCGCTGAGATTTCCAGCACTTTCTGTTTTTATTTCAGATTCCAGCCTCCGCAGTATTTTGCTTTTGTATCATTAACATGAACTGGCCTCCCTGAGCCAGCAAACTTTGGCAGGATCAGTGCCAAAGGTCATGGGTGGGTTGCCTCCCAGCACTGATGGCAGGGTGTCGTGCCCCAAGGATTTTCAAGCTGTGTCTGTTGTCAGTGACAGACTAGTTGGGGTCTTTATGGTTCAGGTCCAGGCACTCCTGGAACAAAGTGATCATTTTAATGGCTAGAACGAGCCATGCCAATGACAAAGCCAATCACTGATGACCTGTACTATTGTCATTCAGGTGCAGTGTTGCCGAGGTAAAGTGTTCGCAAGACACTTCCTTCTTTGGAAGCAGAAGAGGATGCAGTGACATTTGGGCTCATTTTCAAATTGCTGACCAGATGTAACACTGGCATGGCGGATTGGCTACCCACCCGATTTGCATTCACATTGGAAGTTATAATCACGCTGCTTCTAAAACGGCCAGCTGATCTGGGACGCCAGATGTTATGCCCAGGCGGTGGGTTGATAATCTACCACAATAAGGTTAACATTTGTGACTTGCTGAGGCCCATGTGGCAATGTGACAGCATTGTAACAGTGGGTACCGGGGCCAGATGATTTCGGCCTGTTCCAGGTACGGAGCTCAGTGAGGCCCAGCGCCCCCTTCAAATTTGAGAACCACAATGAAACGACAAGCAGTGAGAAACCCGATTAACCTCCTTTGTCATTAGAAATTGTAAATCACCAGAATAACTCTCCTAGGATCCAGAGGGTTGACAGTCTGTGAGATAACACTTTAACATATCTACTTGACCTTTCTTTGGTGTAGGGTCCACAGGGAATCTATTCAATGCCTGGCAATTAATATAAGTCACAAAGTGGCTCCTGATCATTTTAATGGAGCATTAAGGACATACTGAACTATACAGTTCATCATGTAATTACTTTTTACAAAAATCTGAAAGGGGATGACATCTATTTCTGATGTCACAGACCTGCTAATATTTAATAAAACCAATTGCCTCTATTTTTTGATTTCATTAGATTCATAATAGGCCCAAGTAAAACACACAACTTAATTTTCACCACGGTAACAATTGATCTTAACGATTCCTTCCTCCTGACACTAGGATTAACAATTTGATATCCTATGGTGGTCAAGAAAGCTTCAATTCACATGGAGTGTGACTTCACTGCCATTCTTTGTGTCAAGGAGGCCCTTCCATTGCTAGATCACAGCCTGGGATACGAGATTATTGTAGAAATACAATTCATTGTGAATGACTATCAGGCCAACACTTACTTAAGTAACATTCCACTTTTGTTAAATGTAACCCGCTGTCACCCTTTCACGCTGAAGCATTCAAATAAATAATGGCCATACATTGAGGGGGGTGAAAGTAACTGCTGGAAATTCTCAATCAATAGGTAGAGTCAGTTTTCCCCCCAAGCAATATCCTCCCATGCATGCTGGTTTTTTTGAAAAAAACGGGCATTTTTAATCATGTCTTTGTGCCTTTATTTATATTTGTGGAATGGAGAGCTGATTCCATGCTTCCAGCAGGAACGATCCTCACACGAAGTATACAGTGGGATATCACGGGCATTAATGGATGCTGAAACCATGGGCGATGCACCATGGTTTTCCTGCCAGGCCCTTGTTGCTAGTGCCACTTCCGCTGGAAGCACGGGAGAGCAGGATCAGGTCCTTATAGTTCTGTGGACCACCCTCGTCTTACTGAAACGTATAAGATTCTGAGGGGGCTTGACAGGGTAGATGGAGCATCCTCCTTCCTTTCGGCTTCCCCCAAAGGTTTGTCACCATCCTCCGCCTGCTCCACGATGACATGTAAGCCATGATCCTGACCAACGGTTCCACCGCAGACCCAGTCCACCGCCGAACCAGGGTCAAGCAGGGCTGCAACATCGCGCCAACCTTCTTCTCGATCTTCCTCGCTGCTTTGAGACATCCGGTGGCTGTGAAAGACACTATATAAACGCAAGTCTTTCTTTCTCAGTGCACCAAAACACTAAGCCAATATCCCACCTCTTGCCAAAATTTTTGCAATGTCTTTGATCGATGGGTTCAATAGAAAAAAGAAAGACTTGAAGTTATATAGTGCGACCAGACATCTCAAAGTGCTTTACAGTCAATGAAGTACTTTTGAAGTGTAGTCACTGTTGTAACTTAGGAAACGCGGCAGCTAATTTGCACACAGCAAGATCCCACAAACAGCAATGTGATAGATAATGACCAGATAACCTGTTTGTGTTATGTTGACTGAGAGATAAATATTGGCCAGGACATCAGAGATAAATCTACTGTTCTTCTTCATAACAGTGCCATGGGATCTTTTATGTCCACCTGAGAAAGAGTTGAAAGGGCTTCAGTTTAACATTTCATTCGCAAGATGGCACCTCTGACAGTGCAGTACTCCCTCAGCACTGCACTGGAGTGTCAGCCTAGATTTTTGCACTTAAGTCCCTGGAGTAGAACTTGAACCCACAACCTTCTGATTCGGAGGTGAGGTGCTATCCATTGAGCCACAGCTGAGGTGCCATACCACAGAGAATTAGGACACGAGTTTCGCCAAATGGTGACGACCTGATCTTGGAGGCATCCACCTGAAGAGTTATCAGAGGGAGAGGCGGGCCCCACAACAGTTCTGTGGTTAAGTATACCATGAGTCAAATCGTAGCTGGTGCCCTCTACCTCCGAGTCGTTTGGCATTGCCCACTCACCCTTCTTCAGGCCCTTAGCTGGCTAGCTGGGTAAATACACCGTTGAATGTTAAACTGAGCCCGCTGGGGCCAAGAACAAGTCTAATTTCAGTCCCTCTGCCTTGGGCTGTGTGCATCGGGTGTGATACAGCCCTCAGTGGTCATGATACAAGAGTACACGTATTTTAATCTGTTGTTATCCCCCTTGAGCCGCCTGTAATGTTGCTTTGTAGCTCCCAAGTTGGGTTGTTGCTTGAGGCTCAGAAATGCTCTGTGCTTACAATCTATTAGCTCTTGGATCGCCTGATCATTTTCATCAAACTAGTCCTGATGTTTTCTGGTTACCAAGTGTCTCTTCACAGGCACTGGTTATGGAGGCCTGGAGGACAGACCAAGCGCTGTGAGCATTGAGCATCTCAGGGTCATCAAGGCATGCCAGATTAGCTGTGAGGCGCTGGCTGTATAGGGCTCTCTTAGCTGGGTCTTTAAGTGCGCTGGTATTAACTTTTTTGTGACACTGTTTCTGTTGTCCTCTCTGCTTTGGGGCAATGTTAATATTGATGATGGATCGGATTAGGCGGTGGTCCGTCCAGCAGTCGTCAGCTCCTGTCATGGCACGGGTGATGCGCGCATCCTTGCGATCCCTGGCTCGGACGATGACATAGTCCAGCAGGTGCCAGTGTTTGGAGCGAGGGTGTTGCCACGATATGTGAAAGGTACTGTATAAATACCAAATTGCAGTTGTTTCAGTAGATTCCCAACTCAATTTCTGTCGTCTGCTTACTCTTTTTTTCTAGTAGCACTAAAATCCAAAGCGAAAAGTCTCCACTCCCCAGCTCGAGCAGAGTTAACTGATCTCAGCTGGGGCAGAAGTTGGACCAGTTGAGTTAGCCTCAGTACCCAGAACCAGGAAGGAGAGAAAAATTAGCCAAAGTTCCCACTCCCGATCCACAGACATTGACTACTGCTGGAAAATGAGCGTGGATAGGAGAGAGAAGCTGGAGTTGTTCTCCTCAGAGCAGAGCAGGTTAAGGGGAGATGTAATAGAAGTGTTCAAAATCATTTGGGTTTTGATAGTGTAAATAAGAGAAATTGTTTCGACTGGCAAAACGGTCTGTAACCAGGCTACTTCAGGTCATTGGCAAAAGAACCAGATGCGAGATGAGGATTTTCTTTTAAGGTAGAGTGTTGTTGTGATCTGGAATGCACTGCTGAAAGGAAACAGATTCAATAGTATTTCAAAAGGGAATTGGATACACACTTGAAGCGGGAAAATCTGCAGGACTACGGGGAAAGGGCTGGTGAGTGGGACTAATTGGTCGCTCTTTCAAAGAAGCACAGTGGCTGAATGGCCTGCTTCTGTGCTGTACCGTAGGGGAAGTCCAGAACCAGGGGTCACAGTCTAAGGATAAGGGGTAAGCCATTTAGGACCGAGATGAGGAGAAACTTCTTCACCCAGAGAGTGGTGAACCTGTGGAATTCTCTACCACAGAAAGTTGTTGAGGCCAATTCACTAAATATATTCAAAAAGGAGTTAGATGTAGTCCTTACTACTAGGGGGATCAAGGGGTATGGCGAGAAAGCAGGAATGGGGTACTGAAGTTGCATGTTCAGTCATGAACTCATTGAATGGTTGTGCAGGCTCGAAGGGCCGAATGGCCTACTCCTGCATCTATTTTCTATGTTTCTATGTTTCTATCAGTTAGAACACCTCAAAGGCTTCTCTACCACATGGTTTTCAGGATCGTCCACTGAGGCCTGTTCAGGACTATCGTATAATTCGTAGATCCCACTGTGCATTCCTTTCTTACATCACCCCACATCTCACTCTGTTGCAGTCGGGCTATATTTATCTCCTTCCTCTTCCTTTAACCACACACACTTAAGCTATTCCCTAGGCCTCCATATGCTGGGCACTGCAGCGTTGGTCCAGCTATTGTCTCTTCTATCCCGGGTTGTACATCCTGCACGTACTCTGTCTGTGTTGACCTTTGCAACTTCTTGTTTGTTCTATTGTTCACATCAATAACCTTAGCTCAAAATAAATTTAGCTTCAACACGTCCGTGTTTTTTTTTTAAAAAGAGGCACTTCCATCATAAAAAAATGTATGAAGTAAGCTTTTGTGTTTGCTTAGGAAGGAAAATGAACCCTGCATTATTTTTGGCTTGACAATATGATTCACACATAGCAGGATGGTTGTCTTGAGTGCTTGTAAACAGGTCAGAATATATGTTTGATCCTTTATTCTGAAACTGGGGCCTCTCGTTCTAGACTCCCCAGCCAGGGGAAACATCCTCCCAGCCTGTCAAGTCCCTTAAGAATTTGATACATTTCAATGAGAGCACCTCTCATTCGACCAAACTCGAGAGCATTAACTCTGGCTTCCTTTGTGAAAGGTCTTATTGTAACCAAAACACAAAAACAGTTAGAATCAGAGCACTGTCATATTCCAATTAAGATTTGGGTCAAAAAGCAGGTCACCAAGGGTGACAAGAAAGAGAGCAATTTGGATCTAGTAATCATTATCATTTGTATGTTAAAAATAGTAAGAATGGCATTTCTTTTGGCATGTGGACATATAAAAGCAAGTCGATGGGAAATATCTTTGTTTCCTCAGTGGTGTTGTAGGTTTTAAAGAGCTGGGATTGGGTTGCTGACCTGAATTAAGAGAGTAAACATCAACGTTTGAGCTCAGTGGGTAAATGCAGAGCAGTGTGAAGTAGTTACCAAAACTGACCGGGAAGCTCAGAGGTTCAACTATGGTCTATACTTGGTTGGCTGATTTCAGTGAGCAATGGGGATGTCACAATTGGCCTCAATACCCTAGTGACAGGAAAGAAAAACAAGCAGGTTTTCCACTCAATTACCTCCCAGTGATTCCTGTTAGAAAATACATGCTTACATATGTTGCATGAGGACAGGAATGGGCTATGTGTGAATCCCACCCCACTCCTCCCCATAATGCAGCACCGTGCCAATACTCATTACCCAGGCTTCCATGTAGAGACTGGCCACTTGTGTAACACCCTCAAAGCCTCCCCGGTGAAATGCGACATCACCACTGACGCCTGGGAGACCCTGCCCTAGGTGGAGAAAGTGCATCCGGGAGGGCGTTGGGCTCTTTGAATCTCAACGCTGCGAGTGTGAAGAGGTCAGGCGCATGCAGCGGAAGGAGCGTGTGGTAAATCAGTGCCACCCCCACCTTCCCCTGATAAATATCTGTCCCACCTGTGACAGGGTCTGTGGCTCTCGTGTTGGACTGTTCAGCCACCAAAGAACTCACTTTAGGAGTGGAAGCAAGTCTTCCTCAATTCTGAAGGACTGCCTATGATGATATGAACTGTGAGCATCTATGGAACCACACCACAGCAAGTGTCAGTATCTTCGGGGCGATTTTAGCCCAACTCGCTCAGAAACCTGGTGGGGGGCAGTTAAAATCGACCTGGCTCTTATCAGTCTGAAAGACGTCACAATCGCGACATCTGCAATTTTAACCCGCTATCCTGAGCAGGCAGCAAGGACAGGCGCCCAGAGTCAACAAGGTCCTTCTTTACATATGCATGTTGCGGCCCGATGACATCATTGAGAGCCGACTGCAATTTTAAGTCAGGCCTGAGCGATGATTCCACCTGCAGTTAAAATCGGGGCCTTAAGGGAGGGTTGGAAGGTCCACTGGAGGAACATAGAAACACAGAAATTTACAGCGCAGAAGGAGGCCATTTCAGCTCATCGTGGCCGAGCCAGCCAACAAAGAGCAGCACGGCCCTCGGTCAGCAGCCTGAAGGTTACATATAAACCTTTGAACAATGGCGGAAATGGCAGACCAATTGAACAAATACTGTGGATCTGTCTTCACTAAGGAATACACAAATAACCTTCCGGAAATACTAGGGATTCGAGGGTCTAGCAAAAAGAAAGAACTGAAGGAAATCCTTATTAGTCAGGAAATTGTGTTAGGGAAATTAATGGGATTGAAGGCCACTAAATCCCCAGGGCCTGATAGGCTACATCCCAGAGTACTTAAGGAAGTGGCCCTAGAAATAGTGGATGCATTGGTGATCATTTTCCAACATTCTATTGACTCTGGATCAGTTCCTATGGACTGGAGGGTAGCTAATGTAACACCACTTTTTAAAAAAGGAGGGAGAGAGAAAACAGGGAATTATAGACCGGTTAGCCTGACATCGGTGGTGGGGAAAATGTTGGAATCAATTATTAAAGATCAAATAGCAGCGCTTTTGGAAAGCAGTGACAGAATCGGTCCTGGTCAGCATGGATTTATGAAAGGAAAATCATGCTTGACAAATCTCCTCGAATTTTTTGAGGATGTAACTAGAGTGGACAAGGGAGAACCAGTGGATGTGGTGTATTTGGACTTTCAAAAGGTTTTTGACAAGGTCCCACACAAGAGATTAGTGTGCAAAGTTAAAGCATATGGTATTGGGGGTAATGTACTGATAGAGAACTGGTTGGCAGACAAAAACAGAGAGTCGGAATAAACGGATCCTTTTCAGAATGGCAGGCAGTGACCAGTGCTGGGACCCCAGCTATTTACAATATACATCAATGATTTAGATGAAGGAATTGAATGTAATATCTCCAAGTTTGCAGATGACACTAAGCTGGGTGACGGTGTGAGCTCTGAGGAGGATGCTAAGTGGCTGCAGGGTGACTCGGAGAGGTTAGGTGAGAGGGCAAATGCATGGCAGATGCAGTATGTGGATAAATGGTGAGGTTATTCACTTTGATGGCAAAAGCAGGAAGATAGAATATTATCTGAATGGTGACAGATTAGGAAAAGGGGAGGTGCAATGAGACCTGGTTTCACGGTACATCAGTCATTGAAATTTGGCATGCAGGTACAGCAGGCGGTGAAGAAGGCAAATGGCATGTTGGCCTCCATAGCTAGAGGATTTGAGTATAGGAGCAGGGAAATCTTACTGCAGTTATACAGAGGCCACATCTGGAATACTGTGTTCAGTTTTGGTCTCCTAGTCTGAGGAAGGACGTTCTTGCTATTGATGGAGTACAGCAAAGGTTCACCAGATTGATTCCCGGGATGGCAGGACTGACATATGAGGAGAGACTGGATCAACTGGGCTTGTATCCACTGGAGTTTAGAAGAATGAGAGGGGATCTCATAGAAACATATAAAATTCTGACAGGACTGGACAGGTTAGAGGCAGGAAGAATGTTCCCATTGCTGGGGAGTTCCAGAACCAGGGGTCACAGTCTAAGAATAAGGGATAAGCCATTTAGGACTGAGATGAGGAGAAACTTCTTCACTCAGTGAGTGTTTAACCTGTGGAATTCTCTACCGCAGAAAGTTGTTGAGGCCAGTTCGTTAGATATATTCAAAAGGGCGTTAGATATGGCCCTTACGGTCAAAGGGATCAAGGGGTATGGAGAGAAAGCAGGAAAGGGGTACTGAGGTTGAATGATCAGCCATGATCTTATTGAATGGCGGTGCAGGCTTGAAGGGCCGAATGGCCTACTCCTGCACCTAATTTCTATGTTTCTATGTTTCTATGAAAGGTAAAGGTAAAGGTAAACAACACTGAAGATCATAGAATGATACAGCACAAAAAGAGGCTATTCTGCCCATCGTGCCTGTGCTGACTCTTTAAAAGAACTATCTAGTTCGTCCCATTCCCCTGCCCTTTCCCTATCAGTATA
The DNA here is from genome assembly GCF_044704955.1 of Pristiophorus japonicus. NCBI lineage: Eukaryota > Metazoa > Chordata > Chondrichthyes > Pristiophoridae > Pristiophorus > Pristiophorus japonicus. The sequence continues at coordinate 514,518,298 of NC_091977.1, read as the reverse complement.
CAACCCGCTTTAAATGATTGTATCCAACAGCTGTTGCAGTGCACTCCTGGCTGTCAGTTTGTCAGATGAGTGATTAGTTGTTGAAGGGTAAACAAGTAGAGCATTTAAATGTTGTCATTAATTTGACTTTAACACAGAACAGAAGACATTCTCATATTGACATGCATTCATAGCTGCCAGTGCCACCAAACCCATTGCGATTAGTTAATACGTCAGCTACTTCCATAAACAACCAATTGTACTTGAAACTGAAACCACTGTGTTGGGACTACAATGCACTCTCTCAATAAGTCCTTTGCCTCGTGACAAATTTTGTTGGAATGAACTCAAAATATTAACTGTCCTTAAGATTTTGAGCATTTGACTTCGATATTGGCAATTAAAGTGACGGTGAAGGACCTAAGTGAAAGGGCAAAGCCAAAGCTGTGGAACACCACCAAGGCAGTAGTGGAGACAAGGTAGATGAGGAAATTGTGATTTGTTTAGGGCAAGCTTGTGTTTCTAAAAACTGAAATTTGCAGGCAGAAATATTTTGGGAATAATATCTGGGAGGCAAAAAATCTGCAGAGGGACAAGACAGGCTATGTGAGTGGGCAAAAATTTGGCAGATGGGAGTATAATGTGGGGAAATGTGAGGTTATCCACTTTGGCAGAAAAAATAGAAAAGCAAATTATAATTTGAATGGAGAAAAATTGCAAGGTGCTGCAGTACAGAGGGACCTGGGGGTCCTTGTGCATGAAACACAAAGAAAGTTAGTATGCAGGTACAGCAAGTAATCAGGAAGGCAAATGGAATGTTGGCCTTTACTGCAACGGGGGATAGAGTATTAAAACATAACTGTTCTATAGTTTCCTGCTTTTTGTCTGCCTCCTTTTTTAAATAGGGATGTTACATTTGCAGTTTTCCAATCAGCTGGGACCTCCCCAGAATCCAGGGAATTTTGGTAAATTACAACCAATACATCCACAATCCCTGCTGCTACTTCTCTTAAGACCCGAGAATGCAAGCCATCAGGTCCAGAGAAATCCTGCTACAACTGTACAGGGTATTGGTGATGCCACACCTAGAGTATTGCGCGCAATTTTGTTCTCTGTATTTAAGGAAGGATATACTTGCATTGGAGGCTGTTCAGAGAAGGTTCACTGGGTTGATTCCGGAGATGAGGGGGTTGACTTATGAAGATAGGTTGAGTAGGTTGGGCCGATACTCATTGGAGTTCAAAAGAATGAGAGGTGATCTTATCGAAACATATAAGATAATGAGGGGCCTCAACGCTGGATGCCGAGAGGATATTTCCACTCATTGAGGAAACTAAAATTAGGGAACATAGTCTCAGAATAAGGGGCTGCCCATTTAAAACTGAACTAAGGAGGAATTTCTTCTCTCAGAGGGTTGTAAATCTGTGGAATTCTTTGCCCTGGAGAGCTGTGGAGGCTGGGTCATTGAATATATTTAAGGCGGAGATGGACAGATTTTTGAGCGCTAAGGGAATAAAATGTTATGGGGAGCGGAGTTGAGTCCATGATCAGATCAGCCATGATATTATTGACTGGCGGAGCAGGCTCGAGCGGCCAGGTGGCCTACTCCTGCTCCTATTTCTTAAGTTCTTATGTTCTTAAACGTGCGTAATTCGCCTACATTATGTAAGAATGTGAATTTGGAGAAACATGGATTTATGAATGAGTATCCTTTACTGACCAATCTCAATGAATGAGGCTCTATAATATGCTCTGTAGTATGCTAATTATCAGGCAGTTGTCAGAGAAGGCAGCAACTTTGATTGTCTTCAGCCGCTGTGGTATGTCAGTTAGTAAACTGGAGTATTATTTCAGCTTACCATCTGGTCCACATCCACAGCTGCTTTGGCCTATTGACTGTCGTTATGCTGCCACCTTATCTGGTAGCTGAACACTGAAGCTGTGCATCATGGGAGTACATGGGCTATTTCCAGGGCTGTTGGGAAAGAGCAGGGAGGGGGATTAATTGGATAGCTCTACCAACGAGCCGGCACAGGCAGGATGGGTCGAAAGGCCTCCTTCTGTGCTGTGTTATTCTCTGATTCTATGGTGTGCTCAAGAATCCAATCTTTGCTATCATTCAGAAATCAAGAAAAGGACACCAACAGACAGAACCTTCATTTGATTAAGACACTATTCTCAGCACAAGGGACAGCGCTGACCAAACTCATCTGCTGCTTCGTCACATCAGCATTTTCTTGAACACATTGCCGATTTATGATAATGTCACTTATAAGATTTATTACCAATATCCTAGACTTTCCTGCACGGGCTTGGGCTAAACCTTGTGATCAAATTCTCGATGTGACAAAAAAACAACAAGTATATTCCCAGCCTGAGCTTAAGGAAGGTAAAATAGTTGAGGTGTGTAGGCTCATGGAAGATTTGTTAAAAAACCATCCATAATCTGAGACAAGTTGCGAACGTAACAAAATAAGGCATCCTATGCGGTTGTCTTCCTATAGAACAGGAATGAGTTCATTCACACTCTCTAAACAGACTTTCCTTATACCTGAAAGTTAGTGATCTCTGTGTACAGTAGTTCTCAGGGTCAGTCAGTCAGATTCAAAAGGCCTTCAGCATCATCGGTGATAACTGTTTGTGTTTTGCACAGCTTAGTCTGTGCGTTCACTTTTGCTCACTAAAACCTACCTTTTTATTGCTTGGGGTGAAGAATCGCCTCGGAAAGCCAGAGAGTTTTCAGCCAACCTTACTGCCCTCGGAGGTTCTCGGTGGAGGTGAAGCTCTGGCTTTGTGATGCGGATGTATCATGACCACTGCGGAATCAGGGGAGCACTCTTGCTCCTCCGGCACCACAGGCACGTTTTTGGAAAAAATATTTCATCCACTGAGGCCACTGAAGACTCCTGCATCACTCATTGGCAACGTATTTCTTGATGGGGTCCTTTAACAGGAGTTGAAGGGACCCTAACTCTAACTGCAGAAATACCACCAACGATGTCTCTGCAAGATTCTGCAAATCCCCTGGGAGGACAGACGCACCAACGTTAGTGTCCTCGATCAGGCCAACATCCCCAGCATCGAAGCACTGACCACACACTCAACCAGCTCCGTTGGGCGGGCCACACTGTTCGCATGCCTGACACAAGACTCCCAAAGCAAGTGCTCTACTCAGAACTCCTACACAGCAAGCGAACCCCAGGTGGGCAGAGGAAACATTTCAAGGACACCTTCAAAGCCTCCCTGATAAAATGCAACATCCCCACGACACCTGGGAATCCCAGATCCAAAGAAAGCCCTAAGTGGAGGAAGAGCATCCAGGAGGGCGCTGAGCACCTCGAGTCTCGTCGCCGAGAGCATGCAGAAAGCAAATGTAGGCAGCAGAAGGAGCATGCGGCAAACCAGACTCCCCACCCACCCTTTCCTCCAACGACTGTCCCACCTGTGACAGAGACTGTAATTCCAGTATTGGATTGTTCAGTAACCTTCGAACTCACTTTTATAGTGGAAGCAAGTCTTCCTCAATTTTGAGGGACTGTCTATGATGATGAACTACTTATTTAATGTGCCCAATGACTGTTTCAGATGCCTGCCCAGGACACCTTAGAAAAAAGGCCCCACGAACATGCAGTGGGGCCAACGTCTGCAGAGGTTTGCCGGACTGCTAAATTGGTATACTTTACACCTGTTTTATGCCCGAACAATGGGTGTAATGCATAACAAGTTCTACCCCATTAGGTTTTATGTAAGCTCATCATTACCTCTTGGCCTTTTAATTTTAGGAGGTAAAATTTGATTACGACCCTTTTTGGACACACAACTGACAGAGGGCCCAACTGGGAGGCCTTTGGCTCACACAAAATTGGGCCACGGACCTCATTTGAATCACTTGGCTGACCTGCCAGTGCTCAGCAGTCCAATTTCGGTTCGCCTGCCTCGCCTACTCCGGCACTTGGCTAATTCCTGGGGAAGTGGGTGGGGGGGCTGGAGGGGGAAGGGGCGGTGGGGGGGGAAAAGAACATTGCGGAGGTGGGGGAGTCAATCGCAATGGCCCTCAAGAGTGCTGTGGAGCTGGGAGGGGCAAAGTGTCAAAAGTGCATGCAAGTCATCTAGAAAATATATTTTTTACGAGCAGTTGCCTTCTCCATCAAAAATGTCTAAACCACCGAAAGAACTGCGCTTTTGTGTACATTTGCCCTTTGACACAATATTAGATGTTATTGCTGCTTAAATCTTGACAAGCCTCTATCCTACTGCATTCTCATTATAACTACCTCTTTTCGTATTATACCCCTGATTATAATCACTGAACCATCGGTGGCCGTACCTTCAGCTGCCTGTGCCCCAAGCTCTGGAACTCACTCCCTAAACCTCTCCACCTCTCTATCCTCCTTAAAACCTACCTCTTTGACCAAGCTTTTGGTCATCTGCTGTAATTTCTTCTTATGAGGCTCAGTGTCAAATTTCCGTCTTATACCACTCCTGTGAAGCGCCTTGGGATGTTTACTACGTTAAAGGCACTATATAAATACAAGTTGTTGTTGGTGTATGCCCCACATTTCAGTTTCCACAAAAACACTGAATTGCAGAATGTAATTCTAAAACGCTAATAAAAATTCTAAAAATGCAATGTAATATAAAGTAATTTAACTTATTCCACCACCACAAAGCAGTGACCTTAGTCATAACCCTGTATTCAGAGTTCTTTTTCAGTGTACATTGCATTTTGAATTGTCAGCTATTTTGGGGCTACATCAGCTGCTTTTTTTTTAAACTGCTTGTCAGCTTCTCCAAGTTGTGTTGGCACTTATGCAAAATCATTTATAGGTCTCATTTTCTGTACATTTTCTTTAAACTTCTTTCATTAATCGTCATTTCCGTTCCTGGATTAACGATATTATACTGACCACTTTTTGGACTTTGTTGTTCTTTTCCCCTCCTTAGACTGCGATTATTCCCATGCAAACAGCGCCCGATGAATTACAGGATTGAGAAAATCAACTTTTACTATCATTATTACAATGCATTATTTTCAGGATTTCTTAACTATCTTCTTCGGCTTCTTCGGCAGCACCTCCCAAACCCTTGACCGCTAGCACCTAGAAGGACAAGGGCAGCAGGCGCATGGGAACACCACCACCTCCACGTTCCCCTCAGAGCTACACACCATCCTGACTTGGAAATATGTCGCTGTTCCTTCATCGTCACTGGGTCAAAATCGTGGAACTGCAGCAGTTCAAGAAGCCGGCTAACCACCACCTTCTCAAGGGCAATTAAGGACGGGCACATCCCAGGAACGAATATTTCAAAAATCTGCCAGACTGTCCAATTAGTCTTGTCTGCGATAATAACAAGGTTTGATAGTATGGTGACACACACCTCCGTAAAATAGTTGTTTTAAAACTTTTCTCTGTGGCGATCTCCTGCAAATGTCACCACATTCCCAGCAGCTTTCTGCAAATATTTACACTAACTCCTGAAAGTCAGCATTAGTACTATTATTGTAGATAATATTTTATTATTACACAACAGAAATAACATACTAATAAGAATATAGAAGTAAAATCATAAATCTAGGCGGAGATGTGATTACTTTGGGGAACCCCTGGGATTTTCTTCACAGATCCGCTTGGGTTCAGAAATCCCAGTTTGATAACCTATGGCACAAAGAATCACTTTGGAAGGTCTACATCTTGACTCAGTGCGGCCAAAATTCAGGGTCCCGATAAGGCCTGTTACTGCCGGAATGCAGCTGCCAAGCGACGGAATCTAACGGCCGCCGATTTCTGGTCGAAAGGCCGTCACCATCCAAATTCAGCAGGGTTTTTTTTTCTGGCGGTCCCCACTTCTGCCCCGCTGCTGCCGAGCGGCCGAAAGTGCGTCACCAGTGTGCGCACCGTCGGGACCCCTCTACCTCCCTCGATATTCAGGCCGAAAAATCTAATGGCCACCGAGCGATGCCCCCGACAGCTTTTTCTTTTGGTGCACCTTGTATTCGCTCCGTGAGCCCTGGCTGCGCGGTGGCCATTCAAGGCACGGGCCCAATGCCGCTGCCACCATTTTATTTTTTTTTGCCAGCCGACTTCCATGTCGGCCGGATTATTGTGCCCCCTGGTTCGGCCGGGCAGCCTCTGCTTACTGTTAGGTAGTGACTCTGCTAAAAACGCTCAATCCGAACTATGTTTGTTGGCCTCCAAAAGGTCTTCTCTCACCCAACAATGAAGTGGTTGAGCGAGTAGCCAAGCCTTACAATCAGGAAGGTCTCAGGTTTCGTCCACCATTTGTGCTAAGTTTAAAGTAACCGTTCTCAGAATTTTGGGCGAACAGATGCTGATCAATTGCCCGTGGAATTGTACTTCAGCAAGGTGCCAAAGGCAATCAGGAACTGGAAGAGCATTTACAGAACAAACAGGGAGGAAAAATGTTACAGGGTAGAATTTCCGTAGGGGGTCCCTGATTAGCCACGATAACTTTGTCGGAAAAGCGGTGGAAACCACAAAAAGGCGCTAATTGTGCTGTTTCGCCAGGGTTTCTGCTGATCCTCCACCTACGGACGGTGAACAATGTACTTCCAATTGTGGACAATCAGGAGAAGCCCGTGGAAATTACAGCCGATGTCCTCACAGCAAAACCAGAACCAAAATGGTTCTATTATCATTATAGATAACAGTCCTATTGCTTGCACAGCTCTATTTCTAATAATATTACTTTGCTTTCTATTGTAAGAGAGAAACGATTCTAGCAGCAGTATTTACCAGTCAAGCCCCCTCCTGATCTCCTCCCAAGACTTACTTTGTGGTCACGGGGACAAGGCAGGCAACTGGAAATTAAAGGGGCCAGATAAGGCCCGAGGACCAATTTCAGGTGACCTTTGGGTTAGGCATCTTCTGGTGCATATACTATATGCGTTAGCCGGTTAAATTGGCGTGATGCAATTTAGCTCTGTAAGAAGCTACCTTCTGTTAGAGGTAGATTTCAAATGCCCCACAATCTCAGACAGATCTTATTGTAGATAATAGTCCTGGAACACTCTGAAAGGAAGTGAATTGATTTTCTATGACCAGCAAAATTCTGAAATGATATTTGAAAAAAAAATCAACCAAATTGCTGCTCAAAGGACATACAAGTCGACTCAAAAGCTTCCCATGAGAAGAACAGTGAAGTGGGTAACTCTTCAAAGAATATAGATAGCACTGAAAATGAACCCTTCTGGCGAACAAAGAGTCTAAACTGTTGATAAATTAGATAATGGATGTAGTCCACTTGTGACTGCAAAATACTTCAAATTTTTGCCAAACAGGCGTTGGTTGTCATCAAGACACACACTAGAAAGTTAATCACTGGACCCAAACAAATGGCTATGTCTGCCAGAACTCATTGACGAGAACTTCAACCGTCAATCACTTGAAAATACAAATGTTAATGATATGTAACCATGCACTTGTTTGCCTGTGATGCAGTTCAGTGCTATTAACACTGACCGCCAACCAGGGAAAAAGTTGCAGTTAATGTCAAACTACTGAAGTTAAAACTCCTTGGGACAAGTAGCATAAACCTAGGAAAACAGTAGCACAAGATTTCTTTAAGCAGTCACTACCGACTCCTGTCTACCTGCTCACCAGAGAAAAAAGCTATTTGACTTGTATAAATCTCTACATTTAACTTATGGTGATATTTTACTCAGAATTACACAGGTTATCTAGAACCAAAGTATTGGGCATCATTTGCTAAACCTCAACGAGAGAAGTACAGACTGAGTCCACATGTGACTGCAAAATGCTTCAAATTTTATGCCAAACACAGGCGTTGGTCATCATCAAGACACACTCCAGTGCCTCTGGGTCTGACGGTTGTGAGTTCAAGCTAACTCCTGAGAGTTGAGTATATAATCTAAGATCATACTTCAGTGTAGTACTGAGGGCAGTGCTGTCTTTCAGATGAGACATTAAACTCTCTTAGGTGGACATAAAAGATTACATAGCACTATTTGAAAAAGACTGAGGGGTGTCTTAGGTAACACCACCAGAACAGATTACAAAAGCAAATCTGTGGAGAGAGAAACAGAGTTAATGTTTTAAGTCGATGACCTTTCGTCAGAAGTGGAAAAAGTTAGAAATGTAACATTAAGTGCAAGGGCAAGGAAAGGGGAGAGGGGAAGAAAGAACAAAAGGGAAGGTCTGTGATAGGGTGGAAGTCATGTCGGAATCACTAGTATTGAAGGTGGTATCGTGCAACGGAGGCAGAGAAGCTGGGAGAATGGGAGAGAGTCCTTACAGGAAGTGGGTTTGCGGGGGAAGTGTAGTCCAGGTAGCTGTGGGAGTCAGTGGGCCGATAGTGGATTTTTGTTGATAGCCTATCCCCAGAAATGGAGACAGAAAAGTCGAGGAAGGGAAGAGAAGAGTTGGAGATGGACCATGTGTACGTGAGGGAAAGGTGGAAATTGGAAGCAAAGTAAATATCATTTTCCAGTTCAGGGTGAGAGCAGGAGACGACACCGATACAGTCAACAATGTACCAGAAAAAGAGTTGAGGAACAGGACCTGAGTCGGACTGGAACAAAAAATGTTCCACATATCCCACGAAAGAGCAGGCAAAGCTAGGATCCATGCGGGTTCCCATAGCAACACCTTTTATTTGGAGGAAGTGAATGAAGTCACTTCCTCCAAACATCTGGTCTTTTGTCTGGTTGCTGCTTGTGGGACCTTGCTGTATTTCACACAACACAAGAGTGACTATACTGGTTGTGAAGTGCTTTTGGATGTCCTGCTGTCATAAAAAAGTGCTTTTAAATGCAAGATCTGTCTCATCTTTGTTTTACAGCATTACCGGGATTGCTTTCACCTGCTAAATTATAGGTGACTAGCATTCCGAATTCCCAGCTATTGACATGCAATAATGTCATATTTCAGTATTGAATGTAAAATTTTGGTTAGTGATGAATTTATTAATTTGAGATTCCCGATGGTTCCCTCTGAACTTCAGCATCAGTGGAGCCACCAGAGTAACTAGCAATAGAATCTTATTCCACTCCTACATTACAACAGTGACTATGCTTCAAAAGTACTTTGTTGGCCGTAAAGCGCTTTGAGACGTCTGGTGGTCGTGAAAGGCGCTATATAAATGCAAGTCTTTCAAGTCTTTCTTTTCCTTTCCTTTGTTAATTTTGTGGTTCGCAAAAGTAGGAAATATGCCGGGCACTTGTACACATTCACTCTCATGCACCCAGTGTCAGTGTCAAGCACCTCCAGGTCAGGTACAGCATAACTAGATACAGAGTAAAGACCATCTGCTTTGCCACAATGTCGTGACTACACTTCAACAACAACAACAACAACTTGCATTTATATAGTGCCTTTAACGTAGTGAAACGTCCCAAGGCGCTTCACAGGAGCTTCAAAAGTACCTCATTGGCTGGAAAGCACTTATAGAGACATCCCGAGTCATGAAAGGTGCTGTATAAATGCAAGTTATTCTATTTTCTACTTCTAAGCCCCAACTTTGTAAAATCACCTCGCTGCACCAGTTCAATTTTTTCCAATTGTTTTGGCAGCCTTATTGAAAATAAAGCCCATATTTTCTGATCATCTATATTTCAAAGTTGGCTGTAATCCATTCAAAAAAACGCGCTACCGCTGAGCGTAAAATAACACAAATTAGGAAATGCAAGTAGGTAAAATTAGTGCCTATTAATTCCAAACGAGGAGCAATTTTGTGCTGTGAACCTACTAATTGAGACTGCACAAACTCATTACACGAGGGCCTTTGCTTCAGACATCGAAACATAGAAACATAGAAAATAGGTGCAGGAGTAGGCCATTTGGCCCTTCGAGCCTGCACCACCATTCAATAAGATCATGGCTGATCATTCACCTCAGTACCCCTTTCCTGCTTTCTCTCCATACCACTTGATCCCTTTAGCCGTAAGGGCCATATCTAACTCCCTCTTGAATATATCCAATGAACTGGCATCAACAACTCTCTGCGGCAGGGAATTTCACAGGTTAACAACTCTCTGAGTGAAGAAGTTTCTCCTCATCTCAGTCCTAAATGGCCTAACCTTTATCCTAAGACTGTGTTCCCTGGTTCTGGACTTCCCCAACATCGGGAACATTCTTCCCGTATCTAACCTGTCCCATCCCGTCAGAATCTTATACGTTTCTATGAGATCCCCTCTCATTCTTCTAAACTCCAGTGTATAAAGGCCCAGTTGATCCAGTCTCTCCTCATATGTCAGTCCAGCCATCCCTGGAATCAGTCTGGTGAACCTTCACTGCACTCCCTCAATAGCAAGAACGTCCTTCCTCAGATTAGGAGATCAAAACTGAACACAATATTCCAGGTGAGGCCTCACCAAGGCCCTGTACAATTGCAGTAAGACCTCCCTGCTCCTATACTCAAATCCCCTAGCTATGAAGGCCAACATGCCATTTGCCTTCTTCACCGCCTGCTGTACCTGCAACTTTCAATGACTGATGAACCATGACAACCAGGTCTTGTTGCACCTCCCCTTTTCCTAATCTGCCGCCATTCAGATAACATTCTGCCTTCGTGTTTTTGCCACCAAAGTGGATAACCTCACATTTATCCACATTATACTGAATCTGCCATGCATTTGCCCACTCACCTAACCTGTCCAAGTCACCCTGCAGCCTCTTAGCATCCTCCTCTCAGCTCACACCGTCACCCAGTTTAGTGTCATCTGCAAACTTGGAGATATTACACTCAATTCCTTCATCCAAATCATTGATGTATATTGTAAAGAGCTGGGGTGCCAGCACTGAGCCCTGCGGCATTCCACTAGTCACTGCCTCCCATTCCGAAAAGGACCCGTTTATCCTGACTCTCTGCTTCCTGTCTGCCAACCAGTTCTCTATCCACGTCAGTACATTACCCCCAACACCATGTGCTTTGATTTTGCACACCAATCTCCTATGTGGGACCCCGTCAAAGGCCCTTTGAAAGTCCAAATACACCACATCCACTGGTTCTCCCTTGTCCACTCTACTAGTTACATCCTCAAAAAATTCCAGATTTGTCAAACATGATTTCCCTTTCATAAATCCATCCTGTCACTGCTTTCCAAATGCGTTGCTATTTCATCCTTAATAATTGATTCCAACATTTTCCCCACTACTGATGTCAGGCTAACCGGTCTATAATTAGCCATTTTCTCTCTCCCTCCTTTTTTAAAAAGTGGTGTTACATTAGCTACCCTCCAGTCCATAGGAACTGATCCAGAGTCGATAGACTGTTGGAAAATGATCACCAATGCATCCACTATTTCTAGGGCCACTTCCTTAAGTACTCTGGGATGCAGACAATCAGGCCCCGGGGATGTATCGGCCTTCAATCCCATCAATTTCCCCAACACAATTTCCCACCTAATTAGGACAATGCACAATGAGCCGGGAGGCTAATTTTAGCTCCCAAACACGGGTGGGTTTGGGTCGGGTGGGATTTAAAAATGTAAAAATTCTCAAACCGGAATAGGCCTCGAACCCGCCCACATCTGGTTTAAACAGAGGCGGAACATATGAAATAGGAACAGGAGTAGGCCATACGGCCCCTCGAGCCTGCGCCGACATTCAATAATATCACTGCTGATCTGATCATGGACTCAGGTCCACTTCCCTGTCTGCTCCCCATAACCCCTTATTCCCTTATCGTTTAAGAACTGTCTATTTCTGTCTTAAATTTATTCAATGTCCCAGCTTCCACAGCTCCCTGAGGCAGCGAATTCCAGAGATTTCCAACCCTCTGAGTGAAGAAACTTCTCCTCATCTCAGTTTTAAATGGGTGGCCCCTTGTTCTAAGATCATGCCCTCTAGTTCTAGTGTCCCCTATCAGTAGAAACATCTTCTCTGCTTCCACCTTGTCAAGCCCCCTCATAATCTTATACGATTCGATAAAATCACCTCTCATTCTTCTGAATTCCAATGAGTAGAGGCCCAACCTATACAACCTTTCCTCATAAGTCAACCTCCTCATCCCCGGAATCAACCTAGTGAACTTTCTCTGAACTGCCTCCAAAGCAAGTATATCCTTTCATAAATATGGAAACCAAAACTGCACGCAGTATTCCAGGTGTGGCCTCACCAATACCCTGTATAGCTGTAGCAAGACTTCCCTAATATTATACTCCATCCCCTTTGCAACAAAGGCTAAGATTCCATTGGCCTTTCTGATCACTTGCTGAACCTACATACTAACCTTTTGTGTTTCATGCACAAGAACCCCCAGGCCCCGCTGTACTGCAGCACTTTGCAATCTTTCTCCATTTAAATAATAACTTGCTCTTTGATTCTTTCTGCCAAAGTGCCTAGGGATGGGGCAACCAACCTGCTCCCACGAGGCAGGTTGCTCATTTAAATATTCTAATGAGGCTGTGTGCCTCAGATTTTTTTCTCTCTGCCACCTTTAACTCTGGCCGGCTGGGTTTCCTGGTTCTCGGGAAACCTGGCTATAAAGGGAGGCAAGGACTGGTGCATGGAAGAGCCAATTGTTTTTCCAGCACTGTTTGTGGGCCAGGAATGTTTCCCCCTGGCCCACCAACCTAACCTACATCCCTCCCCGCAATCAGACCCATCCACCACCATCGAAAGCCGCCCCAGCAATCACAGACCCCCCCACCCCCATCACTCTCGACCCTCCAAACCACGTTGTGCCCAACCCCTCCCCGCCCTCCCGTGATTCCTACCCAGAGTGTCATGTATTCAACTATCAGTGTAACCCATTGATAAACTGACCTAAGTTGTACGCCTTGAGAACATTGACCACAAGGGGGTGAACTTGTGGGAGACACTCCTAACCTGGACTTTCAGGTACAAAAGGGGAAGCTCCACCCACCTTCAGCACTTGAGGTCTTGGTAATAAAGGTAACTGGTCACAGAGTGACCTTCTCTCAAGTATGGGCCTCGTGTGCATTTATACTGTGTCGTAAGGACATATCACAGAGGAAATGCTGAACTGTATAAAACACTACTTAGGCCACAGCTAGAGTACTGCGTGCAGTTCTGGTCATCACATTACAGGAAAGATGTGATTGCATTAGAGAGGGTACAGAGGAGATTTACGAGGGTGTTGCCTGGACTGGAGAATTTTAGCTATGAGAAAAGATTGGATAGGCTGGGCTTGTTTTCTTTGGAACAGAGGAGGCTGAAGGGAGACCTTATTGAGGTGTATAAAATTATGAGGGGCCTAAATACAGTGGATAGGAAGGACCTATTTCCCTTAGCAGAGGGATCAACAATTGATTTAAAGTAATTGGTAGAAGGTTTAGAGGGGATTTGAGTTTCTGCACCCAGAGGGTGGTGGGGGTCTGGAACTCACTGCCTGAAAGGCGGTAGAGGCAGAAACCCTCACCACATTTAAAAAGTACTTGAACATGCACTTGAAGTGCTGTAACCTACAAGGCTACGGACCAAGAGCTGGAAAGTGGGAATAGGCTGGATAGCTCTTTGTCGGCCGGCGTGGACTCGATGGGCCGAAATGGCCTCCTTCCGCACTGTACATTTCTATGAGTCTACGATTCTAGTAGCAGGAAACCCACCAGCTCCTGGGGCTGCAGCCTCTTCTGGAATGCTCCCACCCAGCAGGAGCCCAGCCGGTCAATCAGGCTGGCTTCTGGGCGGGGACCCTACGAAGGAAAAACCCGCCTACAGCATTCGAGAGGCCAGAACTCCTCTCCCCAGTGTAGGAACCCCAACCCATTAAAATATCTGGGCCATACTTCCCTTGGTTGAAAAAATAGATCGGGATGAGCGGGATCAGAAAATGGACAAGCCAAGTGTAAGAAGAGTAATGGATAGAAAGAGCCAACATCTCTTCTTGGGTCATCAAGATTTTCTTCAGGCAAATATAATTGATGATCACATAAACATGAAATGGTGTTATCTTCAAATTACGAGCGATCTGAGTGAGAAATATTTTATGAGCAACATCAAGTTTCCCATGGCCATCACATCTGATAGTGATATTAATTCACAATCCAAAGACAACTTTTGTGAGATAGCACTGCTTGACCATATAATGTGCCAAAACAATAATTTCAGCCATAGATCCTAAGAGCAAGTGTGTAAAAAACATTGTTGAGCAGTTTTCACTTTTGTTTTATTAGACAAGCTCCATTTACTCTCTAAAATTGAAAAGAGACCTTAATAAATTTGAGTCCAGTGATACAATAAAACAAACATTCATTCTATTCCCTAGACTATAAGGTAAGCAACTGCCCCTTGGATAACAGAAGTGATCTTGAATCAACAACAGTCTCAGTCTTCAGACATTAAGACTGAATTTACACCACAACTATCACCCCAGTTTTAGTTAAGAACATAAGAATTAGGAGCAGGAGTAGGCCATACGGCCCCTCGAGCCTGCTCCACCATTCAATAAGATCATTGCTGATCTGATCTTGGCCTCAACTCCACTTTACTGCCCTATCCCCATATCTCTTGACTCCCCTGTCGTTCAAGGATCTGTCTATCTAAGCCTTGAATATATTCCATGACCCAGCCTCCACAGCTATCTGGGTAGAGAATTCCAAAAATTCACAACCCTCTGAGAGAAGAAATTCCTCCTCATCTCTGTCTTGAATAGGCGGCCCCTTGTTCTGAAACAATGCCCCCTAGTTCTAGATTTCCCCCACGAGGGGAAACGTCCTCTCACACCTCCCCCCCCCCTAACGGTACGGCTACTCTACCCCAGCTTGAATACAAGGAGAAGCTTTAGAGTAAAACTATCAACCTCCTCCTATCTCCGCATCATCACTGTTCATGTACATTGTCCCTGTACCTCCACCACTGCTTGATGCCATGATGCTGCCCTTTTACCAACTCTCTCCATGTCATACCTGCAGGGGTAACCTGGCTCTACTGCCATCACAGGCATGGCACAGCAACATGAACATGTCCACAGGGGTATGGCACAGTGAGCAGACCACCACCATGAATATTATAGCTCCAGGTTGTCATAAATGAATTTTTAAAATTCCCACAGTTCTTCAAAAGCTGAGTAAATAAAAATCTGCCTCCTTAAATGCTTATGTTTAAAGGGGGAGAAATTCAGTCACGCCTCTGTTGCGGCGTTGTCCCGGGCGGAGCGGTAAATTTTGCACCGGAAAATGAATTGCGTCTTCCGCCGCACAACTCATCAGCTGGGCCCGCAGCGGGGCGCGAAGGGAGGGAATGCAGGCCTCTTTTTGGGTGCTAAGCCGGTTGAGCGAGTGAAAATCCCGAGCTAAACAGCTGCATCGGAGTGCCCTAAGAGACGCCTCGGGGGGAAAAAAAACCTGAAACAAACCCACCAAAAACATTCCCAATAAATAACTCAGGCCACCGCAACATAAACCGTAAAAAAAACCACAAAACAATCACACTTACTGGAGGCCGACACTACTTACCTCACTGCAGCCGCTATGGCAGATTCCACAGGCGGTCCCAGCTCGGTGCTCCACGGAGCGCAACAAGTCGGACGGCAGCCAGAAACTGAGTCAGATGTCGCAACCAGAGGCGTAGCACACCGGCTCGCCTCTTCCGGGCGGTAATGCTCCGCGCCCCCTCAAAACCGTCACCAAATGTCCCGGCGGGGCGCTGGAAGCTGGCTGCCCGTCCAGAAGTGCTTACCGCCGCCATTGTCGCCCCTCCAGGGTGCTAACAGGGGTGGCATAAGACTGAAAATCCAGTCCAAAGTCTTTCTAGTTCTCGCATGGAGCTTGCATTATCCCTCCCCCATTAACGTTGCTGATGCCTTAAGGCGCAATGCCCCGATTTCCTCTTTTTATCTCTCGTGCATGTGGATGTGCACACCTGTCCTGGACTACTCAAGTTAGGCCCAACTGAATGATCAGGTACTGAAGGTGCTGAAGTGTACTCCTGGTAGAGCACACTTCTACGAACTGTTTCCCACATTGCGACAGTGACTACACTCCAAAAGTACTTCATTGGCTGTAAAGCGCCTTGAGGCGCCCAGTGGTCGTGAAAGGTGCTATATAAATGCAAGTCTTTCTTCCTTTATGCCCTGCGCAAATAGCCCCCAGACAGCACCAGCAGAAGAATATCAGTGCTACTGCCTTCATTAAACTGCTATGGTGACCATTTGTAGACAGCCTTGGACTCCCCGGCCACAATGACTTTACAGCATCATAAATACTTGTAAATACAAAAAGAAACTGACACCTATGGAGTACAGAAAATATGCCGGTGTGTTATGGTGTGTAACACAATCTCTGATGATGTTCATAAATCTTTCCCTTTAGTTGCTGGAGACACTTTGCTGTGTTTGTGCACAGAGCACTGTGGGATAACACAATGGGTGAAAAGCCAAGGTCATTAACTTGAGGGCGCATGTGAAGCACAAAGGATTAGAAGAACACAGATTTCAGGTAATTGACAAAAGAACTGGAGGTGAGATGAGAATTTTTTTTAATGCAGCGAGTTGTTGTGATCTGGAATGCACTGACTGAAAGGGTAGTGGAAGCAGATTCAATATAGGTTCGGCCTCCCAAATCCGGACTTCCAAAATCGGGAATGTTCCGAAATCCAGACGTTGCGCTGATCTGTGGAGGGGTCGTCCAAAATCTGGAAAATGTTCTGAAATCCGGACATTTTTTTAAACGCCACACATAGGCCTAGAAATTCGTTTTTTGGCGATAGTGGTACTTTTTCGGCATTTTTCGACAAAAATACCGCTGATCATTCCGCTATTTTATAAAGGCCCAGCGGTAAAAATCGCCGCTGCACGAGGATTCGCGGCCCTCGCCAACTTTAGTCCGAGGCCGATTACCGCTGAGAAAGAGGCCTTGGGAGGGGGAAAAACACAAAAAAGATTGCAAAAAGCATAAATTAAAAAAACACAAAACATTCACAAGACACTTAACTATTGAATCGCTGAAAAAAAATTAAAAAATAAAAACTTTAACTTCCCTTTTTTGCAGGTCTTCATACCTACCGCTGTTTTTGGGGCTGCAACGCAGGTTTTTCTCGGGCGTTTTTTTTTGGCCCGGAATACGAGTGCGCCAAAAGTCAAAATTTGGGACATCAGAAATACGTTCCGAAATCCGGAAATACCCGAATCTCGGCCCGGGCATTTCCTGATTCGGGACGTCGGAAATATGTTCTGAAATCCGGAAATATCCGAAATCCGGAATGGCCTCGGTCCCGAGGTTTCCGGATTCAGGAGGTCGAACCTGTAGTAACTTTCAAAAGGGATTTGGATAAAAACTTGAAGGGGAAAAATTTGCAGGGCTATGGGGAAAAAGGAGTGGGTCTTTCCAAGAGCTGCGCAGTAAAGATGGGCCGAATGGCCTCCTTCTGTGCTGTATGATTCATTGATATGTTGATGGTGCGAGTTGAAGAGAGGTGGGAGGAGTCTTGTATGGAGCATATACACTGGCACAGCCCTGTGGGGCCGAATGACCTGAATCTGTGCTGTAATTTCTATGTAATTTACTACATTAGATCATGTAGGTCTGCTGCCATATTCTTTTAGTAAAATCTTAAAACACTAAAAACAATTTGAAAAGTTCACATTGCAGTCATTGTACATCCTACTGCAGCTCAAATGTTCCTCAGCAAA